>NC_091774.1:44650289-45850289 GCF_029378745.1 Bos indicus
CAAATACAGGAGGCACAAGACATTGTTGGCTACAAGTTGACAAGGGCCGTGCGTGTATGCATGATAAGTTGCTCAGTCACCTCTGACTCTTTGTGACCCTATGGACTATAGCCCACCAAGATCCTTGTCCATGGTGTGTCTCCATCGAGTGAGTTGCTATGTTCTCCTCCAGGCAATTTTCCCAACCCAGGTATCAAACCCACATCTCCTGCAGCTCCTGCATTGCAGGCAGATTCTTTACCACTGAGCCACTGGGGAAGCCTATAAACAAGTGGAGCATGAAGAAAGATGAGAGGCTTTCAATCCAGATTTACCAGGTAGAAGTCTCAGGCCCACCTCCACTCCTTGGCATTATTCTGTTGGCCTTAGCAGATCTAGGCTTATGTTAAGTAATTCCATCTAGATCAGTCTTCCAGATCCTAAGCTCCGGCTGGGATAACCTCCAGGCAAATGCTCAAGGTCAGGTTGGAGCAGATTGGACAAGAGGACTGTCCTCTGGGGCATGTTTTGTGTGCTATCGCTGTGCTCTAAGAGTTGCTGAGCAAACTTGCTGGGGCCCTTGGGCAAGGCATGAAGTAGGAGAATGCCACCTTAACCAGGGACCCATTGGGGTCCTATGAAATTAAATATGAAATGGACTTTTATGAAGGCAGCTCCCTGTCCCTGTTGTATCCACAGACCTAGGTCACGTCTTCAGGGTCAAAGCATCTGCCCTACAACCAGCAGAAAGGGTGAGTGATGGGGAGGGCCTAGCCAGAGGCCCCACAGTTAGAGCCATTGGGATAAAATAGCCAAGGTTAGGGTCAAGATGAATACCTAACTGGGCTCAAACCAGGGAGGGCTAGGCAGCCTAAGACTGAGACCAATCCCTCAGCCTTGACTCCTGCTCCATCTGTGCCCTCAGCTAAAAAGAAAAGGTCTTAGATGTTTCTGCATATTCTTTCTCCCATCTCTTCCAGGGTCAGGCCTTTATGTGACCCTCAGGGAACCTCTTGAAGGAAGGAGGAATCAGGGGGTATAGCAAGGATTGGCTCCAGGCCAAGGACAAAGTTTCCCATTCTGGGCAGTTTCCAAGAGACCAAGTGCCTGGGAGAGCAAAACCTGGTATTGGAAACTTGAAGAAATCATAGAAACTATTTTATTGCTGGAAAATCAGGCTCAGTCTTTTCATTAGGGGAAAGACTTAGCTGCTGTAACAGACTCCAATCTACAATGGCTTGAGGAAGATGAAGCTTTATTTTTGTCTCTCATTACAGGAGATAACCTGGGTGGCTTGGTGGTAAAGAACCTGAATGCCAATGCAGGAGACGCAGGAAACACCGGTTTGATCCAGTGGGTCAGGAAGATCCCCTGGAGGAGGAAATGACAATCCACTCCAGTACTCTTTTCTGGGAAATTCCATGGACAAAGGAGCCTGGTGGGCTACGGTCCATGGGGTCACAAAGAGTCGGACATGACTGAGCAACTAAGCATGATAAGCAAGCCAGGAGAAAGCCCAGGTTAGCAGGGCTGCTCCACAAGGTCACTCAGGGACCCATCTTCCTTCCACTGTGTTTCCCCTCATCCCTTCTGGTGGTGGCGCGCAGAGTCAAATCTGAGTGTTCAAATGTCTGTCTTCTAGCTCATGGAAAGGTAAAGCCAGGAAGCCCTGGATAAGCAACGTCCTTGTACGCAGGAGAGGTGAAAGTAGCTCATGCCTGTCCTGCCTACAGGTGAGAACAGTGTCTACACCTATTTGCAGGGAAGCTGCGAAAGATAGTTGGGCAGCCGTGTGCCTGGAGGGAGGAGACAAAAAGGCTGGGAGACCACCAGAAGTTGGCCAGGCTCAGGAAGGGGAACTTGCCTAAGATCTGCATGGAGTAGATCTTTGAACCCGAATCAGGATCCAGGCCTGAGCAGTCACCATCAAGTCCAAGAGGCCTCAGGGCAGCGCCGCAGCTCTGAGGGTCTGAATTAGCAGCCAGTCTCCAGCCTGAAGTCCCTCGGGCTGGGGATGACCTAGTCTACTGGGCTTGGGCACAACTAGTACGAGCTCTGAGAGGTGGCTGACTGTGACCACCAGCCCCGACATGACTCAGACGTGTTTACGACTTAACATAGGAGGGGCTGAGAGGGGCTCAATGCCTTGGAGAAACCCAGGCAGGTCCTGGGGAGCAGCAGCCATGGAGGACTATGTGCTCCAGGGGGCTGGGTTTTTCTCCAAACTTGCATCATTTGGGAGCTGGTGGGCCACGTGGAAGAACCTTTCGATCTTGGGGTAGGGATGGGACAGAAGGATCCCACTAGCTAGAACCTGGAGGAAGCAGACCAGGAATGCTCCCCCAACAGCGCCACACGCCTCGGCCCCTGCCTGCAGCATGAGGACGGCTTCTGTGAGGTGTGTACTGTTGGGACATGCAGTTGTAGCTCCAAGGGGACCACCTGCATGTGGGTGTGTGCACTCTGTGAGCTTGTCGGGAGACAGTCTGTTCTCTGGGAGTGAGTCACCGTGCCCAGCCCTATGGGCCAGTCGCTTGGGAGTCCACAAAGCTCTAGAACCAGCATCGGCCCCTGGGGCATGTGGGAACACCCAGCCTGCGAGACTCAGCCCAGGACCACTCCAGGACTCCAGACCTCGGTGGGCAGGTGATTAGGAGGGTGGGAGAGGCAGAGAGGACCCTAATCACGCAGGATGAGCATTGGGGATTCTGATTGGGACTGAGGTTGGGATTCTGACCTCCAGCTGCAGGTCAGGCTGGAGTTTGGTTACTGGTGTGGCTGTGACCCCGGAAGGGACATCGGGGCTCCAAGAGCCCCCATGGTGAGGGTCTCTCAGGGGTGGGAGGTGCAGAAGAAAGCCATTCGGCCATTAGGAGAGACCCACCCTCCAGGGGTGCCTCATTCTAACTGCTGAGGAAGGCTGCAAACTCCCCAGCAATACAGAGGCTCTGTCATCACCAATTCTCAGAACAAGCCAGTTGGCTAGATAAATAAGAGAGTGGAGGGAAATATTTGAGCAGACAAATTCTCCCAACTGGGCATTAGGTGGTGAGTGTGCAGAGGGCAAGGGCAAGTTCAGAATCTCAGAGTTGGGTTAGACCCCCAAGGCCTTCTTGTCTGACCCATTTCTCCCCCAAAGCAGGGGGCTGGAAGAGAAGATGCAAACACTTATAGCTCACTAGTTTTTCTTTTATCCCCATCACACAAATCACTATACAAATAACTATGTAATTAACTAGATGGTTGTGATAAGAGCTATGGAGGAAAAGCAGAGAGGGCCCTGCCAGACTGTAACAGGGAGATCTAACCTAGTCTGGAGGGGAGGAGAGACATTAAATCCCAGACTCACAGTGTGAGCCAGAGGTGGTCCAAATGAAGAACATTCCATAGAGAAGAAAGAGCAAGTCCGAGGGCCCTGTGGCAGGCAGTGGTTCAGGCAGTGACAAGGGCAATGGGTGTTGGTGGGGGCCAGCGGTGGATGTCCGTGATGGGAGATGCTCCAGGAGAGCCTGCTTGTGTAGAGTCAAGGGACGGGCAGAGATGGGGGCTTTCTGCAGAGAGTAATGGGGAGCCATTACAGCTTTGAAGGTTGGTTGACAAAATCTGGTTTGCATTTTTATAATATGTCCCGCCTGCCTATGGAGTATGGAGGCTGGATTTGCGGGCCTCAGGTTGGATGCAGGTATTCTAACAGGATGCTTTTGGAGCTTTTGTTATTCAGTCGCTCAGTTATGTAGGACTCTTTGCGACTCTATGGACTGCAGCAGGCTAGGCTTCCCTCGCCTTCACTATCTCCCTGAGTTTGCTCAGACTCATGTCCATTGAGTTGGCGATGCCATCCAACCATTTCATCCTCTGTCATTCCCTTCTCCTCCTGCCCTCAATCTTTTCCAGCACCAGGGTCTTTTCCAATGAGTCAGTTCTCATCAGGTAGCCAAAATGTTAGAGCTTCAGCATTAATCCTTCTAATTAATATTCAGGGTTGATTTCCTTTAGGATTGACTGGTTTGATCTCCTTGCTGTCCAAGGGACTCTCAAGAATCTTCTCCAGCACCACAGTTTGAAAGCGTCTTCTTCAGCACTCAGCCTTCTTTATGGTCCAACTCTCACATCCATACATGACTACTGGGAAAACCATAGCTTTGACTATATGGACCTTTGTTGGCAAAGTGATGTTTCTGCTTTTTAATACACTGTCTAGATTTGTCATAGCTTTTCTTCCAGGGGGCAAGTGTCTTAATTTCATGGCTGTAGTCACCATCCGAAGTGACTTTAGAGACCAAGAAAATAGTCTGTCACTGTTTCCATTGTTTCCCCATCTATTTGTCATGAAGTGATGGGACCAGATGCCAAGATCTCTGCTCTTGGAGTAGCAGCAAGAAAAGATAATGGTCACTTGGACTAGGACGGTAGTGGTCACTATGTGATTGGAGAGAGTGTTAAATATGACTCTGATTTATTTCTAAATTTTTAAAATTACAAATGACTTATTCATTATAAATAATCAAAAGATTCTAAAAGTAAATAATGAAGAAAGGTAATACTTTCCCCTTAACGCTCATCTTCCGCTCTTACCTGCTAAGGCCACCCTGCTGACAGCTGGAACAAGAGCAGCCTTGCCCATCTTTCCTTTGTGTTCATCTAAGGGGAGAGAGGTTTTCTTTTAAATGGGATATTACTTGCTACTTACTCTGCAACCTACTTTTCTCGCTTAACAGTACATCACAGATATCCTTTGCGATTCTGTAGCTGTAGGTCTAACTCGTATTTTAACAGCTTCATGGTGTTCTACAGCGGGGCTGTACGACAGTTCGTTTGATCACTGAGTGACATTGATATTCGAATAGTTTCCTGCCGCCACAAACAATGCTGAAATTATTAGGTTATCCTTAAATATGGGTGATTTTCCTCTATAAGATACTTTCCCAGAAGGAGAATTTCTAGGTCAAAAGGCATGTGCATTTCTAATTTTAATCAATAGCACCAGGTTACTTGCCCCAAATTGTAATAGATAGTGCCAGATTACTTGCTCAGCAACAAATGAGAGCACCATTTCCTCAGATTTTTAGCAGACCTGAACATTTTACTCTTACCTTTTTTCCCAATCTGACGAATTAAAGCAATGAAAACTTATTTCACTTTAATTTGCATTTTCCCAGCTAATAATCAGGGTAAGCATTTTATTGGCTATCTAGGTCTTCTCTCACAATGACTAGTTCATACCCTATTTCCATTTCTCTTTTGGGCATTTGTATTTTTCTTTACAATTTATAGAAACTCTTTGTATATATGACATAATTTCCCTTTTACTGTTTTATATTTTGTAGATTTCATTTGTCTTTTTCTTTGTTTATGGTAGTTTCTACCATCAAAGTTTTAAAAATCAACTGTAGTATAATATCTATCTTTTTCTGTTACTCCTACAGGTATATCCCACTAAATTTATTCATAATTTCATTATCCAAATCTATTCTATTTTCCTTTAAATTTTTGTAATATTTTCACTGGTTCATTTGTATATTAAAATCTCTAACCCATTTGGAACATAATCTCTATGGGGGTGCATAGGGATATCATTTTTTTTCTTTCAGATGGATAACCAATAATGACAGCACCATTTTTTTGTAAATTAATTTATTTATTTTAATTGGAGGCTAATTACTTTATAATATTGTAGTGGTTTTTGGCATACATTGACAATCAACCAATGGTGTGTACATGTGTCCCCGATCCTGAACACCCCTCCCACCTCCCTCCCCATCCATCCTTCACAGTCATCCCAGTGCACCAGCCCTGAGCACCCTGTCTCATGCATCAAACCTGGACTGGCAATCTATTTCACATATGGTAATATACATGTTTCAATGCTATCTCTCAAATCATCCCACCCTCGCCTTCTCCCTGCTAAGTCACTTCAGTCATGTCCGACTCTGTGCCACCCCAGAGACGGCAGCCACCAGGCTCCCCCGTCCCTGGGATTCTCCAGGCAAGAACACTGGAGTGGGTTGCCATTTCCTTCTCCAATGCATGAAAGTGAAAAGTGAAAGTGAAGTCACTCAGTCATGTCCGACTCTTAGCAACCCCATGGATTGCACCCTACCAGGCTCCTCCGTCCATGGGATTCTCCAGGCAAGAGTATTGGAGTGGGGTGCTATTGCTTTCTCCCACAGAGTCCAAAAGTCTGTTCTATACATCTGTGTCTCTTTTGCTGTCTCACATATAGGGTCATCATTTCCATCTTTCTAAATTTCATATATATGCGTTAGTATACTGTATTGGTGTTTTTCTTTCTGACTTACTTCACTCTGTATAATAGGCTCCAGTTTCATCCACCTCATTAGAACTGATTCAAATGCATTCTTTTAATAGCTGAGTAGTATTCCATTGTGTATATACCACAGCCTTCTTATCCATTCATCTGCCAATGGACATCTAGGTTGCTTCCATGTCCTAGCTATTGTAAACAGTGCTGTGATGAACACTGGGGTACACGTGTCTCTTTCAATTCTGGTTTCCTCAGTGTGTATGCCCAGCAGTGAGTTTGTTGGGTTGTATGGCAGTTCTATTTCCAGTTTTTTAAGGAATCTCCACACTGTTCTCCATAGTGACTGTTCTAGTTTGCATTCCCACCAACAGTGTAAGAGGGTTCCCTTTTTGCCACATCCTCTCCAGCATTTATTGTTTGTAGACTTTTTGATAGCAGCCATCTTGACTGGCATGAAATGGTACCTCAATGTGGTTTTGATTTGCATTTCTCTGATAATGAGTGATGTTGAGCATCTTTTCATGTGTTTGTTAGCCATCTGTATGTCTTCTTTGGAGAAATGTCTATTAAGTTCTTTGGCCCATTTATGACAGCACTATTTTAAAAAGTAACTTTCAGTTCAGTTCAGTTCAGTCGCTCAGTTGTGTCTGACTCTTTGCGACCCCATGAACTGCAGCATGCCAGGCCTCCCTGTTTGTCACCAACTCCCGGAGTCCACTCAAACCCATGTCCATTGAGTCAGTGATGCCATCCAACCATCTCATCCTCTGTCATCCCCTTCTCCTCCTGCCCCCAGTCTTTCCCAGCATCAGTGTCTTTTCAAATGAGTCAGCTCATCGCATCAGGTGGCCAAAGTATTGGAGTTTCAGCTTCAACATCAGTCCCTCCAATGAACACCCAGGACTGATTTCCTTTAAAATTGACTGGTTGGATCTCCTTGCAGTCCAAGGGACTCTCAAGAGTCTTCTCCAACACCACAGTTCAAAAGCATCAATTCTTCGGCACTCAGCCTTCTTTATAGTCCAACTCTCACATCCATACATGACCACTGGAAAAACCTTAGCCTTGACTAGACGGACCTTTGTTGGCAAAGTAATGTCTCTGCTTTTTATTATGTTGTCTAGGTTGGTCCTAACTTTCCTTCCAAGGAGTAAGCGTCTTTTAATTTCATGGCTGCAATCACCATCTGCAGTGATTTTGGAGCCCAGAAAAATAAAGTTAGCCACTGTGTCCACTGTTTCCCCATCTATTTGCCATGAAGTGATGGGACCGGATGCCATGATCTTAGTTTTCTGAATGTTGAGCTT
This sequence comes from Bos indicus, assembly GCF_029378745.1. Classification (NCBI taxonomy): domain Eukaryota; kingdom Metazoa; phylum Chordata; class Mammalia; order Artiodactyla; family Bovidae; genus Bos; species Bos indicus. The sequence continues at coordinate 44,657,841 of NC_091774.1, forward strand.
TAAGCCAACTTTATCACTCTCCTCTTTCATTTTCATCAAGAGGCTCTTTAGTTCTTCCTCACTTTCTGCCATAAGGGTGGTGTCATCTGCATATCTGAGGTTATTGATATTTCTCCCAGCAATCTTGATTCCAGCTTGTGCTTCCTCCAGTCCAGCGTTTCTCATGATGTACTCTGCATATAAGTTAAATAAGCAGGGTGACAATATACAGCCTTGACATACTCCTTTATTGAGATATGATTCACATACATACAATTTACCCATTTAAAGCATAGAATTTAATGTATTTTAATATATTCTTAGATAGGCGAATCACCATAGTCAATTTTAGAACCTTTCATTATCTCAAAAAGAAACCTTGTACACTTTAGATAGAGGATGAGATGGTTCGATAGCATCATCTACTCAGTAGACATGAATTTGAGCAAATTCTGGGAGATAGTGAAGGATGGGGAGCCTGGAGGGCTACAGTCCATGGGGTTACAAAGAGTCAGACACAACTCAGCATATGAACAACAGCAACAACAACATTTTAGGTGCTAGCTTGTTCCTACCCCTGCAACCACTCGTCTGTTTTCTGTCTCTATAAACTTGCCTACTCTTGACATTTCTATAAATGGAATTATATAATATGTAGACTTTTGTAACTGCCTTTTTTCACACAGCATAACATTCTGAGGCTTATTCACTTTGTGGCATGTATCAGTATTTCATTCCTTTTTGTGGCCCAATAACATCCCTTGTCAGTTGATGGCCATTTGTTTTTCCCCCACGTTTTGGCTATTATAAACAACGCTACTTTCAACATCAGTGTACAAATTTTTTGTGCGGATATGTTTTCAGTTCTCTTGTCTACATACCTAGATGTAGAATTAATGGGTCATATGGTGATTCTATGTTTACCTTTTGAGGGATTACCAGGCTGTTTTCCAAAGTGGCTGCACCATTTCACATTCCCACCAGCAGTTAGGGGTTCCAGTTTCTCCACATCTTCACCAACATTTGTTATTATCTGACTTTTTGATTTTAGCTTCCTAGTGGATGTGAACGGAGAAGGCAATGGCACCCCACTCCAGTACTCTTGCCTGGAAAATCCCAGGGACGGAGGAGCCTAGTAGACTGCAGTCCATGGGGTCGCTAGGAGTTGGACACGACTATGTAACTTTCAAGTAGACAACCTGAGCGACTTCACTTTCACTTTTCACTTTCATGCAATGGAGAAGGAAATGGCAACCCACTCCAGTGTTCTTGCCTGGAGAATCCCAAGGACAGGGGAGCCTGATGGGCTGCCGTCTCTGGGGTCCCAGAGTCGGACACGACTGAAGCGACTTAGCAGCAGCAGCAGCAGCAGTGGATGTGAAGTGGTATATTATTGTGGTTTGATGTGCATTTCCAATAGTGATGAACATCTTTTCAGGTGGCTTATTAGCTTATTTGTTTATCTTCTTCAGAGAACTATCTATTCAGTTCGATTTATTCATTGTTTTCTCTGATGAACTGAAATGAAATTTTATCATATATTAAATTATTTTCTAATTTGGATCTATATATTGGTTCTTTGTTCCTCTGTTCTACTTACCACTTCCTAGCTTATCCCGTACTGTTCAGATCATGGTGGCTTTGTAATATCTTTTATTATCTAATAATGCAAGTACTTGTTAACTAGTCTTTCTTTTCATGTTTTCTCAACTAGACTCAGACACTTATTTTTCAAATATAATTCAAATTAATTTTTTACATTTCTAAAATACTTTTTAATTTGAGATTCTAATAGAAATTGCATTGAAAATGAAGTGAAGTGAAAGTCTCTCAGTCATGTCCGACTCTGCAACTCCATGGACTATACAGTCCATGGAATTCTCCAGACCAGAATACTGGCGTGGATAGCCTTTCCCTTCTCCAGGGGATCTTCCCATCCCAGGGATCGAACCCAGGTCTCCCGCATTGCAGGCAGATTCTTTACCAGCTGAGCCATAAGGGAATCCCAAAAGGCTGGCTTGTCAGGAGTGGGAAATGAATTATTTTTATGAGAATAAGTCTTTTCTTTGAAACATGGCTACCTTTCTATACGTTTAGATCTTGTCATATGTCCTTCAATAAGATTTCATAACTTTATCCAAAGAACTTTACCTTTGTGATTGTTGTTTTAAAATTATCCCTTAGTATTTTACTGTTTTGTCACGATTGCAAATTAATTTTTTGTCATTTACATTTCTAATATGTCATTGCATTGAGAAAAAAACTATAGATTTTCCTTTACCTTGTATTTAGCCACCTAGTAACTTCTAAACTAAACTTTGTTGGAATTTCTTGAAATGCAATCATATCATTTGTTAAAAAAAAACATGTTTGTCATTTAAAAAAATCAGCTATTTATTCCAATTAGTTTACTTTTGTCTTATTGAATTAGTTAAAATCTCCAAAAAATGTTGAATATTAGTGATGGTAATGACATCTTGGCAAGAGATGCTCTTGCCAATTTCTGGCAAGAGCTTCTGAATGTCATATATTTGTTATTGAGTTTTGATAGATAGTCTTTATCAAATTAAAATATTTTTCTTCTTTTTTTTGCTTTGCTTTGTATTTTATTAGCAATATTTGCTGAATGTTATGAAGTGGTTTTTGGCATCTATTACTATAGTCATATTTTGATCCTTTTCATTAGTTGATGTACTGGACTTATATTGCTAAATTTCTTGATGCAGAATCATGTTTTTGATGATAAACTCTCCTATGTATGGTGTAAATTTGTGATACTTTTCCCATATCTAGTAGTTAATATCCTTATTTCAGATTTTGCACTCATTGAAACTGGTCTGTAATTTTTTCTTTCTCTTTTAATTCAATCTTTATAAGTTTGGGGAATTAAGAAGATGCTAGCGAATAAAACGAACCAGTAATATTTCCAAATTATTCTCTTGTCTGGAAATAATTTAGGTAACATTAAAAATCATCTGTTTTTAAAGGTTATATAAAACTCATTTTTGCTATAATCTGTGGCTTGTAATATTTTTATTTTATTCTTAATTATGGTAAAATACACATGACATAAAATTCACCATCTCATCCATTTTTAAGTGTACATGTCATTAAGGGTAAGTACATTTACATTGTTATACAGCCAATCCCCAGAACTCTTTTTATTTTGCAAAACTCAAACTCTATCTCCAGAACTCATTTTATCTTGCAAAACTGAAACTCTATACCCATTAAACAAAAACTCCCTGTTTTCCCCATCCCTCAGCCTCTGACAGCCACAATTCTACTTTCTGTCTCTATGAATTTAACTGCTCTAGGTATCTCTTTGGAGAAGGAAATGGCAACCACTCCAGCATTCTTGCCTAGAGAATCCCGTGGATGGAGGAGCCTGGTGGGCTGCTGTACATAACATCACACAGAGTCGGGCATGACTGAAGTGACTTGGCATCCATGCATTGGAGAAGGAAATGGCAACCCACTCCAGTATTCTTGCTTGGAGAATCCCAGGGACAGAGGAGCCTGGTAGGCTTCCATCTATGGGGTCGTACAGAGTTGGACACAACTGAAGTGACTTAGCAGCAGCAGCAGATACCTCTTATGAGTGAAGTCATGCAGTATTGGTCTTCCTGTAATGGTCTTTTTTTACTTAGCATAATGTCCTCAAGTTTTATCCAAGTTGTAGCATGTATCAGAATTTCCTTCCTTTTTAAGGCCAAATAATATTCTATCATATATATATGTATATTTTTACATCTATATACCGCATTTAGTATACCTATTCATCCACTGATGAACACATGAGTTGCTTCCCGCTTTGGGCTATTGTGAATAATGATTCTACAAACAGGGGTTTACAAATACCTCTTTAAGACTTTGTTTTCAATTCTTTGGGGTATATTCCCAGGAGAGGAATTGCTGGATCATACAGTATCTTGTGGGCTTCCGAGGTGACTCAGTGGGTAAAGAATCTGCCTGAAATGCAGCAGATGCAAGCAGGCGCGAGTTTGTCCCCCAGCTTGGGAAGATGCCCTGGAGGAAGACAAGGCAATCCACTCCAATATTCTTGCCTGGTGCCGGAAACATCAGTTCACTTCCTGGGTTGGGAAAATTCCCCTGGAGAAGGGATAGACTACCCACTTCAGTATTCTTGGGCTTCCCTGGTGGCTCAGACAGTAAAGAATCTGCCTGCAATGTCTGGATTCAATCCCTGGGTTAGGAAGATCCCCTGGAGGAGGGCAAAGCAACCCACTCCAGTATTCTTGCCTGGAGACTCCCCATGTACAGAGGAGCCTGGTGGGGTACAGTCCATAGAATTGCAAAGAGCTGGACATGACTGAAGCAACTGAGCATGCGTGCACATGGTATCTTGTAATGTTTTAATAGTAGAGTTTTCATTAAAAAAACAACAACAGCTTCTGTTTATTGGCCTATTCAAGATTTCAACTTCTGTGCTCAATTTTGATAATTTTCTACGTTGCCTGGAAAACATCTATTTCCTCTAGGTTTTCACATTTGTTTTCATAAGCTTATGTACATTATTGTTACAATTCTTTAACCTTTTCTGTATCTGTGATATGCCTCTTTTCTTAAATCTAATATGGTGTGTTTTTGCTTTCTTGTTTTTCTTAACTAAGGTTGCCTGGAAAAGTTTATCAATTTTGTTGGTTTTTTCAAAGAACCAGGGTTGGGTTTTCTTTTAATTATTTTTCTATTATTTATTTTCTGTTGCGTTAATTTCTGATTTTTATAACTTTGTTAATTTCATTTATTTTCTTTGGGCTTAGTTTGTTCTCTTTCTAATTTCTTAAATTAAATACTTAGTTAAAATTTTTTTAGTCTTTGTTTCATTGTTAAAAGCACTTATGATCCAACTATTTTTTTTTAATTCTCTTATATCTATAGTAAATATATAAAAAAAAACAAAAAACAAAAAAAAGTTTATGGCTATATTTTTTCCTCTGAATACAGCTGTGTCTTATAAATTCTTCATGGTATGCTATTCTCTTTTTCATTACTAGGTGGTTTGTAATTTCAGTTTTGACTTTGTTTTTGATCCAGTAGTAATTTAAAAGAGTGTTTCTTAATTACCAAGCAGTATATACATTTGGCCTTGAAATTAGTCTTATTTATATTAATATTGCTGTTCCTCCTCCTTCTCTGATTGCATTTACTTGGTGTATCTTTGCTCATTGCTTTATTTTCAGTCTTCATTATCACCTTGTTTTGAGAATATTTCTTGTAAACAGCATGTGGCTATATTTTATGCTTTAAATTACTCAGACAATCTGTTTTTTGATAGGGAAATTCAGCCTCTTCACATGTAGTGTAATATACCGATATACTTAGCTTTACTTGTTCCATCTTATTCCGTATACTTGCTGTTCCTTCCCCCCTCACACACACACACACACACACACACACACACACACCTTTGTTGTTGTTGCTTTTGCTGGCTTGGTTGAAATTCTGCTTTACTTCTAGATTTCTGGTATTAAGAATTGAGTGGTTGGTTTACTGAAAAAAGATGAAGAAAGATTTGGGAAGAAAATCATAGGCTCAATTTGGATTTTAAATTTTAAGGTACATCCAATGGGATGAAACATTCTATGCAAGGGGATATGTGGAAATACCAGAGCAGAACTCAAAGGGAGAATTCTGAGTAAGGGCTACACACCAACAACCCTAGATGGCACCTCAAGGTGGGGAAGGTGTTCAGAGACGCCTGGGACCCAGTCCTGAGGGATGCCATAGTTAACAGCTGATGAAAGAAGAAAAGCTGGCAATCCATGAAGACTAGAAGGAATGTCCACGGGGTAGAAGGAAAACTCAGAGAATGTGTCTGTCTGAGGAAGAAACATGTTCAAGACAGAAGGGATTATATGCATTAAATTCTGAGAGGTATGGTGAGCCCTAAACATAGTCTTTTAGTGACATAAAAGTCACTGGTGACCTTGGCAAGCCTTACGGAGGCTGAAGCCAGATGGTTGTGGAGGAGGAGAGAGTGGGAGATGAGGAAGTGTGACAACAAAGGGAATAGATGGCAAAAGGTCTCAAGGCAGATGTGAGGTCCTAGGAACTCCTTTGTTGACTTGTTTCAGGTAAGACACCAGAGTTTGCCTGCCTGCTGTGGTGAAAGGTCCAGCAGAACCAGGAGGTCAAAGGGAAGGGGAAGAACCAATGGGACGCTTTGACCAGTGGTAGCTGGTGGACCAGAGCACATGCTGAGAGATAGGGCCCAGCAGGAAGAAGGTCATGTTCTCCAGGAGGGAAGGCATGCATGACCAGGTGCCTGTTGCAGATGTGGAAAATGATGGTAGGAGCACAGACCTGGGGCAGGAGGACGTGGGCCTTTCTGTGGACACATCCCATCTCTTAAAGTAGGAAGTGACATCACCTACTGACACTGCAATGGAGCAGAGGAATAGATCAGACAGCTGGGGAGACAAGAAGAGAAAGAGGACAAGAAGAGAAAGAGAGTGTGGGAGAACACGTGTGGCTTCTGGGCAGCAAGGGGCAGTGGGAGCAAAGCCTTTGGTTGGCCTGATGTTGATGACATTGATGACGCCCTTTGCGTCTCTGGCTGAGCTCCACCGCCTCCCAGGCAAGGCTGGCTATAGGTGCTATTCTGGCCCGTTCTCGCTCCCACAGCCTCTCCCTTCATGCCGGTCACATAGCTAAAACAGGTTGGAACGTGGATGCCGTACATATGTCAGGTACCAGATCTCACACGTTTATAACAATCAGCTCCAGATTCTGATTCCTCTCTTCTGGGTCCTCCTCTCCAAAAAGGTGTAAGACCTTCTAGGAATGCTTATACATGTAATCCAGGTGCCCTCTGGACACCATCAGATTTTGAGTTCTGGATAAAGCCATTTTCTCTCTAATATTCCCAGGGTTGGGAGGTAGGGTTGATAGGCTAGGGATACAGATGCCTCCCATGATATTAGGGTTGTTCCCTGATACTCTTGCCATCTCGTCATCCACTGCATGCACACACTTCCACCCATGCCACTGAGCTGCTGACGCAGGTACTCTTGTCCCTCTCTGTAGTTACCCGTCATTTCTAGTGACAAGCTGTTTTAGAGGAGGCTTTGATAGTAGAGCTATAGGACTCTTAGTGACCTGCTTCCTCATCTGCATCATTGCCCTCTTCTCATTGGAGTGCTGGGCAGAAGTGGGCCAGGCCCAGTTTTGCACCATACCTGGAACTGTTGCCCTTCCAAACTCCAGGCCTTGCTTCTCAATCTAGACCCCCATGGGGATCTCCTCTCAGGACCCTCATTGTCTCTCCTCCAGCATGGTCCCCACTGGGGACCTTGATCCTTATAGTATGTCCATCCATGTCCAAATCTCAGGGATACACTAAGTTCAGTGTCCTTCACTAGTGCCTGAGGCTCATATACATTCAGAGATGGGGCTGGGCATCTGTTTCAGTATCCCTGACCACTCATCATGGTGAAGCTCTAATTTTCTCTTCCACTATGAAAACCATGAGGCTGGTCTTCAAAGAGCTCACACAGGCCCTCCGTGTAAGTGAGGGTGGGGCAAGGAAGCTGGGCTGGACTCAAGGGTCAGATTCTGCCAAGCAGATAACCCAAGTACAAGGCCATGCTTGTCCATATAGTGCTTTTCTGAAAATTAGCAAAAAGTACTTTCTTTTGGCAGGTGCAGCCTATGTCAGGCACATGGCTTGGAGGGCAGAGAGAGGGCAGAATTTCAGCCCCCTCTTGTCCTCTTGGCCAGAAGCCCTAGTGCCAGGAACAGCCAGCACCAGTCTAGACAGTGACCGTGCCTAGCAACACAGAGAACTAAACAGCATGGAGATCAAAATATTGGATTCATAGGAAGCATGCACCTGGGTTCTGGTCCCTTTCCATCTGAAGTCCTGGGGGAAACAAAAAGATGGTGCCTAAGGTTCTCTCCTTCTGAGCCTTCATTTTTATATCTGAATTCCTCCCCTGCCTCTATGGCTCCCATTTTCTCCAGTGACCCAGTGTAGACTCTTCATATGGTATCTGTCCTTCTACTCTAGGGGAGAGCTGAAACTGTGCCCTCAGGGACTGACCTTATTCTCCAGGTTTCAGTGGACCAATGCACGCACCACTTAGAAGTCCAGACTTCACACAGACACACTCACTTAGAGGAACACAGGGGAGATGTTTCCTTAGAGGATTTTGAGAGGTGGGCAAGGGCTTCCTAAGCAGAGGGATGCCATGAGAAGAATCACTAGAGCGAGAACCTGCAGGGTATGTTCAATTACAGCAAAGCAATCCAGAGGGGCAGGAGTGTGAGGCTGTTGTTGGAGGTCAATAGATAGCAATTAAATTGAAGTGAAGGGCAGTGGTGGTTACAAAGGCTTCCCCAGATCTGGGGAAGGGCCTAAAATGATCTGATAAGCAGTTAGGTCTTGGTCTTGTGGACAAAAGGGAACCATGGAAACTTTTTGAGCAGGAGAGTAGTAGGGTCAGGTCTTGGCACCAGGAAGATGACTCTAGCAGCTTGTGCTGGATGGTGAGGAGGAGTTGCCAAACTCAGTCACTGCATGGCTATGTCCGGTGTTTGTGGAAGATGAGAACAGCAGGTTTGGGAGGTCATTCTGAAGAGCACCTCTGAACAGCCCCCTTTTCTTCACTGAATTGAGTATAATTAATTCACTCATTTCACAAACTTTGCCCCATATGAACGATGTGGGTCAACGTGCAAGGATGGAGGAGGGCAGGAGGAACCAGGATGAGCCCTCCCTTCCCCTCCCCTAGCCCTCTCTCCACCCCTCAATCAGAATGTGTTTTGATAAGTGGGGGCTTGGGAGACAGCATGAGGGTGACAAACTGTGCCTCCTCCACCAATTAAATTTTTTAAAAAGCTGCTATGGAAGGAGCGAATATTAGTTTCCTGATTTATAAAGCCAAATGGATTAAGCTCATTCATTGCCCGGGGAAACAAAAAGGAAATCTTCAATACCTCTGTGCACATTGAGAACGGGAACAATACTGGTCTTTAGAAAGCAGAAACCTAATTTGGGGGAATCAATTACCCTCTGTGTCCCTGCCTCTGTGGGCTCTCTCACTGGCTTTCTCTCAATAGAGATTTTCTGGGAGGTAGAATGTGGAGAAGTTGGTCAACCATAGGCACACCCTCCGTTTAGCCTTACAAACAGGAGGCAAAGAACTAGGGTTTGTGGAGTGGGAGTTGGGGGTGCACCTGGATATCAGACACTTGTGGAAATGGGAGGAGGCAAGCTGTGGCTGGGGAGGGCTTTGGGATAAAACCTGGAGAATGGGGGAGGGGGGCGGGTATAGGGATGTGCAGTGAGAGGGCAAGAGAAGGGGATGATGGGAACCCGGAGTTTATAACTGGGGGGAAGGGGAGCATCCTCCAGTCCGTGATGAGGTGAGGAGGACACTCTCTCAGCCTGGCTCCACAGACCCCAACCGCCTCCTGATTCGTCTCGTCTGTGGTCTGCACTTGCCCTTGTGGGTTTGAGCCTGCAATGTGCAATGGCCAGAAAATTAGACAAAATGAAAGGGGATGGGGCGCCAGCCACAGTAGCCACGGAGTCACATTCACAGCCACACACAGAAGCGCGTGCACAATTTCACACATTCCGGTGCTGGGTCTCAGACACTGGCCCACGGTCCCCAGCCCCAGGGCCGCACTCACCCCGATGCACTCACAGTCACACATGGGGAAGCCCACACTCACAAGGACAGGGTCACAGACTCAAAACGACACCCCACATACTCCCACCCGAAATCGCACACATTCCGCCTCCCCCAAGTCCGAGCTGAAGCTCCCACGGTGTCTCACCACCCAACACAGCCCTCACTCTGGCATGTGGTCACACACACACACACACACACACACACAGAGTCCCTCACACGCACACACTCTGGCTGTGCTTTTGTGTTTTGTCAGAATTAATGAGAAAAGTTCCCGTGCCCTGCGGGTAATTAGTGTCCTTGGAGTTAAATAAGCTAATGGCGGGCACCTCTGGCCCAAGCAATTATGTTTGTGTATTGAATAATTGATTCAAAGGGGGGGAAGGGCCGCTAATCAGATCTGAACATAATGAATTGATTTAATTAACAGGGGAATCTGAGGGGCCCTGGGAAACGCAGGCTTCTTCACTCGGCTGAGCGAGCGCTGCCCGCGCGGAGAGAAGAGCGCTCGGCGGCGGCGGCGGCGGCGGCGGCGGCTCCGGCCCGGCCCGGGCAGCTGCTGCCGGCTCGGCTCGTCCATCGAGGCCGGGCGGACTCGCCCCAGCCCCAGCCCCGCCCCAGCCCCGCCCCGTCCCGCCCCGCTCCCGGGTCTGGCCCGGCCGCCCGCCCGCCGGAGCTCCTAGCCGGTGGGGCTCAGCTCCGGGCGCCGGTCGATCCGCCCCAGTCCGCGGCCGCGCTCGCCGGGCGCGGAGCCCGCGCGGGGCCGGCGGGAGCAAAGCAGACGAGCGACGGCGGAGTCCGAGCCGCCCGCCCCTCCGTGTCCTCGGCCCGGGCCGGGCTGGAGCCGCCGGGGACCATGGTGTTGGACCAAGAGGACGGTAGGTGCCCGGGGACCCGCGGGGCGCAGGGCGAGGGCGGCGGCAGCGTCCCCCGCGTCCGGCCCCGGCCGCCTTTGGCCCGCTCCCCGGAAGCCCGGCGGTGGAGGTGCGCGCGGGTGCGTATCGGAGTGCCGGGCTCAGCCCGAGGCTCCTCAGCCGGATTAGGAAGTCACACGGGCCAGCCAAGCCCGGCAGCCCTGCACGCTCGGGCAGGGAACTTTCTCAGTGGCTCTTGCCGCCTCGCGGGCAAAGGAGCGCCTCTCCGATCCGCGCCGTGGGCTTCCCCGCAGTGCCCACTGACCCCAGTCTCTCTGCCTCCCCACTGGTATCTGCATGTTCCCGCTTCTGCACCGCTGCGGAAAGGCTCCCCCAGGAGGATGCCCAGAGAACCCCGGGGTGAGGGTGCCGTCCAACCAGCACCGCCCTGGGGTCCCTCAGGTCTGGAACGTCATAGCTGCGGGATGGGTGACATGGCTTCACACCTGGCCGGGTTGGGGAGGACTCTGGCCGATCAGTTCCCCCAGCCCAGAGTGCTGGGAGGTGCACTGCCGGTTAGGGCATGTGGACGGGCTGTATATCCAAGATAGCAGAGGCGGATTCACATTGATGGAATGAGTTTTTAAGCTTCAGAGCCCTTCCATTGTAATTTTGTTTAGTAAATCTCCTATTCTTTTTCTTAAAGACCCTTTACTTACCCACCCCAACCCTAGTTGCATAAGGAAGCTTGACTCTCAGAAAATCTAACCACCCCTGGGTCCAGCTCACACCCTTCCCATTGTAAATGCCAGTCTCTTAGGAGAACTCACAGCTCTGCTGGTCCATGGAGCATCCCCGGTTGCTAGGGCAGTTCTCTGGTGCCCGGGAGATGAAGCCCTGAGGCAGGAGGCTGGGAAATTGGGGGTTGGGAGGCAGCTGCTGGTCTGCAGGGAGGGGTCTGGGTGCCTGGCCTTTCTCTCTGGCCCCGCTAGTCCCTTTTCCCACCATGCCACCTCCCAGTAGGGTGATTAACTATCCTGGTTTGCCCAGGACCATCCCTGTTTTATCACTGACAGTCCCAGGATCTGGAAGCCCCTCAGTCCAGAGAACTGGGGCAAACTAGGACATCTGGTCGACAGCCTATATCCACAACCTTCTCTGGGCTGTTGTGCAGGGGTGGGTTGGCCTTCATTGAAGGGGCGGGGAGACTTGTTTTCTGGAGTGTAGATTCTGCATAGGCCCTCACAAAACCCAACAAGTTATAACGGCAGCTTCCTGGAAGGCCTGTCCTAGGCTTCCAGAAACCGAAAGAGGAAAAGTTTGCCAACTGTGTACTTTGCCACTCTAGTTGGCTGCAAATCCCTATGCATGGGCTGCTTTGTGGGAGTCGGGGGCTGGGCAGGGCAGGGCACCTGAACTTGGCCAGCAGCCATCCTGATGGTACGCAAAGTCTGTAGAGTCACTCTGTCCCCTCAACTGTGGCGGCCACTGGGAACGGGCCTTTGTCACTCCAAATACCCCTTTTGAGTGTCACCTGTGAGGCCGGCTTGTAACTCCATCTTGGAGCTGGAGGCAGGCCCTCAGGCCAAGGCACATGTGACAAGCCCCACTGAGGAGTTCTGGAATATCTGGTCTGCTGGGCCCCCCGGGCATCAAGTCTTCAGCCCCCTCCCCCACAACCCCAGTGCAGGAATCCTTCATCGGGACTTTACTGCCAGATGCAATGACAAACTGCTAGGACCTGCCCAAAACTTTGTAAAGCAGCCAGGCTCACCCCCTTTCTGCTCACCGTAACCTAGGGGGCTGAGCAACTGGCCTCCCTCTGCTGTCCCCAGAGGCATTTCAAGGGCATTTTGGAGCACTCTTGGCAGTCTCACAGTGAGAGTACACGCTCATCACCTGTGGAATGTGTCAGGTGCAAACCCCCGCCCCCAGCCCCAGGGGATACGAGAATTCCACCCCCGTGTTGTGGGCGTGCCCCTGGACCTGAAGGCAGCTTGGGTGGGAGTGAGCATGGGCACAGGAGTTACCTCCCTGCCCAACAATTACCCATAAGCTGAGAGGCAGGCTGCTGGAGGAGCCAGGCTCCTGCCTGGGTTTGTCAGCCCAGCAGGCCCCTTCCTGGGTGGGACCTCAAGTCACCCAAAGCGTCCAAAGGTTGCTGGGTAGCTCTGTCCACCAGAAGGCCTCTGTGGAGGCCCTTCTCCAGATGAGTGTGGCAGCTCAGTGCTCATCACTGGGGCTGCAGAGGGAGCTGCCTGTGGGCAAAGGCAGCTAGCCCTTCACACACAGCACCAACTCCCTGCTCACACCCCAGCCTCTTCTACAGTCCATTGTTCTGTAACCCAGGCCTGCCCCAGTCCCTGGGTTGGGCTGCAAGGCCCCTGACTCCCGAAAGAGATGCTGCTAACTGTGTGGCTGCTAATTGGGCACCTTGGGAGCTGGGGAGAGCTGATGTTGGGACAGAGTCCCAAGCACACACCTGAGAGTGAGAAAGTGGCCCCAGCTAATCAAGTTCGGGTTTGTGGGTCAGGGGCAGACCCTGAGAGTGAGGAGAGGCAGTCCCAGAGGCCAGGAGTAAGGCCACAGCCCTTGTAGAGTGAACACCTCCAGGTAGCAAAGAGCTGTCTACAGAAAGAAGCTCCCCCTTGCCAGCCTGCCGGGTCCAGTGCTTGCTGTGCTGTCAGGCCCCCAACTCAGGCTGGGGTGAGGGGCTGGCACTAAATGTGCCGGCGGCGGCAGTGCCAAAGCCTCCCTCAGACCCTCAGGGTACAGCTGAGCTGCAGTGGCAGGGGAGAGATCAAGCTCGCAGTCCTGAGGGATGGTGAGTCTGAGCAAAATGATATATTTAACATCAAATATACTCAAGGACTATTAGGATTAAGTATTCAAGATGAAGGGGAAAGCGAAACCCTCTGAGCTGCGGATGAAGCATCTCATTAGAAGCAGCCTCTCTTCTGTTTTCTCAAAGCTTGACTTTCCTGCCTAGGGTAGAGGAGGATGGGCTGCAGCACCATCCCTTCTCCCCTTCCCCCTCCCATCAAGCACCCCACATTGGGGCCCCCTAGGGCTTAAGGGGCATGACCTGGCCTTCAAATCTCCTTTGTACCCACTGCCTCCCCCCTCCGCCATTGTCTGGGGTGCTACAGTTTACAAAGCACATTCATATGCAATGTCTCATCTGATCCCCAGAGCAAATTTGGAGATAGCAGAGCTGTCTTCTGCTTCACAGACAGGGAAACTGAGGCCCTAGGGAGAGAAAATGACTTGCAAAAGTCCCCTACTGGTAATAGGCAGAGACGAGATGAAGTCGTGATGGCCCTTTGCCCCTCCAAGGACTACAGTTTCCTTCTCCTTGCCTGGATCTAATCCTTGGAAGTGACTGTGGGGGATGAGCCTCTGGCACATGTTAAGATTTCCATCCCATCCTGGAACTCTGTACTGTCAAGAGAAAAAAAAAAAAGCCCTTGATATTGAAGAGTGGCCTTCCTGGAGAAGGCAGCCTGGGCACCAGCCCCAAGGTGCTCAGAGAGAAGCAGGGTTCAGAGGGAGAGGAGATGAACACTGTATCCCTTCCTGCCTCCTGCGTTACTAAGCAAAAATCAGCACCTCTGTAATAGTAGGAATCTGTTTTCACTGCTGTATCCCCAGTGCCTTAGAATAGAGCTTGGTGCATAATATGTGCTCAATAAATAGTTGTGGAATGAAAATAATAACCTTCAAGGCCATGCTGTGCTTGCTCAGATAGAAGCTGAGACAGGATCTCATTCTCTGTGAAATCAAGATGCTTTTCTGAGGGGCTGCTGGGGTAAGGGTGGTGATGGAAGACTCAACAGTGGGAAAATCTGTGCCCTGCAGAGGGTTAACTTTGCCAAACAATCCAGGAAGCAACCAGGAACCCCGGAGAGAGGAGGTAGCAAGGGAGGGTACGTGGTCAGAGAAAGAGTGCCCCCGTGGGAGGGGGCCAAAATCAAGGCTGAGGGGACTGACAGACAGGAGTGGCCTACCAGACAGTGTTTGGGAATCAGGACCCTGGGTCCTGAGCAGAGCCACGCGCCGAGTTGAGGCCTAGAGGCCTCCAGGTGGCGCTGCGGAGCCGGGCAGCCGCGCGTCTCCACTCCCCATTAACTCGGGAGGGAGGGGGCCTCGGGAAATGTGTGCATTTATTCAGTAGCAGGAGTGCAAACCTCATACATTGAGGGAGAAAGGCAGCGGGAGACGGCCGCCGAGATTCCCCCATCTCTTTGAATATAATTTTAGATTGAGATTCAGATTAAATCCGAGGGGAAAACACTTTATGAGGCTGAAAGCTGTGTCGTTGCCAGAGCCAGGGTTATGAGCTATCAAATGCAATTACATTAAGACAGATTATACTGGGCAAATTGAGCCATTTAGAAGGTGAGAATCAAAGAAACGGCTCTGATCCTCTCTTCCCCCTTCTCTCTCCCTCTCCCTCTCCAAATTGCAGTTCGTAGTTCCTTGCAATTCTGAGGCACAAAAGTAGGTGAGACTGCTTTTGTATCTGCGAAGTGCTTCACTCCTGAATGTAATTCTAGCTGAGTGCAATCTAGGTTAAGAGCCGGACAAGCGGGTAATTAGAGTCCGCTCGCTGCCGGAGGACCGGCCGCCCCGCCGAAGCGCGCCCGGAATCGGCGCCCTTCTCCCGGCCGAGTCGAGCTGCGGCTGGACACGGAGCGCCCGAGATGATGGTGCTGGACAAGGAGGACGGTAGGTGGCGGGCGGGGGTCCCAACGCCCCGCGCCCCTGCGCCCCCGCCGTGGCGCGCGGGAACACACACGCCGGGACACGGGCGCGCACACGCCGGGCTGTGCTGGGCTGGCGGTCCCCAGGGGGCTTGGGACTAGGGTGGCGAGGCAAGGGACCTCTGGGCTGCGCGCCCCCGGGGCCGGGCCAGGCCGAACCGGACCGCGGGCGGGCGAGCTGTGCTCCGGCCGTGTGATGCTCTGCGGGGCCGCGTGGAGGCTCCGGCTGCCCTCGGATCTCGGCGCAGCGGCAGTTCGCGTAGAACGTTTCGTCTTTGCGGCTGCTCCTCTCACCGCAGCCATCACCCTCGCGCCGCACGCGTAACCCGAGAGTCGCAGAGCGCCGAGCAAATCAGTGGCTTCGGGAAATCGGACTCCAGAGCTTGCGGCCCGCTGGCGCGCAGAAAGAAGGTGGCCACCGGGGTGCCCGGCAGGCCAGTGGGAAAGCCGGCCGGACCCTCAGGGACACGGCTGCCCGAAAGCTCGGTGAGATAAAGGGACGCCTCCTGTGCTGCCCACTGTCTCCCTGAGGGCGCTTGAGCTCGGAGGCAGGAGTTTGGCCCAGAGGAAGAAAGTGTCCCGCTCCCGGCCAGTAGCACGCGTGCCGGAGGCGCCAGGACCTACCTTGATCAAGAGCTTCACTGCGCCTGAGAGGTCAGAAGAGCGGGGCCCCGCGGTGGCTAGAAGCCACTAGTAGGGGGTCTCACACACCCAAAGCCTTCCTGACTGCCACTGTCCCGCAGTAATTGTCCTGGTATGTGCAGGAGAGGTCGGAGAACCCAGCCCTCTTAAGGGTAAAACCAGTGGGTGTCTTGTGACCCAGGGGCAGCCCTCGGGGTCGGGAGAGTGGCCCTTCCCTGGCCCCGGCCCATGCCCTTCTCCTCTGGAGGTGAGGGTTACCTGGTGGGTTAGTGTTGTCGGGAGACATGAATCTAATTGTTAGCACCCAAGCCCCACCTGCATTGTACTGCTGGTGAGGACCTGAGAAGAGGGGTTTTCTGTGAGTCAGTCGGGAATCCTCTTAGAGTGACATCAGCTGACCTCTCCCAGTGAGTATGAAGGTCTGTGCCCTCTGCCCTCCAGGTCGGTGGTGTTCCTGACATGGTCACTTGGTGGAAATCTGAAGTTAAGTGACAAGGTCACACAGGATGTTCCCTTTGCTGCCACTGTGTGCCGATGCCCCTAGCCTCCCTTCCACCCACTGAGACCTCAGGCAGGAAGGGCCATTTAAAATATCTGGCCCGGGGGTGGCATGTCGGGGAGCTCTGTGGCGGGTCAGCCCATTTCTGGGCATGTGGGTAGAAAGAGAGGGAGGAGGACTAAATGCTCTGGCCAAAAGAATCCGTTTGCCAGGGTTTGGCTAGGGTGAGACACCCACTTCCTGTGTGCTGTTTCTTTTTTATGGGCCCTCCCGTGGAGCCCCAGGTGGACCAGTAGAGGGCTGGGCTGGTGCAGGCGTGTACTGATTGGAAAGGAGAAGAGGTCTGGGGTGAGGCCAGACAAGGAGGAAGGAGTCCTCGTTTTAGCTCCTTTCTCATCAACTCCCCGTGTTATCTTGGACCAGTCATGCCCATCTTGAGACCTCACTTTTCCTCTTGGTAAAGTGAGGAGCCAGTGCAGGCAGGTCCTTCCTTGGTGTTTGGAGGTGCTCCCACCATGGGGAGCATGTGGAAATTGGGGTATGTCTTCAACCCAGATTGTTTGGTATTGACTCCCTAGGCCCAAGCCAGAAATCCAGAAGACCCAGGCCCTGTACACAGGTGGCCTCAGGCAGGAAGACGGGCCTCCAGCTGACAAGATAACACCGCCACCAGCACCTCGGGTCTTGTACTCTGCAGGCACCCCAGAATGCCTTGGCTCTGTGTACTAAAGGTTTCTAGATGAGCCCTAAATGGAAATGGTTCTCTGGAGGTCATTTCAGCCAGTCTCCTGCCTACCCCCCTGGTATATGTGTTTCCCTTAGTGTTCCCCAGACCTGTAAAGAAGAGCTGACTCTGCCCTAAGGTCCCCCAGCCTGTCCAGTCTTAACGATGTGGTGCCCAGTAGTGCTGAGATCACTGAGCTCTGGGACCCCTCACAGCACAAGGAAGAAGACTGGCTCAAGTCCTGAGGAGTCATTTGATTCATGTCCTGCTCAGCCTAGATCTGTCTTTCAAAAGCAGCCTTTTTGCTCATAAATCCACCCTCCATTCCCTGTTGGAGTCTAGCATCTCCTGGTTCCAGGAAACCCTGAAGGTGGTACCTTCAGCTAGGTGGAGGGAGAAAGGCTCTAGACCCATTCACATCCTCACCCCCACCCCCAAACCTGCTGCCTAATTCCTTCCTTACACTTAATGCTCTCCCAGCAGGTGGCCATCTGGGCTGGGTGGCAGTACTGCTCCCCAGGGCCCCCAAGGAGTATGTTCCTCCCGGCTGTGGACTGCACCCTTTGTCTGGCTGCAGCGGGGAACTCGGGCTCCTATTAACCACCCCCAACGCCTTTTCTCCACCTGACAGCATCTTGTGGGAAGAGGCCCAGGCTCCTCTGGTTGAAGTCAGGTCCGCCAGCTGCCGAGGACCAAAGCTCTTGCTCTGCTGGGCTGCAGGGCTTTCATGTTGCACTTCTGAAAGATAATAAAATATCAATCGCTTTGCCGTAGCAACGGGTTTAAGAGACTTTCTGAAGTATTGAATCGTCAGAAAAAAAAATTTTTTTTTTTTTTTGCTTTTAAGCACAGTGCATTATTAATAAAGTAATCCATTAGGTCGAGCAGTGAAGGGCCACCACAGAGAGGAAAGATCTGTTTTGCAAACGGTTAAACTTCGGGTTTCAAGATTAATTGCTTTCATTTGGATGCTTGCTCTTGGCCTAGCCAGCTCCACTTTACTGGAACTCAGGGTCCTGCCTTTCTACGTGCCGTGGGGCCTGCCTGTCAGCAAAGGGAGCCCAGCTCCAACTTTCCTGGAGAAACCACCCTTCTCCCCCTGGCACCTGTGCTTGGACTGGCACAGGCAGTGGGCTTTCCGGGGAGGTTTGTGGTCCAAGGGGAGCTATAGCCCTGAACCCTGAAGAGTCAGATTAGCTCTCAGCCTGTTGGAGAAATGGCCCTAGAGCACGAGCAGGCAGCAGAGGGTCCAGGCAGCCCCCAAAACAGGGAGAGCCTCAGGTTGTGAAGGAATGGGAAGGAGAGCATGCCGAAGTCACCCCCGAAGGGTGGCCCCATGTGTGTGCTGCAGAAGGGCAGGTCTGGGTGTAAGCTGCCTCTGCATAGGCCCAGCAGGAGGGCCGGGGCGACTGCAGGAAACACAGGCAGGCAGTGGAACTGACTTAATTCCTAGGGCATTTTTAATAAGTTAAAAAGACCTAAGGAGATTGGAGCTGGGCTGAGGAGGACCAGACAGTGCATCTTCAATTGTTAATGACCACTATGAGCACAGCTTCCACAGCAGACTTGGTTGATCCATGGGGGCAAGCTCTCAGCTACACTTGGCTACTGACTGGCAGGACCTCCTAGAATATCCCGTCATGCTCTGGACCACAGAGGGTCCTAGGGGCCTCTCCCAGCAGAGTGTGGCCAGGACCTCCCTGGTCCTGGAGGAAAGGCAGGAGGGAGTGGGCCCTGATGCTGTTCCGTAGTGCAGACCCCAACCCATCCGCAGGAGGGTGGAGCCCACTGGACACTGCTCTCTGTTGAGGGCTGGTAAAGGCCTTGTGAGGCTGGCACGGTGGGGACCAGGCCTGGCACCTGCAGTGTGCCTGGAAGAGAAGGGTCTCCATCTGCACCCACCAGTCTGGCCTGGGCTGCAGCCATTTCCTCATGCAGGGGAATGAAGCATCACAAAATCTGAGCATGTACAGCTATGTCCCCTTCCTGCCCAAACACAGCGAGGCAGGGAGCCTATAAGGATGGCTTTCCCCAACCCCCTCCCAGAGCCCAGGGTAAGAAGCAGGTGCTTCTGTCTGTTCCCTGCTCTTCCATTCATCTGCCCATGCGGAGAACTTGGGATGAGGGGGCGGGGTGGAGGGACAGGGAAACAACATAAATTGGTCTGTCGTCCGGAATCCATGTCTCGCTAATGTACCCAGATTAACTCAACTGTAAATTGTCTCCTTGGATGGCAGTGTCTTGCTAAAAGTTTCCCATATGATTCATGATTTGGATTGCTTTTAACGGCTATTGGCTAAGCAAGCCGGTGACTGTACAAGGTGATGCAATTGGCATTAGCGAGGGAGGCACGGGAGCGTGTAATGCAGTCAATACTGCATTAACTACTGATGCCCAATTACAGGGAGTGGGAGAGAGCCTTTCAGGAGCATTAGGACTGGGGAAAGCTGAGATCACTGGCCGCTGCTCGCCTAAAAGCTTCACCCTTTGCGTGCCGGGGCTCGGCCCTGGCCTGGCCACTCACTTGGCCTCTGTGGCCGTAGGAACTGCCTCTCTCGCTCTTGCATGTCCCACAACGATGCTTTTAGCACATGGAAATGTGCATTTTCCTAGAGCTTGGGCCTGCTTCTCATCCCTCCTGAGAATTGATTTCCCACCCAGCTCCAAGTCCCAGAGTCAGATGGGGTGGCTGCCCCACCTGCTTCCATTTAAGGAACCGCTCAAAAAGCCCCATCTGAGAGTAGGACCAAGAGGAGGTCTATTTTGGTCTCTCCCCCTTGGAACAGATGGATGATTGCCAGCGAGCATTGGCGGCCGACCCTCTATGATCGGAAGAGACGTGAGGTTTAGCCTCAGCACAGCTGGACTGCTGGCACAGGCAAGGCTGCTGAAGCTGAAGAGTGGTCTTGGCTGGGCCTTCTCTGAACAGAAGACAGAGCTGGTTGGCTGATGAAAGTGACCCAAGCCAGCTTGGGGTCCTTAGCCAATGTGGACCCCCTCCAGAGCTACATCCCACAAAGGGCACAGCTGTCCCCATGTAGCCAGGAGGCCAAAACTGTTGTTCAGGTCCAGTTCCAGGGGCCAGACGACCTCCCAGGAACCCCTGATCAGGCATATTATGAAGTTTGGAAGAAGCTAGGGATGAAGGTAGAAAAAAGGACCTGATACCCCAGTGTGGCAGGTACTATGGGACTTGCTGCCACATCTACTATTGTGCTGAGCTACGTAGGTCCGATATGTCCACTGTAGTTCTGTGTTCTGTGCCAACCCAGCGCTGAGGTGGTTTTGCCTCTCTACCTTCTCATCTCTATGGTGAGAACAAGCACATCTAACTGGCAGGATTGTTTTCAGGATTAGCTCAGATAATGTCCATGTACACACATTATAAACCAGGAAGCTTCATGCATTGTGAAGTAACAGTGCTATCTGCAAAACCACAGGCTGATCCGAAATAGTCCTGTGCCCAGATCAGTGCTTTGTTTGCTGCCTGGTGCTGGGCCCTCATCCTCCCTTTTCTCTAGTTTACCCATCATGGCCATCCCTCACCACTGTCCAGGAGGCAAGGCGAACTCACTACTCACCACTGTTCAGGTCCTTACAGTCAGGTAGCACCATGGGAAGAAGCCTCCAGAATCACTCTTTGTAAGCCCTTCCATTTATAGTGGCAGAGTTGAAACTCAACGTTGCCCAGAATTACATAGGGAGTTAGAGCCCAGAGCTTTAGCATCTTTCTGTGTTCCATCTTGGCTTCCATGCCTGTGCCTGTACCCAAAGTGTGACAAGGCTGGATGGTAGAAATCTCTGATAAGGAGGAATATGAGCTTAACCAAGACCATGTGTCTGGGCATCCTACTCATGGCCTCACTGACAGGCAGGGCATGTGTTCTCAGATGTAGGAAGGTCCTCCTGGTCGGTGCTGATGGGCGCTAACCTGACCTGGGCCTTCACGGGCTAGAGAAGCCCCAGAAGTACATGTGGCCTGTAGCCCATGCTGCCTGCCTGCCCTGCCTGGAGCTGAAGGACACCGAGGCACACAGGCCACCCTCCCAGCCTCGGCTGAACTTTTCGTGGTGCTGCTGGCCTGAGTTTTCCTGGTAGGTCTGTACTCTAGATAGGGCTACACCAGTGGAGTCACCTTGTGCTGACTTGCAAAAGCTGATTTTGCACATCCCTTCCCAGCTCTGGGTTCAGGGACATCACATTGGTAACTTGTTACAAGCCATAGTGGAAATATTAACACCACAGAAATTGGCAAACACTGGAAATCAAGGTTTTTTTTTCCCTGGAGAATCAGTTGTGAGATATTTATCAGCACACCACCGGATTGCATTCATCTGGGACTCTGGACCTAATTCTTTCACCACCATTCTCCCAACCCATCTACCACCTTTCTTTTGGTACCAGAGGACCCAGCCTTTGCCACCCTGACATTCTACCAGATACCTGCTGCCACACTAGGCTGGGCAGGACTGATATGTCCACTCTGGTTTTATCCCCCATGCCGACCTGGCATCTCCCTCTGTACCCTTGCTCATGCTGTCCCCGTTGCCTGGTGCATCCTCACTACCCTTTGGTTGGCCTTGAGGGAGCCTACAGGCAGCCTAGGCTTCTTACAGACCATTCCAGGTCCTGTTCAGAGTCACATCCACCCAACTAGCTACAAGCTCATCTCTCATTGGTTGGAGGATGTTTATTTTGTGTTCTGGCTAAGGCAGGAGCCTACTGTGGCTGACATAACAGAGTGGGGGGTGGGGGGAGGGGGGCTGGCCCAGGTGCAGGGACAGATGCCTCAGAGTGCAGGCCTCCCGGGTCAGACTGGATCCCCAACTCCACCTCCTACCCCTTCCTAAGTGGGCTTTCTTGAGTGGCCTACTGCTTCAGGTGCAACCTGCTAGCATGAGTCAGGAGACTCGGCTGACTGCTGTGTGACTTCAGACAACTTCCTGGGCCTCGGTTTTCACATGTCTACAGTGGGGGCAACACTTAATTGGCACCTAATGTTCATGTACACACTTGATAATCCTGGAAGCCTCGTGTCCATGTGAAGTGAGAGTGCTCTCTACACAGATGCAGGATGATCTCTTTGGCTTTGGCCTCTTGGTCTTTACACAGCAGCTCTTGTTTCACTGAACCCTTAATTAAAAGCAAGCATTGTACTGTGCCTGCATATCAGTTAGTTACTGCTGCATAACCAATCACCCCAAAACTCAGAGGCTCAAAACAACAAACATCTATTTAGCTTTTGAATCTGTGGGTCAGTAATGAAGGTTGGGCTTGGCTAAGGGGTTTTCTGGGCCTTGGCTAGACTCACTCATGCCTAGGGGATGGCTGATCAGCTGGATGCTGGGGATAATAAGACTATGTCCCTCATCATCCAGCAGACTTTTCTGGATTGTTCCCAGGCTGGAGGCAGGTCCAGAATGAATGTGCACAAGGCTTCTTGAGGCCTAGGCTTGGCTCTGGGATATTGTCACTTTGTATTCTGTTGGCTAAAATAAATCACAAGGCCAGCCCCAGTTCAAAAGATGGGGAAACAGTTCTACCCTTGAAGGAAGGAGGTGAAAAGTCACATTCCAAAGAGTGTGAATATGGGGAGGGGCAGAGACTTAGAGCCACGTACAGGTTGCACAACTCACAAGACCAGAGCTGGGCTCTGAGCCCAGGCCATCTGCACTCCTTCTCTGTGCTCTGCTGGCTCCCAGCTCCCCATTGCAGCTGGCAGACTTGAGGATAGGAGAGAAGGACACTTGTGACCCTGAGTAGAATCAGGAATGGTCTGTAATGGGGCTGCAGGGGGAGCTCCTGGGAGAGGGATGGAGCCAGCAAGAGGATGACTTGGGGTTGGGGGTGTGGGAGGCTTCCTGTGGGGGCCATTGTTGGGGGCCGACATCAGAGCCTGGCCAGTTCCTCCATGGGGAAGCCTGGAGGGGGACCACAGTGAGGTCAGGCCCTACTGCCTTCTCTGGCTTTTCATCTGTCCTGCAAAGCCACCCATCAGTTAGAAGGGGTGTGAAGTTCTATGGTTCCCAGAACGGAATGAAACCTGGACATCCATGCAGATGCAGCCAGGCGGGAATCAATTCATTGGTTAGCCCCTCGCCTCAAAACAGGGCAGTAAGTGGGCTGGTGAGAGGCCCGTGTACATTCATAAACCAGCTGATTGAAAAGCAATATTTCAGATAAATACAAGCCAGCGATCTATCAGTGGTTGTAATAAAACCCAGGCTTCAGGCTGTGATTTTATTTTGAAATAATAAGAATTGCTTGATTCTTTTTACTTGAGTTACCATGGTAATTCCAGCGTGGAGCAGTGTTATATTGATTTAGAAAGTGGACAGTAATATTTCTTTTGTGTTATTCTGTTTCTAGGCCTTGATTTCTAATTTCCACTTGGAGATTACTTTTATAAATTTCTTAAGTCCTTCCACTTTTTTTCCTCTCACAGTATAATTTTCCTCTCATACGCCGCTATGTTCTGAGCTTATTGGTTTGCTCTTATTTTAAATTAAACTTGCTGGTTTCAAATATTGAAATGACATCTTTGTCTGTGTCTGTACTTTGGTTTAGCAAAATATTACAGTCTGACGCTTTCTGCTTAATAATTTAAGGGAGGCATTCTGTCGGCCCTCACTGGGTGCTGATAACTTATGACTCAACCAACGCAGACCTTAAACTCCTGACATTTTAATATTGTGTGGCGGGAGCGGCCGCCCCTCTGCTTGGAATCTCAGTGGAGAAAAATCCATGTGGTACCCCAGAAGGGAGTTTTAATAATTCACCTTTGCTGCTTGGCACAATGACTTGATAGAGCGGGGGAGGGAGGCTGGTTCTTCTTGGATAAGTGGGAGCAGCCCTGGTCTGGGCTCTGATGGCCCCCACGGGCACCCACTCCATCCAGACTTTCCTGTCCCCTGAATCTTTAAAAACTCCAATTCCTGATCCCTTGGTGATAGACTGTCCAGCCTGGATTGTGGGGGGCTGACTATGAGGGCTGCCTATGGGGGCTGCCTATGGATTGTGGGTGGCTGCCTATGGGGGCTGCCTATGGATTGAACTCTCCGTTTCTTAGTTTCCCAAGTGAAACTAGCTTGGGCTTAGTCAGACAGACTGAGTTCAAATCCCACTTTGGTCACTAGGTAATCCTAGATAGTAAACTGAAAAGTAATTCTAACTGGTGAAACGGGTATGATCATGACCATCTTCACACAGCTCTTGATGGTCTTAAAGGTGATTGATGTGGTTTCCCTCACATTCCTAGGGTTTTGGGAGGAGCAGGGGAGAAAGTGGAAATGGGTGTGCTTTGGAAAGTTTACTCCGTTCCAGATGTGCCTGGGTTCAGAACTCTGGCAGGAGTGTTCTTTGGAGAGGACCCGGGGCAATGACTCCACAAGGAAGTGGGTCAGCCCCACCCACTTTCCTGGTCTGCCCAGCGGAGAACAGGGAATCTGCTGCAGCAACCTAGAGGGTGTTCTCTGTCCTCCGAACTCTCCATACTACACAGCAAGAATGGGGCTCCAGGAAGCTCACAACAACAAAGGTTGTAGGGCAGAGATCTGTACACAGGCCCCCTCTCTCTGGCCTGAGGAAAGGTCCTTCCTGTCCTGCGTGTATCCACCAGTGTGGTGGTGTGTTAGTTATCTCTTGCTGTGTAACAAATTATTTCACGATTTAGCAGCTTAAAAAAGCACCCACTTTTTAATCTCACAGTGTCTGTAGGTCAGGAGTCCAGGTACTTAGCTGGGTCTTCTGCTCAGGGTCTGTCATAATAATCAAGGCACTGGCTGGGACTGTGGTCTCATCTGAAGATTCATCCAGGGGAATGAGCTTTCAAGTTCACTCGTGGTTGTTGCTGCTGCTGCTGCTGCTGCTGCTAAGTCGCTTCAGTTGTGTCCGACTCTGTGCGACCCCGTCCCTGGGATTCTCCAGGCAAGAACACTGGAGTGGGTTGCCATTTCCTTCTCCAATGCATGAAAGTGAAAAGTGAAAGTGAAGTTGCTCAGTCGTGTCCGACTCTTAATGACCCCATGGACTGCAGCCTACCAGGCTCCTCTGCCCATGGGATTTTCCAGGCAAGAGTACTGAAGTGGGGTGCCATTGCCTTCTCTGCATGTGGTTGTTGGTGGGATTCAATTCCTTGTGGGCTGCTGGACTGAGGGCCTCCATTCTCCACTGAAGGATGGCCAAAGCCTGCCTTCAGTTCTATGCCTCATGGCTTTCTCCACTAGAGCAGCTTGCTTCCTTGAAGCCACCAAGGGAGAATGTCTGCTAGCAAGCAGGAAGTCACAGTCTTTTATAAAATGTGACACATCTAATCACAGATGTGACATTCCATCACTTTTGCTGTATTTTCTTCCTTGGGAGCAAGTCTCTAGGTCCAGCTCATACTCAAGGAAGTGGGTGGGGGGTGGGGCTACACAGGGTGCAGAGGATCATTGCACGCCTGTGTGCTCAGTTGCTTCAGTCTGTTCAGCGCTTTGTGACCCCAGGGACTGCAGCCCACCAAGCTCCTCTGTCTGTGGGATCCTCCAGTCAAAAATACTGGAGTGGGTTGCCATGCTCTCCTCCAGGGGATCTTCCCAACCCAGAATTGAACCTGCATCTCCTGAGACTTCTGCCCTGGCAGGCAGGTGGATTCTTTACCCACTGAGTTACCTTGGAAGCCAGAGGATCGCTGGGACAATCTTAAGAAGCTTCCTACTGCTTGTGAGTTGTCAGCCTCCGGAATAGCATTTCAGGCCCCAGGTGTCCAACAGCTTAGCTGCCCCCAGAGACCGTGACTCACCTCTATCCCCAGGAGGCCCAGCACCTCTGTTCCCTGCATCACCTCACACCAGGGAAGGACACAGATGTCCCAGCACCTTTCATTTCATCTTCACAGCACCTCCAGGAGGCTGGAACTCAGCATTAGTCCCATTTTGCAGAGGAGAGGGTTATGCCCAGAGAGGGCAGGCTTGCAAAGCACTTGTCTGTTACTCCAGGGCCTCTCTTCTCTCGGAGGAGACAAGGGTCATTCCTTCCTGTGGCAGCCTCCCCACAGCAGTGGGACTGAGGGCCTTAGCCCCTTGCCCGCTCTGCTCAGGCCAGGTGGAGCTGGTGTCTTTGAGGTGGCCTGGGCAGAGGCCACCTCAGCAGTTTCTCACCTGTGAACAGGGCTGAAGGAGACTCTCCTGTGGGCTGGGGCACAGGATGGAGACCAAAATTTATGCCTCCTCCACCTGGCTCTGCCACCAACTCACAGTATGTCCCTGGGCAGGCCTCTTCCCCTCTCTGGGGTTTTGCCATTTTCCAGGGTTGCTGGCTGCTTGATGCCCAAGCTATACCATGCATGGAGACGAGACTCCTGGTGGAAAGCAGTTGGGGTGAGGCCAAGACCAGGAGAGAGACACCACCCCATTGATGTTGCTGTGTCCTTCTTTCGTCTCCCGGGGTCAGGAGAAGTAGAGATCCCAGGTGAAAGCATTTGTGGCCTCCAACCCTCCACACTTGGTCAGGTGGACGATCCCATCCCTGGCTCTTCCCAGGCAGAGCTCAACTAGGAGACAGAGGGGACTTTTGAAATAGGCCTAAAGCCTGGAGGCCAGTGAGCCTGTCCCAGCTTCAGACCTGAGAGGACCCTGGTCAATTATGTCCTTTTATCAGTGGTTGGGGGGTGGGGGTATGAATGCACCAAGAAGCATCCATTAATAATTCTTTGCTGACACTGAGATATTCAGCTGATACTTTCTGAGTAGAAAAGTCTGGGGCCCAGCAGAGGCTGCCTGCACCCTGGGATGGGACATCAGGGCTGAACCTCATCTCTTTGCCTGTTGACCAGAGGCAATCTCTTGCAGGTGGACATTCTCATGCCAGCCAGAAGCTGCTCCCCAGTTTCCAGGCATCCCGGCAGGGCTTAGGGCTCCCAAGGAGCAGAGGACAGTAGGCAGGGCTAACTTGGGCACAGGTCCCGCTTAGTACTCAGCCCAAGTACAGAGTATGATGTTTTGACCTGCCTTTTTTCCCCTTAGGATGTTTTCACACTACTCTTTGATCCTCAGAATGCTTTATCAGATCAGTGCTAAAATATGCATTTTACACAAGAATAACATCTCATTAGTATTATTGAAAATGTAAAGAAAAAAATAATCCAGGAAAAAGCCTAAATTGGTTGAAATAATTAACACAAAGCAAAACTGGCAACAGTTAAGACTGCACCTGGCAAAATATGTTATTGACTAAAAATTGACAGAAGAACCAAATCTTCCTGATAGAATTTAGACCTGCCAAAGTTGGCTCAGGAAATATTTTCTGGTATAAGTAATTACTACAAAAAAAAAAAATCCCCGGCAACGATGAAAGTTCTAATTTGAAAGATTTGATGTGAGCCCCAAACTGATCATGAGCCACATAGTCACTTAAGAATTTAAGAATAATTTATCCCAATGAGAATAATTCCAATATAATAAAATGGAGGAGAAAGAAATGGTTTAACACTAATGAATAGAAAATTGATCAAGGCAATTTTGATTGAGTCAAATCAAACTGACTTAATGAAGCTCATTAAGAACTACTTTCTTGATGAACTATCATCAAAATATAATGCTTATTAACATATAGCTGTTAGGGGCTAGCCCCTAGTAGTAGATGCTTAGTAAATATTTGTTGCATGACCTGTGGATGAATGAGTTAGCAGGTAAAGGAAGGCAGGCGATGAGCAGACAGAATGAAAAATTCCTTTATCCCAGAGAGAGGGCAGATTTTCATTTTATTAAGATCATTTAGGCTACTCTGGAATGTTTTCCAAAACCACCAACCAATCCTCCACTTCTCAGTGGTCACCTACTGGGTGTCCTACAAATTTAACTCAATTCTGACATCTACCTACCCAGAGGTGACGTCAGATCCCACAGGTCCAGGGCTCATTCCCACAAGACTGCCTTCACTTCAGAAGCCAATCTCAAGTCCAGGTGTCACCTGTACTTCAGACCAACATGCTAACAATCAGGGTTCCCTACACTCCTCCTCTGCTGCTGCTAAGTCACTTCAGTTGTGTCCAACTCTGTGCGACCCCATAGATGGCAGCCCACCAGGCTCCCCCGTCCCTGGGATTCTCCAGGCAAGAACACTGGAGTGGGTTGCCATTTCCTTCTCCAACACCCCTCCTCAGGTGAGATGATCTCCTAGAATGGCTCACAAAGCTCAGGAAAGCATTTCCTTACATTTACCAGTTTGCTCTAAGGAGATGATAAAGGATACAGATGAGCAGGTGGATGAAGAAGCACATAGGGTGAGGTCTGTAGGGTCCCAAGCATAGCAGCTTTCATCCAGCTTCAGCATCAGTCCTTCCAATGAATATTCAGGACTGATTTCCTGAATATTGGCATGCATCACCCTCCTAATATGTGAACATGTTCACCAACCCAGAGCTCATCAAATCTTGTTCAGGACTCTATATAGAGCTTCATCACTAGCCACCTCCCAGCCTTTCCTGGAGGTCAGTGGGTGAGGCAGAAAGTTCTGACCATCTAATCATAAGGTCTTTCTGGTGACCATCCCCAGCCTGAGGCTATCTAGGCGCCCCACCCTAAGTCACCTCATTAGTATAAACTCAAAGGTACTCAGTAGGGACTCCTTATGAATAACAAAAGATACTCCCATCACTCAGGAAATTGCAAGGTTTATAGGAGTTCAGTGCCAGGAACCTGAGACAAAGACAAAGATATATTACTGTTATATCTACTCAGTTCTTTCAGTTCACTCAGTCGTGTCAGACCCTGAGACTCTGTGGACTGCAGCACATCAGGCTTCCCTGCCCATCACCAACTCCCAGAGCCTGCTCAAACTCATGTCCATTGAGTTGGTGATGCCATCCAACCATTTCATCCTCTGTTCTCCCCTTCTCCTTCCTTCAATCTTTCCCAGCAACAGGATCTTTTCCAATAAGTCTGTTCTTCACATCAGGTGGCCAAAGTATTGGAGCTTCAGCTTCAGCATCAGTCCTTCCAATGAATATTCAGGACTGATTTCCTTTAGGATTGACTGGTTTGATCTCCTTGCAGTCCAAGGGACTCTCAAGAGTTCTCCAACACCACAGTTCAAAAGCATCAATTCTTTGGCACTTAGCCTTTTTTATGTTCCAACTCTCACATCCATACATGACTACTAGAAAAACCATAGCTTTGACTAGATGGACCTTTGTCAGCAAAGTGATGTCTCTGCTTTTTAATGTGCTGTCTGGGTTGGTCATAGCTTTTCTTCCAAGGACCATCTGCAGTAATTTTTCAGCCCAAGAAAATAGTCTGTCACTGTTTCCACTGTTTCCCCATCTATTTGCCATGAAATGATGGGACAGAATGCCATGATCTTAGTTTTTTGAATGTTGAGTTTTAAGCCAGCTTTTTCACTCTCTTTCACTTTCATCAGGAGACTCTTTAGTTCCTCTTCACTTTCTGCCATAAGGGTGGTGTCATCTGCATATGCGAGGTTATTGATATTTCTCCCAGCAATCTTGATTCCAGCTTGTGCTTCATCCAGCCTGGCATTTCTCATGATATACTCTGTATATAAGTTAAATAAACAGGGTGGCAATATACGGCCTTGACGTACTCCTTCCCCAATTTGGAGGATATTTGGAGGGGATAAAACTAGGGGCAGAAAAAAACCAGCCATGACGTAGGAGGGAAGTGTTCTTTGTTTTGAATTTTATAGGATGACCACTCCCTAACCCCTCCAGCCGTAGACAGCCCTCTGCTCCTTCCTGCAGTTCCCTTCCTTCCAAGAGTCATTCTGGGCCTGTGGGTGGGTGGGGTGGAGATCGGGGACTAGATGGTCAGACTGGAGGCAGTTGAAGTCCTGGAAAGAAATGGTGGAGGGAGTGGCTAGAACTGTGGCCTTGGGAATGTGAGGGAATCTCTGTAGTCTCCTGGTGGTCAAGATCTTGCCTAGAACATTTCTACTACCAGTA
Source organism: Bos indicus (assembly GCF_029378745.1). NCBI lineage: Eukaryota > Metazoa > Chordata > Mammalia > Artiodactyla > Bovidae > Bos > Bos indicus. The sequence continues at coordinate 44,687,901 of NC_091774.1, forward strand.
GCAAGGCTTGAGTTTCCAGAGTTGAGCCCCAGGGAAGGCAGACAGAGTCCTCAACTGCAAGCCTGTCCTTATCCACTTTTGTCCTGGAGGCTCCTGCTGACCCTGCCCAGCCTTGGCCTGAGGCTCCCTGCTCTCTGTGCTCTCTTCTGTGGCTGCTCCATGATTGGACCAAGCTTCTGGCTTTCCAGGCTTCAAAGGAGTGAGCTGAAGCCCTTGGCCTGAGGCAGGTGGGAGCACACCAGGGCAGGGGAGCAGCAAGTCCAGCCAAACCAGCTACCCACGTCCCAGCTCCCAGAATCTCATTTGATCCGTCTGTAAAGTGTTTCATGGCCTTCACAGCTCTGGGCCTGTTTCCTCTCTCAGACTAGCTTCCGTGAAAGCTCCTGGACTTCCCTGGTGATCTAGTGCTTAAGAATTCACCTGCTAATGCAGGGGACACGGGTTCAATCACTGATTCAGGAAGATCCCACATGCCGTAGGGCAGCCAAGCCCGTGCTCCACACCTACTGAGCTTGGGCTCCCTAGAGCCCGTGCTCTGCACAAGAGAAGCCACCGCAGTGAGAAGCCTGTGCATCACAACTAGAGCGTAGCCCTTCACTTGCCACAACTAGAGAAAACCCAAGTGCAGCAATGAAGTGCAGCCAAATAAAATAAAATTTAAAAAAACTCCTGATTCTGGGAAACAACCAAGTCCCTCTACCCTTATCCATGTCTAATACGGCCCACCTCCTGATTATATGAGAGTATGACTGGCCTGAGAAGATCAGAACCTGTGTCTGAGGGCACTTCCATGGTGAGCCCAGCGTAAGGCCCTGGCTCTGCAGTGAGCTGTCCCTCAGGGCCTCTGTGCAGCACAGCTCCTGCCTGGCTGCCCAGGGCCTAGCCACCCAGACCATTCCACCCTGGCTGCACTCTTCTCCCTATGGCCCACTTTCCAGATGCTCTGCCTTCCCTTCCAGGGTAAAGGCTTCAGATTCCCTCCCCCAAGAAGAGAGAAACCCCAAGAGCATCAGTCCAGGCCCCAGATTCAGGGGCGGCTAGGTGCACCCTGCCACAGTGGGCCTGGCCCCCTCTGCTGACCACGTGCTTCATCTTCTTGAGTCACCTTCTCAGATTAGCCACAAAGGGTGCTGCCCTGGCCTGGGCACTGTACTCTCTCCCTCCAGCAGTTTTCATTGACCCCAAGGCAGCCTAGTCGCCTTCCTTCCTGGCCTTTGTGGCCTGGATCTGAGCTTGTACACCCCGCCTAGGGGAGACTCAGGCCCTGAGATAGGGTAGCACTCCTTACTGAACCTTGGCTGGGGACCTGGAGGACCTCACTCCGATCCTAGTCATAGTGCCTGTGCTGTAACTTGTGATACCTGATGTAGGACAAGCTCAGGGTCTGGAAAAGGGACCCCCCTCCATGAGTATGTTGTTTGTAGGTGGGATGATAGCCTCAGAGGATGGAGAAATTTCAACAGAGAGCTCTAGGGAGACAAAACGCAAGTGTAGGAGTGGACACACTCAGGGAGTCAGAGGAGAGTGATGCTGCCTAGGGAGCAGGGCTGGAAAGAGAGGGCACAATCAGATTTCTGGATGGGAGTACTGAGGAGGGAGCCGGTAGGGGTGGGGAGGGTGATCTGAAGCCCTTCCCTATGGAGTAGCTGTTATGAGACAGGGTGATCCCGGCTGAGGGCTGGCTGTTAGACCTCCCAGGACCCCTCTCCTGACTCCAGAATTTACTTTTTATGAACTGTTTTCTCTTGTTCTCAAAGGAATATTTGTTTTGTTGTTTGTTTTGCTTTCCTTTATAACAGCTTTACTGAGAATAATTTGAATGCCACAAAATTAACCTTTTAAAAATGTGCATCTCAGTGTATTTAGAGTGATGCAGCCATCACCATTATCTAATTCAAGAACATTTTCATCACCCGAAAAAGAAGCTCCATATCCATTAGCAGTCACTCCCCATTCCCCTCCTCTCTGGCAACCACTGATTTACTTTCTGTCTCTATGGATTTGCCTATTCTGGATATTTCATACAAATGGAATCAGACAAGTTGTGGTCTTTGTGGCTGACTTCTTTCCTATCATAGTGTTTCCAAGGTTCATCATGTTGTAGCATGTCTCAATACTTCATTTCTTTTCATTGCCAAATAATATTCCATTATCTGTGTATATCACATTTTATTTATCCATACATCAGTTGATGGGCATTGGAATTGTTTTTACTTTTTAGCTATTGTGAATTATGCTACCATGAACATTCATATACAAGTTTCTGTGTGGACATATGTTTTCATTTTTCTTGGGTATATATTTAGGAGTAGAATTGCTGAGTCATATGGTAATTCTATGTTTAGGGATATTTGTTTTTGACTTTAAATAAACAGTACAAGAATGTTGAGAAGATAAACCATCCTTGGCTGTCTGAGTTTTTGGAAAGGAGGTTGCCTGCAGCCTGGTCCTCTGGGCACCCAAGGTTCAGCAGGACCTTGGGTCAGTCCTTTTCAACTGCTGGCTTCAGTTTTCTGATCAGTGAAGTGGGATTTCTTATGGCTCTTTGCTCACTTCAAGAGCTGTTGTTAGTAATTACTACTTACATAGCGTGTCCAGGATTGCAGAACACTCCTCTTACTTTAGCTGCTTTGCTCCTTTGGCCCTGCAGTTTGGGTATTATTACTCGAGTTCTGCTGATGGGAATGCTGAAGCTCAGAGAGGCTGAAGGACTTGACTGAGTTTACATTGTGGATTCATGGCAAAACCTGAACTTGAACCCAGACTCATCAGGGTCCAGGTCCCTGGCCTGAACTCCCGTCTCGCCTGTGTCTCTGGGCACACCAGGGTGTTATGCAAGGGAGATCCCTGTCTGAGCAGCCATCACGATCCCGTCCCCATCCTGCGTGCTGGGAAGTCAGGCCCCAGACGTGGCAAGACGTGGGCTCTAAGGCAAAATGCTACTCTAGGATTTGTCAAGAGTCTGCTTTTTAGCTGTGTGACTTTGGATAAATTACTCCACCCCTCTGAGCCTCAATTTCCCCATCCACCAAACTGAAGCAGTAACTACTACTCAGAGCACTAGAAGGAGAATGTGGTAAGATGTATAGGAAATGCCAAGCACGATGTGAGGCAGGTGCTAGAACACTTGAGCAGGGCTTGGGGAGGATGCGGAGTGCTGTGGGACCTGTGAGGAGAAATGGGTGGATTCTGGGCTGTTCAGAGCCGGTGTTGGGGAGGAGACATCGCTTGGGCTGGCCAGGAAGCTGAGAGGAGGTGCGCTCTGCCAGCGTTCTCCAGCCTGGGGCTGCCAGAAAGCAGGAGGGGTTTCCAGGGGTCTCACCAAAACCTCCCGTCTCCAGGAGAGCTTGTAGATAGGCCCTGCTGCACCCTCAGCCCTCACCCCCAGCCTCGCCCATAATGCCTGAGACAGGGGCTTGCATGACTGCCTTAGTTAGCCTGAATGGTAATAAAACACTTTAAATTTATTGTGACATTTGGATTTAATTAAAAAGTACACACTTAGGGAAGTAGAACATAATGGGGAGAGAGGCAGGGTGGCTTTTCCCCTCCTTTCTTCCCCAAACTAATTAGCGTTGTATTTTAAATTGTTTATGTGCCGCTAATCATTGTAATAAATCATTTATACTGAAAAAGACACAGTCGGCTGTGCCCGCCGCGCGGGTTCCGCTCGCCAGGCTCTATCGCGAACAAATTGATCTGGAAGTGAATTTATTAACCACTGGGGAAGAAATCATTAGTGCTTTCTCTAAACATTCCCCAGGTACGCTTTATTGCCGCAGTTTATGCTGTAACTAAAAGGAGCATTACCCAGGCCCATGTTGTAATTTCCTCGCAGAGCAGGCAGCCCACTCCCAAGACAGAGGGTGGGAGGGGTTGGGGCATTCCTGCCTCCTCGCCTGCAAGTGGTCTGGTGACCCCAGCCCTTCTGCAGGGCTGCTCATTCCAGAAGGGGGCTGCCCTCCTGGTGCCTCTCAGTGGAAGAGTGGCTCACAGTCGCTCGTGTTTATGTCTCTTTCAGTGTGGCTTCCAGTTGAGGGCTTAGCCTCAGGTTTGGAAAACTGAGGGGCAGGGGCGGTGAGTCACTGAGGTCAGACAGGCTTGTCGTGGACCAGCTTCCCCACCCAGAGATGGAAGGCATCAGTGGTGGGATGATCGTCTGCTTGGAGGAACGAATATGCCTGAGCAGGGCCCCAGGCAGAGCAGGGGCTCCTAGGAGCCTACTCTGCCTGCAAGTATCCCCAAGGCCCTTATCCTGCAGGCCCAGGGGCCTCCTCCTAAGTTTGGCTGGAGCAGTCTGTTCTGCTTGGCTTCCAGCTGTGGCCCGCTGCCCCCTGAGTCCCATCCCCTTCCAGTGCAGGGCCAGGATGGTGCTCAGCATGCCCCATATGGCCTGACGGGTGGCAGGCAGGGTGACTGTCAGCTCCCTGGCTGCAGACCCCATGCCTCAGTGCAGCCTGCCTCCACCCTGGCCTTCCCAGCAGTCCAGCTTCCTAGTCACGCTTACTCTCCCTTTGCACTGGGAGGCTTCAGACTACTCTTGCTTCCCAGGGCCTGCACGCCCAGGCCCGCACAGCAGGCTTCCTCCCACCAGGTTTCTGGAAGGGAAATTCACTTCTGAACCAACACCTTTTCCCTGGGAACCCGTGGCTGGTCTGAGATACAAATGTCTGAGATACAAATTCCTGCCTGTCTGACTCCACTGCTCGTGTTCTTAGCAGCTTCCTCCACTGGGACCCCACGAGCCTCCTCAACCAGGTTAGGGGTTTGTGGGGATCTGGCTCACGTGGGCCTTGCCTTCAGTTCTTTTCACTGAGGTCTACAAAGGAGGGAGGAGCAGCCCCCTAGGCCTCAACAGAAGGCCCCAGGATGGCACCTCAGCCAGGCACCCCAGGAGCCGTGCTGGGGCTACTGGCACCTAAGAGGCTTCTCCCACTTCTGGGGTCTCCCTCCCAGCCTTCTCACTCTCTCCTCCCTCACCCAGCCCGGGGGCTAGCAGATGGGCCCTGGCTGCTCCAGGAAGCAAGCAGGACCCAGCAGCTGGCTAGGCCAAGCCTGCCTGGAGGGTCCCCTCGTGGCATCTAGAGAACGCATTTAAAAGTTTGAATTCAAAATTGATTTTGAAGGGCCCTAATCTCCGATCCCCTGGCGCTCACGGTGTGCCTGCAGCTCCTGCCAGACTCTCGTTTTCTGGTTCAGCGCGTTGGTGCTCGCGTCTCTGATGCTGTGAAATTGAGACTCGTCTGAGAGTCCGTGCCCTCCTCCTCCTCTGTGGAGATTGCAGGCCCCTTGGGAGCCCTGTTTCATTAGATGGGTGACGCGGGCTTTGCCGGTGCCCAGGGAGCAGCTGAGTTGCCTTCTGGGGAATTCAGCTTCCAGACGTTTCTCCGCTAGTACCCACAATTATGCAGCTCCAAGCAGCATCCTGCCAAGTGACTGGGGGCTGGCTGCAACAGACCAGGATGGGATGGGGCTTGAGGGAGCTGCAGATAGAGAGAGGCTTGGACCTGGGGGTTTTCTGTAGCAAACTTCAGGGGCTTTTTCCTTCTGCTTCCCCCCAGAGGTTCAGACTAGGCAGGGAGGGAGCAGTGGTTATATCTTTAAGCTCAAAGGACCCTCGAGAGGGCAGCTGTGGGATTGTGTGCCAGGGGAGGGGTGCCCCGGCTGCAAACACAAAGGGAAAGACTGAACTGCCAAGATTACACAGATGCCTGAGCTCCAGGCCTCCACCCCAGCACAAGAGTTGGGAGGGAGTATTTACTCAAGAGGCCTGCAATGCAGGAGACCCAGGTTCAAGCCCTGGGTTGGGGAAGATCCCCTGGAGAAGAGAGTGGCAACCCATTCCAGTATTCTTGCCTGAAGAATTCCATGGACTGAGGAGCCAGGTCCGTGGGGTCACAAAGAGTCAGACATGACTGAGCTACTGATACTTTCACTTTCAGATGCACTGAGGAGGGGAGGGGGCTTCATTCCTCATGGGTCTGCAGGGCTGAAGGACAGGATTGGTGCCCCTTTATCTAAAAGGTAGAGGGTTTATATTGGGTTGGCCAAAAAGTTCGTTCGATTTTTCCTTAAGATTATACGGGAAAACCCGAAGGAACTTTTTTGGCCAATCCAGTGTTTGCACAAGAGCAGTCATTTCTCAGCTAGAGCCCTGGGGTGGGCCTATTCAAATTCCAGAGAGTGGCAGGCCAGGCACTGCTGCAGTTGCATCTGTGCTTGTTTCTTTGAGCTACGTAGCTCCAGGTGTGTGATTCAGCACCAAGCCTGATGAAAACACCCATCTCTGGGGAGCCTGCCTATCTGCATCAGCCCACTTGGCCTAGCAGACTCTGGTCAGTAATATCTGCATAGATTCTGTTCAGTCTCTTCATTCATTAACTGAACTGATGGTTAAAAAGTGATCACTGTGGGGTTCAGTGCTGGAGACACAGTGGTGAATAAGACAGAACCCCCAGGTCTTCATGGCACTTACATTCTTATGATAAGAGACCAAACATTTTTCTTAGGTAAAATCACTAAAAAGTAAAAACAATTACAAATTGTGGTGAAAACTCAGAAGGAAATGACCAAGGAGTCATTTAAATAAGGAAATCAAGAGATCAAGGCTGGCCTCTCTAAGCAGATAACATTTAAGCTGAAGCCAAAAGATGAGAAGGAGTCAACCAACCTCATAAAGAAGTGGGAAGGGTGTTCTGGCAAGGGAGAAACAGCAGGTACAAAGGCCCTGAGGCAGGAGGGAGAGCTGGACTCTGGCTAGAGCTCGATGGGGGTGGAGGGGCAGAGACCAGACCACACAAGGATATCATGGGTTTGATGAAAAGTGTGGGTGATATTCCCAGCCCCCTGGAAGCTGAGGAAGGGTTTCAAGCTGAGCAGAGACCTGACCTACTTTGTTCTGAAAGATTTCTCCAGCTGCTATTTGAAGTTGGGTTATAGATACGAACAGAAGCAGCAGCTGGTGGGGGGCTTTAGCTAGTAGTGTGGTGAAAGATGGTGGTGGTTCTGGAAGTGGAACAAAGTAGGTGAGATGGGATACAGACCAAGCAGGGGAGAGGAATGAGGATGATGGAAGATCTGAGGATGACTCTGAGTTTATACCCCGAGCACCAGGATGGATGATGGTGTTAGGACTGTGAACGGAAGCCTGGGTAAGGATACAGGTTTGAGGGAGGAGACCTAGAGCCCTATTTTGGATCTGTTGCTTCCTAGATGTATCTGGAGCTTCCCAAAGATGAGAAGAGAAGGCCTTCACCCATGCTGGAGGGGCACGCACTGCAGATAAGTACGCAGTTAACTTAGGCATCATTCCCCATGCAGCTTCTGATGTTTCAAAGTGCCCCTAGATTCTGTCTGCAGCTGCTCCCATGTCTCTCGGTGCTCCCCTTCAAGTTCTCTACTGGGTTCCCTAAAGCTGTTGCCTGACAGCAGGCTATGCTGGGTCCGGCTTCCCTCTGTAGCGAGGACCCATGTGGTGTTATCTCCCTCCGCTGGAAGTTCCCCGTGGGCTCAGGCTTCCAGACGCACCATACCTCAGGACGTTTGCCTCCACCAGAACCCACTGCAGAAGTGCCAGCTGCTTTCGGATTCCGGCACAGAAAGTGGCTCCCTTGGGGGACCCTGGGGACCAGGGGCCCATCCTGCCCTGGTGCGTCCCTGCAGGGGGTGTTTCAGAGCCGCCTTCTTTTGGCCAGGCCCAGATCGGGTCCAAGCAGAAGTTCACTTTCCCTGTTGCTTAGGAAAAAAATGATGCGATGCTGCCTCTGGAAAGAGCAGGGAGGGGGTGGGGCACTTCCTGGCCAGCAGCCTGTGTCCAAAGCCCTGCTCCGCCGCTCACAGGTCGCCTTGGGCAGGATTGTGATTTCCCTGACCTTGGGGTCATGAGCAGGATGAGCGTTAAGGAGTCTAAAGCATTTGGCTGTAGTAGGCATTCATTGTGGAGTGTTATCATGAGGTCAAACGCACCCACCGCGGCTGCAGATGTTTGGGACAGGACTGGACAGTGCTTTCCTTCAGCCTCTACTGTGGTGGACTGTGGAGACCCAGAGGCACTTGGCACTTTAGAGAAGGCAAGTGTTGCTGGACCCCTTTAAATTTCTTACCTAGGCCCCTCTCCAGGCCCCGCTTCCCCAATCATCTCATTCACACGAAGCTCCTGGCTATTGACTGAGGCTCCCCCAACCATTGTAGCTCTGGGTCCGGAGCCGCCAGCTGTCTGTCCTCTCACAGTTCAGCCCTCCCCAGTGAAGCTTCTTTGTCTTTCTTAAGGCCGCAGGGCAAACATCTCATCCCTGCCTCCACACAGCCTTTCTGCTCCCTTTCCAGCCACTGAATCATCTCTGTCCTTAGATTGCAGTCCACATCCCCTTGCTGGCCCGGCCAGAAGCCCTGTCTAGACCCTATAGCAGCCACAGCTTCTGAAGGACCAACGCCTAAGAAGCCTGTGACACGCCAGAGCCTGGGCACAGTGCCCTGCCCGTCACTCCTCCTGCTCTTAGTCCAGACCCTGCTCTAAGCTTGCCCCCAGAGTCCCACCCTAGAGTTACCCCTGTTCAGGCTGCACAGGAGAACCCAGAAGCTGCTCCAGCAAGCCTTCTTCACCTGGGCTGTTCAGGGAGGCCATGGGGTGTGTGCAGGGGTGAGAACTTGATCCTGGGAATCTGGCAGGCTGGGGCTCCTATCCTTGCCCTCCCACCTTCCAGCTGTTTGACCTTGGGTAACAGCCTGAACCTCTCTGGGCCTGTTGAGTAAGTTAATCATTTAGTGCCTCGGGGTAAAAATGAGGATTCACTGAGACAACAGAGGTAGTGAATGGTGGGTAAATGGTGGGTTTTATGAAAAGACATATAAAGTCCCAACTGAGGGGCCTTCTTAGTTTTTTGTTGTTGCTCAGGTATAATGTATATGCAGTAAAAGGCCCAAGTCTCAGCTGTTCAGTGACGTTTTCCATATGTGTGCCCCCATTCACACACCACCAGGATCAAGATAAAGGACATTTTCAGGCCCTCAGCAGGCTTCCTCACGTCTCCTGACAGGTGATGATACACGCCATCATTCTGACGTTGATCACCATGGGTTGGCTTTCTGTTTGGGAAGTTCATACAAATAGAGTGACGCAGTGTGCCTTTCTGTCTCGCTTCTTTTGTGTCACATTATACTGTCTGATTCATCCATGTTGTTGTGTATACTGGTGATCCATTCCTTGTCATGGTTGTGTACTATTCCATTGTATAATCATAGCATAATTTAGTATCCATTTTACTGTTGATGGACATCTGTGCAGTCTCCAGTTTGGAGCTATTGAGAACTGCTGGGAACATCCTTGTGCGTCTCTTTTGGTAGACATAAACTCTCACTCTTTGGGTGCATACTTAGGAAGAGAATTGTTGGGTCGTCAGATGTATGTAAGTTTTCTTAGCTGACTTTTTTAAAGCTACTTTGTTAAATGTTGTTATAAGCATTTCATGTCCATTATCTAATTTGATACTCTAAATAATCCTTTAAAGTAGGCTGTCCTCATTTAGCAGGTGAATATATTGAGCCTGGGCTGGGGAGTGATGGAGTCAGCTGAGTCCGTCTCTCTGTGTGGACCACTGTCATGGTCTACATGGCCTTCCTCTCCTTCAGAGTCAAAGGGGCCAGTCCCCCCACTGCACTGTCTGGCATCCCAGGAGCCGAGCCCCCACCACGGGGAGTTGGAGGTCACGGGAGCCCCACATCCCTCCCTCATCGAACCCAGTGCGCAGCCGCCTGCCTGTAAGGGGGTGTGCGCACAGAGGTGGTGATGAGCGTGCTCTAGGTGGCTGTAGCCGCGTGCTTCAACAGTTGTTCTCATTGGCTTTTGAGTCCAAATGAGTAGGAAATGCTATTAGTTCAGGCCTCGCCTGGCGCATGGCAAGGCCCTGGGATAGGAGTGCAGTCAGACGAGAAATTGTGGAGATAAAACTGGTGTGAAATGGAGGCCTTCGCACAAGGCTGGATGTGTCCGTGTGAAATGAAGTTACTTCTGAGAAAACGAGATTTAAAGAGATTCTGCAGAATTAGATTACACTTTCAAATTTCCTTATTAAACGGGATTGATGCTGAGGAGGGGCCGCTGGCTGGCTGTGTTTGGGATCCTATGTTGCAGTTCCAGGTCCAGGTGCGGACGCTGCTGGGTACAGGCACCTTGCAGGTGGCAGGGACCCAGACCCTAGCCTCTGGCAGCTGACGTGGGTATGATGATTGTAGACTGATCTCTTCTGGATAATGTCAGCCGCTTCACATGGGTCCGTGTGGGCAAAACCTCAGGGCTCGTGCACCTCCATTTCCTGGGGAATGTGGTATTGAGAACCGAGCACTAGGCTTCTTACTTGTGGGTTTTGTTCAAATCAGAGCTTGATTTTGAGCTACAGTCCACTTTTTGGATATGTTGTGGGTTTTTTTTAAAAATAATTTTATTTATCTGTGGCTGCGCTGGGTCTTCATTGGTGCACGAGGGCTTTCTGTAGTTGTGGAGCGTGGGGCTACTCTTGCGGGCCCTGGGGCATGCGGAGTTTAGTAGTTGTGGCACACGGGTGTAGTTGCTCCACAGCGTGGAATCTTCCTAGTCCAGGGATTGAACCCATGTCCTCTGTACTGGCAGATGGATTCTTATCCACTGCGCCACCTGGGAAGTCCTGATATGTTGTTTTGTAAAAAGACAGTCAACGATCATATGACCACTCGAGCGTATGTGTGTATATTTATGTGACACCCGTGCGTGCATGTGCTTGGATGCAGGGGTTGTCTTTTCATGTGATTTACTGAGCACCTACCAACGCTCGCACTGTGCCAGAGCCTGGAATAATGTTCTGGGCAGAGTAAGCAGATGTGGCCCAGCCTCTTATGGATCTAGTTTGCAAGTGTGCGATTACATGTGCATGTGGAAGTCTGTGTGCAGCTATGTATGTTTGCAGGTGTGACCTGCATCTGCGTACCTTCTGTGTCTCCTGACCTCTGTGATGTCTGCCTCCTGGGTCTGCTAGCAGCTCTAGGTGAGCCATGCCCAGCCCGACATCAGAGCAGATGAATCCTGAAGACAGGCTGCTGGGCTTCAAATCCCAGCTCTGTATGGCCTACGACAAGTCACAACCTTTCCAGTGCCTCAGTTTTCCCACTGTTAAAATGAAAATTGCTTTCATCTTCACAGGCATTTGCTAGTTTCTGTGAGGAGAGGTGCATTTAATGCCAGGTGTTATCCTACATGTGCCTGAGGACATCCTGGAAGTACATGCTAGAGTCATTCCCACCGCACAGGTGGGGAGACCAACAGGCCTTGAGAGACGCAATGACTTATCCAGGATCAAGACCAGGGCTTGCACAGGAGACCAGATGGGTGCTGGTCCATGAAGCCCTCGCTCCGTCGGTCTGCTGCAGGAGCGGGTGCCCCACACCACCAACAGAGCCGAGGACAAGTTCAAGGGAGGCAAAGGTGTCAACAGTGGACAGGAATGGGGTCCACGTGGTGTGTGAAAAATAATAAAATGAAAATAATCAGGGTACCGTCCCATAAGGCAGTTGGGAGGCGAGCACTGCTAAGTATTCAATCATAGATATCTCCCTTCAGAATACCCTTAGCCCCCAGGAGAGTCCAGCCCTGGCTCCCTGCTGGCCCCTCGGGTGAGAAAGGGAGACCTAGCTCTGTGCTGCGCAGCTGTGTTGTGCTGTGTGAACGTGGTTTTGAAACAGTACTGAGGCATATGGGGCGATGACAAGAAATCCCAAGCCCACACCTGCCTGTGTCCCAGGCCTCCCAGGGCAGCCAGCGGGACCTGCCCTGAGCTGTCACCCCTTGAGCTGCCACAGCCCCCATCTGCTCCCGACTGGTCCCTGAAGCTGCCTGTCAGATGGATGCGGCTGATCTCCTCCTATACACATTTGCAGTGGCCACTAGACAATCCTTTGGGTAAGGCTCGACTCTAGTCAGCGCCTGTATGACTTTAACCATGGTGGCACGTTCAAATCAAGTGATCCTCCTCAAAATGTGTCCATCACGGGTTGCAGGGCCCTGAGATGGAGCTGTGACTAATGTCATTCTTCCCCACGTGCTGAATGGGCTGACACTAATCAGGGCTAGCTCTGGACTGCCAGGTTTGGTTAGTCCAGAGCACTTCACGTGGATTAGCTCCTGGATTCCTCACCGAAGCTCTAGGAGTGCTATTCTCATATTCGTTTTATAACAAAGAACCACAGAGCAGTTAAGGTCATATAGTCAAAGGTGTCAGATAAAACCAAATTGAAGGAAACTCCGTAATAACTGGCCTGTACTCTTCAAAGATGCTAGTGTCTTGAAACACAAAGAAGGGCTTAGGAATTCTTTCAGATTCAAGTAGACTGAACTTGACGACTGAATGAAATGCATGATCCAGACTTTTATTTTCCTGTAAAAGATATTATTGGGGGAACTGATGAAATCTGAATGGATGGATAATAGTATTAGATCAGTGGTAATTTTCTGGCTTTGATCATTGTACTGGAGTCACGTGAGAGACTGTCCTTTCTATTAGAAAATCACACCAAAGTTTTAAGGGGTGCAGGGGCTTCATTACTGAAACCAACTCTCCCTTGAGACAGGAAAAGAATTATAGGAAGGGAAGGAGGGAAGGAGGTAGCTGCATAGATAAACAGGGAAGGATAAAGTAAATATGGTTTAAAAAGTTCATATTTAGAGGTTTGGTGTAAAGAACATACAGGAATTCTTTCTGTTCTTGCAAAACCTGGAAGTTTGAAGTGTTGACAAAATAAAAAGTTAAAGAGCAAGAAAACAAGTGTCAGAACAGGGAAGACTTCCCAGGGTGCATGTTGACAATAGGCTCCTATTTGTTAGTCGCAGCCAGTGGCCAGACTCTGGGCTGGGGCTTCCTATGAAGAACCTTATTCAGTCCTCACCACAACCTGGTGGAAGGAAACTGGTATGGCCCCATTTCACAGATGACAGTTGGAAAGGTAAAGGGATTTGCACCAGGCCCTCCAGTGACTTAGGACAGTTCCCAGACTGGAAAGTAGGCTTTCTCAGTTCAGGGTCTAGGCTCTTAGCCTCAGCTCCACTGCTGACTCTGACGTTTGGGAAAGAGTGGGGTGGGCAGGACCAGGCATTGTTCTTCCTGGAGCAATAGTGAAAGGAGGGCTCTGGGCCAGAAGCAGACGAACTCCATTTGCAGGATGGAAAGGGAATGTTATTGCTGAATTCTGCAGGGAGCGGAACCAGCAGAGCCAGGCAGTGGGGGGGGCCTCAAATACCAGGTGGAGTTCTGGGTGGTGGCCACAGTGGCTTCCAGCAGCGGAGCCACAGAGCATAATGTGGAGTGACCCGGGGCTGAATGGGGATGCCATTCTGGGGAGGCGGACCGGCCCTTGAGATCACTAGGAGCGGAGAGAGTGCTCCACAGCTGGGCTTAGCCTGCTCTCCAAACTAGAGGCATGGGTGGGCCCAGGAGCCGGTGGCCTTGGCACTTTGGAAAAGTCCGATCTGAGGGGCAGGCTGGCCGGGGGTAGGTGGCAAGAGTTGCTGAGGACTTGGGTGTGGCCTGGCAGACCACTCTGTGGGGTGTGGGAAGAGCTGAATGACCTCTGGCAGTCCCTTCTGGTCACCCGGACTGTCTGGCTTTTCCCCAGATTAAAGAGCTGAGGGTTAGTGTCTGGCAGCCGAATGAGTCAGACTGGGAGCCAGCCTTCTTCCTGCATTGGCCCGCCCAGGGATTCAGCCTGACCAGCGTAGGGATAGGGTAAGGGTTGGGCTCATCTCCCGTCAAATATCTCCCTGCACACCCCAAGATTTAGGGGAACACTCGAGCTGAGTGAATTAGTTTATTTTATTGGGTCCCATGTGTATGTGTGTGTGTGTGTGTGTGTGTCTGAGCGTGAGCCTGCACGCACACGCAGGGGCAAACACCATCCATTGTAAAATATCAGTGTTTTCATGGGTGAGTAGTAATTACTGGGTAATGCTTTAAAACCTTTCCTGAAGGAGCGCAAAGCTGTTTTTTTCTAAAGTCAGGAGTACATTAAAAGGATTACCATGTAGATTTGATTTTTAGATAACACTAAAATGGATCCCAAATGGACTTCAGCAAAAGGATGCTATCTCCTTAATGGAAAGTGCATGGCCTGAGGCTCAGCTCCCAGAGCCGGGCAGGGGAGGGAAGGAGGGAGAGGAGAGGTGTCTGCAGGGCCGACTGGTAGGCTGGAAGGGGGCTGGGGAGGCAGGACAGGGATGAACAGCCTGGACCCTCTGGGGAGCATCTTGCTCCATCTGGGGAAAAAGGGACCATAGATGTTCTCCTTAAAGCCCTTTCACCTTGCCAGGGGTGTTTTCAAGTCTCCTGGACCAGCCCAGGGAGAGCAAATAGCGTGAGTGCTTCCTAAAGAAGGGAGGGGTGAGTCAGACTTCTCCCAGGACCTCAGACTTTCTAGGCAAAGAAAGCGCAAAGTCCCCAGATGCTCTGGGACCTCCTCGGCCAGGCTGACCCTAATGTTCCGTGTCTCAGTGGACGTCAGACACTAACAGGAGCTACATGTCTTCTTTAGAGTTCTCCAGGGCCCAGAAAGCAGTGTCCAGATAAGCAGCCTGCCTGGAGTGGGGTGTTCAGGCCTTCCAGAGCCCCCACCTTATGCCAGGCTGGGGACCTGGGGCAGCATGTGGGTTCACTCCCCATAACCTCCCTGGGTCCTCTAGGTGCCCCGTCCCAGCATCGATAGAATTACCAGCTACCATGTGGTCTATAGCACTGCAGGCTTAGCCTCTCCAGGAGTCAAGCCAGATGGAATATGGAACAGGACAGACACTCCTAGTGCTGGGATCCCCCTTCATTTGGGGGTATAATTTAGTGGGCCAGATATATCCCCTGAGTAAGGAAGTTCCAGCCACCCCCAAACCCCACAGCAGTGAAAGCACAAGTGTAGAGCCCCAGGAGGGCCCAGCATGTCTGGGAAGGGAGCCAGGCCTGCTGCCGGCCCAGGGGAACGAAGGGGAAATCAGCCTTAGGGAGACTGGATAGAGACTTCGCCTGGGGTTTTCCAAGCTGGAATTTATATGCATAGCTATGCTGGCTGGCTCTCCCTCCACAGGCCCCAGGGACAGTTTTGCCCCCGGGAGCCCCCAGACCTTCCCACGCCCAGCTCTTTGAATCCCTCCCGCACTTGCTCCCTGTAGGCCAGGCCTTGGAAGGGCCCCCTGGGCCCCCCTTAGCTCACGGACGTGTCTGCTCCCCAGCCAGCCTCTCTGGGCTCCTCAGAGTTCTGTGACCGGGCTGGCCCCTGTCAGCGGAGACGCAGGCAGGCCTGAGGACGCAGCCAACCTGAGCCCCATCACTCTCTCAGACCAATTAACCTTTAGAGCTGCATTAAGGAAATGAGGCAACGGACTTCCCAGCTAACAGATGGGCCCTGCGGGGACTGGGGGAGGGAGGAGCCCAGCACAGGAAGCCTGGTCGGCCTCCACACTGCCCTCGCCTGTCTAGCTGATCCTGGGTTCTCCAGGGCTGCCCCCTCTCCCAGAGGAGGCAGCGGGGCGAGAAGAGCACAGGAGGGACGCAGGACCCCTGGGGCCAACTTGATGCGGGGCTTACGTGAGCCGTTTGACCTATCTGGGTCTCAGTTTCCCCACCTGTGGAATGAGAGCATTTGCCTGTAAGAACTCCGGGGGCCCGTCTGACTGGACCTCTGTGGACTCTGAGACTGAAGTCCTTTGGAAGCTACTTCTCTCCTGAAGCATGAGGAAGGGTCACCTTTGGAGGAAGGAAGGGAATGGTTGGTGGCCGGGGCGGGGGGGGGGGGGGGGGTGCAGTGAGGGGGAGGGCCGAGAGGAGGGGTGCCCTGGAACTGGAACTGAACCCAGAGCCTGGAGAGTACGCAGGTCCTTTGGAGAAGATGGGCCCAGGAAGAGGGAGCCTTCAGGGGCTTGTTGGAAAACCGAGGGGGCAGGAAGAAGTGGGCTTTTCCCTCCAGAGGCGACCCCTCAGCCCAGCAGTGCTCTAGTCAGGGAAGGAACACCCCCTACCCCCACCACCGCTGTGAGGGGCTCTTAGACAGGTGTCACAGGCAACCCCGCTGTCCAGCCTATCTCTGAGACTCCCCGCATTTCCATCCAAGCCTGGATTTCACCACACCCGAGCCTCAGGGCCCCGCATGGATGCCCAGGTCCCCTGGGGACATCTGCCCCCACCTCCTTCTCAACCTCCCCTCCCTGCGGCCTCATGGCTGGGGCCCTAGAAGCCATGCCTCTGTGCACATACAAGCCCACTGCATGCGGTACCAGTGTACGCAGGTTGCGTGTGAGTGCACTTGCTTGCTGCTGGGTGGTCTGCCCCTCCTCCAGGCAAGGCCATGCTGAGATTCCTGTCCTCTGTACTCACCATCTTCTTGTATGCCGGGAAGTTCATATGGACCCTGGGAGCTGGCCAGAGTCTCCAAGATTCTTACTTTGGTAGGACGAGCAAGGATGCAGAGGCACTGAAACTCCCCTTCCTCAGGCTAGGGCAGGTAGGAAGTTTGAATCCAGCTAGAAACATTCCTGGGGGCTGCCCAGGTGGCCCAGCAGGAATCAGCCTGCCAATTCAGGAGATGCAGGAGACACAGGTTTGATCCCTGGGTCAGGAAGTTCCACTGGAACAGGAAATGGCAACCCACTCCAGTATTCTTGCCTGGAGAATCCCATGGACAGAGGAACCCGGCGGGCTACAGTCCACAGGATCAGAGTTGGACACGACTTAGCAACTGAGCAGGCACACATGCAGAAACATTCCTAGGGAGGCCGCCAACAAGGCCAGCGCCGGCTGTCTCCCCAACACCGGCCAGGAGCTCCAGAACTCCTGTGCCCCCAGGAGTATCACAGGAGCACCCCACTTTCTTCTTGACACCCCCACAACCAAGAGGCTTTAATCTGATGTGTCCAGTTAAAATAAAAAGCACACTTCGGTGTGAGGACGTCCTGAGGTGGCAAACAAATCTAGGAGTCCTAGTGGAACCCAAGCCCATGACGAGCTTCTCAGGGCTGCTGGAAGAGCTGATGAGATGGGGCTTCCGGAGGAGGCCTCGGGTGTACGGTGGGTCACACAGCACAGGGGACAGTGGCTGGATGGAGAGGGGTGACTCGGGGGGGCTGGGCCCTGGGGCTGGTTGTATGCCTGCGGCTGAGCAGACTTGGGGCTCCTGCAGCTTCTGGAGGGACCTTCATGGGCCAGGGGAGGAGGCTGTGCCTTGCAGCCCCACAGCGTGGGACCCAAGGCCAGGAGAGGTGGTTGCCAAGGAGACAGGGAAGGATCCTGGGACGGGGCAGCAGAAAGAAGCAGAGGGACATGTCCTGAGCCACAGCGCCCACCATGTCCATCTGTCTGTCCATCCACAGGTGTGCCGATGCTCTCCGTCCAGCCCAAAGGGAAGCAGAAGGGCTGTGCGGGCTGCAACCGCAAGATCAAGGACCGCTACCTGCTGAAGGCGCTAGACCAGTACTGGCACGAGGACTGCCTCAAGTGCGCCTGCTGTGACTGCCGCCTGGGCGAGGTGGGCTCCACGCTCTACACCAAGGCCAACCTCATCCTGTGCCGGCGTGACTACCTGAGGTGGGCAGCCTCCCCCGCCCCGCACGCACCCCGGCCCTGCCAGCCCGAGAGCCCTCTTCTCCACGGCTGGCACTGCTCTGCCCTGCTTCAGCCCCCATACCCAGTCTACGCACATCCCGGCCCCTGCCCTGCCCCTGGGACTCAGTGCCCAGCACTTGTCCAGGGCGGGCCTCTCTCTAACCATCGGGCATCCAAGAGGAGCCTCCCAAGGGCACCAACGTGGTTCTGCCTCTGCCTTTGCCAGGCGCTTCTGACCCACCCTGTCCCTGGAATCGAGGAAGGGATGCGGTGAAGGAGCTTCCAGGAGCAAGTAGGGGAGTTCCAACTTCCCTGGGCCCCCCTGGCCTGCTGGTTTCCTCCTCAATCTCCCCAGGGCCCAGCTCCCCATCTTCCAGGTGGGCCCTGGGATTAGACACCCCATGCCTGCAGAGTCTGGTAGGTAACCAGACCCTGGAAGAGCCACTGATGTTGGAGCTTAAAAACCTGGGTTTAAACTTGTTCTGTGCCTCTTTCCCCAGCCTCAGTTTACTCTTCTGTAGACAGTGAAAATACCAACACTTCCCCACCTTGCATTCTTCAGAGTTCCAACCCACCCCTCCCCTACAACCTGCATCCTATTCCCTGGGGCTGCCTCCCCCAGTTAACCCTCCCTTAGGCCATCTATGACATCAGCAAGGCTGGAAGGAGGCCACCAAGCAGGGGCCTTGGCTTAGACCCAGCATCTGCATTTGGCTCCCATGCAGGCTGCTGGGTGGTGGCCGGGCCTTGCGGGGAAGGAAGGCCCATCGCATTAATTAGTAGGTCGTGCCCAGGGTTTCTTGGGGCTCTCTCTACTCAGGACTGGGCTTGTTGCGGGGGAGGGTGCGATTATCAGCAGAGGCTCCCCTACTTACCCAAAGAGCCTAAGATTTACCTGCCTACACCTTCTGCCTTTGCAGGAGGTTTTATTTTGTTTTTGGTTTTTTTTAAGTGGTGCGGTAAACCAAGATGTGTGACTCAGACTGGAGCTGGAGGAGAGATGCTGAGGCCAAGAGGAGGGGTTAGGCATTGGGACTCGCCCCTTGGCAACCTGGAAGCGGCCTCCAAGTCTGGAGGTTTAGGACATCACCTGGGGGCTAACCCAACCAGGCTGAGGGGAGATGGCAGACCAGCTGACCTGGCCAGGAGTGGCCACAGTGCAGGAGGGGCTCATCTATAAGGTCAATGCATCCACAATCACCCTGGGCCCTGCCAGCTATTGGAGCCTGAAGATATTTTCCTGAGCTCTGGCAGAGGCCCAGGAATGACTCTGAGGCCACCTGGGCCAGTAGGCCAGGGGGCCTGTGGGGCTTCCTTGAGTTGCTCAGTCCCAGAGAATGGCTGTCCAGAACCTGCCCCTCTGCAGTGACTTCTCATTGGACTGGTGGCCAGAAAGACCCCCCTTGGCGGGCAGATGTTGTGGCCCAGCCTTTGTCTGCCTTAATCTGAGCCACCAGGCAACTCAGGCTGATGAATAATGGAGCTACGCTCATCTGCAGGCGCCTGAGCTTGAGCTGGACAAATCAGGGATTAGAGGGCGTCCCGCCTGCCTCTTGGTCCCTTGCCTCACTTGGGGCTCACTCTGCCATTGTGCAGAAGGGAAGCGAGGAGGAGCCTGGCTGGCACATACCCCTGGAATGTCCAGTCAAGGGCAGGCCTGCATGGGGAGGGAGTGAGTTCCCTGTCCTTAGAGCTTTGCAATCAGCAGCCAAGAGGAGGGGTGCCTGCCCCAAAGAGGCATTGTGCCAGATGTCCTTGAAACTTCCTTTTGGCATCAGTCCTGTTTTAGAAGCATCTTTAAACAGGATCATCTAGCCCAGCATCCCCATTTTAAAGAAGGGTAAACTGAGGCTCAAGGGAGTTAGGCAAGTCCCACCATGAGTCAGTAGCAGCAAAAGACCACCCCATAGTGTTATTGTCAGGATTTAATGACTTGGTCTTTGAAGAGCCCCTAGATTAGCACCTGGCATATAGCTAATGCTATGTAGGCATTCACTGAAGGAGCTGTGGCTAAGAGGTTACACTTTTCACAACAAGCCTGTGAAGGCTATGTTTCAGTTCCCATTTTACAGTTGAAATAAATCAGGCTCAGAGAAACTCAATGACTTGCTTAAGGACACACAGCCCATGACTGACAGACTGTGTCTAAGTTTGAGCTTGTGTAAGCCTGGAATCCTTGCTCAGGGCCCAGCCTACTGTTCTGGTATCCCCAGGTGCTTGAGAGACCCAGTGGGAACCCTCATTGTCAGCAAAGCCAGGGGACAGGCATATCAACCAACTCCCGAGTCCCCACAGGCTCCTTCCTGAGTGCTGTGTCAGTTTCTCTGAAGCCTGCTCTCTTAGCAGAAGTTAGACACTGTCATCTGTGCATCTTCCTTCTGGCCCGGGCCCACCTGCTGAACTACAGGGGTAGAGGGCAGGTGGGCCCCCAAGTCGAGGCAACTCCCCTGCCCCCCACAGCCCCCCACAGGCGCCTGAGCCCTCTGCACCCTTCCCTCTGCAGGCTCTTTGGCACCACAGGAAACTGCGCTGCTTGCAGCAAGCTGATTCCAGCCTTTGAGATGGTGATGCGGGCCCGGGACAACGTATATCACCTCGACTGCTTCGCCTGCCAGCTCTGCAACCAGAGGTGAGTGCTGGTCTGTACCAGACCCAACACACTCAGCAGACCCTAGCTGACACCTGCCGCCACAGACCAGGAGTGCCATAGAGGTGTGCATGCAAGCGCGGGTTCTGTTGCATGTTGTAAGTATGTACATGCATGGGTGTGTTTTATGTATGCCTGAGCCCTCTAGCCAAATGTGTGTGCTCTAATACTGTCACATGTGTACTCGTGTGGAGTTCATCTCTGTGCAAGCGTAATGGACAGGGCCATGCATGAGCTGTGCATACATTGTGTGTTGTGTCCATGATTGTATTTTTAAATGTCTGTGTACAAGGCGGGTCTGTGTGTGCTGTGTGCGTGTGATGGGTGAGTATGCCTGTGTACGTGTGTTTTAAATGTATGTGCACAAGAGCCCTGTGTGTGTCCTGTGCCGTGTGCTACATGCAGATACACGCATGGACGTTCTAGTGAGAAGGGGTTCCCAGACCTGGTCAGTGAAATACTCCTGGGGAACTGTCACTCATTCCTGTGATTCTGGTTCCAGCCCAGCCTTCTTTATAGTCTTTTGGCCCCTACTCTGTGCCCCGCCCCGCCCTGTGGGAGACCCTGGGGACCTAAGGAACCAGAGCCCTTCAGCCCTGAATAGGGGCCAACCCCCCAAAGGCCCTTTGCTCAGGACCCCCAAAGTTAGGAAAGAGCTCATACAAATGCTCCCAGAGGTTGAGGTCCAGGGGGACCTGCAGGGAACACTGGTTTGTCTGGGGCTATGCGCAGACCCACTGCCAGGGGGGCTCAGTGAAGTTGCAGCGCCACCTGGTGGTTGAAGCAGGATTGGCTGGGACCAGGCCTGTGACCCTGGGGTCCCACTCAAGGCCTCCGACCCCCGACCCCCGGGGACATCTTTGGGGGAAGGGCTGAATCCTCCAGTGCTTGAGGAGGACTGGGAGGGGCAGGGCCTTCTTTAGGTTAGAGGGAAGATGGTGGGACAGGGTCACGTCTTCCTGGAAACCCACAGATTCTGTTTAGAAGACGAGTGTCCTTCACTGAGCCATCTCCTTAAGGTGGGGTGGGGAACAGAGGGTTGGAAAAGTCAGCCATTTTATCCCTTCTTCTTTCTCCATCTCTGCCTCTCTCCTTCCCTCTCCTCGCTTGGTCCTTTCCTATTTCTTTGTCCATCTCTTTCTCCCTCTCTTGGGCATCATTTCTACACCTTCCCACCAAGCCCACCCCTGCCCCCACCCCACGAGGGACCTGGTCGTGGAAGCCTGTGGCTTGGGCTGTGGGCCTGGCCAAGGGCTGGGCTGACCCAGGGTGACTGGTTGGGTTTGCTTGGGACTTTCTGGGATCCTCTCTGGAAAGCTCAGACTCCCCAGGACCTCATTGCCCACATGTCCTCCTCCTGGGCCGGGTGGCGTCCTGTCTGGAGGTCCTACCATCCACTGGGATCCCACCATGGCCTCTCTCTCCTGCTTGGATTTTCCAGATTTTGTGTGGGAGACAAATTCTTCCTGAAGAACAACATGATCTTGTGTCAGATGGACTATGAGGAGGGGCAGCTTAATGGCACCTTTGACTCCCACGTTCAGTAACGCCCAGCACCTGGCCTCCAGGCCCGTTTGTCTGTCCATCCACCCGCCTGCCCACCCGCCTGGCCGGCCAGCCGCTCTCCTGCCGATGAGAACTCCTCCGTCCTCGATGGGAGGGATGGCCCTCCCTCCGCCGCTGCCCGTCTGTGTGTGACCCCTCCTGGGGCCAGGCTGGGCCTGTACAGTCTGTCTTCTGTATATAAATGGGAACATTTATTTTATGAGAAATGTAATGCGATTTTATTACTGGCGTGGATTAAACTTATGAATGTTTCCGGGGAGGTTACTCTGCATTGATCACATGACTACAGACCTGGGGGACCCTCCCCTCAGCTTGGGAGTAAAACAAGGCCCTCCCTCAGTTCTTGGCAGGGAGGAGGGCCCTAGAGCAGGATGTGGGGGCTCTAGTGTGTGCTGTTGTGGGGCAAGGGAGTTCCAGGTGGGCTTTACAGAGAAAAGCTGGAGGGGAAGGGACAACCCCCAGTACCCCCCAACCAGAAGTGGGAGCTAAACTGTCCACTCCCCATCCTCTGGCAACCATATACCCTGGTCCCCAAATGAAAACTTCCCTTTCCTGGGATCCTGTGTTACATCCCCCCTACACTGCTCAGTCAGGGACCCAGCTCTGATCTACCTCCGTGGTAAGACCCCAAATCCCAGGCTCCCTACGATGGGAGCGCAATCCTGAAACCTCTCTTCACCTTCGGGGGGATGAACAGCATTTGCTGTCTCTTCCTTACAGCCTGGGTCTTGGCATTCTGCTCCTCTGGGTGAGAGAGAAAATCCTGTTTCTCTGTAACTCAATCCACGCATGCTGGAGGTTTTCATTCATTCAGTTGGCAAACCTTAATCCGCTCTGTCTCAGCCCTGTGCTTCAAGTACCAGACATGAGGATGAATCATGGATAGGACACAGTCCGTGCCCTTGAGGACGAGGGGGAAAGCCAAGAAAACAAACAGATCACATCAAGGTGAGGACAAATGCCACAGGGAGACCTGGGACAGGCCCGTTTCCTCCAGCAGACACAGGACTTTGGGATGACTCCAGAGAGTCAGACAGACAAGTCAGCACCACACAGACAGATACGTGTGCTGATAAGAAGAAGAGATGGACACACACGTAGGTGGGTGTGTCGGCAGAGATAGGTAGGGACAGCCAGGTAGCTGGCAGGTACTCAGAC
Organism: Bos indicus; assembly: GCF_029378745.1. Classification (NCBI taxonomy): domain Eukaryota; kingdom Metazoa; phylum Chordata; class Mammalia; order Artiodactyla; family Bovidae; genus Bos; species Bos indicus. The sequence continues at coordinate 44,710,869 of NC_091774.1, forward strand.
TGGAAGATAGCCAGACAACCAGTGACCGAGTGAGGCCATGGCTGTAGCCACAGTGCCAAGCACATGGCCTGGAACTGAAAAGGTATCACTGAGCAGTATTAAAGAGAGAGCCTCCTTGGATCCAAAGCTGAAACAGAGAAGGCCGAATGGATGGGCTCCTCCAACCATCAGGCCACTCACTCCCCCTTCCCCAGGGACTGTTTTTATCCTGGCCACAGACCAGAGCCCAGATGAAGTCAGCCCACAGCTTTAAGCTCTGCCTACTCCTGGACAAGGGATTTGTTGCCTGGATGGAGCGGGGGCTGCACTGTGACCTCACATCACCTGCCCCAAGGAAGGCCTGATTCTCCCCTGGAGTGATGTGGGAGGACACCTGGGCTCTTAGGGATGCTTGGAAGAGGTTGTGTCTCTAAGCTATGATTTTGTGGCCAGGGACCCAGTCCACAGGAAGGGATCGCTACAGCCAAGGATCTTGGGGTAAGAGTTCTCCTCTTTGGGTCTCACACCTTCGGTGAAGGAGCTGCATCCATGTATATGAGAGAGAAGAGACGCTGCAGGAGGTATTTTTGAGTGAGTTTGGTGAGACCAGGAGCTGTCGTCCATATGTGACCATGTGAGACTGAATGGATCTGAGCGTGTGAACTGGGGGCTGAAGTCCGTAATGAGGGATTTTTCTTGCTCAACATGAACAAGTAAATTATTTCTCTGGACTGTAGCAGAGTCCCCAGTGCCAGATCCTCCCTGGGCCCTGAGGTCTAGGATGGCTGTGCCCACCCCCAAGAACCCAACTCCTAACTTCGGAGTTTGCCACAGATAAAGTTGTAATGCAAGTTAATTGCATGATTATCGAGAGATAACGGAGCCACTCGAATGCAGTTTCTGGGCAATTACAGTTGTTTCCAACAGAGTTACCATATTGCAGCCATGAAATAATGTGTCATTTTGCAGTAATTATGTAATTAACTTGTCTCACACTCTAGGTTGCACAACAATTAATTCATTCACAATGAGATTGACTCAAAAGTCAGGCAACTAGGCTCTGAAAGCCCCCAAGAGCAGAGCCGGCCTTCTATGATGACCCCAGCCCCACTCTGCCTGATGCAGACCTTGCCAGGATGCTTCCTCAGCCTAACATGGTATAAGTTCCAAGTCCAGCATCATGGCTCCACTTACCTCTGTCTCACTGTCCTCCTCCAGGAAATGGAGATGATCTGTTTCCTGGGACAGCCACAAGGCTGAGATCTACACATGAAGTGCTGTGCTTACATGAGCTGGGGTCACCATCCTGGACATCGTGAAGTCCTGAGTAGGAGCCCCTTAGCCCAGGAAGACCCATAGCAGTTCACAGCTGCCCCCACGAAGGGGCCACACAAGGCCTTGCCTCCTCGGGTGTAGAACCAATAGGTGGGGAGGAGAGCGAGTCAGAAAGGGGACCAGTCTCTCTGTAGCAGGGCAGCCAAGCTAGGGCTGGAATGGCTACTGGGAGCCAGGGATTATGTGCCTGGAGAGGATTTGCAAGCCCCCAGGGGAGATGCAGGAAGACCTTGATTTTCTCCACCTCCCTGGTCACTGTGTAGGAGAAACTTGGTTAAATATAGCGCATGAATGCTCCTGACCTGGTTCTCCTTGAGGCTGCCTCCCACCACCACAGGGGAATGGATTAGAGAAGCCAGGTTGCACTGAACACGAACCAGCAGAGGCTATAGTAGCTCAAGCCTCAGCCTGGAGCTTGTGGGTGGTGGGAATGTGGAAGGCCTTGCACTGTAGCGATGCTTAAATCCCCTCTATCTCCAACCAGCCCATGGGACCCCATCTCCCCTCCTGCTTTCCTTAGTGGCTTGGCATCAGAAATACTCTAACAAGAGGCCTGGGGCCCATGGAACATGGCACGTGCTTATGCCCCCACTACTTGGTCTGAAGCTGGACCACAGAGTCTGTGTTTGGAAAGAAGTTTGATTCTAGCCTTGAGACTACTACAAGGCCCATCCTGAAATCTCACATGGCCCAGAAACTGTGCCCCACACCACGAGACACATAGGAGCCACAGGTGGAATCCACATGATATCTCTGCCTGGGACATCTCATCTCTACATGGAGGCAGCTGCTCTTTCCCTTAAAGCTGTCAGAGATAGTGAAGGGCAGGCTAAATCCGGCACTGAGCGATCCCTAGCATCACCCACCTGGGGATGCTGCCACTAGGTGAGGGTAGGTTCAGGAAAGATGCTTTGTAGCTGAGATTGTGTATCACTTGGTGAAAACTCCAGTGAGAAAATTCTGTCAGTCTGCAAATCATTATTTCGCTATATGCTGTTGGTGGTTGCTTAGTCACTCAGTCGTGTCCGACTCTTTGCGACCCCGTGGACTGCAGCACACCAGGCTTCCCTGTCCTTCACTATCTCCCGGAATTTGCTCAAACTCAAGCCATCTCATCCTCTGTTGCCCCCTTCTGCTCCTGCCCTCAGTCTTTCCCAGCATCAGGATCTTTTCCAGTGAGTTGGCTCTTCACATCAGGTGGCCAAAGTTCACTATGTATCTCCTCCCATGCTATAATTGCCTAATAATGAAAAGAAGAGCTGACGTGAAGGTGAGTTGGTGCAGAAAAATACTTGATCCAGACTGGTTTATCATGAGAAAATGATCAAATGAACCAAACACACACCTACACAAAGAACTAAGATCCAGCAAAAAAGTGCTGGTTAATCAGTACCTACTGAGCAAACCTCATCTCTGCTCCTGGCCCCTGGGGCAGACTCTCAGGATACTTTATCCCAGCACGAGTGGGAACCTCCTGCTCCCAGATGCAAGGTTTGAGGGGTGTCCAGATTTCTTCAGACCCTTGGTGCCTCCAGAGTAGATTGTTCTTGAGCTCCCTCCTGCTGGGGCCATTTTTTGTCCCCCACCAACAGCCCCACCAGCCAGTGGGTCTGCCCCCAATCTACCAACACTTCTCTGTTCCTGCTACCATGTTGAGCCCCTGAGGCCCCAGTGGCCTCCAGCACTCACCAACTCTCCCCCTGGGACTGGATCCAATGCTCACATAATAAGTTTCGCAGCAAACTTCTTTCCACCCTGTGCTTCTCCCTTTCACTGCCTATACCCATCTTGTTGGATCAGGGGACCTCCTGTGGTGTGGCTCCTTCTACCTGCGTTAGACCCTCACGACCCTCTCTAGGGTCTCAGGGCTGCACCTAAGGAAAGGGAACGTCATTGCTGCTCCGGCATCCATCAGGGGTGCAGGGCAGAGGTGAGAGGTGCTTTACTCTGAAACTGCTGTAGCAGGAAGAGGGAGAGGCTGGACCAGGCCTCAGGTGGGAGGGAACGTAGCTCAGAGAGAGAAGTTAGCTTTAAGAACCTATTTTCAGTGTTCGGGGCAGGGGAAACTTGGATACAAATATTTTGGACTCTACAAAATGTTTTTTATTCTGGGGCCACATCCTTCTCCTTTCTGAGAACTGATAGAAGCTCTCTGTGCTGCTGGGTACTCCAAATCACCGGTCGCTCCTGCTCTCCAGATGCCCAGTCTGCACAGCTACCCAAGGCTTCCAGTGGGTGCTGCTCAGGCCCTGATTCTCTGGACTCACAGGCTCAGAGCCCAAGATAAGCAGCCCAGTCCCAAGTCCATCCCACCGGCACTGGGCTTTACAGAGACTATGACTTTGGCAGAGAAAGGCTGAGTCCCTCGGGCTGCTTGAAGCACCCAGTTCAGGGGTCTGCATACCCACATTCCCCTGCCTTCTCTGCAGGCACAACCAGATCCCAGAGAGAAGCTAAGGTGGGGGCTTCTCCCTCTGCTTGACTTACAGACTCATACCTCCTGGGTCTGCTTTGTGAGCAGAGTGGAGTTTCCTATAGTTCTGGCAAGTCCATGGTTGTCTCCCAGAGTCTGAGATGCTAAGGGACTGAGGCAGTTCCCAGGTGACACCTCTTGTTCTACCTGGTCTCCCGCTGCACTTGGGCACATGGGGGTTCATCCCATAGAGGGGCCAAAGGCTTCCCCAGAGGACCCAGGCTCCCCTTCTTCCTCCTCCCTCCCCATCTGCCAACACAGATCAGGGATCACTTCCCCAAGATAGAGGGACAGGGAGAGCTGGAGCAGGAAATGAGAGAGGGAGCAGGAAGGGAGGAAAGGTGCAAATGAGGAAAGGGAGGAGGAAGGGGACATGGGGGAAAGAGATGAAAAGAGATGAAACAGAGCAGGAGAGAGAATGGGCAAGAGTCTGGGAAGAATCTGCTAACTGCAGGGAAGACTTGGGGTAGGGGCCACCATGGTGGCAGAGGGCAGTGTGGCATGGTGGTGGCACATGGCCTGGGAGCCAGTTGTGTGGGTTCAGATTCTCCTCCTCTTGGCAGCTTACTGCCTTGGGCAACTTACTTAGCTTATAGATGAGGCATTGCTCATCTTTACAAGGGACGTGTCAATGGTACCTACTTCTCAGAGCTGCCTTGAGCATTAGCTGAGTCATTACATGGACAACATTTACAACTGCAGCAGGTTCATGGTAGATACCAGAACATGCAGTTCCACCGCTGGAACATTCACTGCATTCAGCCATGTCTAGGTCTGGTTTGGAGGCTTGGAGCCCTCCCATAGGAGGCTTGGAGCCCTCCCATAGGAGGCTTGGGCTCCCCACGGCAGCCTCTAGCCACATGCCACTGGTTGTTCCTGGGCATCGGTGTGTGCTCCCTGGAAAGGGCACTGCACTCTGGGACTCAGTGGGCTTTCAAAAGCAAAAAACATGCCAAACCCAGTTGAGCCATTCGAGAGCTCTGTTGTTGTTGTTGTTGTTGTTTAGTAGTATCCAACTCTTCAGGCACCCCATGGACTGTAGCCTGCCACGCTCCTCTGTCCATGGGGCTTCCCAGATAAGAATACTGGAGGGTGTTGCCATTTCTTTCTCCAAGGGATCTTCCTACCTCAAGGATTGAACCCACATCTCCTGCTTTTTGGGCGGATTCTTTACCACTGAGCCACCAGGGAAGCCATAACTCTATTAGGGAGGTGCTATTTTTGTTACCCCCATTGCTATGGGTGCCACTATTATCATCAGCCCCATTTTACAGCTGAAGAAAGAGGCTCAGAGAGCTGTTCTAGTAAGCAGTAGAACCTAGATCTGAATTCAGACCTGGCCTAATCAGATTCCATGCAGGTAATTTCCATATGAGATGAATAGCTAGAGGCAGCCCCACGCAGTGAAAGGATCTGAGAGTACACAGTAAGTTTTACCTATGACAGAGCCCCTGGATTTCCACCTCCCCAGACTACCCCTGAGTCTCACAACCCATCCTCCAAATGAGAACTTATTTCTTGGGTAAGGATGGCCCTTCTGTCCCTTACTGCGCATCCTAACTGAGCCTGTCACTGGCCCTCGCCTGTGCTGGGTGCTGGGTTGGAAGGGAGCAATTCCAGGTGATGGAGTTAGAGGCAATGCAAGGTGGGACAATGGTGAGACTCCAGCAGCTCATCCACTCCTGGGGCTGGAGGTTTCTCAGTCACCAATCCCAAGGCTGGAGGTTTCTCATTCACCCAATCCCTGGGCTGGAGGTTTCTCAGTGAGACAGTCCTCAAAGCATCATCATTCAGTCGGGGAGCCAGCCCATCAGTCAGTCAACAGTCATGAATCAAGTGTCTGCCACATGCCAACATTCCAGGCATGGTTCTGGGTGCAAAGGAATGGAGATGCCAATGGAGAAGGCAGATAGGGTCGTTCTCTCTGTGTCATTTACACTCTAGTGGGGGAAACAAATGATAAACAAATAGATCAATAACAAGTTAAATATAGTGTCAAGTGGCTTGAGGGAGGCTTACTTCAGACAGAGTGGGAAGGAATAGGCTTTTCTTGCCCAGTCTTATAGACCATCTTAACCAAGGAGCTCACTTTGGGGAAATTGAGGCCCAGAGAGAAAGCAATGTCTGCAGGCACACTGTAGCCAGACTGGTTTGGAAGCCTGGCCTCCTGGGCCTCAGCCTGACCCAGGGCTCTGTCTCCCTCATCCTGAGACCTGTATTCCAGCCAAGGATCTTCCTTGGGACACAATGCATGGAGGAAAGAGAGCATCTCTCAGCCCTGATGCCTGCTCGCTGCTTCTCTCCTTTTGCTTTCTAGGTTCATAAGAAGTAGTATTCCTTAAAATACCAAGAAACTGGGCTTGGGTTCTTGGCTGCCATCACCAGTCTCCCTGCACTGTAATACCATGAACTTGGGACACACTGGCTGGATCCTTGGCTTCTGGGGATTCTAGTCTGATTGTTCTGAACACTTGAAATAACTGCCCTCCACAGAGAATGTGTCAAGAAAGTAGGTTTCTCTGCAGACTCTGAGTGACCAGTTTTCCAGGGAGAAGAGGTGCTTTAAAAGCAGAAATTGGCAGTGCCCAGAGGGCCACAGGACAATGGGGCAGCATGACCAGCCCTCCTTTACCTCTTTTCCAGACCCTCACTGCCCTCAGCTCTGCTGGTCTGTTCTGAGGGTGGAGGTGATCCAGCTTGAGGCTCAGTCTCAGGGCTCCTACTGGACTGACCTGGCCCAGAGAGGGGCCAATGGAGGTGGGATTCTCTTGACTGTGTGTCACAGAGCTGAGGTTGGGGGCTGCTGCCAACAGTGCACCCCATCAGGCACCCCCTGGTGGAAGGGTGGTTTTGACCCCTGAGATGCCCCTCCTGCTTCATTCTGGCCTTTCATCCAGGGCTATAGATTTCTAGAATCCCCCTGACAGTAGAGCCCCTTGCTTCTAGATGAGGACACCAGGCCCCCACCCAGCCCTATCAGCTCCCAGTGAAGAAGTGAGGTGAACTTTCACAAAGCAGGGTTGGTGTAGGCACTGGTTCTGTGGGGCTCAGGAAACCCTGGACCCCCTTCTCCAAGTCCACACAGGTTGGATGCCCCTCATTCTCAGACCCAGCTGGCCTGGCCTGTCCTTCACCCCCTCTCCTGCACCTGTCTTCTTACTCAGGGCCTATTTGGAAGCTAATCCCAGTGTTCATTAAGTGACCCCTCCTCCTGCCCCTCTGCTTTCATTAGAAACAAGAGAGCTAATTACCAACTGCTCTGAGGCCCACCACAGGCCATTTTAGAGCTGATGCAGCCCTTAAAATGTGATTTTAAAATCTCATTTCCCTGTAATGAAATGGGCTACCCGTCCCTCCCTGGTAAGGCTAATCACTACTGCTTCCCATCTGAAGAGGGACCTTGCTCCTTGTCCTCCCACCTAGCCTCAGGCTGTGGCTTTTTACAGATGCCTTTCCAGGCTTCGAAGCAGGGAGGCAGTGGGAGCGTCATCAGAGGATCCTCTCCCTCCAGGCAAATGTCCAAGTGAGTTCAGGAAAGCTGAGCTTGGAGGAGACTGCGCAAGATAGGTCCAAACTAGTGGGTTGGATGGAGAGAAGGTATTGAGGAGGAGGGATACAGGGAAAAGCAGGGCTGACTGGTGGCCATCGTCCCCTCTGGAGCTTCAAAATTTTCCTGCTCAAACCCAAAGCTTGAACATGCCCTGTAGAAGGGAGAATGGGGTTAGGGCTACAGCGCTCCCTGGAGCTCTCCATGGTTCTGAACTTTTTGAGCCTGAGCTCTCTGGTTCTGTCAGCTACCCAGAGTGGAAAGGATGGTGGAAAGCACCTCCAAGTATCAAGATGTCGCATTTATCTGGAAGACAGGTGCTTGCTGTCTCCAGAAGCAGCTGGAGTCTAAGAAGGGAGACCCCTGTTCAGGCCCCTCTAACTCTGGGAAATGATGGCCAACACAGCCCTTCATAGTGATCCATCTTCTTCTTCTCCACCTCCTGCCTGGAACCTTCAGGTGGAAAAAACAAAATAAAAAGGGGAAATCTTCTTTTTTTGGTGGGGGCACAGTTTGTGGGATTAGTTCCCCAACCAGGGACCTTACTGGGGCTACCCCCCACCCTGAAGCGCAGAGTCCACCAGGAAATTCCCAAAGGACAGTATTAATTTTGTCATGTATGTAAGTTTGTTTCATCTCAAAAATGCACTTTTCTTTTGCACTTTAGGTATTATATTTATTTTAAATAACATAGGGAGATGCCCTAACATTGTTTCCTTAATTTAGGGACTCTAACTTGGGCTCCCAACTCCATCTGGCTCTGCTTTCCTGAGTTCACTGGGGGATTTGCTACATAATCCTAGAGATCCCTCCCCTTCCACATTCTGGGAGCCCTTGATTCCCCTCTCAAAGGACATGTGGTGATACTGAATGCGCTTTCCCAGTCCCAGCAGCAATAGATGTCCACCAATGTTCAGCCCATAACCTGTTAAAGTGGAAATATAAGAGGAGGGAAAAAGTAGTATGCTCTGTCCTGCTGGGGACCTCCAGGCCTTCATAGTGCAAGCCCTGGGCCCTCTGTTGATTAAGGTCCGGGGATGCCCTTTATTGGGGAGGACTTTGAGAGACTAGAGGGTTCAACAGGTGGCAGAGTTCAGCACCATGGGGTGATATTTTTAAATGCTGCCTCTTCCAAGAGATAACAATGCTGATTGCAAGCAGAGAGGATCACTCTATTGGCTAAAAATTGCACATGACATGGCCTAGGACAGAGTTCTATATCTGATCCCTGTTGCTGCTTCTGCTGCTAAGTCGCTTCAGTTGTGTCCGACTCTGTGTGACCCCATAGATGGCAGCCCACCAGGCTCCGCCATCCCTGGGATTCTCCAGGCAAGAGCACTGGAGTGGGTTACCATTTCCTTCTCCAATGCATGCAAGTGAAAAGTGAAAGTGAAGTCGCTCAGTCGTGTCCGACTTTTTGTGACCCCACGGACTGCAGCCTGCCAGGCTCCTCGATCCATGGGATTTTCCAGGCAAGAGTACTGGAGTGGGGTGCCATCGCCTTCTCCGATCTGATCATTAGGCACCTCCCATCAAGCTACTACATTTGGTGCTTTTGAGGGGCAAGTCTTCAAATACCTAAGTGTGTGTGATGGAGGCAGAGAAAAAATGAGGTTGTTTTAATTTCTCCATCCATCCCTCCCCACTTCCATTCCCCCTTCCATCCACTTCTCTATCTAGCCAATGTATGTTGAGCATCTAATATAGGATATGACAAGTGAGATACAAAAGAAATGAAGCAAAGCAACTGCCTTCAAAAACTCTCAAAGAAAGGAGGGGAGGCAGGAGCCAGCCAGTGAAAAAGTCATAACTCAGAGTGTCAGTGTCATAATAGAGCTTCAGAAAGAAGAAAGAGAAGGTGACTAACAGCCTGGGATACAAGAGAATTCCTGAGGAAATGATGCTTCAACCATCAAACAAGGGAAGATGATCATGGCAGGCAGTGGGTAAAGGCCCAGAAGTGGGAGAGAATGAGCTCAGGTGGAGGGTGGCCCAGAGCTCGGTATGCCTGCCACACAGAACACAGAGGCCAAGGGAGAGCAGCCAGGCTACTGGTAGGAGCCCTCACACCAGGCTGGGAAGATGGACCTTTATCCTTGAGGCGACAGGGAAATGTCAGGCCTTTGTAAATGGAATAAGGACATGATCAGATCTACAGTCTTTGAAAGATCATTCTGGAGTGACATAAAGGGTGAATCAGAAGGAGCAGACCCCAGGGGTGGGAACACCTGTGGTTTAAATTGCCCAGGTGAGAAATGAGTTTTGCATGGCTTGCTCCTCACGGGCCCCTGCTGGGATTTTTTATGTTTATACCCATTCAAAAAACATATACTTGAACCCCCCCTGGGGATGCAGAGGTGAGATGCTCTACCTGCCATGCCTTCCAAGGTCTGCCTTTTCCCTTTTCAGAAAATCCAGCCTCCCAGATCTCCTCCCAAGGACTTTTACCCATGTTCTGCTCCCAGGGCATCTGCAAGCACAGAGAATAAAATGGCCAAAGGAACAGTGTTCACATTGCGTAAACAATTTTTTGTGAGTTGAGCTGGACTGTGGCCAGCTCCTCAGTATCACCCCCTCCATTACCAGGGAAGACATTTGGGGCTCATAGAGAAAGGAATTGAGAATAGTGCCAATATCCCAAATGACTCAAGTGGGAGCATTTTCTGTGAATGGAGGAGCCCGGGAAAGCAGGATCAGAAATGAGTCAAACACTTCCTTAGCACAGTAATTCCAGGTCATAATTATTGGAGAGAAATAAAAATGAGATTATTAGGAGGAACATGCATTCCTCTGGTGAGAATCAGCTATGTTGCAGTGGCAAATTTCTCTTAGGTAAATCCAGGGAGAAGCTGTGTATGTCTGGTTGAGATACTGAAGCAGGATCAGAGCAGCAACATCCTTTTCTCTCTCACAGGAACCAGGGAGCATCTCCCTGAGACACCCTCTCTGGTGGACATTTGGTTCAACCTGCATTCCACAGATGATCAGTCTAAATCAAAAGGGTCCACCTGACACCAAATATTGGTCCACTGTGAGTAGGTATCCAGGTTGTCCCAAGAAAGCTCTGTTTGCCACTGGAAGCATCTTATGACCACTAAGGAAACCAGCCTTAGAATGAAGCTGACACCCAGGAGGCAGAATGAAGGAATGGAAACACCTATGTTCTTGATGACTTCATTAAGTCTGGGAGCACATATTGGCTTGGCCAAAAAGTTCATTCAGGTTTTTCTGCACACTGCTATGGCAAATTCAAATGAACTTTTTGACCAACCCAATACTTGGGGTCTCACCCTACTTCTGGTGTCTTTATTCTTTTTGGTTCCTTTTCAGAACAATTAATCTGAACCTTGGAGGACAGGTGGTATTGGGAGAAGAGGGACCCTTGCTAAGAACCTTATTGCCAGTGAGGCTGCATTAACACAGTATAGTGTCTACAATGTGGAAGGTGATGGGCTCCCTCTTCTCTCTCCTGGCCAGACCTCCTCTGGGCTTTGGACAGCAGGAAGGAGGCCCAGGATGGCAAGAAGAAGGGAGACCTTGCTAGACGAGGAGCATCTGCAGCATTAACTGCTGAAGACCTGTCTTGGGGCCATGGTGTTCCTGTCTGGGGAGCAGAGTGGTCAAAAGCAGGGTCTGACAAAGTGGGGTTTGGTGTCTGATGCTGCTACTTTCATGAGTGACCTTAGGTAGTATCATATGTCTGTGCCTCAGACTCCCACTTCCCTCACAGGAATATTAGGAAGACTAAATAAGGTGGTGTGTAATAGGTGCCTGGTACTATGTGTGGTGGGGCTTCCCAGGGGGCACAGTGGTAAAGAATTGGCCTGCCAATGCAGGAGACACAAGAGACATGGGTTCAATCCCTGGAGAAGGAAAGGACAACCCACTCCAGTATTCTTGCCTGGGAAATCCCATAGGCAGAGGATCCTGGTGGGCTATACAGTCCATGGGGTCACAAAGGGTTGGACACAACTGAGTGACTGAGCAACTGAGCACACACACACACACACACACACACACACACACACACGGCACATAGTAGTGCCTCAATTAACATTAGATACTATTGTGATTATTGTGTTATTAGCTAAATTGTTGTCAAGGGAAGGGGAGACTCTGGGTGGGGGAGGTGTTGCAGGGAGGAGCATGCAGACTTCATATAAGAGGACCCTTATTATTAAAGTTTCCCTCCCCTGAAGGTCTTCAAACAGAAGCTGAATGACTCCCCCTCCTCAACTCTAAGGGCCACCTCCAGTTCTTAGCCAGACTTCTGGGTCCCTTCTACAACTTGTGCACCTGGTGGGGATGCCTATGACATCTGTCAGGCTGTCCACTGGGACTCTATTCCAGCCCAGAGGAAGGGAAATGGGCAGATGGCATGATCCCAGCCAGTGTCTGCAGAGGGGGATACAAGACCGTCTTTCTGACTCATCTCTTTGCTCAGAAAGCCCTCAGAATTCCTCTTTCTGAACAGAAGCAGCAGGATAGGGACAGGAACAAGGGCAGGAAGAGGTGGCTTAATAAAAAATCCCAATAAAACTCTGCAGCCCCTGGTGGCCAGGGCCAGGTCCTGGGCACAAGCCTTCCTTAGACTCACCCACTGGGGGCCCCTGACTAATATTCCTGGAGCCTCTGTCTGCTCCCAGCTTCATTAATGATGCTGAAGGGGGCTGGGAGGTCCAACAGGCTCCCCGATGCGGCCTGAAAATATTGCTGGGCCTTCCACGTGAGCCCCACCCCAGTGCACATACCCCTCTCAGTTCCAGGCCCTCTGCTGAGGAATGGGTTTGATTCAATCAGCCATTTGCCTGTGGGACCACCCAGGTCAACTTATTATGGGCAGGTGTCAGCTCCAGGGAGTCAGACAGCCCTTGTGTAGAATTCAGAACAGACTTATTGAAGAACAGCAGGGAGATGCTGGAATGGGGTTCTGTCCCGCCAGAGCAACCAGACCCAGGTAGGCTCGGGTGACGGAAGGGTGGGCTATGGCAGGCGAGCGCGAAACCAGGTAGAGCCCACAGGCGGCGCTGCTCCGCTGGTTAGAGCTGGCCTCGCTCCACTGGGAGTTCTGGGCGGGACAGGCTTGGACCTTGTTCCCTCTCCCTGCCCACTAGTAGAAAGCACAATGCTTTAAGGAGTTTGGGCTGCAAAAAAGCGAAGTCTGGCCGGTTTGAAGACAGCCAGACAAAGGCCTGGTGCGGAACCGCCCGGAGTGCCTCGGCCCTCAGCTGCCTACAAAAGGGCGGAGAGGAGTGCGGACGCTGCAGTTCAGCTTAAAAAACAAACCTGTGAAACAGAACCCACTCCCCCCTCTTCCCCCTAGCTCCAGCATTAGCAGGAGGGGCTGAAAACATTTGTTCAGAGAGAGAGGAGGGGGGAGAAAACCCTAAGTGCTTCTGCTTCCTTTTTTTTGCCAAATCATGCAGAAGATGCTGGCAGCTGCAAAGATTCAATTATGCACAATGCGAAAAATCATTTACAAAAATAATGGCACTCGAAAAAAATGGCCTCTCCAGAAATGGCGTGGAACAATAAATCCGTTAATTAGCTAATTAATATTCAATTGGGGTCAGTGGGCTTAATAGAACCTTTCTTGGAGACCCAAGAAATTCTAAACTGCCGCGAGGCGCCTGCCCACTGCCATTATCTCGGACGAGCAGGCCCTTATCGGGCTGCCAGCTGTCCCCGAACAATACGGACCCTTATCAGCTGGGGCAGCAGCCCTGGCCGCTCACTCCAGCTCCCTCCGCCCAGAGGAGCACGCAGCCTCTTGGTAATTGATATATGGCGCAGCTTTGTCTGAAACTGTTTGCTCTGCTGGTATTTAAGGCAGCGCGGGCCCCCTGATTGATTGCCATTGGCCAAGTTTCTGCCGGCGATGACAACCCGTCAATGAGGGACCAGCCAATGGCAGTGGCTGACACTCTTGATGCCCTGGCCATCTGGGCTAGGCCAGTGGCTTGACATGTGGCAACATGGCCTGCTTGGGTCTGGCTTGAGTTTCCTCAAATGTGAGCCTGAGCCCATTGACAGGTATTTGCATGGCTGGCCAGAGTCCCCCACCCTGTTTTGCTGGGAGGTTGAATCAGGTCTTTGTAACCGTAAGTGAGGTCCCTGGACCTGCAGCATCCATCACCCCGGAGCTTGTTAGAAATGCAAATTCTTGCTGCCACCTCAGGTCTTGAATCTGAATATCAGAAGAGAAGGCTTGGGAATCTAGGCTTTAATCAAGTTCTCTAGATGTCTCTGATGCTTGTTAAAGTTTGAGAAGCAGTTGACAAGACCAGAGTTCCCACTCCTGGCTGTCTTAGAGTTACCTGAGGTGGGGGATAGTTAAATATACAGATTCCCACTGAAGCATGTGTCCTGAGCACTAAGGTACTCTGGGAACACAAGAACTGGCCAGCAAAAAGGCACAGAAACAGGCTGCCATGGTCAAGGCCCTCCAGGGGTAGGGTGCTGGGTAGGGAGGACTTGTCCAGCATGGAGCAAGGCTGCAACAGTGTAGACAAGCTCTGGCTACATGGGGTTTGGGCTCCAGGAACCCACTTGGGAGCCATTCTCTATAGAAATGATGTTCCTCATGGGAGAATGTGTCCCTAGACACTTTGAGACCCATAGTGAGGCTGTCTCAGCACATCTCCTTAGCAGAAGGGGCCATGGGATGGGGAAAAGAAGAGAAGGAAGTAGAGCTAGAGGAGAAACGGATGGAAAAGAAACTTGTCAGTTCTCTTCTCTGGGCTCACAACATAGAGTCGGGCTTTAGGTGCTCTCCAAGTGGGCAGGTTCCTCCATGTGCCATCCTCCCCCATCTTCTCTCTTCACCCTATGGGGCCATTCTCTATCATCATATCCTCTCCAGTCTGCCTTCGTATGTAGGGCTCAGAGTCCCAGCCTTTTGAGGCCTGCCCTCTCTGCAGTCCAGACACATATGTCCAGAGTCCCAAGTACTCAGGGAGCAACATGGTCATGTCTCTGCATATGAAAGAGTCATGAGGATAGAAGGGCTTTGGGGGACCTGGACTTGGAGCCCTCCTAGGATAAGGTGGTTGGGAAAGTCCCCTGCCCTTATCGCACCCCACCTTCTCTCCAGGGCTGAGTGAGAATTAGCCATTAATTAGCAATAGAAACCAGGAGGCCACAGGGAGGGCCAATCACCAGGCATAAGGTTCAATGCCCTGATCCCATGCAGTGCAGAAGGGATCTGCAGGTCGAGGAGCTTGGTGGTAGGAATTCACAGCCAGGGCCAGGTGCAAGGAGGACTGAGCATCAGCAGGCAACAGGGCCCCAGCCATAGGGGCTGTGGGCAGGGCTGGTGGGGCAAACTGCTCTAAGCAATGAGCAGGACCAGGTGGAGCCTCAAGCCTCATAACACGTTAGGATAGACAGCTCAGCCCAGGGCTGGAGGCTGAGGCCCAGTGAGACCAGAGGGATGCCCCCTGGGCCCACTGAGGCCACAGGTGCGGTCAAGGGGCTGATGAAGGGAAGCATCGAGCAGCCAATCCAAGCAGTGCCTTCGTCTTTAATGTGGCTCAGCAGCAAGGGCTCAACATGCTGTTCCTCCCTGGTCATTTCCAGGGGCCTTTCGACCCCGGGGCCTTCTGGGCCTTGACCGCTGTGTGAGAGGACTGACAGGCATTTCTAGAGCTGCCCCAGGCCTTGGGGGAGGCTCAGACATGTGCTCCATCTGTGTGGAGGTTACTGGCATGCCCCACTGGAAGAAGAACAGCTGAGACTTGGATTCCTGACTAAATGCTCCCCATCAGTGCCTTCTCTGGGGCTCCTGGTGCATTGAAAGGCTGTCGAAGAATAGCAAAGGTAAACACCCATCACCTGTCACTCTGCTAGGTTAAATGACTGCCATTTTGATATTTGTACAAACCCGAATAAGGAAAATAACTTTCTGTTAAGTAAGCAAACCAGTGACTTGAACCCATGGATTAACCCAGGCCCTAACCTACTAAGTGAATAGTTCGCTTCTAAAACTGCCCAGTGCAATGAAACAGTGCCTTGCTTCCCCTACACATGTGCACACACATGACTTTTGCCTTTGTGGTGACCCTTAATCCCTCACTGAGCAAGTTTGCTCCTCTGGGCAGCTTAGCTTTGGCCCATCTCATCAGATCTTGGGACTGGAGGCCAAATGTGGGCTGGGCTGTACACTCCCTTTGGGGAGTGAACATGTGATTCCAGGTCAGGGGTGCTGCCTTGCATGAGCTGGTGCAAGAGCAAGACACCTCAATCCTCCTTTCCTAGATCAAATCTGCTCTGGTTTCAAGAGGGCCCTGAATGCTGGCCTCCTTTGGAGAGGCCTCCATAGCCAGCTGTTGGCGGGAAAGAATGAGAAACAGTGAGAGACTCAGAGACAGAGGAGAGGGTCAGAGGGAGCTGGTTGGTTTGTGTGAGAGTTGGGGGGAGCACTCATCATTGGTTAAATTATCTGGACTCTCCTTTGGCTGCCCCAGAGACTTGCTGTGTCTATGATGACAGTGGTCAAGGTACAGGTCATAGCAGGCTGGGACCTTGCATGCTTCCCAAATCTCTATTCTGATCGAGTCACTGACTTCCTTCAAACTCAAAGTGAGTTCTTTCTTGAGCAGGTAAAAGGCTGAAAAGTGAAAGTGCAAGTCACTCAGTCATGTCCAACTATTTGCCACCCCATGGATTATACAGTCCATGGAATTCTCCAGACCAGAATACTGGAGCAGGTAGCCTTTCTGTTCTGCAGGGAATCTTCCCAACCCAAGGATCGAACCCAGGTCTCCCACATTGCAGGCAGATTCTTTACCAGCTGAGCCACCAGGGAAGCCCAAGAATACTGGAGTGGGTAGCCTATCATTTCTCCAGTGGATCTTCCAAACCCAGGAATCAAACCAGGGTCTCCTGCATTGCAGGTGGATTCTTTACCAGCTGGGCTACCAGGGAAGCCCAGGAAAAAGGCTGAACTTACTCCCAGTCCCCTTTGCCACTTGTCCTTGAAACACTAGACTATTGGGAACCTCAGACCAGCGTCCACCCCAATTTACAGATGAGGAAACTGAGGCTGCCCAAGTACACACTACACACATGGGGTCAGGGCTGGGCTGGGCTGGCACTCTAGGAACTCTCTCTTTCACCTTTATCCATCTACCTACTGCCCACCTTCTCACACCCTTCACGGGTCTCCATGGCGGGGGAGTCCAGGCCCCACCAGCAGCTGAAAGGAAGTCCCACTCCCCTGAAAACCAGCCAGGGAAGCAGGAGCTCTGAGTGCTCCTGCAGAGTTTGGAGCTCCCTCAACTTCAGGACTAATTGCAGAGAGGCGGTGGGCGGGCTCTTGGCAAGCGATTAGCTGTCCCACTGCATGAATAATTTGCATAGAAAATGCTTTATTTTGGCAATCTATTAAAGGGCCCACAGTGCTGTGGCTTATCTCCGTCTCACAGCAAGGAGAAGGCTTGGCTATCTCGTTAAGTTCTGTTGATGCATAACAATTTGAAATGGGCACAAGCTAGTATGACATTTAAAGATGCCTTCACTTAATTATATTACACAAACATGGGGTTGTTTATCCTTGGGAATAAAGTCTTTTTGAAGTCGAAGTTGGCATGTGCATAAAGGAAGGCATTTTAACTGATTTTTTCAAGAGGGGGCCTCCTCACTTCAAACTTGGGGGGTTGCATTTCCCTAGGGCCTCGTAACACAGAGGGCTCTGTGGCTGAGATGCAGGCTTTGAGATTGGTTCTCTCCTTCTTCTTCTCTGGGGGTGGCCTACAGTTTGGCACTTAATACAGAATTGTAGAAAGAAAAGCTTATTAGAGCAAGGAAAAGAGATGTGCTGTGTGACCTTGGGCGAGCCCCTCCCCTTCTCTGAGCCCCCAATGTCTCACGTGCAACATGTTGGGGTGGGACTCTCCAGCCCCAGGCAATGACTGCCAAACCGCAGTGCAGTTTTGCTTTCTCTCTGCCTCTGCTTGTTGACTCTGTAAATAAAAATACAGCCTCTTTGGTAAAAGTCAAATGAGATTCAGGGTCCACGTCATACTCTAAGGACTAGAAACGTGCTGGAAGAGGGAAAATAGGAAGGGGCTTGCTGCTGCAGCAGGTATCGGTATGTTTTTGCTCTGCCAAGCCCGAAAGCCCCAAGAGACTCCAGAGCTAACAGCCTTGCCTCAGTTCCCTGACAACTAGGAATTGGGCCCTGGCTGGACGAAATGCAGGGAGAGCCCTAGGACATTGAGAAAATCCCTGAAGTCCTGAGAAGCCTACCTTGCAGACCTGGGGCTCTGCATCAGAGCAGAGACGTGGGAGGAGCCCTGGACATGAGGTTAGGCGGGCTGGTTTCTGGCACAGTAGGGTCTTTGATGTTTCCAGTGACTGTGCTGCCTGAGTAGGTCACTCGAGAGAAAAAGATGCAGAGAAAGGAGGCCTTTGTCCACAGCCCTGGCTTCCGGGCTCTGTGTTCCTCCTGGATTCAAGCTTTCTGGAAAGCAGACTCTCATCCCTCTGTCCACCTGCTTTCTTGCCCCTCCAGGACTGAGGACTGCATTCTTCTTCACTCACAATGAACTTGCTCCTGCTTCTACCTCTTCTTGGCTTGAAAAAAATACATGTGATTAATGGACGTGTTATCTGTGATTAAGTGTAGAGACAATTCCCATTCCATTATGATTTTCTGGAAATACAACTCTTAAAATAATTGAGGATATTAATTAGCATTAGTAGTTAACTTTATATTTAACTGTGCACCACTTTGAATAAGACCTAAAGGAATGTCAACTCCAAGGCACAATTAGGTAGCTCCCTGGCTAGTCTTTAGCTGTGGCAGTCACTGCCTGCTCTAAGGTGATTGTCTCCAGTCTTGCGTAAAACAAATCCACTGAGTGTGTAAACCTTGAGTCAAAACCTTCCTGGTGGTGCTAGAAAGAGCCTCCTCTCCAAGTATCAGCATTGACAAACAGTTGAGGTAAAGGAATTAACTGTTAAGCCTGTACCTTCTGGAAAATAAGAAGTGAAGGTACTGCTTACCAGCAATTGTTCTGTACCAAGTCCTGTGCTAAGTGTTTTGTTAAGTTAAAACTGTATGTCATTAGTGTTCTTGTGGTTCAAAAGGGCCAGCTGGTGGCAATTTCATATTGTTCAACCTCAGATCTCGTTTGATCCTTCCTATGGTTATTACTCTTTACATATTACATATTAGGAAAATGAGGCGCAGAGAAATGAAATAATTTACCCAGATTACGGAGCAAGGCAGTGGGGCCAGGTGCCATCCAAGAGCTCTGATTCTGTAGGCATCCATCTCTGATACTTCACTTTTTACCAAAATGTTCCCACAAGTAGTTCACATTTCAATCAACAAAAGTGGTCAGAATGAACCTGGTGCATATTGTGTGCTCAATAGTGCTTATTAAATAAGTGGCTGAATAAATCCAGGCCTGACTGCAGGGGTGCCCAAGGCTCCAGAATCAGGATGGTGTGCAGGAAAGGGGCTGCTCGGGTCCTGCCGAGCCATTGAGTGCTAGACTGTGATTCCTCACACTCTGTTCTCCCATTCTGACCCCCCACACTAGGTTCACTCCAGGAGTTAAATACAGATCAGACACGGCTGGAGGGGTGGAGTAGAGAGCAGACAAACCTAGAAGCTTCCTATCAGGGCACAGCACTAGAACTTAGGTCTTTTTGGAGGAGAGAGTGAGAAGAACCATCGTTCCATGAGATGTGTGCTTCAGCTGGGAGAGATACCACCTCCCTGGATCTAGATTCGCCCTCCAGATCACCTGCAAAAGGCTGTGAAGTGTCCGTGAAGACATAATTATATGCAACTGAATGACTTCGGATAACAAGAAACAGACGTACTTAGCATACTATAGCTTTTGTTTCCGTGTGACGTAGTGTTTCAAAAGGGAGTGATTGATTAGCAGATACTGGTGTGGTGCATTGCTCTCCCTTTGGGTCATCAGCAACATTGTACACAGTGATGATAACAGCAGTCCAGAGGAGGCAGCTGGTGAAGAGGGAGGTTTCGGATTCCAGGCTGTTTGCTTGAGGCCCAGATAGATGGCTGCATGGGTGCCAAAGCAGGAACAGCTAATCCCCCGGAGGGCAGCAGGATGCAGAGCCTTGCCTTCTTTGGTCACTGTGCATGTGTATGTGCTAAGTCTCTTCAGTCATGTCTGACTCTATGAAACCCTGTGGACTGTAGCCTGCCAGGATCCCTGGGATTTCCCAGGCAAGAATACTGGAGTGGGTTGCCATGCCCTCCTCCAGGGGAATCTTTCTTACCCAGGGATCGAACCCGTGTCTCTTATGTCTCCTGCATTGGAAGGCAGGTTCTTTACCACTGAGCCAGCCACCAGGGAAGCCCCCTAGGTCACACTAAGGGTCTTTTGAAGAAAGAAATTTAGTCCTGCTCGACAACTTACTCAGCATCCATGAACTGCAACAAGGGCAGTGGGAAAACAGAGGTCAGTGGGGTTAAGTGTGTTGACAAGACAGTGGTAAAAGTGATGGATCACTGGAAAGATCAAGAAGCAATAAAACCAGGATATGACTGAAAGACTTCTAGGAAGAGGACTTGAAGAGCTGCCAGGCACAATAAGGACCAAGACAGTAGAAGCAGAGGCAAGGACACATGAATACCCCAAAATATGAGGTTGTGGTCCGAGACGAATACTAGAGAACAAGGCTTCAAAAAGTAAAGCAGTTGGGGTAAGAGCAAGGTTAAGAGTGTGCCTATAGAGAAGGAGGGTGTAGGTGAGGGATGGCATGACGTGCAGACAAAGGAAGGAGGTGGAGACACCGAGAGGCCAGGGTATTGACCGGGTCCCCATAGATATTAGAGTTTCTCACCTGATCCCCATGATGGCTAAGCATGTGTTCTCAGGGGCATCAGTTTCAGGGAGCCGTTGACAACTATGAGCATTTCATGTATATGAATTGTGAGAGCAAAGTCGAAGCACTTAATGAAAAAAAAAAAATCTCCTTGGTTTCCTTTCCCACCACTGACACCCGGTTAAGCCTACATCTAAAAACACTGGATCTGAATACAAGGCTTAGGAGCAGTTGCATGTATTTCTGAGCATAAGAGCTCCCTTGGGCTGTGCATAGGTCCCCTTTGGTCACCATTTCTCTGCCTGCAGTGGAACCTCATGGTCAGAGTTGGGATGTATGGTAGGTTGTAAACACGGCTGCACATTCTTCCTCTATTTGCCCCTTTGAAATGCACTTTGCAGCACCTCCCACCAAGAGTCTTTTTCCCTAACCCTTGAATCTAGGGTGCTTTTGTGACTCACTGGCCAAAATAATATGGCAAAAGAGATGTTGTATGAATTCTGAGCCTAGACCAAACCTTGCAAGCTTCCACTTGATTTCTTTGAAACTTGAGCAGCCATATGGACAAGTACCTTACTAGCTGATGACAGACATGTAGCCCAGTTGCCACTGTTCCCTCAATGACAGTCTTCCAATGTCCAGAATCAGAACTATCAACCATGCGAGTGAAACCATTCTGGGTTATCCAGCCCATAGCTAAGCCTCTAGCTGAGGGCAGACACATGAAGAAGCTTAGCCTAGATCAGTGAAACAAGGTGCAAATCATCACAAACACCCAGGAACTCATGAGCAATGATAAGTGGCTGCCATTTTAAATCACTAATTTGGAGGACTGTCTGATTCAGCTTGAGCTGAAAAGACCAGAGAACGGATGGCTCAAATTGCAAGTTCATATTTCTCACAGTGCTGGAAGCTGAGTTGTCCAAGATCAAAGTGCTGGCTGACTTGGTTCCTGATGAGATTCTCTTTCTTGTCTTAGGTGGGTGCCTTTTTGTCATAACCTCACACGTGGGAGAGAAATCATCTCTTTGTGACTCATGATTATGGCACAATCTCATCATGAGGGCTCCACTCTCATGACCTAATTATCTCTCAAAGGTCTCACTTCCAAATGCTATTACACTGGACACATTGGGCTTCAACATGTGAATTTGGAAGAGAAACCATAGCATGAAGAGTTGGTTCGTTATGCAGCAAAAGCTAGCTGATACAGGGTGGTATGAAGAATAGATAAGAGATGCATTGTCCTGAGTGATAAAAAGATTATGTGCTAATCACAGTATCTGATGGAGCCACTTTTCTTCAGCTAGAGGCTTCCTTCCTCTGGGCTGGTGCAGCCCCATACAAAGCTGTATGGTTTGCTCAAGAGTGCGGATGGAACGTCAGCCCCCTTCTGCCCCTTTGGCCAGGCACTCTTGGGCAGGACCCCCCTCACCCAACCATAAGCAGCCCTTTTGCATGCCATCCCAGTGTCTGATATCACCCCCTCCAGGCAGCAAGTGTTGTGCTGTGTAATCTCCCAACACAGCCAACTGGACAAGACTGGTATCTGACCAGGAGATGCTTTTGGCAATCTGGATTATAAAATATGGAGAAAATCGCTTTGTAGCAAGAGTAAGAAGGTAAAAAGATATATCCAGAAAGGCCTTGCAGTAGAGTGTGAGGTCAAGAGTCCTGAAGGCCCATTGAGGGTTAAGGCAAGTGAAAATTCAGAAAGTACAAGTAAAGAGGAGCTGGAAGCTCCGCGGGCATACAGATGGTGTGTGGGAGAGGAGATGCAGACACACAGGGTTAGCGATGGAGCCTTATAGTGAGGGATGTGAAGATCAGCCACACGGGACCTGACGCCTCCCAGGCCAGGCTCCTGACACCTTGCACCGCTAGCATTCTGTCCTTGTGTTGCCAGAAGATAGAGATCCCCTGCTTTTTGGCCTTCCTTATTTGGATGCTCGGTTCCTTCTGCACTAAAGACTACTGAGTAAGAGAAAAGCTTATCCTCCACCATCTGAGGCCTCAAAGTCAGATGGACTCCACCACTGCTCATCCGTTACCTCCTCTCTGGTCCAGGCTTGGGGGCCAGTGCGGGGCTCCAGGGGCAGGACAACAAGAGCCACTGTTTGCTTCTCTGGGCCCATTTTTCAGGGCACGATGGGGGACATACAGATTGTGCCTAGGGAAGGGGTTCCTGAGAACAGGCTAAGGGCCCACGACCCACCCATGCTTCAGGACATGGAGTGGATGGACAGAGAAAAGAAGCTTTAATCTGAGAGCTGGGATGCATCTGCAGCCTCAGAGCTAGTACACAGGGGCAGGCTTCCCCTAAGTGGGGGTGCCCTGAAGGCCTGTGGCCAATCCTGACCCCACTCAGGCCCACACTCGCCTAAGCACTGGACAGGGCAGGTGGGGCTGACCCCTGAGAAAGAGAGAAGGGACCTGCCATCATCCGGCCCAGCACCCCTGGACAAGCTTCCCCTTAGCAGCAGCTCACCAGGGCAGTTGGTGTCTCTTCAGCAGGATAGAAGACCCCTTAACTGGTTATTCAGCTTTTTGCCAAGAGGAACAGTGGTCCTCTTCCTGCCCTCTTGCCTGCAAAATTGCTGGCTGGCAATCCCAGAAACTGTTGCGTTGGTTCCCATACGCACAGTGCCATCTGCTGGGAGGACGGAGAAGTGATCCAGGGGCTGCCCGGCGCTGGGCACAAGCCAGAAGTCACATCCTAGGAAAGCCCCTCTCTCCTGACAGTCCATCTGGAAAGTCCCAGCTTCCCTGCCTGCTTCCTCTGGCCTCCCAAACCGTCTCTCACACCCGCTCTGGGTACCCACCGGTCTGTCCTGGGTTTCTCTCCCCTCACTCCTTACTTTATATAGTTGCTGCCTGAGGATGGATTCACACTCAAGCATGGAGGCAGAGGCTCAGAGTAGGAGCTTCGGGGCACGTGGCCCCTCGGGCAGAAGATGATGTCTGTCCCTCTGTCATGCCAGACCAGGCCAGGCAAGGGGCAGGGAGCCACAGGGTTTGACCTATCACAGGTCTGGAGGGAAGCCTACAAGGATGTGCTGCCTCCAGTCAGCCCACGGGCTGCCAGGCCACAGGTCCAGGCCCGTTCTAGAGCCAACTGCAGCTGAAGCTGGGAGGGGTGAAGCAGAGTGTGCCCCCGATTGTGAACTCTGCCAGGAAGTCAGGGGGGTCAGAGCCACACAGTAGAGCAGGAAAGAGAGGGAAGAGACCTCTGAGACTTCCCACAGCCCCCACTTTATGGATGGGAAAACTGAGGCCCAGAAATAGGGTACATCACACTAAGCTTTTGGATAAGAAGAGCTAGGAAACCACGTTCCTGAAGGATTCAGAGGACATCTAGTCTAATCCTTTCCTCTATGGATGTGAAAGTGAGGCCTGGAGGGGAGCAGAGGAGAGGGTTGCTGACCCACTCCAGGTTGCCCTGCTAGTTTGTGTCTGTCCTGGGCTTTTCTGTGCCCCAGCCTGCCCCAGGTGGAAGAGGTCAGCTCCTATTGTAGAAACTGCTTGAAGACAGGGGTCTCGGGGACAGGAGGTGGAAGGCCTCCTAGCCTACTGGGGAGGAAGAGTGCTGAGGCAGCAGCCACCGCCGGCTGCCCTGTCCTGCTGTGAGTTCCTAGTGGTTTCCTTGCTGCTCAGAGCAAGGCCAAGGTGGGAGGCTTATTTATTCCTGTGCTTTTATTTATTCATCTTTTATTCATTCCCATCCTGTCAGTGTATATTGTTTACATTATAAATCATATGTATTCTCACACTCCCTCTTAAGGAAAAGGCCCAAGAATACAGATTGTTGAAAAGCTGTGAAAATGGTGGCAGCTGCAGCACTCTGTCTGCATCCCCCTTAGGGGCTCCCTACAGGGCTGTGGAAAGCCGTCATTATACCAGACTGAGGGCTGGGACCATCTAGGCCTCCCCAAGCACCCACTCAGTGCAGCATGCTCCCAACAGAGAATGCACGAGAAGGAAGAGGAATGAGAGTAGATGGCGGTCTGCAGGGGAACCCAAGGATGGCATTTTTCCCCACGCCTCCTTCCTGAGCTGGCCGGGTTGGGCTGGGGCACCGGCTGCTTGAAGCCATCTGGAGGAGTGAGCCACATCCAAGGTTGTCTATAGAAAAGCCTCAAGTCACCAGAGACATAGATTGCAAATGCCAAGGCCAAAGGAGAAGTAGATTTGTGAAGAAGAGATGGGCCTAGAACTGGTAACCTGGCAGGGCATGGCATTCAAGCAGAAGCAAGTAGGCACAGAAGCAGCAGGCTAGGGAGGGGTCTGCTCGGCTATCACACTTTGCATTTACAGACTGACTTGAGTGGAGGGACGACCTAAAGTTCTGGCCAGACTGGGATTTGAAGAACTAAGCTGAGCAAATGTGTCTTGCAGCTGTGAGACTGAGCAAATGGGACCTGTATCTCTGAGCAGGAAAAAATTCGGTATTTTAATTGCATATCAAAACATTTGAATATGTCTAAAGCTATACTCAGAGGAAGAGTCATAGCCTCAAATACATTTCTAGACAAGTAACTAAAAGCTATCACTACAGGCAAACCCTCAAATTGCAGTGGTTTAACACAATAAAGGTTATTTCTTGTTCACACTACACGCCTGTTTCAGTTACTTGGGGATGCAGGCTTTTTACAGGACCTTTTGTCTTGTTGCTGAGCCATCCAGAATACAAGGCCTTTAAGACTATGATAAAAGCATAAGGAAGAGGAGGGAGAAAACATACTGGCTCAGTTCAAATAAAACATATATCACTTGTGCTCACAGTCCATTGGCTAGAGCAGCAAATCAAGTGGCTGAAACCAAACTTCAAGGGCTCTGTGATAGATGAATAGCATATATGTATCCAGCGAGCACTGTCTCAGCTACATGTTAAACAATAGACAAGAAACAATTAAAATAAATGACTTAGGCATCCAACTAAACAAACCAAGAAAAAATATCCTAAGAAAAGTTGCAAGAAGAAATTAATAATAAAAGTAGAAATTAATTCATTAAGAATGAAGGAAGGAAAAACATAAATATAGTATACTAACGCATATATATGGAATTTAGAAAAATGGTAACAATAACCTGGTGTATGAGACAGCAAAAGAGACACTGATGTATAAAACAGTCTTATGGACTCTGTGGGAGAGGGAGAGGGTGGGAAGATTTGGGAGAGTGACATTGAAACATGTAGAATATCATGTAAGAAACGAGTTGCCAGTCCAGGTTTGATGCGCGATACTGGATGCTTGGGGCTGGTGCACTGGGACAACCCAGAGGGATGGTGTGGGGAGGGAGGAGGGAGGAGGGTTCAGGATGGGGAACACATGTATGCCTGTGGCGGATTCATTTTGATATTTGGCAAAACTAATTCAATTATGTAAAGTTTAAAAATAAAATAAAATTAAATAAATAAATAAATAAATAAAAAGAAAAAAATAAAATACACCAATACCTGGTCACCCCCCCCCCAAAAAAAGAATGATTTATTAACTGCCCAATTGACAAAAAGACTAAAATAAAATAATCAGGTTTAAAAAGAAATATTATACAAAACAGGGAAATAACCACAAATAAGTATAAAATTAAAGTAATTCTAATTTTTAAATGTTATAATTATATGCTATTATATTTTTAAAGTTGTGAAATTACTTCTAGAAACTATTATAAAAATTGACTAGCAATATAATAATCATAGAAAGTATTGAGAAAATTGTCAAAAAAGAGATTCTCCTGTATGTATACACACACTTGCATGTACACAGCTTCAGAAGTGAATTTTTTCCAACCTCTGAGGAACAAATAATTCTGGAGTTGAACTGTTCCACTGCATAAAAAAAAAAAGGAAGCTCCAGGTTATTTGTAACAAAGCTAATAAATTATTGATAGCAAAATAGGACAAGGCACAAAAACAACTATAAATTAATCTCACTTTTGAATAACAAAGCAAAAATCTTAAATAAAATATGAGCAAATAGAACTTAGCATATACTACACGATTATCAAGTGAAAGGCATGCCAAAAATGCAAGTGTGATTTTAAATTAGAAAATACAATTTACCATATTAACACATCCAGATATATGTTCTCAAACTAAAAGTTAGCATCATTTTTAATGTTGCTTACTGTTTGACAATAGAATAATTTCTATCAAATTAAAACTAAGACCAGAATATACTCTAATACTACTACTTTTTAGCACTGTTGTGCAGTTATTGACTAATAGAAACAGATTGCCCATCTCCACTTCACTTAGTGGCTCTTCCGGGGTTTTATCTTATTCCTTCATCTGAAGCATATTCCTCTGCCACCTCATTCTAAGTTGTTATTTGTATTTTTATGTCTGTGGTAGGTCAGCTCTATTTCTCGTCCTTGGAAAACTGGCCCTCTGTAGGAGGCATCCTACACATCCCAGCAGTGCACTCCCCTCTTCTCCCCCAAGCTCTATGCTCTTGGGCTCCCCCTAAGAGGGCGATGTGGGTCCTTCTCTTGTGCTGGGCTGACTATGTGATGTGGGTGGTCTGGTGGGCTTGGTTGACCCCTAGTCTGGTTGGTTGCCAGGCTCTGCCTCCTATGCATGTGGCTGGCTGCTGTTTAGCAGGGCCTGGCCACAACGTGGCTTGTTGTGGAACGTTTGGGGATCCTGGGGCTAGTACGGGCTCACTGCTAGGCAGAGTCAGGGTCCTGGAAGACTTTGGGGCTGCTGCCCACCCACTGGCAGGTGAAACCAGGGCCCCGAGTTAGTGCAGGACTACTGGCAGGCAGAGCTGGTTCCTGGAGTCTGGCTACAAGCCAGGGATTGCTGTTGTTCAGTTGCTCAGTAGTGTCCAACTCTTTGTGACCCCATGGACTGCAACATGCCATGTTCATCATCTCTTGGAGCCTGCTCAAACTCGTGTCCATTGAGTCAGTGATGTCATCCAACCATCTCATCCTCTGTTGCCCCCCTCTCCTCCTGCCTTCAGTCTTTCCCAGCATCAGGGTCTTTTTCAATGAGTTGGCTCTTTGCATCAGGTGGCCAAAGTATTGGAGCTTCAGCTTTAGCATCAGTCCTTTCAACGAATATTTAGGGTCGATTGCCTTTAGGATTGACAGCTTTGATCTCGCTGCTGTCTGAAGGACTCTCAAGAGTCTCCTTCAGAACCACAATTCTAATTAGGCCCTGCTGGCCATCAAAGCCACGTGTCCTGGGGGTTCCTCCCCTCCCCATGCCAGACCCACAGGCTGGGGAGCATGACATAGGGCTCAGAACTCTTACTTCTATGGGAGAACTTCTGCAATATAACTATTCTCCAGTCTGTGTATTGCCTACCTAGGAGGTATGGGATTTGACCATATTGCAAGTGAACCCCTCCTACCATCCCACTGTGGTTTCTTCTTCATATTCTTGGATGCAGAACATCTTTGGGGGCAGGCTCCAGTCCTTCCATCAGTAGCTGTTCAGCAGTTAATTGTCTCCCTGGTGTGTTAGTGAGAAAAGATGAGCCCAAGTTCCCTTAACTCCACCATCTTTGGGGGCTAGAATTGACCAATACAAATAGCCAAGAGAAATTAATACAAGATAAAATTGGAAAGAAGAGGTAAAATTATGGTTATTTTTAAACAATATGAAAAATCCAGACAATTCAATGGCAACAAAAAATGGTAAATGACAATTAGAAAATTGACATATAAAATCAGATTTTTCCTATGTGAAAAACAACAAGTTAAAGAATAATACCAGGGAGAAGTTCACATTCAAATAATAACAAAGAAATACATGTAAGAGAAAATATTCAGAACTATAAACTTCACCTAAGGAATTAAAAGACTAGAATGAATGATACAACTAGTATACTGGTATTTGGCTGGAAAAATTCAATTTTATAAAGATGATAATCATTAATAAATGAATTTATACATTAATTGTGATACCAATGCTAACAATCAGTTTAGAAAATGATTCTAAAGTTAATCTGGAAAAATATAAGAATAGGCAGTAAAACTCTGGATAACAAGAGAAAAGAGAATTAATCAGCTCTACCAGAAAATAAAACATAAAGCTTTGGTAAATAAAACAGTACACTACTGGCATAATAGACGATCATTGGCCCAGAATGGAGAGTCCAGAGAGAAGTCAAAATATATATCTACATTTATAGTAAAGCATTTTGAATCAATGATTAAAATATTGTATTATTCAATAAAGAGTGCTCATCCACTAGCTAGTCTTTTCTTGGGAGTGGGTGGGGAGGAGGATGGGAAGAAGAAGCAGGATTCCTGCCTCATTCAATTAGCAAAGTAAATTCCAGGTGGATCTAACATAATTGTGGAGCATAGAATCATAAAAGTACCAAGAGGAGACATGGATGGATGCTTTTCAAATTCTTAAAGTGAGGAAAGCTTTCTTAAGCATATAACCCCAAAGCCTTAGATGAAAGTCTAATAAATCAGGCTATTAACAAGACAAAATCTATTCTTCAACAAAATCTGGTTATTTCCAAGTAGCATAGTTTGGAGTGGATATTAGCTTTCTTCTTTGTACCCTGCATTGTTTCTTAAAATAGACATATATCAGTTTTATAAAAACAAAATCCCTATCTTTAAAAAATGATTTACTTTTTTTTTTTTTAAAGATCAGATCAGATCAGTCACTCAGTCGTGTCCTACTCTTTGTGATCCCATGCTATGAGTTTATCTTTGTGTATGGTGTTAGGAAGTGTTCTAATTTCATTCTTTTACATTAGCTATCCAATTTTCCTAGCACCATTTATTGAAGAGGCTGTCTTTGCCCCATTTCTTGCCTCCTTTGTCAAAAATAAGGTACCCATAGGTGCATGGCTTTATTTCTGGGCTTTCTGTCTTGTTCCATTGGTCTGTATTTCTGTTTTTGTGCCAGTACCATACTGTCTTGATGACTGTAGCTTTGTAGTATAATCTAGAGTAATGGAAATAAAATCAAAAGTAAACAAGTGAGACCTGATTAAACTTAAAAGCTTTTGTACAGCAAAGGGAACTATAAGCAAGGTGAAAAGACAACTCTCAAAATGGGAGAAAATAATTGCAAATGAAACAACTGACAAAGGATTAATTTCTAAAACTATACAAGCAGCTCATACAACTCAAAACCAGAAAAACAAACAACCCAATCAAAAAGTGGGGAAAAGACCTAAAAAGACATTTCTCCTAAGAAGACATACAGATGGCTAACAAACAAATGAAAAGATGCAAACATTGCTCATTATTAGAGAAATGAAAATCAAAGCTACAATGAGATATCACCTCACACTGGTCAGAATGGCCCTTATCAAAAAGTTTATAAATAATAAATGCTGGAGAGGGTGTGGAGAAAAGGAAATGTTCTTGCACTGCTGTTGGGAATGTAAATTGATACAGCCACTATGGAAGACAGTCTGGAGACTCCTTAAAAACTAGGAATAAAACCACCATAACCCAGCAATCCCACTCCTAGGCATATACCCCAAGGAAACCAAAATTGAAAGAGAAACATGTATCCTATTGTTCACTGCAGCACTATTTATGATATTTAGAACATGGAAGCAACCTAGATATCCATCGACAGGTGAATGGATAAAGAAGTTGTGGTACATATACACAATGGAATATTTCTCGCCCATAAAAAGAAACACATTTGAGTCAGTACTAATGAGGTGGATGAACCTAGAACCTATTATACAGAGTGAAGTGTGTCAGAAAGAGAAAGATAAATACCGTATTCTAACGCATATATAAAGAATTTAGAAAAATGTTTACAGGGCAACAGTGGAGAAACAGACAAAGAGAATAGACTTATGGACATGGGGAAAGAGGAGAAGAGGGTGAGATATATGGAAAGAGTAACATGGAAACTTACATTACCATATGTAGAATAGATAGCCAACGGGAATTTGCTGTATGGCTCAGGAAACTCAAACAGGGGCTCTGTATCAATCTAGAGGGGTAGGATGGGAGGGGATGAGAGGGAGGTTCAAAAGGGAGAGGATATATGTATACCTAAAGCTGATTCATGTTGAGGTTTCAGAGAAAAGAGCAAAATTCTGTAAAACAATTATCCTTCAATAAAAAATAAATTAAAAAAATTAAAAAATTAAAACTACAAACAATTAAAACAAATGATCACTTTGAAATGTCAAGAATTAAAAGCAACCATATAAAAAATGAACTCAAAATAGGTAATATACATAAATGTAAAACTATAAAACATATAGAAGAAAACAAAATCTGCTTGACCTTGAGTTAGGCAAAGAGTTCCTGATATAAAATCCAAAGGACAACCCAGAAGAGAAAATATTGATAAGTTGGACCTTATCAAAATTAGAAACTTTTGCTCTGTAAAGGATACTTTTAAAAGAAGAAAAATATCAGCCACAGGTTGGCATAAAATATTTGCAAATCATATACCAGATAAATGGCTTGTACCCAGAATATGAAAAGAATTCTGAAAACTCAACAGTAAGAAAGCAATATAATTGTTTGTTTAAATGGCAAAAGTTTTAGATAGACACTTTGCCAAATAATCACATGAAAGGATGTGCTTTCAATACCACTAGTCATTAGATAAATATAAATTCAAAATATCATGACACTCTAATATATACAGAATAGAGTGCATAAAGTTAAAAAAGAAAAACTGACACTACCAACTTCTGATGAGGCTGTGGAGCAACTAGAATTCTCATACATTCCTGGTAGAAAAGCAAAATAATACAACCTTCTGGAAAACCTAGTGTAGCAGTTTCTCAGAATCCCATTTCTTTGTTTTTATCATAGAGAAATGAAAACCATGTTCATACAAAGACCTGTACAAAATTGCTTATAGCAACATTTCTTAATCACCAAAAACTGAAAATAACTCGTGTCCTTCTATGGGTAAATAGCTAAACTGTGCTATATCCACATAAGAGAATACCACTCAGCAGCAAAAAGCTATGAACTATGACACACACACCAACTTGGACGAATCTCAAATGCATTTGGCTAAGTGAAAGAATTCAGTCTCAAAAGATTACTGCCTGGTTCCATTTATAAGACATTCTGAAAAAGGCAAAAGCATAGAAACAGAAAACAAATGAGTAGTTGCCAGGAGAAGGTACAGAGTGAGGATCTGAAGACAAAGATGCAGCACACGGGGATTCTCTGGAATGCTGGAGCTGTATCCCGAGGTGGCGGTTAGAAGAATCTACATTCCCTGGTAGCTCAGACAGTAAAAAATCACCTGCAATCTGGGAGATCTGGTTCAATCCCTGGTTTGGGAAGATTCCCTGGTGAAGGGAATGGTAACCCACTCCAGTATTCTTGCTTGGAGAATCCCATGGACAGAGGAGCTCGGCAGGCTACAGTCCATGAGATCGCAAAGACTCAGATACAGCTTAGTGACAAAACACACACACACACACACACACACACACACACACAACCCTGTAAAAACTCATAGGAACAAAAGTGAATTTTACATCTGTCAATTTTTAAAAACAAACCAACCAACCCAGTGATTCAGTTTTCCACATTCAAAGCCCTGATGGAAATGAACGGCTGTATCAACCCAGAAAGTGAGGGAGAGTATAAACATCTATAGGGTACCAAGACTTTATAAAAACACGAGACTGTCTCCTTGTGGTGGCAATAGCTTATCCATCCACATAGCTGCATCAGTTTTATAAGAAAAACAAAAACAAAAGAAGACCACCCAAATAATTACAATTTCAAAAAGTACTGAAAGCAAGGGCTATTGAGAGTTTCTGCTACTTACCAGTTTTGGCACCCAATTTATTTCTTCCTTTTGTTTTGATCACATAGTAGTCAGAATATTCTGATGCTAGAGGAATGTAGTGAAAATGACAATATATTTTAAGTTCACCTTGCAACCTCAAGATAATCTTCAATTAACCCGTTTCAGAAGCTTGAAAGTAAACAGTAGAAAACTTTTTTCAATAGAGAATCACCAAAGTTATCTGTTTGCATTCCTTATTGAATAAAGTGTCACAAATGAAGAACTCCAAACTTATCATTTTTATGAACACATTTATAAGAAGTCCAAATATATTTATATCAGTGGCAGAAGAATGAAGAATCTTTATCCTCAGGCTATACTTCTTTAGAATGAGTTAACTTGACAGTGCTCATTAACACATCAGAAATTGTCATTGTATTCAAATTTAATGTATACTGCATTCAAGTCTGTTCTATTCTCAAATAGTCAAAAATATATTTAAAAATAAAATTCAGAACACACATCGAAGGAAGCCCTGCAGCACCTGAATTTCTACAGAACATCGTTATAAACCACCCAGCCACAGCACGAGGGCTTCCTAGGTGGCTCAGTGGTAAAGAATGTGCCTGCCAATGCAGGAGACACAGGTTTGATCCCTGGGTAGGGAAGATGCCCTGGAGAAGGAAATGGCAACCCACTCCCATATTCTTGCCTGGAGAATCCTATGGACAGAGGAACTTGGCGGGCTACAGTCCATAGAGTTGCAAAGAGTCAGACACGACTAATCATGCACGCATGCCTCCCAACCCCCACCCCAGCCACAGCATGATACACACCATTTGAGTCAAACATGAGAATGTGGATAATCAATCATTCACTGTAAACCTGTTACCACTTTATTTACTCAGTTGTGGTTTTCAACTGGTATATAATAGGCATATAAACTGATTTCCAGTCAATTTAGGAGTTTTCCCAAAACACATCTTCATTCATTCATCCAAAGATTACTGAAGTTTACCATGTGCCAGGTACTGTTCTAGAAACTGGTTATGCAAAAGCAAACAAACTCCCTGCCCTCATGCAGCTTGTACTCTAGAAGGGAGGGGCAGGAGACAGCTGAAAGTATTTATAATAAGCTGAAGAATGTGATAAGTTAATGTGATAGATTGAATGTGCTCACTGGCTTCAGTCATGTCCGACTCTATGCAATCCTATGGACTGTAGCCCGCTGGGCTCCTCTGTCTATGGGATTCTCCAGGCAAGAATACTGGAGTGGGTTGCTGTGCCCTTCTCATAGACTGAATGTGTCCCCCTGAGATTCATATGTTGAAACCTAACCCTCTATGTGATGGTATTTGGAGGTGGAGACTTTGGGAGGTAATTAAATCATGAGGGTGATGAGTTTCATTAGTGAGATTAGTGCCTTTATAAAAGAGACCCCCAAAGAGCTCCCTTGCCTCTTCCTCCCTGTGAGAACACAGAAAAGACGGATATCCATGAACTAGGGAGCAGGCTCTCACTGGACACCACATCTGCCAAGGCCCTGTTCTCAGAGCTACAATCTCCAGAGCTGTGAGAAATAAAGTTCTGTTGTTTCTAAGTCTCTGGAACTTTCTTATAGCAGCCTGAAAAGACTAAGACAAGTGCCATAGAGGAAAATAAAGCAGAACAGGGGCTAAGGAGTGTTTTACTTTAAAAGGATTGGCCAGGGAAAGTCTTACTGATAAAAGTGACTTTTGAGCATAGACTTGAAGGAGGTGAGGGGTCAAGCCATGCAGATATCTGGGGCAAGACCATCCCAGCAGGGAGCATGGGGCAAGGGTTCAGGGTGACACTACCCAGGCACACGTGAGTGACAGCCCAGAGGCCAGCGTAGCTGGTAGAGACTCTCAGGAGATGTGCTCAGAAAGGTGAGGATTTTATGAACCCGGGCTGCTTGGGACCCCTAAGCTCATAGCAGGATCCAGTCCCTCTCTTTGCCTCTTCCCTTGAGGGGTCACCATCTTCCCATGCATTTGGGAGAAGCAGAATTTGTCTTAAGTGCATTCTTGACCAGACACACTGCAGCCTGCTTCTCTGCATTCACCTGACTAGCCTGCAGCCCTGCAGGCTCATTGCTTCAGGTCACCTTGGCTGCTGTTGTTTAGTCACTAAGTTGTGACCGACTCTTTGCAATCCCATGGACTACAGCCTACCAGGCTCCTCTGTCCATGAGATTTCCCAGGCAAGAATACTGGAGTGGGTTGTCATTTCCTTTTCCAGGGGATCTTCCAGACCCAGGGGTCAAAATCACGTCTCTTGAGTCTCCTGCATTGGCAGGCAGATTCTTTACCACTGAGCCAACAGGGAAGCCCTTCCTGTCACCTTAGCTGTTGGGATTAGAATTCTCCCCTGATACAATGTTGCTACCTCTGCTCTGGCCTTACAAAATGACAGTCCCTGCTCCAAGTGGGGCACAGCATCAATGACACAGACGTGGTGTGTCACAGACTTTTCTAAAGGCTTGAAGAAATCATAAGAGGAATCAGTGCAGGAGGAAAACTAGGATATCACCATACTAAATCCATAGTCTACCAGGCATCGCCCGTCCCAGGAGTTTTTTCCCAGCTAATTCTCTATTAACCCAAGCTCCTCCACAAATCACCAACCTTCAAATATTGTTTTCTTTTACCCAGACCTGAAGCTATAAAATTCCTATCTTTGGGCCACTAGAAAGAGTCCCAAATTTTACAATATAGCAACCTCTCATTGAAAGAAAATACCACTTGAATTTATTCGGAGAAGCCGAATAAATAACCTGCTTGCAGGTTGGACTTTGAATAATAATTATAGGCTGCTGTTGCTAAGTCGCTTCAGTCGTGTCCGACTCTGGGCGACCCCATAGACGGCAGCCCACCAGGCTCCCCCATCCCTGGGATTCTCCGGGCAAGAACACTGGAGTGGGTTGCCATTTCCTTCTCCAATGCATGAATAACAATTCGTCTTTATTGTTTCAACTGAGTTCAGACTACTCTCTGGGCCTTGCCTGTGCCTAACTAAAAGTTTCATGGAAGCATTTTTCCTCTGCCAAGATCAAGTCTTCTGCCATGCCCAAAACACACACACATCTGCTGGCAACTTTTCTAAAAATGGCAACATTTTACTTCTAGGATGCTTGATACAATTAAAACCTGTTATATGTGATGGAAAACAGAAAAAAAGTAGCAGCTGCATTACTAAACATTCAGAAAACTAAGATCATGGCATCCGGTCCCATCACTTCATAGCAAATAGATGGGGATACAGTGGAAACAGTGTCAGACTTTATTTTTGGGGGCTCCAAAATCACTGCAGATGGTGACTGCAGCCATGAAATTAAAAGACGCTTACTCCTTGGAAGGAAAGTTATGACCACCTAGACAGCATATTAAAAAGCAGAGACATTACTTTGCCAACAAAGTTTCGTCTAGTCAAGGCTATGGTTTTCCAGTGGTCATGTATGGATGTGAGAGTTGGACTATAAAGAAAGCTGAGCGCCAAAGAATTGATGCTTTTGAACTGTGGTGTTGGAGAAAACTCTTGAGAGTCCCTTGGACTTCAAGGAGATCCAATCAGTCCATCCTAAATGAGATGTCCTGAGTGTTTATTGGAAGGACTGATGTTGAAGGTGAAGCTCCAATACTTTGGCCACCTGATGCAAAGAGCTGACTCATTTGAAAAAACTCTGATGCTGGGAAAGATTGAAGGCAGGAGGAGAAGGGGACGACAGAGGATGAGATGGTTGGATGGCACCACCGACTCAGTGGACATGAGTTTGGGTAAACTCCGGGAGTTGGTGATGGACAGGGAGGCCTGGTGTGCTGCAGTCCATGGGGTCGCAAACAGTCGGACACGACTGAGCGACTGAACTGAACTGAACAGACCATTACTAAAATGTTTTAATTTCTCTTAGAAGGAAAGAAGAATTTTTAGGTAGAAAGTGTCTTTATATTTTTTTGGATGCACTGTTTGGCATGTAGGATCTTAGCTCGCCAACCAGGGAGCGTGGAGTCTTAACCACTGGACTGCCAGGGAAGTTCCCAAAGTGTCTTAATATATCATACTAATGTATTTGTCTTTATAGCAGTGCAATCATAAAACATAGTTTAAAAATTTTCTTTGGCAGATGGGGCTTTCAACAGTCCTGCTGTAACCATGCAGCCAGTCAGAGCTGCCATGACTTGAACCTTAACTGGGCATTCATGCTGAGAAGTTTGTCTAAACCATTCAGATCTGGTAACAAAATGACAGCAAAACCAATGTGATCCTTAAAAAAATAGAATAATATTTAATTGCTTGTTGTCAGTGATCAATAAGAAGACATTAAGGCTATAGTTATTGATTACATAAATATCTCCCAGTGAGAGAGAAAGTGCACATCAATCCAATCAAGTTATGAAAGAAGACAAAAGGGAGGGAATTAGCTAGAATTAAACTGACTTCTTTATGACTCCTTTCTAGGCTCTAGGTCATTGATCCATAGTCATTTCTGGAAGCAGGTTAGACTTTGAATAATAATTATAGGCTGCTGCTGCTAAGTTGCTTCAGTCGTGTCCAACTCTGTCTGACCCCATAGATGGCAGCCCACCAGGCTCCCCCATCCCTGGGATTCTCCAGGCAAGAACACTGGAGTGGGTTGCCATTTCCTTTTCCAATGCATGAAAGTGAAAAGTGAAAGTGAAGTTGCTCAGTCGTGTCTGACTCTTAGCGACCCCATGGACTGCAGCCTACCAGGCTCCTCCATCCATGGGATTTTCCAGGCAAGAATACTGGAGTGGGTTGCCATTGCCGTCTCTGAATAATTATAGGCACTTAATAATAATAGCAGCAGTCATGGTAGTAGCATTTAAACTGAGGCAAGCTCTATTCTAAATGTTTTGCATGCAAAGTCACTTGTTGGTTGCAAGAGTCATAGTACTTTCAGTTTCAAGAGATGGAAGTCCAACTCAAGCAAGCTGAACACACACTAAAATATTGGTTGATATTGAAGGAAGGGTTCAGGACAGACCAAGAAATCAAAGGAGGAGCAGAAGCAAGGAGAGTCCTGGGGCAGAAGCAGGCTCAACGCCAGTAGGTTCACTTGCTATCCTCCCCATTTCTGCCCATTTCCTCTGGTTTCACTCTCCTCCTTCAGACAAGCCTATTCCACACAGTGGAGAATAGTTACCTGAAAACTCCAACTGTGCATCTATCTTAGTTTGGGCTCCCCCAAAGCAGACCCTGGGGCTTCCCTGGTGGCTCAGAGGTTAAAGCGTCTGCCCACAATGCGGGAGACCCAGGTTCAATCCCTGGGTCGGGAAGATCCCCTGGAGAAGGAAATGGCAACCCACTCCAGTATTGTTGCCTGGAGAATCCCATGGATGGAGGAGCCTGATAGGCTACAGTTCACAGGGTCGCAAAGAGTCGACTGAGCGACTTCACTTCACTAAAGCAGACCTCAAGGCAAGAGTTTGGATGCACTGTTCTACTGGGGAGATGATCTCAAGAAGTATCATGAGGGAGTGGGGAGGTGAGACAAAGGAGGAGAGCCGCCACATGCATGTGTGGATGAGCAGTTACAGCTGGGGATGGGAGCTCTCTAGCAAACCTAGCTTGCTCCCCAAGCCAGAGAATGGCCTTATGCAGAGAGACGCAGAGATACCCAAATGGTGTATAGGAACTTCAGCAGGTGACCTCGAGTCACCGTATCAAGGGATATGGTGGCACACTTGTAAGAGCCACAACAACTCTTTCCAGTGCCATGGCCCCCAAAGCAGTGTGGAACTGCTTCTCTTCCAGGTCCAGGCCCAGCGAGCCCTGGAGGAACCCTGATCTAGCTGGCTTAGGTCACACGCCCACGATGGACCAGTCACAGGTCCAGCAGAGGGCTGCGTCCTAGGAAGGTGAGGAGCTTCAGCTGTTGGAATGGGAAAGGTTTCCTTGGTCCTCTCCTCCATCCTCTTCAGTTACCAAAAGCCATTCACTACCCAAGGACCAGGTCATGAGGAGAAAGTCAGACAGGCGCAAAACTGCCTGGTTCTCCAGGTTTCACCAACTTGATCTCCCTGTAGAAAGAAAACAGTCATTATCAAAAAGCCAATTGTCATTCTGCCTCTTTAGAGAAATTCCCATTAAAGATAAAGCAAATTTTAATTAGATTAAGTATCCAATTACTGTAATTACATTTTTTAAAAATTCACATCATGAAGATGACCCTTTTTAAAAGGGTTACAGGAATAATTAGTGTATTCATATTAACTAAAATGTATTGGATAATATTTATACCCAGAAGACAAAGTACATTACACACATTTCACCTTTGGGGAAAGCCTGCAAATGTTTTGGCAGTGGCATGAATATTTATAGGCGAGAGTGTGCTTTAGCAAGATTATGTGAGGAAGCATTTAAATGCTCACCAATTTTTACCCAGGGGTAAAGTATACAGAAAATGTAATGCACAGATTATGGATATGCAAAGTGTGACTTTAGTGGGGAATTTCTATCAGTTTGCTTAATTAGTTGGAACCAAAGACTATTTCTTCTCATTGAAGGCAGAGAGGCCCAAGGTATCCAACTGTGACCTCTCTCTGCTCTGTGTCACCAGAGGCAGGGGCCAGTAAGGAGCACAGACAGCAAAGCAGGAAGGACATTTTCACCTCGACCCCTCGCCACCAGGAAGTACGGATCTTCATGTCCTTGACCTTGACCCGCGCAGTCCCATTTGGGTAAAGCTTCAGGGTGAGGAATATGGGCCTTCTAGAAGCTTCCTCCCTATACATTTCCCTCCAAAACCATCTACGCTTTCCTGATTCCAATTTGTTTTCACTGGACTCACTTAGAGCTGTAGCTCCTACTGCTGTTTTTGTCTCACGCACAGTTGCCTTCCAGGCTCCATCACATTTGTTAGCTCACAGGAGGGAAGAAGACGAGGGTGGTGGCATAGACTCCATTTCACAGGTGAGAAAACTGGGGCTCTGAAGCTTGGAATAACCCCCAGAAGTGGCTGGAAATAACTCCACAGAACTAACCTTGAAAGGGAGCTGCCACTGGCCCCAGACCTGTAGGGCCTCTGCTCTGCCTTTAGGAAGCTACTTAGGGCCTCCACCAACTGCAGGAATATCCACTCTGCTACCACTTACAGCCATCAGAAAAAACAAGACAGCCCAGAGACAACCCCAGTGGCCCAGTGGTTAAGAATCCACCTTCCAATGCAGGGGACTCAGGTTCAATCCCTGGTCAGGAAACTAAAATCAGCCATGGGGCAACTAAGCCCACGTGCAGCAACCTCTGAGTGCACGCTCTAGAGCCCTCATGCCACAATGAAAGATGCTGCACGCCACAAATAAGATCTGAAGCAGCCAAATAAGTAAATGTATGTATATATATATATATATACATACATACACACACACATACATATATATATATATACATACATACATATCGGAGAAGGCAATGGCATCCCACTCCAGGACTCTTGCCTGGAAAATCCCATGGACGGAGGAGCCTTGTAGGCTGCAGTCCATGGGGTCGCTAAGAGTCGGACATGACTGAGCAACTTCACTTTCACTTTTCACTTTCATGCATCGGAGAAGGAAATGGCAACCCACTCCAGTGTTCTTGCCTGGAGAATCCCAGGGATGGGGGAGCCTGGTGGGCTGCCGTCTATGGGGTCGCCCAGAGTCGGACACGACTGAAGCAACTTAGCAGCAGCAGCAGCAGCAGCATACATACATATTTTAAAAAGCAGCCCAGGCATTGATGTTTCCTCTCATAGATAACTTCCAAGCTGAAATCTGGGTTCATCTGACTGGGAAACAGAGTTATGTATCTACACCCCAGTGGCCAGGGGAAATACAGTTTGTTGGATTCAACATTGAGAAAGTGAGGTTCTCAATGTGGATAACATCTGACAAAGAAAGGGTATTCAAAAGGTGTTTATCAAATCTCCTTATCCCTGATAGAAATGTCACCCATCTCTAAATGCCCTGGTCCAATAGAGCCTCTTGTGTGTGTCCTGTCCCATCTCTTGCCTGCCTCCATTAGCCTTTCCATTCTGTGCTTTGGAGTTACATGCTTTGCTCCCTTCTGCTCAGTGTTCTGGATATTTGGGTATCACTTCCCTGCTCACCACCCTGATTTCTGCCTTTAACAAGGTCTATGACTCTACAGTGGGGCTGCCATGGTTCCTTATAGGCTCTTTAAAATTGTTTTCAGAGGCCAAGGTATAGCCTTGGAATCTCCCCTGGGATAAAGAAGCCGCAAAAATAGAAGAATTACATTTTCAGAAATAGCCAAAGTCACTGTATTAAAGTTCCCCAGAGAAACAGAGCTAACGGTATACTCCTCAGTACATATTTCACTCTGACTCCATCTCCTATCCTTAACTTCCCAAACTTGCTCCTTACTGTGCTTTCTGGATTCAAGATCTGTCATCAGAAAAAAACCAAGTTTGAAAATCACTAATGTAAGTCATAGAAGTAAGTCAACAGTTTATTGACAGCAGGCTAAACATTAGGTTATGATCAACAACTATGAATATGACTTCAGGCTGAGTGACTTTTTGATGTCCCTCATGGAGGAACAGTTCAGGGTACCTAGGCGGGCTCAGTTGGAAGCAGCTGTAGTTAAGTGGCTCTAGCTGCAGGGCCTTGAGGGACTTATGTCAGGGAGCCCTGCCGGTCATCACAAAGCAGAATGGAAATAGATTCCAAGGAGGAGGCAAAGAGAGGTCCCCTCTTTTGCGGCCTAAGGCTGAGAGAGCCCCTCTTAACCACTTACTGCACATCAGAGGAAGGCAGGTTCTCTTCCCTGGATCTTGTGGCCTATGAGCAGTTTGTTTCTGTTCTGAAATTGGGTGTTAAGAATGACGAAAGGAGGTAAATCAGGAGTATTGGGAAGGTAGTTATCACGAAGGTAAGAATGCCAGCAACATAGGAGGAGCTGCTAGGGAACAATTTACAAGTTCCTCAGCAGTGAGATTGCAGGTGAAAGGGAAAAAAGTTTGTTCTCTGTGTAAAACCATGAACAATAGAATTAGTTACTGACAGTGCTTCCCAGGTGGCGTTTGTGGTAAAGAACCCACCTGCTAATGGAGGAGACTTAAGAGATGTGGGTTCAGTCCCTGGGTGGGTAAGATTCCCTGGTGGAGGGCATGATAACCCACGTCAGTATTCTTGCCTGGAGAATCCCATGGACAGAGGAGCCTCGGGGGCTACAGTCCACTGGGTTGCAAAGAGTTGGACACTTCTGAAATGACTTAGCATGCATGCATGCGGGTACTGATAAGAACTTGCATGTATTCAGGAAGTTCTGTATAAACGTCAATGTATTTTTGTACATAAAGCACGTAGAAGTATGCCTCTGAGTGGTTACTGCAGCCACTGCTTGTTGTTGTTTAGTTGCTAAGTCATGTCCAACTTTTTGTGACCCCATGGACTATAGCCCACCAAGTCTCTCTCTCCATGGGATTTTCCAGACAAGAATACTTGAGTGGGTTGCCACTTCCTTCTCCAGGGGATCGTCCTGACCTGGGGATCGAACCCACATCTCCTGCATTGCATCCTTCACCACTGAACCACCAGGAAAGCCCACCACCACTGCTACACGTCCTCTAAAAACCAACTACAACTCCTTAAAAGAGAAGGTCATCTGACTGCTCATTATACTCTCTGTTCCTGTCACCTTCCAGTGTCTTCATTCATTCAAGACTTTAACACCTGAATCACTGTCTTCTTTTCCATCCCACTTTTGTCATAATACTTGGTAACTTCAACAAAAGGGTGTAACCCAAGTTTCCATTGTGGCTTATCATTTACACGAGCATTCTGGCTGATCTTATCTTCTCCCAGACTTCATTTACAATTGATAGACTGATCATTTCTATTTTTATTTCCAGTCCAAACATCTTTTCTGAGCTTCAGACCCATCTATCCAACTGGATAGCTACCTCCAGGCTCCTCTGTCCATGGGATTCTCCAGGCAAGGATACTGGAGTGGGTTGCCATGCCCATCTCCAGAGCATCTTCCTGGCACAGGGATTAGACCCACAAGTCTGCCTGCATTTGCAGGCAGATTCTTTACCACTTGTACCACCTGAGAAGCCCACCTGGACACTTCATGGACCCTCAAACTCAACTCATCAAAATCTGAACTCTCACAAATTTCTCAGAAATCTGATTCTTCTGCTCTCAAAATCTTATTATATGAAGTCAATGTCTATCCAATCACCCAAGCAAGAATTTGGGGGTAATCTGAGATTCCTCTATGTCTCTTAGAAGCTATATCCTATCAGTCATCACCCTCCTAAGATGCATCTGCTCTCTGTGAGCCCAGAGCTTCTCTGGTTCCCGAAAGCAAAACTGGTAGTTAAGAGAGCAAGTCCTGGAGTAAGCATGCATGCCCAGTCATGTTCAATTCTCTGTGACCCCATGGAATGTAGCCCAGCAGGCTCTGTCCATGGCAATTTCCAGGCAAGAATACTGGAGTGGGTTGCCATTTCCAGGAGTAAGCCTGCCTGGATTCAAATAAAAGCTTCCAATGTATATTGTGCAGTTGTGGGCAAGTTACTTCAGCTTTCTGTTCCTTAGTTTTCTCATGCGTAAAGTGGGTACATAATAATATTTCTTACTTCATAAAGTTAAGAGAATCAATTGTTATGGTATGGAAAATACCTGGACAATAGGAAATGCTCAATAACTTTTAGTACTATTGATGACATCAATAATGATGATGCCCGAGTGATGCTAGTAGGGGCATCCCCCTGGCTGCAATAATTGAGGATTCCGACTTGGAGGATATCAACTGCTTCTTCACAGACTTTCAATCATTCTTTCTTCATTCAATCCCACTCCACATCTTTGTCTTTAAAGGAACTCAGTGCTTTAAATTCCTAATACTTTATAGGTTCTGAAAGCCAAATTGGTTTGCTTCTTAGAGTCTTTCTCTCTGTAGGCACTTCACTTTTTATTCTCTAAACCTGCACTGTTCAATATGGTAGCCTCTAGGCATATTGCTACCAAGTCATTGAAATGTGACTGACTAGTGTTACACATGTGGAAATAATAATATTTGGGATATTTTGGGTTAAATAAATTAATTTCACCTGTTTATTTTCACTTCTTAAATGTGTGGCTACTAG
Organism: Bos indicus; assembly: GCF_029378745.1. Taxonomy (NCBI): domain Eukaryota; kingdom Metazoa; phylum Chordata; class Mammalia; order Artiodactyla; family Bovidae; genus Bos; species Bos indicus. The sequence goes on from NC_091774.1 coordinate 44,753,863, forward strand.
AAAATTTTAAATTATTGATTGACTGAAAATTTTGTTCAGGTTTTTAATCCAAACAAAGTGTTTGACAAACCCAATACATAAGTAACTGGCATTTTATTTCTATTGGATAATGTTGCATCTTATAAACATTTTGACATCTTTATCTGCTGTCATGTTTTCTCCCATCCTCTTCAGTATTTTAGTTGATACACTTTTTTTTTTTCATTTTTGAGGTGTCTGGAGAAAGCAAAGATAAATGGGTGTGTTCCATCTGCCATGCGTGTGTGCACATGAAGTTGCTTCAGTCGTGTCTCTTTGCGACCCCACGGACTATAGGCTCCTCTATCCATGGGATTTTCCAGGCAAGAATACTGGAGTGGGTTGCCATTTCCTACTCAGGGGATTTTCCTGACCCAGGGACCAAACCCACATCTTTTGTATCTCCTGCATTGGCACGAGCACCATAGTGGTACTCCGGCACCACTAGGAGCACCTGGGAAGCCCTCCATCTGCCATGTTCAACTGGAAATTATGTCTAAGCTTCTCATAACCTAGTTACTGCTATATTGTCTTATCACTTTATGTCACTGACCCTAAATGAATTACAACCAAAATGAATTACTAATAGTTTTCACAGCACATAAGGAAGCTTCAAGCTTTCACGTCTTTGCTTTCTCTGCAACCTTTTCCTGGACTATCCTTCGAACTCCTCTCACCTGTCTGCCTAGTAACTTCCTCATTCTTTAAACACTCACTCAAATTTCACCTACTTTAAAAAGCTCTTTCCTTATTTCTCCTCCTTTCAGTTGAACTGAGTGATCTAGAGTCCAGAATATTTGCTGCATTTTCTTGTTTCTATGACTATCTACCCTATAGGGAACCTATTGTATTCGTAAGAACCAAAAGAATGTTTGTTAAAGAAATTTATAAGGACAGTAACAAGAACTGTGGGGACACAGAGGAAAGAGAAGCTGGCTAAAAATGTTTCATGAAGGCAGTACTTTTCAGCTGTTCTTCAGAGAAGTTTTTAGCAGTGGAGATGTGTTAGGAATTTTCCAGGCAGTGTGAACAGGATAAGCAAAGATTCCCGGAAAGCAAGAAATATGTTAGGGAAATAGCAAATGATATAATTTGAGCATTGGTAAAACCACATCAGGGAGGGCCTTGAAGTCACAGAAAGCAGTTGGACCTTTCTATGAGGATAAAGGGGAGTTTTTCAAAGATTTGAAGCTATGGAGAGCTTTAAACGCATTACACCTGAGTTTTAGTATTATCACCTTGGGCTTCAGATGGAGAATGGATGTGCGGGGTCTTCCAGAGGGGCTGGAAGCTTAACCAGTTAACTGATGGGCGGTTAAGGAGGGGAGTGAGCAGTGTGGTGATGAAGATGAAAGGAAGGGCGCGGCCATCCGTAGTTAAGGTGTAGAACGCCCCTGTGGGCGTGGGTTACAGGGAGGAGTTTCTAGCTGGAACGAATGAGAGGGCGCGGGTACCATTCAGCGCACCTGGAGACCGCGCGGGAGGAGCGAGTCAGCCCCACGCGCCGTGCTCGCGTGTCCCTCGCGCGGCGCCGTCCGCGCAACGCTCGGTGGGGTTGGCGGAGGCCGCGGGCGCTGCGGTTCCGGTTCCGGCGGGAGCCCGCACCTGCGGCGGGGGCGGGCGGTCATGGCGTACTCCACGGTGCAGAGGGTGGCCCTGGCCTCGGGACTCGTCCTGGCTGTGTCGCTGCTGCTGCCCAAGGCCTTCCTGTCCCGCGGAAAGCGGCAGGAGCCGCCGCCGGCGCCCGAAGGTAAGCGCGGGCCGGCTCCCCTACCCCGAGCCGCAGGGCGAGCACGAGCGCCTAGAGCCCTGCTGGAGGGAGGGCGGCCGCGGGGGTCCCCGGCCCCGCGGAGTTTGGGAGGTGCCAAGCGCCAGGGTTCTCTTGGCCCCAGCGGGCAGCGGCCGGACCAGGTCCCTTCAGGCCTCCCCTGCAGGAGCGCACGCAGACGAGCGTGGACGCACTGTCCGGTTGCTCTCACCTCTTCCCCTCGCTGGCCTAACTCGACTAGTCACTATCTGCCCAAGTGCTTTGAGTCAGGAGGGCTCCCACTTGAATTCCCCTTTTTAGGGTGTCCGTGTGCTTTCTCTCGTGCTTTCGAATGGAATAGTTGGACTGGGTATTGTTAACCTTAATTTGTTGTGAATTTTCAGTTTGGTGTCGAGTGCTCACTGTTTCAGGCTCTTTTTGTGCCTTCGTAAATATAACGTGAAGATTTTAATAATCCGAGTTTCAGTTACTGAGATGAACATGGTTCTGCCTTCCCGTTACGTGAACAAGTATTTGTTAATCCTTTGTTACTGGCATGATGTATGTGGTGGTTAAAAATCCACCCTGTGGTTTGCATTCTGGGGCTTTTGCATAATGGGTGAGTGTGACAGGGCAGGAATGCCAAAGGCTGGGAGAAGAACTACAACAGTTCTCTGTAGATTGTGAAGTTCTGGTAACTTTTTTCTGGAAATTGTCTGTGTAACATCCTTGAGACACGGTTTTACAGTTTTCGAGCTTCCACTAATATTCAACCTGTTGATGTTGGACAGCTCCTTGAACTGAAACTCATTTCCCTCTAATTTGTGCACATTGACTAACTCCACCCTCTTGTACATCATAGATTATAAATACAAGAAATGCAAAACATCAAGCTCTAGGGGTGAAGGGCAGATCCAACCCAGCATTCTGTTCATAGACTTTGCTTGATAATCTTTATGTTTGTAAAACTATCTCTCTGGGAGAAACTTCTTATTAAAAAAAAAAAAAGCAAACTACCTCATTTGTTGGGTTTTCTTTTCTTTTTTTTCCCCTTTCTGTCTTAGTACAAAACTCCAAAGGTTTTACTCACTTTGTCTAATGGTGAGGAAGAGTAAATTCACGATGACCCTAAGCGGTTAAAGATTCGTCTACAATAGTGTCTTACCACGTAAAATTTTCATCATGCTGAATTGTCTTGAAAGTTCTCTTCAATGCGAGTGGGAGATACTCTTCTAAATGTTGTGTAGAGAGACGATCAGAGATGGCTTTTTCTCCTAAGAGCTCAAGTAATAATAATCAGTGTTCTTATCTTAGAAACTTTGCAGTTTCTGTTCTCTTCATTCCTGAAGTGTTAATTTCTTTGGCATCCTTCCCATTGCTCAGCTTAAATGTAATCTCCTCAGAGACTTTCCCTGATGACTCTAACTAAAGTCACTCTTTACACTCCCATCATTTCCTATTCCTGTGCTTTATTTTCTCAATTGAAGGTGTTATTGTATCATATGACATTTTCTTTTATATTTTATTAGGTTGTTTTTTTTTTTTGTCTCCACTTTGTAGAGTGTAAGCTCCTGAGGGCAGGCAGTTTGTCTTGTTTACCACTATTTAGCAGTTGGCATATAATGGACAGTATTTTTAAATGAATAAGATGCTCTTTTTGCATTCATTATCAAAGTAGTACAATCTAGGTAAAAGTAAGTTAGTGTTAGTTTTTCAGTCATGTCCAATTCTTTGCAACCCCATGGACTGCAGCCTGCAGACAGCCCCTCTGTCCATGAAATTCTCCGGTCAAAAATACTGGAGTGGGTGGCCATTCCTTTCTCCAGGGGATCTTCCCCACCCTGGGATTGAATCCAGGTCTCCTGCATTGCAGGCAGATTCATTACTGTTTGAGTCACCATAATCTATGTAAAAACCTACCTTAACTGACGTATTCCAGTAACTGAAATTTGCTAACTAAAATCCTTGTCTTGGTACACTGATATTTTAAAAACGGTGACTTCTAACCATTATTGGGTTATATACCCATTTGAGAATCTAATGAAAATTATGGATTTTTCCCCCAGGAAAAATGCCTATACTTTTTGTACATACATCGAGAATTTGAGTATCAACTCAGAGAAACCACAGAATCCAGAAACCCCTGCTCTGAAGAAAAGGATAGCCCTGATTATTTGAAAATTAGTGTCATCCGTGTCTTAAAATTTGTGTCATTATAGCTTCCACCTCTGCCCATTGGGATATATGAAATGAGCATTGTCCCTTTCCCACATGACAGCCGTTAAGGTAGTCTTCAGCAAATATTTATGATGTACCCTTTAACATAGCTTACACACAGTATAGAAATACTATTTAATTCTTTAAAAAAAAAAAAAAGAGCCAAATCCCTGCCTTGAGGAACTCACAGTTTAGTAGAGGGGAAAAGACATTGAATAAGTGCAAAAAAGTGTCAATTGCAGATACTCAAATCCTTGCAGGGAAAGGAGGAGACACATGTTAGAATGGTTAGTTTTATTGGTGTCTCAAGAAAGGTCTTATGGAAGAGAAGAGCCTTTTTTTTTTTGGTAATAGCTTTCTTGAGATACAGTTCACATACCATGCAGTTCATGTATTTAAACTGTATGACTGAATCAAAAGATACTCAACATCGATTATTATTAGAGAAATGCAGATCAAAACTACAATGAGGTATCAACTCACACTCGTCAGAATCAGTTCATTTCAGTCACTCAGTCGTGTCCGACTCTTTGCAACCCCAATGGACTGCAGCACTCCAGGCTTCTCTGTCCATCACCAACTCCCGGAGCTTGCTCAAACTCATGTCCATCAAGTCGGTGATGCCATCCAACCATCTCATCCTCTGTCATCCCCTTCTCCTGCCTTCAATCTTTCCCAGCATCAGGGTCTTTTCCAGTGAGTCAATTCTGGTCAGAATGTCCATCATCAAAAAATCTGCAAACAATAAATGCTGGAGAGGCTGTGGAGAAAAGGGACCCCTCTTGCATTGTTGGTGGGAGTGTAAACTGATACAGTCATTATGGAAAACAGTATGCTATGCTAAGTCACTTCAGTCGTGTCCGACTCTGTGCGACCCCATAGACGGAGCCCACCAGGCTCCCCCGTCCCTGGGATTCTCCAGGCAAGAACACTGGAGTGGGTTGCCATTTCCTTCTCCAATGCAAGAAAGTGAAAAGTGAAAGTGAAGTCGCTCAGTCGTGTCCGACTCTTAGCGACCCCATGGATTGCAGCCTACCAGGCTGCTCTTTCCATGGGATTTTCCAAGCAAGAGTACTGGAGTGGGGTGCCATTGCCTTCTCTGGGAAAACAGTATAGAGATTCCTTTAAAACTAAGAATAAAACTACCATATGCATAAGGATGCAAAGCAACTGAAACTCTCATATTGCTGTTATCGATGTAGAATGGTACAACCACATTGGAAAACAATTTGGTAAATGCATTTTAATAAAATTAAACATATGCTTCAGTTCAGTTCAGTTGCTCAGTTGTGTCCGACTCTTTGCAACCCCATGAATTGCAGCACTCGAGGCCTCCCTGTCCATCACCAACTCCCAGAGTTCACTCAGACTCACGTCCATCAAGTCAGTGATGCCATCCAGCCATCTCATCCTCTGTCGTCCCCTTCTCCTCCTGCCCCCAATCCCTCCCAGCATCAGAGTCTTTTCCAGTGAGTCAACTCTTCGCATGAGGTGGCCAAAGTACTGGAGTTTCAGCCTTAGCATCATTCCTTCCAAAGAACACCCAGGACTGATCTCCTTTAGGATGGACTGGTTGGATCTCCTTGCAGTCCAAGGGACTCTCAAGAGTCTTCTCCAATACCATAGTTCCACATTAAAAAAAACAAAACTACCATATGACCCAACAATCCCACTACTGAGTGTATGCCCTGAGGAAATCATAATTGAAAAGACACATGTACCCCAGTGTTCATTGTAGCACTATTTATAATAGCTAGGACATGGAAGCAACCTAGATGTCCATCAACATATGCTTGGGTAAAGAAGCTGTGGTACACATACACAATGGAATATTACTGTGTCCATAAAAGGACACACAGTTGACTCAGTTCTGTTGAGGTGGATGAACCTAGAGCCTATTATACAGAGTGAAGTAAGTCAGAAAGAGAAAAGCAAATATCATATATTAATGCATATGTATAGAATCTAGAAAATGGTACTGATGAACCTATTTGCAGAGCAGCACTGGAGACACAGACATAGAGAACAGACTTGTAGACACAGTGGGGGAAGGAGAGGGTGGGACACATTGAGAGAATAGCATGGAAACATATACACACTACCATGTGTAAAATAGATTGCCAGTGGAAATTCACATGTGACACAGGGAACTCAAGCCCGTGCTCTGTGACAGCCTAGGGAGGTGGGATGGGTGGGAGGTGGGAGGAAGGTTCAAGAGGAAGGGGACATGTGTATACCTATGACCGATTCATGTTGATATATAGCAGAAACCAACACAATATTGTAAAGCAATTATGCTCCAATTAAAAATAAATAAATTTTAGAAAAAGCAGTAGCCATTTGCAGCAATATGAATGGACCTAAGAATATGCATAGTGAAAAAAGTCAGAGACAAATACTATGTGATATCACTTATGTGTGAAATCTAAAAAATAACTCGAATGTGTATGCAAAATAGAAACAGAACCACAGATATGGAGAACAAACTTGTGGTTACCAAACAGGAGAGGAAAGGGGGGAGGGGTAAATTAAGGGTATGAGATTAACAGATAAAAACTGCTATGTATTAAATATAAAATAGATAAGCAACAAGGATATACTGTATAGCCTGGGGAATTATAGCCATTTTCTTGTAAAAAACCTATAATGGAGTATAATCTGCAAAATGTGGAATCTTGAGCTGTACACCTGAAATGAATATAATATTGTAAATCAACTATGCATCAATAAAAAAGTAAGCAAGAAAAGAAGTGTGTGAATGGTTTTCAGCATGGTCACAGAGTTGTGCAACCATCGTCACTATCAATTTTAGAACACTTTATCATTCCCGCTCCCCCCCCCCGCCGAAACCATCTTTAGCCATCTTTAACCTCTTTAGCCATCACCCATTAACAGTCCACCACCCTGAGCCCCTTCAGCCTTCAGTTCAGTTGAGTTATTCAGTTGTGTCTGACTCTTTGCGATCCCATGAACTGCAGCATACCAGGCATCCCTGTCCTTAGCTCAGAGCAATCTCCCTGAGTTTGCTCAAAGCCATATCCATCAAGTTGGTGATGCCATCCAACCATCTCATCCTCTCTCGTCCCCTCCTCCTCCTGTCTTCAATCTTTGCCAGCATCAGGGTCTTCTCTAATGAGTCAGTTCTTCACATCAGGTGGCCAAAGTATTAGAGCTTCTTAGGCAACCATTAATCTGTCTATAGATTTGCCTGCTATGGGCATTTCATGTAAATGGAATCATACAATATGTGGTCTCTTGTGACTGGTTTCTTTCACATAGCATGTTTTCAGGTTTCATCCATGTTGTAGCATGTATCAGTGCTTCATTACTTTTCATGGCTGAATAATAATCCATTATGTGGAATATTCCATCTACATTTTATTCATTTATTAGTTGGGCATTTGGGGTTTTGATGATTATGAGTAATGCTGCTATTAACATCCCTGTACACATTTTCGTGTGGATATATGCTTTGATTTCTCTTGAATATATGCATTTGGGAAATGTGAACATTTTAGTGTGGCTGGAACTAAGAGTGGAATTTTGCTCATATTATTACTCTATGAGCAGTTTTGAGGAACTGCTAGATTGTTTTCCAAAGTATCTATCATTTTACATTCCCACCATTAATATGTGAGGGTCCCGGTTTCTCCATATTCTCTCTGATGTTTGTTATTGCCAGCCTTTTTATTATAGCCATCATAATGGGTGTGAAGTGCTATCTTTTTTTTTTTTTGTATTTCCATGATGACTAACAACTTTAATATATTTTCATGTGTTTATAGGTTGTTTGTGTAACAATTTAGAGAAATGTCAGTTCAGACTTTTGCCCATTTTTAAATTGGGTTTCTTGTCTTTATTGTTGAATTATAAAAATTCCTTATGCATTTTAGGTACAAGTTCATTATCAGATATGTGACTTGCAAATATTTTCTTCAACTCTTCACTTTCTTGATGGTGTCTTCTTAAGAAAAGTTTTTAATTTTGATGAAATCTGACTTATTTACCACCTTCTCTTCTTGATATCAGACCTAAAAAAATAATTGCCAGATCCAGGGTCATGAAGATTTATGTCCATGTATCCAAGTTTATAGTATTTACTCTTATATTTAATCCTTTGATCCATTTTGAGTTAATTTTTGCTTTTGATATGAGGAAAAGTCCAACTTCATATGGATATACAGTTATCCCAGCATCATTTGTTGAAAAGAATATTCTGTTTACAATGAATTGTTTTAACACCCTTGTTGAAATTCAGTTGACTAAGTGTGAGAGCTTATTTCTGGACTCTCAATTCTGTTCCATTGACAAACATCAGATATAGAATATATACCTGTCCTTATGTCAGTACCACACTGCCTTGATTACTGAAGCTTTGTAGTAAAATTTTGAGATCATGAAGTGTTAAGTCTCCAAACTGTGTTCATTATCAAGGTTGATTTCTGAGTGCTGTGGCTCAGGATTTCCATACACATTTAGGATTAGCTTGTCAGTTTCTGCAAAAACCAGCTGGGATTTTGATTGTGTGGAACCTGTAAATCATTTTGAAGAGTAGTGCCATCTTAATAAGTCTTTTAATCTATGAATAGGATTTTTAAAATTTTATTTAGGTCTTTAATTGATTTCAGGCTTCCCTGATAACTCAGTTGGTAAAGAAATCCACCTGCAATGCAGGAGACCCCGGTTTGATTCCTGGATTGGAAAGATCTGCTGGAGAAGGTATAGGCTACCCATTTCAGTGTTCTTGGGCTTCCCTTGTGGCTCAGCTGGTAAAGAAACCCCTTGCAATGCGGGAGACCTGGGTTTGATCCCTGGGTTGGGAAGGTCCCCTGGAGAAGGGAAAGGCTACCCACTCCAGTATTCTGATCTAGAGAATTTCATGGACTGTATAGTCTGTGGGGTCGCAGAGAGTCAGACACGACTGAGTGACTCTTGGTAGTTTTCAGTGTACAAGTCTTCTTTTGTTAAATATATCCGTAAGTATTTTATTCTTTTTGATGTTACTGTAAATTGAATTATTTTATTAATTTTAAGACTATTCATTACTCAGTTTTAGAAACACAATCTTTGTGTATTAATACTGTATTCTGTAGACTTGCTGAATTGTTTATTGGCTGCAATAAATGATCGTGTTGTCTGCTGCTGCTAAGTCACGTCAGTCGTGTCCGATTCTGTGCGACCCCGTAGACGGCAGCCCACCAGGCTCCTACATCTCTGGGATTCTCCAGGCAAGAACACTGGAGTGGGTTGCCATTTCCTTCTCCAATGATCGTGTTGTCTCCAAACAGAGATTGTGTTACTTCTTTCTTTCCCATCTACATGCTTTTCTTTTTCTTGCCTAACTGCCTGGGCTAGAACCTCTAGTACAATGTCAAATAGAAATGGTGAAGAGTGAACATCCTTGATTGTTCCTAATCTTAAGAAAGCTTTCATACCATTAAGGATAGTGCTAGCTATGGATGCATTAATAGAACTAAAGAATTTTTAGAAGGGGGTCTGTTGAGTATTTTATTATGAAGGGATTGAATTGAATTTTGTCAAGTGCTTTTTCTGTCTATTAAGTGACCGTGGGGTTTTTGTCCTTCATTCTATGGATATGATACATTACATAATTGATTTTTGGATGTTAAAACCTTGCTTTTTTTTTCTTTTTTCTGTTTTTTTTTTTTTTTTTTACTAAATTGAGGAGGTAACTCTAATGTGTTTTTATTAGCCAGATTAACAAGGATATTTCAGGCAGAGAGAACACAGCAAAATCAATACCCAGAGCTTTGAAATAGCTTTAGAGTTGTAAGAGATGAGACAAGGGGCCAAACTGTAAAGATTTTTTTCACGCCATACTTAAGGAGTTTGGATCTTATTCTAAAGATCGGTGAGGCCATTATGAGTTTGTTAGTAGAAAAGAAACTTACAGTCTGAAAGGACATCTTGGCAACAGTGTAGGGGCTGTATCAGTGAGGGTTTCTTCAGGGAAAATGTTGCAGTAGTTCTTTTGAGACATCATGAACATCATTGAGGCAGTGTGTTTGGGCTCATCAGTTTAGGATTCTCATGGTAAGTAACAGAAAATTTAGCTGAGTTGTCAAGTTGAAAGCAGGATGTATTGACTAGTGCACATGAAAAGACTTTGTGTGAGAATTGGCTTCCTGTGTGGTTTGATCCAGAGGTTCACAGTCCCATCAGGGCCTCTGTCTGAGTTTCTTTGTCCTTTTTACTTCTGGGTTCCTTATGTTGGCTCTGTCCCCTGGCTTCTCTCTCAGGCTAGCAACACTAGTTGCAACGATTCCAGATATCACTTCCTCACATTTAATTGTCCAGAGAAAGAATGCTTCTTTTCTTTTGAACTCTTCCTTCACTGCCATCTCACTTTTATCCGCCCACCCCCAGTTCTTTCCCAGTAGTTCCAGCTAACATATCCACCCATCTTACTGACTTGAGTAAAGTTATTTGCAGTGCTCTGGGTAGAAAGAATATGCTGATCCACTGTGGAGTTGAGAGTGGTTCCCAGAGGGAAATAGGGATACTGGAGGAAGAAGGAGTAAATGGAGCAGGGGAAGTGTCCACATTGAACAGGAGGGAAAAGAACAATTTTCACAGACATTTTAAACTAGAAGTGGAATGTGAGGCAGAGGGAGGCATCTTGAATTATTCTCAGCTTATTGGCTTAGGTGACTATACCATGTATACTTTTACCAATATAGTAATGAAGCAAAACAGATTAAAGGGGAAAGACAAGGAGTTCAGAAATTTGTAGAGTAGTATCACATCCCCTTTTTCCATCTTTTTTCATCTGTGACATCCCTAGGTCCCACATCCATTCCTCATGTGATGTAGTCACAAGTATGTAAGTTGGCCCTCTCAGAAGGCAAACAGTAGCAAGTGTGAGCCAGTTAGCTCATGGAAGAGCAGCCTATTGCATCCCCCATCCCCCTTTTTAGGGGGTTCCCTGGTGGCTCAGCAGTTAAGAATCTGCCTGCCAGTGCAGGAGACTCACTTCCCAACCTGGGGATAGATATTGGAGCAGGAGGAAGTGGCAACCTGCTCCAGTATTCTTGCCTGGAGAATCCCATGGACAGAGAAGCCTGGCAGACTACAGTCCATGGGGTTGCAGAGAGCTGGACTTGACTTAGTGACTAAATGCATATCCCCCTTTTTAAAATTCTTTAGTTCTATTAATGCATCCTGGGGATTGCTTTAGACTTTGGGTGTTTTACTTGCTGATTTTGCTGTGTATTAGAATTTTAACTTTTTTTTTTTTTTTAAAAGGAGGTACTCCTATAGGTTTGTCCATTTTGTACATTCACTTGGTGTTTTGGAACCAAATAGAGAAATATAGCTTTCCTTATTGCATTTGATCAAATTCTGGATCAATTTGATCCAGAATTCTAGCCTCTTTTTTCCAGAACATTTATTGTTTCATTAATTGTATTTGTTTTTACCATCTCTCTCAGCTATATATCATTCTTGATTTTTAAACAACCTTTTTTGTTAAAGACATTTTCAAACATAAGAAAAAGTGAAGAGAGTAGTATAATAAGATGAATCCACGTCATCCTTCTTCAGCAGCCATCATCTTGTATCATGAATATCCCCACTTACTTTCCCCCCTATGCAAATACCAAATCCCAGACATTGGGATTTCATTTCATCCTTAAGTATTTTTGTATACATCTCTAAAGCATAAGAAAATAAAAATTATTTTAAAAATATAGCCGCAATATCATTATCACACCTGAAAGTCAGTAATTCCTTAATGTCATGAAATCAGTATTCAAATTTCTCTCAGTGCCTCATATTTTTTTTTCGTGATTTCACCCTTGATTGTGATTCGCATATCTTCTTGATCATTCACATTATCCAAAAAAAAAAAATCTGTCCGTCTTTTGAAACTGCTCTTAAGGTCACCCCATTCTCTTCATGGAAACCCATTTGTGTACAGTCATTAAACCAGTTGGTTTGATTGCTTTATTCCATCTTATTCTGCCCAATATAGGCTTATCTGCATGCTTCCTTTCTTCCCCCTTCATTGTATTTTCAACGTAGAATCCATACTAACCCTGTTAAAGCTTAAGTCTCCCTCCACAGAACCCTCCAATGGCTTCCTGACTCACTCAGATGGAAAGACACAGTCTGTACGTGATCTACTGCTGCTGCTGCTGCTAAGTCGCTTCAGTCGTGTCCAACTCTATGCGACGCCATAGACGGCAGCCCACAAGGCTCCCCCGTCCCTGGGATTCTCCAGGCAAGAACACTGGAGTGGGTTGCCATTTCCTTCTCCAATGCAGGAAAGTGAAAAGTGAAAGTGAAGTCGCTCAGTCGTGTCCGACCCTCAGCGACCCCATGAACTGCAGCCCACCAGGCTCCCGTGTCCATGGAATTTTCCAGGCAAGAGTACTGGAGTGGGGCTCCATTGCCTTCTCCGGTACGTGACCTGCAAGGCCTGCTTAATCCTCTTCCTGTTGCCCTCTTTCCCATTTTGCTTTGGCCGCACTGGCCACCGCCTCACTATGGTTTGAACGTTCCAGCTGTGCTCTCGCCTCAGGGCCTTTGCATTGGCTGTTTCCTCTGCCCGAAATGCTCTTCCTTAGATAGCTGTGTGCATTTCCTTTATCTGCTTTACATCTTAACTTAAAAGACATCTCCTGAGCCTTCTCTGGATACTCCTGCTAAATCTTTACTTTCCCCCAACACATCCTATCCCCTCTGCCTACTTCGTTTTTTCTCTTAGTATTTATCATTACCTTGTGTATCATCTCTTTTCTGGTTGAGATAGGAGGCTCCATGAGGGTCAGGATTTTTGTTTTGTTCATTGCAGTATCTCCAGCTTTAGATCAGGCCCACACATAGTAGAAAATCAATTAAAGAATTTAATCAATAAATTAAAGAATTAGAATTAAGTGAATTAATGAATTCGCTCCCAAGGATCAGGGTTTCCTCTGTTAGCATTTATAAGCCATTATTGTTTAGTTGCTAAGTCATGTCCAGTTCTTTTGCAGCCCAGTGGACTGTAGCCTTCCAGCTTCATCTCTCCATGGGATTTCCCAGGCAAGAATACTGGAGTGGGTTCCCATTTATTATTATTTATGGCTGTGTGAATTATTGTGCATCCATATGATAGACTATTATGATTCTAGTACGTTATATTCATGAACTACTTTTTTGTGTGTGTGGCCAGGTTTTTTTTTCTTTGAAATCAAAATATCGATTTCTCTGGAATCACTAAACCAGTGGTATTGATTTATAAACAGGGTGGACAATACAAATACAGAATAAATTATACCCAAATTTGAAATCTGGTACTGTGCACCTATTTTTTGAGACTATTTTAAGTATAGTTGACTTACAGTATTGCACTAATTTCTGCTGTTCAAAGTGATTCAGTTATACCTGTATCAGTTCAGTCAATCATGAACTGCAGCACGCCAGGCCTCCCTGTCCATCGCCAGCTCCTGGAGTTCACCCAGACTCATGTCCATTGAGTCGGTAATGCCATCCAACCATCTCATCCTCTGTGTCTCCTTCTCCCCCTCAATCTTTCTCAGCATCAGGGTTTTTTGAAATGAGTCAGCTCTTCGCATCAGGTGACCAAAGTATTGGAGTTTCAACCTCAACATCAGTCCTTCCAATGAACACCCAGGACTGATCTCATTTAGGATGGACTGGTTGGAGAGTCCAAGGGACTCTCAAGAGTCTTCTCCCAACACCACAGTTCAAAAGCATCAATTCTTTGCCACTCAGCTTTCTTTATAGTCCAACTCTCACATCTATACATGACCACTGGAAAAACCATAGCCTTGACTAGATGGAGCTTTGTTGGCAAAATAATGTCTCTGCTTTTTAATAGGCTGTCTATGTTGGTCATAACTTTTCTCCCAAGGAGTAGGAGTCTTTTAATTTCATGGCTGCAATCACCATCTGCAGAGATTTTGGAGCCCCCCAAAATAAAGTCAGCCACTGTTTCCACATCTATTTGCCATGGATTGATGCGACTGGATGCCATGGTCTTAGTTTTCTGAATGTTGAGCTTTAAGCCGACTTTTTCACTCTCCTCTTTCACTTTCATCAAGAGGCTCTTTAGTTCTTCACTTTCTGCCATAAGGGTGGTGTCATCTGCATATCTCAGGTTATTGATATTTCTCCCGGCAGTCTTGATTCCTGTATATACATTTTTAAATATTCTTTTCCTTTTCAGTTTATCCTTGGATACTGAATATAGTTCTGTGTGCTGTAAAGTAGGACCTTGTTTATCTGTTCTGTGTGTAATAGCTTGCATCTGCTAGCCCCAGCCTCCCACTCCATCCTTCCCCCAACCCTCCCCCTCAGTAACCGCAAGTCCGTTCTCTATGTCTGTGAGTCTGTTTCTGTTTTGTAGATAGGTTCACTTGCATCATATTTTGGATTCCACATGTAAGTGATATCATATGGGGTTTGTCTTTCTCTTTCTGAATTCACCTAGTGTGATCATCTGTAGGTCCACTCACATTGCTACAAATGGCATTACTGAGTAGTAGTCCGCTGTATATGTGTACCACGTCTTTATCCGTTAATCTATCAGTGGACATTTAGCTAGTTTCCACGTCTTGGCTCTTGTGAATAGTGCTGCTATGAACATAGGGGTGCATGCATGTTTTTGGATTAGAGTTTTGTCAGGATATATGCCCAGAAGTGGGATTTCTATATTTCAGATATTTTCTCCCATTCTGTGGGTTGTCCTTTTTATTTATCATTTCCTTTGCTATGAAAAGGTTACAGGTTTGATTAGATCTCATTTGTTTATTTTTGTTTTTATTTGTGTTGCCTTGGGGGACTGACCTAAGGAAACATTGATACAGTTTATGTCAGAGAATGTTTTGCCTGTGATCTCTTCTAGGAATTTTATGGTGTCGTGTCTTATGTTAAGTATTTCAGACATATTGAGTTTATTTTTGTGTATGGTAAGAGAATGTGTTCTAACTTCATTGATTTACATAAGGCTGTCCAGTTTTCCCAATACCACTTGCTGAAGAAACAGTCTTTTCCCTATTATTCTTGCCTCCTTTGTTGAGGATTATATATAGTGAAGTCGCTCAGTCGTGTCCAACTCTTTGCGACCCCATGGGCTGTAGCCTACCAGGCTCCTCTGTCCATGGGGTTTTCCAGGCAATAGTCCTGAAGTGGATTGCCATTTCCTTCTCCAGGGATCTTCCCAACCCAGGGATCGCATTGTAGACATACGCTTTACCCCACCAGGGAAGTCTGTTGAGGATTAATTGACCATAAATGTGTGAGTTTCTTTCTGGGCTCTCTATTCTGTTCCATTGATCAATGTGTCTGCTGCTGCTGCTGCTGCTGCTAAGTCGCTTCAGTCGTGTCTGACTCTGTGCGACCCCATAGACGGCAGCCTACCAGGCACCACCATCCCTGGAATTCTCCAGGCAAGAACACTGGAGTGGGTTGCCATTTCCTTCTCCAATGCATGAAAGTGAAAGTGAAATCACTCAGTTGTGTCCGACTCTTAGCGACCCCATGGACCACAGCCCACCAGGCTCCTCCCTCCATGGGATTTTCCAGGCAAGAGTACTGGAGTGGGGTGCCATCGCCTTCTCCAATCAATGTGTCTGTTTTTGTGCTAATACTATGATGTTTTGATTACTGTAGCTTTGTAGTATTGTTGGAAGTCTAGGAGAGTTACACCTTCTATTTTGTTCTTTTTCCTCAAGATTGCATTGGCAATTCTGAGTCTTTTATGGTTCTAAATAAATCTTAAGATTATTTGTTCTAGTTCTGTGAAAAATGTCATGGGTACTTTGTTAGGAATAATGTTAAATCTGTAGGTTACTTTGGGTAGTATGGCCATTTTAACAATATTAATTCTTCTATTTCCAAGAGCATGGGATATCTTTATGTTTCTTTGAGTCATCTTCAATTTCCTTTATTAATGTTTTATAGTTTTTAGTGGGTAAGTCTGTCACCTCCTTGCTCAGATTTATTCCTAAGTATTTTATTTTGGGGAGTACAATTTTGAAAGTTATACATGGACATCACCAGATGGTCAACACCAAAATCAGATTGATTATGTTCTTTGCAGCCAAAGATGGAGAAGCTCTATGCAGTCAGCAAAAACAAGATGAGGAGCTGACTGTGGCTCAGACCATGAACTCCTTATTGCCAAATTCAGACTTAAATTGAAGAAAGTAGGGAAAACCACTAGACCATTCAGGTATGACCTAAATCAAATCCCTTATGATTATACAGTGGAAGTGAGAAATAGATTTAAGGGCCTAGATCTGAAGATAGAGTGCCTGATGAACTATGGAATGAGGTTCGTGACATTGTACAGGAGACAGGGATCAAGACTATCCCCATGGAAAAGAAATGCAAAAAAGCAAAATGGCTGTCTGGGGAGGCCTTACAAATAGCTGTGAAAAGAAGAGAAGCGAAAAGCAAAGGAGAAAAGGAAAGATATGAACATCTGAATGCAGAGTTCCAAAGAATAGCAAGAAGAGATAAGAAAGCCTTCTTCAGTGATCAATGCAAAGAAATAGAGGAAAACAACAGAAGGGGAAAGACTAGGGATCTCTTCAAGAAAATCAGAGATACCAAAGGAACATTTCATGCAAAGATGGGCTCAATAAACGACAGAAATGGTATGGACCTAACAGAAGCAGAAGATATTAAGAAGAGATGGCAAGAATACACAGAAGAACTGTACAAAAAAGATCTTCACGACCCAGATAATCACGATGGTGTGATCACTGACCTAGAGCCAGACATCCTGGAATGTGAAGTCAAGTGGGCCTTAGAAAGCATCACTACGAACAAAGCTAGTGGAGGTGATGGAATTCCAGTTGAGCTGTTCCAAATCCTGAAAGATGATGCTGTGAAAGTGCTGCACTCAATATGCCAGCAAATTTGGAAAACTCAGCAGTGGCCAGAGGGCTGGAAAAGGTTAGTTTTCATTCCAATCCCAAAGAAAGGCAATGCCAAAGAATGCTCAAACTACCGCACAGTTGCACTCATCTCACACGCTAGTAAAGTAATGCTCAAAATTCTCCAAGCCAGGCTTCAGCAATATGTGAACTGTGAACTTCCTGATGTTCAAGCTGGTTTTAGAAAAGGCAGAGGAACCAGACATCAAATTGCCAACATCCGCTGGATCATAGAAAAAGCAAGAGAGTTCCAGAAAAGCTTCTATTTCTGCTTTATTGACTATGCCAAAGCCTTTGACTGTGTGGATCACAATAAACTGTGGAAAATTCTGAAAGAGATGGGAATACCAGACCACCTGATCTGCCTCTTGAGAAATTTGTATGCAGGTCAGGAAGCAACAGTTAGAACTGGACATGGAACAACAGACTGGTTCCAAATAGGAAAAGGAGGACGTCAAGGCTGTATATTGTCACCCTGCTTGTTTAACTTATATGCAGAGTACATCATGAGAAACGCTAGACTGGAAGAAACACAAGCTGGAATCAAGATTGCCGGGAGAAATATCAATAACCTCAGATATGCAGATGACACCGCCCTTATGGCAGAAAGTGAAGAGGAACTAAAACGGCTCTTGATGAAAGTGAAAGTGGAGAGTGAAAAAGTTGGCTTTAAAGCTCAACATTCAGAAAACGAAGATCCTGGCATCCGGTTCCATCATTTCATGGGAAATAGATGGGGAAACAGTGGAAACAGTGTCAGACTTTATTTTTTGGGGCTCCAAAATCACTGCAGATGGTGACTGCAGCCATGAAATTAAAAGACGCTTACTCCTTGGAAGGAAAGTTATGACCAACCTAGATAGCATATTCAAAAGCAGAGACATTACTTTGCCAACAAAGGTTCGTCTAGTCAAGGCTATGGTTTTTCCAGTGGTCATGTATGGATGTGAGAGTTGGTCTGTGAAGAAGGCTGAGCGCTGAAGAATTGATGTTTTTGAACTGTGGTGTTGGAGCAGACTCTTGAGAGTCCCTTGGACTGCAAGGAGATCCAACCAGTCCATTCTGAAGGAGATCAGCCCTGGGATTTCTTAGGAAGGAATGATGCTAAAGCTGAAACTCCAGTACTTTGGCCACCTCATGCAAAGAGTTGACTCATTGGAAAAGACTTTGATGCTGGGAGGGATTGAGGGCAAGAGGAGAAGGGGACGACAGAGGATGAGATGGCTGGATGGCATCACTGAGTCAATGGATGTGAGTCTGAGTGAACTCCAGGAGTTGGTGATGGACAGAGAGGCCTGGCGTGCTGTGATTCATGGGGTCGCAAAGAGTCGGACATGACTGAGTGACTGATCTGATCCGATCTGATTATTATTTTTTACATTCCCTTTCTGATATTTCATTATTAAAAGAAGTACATCTGATTTCTGCATGTTAATCTTATGTCCTGCTACCTTGCTGAATTTCTCAGTTCCAGTTTTTGTATGGAGTCTTTAGGGTTTTCCATTAATATATATAGTATCATGACATCTGTATATAATGACAATTTTACCTCTTCCCTTCATCTGAATACCTTTTATTTCTTGTCTGATTGCCGTGGTAGGACTTCCAGTACTATATTGAATAGAAGAGGTGAAAGTGGGCATCCTTGTCTTGTTCTGGATTTTAGTGGGAAGGCTTTCTGCTTTTCACCATTGAGCCTTGTATTGGCTGTGGGTTTATCATAAGTAGCTTTCATTATGTTGAGGTACGTTCCCTCTATACCCACTTTGGTAAGAGGTGTTTTTTTTTTTTTAATCATGAATGGATGTTAAATTTTGTGAAATGCTTTTTCTGCATCTGTTGAGATGATCATGTGGTTTTTGTCTTCTCATTTATATGCTGTATCACATTGATTTGTGTATGTTGATCTATCCTTGTGAACGTGGAATGAATCCCACTTGGTTGTGGTATATGATCTTTTTATGTGTTGTTGAATTTGGTTTGCTAAAATTTTGTTGAACTTTTGCATCTATATTCATCAAAGATATTGGCCTATAATTTTCTTTTTTTGGTGGTGTCTTTGTCTGGTTTTGGTATAAGGGTGATAATAGTGGCTTCATAGAAAGAATATCTTTGGGAGTGTTCCTTCCTCTTCAGTTTTTTGGAAGAGTTTGAGAAGTTCTTATTCATATGTTTGGTAGAATTTGCCTGTGAAGCCATTTGGTCCCAGACTTTTGTTTTGCACAGAGTTTTTAAAGATTCTATTTTACTTCTAGCGATCAGTCAGCTCAAATTATCTATTTCTTCTTGATTCAATTTTGGTGAGCTATTTATTTCCAGAAACTTACCCATTTTTCCTAGGTTGTCAAATTTGTTGGCATATAATTTTTCAAAGTATTCTCTTAAGGGTTTTTGTATTTCTGCAGTATTATTTGTTAAGGCCCCTTATTTCTTGTTTTGTTCTTAGTGAGCCTGGCCAGAGGTTTGTCAGTCATGTTTACCCTTTCAAAGAACATGCTGTTGGTTTTACTGATTTTTTTTCTTTTGTTGTTTTTTTTAATCCCTACTTTATTTATTTCCTCTGTGATCTTTATTTCCTTCCTTTTACTGACTTTAGATTTTGTTTGTTCTTTTTCTAATTCTTTTAGTGAAAGGTTAGGTTGTTTATTTGAGATTTTTTTGTTTCTTGAGGAAGGCCTGTATCACTATGAATTTCCTGATTATCACTATGACTTTCCTCTTAGAACTGCTTTTGCTACATCCCACAGATTTTGTATGGTTGTGTTTTCATTGTCATTTGTCTCAAGGTATTTTTAAATTTCCTCTTTGGTTTCATTATTGGCCCGTTGGTTTTTTAGTAGCTTGTTTTTAGTCTCTGTGTAATTGTTTATTTTCTCATTTCTCTTTTCTGTGGTTGCTTTCTAGTTTCATGACATTGTGGTCAGAAAAGATGCTTGAGATAATTTCTATACTCTTTAATTTGTTGAGGCTTATTTTGTGCCCTACTGTGTGGTCAGTCTTAATGAATGTTCCATGTGCACTTGGAAGAAATATGTATTCTGGTTTTTTGGATATAATGTTTTGGAAATTTCAACTAAGTCTAACTAGTGTATTGCATAATCTAGGATCTCTGTTGCCTTATTGAATTTTTTGTCTAGAAGATCTATCCGTTGATGTGAATTGTGTTTTAAAACCTCCTACTATTATTGTATTCCTGTTATTTTCTCCCTTTATGTCTGTTAGAATTTGGTTTATGTATTTGGTGCATATATGTTAACAAGTGTAAATTCCTCTTTTTGTATCGATCCTTTTATTATTGTATAATGTCCTTTATATTCCTCTGTGGCCTTTGTTTTAAAGTCTGTTGTGTCTGATATGAGTAGTGTATCTCCCACTTTCTTCTCATTTCTGTTTGCATGTAATATCTTTTTGTGTCCCCTCACTTTGATTTTGTCTGTGTCCTTTGCCCTAAAGTGGGTCTCTTATAGGCAGCATATTGTAGCTGTTGTTTTTTCAATCCAGTCTGCTACTCTGTGTCTTTTGATTGGAGCATTTAGTTCATTGACATTTAAGGTAATTACTGACAAATATGAATTTGTTGCATTTTAAGTTGTATTTTCCTGTTAATTTTATATTTATTCTTTTTCTTTTTGCTTTTCCTTTTGTGGTTTGATTTTCTTTTGCATTATACTTAAGTTTTCTCTCTCTCTTTTTTGTTTTTGTGAATGTGTTATGTGTTTTTGTAGTTATTCTGTTTTTCAAGTATGTTAATTCCATCCTTTATCTGTGTACTTTAGACTGGTCATATAGGCTCAGACACAGTCTAGGAAATGAAAAAAAAACTACATTTTTTACTCTTCTCTTTCATTTTGTGATTTTGATATTTTCTTGTACATCTTCGTATTCATCCATTTGTTTTTCATTGTGGTTATCATCACTTTCACAGAAATTTTGAATTTTTAAAAATCTGTACACTGTCCTTATTTATCTTTTTTAAATTGTAATATTGAGGTTTTTTTTAATTAAAAAAAATTTTTGACCATACTGCACGGCTTGCAGGACCTTAGTTCCCCAAACAGGAATCAAGCCCAGGTCCCAGGCGGTGGAAGCCTGAAGTCCTAACCACTGGCTCACCGGGGAGTTCCCCGTGTATTGCTTATTTATTAGGTGATTTGCTTTCCAAATGACGTAAATAAGTGATTTAGGTGATTTTGTCTTTCCTATATATTTATAACTTCATTTCTATTTAGAGAGGATCTTTCAATATTTCCTTTAGGATAGGTTTAGTATTGCTGTGTTCTTTTTATCTTTTGCTTATCTGAGAAATTCTTTGTCTCTCCGATTCTAAATGATAATCTTGCTTGGTAGAGTATCCTAGTTTGCAGATTTTTCCCATTCAGAACTTTGAATATTTCTTGCCATTCCTTTTTGGCCTGCAACATTTCT
This sequence comes from Bos indicus, assembly GCF_029378745.1. NCBI lineage: Eukaryota > Metazoa > Chordata > Mammalia > Artiodactyla > Bovidae > Bos > Bos indicus. Next base: position 44,775,178 of record NC_091774.1, read on the forward strand.
GAAGAGAAATCAGGTGATAGCCTATCGGAGTTCCCTTGTAATTAACTCCTTGTTTTTTTCTTGCTACCTTTAGAATCCTATTTTTAACTTTTGAAATTTTTATTATTATATGTCTTTTTGTAGGTCTGTTGGGGTTTACCTTGTTTGAGACCTTTCTGTGTTTCCTGTACCTAGATATCTGTTTCCTTCTTTAAATTTGGGAAGTTTTCAGCCGTAATTTCTTTTAATATATTTTCATTCTCCTTTTTTCTTTCTTCTCATGACAAGTTCTAAATAATATGCAAAAATTGTATGCTATAAATAAAAAGTAAAGATGTGTTCACTCTGCATAGTCACTAGAAAGAAGCAGATCAACATTTTAACAGTGGTTATTTTAGGAATTATAGGTGGTCATTATTTATACTTTTCTGTATTTTTTCAGTTTTCCATAGGTATGCATTTCTTTTACAACCAGAAAAAAAAAGTTTCTTCCTTCTCATGTCCACTCCATAAAAAAGAAAAGAATCATTTTTAGAATTGAGCCCAAGAGCTACACAAGATGTTCACTTCTCTATTAGTTGAAAAGTCCACTGTCCAGCTTCTGCTTTTTGCAAACTGGAACAATAGTTATCTATTGCCATTCGTTCAAAATTTTTCTTTACCAATTTAATTTCTAAATTTTTTTTTTAGTTCAGTGACCTTATTTGCAAGTTTTACCAGTCTTCCTGGAGGAAATTATTTAGTGAATGAACTTATTTTCCTCACCCATCTGGGACATTTTCCCCCTCTATAATTGTTAATTCTCTTCCATTTAACCCTAAATTCATATCCTTTGATAGAGAATATGGAAGTAAAATAGAGGTTCTGCTTTCTCAGCATTACATTTTATCATCAGGTAAATTTGCTTTTTTTTATTGGAGGATAATTGCTTTACAGTGCGTCGGTTTCTGCCATACAACAACATGAATCGGTTTTGTGTATATGGGCTGGGCTCCCTGTGTTACGCAGCAGCTTCCCACTAGTCATGTATCTTACACATGACTGTGTGTATAGGTCAGTGCTACTTTCTCAGTTGGTCCTGCCCTCTCCTTCCCCTGCTGTGTCCATAAGTCCATTCTTGATGTCTGCATCTTCATTTCTTCCCTGTGAATAGGTTCATCCATATTATTTTTGTAGATTCCATGTATATGCATTAATATGTGATACTTGTTTTTCTTTTTCTGACTTATTTCACTCTGTATAACAGGCTCTAGGTTCATTTACCTCACTAAAACTGACACAAATTTGTTCCTTTTCATGGCTGAGTAATATTCCATTGTATATATGTACTACATCTTATTTATCCATTCATTTGTCAGTGGACATTTAGGTTGCTTCTATGTCCTGGCTGTTGTAAATAGTGCTGCAGTGAACATTGGGGTACATATATCTTTTTGAATTGTGATTTTCTCAGAGTATATGCCCAGTAGTGGGATTGCTGAGTCATGTGGTAGTTTTAGTCCAAGTGTTTTAAGAGATCTCCATGGTATTCTCTGTAGTGGCTGTATCAGTTTCTATCCCCACTAACTGTATAGTAGGATTCCCTTTTCTCCACATCCTCTCCAGTGTTTATTGTTTGTGGTTTTATTTTGTTTTAAGTCTTTTTATTTTGGGTTGGGATCTAGCCAGGTAACAATATGGTGATAGTTTCAGGTGAACAGTGAAGGGACTCAGCCACATGTATAGAGGTATCCATTATTCCCCAAACCCACCCGCATCCAGGCTGCCACATAACATTGAGCAGAGTTATATGTGCTGTACAGTAGGTCCTTATTATCCATTTTAAATATAGCGGGGTGTACATGTCTATCCCAAGCTCCCTATAAATTTTGTATTTTCACTCTAAAAATACCCCTTTTGCTTTTGCTAGCCTTTTGTAAACTTATTTTGAACCTTGGCCTCCTTGTGTGGTTCTTCCAAGTCTTGCTACTCTTTCATTCTGATTTCTTGTGTGTTCTTCTATTCATCTTCTGTCTTTTCTTTTAGAAGAACTACCAGTACATGTTTCCCAGGAAAACAGTAGTTTTCTGTTTCTGTACCAGTTTCTATACCAGAAGTACTGGTAGCTCTTCTAAATATCCAAGCAAAAGTGCATTTCAAGAGCTTTCTTCTTAGAGTTTCATGCCATGGAACTATATGGCTTTATTTTTAGAACTTCTTAATTCTGCCTTACTAGAACCTGTGCCACATAACCCCTACATTATTGCCACAAATTCTAAGATGGGACGGTCTCTTTTTCCTATGGTTCTCCTTTCATTTCATCAACCAGTTTCTTCTTTGGCCAGAATAGCCATTCTCCTACTCATCTTAATCACCCGTGGAACATGAAAATGTCAGCATACTAGGTCGGGGGCTTGTCAGTTGCTCCCAGTTACCTGACTAAGACTTTGCACAGGTGCCAGAGTGTTTGACGTCTTCCACAGTGACAGAGTGCTGCTTCTGTGCTAGAGTTGACCCCAAGAGAGTCCTGCCCTCCGTCTCTGTTGGCTGGGGCCCATGGCGCTCAACAGTAATGTCACACCTGGCATCTCTCCTGCTGACCCTGCCTGCCTGTTTTCCATTGAGCATCTCACTTTGAATGCCTATAAACAGGGTTCCTCATCATCCCCCCCTCAGGAATCCTGTTTCTCTGGAATAGTTCAGACTCCTCTCATCCCCGGGTTCTCCTCAAGTGAGTCCTACTCACTGACTCTTAATCTCATGTATACATATGTTAGGTATGTATATAACATCGACATACATACATAATTGTAAGTGCCTGAAACAAATTATTTTGGTCCCTTACTTGTTCTTCTCCTAAGGAAACATCAGGCATCTACTCTGAAAGTGTACACAAAGAAGAGAGGAGACAATTTGAGAGACTGTGAGTGCATGTGAATTAAACACTTTTTCAAATTCAAAAACTCAGAGGTGTGTGGGTGTGGAGCACCTTGATCAGTCACCCTGACAGCTGTTTTCTTTTCTCAAAACTGTGAAGTTGAAAACACTCAGGATAATGAAGTAAACGTTTAGCCTTGAGAGTAACTGGGCTGGGTCTTGAGATTCCAGAAAGGGCCAACAGGCCTGTATAAGTCATTCAGATCAGTTCAACAAAGTGTATAGCATGTGAGACCCAGAGCATGCCCTGTAGGCATAAAGAAAATACTAGACTTTTATTCAAGAAGTTCATAGTTTATCCTCCAGCCAGGGTACCAGGAGTGCACCTGTAGTTGAGTAAATTGGATTTATTACCTGTTCAGCAAAGGAAGATGTGTACCATGACGAAGCATGCAGTATCTCAGCAAGAAGAGTGTTAGAAAAGTCTTACTGTAGAGATTGAGGCTTGTGGTAGGTGATTTTGAAGAAGGTTCAAGGACGTGGGGCTTTGCTATGAATTGGGTGCTGTCAGAAAGTTGGGTGAATTCTGTGACTGTGTGTCTTAGTAGAGTTTATGTAAAGAGAGATATAGCTATAATTAACAAAGTGGCAGCAGTCAGCAGTCACTCATTATCTAGGAATAGGGGCTGTTTTATATATATATATATATTTCTTTGGGCAGTGCTTGTGTTTTATGTGTGTTCAGACATTACAGAATGTTATTATTATTTTTTTTTTTTGCTTTGATCCATCATGGTCACAGAATGGGCTTGTCTGCTGTTGATGTCTGAAATTGCCTACAGTTAAGAGAACACCAAGCGCTAACTGTGAGTGCCAGGCCAGCTGGTAGCAACGCCAGATCTTTTCTTGTTCTCAGATGTGGTTTGTAGGTTTCGATTAGCACTAACTAAAGTTGAGTAGAAATGGTACTTAGTGGGAGTTGTTACCCATTTCTGTTCCAGTCCATTCAAGTAGGACCTATAAGACACAAAATTTCAATATAACTCTTGATTAAGGCCAGGTGTGATAAGTGTAATTAAAGAAGTTCAGACAGTGTATTCTTAGCAATGGAGATGATAAGAGAAAATGCTTCAGGGACAAGGGCAGCATTTGGCCTGGGCTTAGAATAGGTTGGATTTAGGTATGTGAAGTTGGACGGAGAAGCAAAACCATTGGAATAAGCAGATTTTGGGGCTAAGAGGCAAGACATCAGAAGGCAGGCTCAAAGCATGGTGAGAAGTCTAGTTTGGCTGAATCGGGGGTATATAATGGGAAAGAAGTGTGAAGAGGTACTTTTGGGCTAGATTATGGAATTTGGTTGTTTAGGAGTTCAGGTTGTAAGGAGGGAAGATCAGAATTTGTTAAGTACCTACTGTGTGTGCTGGGTGCTTTGTATATGTTATCTTACTTAATCTGTAACCCTTGTAACAACTCCAAGAAGGAGGTCTCATGATAGCCATTCTACAGATGATGAAACGAGCTCTAGAAAGGTTGATTTAGCCTCCACTCAAATGTTGGGTGCACAGTGAGAATCTCTGACTAAAGTGGTGGTTCTCATTTTACTTCCCTCTGCCTCCTCCTGCATGATGCAGTCCCTTGTCGATAATGGGAACCATTGAAAGCTTTTGATCAAAGATATGGCAAGACTAGTTAGAATTTTGCTTCAGGAAGATTACTCTGATAACAAACAGTAATGGTTAACATCTATTGAGTATGTGGACCAGACCCTGTGCTAAGCAGCTTAGACCCACAAATATCTCCTTTAGTTACATGTAGTATGAATTGGGAATGGAGAGGTTGGTAAGAGATGAAGAAAGAAATCTGACTAAACAGGCAGAAAACATTAAGGAAGTGGTCAGCAAAGTAGAGTTAGGTAGGAGGGGAATGTGACAAGATGGGCCCTCCGAGGAGACTGGTGAGAAACAGTCAGCTATTGTTGGAGCCGCCACCTTAAGTAATGCTGAATTAAATATGGCCTCGAGAATGTCCTCAGTATTTCGGGAGAGGCTTTCATATCTTAAAGGACTGGCCATTAAGACCTTTCTTGTATTGTGGTAATCAGAAATATAAACACATCCAGTTCTTTATTGATTTACTTGCCCTGAGAATGAAATGCTGCAGATGGTTTAATGTTGCTTTCAGAAAGCTCTTTTGTTAACAGCGCTAGAGTTTCTGTTTTTGTTTTTAGCAGTGGGGCTGGTTATTAACAAGGGAAAGTAGAGCTTCACTCTGTAAAATCCATTAAGTTTTTAGTCAAGCTTAAATGATTTGCTAAGTGAAATTTTAATAATTAAATAAACCTAAATATGGGGAAAGCTTTCAATAAACAATTGGGATTTGGTCAAGTCCACTTTATAGAATACTTAAGTACATATAGAGATAGGAAACACAGCTGTTTTCTATTTTGGAAGGTCTGCAATTTTAATGTTCTGACATCTTTAATGTTCTGATCTCTCTAGCTGTTTGTTTTAAAGCTTTTTTTTTTTTTAAAATCACAAATCCCAGCTTCCTAATTTATCCCTCTCCTCCTCCCTTTCCCTTTTGGTAACCATAACTTTTCCTATGTCTGAGTTTCTGTTTTATAGATAAATTCATTTGTATCTTTTTTAAAGATTCCATATATAACTGATATCATATGATATTTGTCTTTGTCTTTTTTCACTTAGTGTGATAATCTTTAGGTTTATCCATGTTGCTATAAATGGCATTATTTCATTCCTTTTTATGGCCAAGTAATATTTCATTGTGTATATATTGCCATATACATGAGATTAGTATGTGCACACTGCTGCTGCTAAGTTGCTTCAGTCATGTCCGACTCTGTGTGACCCCATAGACGGCAGCCCACCAGGCTCCCCTGTCCCTGGGATTCTCCAGGCAAGAACACTGGAGTGGGTTGCTGTTTCCTTCTCCAATGCATGAAAGTGAAAAGTGAAAATGAAGTTGCTCAGTTGTGTCCAACTGTGCAACCCGATAGATGGCAGCCCACCAGGCATCCATCCACGGGATTTTCCAGGCAAGGGTACTGGAGTGGGTTGCCATTGCCTTCTCCAATATGCACACTACTATATATAAAATAACCAACAAGGACCTACTGTATAGCACAGGGAACTATACTCAATATTTTGTAATAACCTATAAGGGAAATATGAAAGTGTGTGTATATGTGTTTATATATATATACACACACATATGAAACTGGTTCACTGTGCTGTATATCTGAAACTAACATGACATTATAAACCAACTATATTTTTAAAACCCACAAATCCTTCTATAATGTAGCTGTAAAGTAATTTTAATATTTTGTAACATTTATAATAGTGGAAAATTGTGATAAGATATATAAGGAGATGCTATAAAGCAGTTTGAGTGAATGAACTAGAGCTACGTATATTGATCTGGTTACATTTCTAGGTCAAAATATTAATCCTCACCCAGAAAAAGCAAAAAGAGTTGCAGAAACATCAGTACAGTGTGATACTGTAATATAAAGGTTTTTTTAATTGTTAAAATATACATGACATTTATCATTTTAACCATTAGGTATACTGTTCAGAGGCACTAAGTATATTCACAGTGTTATACTACCAGTATCCATTCATCATATAAAGTTTTAAAATACTCAGACAATATTGTGTATTGTTCATGGATGTATACTTGCATAGTGAAGCATACATTCTGATAATAAGCATAATAAAAGCATACATTCTGATAATAAGAACTAAATTCAGAGATGTGGCTATCTCAGTGAGGATGGGAGGAAGAGACACAAGGGGCTCCAGTTAACATCTGGTGGTAGGTAGTAATACAAGTGCTCATGTATTATCATCTGTAGTTCTTTTTGTATACTTGCGGTCTTTTCTTTAAATTTTTTTCTTAAAAAAATCATTTCAACCAGACATCTCCAAGTGTTTGCTTGCCATTGACTTTTTAGGCATCCTGGACTGTTCAGTTCTAAGAAATGTGGTGGTACCAAGATCTAAGAGGTCAGGTTACTCCCTATTGAGAACAGTTAACTTTATGGAAAAATCTATTCCAGATTCAGCATTCTGAACTTAGCCTGCCATCTCAAGTGTACCTTTGGTTACAGGTGTCAGGGGTTATAGATCCAAAGCCTAATTGACTCTACAAAGAAAAGAAAATACAGGAGGAGAGCAGGTTTTGAAAGGTGAAAACGAATTTCATTTCATAGCTTTGAGTTGATAGACACACCAAAGGATATATACTAATGGGATTCAGAGATAAGAGATAAGAGCTTGGAGGAAAGGTTAGAACTAGAGCCTGTACATTTTGGAAATTATAATGTATGCTTTGAGAATGAATGAATTTACCAAAGGAAAAAGAATGAGGAAAAAACAAAAGATGAAACTAAATCTTGAGGAGAGAGGATTAAAGAACAGGTGAAAGAGATGGAAAGAAATAGGTTGACGGACAAGTCAGTGGGCCAAGATCAGGAGAGTGATATGCCACAGATGTCAAGGCAGGGAAGTTTGAGAGATTTGTTCAGATTAATCCAGTATTTATGGAACGACTGCGGTGATCATTTTTTTGTGTAGCAGAGGAATCTTATCAGTGAGAATTGAGTAAAAGCCATTGGACTTGATAGTTACGGTATGTTACCCTGTTGCTGTAACTATACTTCTTGTCTATAATCTCTTTAAATGCAGAAGTTCTTTTTATTTATTTTAATCTGTGTCTGGCATATTGTTAAGTGTTCAGTAGTAAATATGTAAAATGTTACATTGAATATAAAATGCACAGATTTATCCTAGGACATAAAATATGTTTTCACCGTGTAGCCTCTCTCTTCCATTGCTGTCAATTCCCCCTCCTGCCTTTGAAAATAGTATTCTCTACTTTTTCAGTGTTTTTCCCTAGGGATCTTAGTTCCCCAGCCAGGGGTCAAACCTGTGCCCCTCATAGTGGAAGCAGAGATTCTTAAGCGCTGGACCACCAGGGAAGTCCTTTTAGTGCTTCTTTGATTCTAATTGTAATCTCCAGTTTGTGTATGCTAAGTTGCTTCAGTCACGTCTGATTCTGTGCAGCACTATGGACTGTCCAGGCTCCTCTGTCCATGGGGATTCTCCAGACAAGACTCCTGGAATAAGCTGCCATGTCCTCCTCCAGGGGTCTTCCTGACCCAGGGATTGAACCCACGTCTCTTAAGTCTCCTGCATTGGCATGCAGGTTCTTTACCACTAATGCCCCCTGGGAAGCCCATAAACACCAATAATCTCCTTTAAAATCAGTTTTATTATGTTTCTCTACTTCTGGCCACATCCTTCAGTGTTGCTTTTTAAACCCCTGTATTACACTTCCTTTCTTCCTCCCATTCAGTTCAGTTCAGTTCAGTCGCTCAGTCGTGTCCGACTCTTTGTGATCCCATGAATCGCAGCACGCCAGGCCTCCCTGTCCATCACCAACTCCCAGAGTTCACTCAGACTCATGTCCATCGAGTCAGTGATGCCATCCAGCCATCTCATCCTCTGTCGTCCCCTTCTCCTCCTGCCCCCAATCCCTCCCAGCATCAGAGTCTTTTCCAATGAGTCAGCTCTTCGCATGAGGCGGCCAAAGTACTGGAGTTTCAGCTTTAGCATCACTCCTCCCATTACTCACCCTTTAACCCAATATAAACAAGACAAATCTAACAGTCACGGCTGTACAGAGGTGGCATGGGCTTCCTGGGGGGCATACTGAGTTTTCTGTTTGGTATTTGGCAGAATCATGACCGCCGCTTAAGGGAAGTTGAGGGTATTGAACACAGGTGGTTAGATAGCTCTTTTAAAAAATGTCAGCCTTACTGAGATATAATTCACATACTGTGTTACATAATCAGTGGTTTTTAATAATAGTCACAAAGTTGTACAACCATCATCGGAATCAATTTTAGAACATTTTAATCATCACCCCTCAAGGAAAAATAAAACCCATACCTGTTAGCAGTCACTTTGTTCTGCTCCCTCTCCACCCTCCTTCCCTCTCTCCACCAAGCAACCATGAATCCACTCTGTCTCTGTGGATTTGCCTAATCTGGACATTTCATATTAATGGAATCATATGTGGTCTTGCATGACTGACTTTTTTCCCTTCACTTAGCATTATGATTTCAGAGTTCATCTCATACTGTAGCATGTGTCTGTACTTCTTTCCTACTGTATGGCTGAGTACTATTCCATTGTATGGATATAGCACATCTGTTGATTAATCAGTTGATGCACATTTTACTGTTACGAATAATGATGGCTTTAAACATTTGTACATAAATTTTTTGTGTAAGCACATTTTGGCGGCATTCTGGCGGCGGCAGCCTGAAGAGGCTGGGTAGAATTGCTGGGTCACAAGGAATTGTTTACCTTTTTGAGGAACTGCCAGACTATTTTTCAAAGCAGCTGCATTATTTTACATTCCCATCCAGCTGAATATGATAGTTCCTTTCTCCACATCCTCCCCAACCCTTTTTATTATCTTGTCTTTTTGATTATAACATCCTAGTGGGTATAAAGTTGTATCTGATTGTAGATTTATTTACTTTACATTTCTTTTTCTTATATATTTGGATACTTGACCTTTATGAGATATGATGTTTTCTTGCATTTAGTGGATTGTCTTCACTTTTTAAAAATGGTGTCCTTTGCAGCACAAAAGCATTAAAATTTGATGAAGTCCATTTAATTTTCCGTTGGTTGCTTGTGCTTTTGGAGGCATATCTAAGGAAGTGTTCCCTAATATAAGGTCACAAAGATTTATGTTTATGGTTTTTTCCTAAGACTTTTATGGTCTTGGCTCTTATATTTAAGTCTCTATTTTGAGTTAATTTTTAGAAATTTAATGTGGTGTGAGGCAGGGGGTCCAACTCATTCTTTTCTATGGATGTCTTGTCCCCATAGCACTTTTTGAAAGATTGGATGGCTTTTAAGGCTCCTTCTGAGTCTGAAGTTTCTATGATCCTTTGTATCATAGTGATTTCTGTTACTGCCATTATTATCCAAACAGATGTACAGTCAAGATTTCATATGTTGGCCATCCTTTTCCCAAGAATACATTGTGTCTAAAAGCAGGGATAACTATTATTAGTCTTTTATCAGTTTGTTCTAGATTTCTCAGTTGCTTTCAAGTCTGTCCTCCTCTGACTTTTCTGATACTGGTTTGCTTCTGGATGCCTTTGACCAGCTAAGGGTTTTTTTTTTTTTTGTTTTTTGTTTTTGCTCCTTTTGCACATAACTTTCACATATCCCTCCACCGTTTTTTGGCATGGGGACTGTTCACTCAACTTAATTTTATTTATTAGCTGTGTCATTTAGATAGCACAGGGTTTCTTCTCAAGCCTAAATACAATCAAATAAAAATTCCCTCTGGATGTGCCACCAACACCTAGAATTTAACATGTGCAAATAGGTGTTCAGTCTTCCCCTAACCATAAGCCCTCTCAGTTTTCCTCATTGTTCTCTCTTGGTATCTTAAACCAACCTTTAAGTTTTCTAAACTGTCCCCCTCATTCATTCTTAAATACTGCAGATCATTACAAGGTAAAAGCCCTTGGATCCATTCTTTCCTTTCTATAGGTATAGCTGTCACCTTGCTGATTTTCTAGATCCTAGTTTCTGTGTTTGGTCTTTACTCAACTGCTAGAATAATCCCCCTCAAACACCCTTCTTGTTAAATCGCTTCCCTGATCCTAGACCCACAGTATTGAATCTGTATGACACAAGTTAGCATTTAATCTACCTGCTTTCCTTTCCTTGCCTCTTGTTGCTTCCCTAGAAGGACTTGGTAGTTGGCCTTGTTTATTCTGTCTTTCTTTGTTCGCACCCTTTTCTCATTGCACACATTCCTCTTCTAGTGTGCTTTTGCTTCTCTTCTCTTCTGAACCTCATTCCCTCCAATGATTGATCCCATCTGACTCCTTTCCTTTTTTTGGCATTCTTTGAATACTTAGACATTTAGTTTGTCTGGTAATAAGATCCATGATACTCTGTTCATTTTTTGCTGTTTGTTTTGGGTATACTACTTTTTAAAAGCCTTGCTTCATGTGGGAACCATTGTTTCTATTTCATTTATGTCTCTCCTCCTTTCCTACCTACAGTACAGAGTAATAATAGCTGTCCAGTACATCTTCTTGGTTGATGGAGCTATATAAGTTTTGGGGGGAGGGAAATGTGTGATGTTTTGCATCATCATCGTTTTTCAATTTTAGAAATGCAAAATAAAGCCTTTTGTGCCATTACTTGGTTTTAATTTTTTATATTTTGTTTTATGCCAAGTTTTGAAAATGGTGTTCTCAGTACAGTAAGATGGAACTCAACAACATATTACTACAGACAGTAAATCTACAGTAATCTCCAGCTATATCAGATTCACTCAAGAAGATGGTTAGCTTTTTGGATGCTGGCTAAGTATTTGTTCTAAGTGCGTGATAGCCTTAAAGCTAGTAGTCACCATTTAAACTATTAAGATCCTTGACAGTTTAATAGCAAAATAGTCACCAGCACCCAGAATAAACTTCCCAGGTGGCTCAGTGGTAAAGAATCTACCTGCCAATGCAGGAGACCTGGGTTCGGTCCCTGGGTTGGGAGGATCAACTGGAGGAAGAAATAGCAACCCACTCCAGGATTCTTGCCTGGAGAATCCCATGGAGAGGGGAGCCTGGCAGGCTGCAGTCCATAGGATCTCAAGAGTCGGACACAACTGAGTGACTGTGCACATGAGCACGGCACCCAGGATAAGGGGTAGTGACCTGCTGTCTTTCTTCTATTGTCTGAAGCTGTGGTTTTGTTGCTGACCTCCTCTTAAAAAGAAGCATTGCTTCTCATAATTTCCATGTCATCCAAAGTCATTAACAGGAGGGAAAAGAGGATCATTGGGGTGGAGCTTGTCCAAGAGAAGGTACAAAGCAGAGGGCAGCTCCTGGCCAGTGGCTAGCTGTCCACTCTGTGCCTGCCCACTCACTCTCTCTCACCTCAGGAGCAGCAGGTTGACTTAAAGATAGTCCTCAGTTCATCACATCTGATTAACATAGTCAGTGCAGGCTTGCTTTCTTCATTATTTTCTTTTTAATCCTTTACCTTCAGTCTACATGCCTGTTCCTTTCTCCTGTTCATATGCACCCACTCTAATGTGTCTGTTTTATGTTCTTATGCCTACATATTTGTTTGAAAGATAATGTAGTATAATTATGGTGTGTCTTCAGCTTACACATGGTATTTGCTTATTTATTGTTTAACTCAGTGCTGTGCTTTTAAAAATATGTTCATGCTTCTGTAGGTACATCTAAAGTGTGTTTTCTGAAAGCTACATGAAATTCCATGTTTGTATCTACTCCATTTTGATTTTACATTCTAACAGTTATGGAGATTAAAGTTCCTTCAGGCTCCCTACTACATCATCACAGGGAACATTCTCACACAGGTCTATAAAGCCTCTTGCTTGAATTCAGATATAGACAGCCTTATCTGAGAATTTCTCTGGAACTTATCCATCAGTGTGGGATCACTGGATCATAGGATATACCCTTAACATCACTAAGTACGGCCGTGTCACTAATAGAAGCCTGCGTCCGTGTACATTCTTACCCATAGTGCACGAGCGTGCTTGCTTCCCACATCTTGCCAGTACCTGCTCTTACCCACCATTCTGATTTTTGCCCTTCTGATAGGTATAGTGCTATCTCATTGTTTAAATTAGTATTTTTCTTGTTGGTTTTACTTTGATCATCTATTAATATACTTGTTAACCATTTGAGCTTCTCTTTCTGTGAGTTCCCTACTCATATCTTTTGGGCATTTTTCTATTGGGCTTCCTCTGATGTTCATATTAAATTGTAGGAATTCCTTGACTATTCCAGAGGTTTAATGCCTTGTCAAGTTTAGATACTGCAAAAGCTTTTCCTTCTGTGTCATCTGTCTTAACCCTGTTCATGGTATTCTTTATTGAACAGAAATCCACAGTTTTATTGAAATCAAATCCACCAGTTTTTTTTTTTTTTACCATATAGTCTGTATTCTCAGAGCCTGAATCAGGAAGTCTTTCTGCTCCTTAGTCTTTTCTGTCAGTGGTTTATCCACAGAAGCCTGTTTACATGGCTTTTGAAGACATGACCTTCCTTTATTTCTCACCTATGACTTGGAGGAGGCTTGACAGTTGGTGTTTATGTTTGGTTCCCCGATGGAGGAAAACTGTGAGAAAATTGATGTGCGCTCCTTTCTCTAAGCCCTGTTCTTCCACCCACAGAGATGAGCCCCTGTGACCCTGTTTGTACTACACGAATCCTGTCTGCTCAGCTGCCGCTGATTGGAAAGTGTCACATACCTACCCAAGCTAAGCCCTCACAATCTTCCTGCAGGGAATTTGGAATTATGACCAATCTGCTGACCCCTTGAAGGACATGCAAATTGAAGGGTTTGGGGGTAAACATCTTCATGTTCAAGGAGAAGCTAGTACAAAGTAACAGAGAAAAAAACAAAGTAACAGGGAAAAAAAGCCTTCTGGCCCCATAGAGAGGGGGAATGATTGAGGTACAGTGTGAGAGGAGCTGTCTTGAATCCTGATGGCTTTCCTATTTCCAGTTGTATTCTCTTCTGAGACCAAAATTATATATATTGCATTTCCTTACATGTATTAGTTGGGGTGGCTAACTGCGCTAATAGATAGACTCTACAGTATATCATGGCCCTAACACAATAGAAGTTTATTTCTTACTCACATGAACAGGTCCAGATGGTGCTAAGTTGGTGGGATGGCGACAGTGGAAGGCTCTGTGCCACACAGTTATTCAGGGACTTGGGTTGATAGAGGCTCTGCCGTTTTCAACACTTGACTCCCAAATGCCTCCCTAGGTGTCAGCATCCAGCCTGAAGAAAGGAAATGAACACAGAATTCAATACATGAGAAGTTGTATAGCCCAGGCCTTGAACTGGCACCTGTCATTCACTTTGCTTTGACTGGGTCTCATTCACATGGCCGTATTTAACTGTATGGGAAGCTGAAAAATGTCATCTACCTGTGGACCAAAAAAGGAAGAAAAAATGGGTTTAGTGAATAGCTAGAGATTGCCACATAGTGTTTATTACTCTAGTGATACCTGTAAATCCTTATAATCAAGTTCCAGTTTTTTCTTAAACTTGTTTGAGTTGGCTTCTATTATTTGTATCTCAGTATGTGACATGTTTCAAAATAGCTGTATTTAAAATAGTAGAAGAAATAAAGACTGATTCATCTATTTTCTCAGGGAAGTTGGGTCGATTTCCACCTATGATGCATCAGCAGCAGGCACCCTCAGATGGCCAGACCCCTGGGGCTCGTTTCCAGAGGTCTCACCTCGCAGAAGCCTTTGCAAAGGCCAAGGGATCAGGTGGAGGCGCTGGAGCAGGAAGTGGTGGAAGAGGCCTGATGGGGCAAATTATTCCCATCTATGGTTTTGGAATTTTTTTATATATACTGTACATTCTGTTTAAGGTAAGTGGAATCATCCTGATTGTATTACATCAGTGAAAATCTATTATCATCATAATGAGAATCATTGTCAGCATTAAAACCCTTTGTATTTCAGAGTCCTTTTTCAAATCTACCGTCTCTTTAAATTTTGTCTCTTCTTTAGAAGATACTTAAGATAGCTGTTATCTCAGTTTCATAGATGAGAAAATCTTCACTCAGAACCCAAATAATTTGCCCCAGAATTCACAACTAAAAATGTAGAAGCAGGGCTTGAACCTGGATCCTTCTAATTCCTAATCCATTGAGCAATAAAGTTCAAAGCCTACCCTCTTGCTGCCCTACCTGGTTTTTTGACTGGGCATCTTTGCAAGCTGTAAAGGCATAAAGAAGTTCTAAGAAGAACTTTATCATTAGGGTTGGCATTGTGATTTCCAGGTAATCACTGAGGCCAAATAGTGACTGTGCCAACACCACTTTTTCCTCCTTTTACCAGGAGTGCTATTTTTAATGTCAGTTGGAGTAATTCGCTCAGTCGTGTCGACTCTATGACTCCATGGACTATAGTCTGCCAGGTTCCTCTGTCCATGGAATTCTCCAGGCCAGAATACTGAAATGGGTTGCCATTTCCTTCTCCAGGGGATCTTCCTGACCCAGGGATTGAACCCGGGTCTCCTGCATCGCAGGCGGGCCCTTTACCATCTGAGCCACCAGGGAAATCCTAATAGTAGTGGTTCTCCTGAAACAGAACTGCCACATCCTGAAACTAAGCCTGATATTTCCTAGTTCTGAGGAGACATGATTTGGGTCCTTTTGAAAGTAGACTCCTAATTAAGTTCCATGTCTAGGCAGGCCACAGGCCTTAGCGCTGCAAGCAGAGGAAGCAGATTCTTTTTGACCTCCTAACTCGAGTACGAGGTCACTTTTCTCCTGCCTAGGAATTCTACTGGCAGCCTAGGTTGAGTCTTCAGTGAGCATGGGCAAAGCACATGACTTGTGAAGAGAGTGTTTTCTTGTGCCTCAATAATTTTTTACTTGGGAACCTTCTGTTGGCTTTTGTTTTTTGAGGTGTTTCTCTAACGTTGCTGCTTGATTTGATTTCTCCCAACCTTTTTGTTTTTTTTTTTAATTTAATATGAGGGGTTCCGTGACTTTGAGGTTCTGAGCTGCTGTTGATGTGCTGTACCTCCTTCACTTCTCAGCTCTCAAGGGGGAAAAGTACTGCAGAGGATCGGAAGTGCTCTACTGCCACACCTGGAAACACCCACAGGAAAATTAGTGAGTGCCCTTTCAGTATTTCTTAAGTTTCATTGAGTCAGACAGCTGTAAAGCAGCCAGAGTGACAGTCTGTGGATATGCCTTAAAAGCATTTCTCAAAAGTTGTCCCAGTTTAATCGGATGGTGTTTTTACCTTAGCTGGCTTCCCTGGTGGCTCAGATGGTAAAGAATCTGCCTGCAATGGGGGAGACCTGGGTTCAATCCCTGGGTCAGGAAGATCCCCTAGAGGAGGAAATGGCAACCCACTCCAGTATTCTTGCCTGGAGAATTCCACAGATGGGGTGTAGTCCATGGGGTTGCAAAGAGTCGGACACGACTGAGCAACTAACAAACACACACTGGGAATTCTCAAAAGTTTCCATGTTGATATTGGGCTTTTAAGGGACAGACAGTTATGCAAAGTACAGAACTGTCAGTTCATTTTTTGTTAACATATATTACAAATTAATATTTTACACTTAGAATGGGTTTCTTCTCATTTCCAGACTTCAGAATATTGGCAGCAAATCTCTTTATTTCACATAGAGGAAAACTGAGGCAGTGAGATCAAGTCAGTTGCCAAAGTAAGTTATTAGATCTAGGGATAGAGTTTAATACTTCTGACTCTTGAAACATGATCATCAATTATTTATGGACCAACTAGCATATTCTATGCTCTCTGGAAAAATGAAATGTATATGGCATGACTCTTCACTCTGAGAATTTATAGTCTAGGATGAATGTTAGGAAGATACAACTGGTGAAAAGTTTATTGCCTAGAAAAAAGGGAGTTGGTGAAAGCCTTCTGGGAAATCATGTCTAGCTGTGGAGGAGGCCAGATAGGGAACTTGAGTAAGACACAGCCTGAAACAGGGCAGCTGTGTGAAAGAAGGCATGAAGAGTAGGTCAGTTAAGCTGTATTGTTGAAGGCCTTGGAGGCCAAACTATCCTGTGGATACTGAAGCCTCATCAGAGGTTTTTTAAAAGAAAGACATCATCAAAATGAAGAAAGGCTGCGCTACTGAAGCATCTGCCCTCAGCCATAGTTGCTGTTTGTATTTACTCTAGAGTCACTATGAAAATAGATATCCCAGTGGCTTCTGCATCCTGAAATCTTAAATATTCAGATTTAAGTGACTGTAATCCTTGCTGTATTCTTAATTGAGATAGCGTCTAACCAAAAGTGATGGTAAACACATCATAAAATTTTTGAAAAAGATTTGTGAGCTAAAGAGTAACAAATTCATAATGTCACATAATGCATTTAAAACAGAAAGAAGTAAATAAAATGAATTCCTAAGAGCAGCTGTCTTATGATGTAGTACCAGTTGTATCAACTTTTTACTCTTTGATTTTGAATCATACACAAAATAAAAATAACCCAAGCGTTTACATGGCACAGGTGTTAATTGGATGCAGAAAAATATGTTATAAAAGTACTAAAAAGCGCTTGAAATGTTATATTTTATAGTGACCCTCTAAATATATCTCTGTGGGATGACACTCAGATATGAAACAGAATGTCTAGATTATCTACATAATGAACAACATTTTATTTTCCTGTTGCTTTAAAGTTTATTTCATGTACTGATTGAGTGATTTACTTTTTTGTTCTCCTTTTAGGACCGTAGCATTAGTTTCAGTAGATGTGCTCCTTTCTGACCTTTTTTGAGAAGAGGGCAAGGTTACACAGTTCAAGCACAGATGACTGAAGTGGAAAACCTGGGGCACGAATGTGTCAGACCTAGTTCAAGTCTTTTTCTTTTGAAGAATTAAACTGTTATCTTCCATATGTTTTCAGATCTTAGGTACAGATGAAACAGTGCTCATTTCAAGGCTTTAATACCTTTTCTGAAGACCTTTACCAGATTTGGTACTTCATCCTCAAGTATTATTTGAATTAGAAAGATGATGTTTACCTTCATTTCTTCTTGGCTGACTGTGTAGGGCTGTGTTTTTCACTTGTAGGTGTTTCTTTGGCTGGTCCTGCTGTATTTCTGTGTGTAAGAGCGGGTGATTTATTCATCAGTTTCTCAACGTGTATCCTTTAGATCTTGGTACCTAGACCTCAGTACCCTTTGTGTCCTGATTGGATTAGGTGCACAGCCTGTCAGGCTCTTCTCTGAGTCTCAGGACCAGCCTGGATTATTGTAGAATGTCACAGCCAGCTGTGTTTCAGAAAAGAGCTTAAGGGGTTGTATATGATGGTTCTCAGATTGATGCTTATTTTTCAGCCAATTTTGAGCTTGTTCAACTGCAAGAAAAACTGAAGGAAACAGAGGAAGCCATGGAAAAATTAATCAACAGAGTGGGGCCTAATGGTGAGAGGTATGTTTTCACATAACAGGGATCAGACTGTTGCCCATTTAGAGAGTTAATTCAAAATTTTATTTTTCTTTGATTTCTGGCCCACTTGATTTCACTTTATATTATTGGTATTATTCATTTGCATATTATTTTTCATTTAACATTTCCATTTTCACACTTTCAAGTGTCATTTTCAAGAGTATATGTTCTCTGTTGTGCAACGTTATTGTGAGAGGGAGTAAATTTGTGAGTGGATGCCGCAAGGTAAAATGACTGGGTTTTAAGGAAGTCATTTCCTAGCTGTCTAAAAATGGCATTATCTTAAGTAAAACAAGAAAGCTATTAAATAGTGTGCTTTCTGTTTGAGACAAAATGGAGGAGCCCAGGTATGCTCAGAGTAGGCATTTGCTTTTTGTTGACTGTGCCAGAACAGAACTGGGTGTGTGAAGTAGGTGTCAGGAGCCAAACTAGCCCTTTAGGATGCACCATGGCGCAGACACACTCCTTTTGCTGCAAGGCTGGCTGAGGACCTGAAATGGTGGCTTTGGGGATTAGTGGAAGTTGGCATCAACTAAGAAAACGCGGGTGTAGGAACGCGAGAGAGGAGAAACCAGAATGTGAAATTGAGGACAGAGGGATTCGGTTCATGCTAGGCCTTCTGACAAGGATGGGGTAGGAACTGGGGTGAATGGCATGCAGGAGGTCCCATGCAGGAGGATGTCTTGAGAGGTCCCTCCTGTAGACTCAGGGGCTCAGTGCAGAGTCTTGGCCTCAGAAAACTGCTCTACCTTGGCCCCTTCTGTTTGCCATCCATGGTGCTGTTAGTGCCCCGTACTCTTTTTCCCTGCTTTCTGGCTCCTGCCTTGCCCATCTTTGGCTGGATATGAAAAAAGTAAACATCCTCAAATTATAGTCCCTTGGTTTGGCTTTTCGCTGCAATGTCTACATTGCTGCTGAAGTGACCTTTTTAAGAGTGATCCCTGCCTAGCTGGGCCCAGCACCCTTGACCTTCTTTTGGCCCAGAAAGCACAGTGACCATCTGGCCTTCTCCAAAGCAGTTGAGGTAGGTGTACATATCTATACATGAGTATATCTGTGTGAGTGAGTAATACTATTTGGTGTTATTAGCAGTTACTAATAACCAAGCTGTAAGCTAAATACGTACATTATCTGTTTCAGTGTTTCGTATGAATGTGACTAAACTAGTTTGTGCAACTATATGTTTCTGGCCTTTTCTGCCCTTCCCCTATACCACACAGTCTGGGTGGGCAAGTACCAGACTTTTATAGACCCTTGTGCCTCAGAAAATATCATACCCTGGCCTGGTCTGTTTGAAGCCCTGCTGCTGCTGCTGAGTCCTTCAGTCGTGTCTGACTCTGCATGACCCCATAGACGGCAGCCCACCAGGCTCCCCCATCCCTGGGATTCTCCAGGCAAGAACACTGGAGTGGGTTGCCATTTCTTCTCCAATGCGTGAGAGTGAAGTCGCTCAGTCATGTCCAACTCAGCGACCGACCCCATGAACTGCAGCCTACCAGGCTCCTCCATCCATGGGATTTTCCAGGCAAGAGTACTGGAGTGGGTCGCCATTGCCTTCTCCAGTTTGAAGCCCTAGGCAACACCTAAAGGTCAGAAAACTATCAGTGAGTATTTGTGGGCAGGGCCTCCTACCTGGGAGACCCAGTCACTTGGCCTTGGGATAAAAAACTACGTGAAGATATTTTCTCAGTATTATTCACTGCTGTTCAGACTCCCTTATCTCAGATCAAATAATGCTACCATGCATCCCATCTGTCCCATTGTCCAGGCTAGGGGTGCAGTACTGTGACTCCTAACTACTGTCTGTCCTCCTTGTGCCAGCCAGCATTGCGTCTCCACATTTCATGTGCAAAAGCAGAGGAGTTGTGTGTCTCCTCCACCACCCTGCCATCACCATTGCATATGGAGTTGTGCCATGATCACTGTTTGTGGGGCAACAGGCCCTAGCTCAGAGTATTTACTCCTTGTCAGATGCTGGAGTGGGGACTCTCTGAGGACACTTGGATTGCACTGCCTCATGTCAGCGGTTGTGTAAAATAAATATTTCCACAGTACCTATCAGGAACCAGGGATCAGCTCTCCTTTCACTCAAGAGAGCATAGCTTGTGTCTCCCTTTCCCAGATCTCATTTTCCAGTCCACAGGAGGTGACTTTCTCTCTGAAACGCCTTAATCTAAAACCTTTTATCCTTATGGGTAGGCCCTATGGGTCTTACATCTTCAAAATTGCAAGGGCTAGGTAGCCACATGTTTTATATTCTTGTCCTTTTTATATTTAAATCCTTTAACCTTAGTTTCTGTAGCATTTGTTCTTTTACAAGTCTGTGCTTCTAGGGTTATTAGAAGAGCCCAAAATAACCCAGTATTTTTTCTATCAGATCAAGATTTTGTCACATTGCCAGGCTTCTGGGGGTCAAGGAGAGGATTGAAGACAAAGAAGACATGTTCATTTGCAGCCTTCCAAGTCCTTTTATATAATATCACTCCATAACTGTAAGATTTTACTTAAAATTCCCAATATATGCCACTTCTAATACTTTACTTAGTGCTTATGAAAGAATCAAAATATGGGAAAACTTTTCAGACAGCTTTCCCCTGTGAGCAATATAAGTCTGCACACATTTTAAAATAATTAGGCCTCCTAGAAGGTTGGTATTGAGCCATGTTATGTCTGATATTAAGCAAACTCTCTAGTCCTGGGACACAAAGACTAAGGAAAGGATCTCGGAACCAGAACTGAGGTGTCCTTATTTCTGTCCTTGTGATCAGCAAAATTTCCTTCCTGGAGCAGCATATTCAGCTGTAATTATTTTCCTAGAAGCATGGAGCGCCCCGAGAGGAGACATGAGGGTGCAACCTCTGGCAGCAGACACCTTGGCAGGCATGTTGTATATGTGGGACTGCACGTTTCTGGCAGGCATCGTTGGGATATAAACTCTGCGAGGACAGGCTTAGTCTCTTGTCTGTTCACTGCGTTCACATAGTAGGTACTAAGTAAATACTTGCCATTGAAAGAGTATATAGTCACTTTTGAGGTGAGCATTTGTACTTATCATGGTAGAAGAGTAAATGCTACCCGTTCCCTGTTGACATCCTTCTCTTCCTTTCCTGATCTTTGTACTCAGAGTTCTGTAGGACATGTCACATAGATAGCTGCTCTTTTCCTCATCAGACAGTAAATGTCCTTTGAGTGAATGAACATCCAAAACAGAGCTCATCATCTGCCCACAGATGAGCCTATTCTACCTGTAATGTTCCCTGTCTCAGCAAAGAGCTCCACCAGCTACTTAGTTGCCCCAAAGAGAAATTAAATGTCATCTTAGATTCATCTTTTCTTCACTTCTCATATGTCATTAATTACCTGTCCTGTCATTTCTTCCTGGTTAATAAGTGTCTCCTTGCAAAACATTCTAAACTCTGCCAGGGCAGGAATCCTTCTTATTCCTGGTGCCTAGCACAGGACAGCAGTAGGCTCTAGAAAAGTATTAGTTGAAATGGAAGAATGAGTGAGAGAATGGAGAATGCCTTAACTTTTTCCTTAAAGAAATTGGTGTCTTTTAATTTTTTTTTTTTTGGTCCATGTTGTGTGCTATGTAAGATCTTAGTTCCCTGACCAGGGATTGAACCTGGGTCCCCTGTATTGAGATTATGGAGTCTTTGGACTGTCAGGGAAGTCCTGAGAATGCCTTTACTTTTGACGTAGGTCAGAACTAACTCATGTGGTTTCTTTTCCTCTAATTTGCCTCCCTTCACTTTCTGCTTTCCAAACCAGTGGATTACATCTTTCAGCCTTTCATTAGGTCCCTGTTGCTTTTGATTAAGAGTAGAATGTTTTACATGACTTACATAGTCTGGGCTCTGCATATCTCAGTTGCTTTATCTTTCCCCATTACTCTTTCTCCATGTCTGTGATCCAGCCACACTGAATACGTGGTTTTCCTCTGAAGTACCTGTGCATTTTTGCTTCTAGGACTTTGCATATACTTTTTCCCTTGGCTTGTGTGTTGCCCCAACCCCCTCCCCACAGACACTTATTTTATTTCTTAGTTGTCTTAGAGGTCTCAACTTAGTCATCATTTCCTCTGAGAGCTTTTCCCTGGACCCACAACTTGGTTAGGTGTTCCTCCTACATGCTCCCAGGCCACCTATGTTTACTGGATATTGTAAGCATCGTGTTACTTCCTAATCTTTTGTTAACTTTTCTGGCTTCCCTAATGCCTTATAACCTTCTTGAGAATAGGGAATTTTCATTATTCAGACTTGCATTCCTAATGCTGGCAC
This sequence comes from Bos indicus, assembly GCF_029378745.1. Classification (NCBI taxonomy): domain Eukaryota; kingdom Metazoa; phylum Chordata; class Mammalia; order Artiodactyla; family Bovidae; genus Bos; species Bos indicus. Next base: position 44,797,365 of record NC_091774.1, read on the forward strand.
ATTTGACAGTGTCTGTACATGTTAAAAGAATGAATGAGGTAGATGTAAAGAAAGTACTTTAAAGCAGACATTTTCAGCAACAATTAGAATATTTTTGGTACCTATTTTGATTTGTACAACCCTCTATGGTTGTCAGTTGCAAGTATTATTTTCTCTGTAAGGCACTGCATCTCAGAGAGAAGAGGTGTGCTCTAGGAGTGTGTATTAGTTTTCTGTGGCTGCTGTAATGAATTATCCTGACCTTAATGCCTTAAAACAACACACATGGTTATCTTACAGTTCTGTATGTTAGAAGTCCTACATTGGGCTAAAATCAAGGTGTTAGCCAGACTTTTCCCTGCATTCTAGAGGCTCTGGGGTACAATCTTTCCTCGCCTTTTCCAGATTTTAGAAGCTGCCCATATTCCTTGGCTCATGAACTCTTTACTTTTCACAGCCAGCAACAGTGAGTTGAGACTTTAGCTTCTTCTGCCTTCCCCTTCTACTTTTAAGGACCTTCATAAATGCATTGTGTCCTCCCAGATAATCCAGAATACAGCCCAGACTGGTAGGAATATTATAGCATCAACCAAAATAAAGCACAGAAGAATGAAGATAAGGCTTTGCAATATGAGTCATGAGTTCAGCTTTGAGTATGGTTGAAGAAACATCAGAGCATCCGTGTATTGTACATGGATGGCTGAGTCCCTTCACTGTCCACCTGAAACTATCACAACATTGTTAATCGGCTCTGCTGCTGAGTCGCTTCAGTCGTGTCCGACTCTGTGCGACCCCATAGACGGCAGCCCACCAGGCTCCCCCGTCCCTGGGATTCTCCAGGCAAGAACACTGGAGTGGGTTGCCATTTCCTCCTCCAATGCATGAAAGGGAAAAGTGAAAGTGAAGTCGTTCAGTCGTGTCCAACTCTTCGCAACCCCATGGGCTGCAGCCTACCAGGCTCCTCCGTCCATGGGATTTTCCAGGCAAGAGTACTGGAGTGGGGTGCCATCGCCTTCTCTACCCCAATACAAAATGATATGTTTGAAAAGAAAAAAATAAACAGAACGTCCATGTATGATATATAGCAGCAATAGTAAATTGGGGTATTGTGGTCAGAACAAAGGACTCAAGTTCGGAAGTGTCCATTTGGCTGGGAGTATGAGGGGGAAAAGATGAGATTACCAAATCCTTGAAGCATGTTATGGCATGTGGCCATTGCCAGCAGTCTTCTGCTGGTCTGATTTCTTTTCTCATTTGAGTGATGTTGTAAGACACTGTTTCATTCTGTGTTTAACTCTTGGATTCAGAACTTGATGACTCCTCGGAGTTTTGAAGCATTCAAAAGTCTGAGTTGTCTCCCAACTTGACCTTTTATTTTTCTAACATCTTGGAATCAGCCATACCCAGCCTCGCCTAGCTCACCTGTTCGTGCAGTTGCTAATGATCCTGGGCCACTAGGACATGGTTTTGAAGGGTGAATTTAAGATTAGCTTTAGTATAGTGACAAGGCCTCCAAGTAGAAATGCCCAGGAGGTAACTGGAGTTATGAGACTGGCCTTTGTGTGAGAAGTCAAGATTAGAGGTAGAGTCTGAGCATCATGTATGTAGAGGTGATGGTTTAGTCTGTGAATTGGGTCTGCTTCCTGAGGACATGCCTATAGGAGTGGATAAACAGGAGCCCTAGGATTCAGCCTTCAGGAAAACCATGTTGTAGGAGGAGGACATTTCAAGGAGAAGATGGGCTGTAGTACAGAGAAGTCAAGAAGAATGAAATGTGATAAAAAGACTTTTGGACTTAAGAGTAAAGTGGTCGTTGGAGAATTCCTTAGTGGTTCAGGGGTTAGGACTCCATGCTTCCATTGCAATGAGTACAGGTTTGATCCCTGGTTGGGGAAATAAGGTCCTGTGTGCTGTGTGACAAAAGGGACAAAAAATAAAGTGGTCATTGATTTTCACAAGGTTTGGTAAAATGATGGAGTGGCAGCCAGATTTCAGGGAGGTAAAAGAAAATGGATGGTGAGGAAGTGGGGACCAGTCAAGCGAACACATTTATTGAGCACTTAAAATGTTCATGGCAGTGTGCCTATACTGTAGTGAACTTTATCTCTGACATCCAGGATTATCAAACCAAATTGAGACAATGAGGAATCCATGAAAGTGCTTATTGCAGTAAATTCAGAAGATGTAAAGTGGACCATGATTAATTGCCTAATGCATGATGCAGACACTGAGTACATTTGAGGACACTTTAGTTTGGAAATCTCTAAGCAAGCTTCTCTCTCCTGTTTCTGCTTTTCTTAGCCTACCCATATCCCTTTAAATTAAGGGCTCTGATTTTCCGTGAATTAGAAAACAAAGTCAAGATTGTTGTATTCAGTAAAAATCAGAATGTACTAAGTACAGTCCAGAGAAGTACATGTGCAATGTGTCGTGATAATCACGTAGGCTCTTTGAGCTAAGGGTGACCCAGCTGCCCCAGAAGCCTCCCACAAAATGAGTTGTCATAACAATAAGAGTTAGGGGTTATGGAACAGATGCGTAGTTAAGGTGAGTCAGGTCTCCTCTGCTGATGGAAAGTATAAAGCAGCTGTTCACATCCATATAGAACAGACAGGCTGTCCTCAGTTCATGGCTTTGAGACCATTTATTGTAGAAAAAGTGGAGCTCCTGGGGTTTTTATTTTCCTCCCACTGAGATTTGTAAAAATGTTGCACCTGCATTTTCCTCAGTTAACATCTTAATGTTGACAGGACAAGCAGTTTTTTCTTCTTACCTGTTAGTCATTAAGGGTAACATAATGTAGGTTAAATGTAAAAAGAAACGTAGGCTCGGGACTGGGAAAGACTGATGACACCTCCATGAGGCTGGTACAGAATATATCATTTTTTCCTCTTCATGGGTGTTATATTGACTTCGAGTGCTTTGGGGTTTTAAGAGGAGAATAAGTAGCCTCTGTTAAATCCTGCCAGTAGATAAAACTGGTCCCAAAGCAGACAATTCTCAGTCTTCTGAGTGGGGCCTTGCCTGCCTGTCGATACGACGCAGCGCTTCCCTCTCAAATAGTCACATGTTATCCTTGAGCCTCATCTTACTCATGCAGGCATTTCCCCAGAGCCAACACAGGTGAATGAGGGGGTCACATACAGGTTTTCTTAAACTGTGGAACTTGAGCACTGTGCTTCAAGAATTGCACCGAATGTTATTACAACTTAGGAGACTAGTTTTAAGTAGAGTGCTGACATTAACTAACAGTGAATAAATATATAATTTCTTCTCCATGGGCCTCAGTTTCCCCAATTCCTTTGGTCTAGATGATTTTTCAGAATGATCCAACTCTCACATTTTAGGATATGTCTTTATTTCTGCACAAGTAGGTTCAGTCTGGCAATTCTAGGGTTGGTCTGAGATCAGATCAGATCAGTCGCTCAGTCGTGTCCGACTCTTTGCGACCCCATGAATTGCAGCACACCAGGCCTCCCTGTCCATCACCAACTCCTGGAGTTCACTCAGACTCACGTCCATCGAGTCAGTGATGCCATCCAGCCATCTCATCCTCTGTCGTCCCCTTCTCCTCCTGCCCCCAATCCCTCCCAGCATCAGAATCTTTTCCAATGAGTCAACTCTTCGCATGAGGTGGCCAAAGTACTGGAGTTTCAGCTTTAGCATCATTCCTTCCAAAGAAATCCCAGGGCTGATCTCCTTCAGAATGGACTGGTTGGATCTCCTTGCAGTCCAAGGGACTCTCAAGAGTCTTCTCCAACACCACAGTTCAAAAGCATCAATTCTTCGGCGCTCAGCCTTCTTCACAGTCCAACTCTCACATCCATACATGACCACTGGAAAAACCATAGCCTTGACTAGACGAACCTTTGTTGGCAAAGTAATGTCTCTGCTTTTGAACATGCTATGTAGGTTGGTCATAACTTTCCTTCCAAGGAGTAAGCGTCTTTTAATTTCATGGCTGCAGTCACCATCTGCAGTGATTTTGGAGCCCAGAAAAATAAAGTCTGACATTGTACAGGAGACAGGGATCAAGACCATTCCCATAGAAAAGAAATGCAAAAAAGCAAAATGGCTGTCTGGGGAGGCCTACAAATAGCTGTGAAAAGAGAAGCGAAAAGCAAAGGAGAAAAGGAAAGATAAAAACATCTGAATGCAGAGTTCCAAAGAATAGCAAGAAGAGATAAGAAAGCCTTCTTCAGTGATCAATGCAAAGACATAGAGGAAAACAACAGAATGGGAAAGACTAGGGATCTCTTCAGGAAAATCAGAGATACCAAAGGAACATTTCATGCAAAGATGAGCTTGATAAAGGACAGAAATGGTATGGACCTAACAGAAGCAGAAGATATTAAGAAGAGATGGCAAGAATACACAGAAGAACTGTACAAAAAAGATCTTCACGACCCAGATAATCACGATGGTGTGATCACTGACCTAGAGCCAGACATCCTGGAATGTGAAGTCAAGTGGGCCTTAGAAAGCATCACTATGAGCAAAGCTAGTGGAGGTGATGGAATTCCAGTTGAGCTGTTCCAAATCCTGAAAGATGATGCTGTGAAAGTGCTGCACTCAATATGCCAGCAAATTTGGAAAACTCAGCAGTGGCCACAGGACTGGAAAAGGTCAGTTTTCATTCCAGTCCCAAAGAAAGGCAATGCCAAAGAATGCTCAAACTACCGCACAATTGCACTCATCTCACACGCTAGTAAAGTAATGCTCACAATTCTCCAAGCCAGGCTTCAGCAATGTGTGAACCATGAACTTCCTGATGTTCAAGCTGGTTTTAGAAAAGGCAGAGGAACCAGAGATCAAATTGCCAACATCTGCTGGATCATGGAAAAAGCAAGAGAATTCCAGAAAAACATCTATTTCTGCTTTATTGACTATGCCAAAGCCTTTGACTGTGTGGATCACAATAAACTGTGGAAAATTCTGAAAGAGATGGGAATACCAGACCACCTGATCTGCTTCTTGAGAAATTTGTATGCAGGTCAGGAAGCAACAGTTAGAACTGGACATGGAACCACAGACTGGTTCCAAATAGGAAAAGGAGTTCGTCAAGGCTGTATATTGTCACCCTGTTTATTTAACTTATATGCAGAGTACATCATGAGAAACGCTAGACTGGAAGAAACACAAGCTGGAATCAAGATTGCCGGGAGAAATATCAATAACCTCAGATATGCAGATGACACCACCCTTATGGCAGAAAGTGAAGAGGAACTCAAAAGCCTCTTGATGAAAGTGAAAGAGGAGAGTGAAAAAGTTGGCTTAAAGCTCAACATTCATAAAACGAAGATCCTGGCATCCGGTCCCACCACTTCATGGGAAATAGATGGGGAAACAGTGGAAACAGTGTCAGACTTTATTTTTCTGGGCTCCAAAATCACTGCAGATGGTGACTGCAGCCATGAAATTAAAAGACACTTACTCCTTGGAAGGAAAGTTATGACCAACCTACATAGCATGTTCAAAAGCAGAGACATTACTTTGCCAACAAAGGTTCGTCAAGTCAGCCTAGTAGCGTATTTTTCTCTCATTGAGGCAAGTGCTCTAGCATGTTTTCTTTTGATGACATTACTGCAGAGAAAAGTGGCTTGTAGTAATGGAGTAATGTAAGTAATGGTGAAACTGCTTGAGGATAGGGAATCGGGGCAGTGAGGTGTACTGTGAAAGAATCTGAAGGCGGAGACTTCTGGAGTCTTGTCCCAGAACTGACATTAAATCATTCTGGGACCTCGGACAATCACTTGCTCTGTTCTGGGCCCTAGTTTTCCCATTTATAAAATCAAAACATTGAACTAACATCTCTGGTTCCCATCTGTGCAGTTCCAGAATCAACTCCTAGAGTAATTATCTGTTGCTATTGAACTTCCTATTCTAGAGTCCAGACAGATCATAGTAATGTTTATGTTCATCGCCTAGGAGTATTTGCTACTAACTAGCTGGATTGTCTGCTGTTTCTAAGCAGAGCACAGACTGTGACTTCTGACCAAGAAAAACGATTGCTGCATCAGCTCCGAGAAATCACCAGGGTCATGAAAGAAGGAAAATTCATTGATAGATCCACTCCAGAGAAAGAAGCTGAGGAGGCCCCTTATATGGAAGACTGGGAAGGTAAACAGTGTTTTCTTATTTCTTTGTTAACCATCAGTCCAGAAAAGAGACCAACAGACTTTTTAAAATAAGCTTTATTACTGAGTTATAAGATATACAGAGTTCATCAATTTTAAGTGTATGGTTGGATAAGTTTTGACAGATATATAGAGTTGTATAATCATATCACAGTCATGAAATAGTCATGATACTTCCATCGTCGCAGAAAGTTACCATTGCCTTTGCTGCTAATCCCCTTCTGCCCTGGCAACAGCTGAACTGCTTTCTGTCCCTCTAGCTTTACCTTTTCCGTATAAACGGGTCATCCTGCACATGTTCTTTTGTATTCTGGCTTCACTGATTTAGTGTAATGCTTCTGAGCTTCATGTGTTGAGTGTATTAGCAGTTCTTTCTTCTAATTGCAGAGTAGTGTTCTGTTGTCTGGGTAGAGTTTGTTTCTCCATTCACCAGTTTAGGAACTTTTGGGCTGCCAACTTTGAGCTATTATGAATCAAGCTGTTGTGAACTTTTGCATACACATTTTTATTGGAACATATATTTGTATTTATTTTGGTATATCTCTAAGAATGAAATTTTTGGGTTTTATATGTGTGTGTTCAACTTTGGAAAGTAGGTTGATTATTCTAAAATTGTTCTAAAATTTTGCTTTCCCATTTTGCAGTGTATGAGAATTGCAGTCACTCCACATCCCTGGTATCACTTGGCATCATCAGTCTTTTTAATTTTAGCTATTCTACTGAGTGTGTAGTGGTGTCTAGCTTGTGACTGTGGTATCAGTTTCCCTGGCAACTAGTGGTGGTGAACATCTTTCAGTACTTATTTGTCATCTGTGTGTCTTTGGTGAAGTGTTCGTTCACACTGTGTGCCACTTTCTTGAGTTGGTCATATTTGTATTGAGTTGCAAGAGTTTCTTCTATATTCTGGATATAAGTTGTCAGTTATGAATTTTGCAAATATTTTCTCTTGATTTGTGATTTGCCTTTTAATTTCCTTAGTGGCATCTTTCAAAGACCAGAAGTTTTTTTTTTTTTTTTCCATTTTGATGGAGTGCAGTTTATCATTTTCTCTTTTATGATTCACTTTATTTGTGACCTTTTAAGAAATCCTTGCCTTACTCAAAGTTACCTAAGTCTTCTGCCTTCTTCTAGAATTGTATGGTTTTAGCTCTTACATTTAGGCCTATGATCTGTTTTTTAGTTTTTGTATATGGTGTGCAGTATCAGGATGAGGTTAATATTTTTCCATATTGATATTCTATTGTTCCAGTTTATTTTGTTATATTTAATTATCTTGGTGTGTTGGTTGGAAATCAACCAACCCTTCCCTTTTGGAAAATGGAAAAATCATTTAACCACATATAGGTGGGTGTATTCTGGATTTTCTGTTCTGTTTCATTGATCTTTGTGTGTATACTTATACTGATATCACAGTGTCTTTATATTGTCTTGAAATCTGGTAAGGCAAGTTCTTCAGCTGTTTTCTTCCAAAATCATTTTTGTAATTCTGGGCCCTTCACATTTTCATATAAATTTAAAATCAGTATGTTCAGTCGCTCAGTCATGTCCGATTCTTTGTGACCCCATGGGCTGCAGCACACCAGGCCTCCCTGTCCATCACCAACTCCTGGAGTTTACCCAAACTCATGTCCATCGAGTCAGTGATGCCATCCAGCCATCCTCTGTCATCCTCTTCTCCTCCCGCTTTCAGTCTTTCCCAGTATCAGGGTCTTTTCCAATGAGTCACCTCTTCGCATCAGGTGGCCAAAGTATTGGAGTTTCAGCTTCAACATCAGTCCTTCCAATGAATATTCAGGACTGATTTCCTTTAAGATTGTCTGGTTGGATCTCCTTGCAATCCAAGGGACTCTCAAGAGTCTTCTCCAACACCGCAGTTCAAAAGCATCAATTCTTCAGTGCTCAGCCTTCTTCACAGTCCAACTCTCACATCCATACATGACCACAGGAAAAAACCATAGCCTTGACTAGATGAACCTTTGTTGGCAAAGTAATGTCTCTGCTTTTGAACATGCTATGTAGGTTGGTCATAACTTTCCTTCCAAGGAGTAAGCGTCTTTTAATTTCATGGCTGCAGTCACCATCTGCAGTGATTTTGGAGCCCCCAAAAATAAAGTCAGCCACTGTTTCCACTGTTTCTCCATCTATTTGCCATGAAGTGATGGGACCAGATGCCATGATCTTTGTTTTCTCAATGTTGAGCTTTAAGCCAACTTTTTCACTCTCCTCTTTCACTTTCATCAAGGGGCTCTATGTTACTTTCTACAAAAAAAAAGCCTGATGGGATTTTGATTGGCATTGTATTGATTCTTTAGATCAGTTTGGAAAAGTTGACATTATAACGATAAATCCATTAACATTTTTATCTTTCCATTTTTAGATCTTGAGTTTCTCAGCAGTGTTTTATAGTTTTCAGTATTTAGGTCTTGTACATGTTTTGTAAATTTATCCTTAATGTTCATATTTTTGATATCATAAGTGATATTTAAAATTTTTTAAATTGCTTATTGCTATCTGCGTAGAAACACTATTTTTGTTTTCTGATCTTGTATCCTGTGACTTTCTTAAACACAAAGTAGCTTCCTTTTTTTTTTCTTCAGATTTTTTAAGATTCAATTTCTTTAAACTTGCTATGTAGACAGTCTCAAATTATTTATATAAGACAGTTTTACTTCTTTTTGCTATATAGGTCTTTTCTTTTTCTTGGCTTACTGCACTGGCTAGAACCTCTTTGCACAATATTGAACAGAAGTGGCGAAAACAAACATCCTTGCTTTCCTGATATTAGGTAGAAAGTGCTCACACATTCTCCATTAATATGATGTGAGCTCTTGGTTTATCATGGATGTTCTTTTTCAGTTGAGGAAGCTTCCTTCTAGTTTTACTTTGCTGAGAGTTTTTCATAATGTATGGGTGTTAAGATTTTATGAATGCTTTTTGTTAATCATATGAACTGATCATATTATTTTTCTGTTTTGGTGACTTAAGTTAGTGAATTATGCTGATTTCTTTTGTAAAGAAGAGTTTGTGTAGGATTACTTGTTTGTTCCTTAAATGTCTGGCAGATTTCTCCAGTGATACCATCTGGGCCTGGAGTTTTCTTTGTGGCAAGACTTATATGACTGAATTTAATTTCTTAACATGAATTGCACTGTATCAGTTTATTTCTTCTTGAGTGAACTTTGATAGATTGTATCTTTCAATGAGTTTACATATTTTATTCTCATTATCAAATTTATTAGTATAAAATTATTTATAATATTCCCTTATTTATTTAACATGTGTAAGGTCTATAAGGATGTGTCCTATTCTTCTCCTGATATAGGTAATTGGGCCTTTGTGTAATTTTTTTTTCCTGATTAGACTCATCAGAGGTTTATCAACACTGTTGATCTTTTCAAGAACTATACTGTGGTTTGGGTTTTTTATTTCCTATTTCATTGATTTCTATGGCTCACTTAGGGTTTGACATTCTTTTTCTAGTTTCTCAAGGTGGAAGCTTAGATCCTTGATCTATTTTTGGCCATTGTTTCATTAATGAGATAGTTCTCTTGAGCTTCTGTGCTCTCTTGATTCTCTGGTTGCATGTTTGTTAGATTTTTTTATATTGTTGCACAGATCACATATGGCCTCTTTTTTTTTTTTTTTTTTCCTCTTCAGTCTTTTGTTTCCACCATGCTTGATTTTGGATCGTTTTCCTATGTCTTCAGCTTTATTAATCTTTTTTCCCAGTATATAATCTGCTCTTAGTCTCATTCAGTGTGTTTTTAATCTCAGATATTGTATTTTCATCTCTCGAAGTTCTCTTTGGGTTTTTTTATGTCTTTCATCTCTCTCATATATTCATATTTTCTTCCACCTTCTTGAACATATGAGACATATTTATAACAGCTTTCTTAACAGACTTGACTGCTGATCTTATTTTCTGTGTCATTTCTAGATCTCTTTCTAGTTATTGATATTTTCTCCTTGTTATGGGTCCTCATTTCCTGCCCTTTATGCATGCCTGGTAAATTTTGATTGGATGATGGGTATTGTGAGTTTTACATTGTGGAATGCTAGATTTTGTCTTGGTACTTTAGTGTTGGACTTCTTTCTAATACGCAGTTAAGTTACCAGAAATCAGTTGGATCCTTCAGTGCTTGTTTTTAAGGTTGCACCCTACTCCAGTACTCTTGCCTGGAAAATCCCATGGACGGAGGAGCCTGGTAGGCTGCAGTCCATGGGGTTGCTAACAGTTGGACACGACTGAGCGACTTGACTTTCACTTTTCACCTTCATGCATTGGAGGAGGAAATGGCAACCCACTCCAGTGTTCTTGCCTGGAGAATCCCAGGGACGGCGGGGCCTGGTGGGCTGCTGTCTATGGGGTTGCACAGAGTTGGACACGACTGAAGCGACTTACCAGCAGTAGCAGCAGCAGCAAAGTGGGTCCAAAGCAACCTTTATTCTGTGGCTAATTTAGCCCTGTTAGTAAAGTAACATCTTTCACTGGACTCTGCGTGATGCTTCACAAGGTCTTTCCACTTTGGCTAGTAAGGACATGAACTGTTCCCAGCTGTGTGTGAGCTCCAGGAATTTATAGGCCTAATGCTTTTAGCATTTCTTTTCCTGGCCCTGGTTGGTTTTATCCCATATATGCACAGATCCGAACACAGTTAAAAACATTAGGAGTTCCCTCTATAGATCTCTGGAGCTCTCTTTGCGAAACTCCTTTCCTTCCAGTATTTTTCCCTATATATTCTCACTGCTCCGGTCTCCCTGACTTTGTGTTCCAAGCTCAGTGAGACCACTGGGCCCTGCTTCCCTTTTCTCAGGATCCATGACTACTTTTGTTATTAATGTTTGAAAATTGGCTCTTCATAGATTTCATTTGATTTTCTAGTTGTTTAACGGGGGAATCCTCATGCCTTCATTATTGCCAGAGCAGAAGTAAGAGCGTACATATTAACATCAGAATAACCCTAGGTATATTAAATAGTAAAGGATGGAGGGGAGGAACCTTAAAAACTAGAAAAAAATAGTTGTGAATAGGTATTTGCTCTTAGCAGGAAAAAATTTCTTGAGCATAAAAGCAGTGCAAGATCTGTTCATCATAAAAACAGAAGTTAGGACTAGAGGGGAATTTCTTCAGCTTGATAAAGAGAATCTATGAAACCTACAGTTAATGTTACATTTAATGGTGAACAGTGAGTGCTTTCTCCCGAAGATTGGGAACAGGCAAGGATGACTACTTTTATTCAGCATGGTGCTGAAAGTTCTAGGCAGTACAGGAAGAAAAGGAAAGGAAATAAAAGGCCTGCTTGCAGGTCACATGATGGTCTGATAGAAAACCCTGAGGAATCTTATTTTAAAAGCTAAAACTGATAAATGAGTTCAGCAAGGTAGATAAACATACAGAAATCAGTTGTATTTCTGTACACTAGAATGAATGTGCTGGCATCAAAATGAAAACTTTGTAATCATTCGAAAAAATGAATGACTTAGGTGTAAATTTCACAAAACATGTACAGGATTTGCATGCTGAAAAACCATACAACACTGATGAAAAAATCAAAGATCTATTAATAAATAAATGGGGAGACATACTGTGTTTTTCTCACTTGCATTCATTTCACATGCTAGCAACATGATGCTCAAAATCCTTCAAGTTAAGCTTCAACAGTATGTGAACAAAGAACTTCCAGAAGTACAAACTGGATTTAGAAAAGGGAGGGGAACCAGAGGCAAATTGCCAACATCCACTGGATCATAGAAAAAGCAAGAGAATTCCAGAAAAACACCTACTTCTGCTTCATTGACTACATTAAAGCCTTTGTGTGGATCACAACAAACTGTGGAAAATTCTTAAAGAGATGGGAATACCAGGCCATCTTACCTGTGGCTCTTGAGAAACCTGTATGCAGATCAGGAAGCAACAGTTAGAACTGGACATGGAACAATGGATTGGTTCAGAATTGGGAAGGGAGTATGTCAAGGCTATATATTGCCATCCTGCTTATTTAACTTATATGCAGAGTACATCATGAAAAATGGCGTGCTGGATGAAACACAAACTGGAATCAAGATTGCCAGGAGAAATATCAGTAACCTCAGATATGCAGATAACACCACCTTTATGGCAGAAAGTGAAGAGAAACTAAAGAGCCTCTTGATGAAGGTGAAAGAGGAGAGTGAAAAAGCTGACTTGAAACTCAACACTCAAAAAACTAAGATCATGGCATCCTATCCCATCACTTTATGGCAAATAGAAGGGAAAACAGTGGAAAGTGACAGACTTTATCTTCTTGGGCTCTAGAATCTCTGCAGATGGTGACTGCAGGCATGAAATTAAAAGATGCTTGCTCCTTAGAAGAAAAGCTATGACAGACCTAGACAGCATATTAAAAAATCAGAGACATTTCTTTGCTGACAAGTCTGTATAGTCAAAGCTATGGTTTTTGCAGTAGTCACATACAGATGTGAAAGTTGGACCGTAAAGAGGGCTGAGCACCAAAGAATTGATGCCTCTGATCTGTGGCGTTGGAGAAGATTTTTGTGAGTCCTTTTGGACTGCAGGGCTTCCCTGGTGGCTCAGATGGCAAAGCATCTGCCCGCAATGCGGGAGACCCAGGTTTGATCCCTGGGCTGGGAAGATACCCTGGAGAAGGAAATGGCAACCTCTTCCAGAATTCTTGCCTGGAAAATCCCATGGACAGAGGAGCTGGTAGGCTATAGTCCATGGGGTCGCAAAGAGTTGGACATGACTGAGTGACTTCACTTTCACTTTGGACTGCAAGGAGATCAAATCAGTCAATTCTAAAGGAAATCAATCCTGAATATTCATTGAAAGGACTGATGCTGAAGCTGAAGCTCTGATACTTTGGCCAGGTGATGTGAAGAGCCAACTCATTTGAAAGACTCTGTTGGCTGGGAAAGATTGTAGCAATAAAAAGGAATGGACTACTGATAAATGCAGCAGTTTGGATGAATTTCCAGATTATGTTGAATTAAAAAAAAACCTAATTGTAAAAGGTTATTATGTAATGTGATTCTATTTATATAACAGTCTTGAAATGGCAAAATTATAGAAATGAAACTTGCCAGAGGTTAAGGAGGGAATTAGGGGCAGGAGGGAGTAGATGTGGCCATTAAAGGGCAATATAAGGGATCCTTGTGGTGATAGAAATGTTCCTGTATACTGACTATATCAGTATTAACATCCTGGTTGTGACATTATAGTGTATAGTTTTGTAAGGTGTTATCACTAGAAAAAACTAGATAGAGAGTACATGGGGTTTCTGTATTTCTTATAACTACACATGAATCTACAATTAACACAAAATTTAAAAAACTAATTAAAAAACAATGCAAGAAATTATAAGGGAGAGGATAGTATAACATAAAACTTATATGGTATACATAAAATTTTTACTTTCTGTAGATCAGACAAGGTCGAAAAGTTTTCAGAACCAACACTAAATTGGAAAAATATCTGTAACAAATATGACTGGTAATCAGCAAAGAAGCTGATATCTTTAATATATAAAAAGTTCTACAACTAATTTAGGAAACACTGATATCCACCTAGCTATGTGGTGCACAAAAGAAAAAAATTCAACTGGCTCACAAAACAGAAGAAAAATTATTTCATTCTCAGTAGTAATCAATGAAATGAAAAATGGAATTATTTATTTTCTTCCAAATTGCAAATCTTCATTATATAACATGTTCCCAAATAAGGTAAAATTATTCTTATTTATTTTCTACCTACTACTTAGGTTTTGTTGAAATTATATAGAGTTTAAGCTCCAAATGATTTGTGTAGCTTTTAAAGATATTAGCCTTTTCTGAGAATTTAACAATGTCATTAAATTTCTAACCACATTATTAATAATTATTTTACATTGATAATTCTTACAGATTTCATCTTTTACCACTTTCTTGTATACAGTATCTTCTTTCTTTAATTTAAACTTTTGATTAATTTTTGTATGTCAGAATACTTCCTTAAGGCCCTCCCCCAGCTCCCCCAAAATAGAAGGGTATGCTTTCTAAGTATTGGACTTAACCATTTTTCATCTTGATACAAGTAATTTTTTGGATGGATATAAAATTATATGATCATTTTTTGCCTTATAAGTTTTCCCTTATAAGTCTGAAAACATTGCTTCATTCTCTACTTTCATTTGATGTTGAAAATGATAACTCTTATCCCAGTCTTATTCTTTTTCTCAATGGGCATCCTGTTTTTGGTTAGCTAGTATCGTTTTCTGTCTGGAAATTCGTATTCTTTTTATATTTAAAAGTTTGAATTTGTACAAGTTCATCAGCATATATCTGACTATGTATTAATGTATGGATTTTTCAAAGTATTTTTACCTAGCATTTATCCATCTGAAGACTTGGGACTTTTTTTCAACTCAAGAATATTTTCTTATAATTTCTTGGTATTGCTCCCATTTAATCTACCGTGCCCTCTCACTGTAGAATTGTAGTAATTCTAAGATTGGATCTTGGATAGGTCTTCCGTGCAGGTTATCTTTTTTCTCATAATTTCCATTTCTTTGTCATATTTATCTTTGTCCTAGGAGAATTCTTCACCTTGAACTTCTAATAATATATTAATTTGGTTCTCAGTCATGTCTGTTTCAACCTACTCTTTTCTTCCTTATTCAGGTTAATTTTTTTTTTTTTGCAATTAGGATTTTCAGTTTCTGACAGCTCTTTCTTATATTCTGTTTGCTCCTTTTTTTATACTGAAGCCTGATTGGTTTTATACATAATAACCAGTTGAATATTACTGGAAATGTCAGTTAAAAGCTGACTGATCTTAACTCCTGTTTCCTGCATTGACTTTTTTAAGGGGCTCTCTACATGGTTTTGGAGAAGGCAATGGCACTCCACTCCAGTACTCTTGCCTGGAAAATCCCATGGACGGAGGAGCCTGGTAGGCTGCAGTCCCATGGGGTTGCTAAGAGTCGGACACGACTGAGCGACTTGACTTTCACTTTTCACTTTCATGCATTGGAGGAGGAAATGGCAACCCACTCCAGTGTTCTTGCCTGGAGAATCCCAGGGACGGGGGAGCCTGGTGGGCTGCCGTCTATGGGGTCGCACAGAGTCGGGCACGATTGAAGCGACTTAGCAGTTGCAGTTACATAGTTTGCTTAGTTTGGTTCCCATTTTGAACTGCGGACTTCCTCGTAGGACCAGTGAGTTTTTGTTTCTTGCTTATGTTTTAAGTTCTTGCATAATCAGTACGTTGGCTGATATGGGCTACTCAAGTAGTTATGAGAGTCACTGTTTGATTTTCTTCAGCAGGCTTCCCCATCATAAACCAAGGCAGATAGTCATGAAATTCCAACATAAGCTTTGTTCTTGGTGTAGGGAGAAGGCAGAAACATGCCAGAAAACAGACTTCACTCTTAAGCATTCAGTGGCTAGGAGCTAACTAGAAGTGGACCTCCCCAGCCTCTGCCTTTGACCAAAGAGACTGTGAGGACCTTGGGTAGCTAAGCTCCAGTTCATCCAGCATACTGTCCACAGTAAGTTAAACCTGGGAACTATCAGACTGCATTGGTGAGATTCTTGACACACTACTGTAGTGCTGGTGAGGATGCGAGAAGATGGAGTTTTTTTTATCACTGGTAGGACTAAAAATTTATACCATTCTTCTGGAAAGTAATCTGGCAGAGTATAAAACAGGCTTTTAAAATGTCCATCCCGTTTGGTCTAGTTTTCATATTTCTAAAAGTCTATCTTAAAAAAATAGGGAAATGGACATGGATTTATATTCAGAGATCTTAACTAATATGAAACTTATAATGGAAAATTGGAAAGAATCTGAATGTCTTACAGAAGGGGCATGGTAAATCATGTCAGTTATGTAGCTGTATGATGGGATATTTTGCAGCCAACTTTTAAATGCCTAATAATATGAAGAAGTACTCATTATATAATGTTGAAGGAAAAGAATCTGGGTACAATATTTTATGTACAGTATGATCCCTCTTTGTTACAAAAGAGAAAAATATATGTTATCACTTGCAGTGATAAAAAGGCCAGAGGTGGTACAACACATTGTTATCAGTGATGGGATTCTAGGTGATTTGTTTTCTTTTTTAAAACTTGTCTGGGTTTTTCAGATTTTCTACAATAAGCCTGTGTGACTTTGTTTTTTCCGTCTTGATCATAAATGTTGTAAAAATGTGTCTCCACACTCTGCATGGCACCAAAAAAGACCCCTACTTTTCAGAATTTGTAGGCAAAAAAAAAAAATGGTTTATGTTAGGGTTCAATTTGCCAATTATCATAATGTGCAAATGGGTTTTGGATTCTCTGGCTTTCACGTTGTACGGTGAGCACGGCTGCTGTTGCCAACAGCGGCATATGAGCTCCAGCCGGCCCATCTGCTGCTTAGGCTCGGCTTGGCTGACACAGATTTATTTCATTTCATTCTTTAATTTGGCAACATTTTCTCTTTTCTCATTATCATTGCTGGGATTCATTTTGTTTACCAGTTTGCTGTTTTCTTTTGTTCCCTGTCGTGAAGACGAAGAAGCCAACAATGGGAATTCTGTCTTCTCAAAATGCAGTCCTTGTCCTTGGGGATCTTGGGCATGTCTTGCTAAAGTGCTCTCTATTTCTGACACTTGCAAGCCATTTCTATTGTTTTGATTAGTAGAAGGCTTTGTGGTACATTTTTCAAAGAGCTCAACATTCCTTTCCTCCTCCCCCTACCTCCCACCCCGCCCCTGGGAAGCTTTGGAAACGGTTCCAGATAGAAATTATAAACATTAGCCTTGAGCTATGCTTTCTCCATCTGGTGTTTGGCACTTTTTTTTTTTTAAACTGAGGATCATGTTGTTTGTTTAATCTTCATCACTACTGCAGAAGCTTGAGGTGTGAGACTTACACTCTGCCCCAAGCAACCTGCACTTGAGAAGGGATTTTCAGCTGAATTGGTTTGTACTTCATAGAGCTGGTGGACAGTCAGCCGGATCGCCAAGAATTTGCTCAAGTGAAACTTGAGAACTGTTAGTCATCTTAGAAATTTCTTGAATGGATTTGTTGGGATAGGATGGCTGCTGCCTTGAGAAGCCTCTTTGAGCCTGACACTGTTTATTTGGAAGAGACATTCTTTGTAAGACTTTGTGCTACTTTTTTCTCTAGGTTATCCCGAAGAGACTTATCCAATTTATGACCTTTCAGATTGCATCAAGCATAGGCAAGAAACAATCCTGGTGGATTACCCTGACTCAAAAGAGCCCTCTGCTGAAGAAATAGCTGAAAGAATGGGAATGCTAGAAGAGGAAGAATCAGACCGTGTGGGTTGGGCAATGCCTACTGAGCCCAGAGCTCAGGAAGATAATTCTGTTACCTCATGTGACCCAGAGCCAGAACCATGTTCCTGCTGGTCTCCTGAAGAAGAGGATCCCGCCGTCTTGGCAGAGAATGCTGGATTTGGTGCCAACAGTTACAGTGAGCAGGAGGAAACCACCGATGAAGTGTGGCCCTACGACTTGAGAGGTGAAGGGTCAGGCATCAGTGCAGATAAAGCGGATCCAGGAGGCATGCTGAGGAAGCGGCATCCCCAGGGTTTAGAGTGAGAACGGTTAGTCCAGGACCATTACTGTTGTCCCAAGGTGACCTTTCTCTCCTCTCTGATTTTATCCTTGGCCCTGTGCCCTGTACTTCATTGTCCGTGTTTAAGTATCATAGCCAATCAGGCCACTGCCATGGATATCATGTATCCTTCCTGGTGCTTGCACACCTGTCACCTTATAAAACATCATAGAAATTAGTATGAACACAAGACAACCTCCCTCTTTCTCTTCCTTCTTTGCTCCATCAGAGATTCGATCCACTGAGTAATTTTTGATCTATCATAATTACAGATGGGACCACTCAGGGCAGAGGTCTGACTCTCCATGTTAGAAGTAACAGATGGTTTACCTGTGATGAACATCAAATTACACATGATGAGGACTTAAGGTTGCAAGAGTGAAGATTTCAGAGTCCAGGGTGCTTTATTCTGTGGGCCTTGAGCAGGTTAGTGGTCTGCTGGGTTCAAGGAGGAGAACATTTTGTTTGTGGGGATGGTGGGGCCAGAGTGGGGACTCCTGCCTGAGCTGAAGTCCCTTACAGCGAGGGCCTTTTGCAGAGCCCCGAGGCTGCCTCAAACCTCCACTTTTCTCCGGCATAGAAGACTCTCACTGACCTGAGAATGAGCCCAGAGGCTTGCTAGTAATAGTAGTAGTAGTGTTAGACACTCAGTTGTGTCTGACTCTCTGTGACCCCATGGACTATAGCCTGCCAGGCTCGTCTGTTCATAGAAATCTCCAGGCAATAATACTGGAGTGGGTGGCCATTTCCTTCTCCAGGGACAGGCCGGGAAACAGTTTTTCTCTAATAATGCCTGGATCTTTAGCTTCCTTTGTCCTTGTTCTGCTTAACAGAACTGCCAAACATAGAAGCACCTTCATACCTCTGGTCTTCTGTGGCTAGAGGAAGCTTGAGATAGAGACTTTAGTCCTTACCCTGTGGAGCCAAGGTTTGAAGCTTCAGGAAAGGCTGCTGAAGGGTGGAAGTCCTGCCATGAGATGCTCATGGGGCCGAGGGGCAGCTGACAGAGAGTAAACCCACGCACTGACAGGTAGTCCTTGCTTAGATGCTGTTGCTGAATGTTGTGCCCTCTGGGAAATTTGTTCTTACAACAAATTAAAACAGAAACGAGGAGGATTGAACTTGTAGACCACGTGCTGTCCTTGGTCTAAGGACTTTGGACCCAAGCTATTGGGTCCCTATATTGTAGGGACCCAATATAGTAGTGCCTGGGAACAGACCATGTGTTCCATATTTGGATCTGAGTCTATTGAGAAAGTTGGGCAAAGTGGGAGGTATTAGGACAGGGAGGACTGTGACCAGACCCAAAGCCTAATTTCTGAGCTGCCATCTGTCATGTGTCTCCTTGAGGTAAGATGTATTCTGTATAGTAAGGATGAGTGCATTCAGTTTACTGGTAAGACCTGAGAGTTTCAAGAGGACATATTCCCAAGGACCACAAAATGTGGGAGACTTGAAAACTAAGACATCGTGTAAAGGTGGACCTGGCTTTTAGAGTTCCACTATGCCTGGACTGAGTCAGAGGCCAAGAAAATATTTAATACCTGTTGAATCACACATAAGCACACACTGCTGTCACAGGTACGGGACCATATTAAGATCATGTGTCAGCTGCAGCTGTGCATTTTTTGTTAATGACTACAGAGAAAAGTCAAGGAAGACTGAGTCCATAGGAAGCATATTGTGTCTGTCTCTGTGTGGAACATTGGATTCACTTGTAAAGAAAGGAGTTTAAAATGTCCTGAGAATAATCTAGATGTAATATAATGCTGAAGGTGAAAAATAACATAGGTGCTCTTTCCTGTTTCGATAAATTATTTGCCGTGTTCTCTGTCTCCATTCACAGTGGGGGGCTGATTTATTGAGGAGAGTTCTGGGCCTCTGGTTCAAGTTTCTTTTTTGCCTTAGGATATGATTCCCTTATTAGAGGTGGATATTTGTTTCCTTCTGCTTATTCTCTCATTTATTCATCTTGCAGACCACTGCTCAATTCCTGCCTTTGAAAAAGAAAAAACAGTTGAATATGAGAGCCTTATCCAGTTTATTTTTTAAAATGAACTGTGAACTGTAAAGGGGCTCAAGATGGTGAGTTCTGCAGGCAGAGAAATATTGGTCACGGTCCCATACTCGTCTGTTCTGGTTGTAGAATCTGGCCAGCTCCTTAACCCCGGGAACTTTGGCTTCCTCATTGCTAAAGCTGGGGAGTCAGAGTCCAGGTCTTACAGGGTATGAGGATTAAATCACAGTCACAGAGATTAAGTGAAATCATCATTGCCTATAAAGCAACATTGGTCCTGTCTCATGTAGGATGACCACTCAGCAAGCGGTGGCTACTTTATTGTGCAAGATTTTATGCTGTAATTGCAATACGGACCCAAATCCATATGAGCACAGAGGAGGAAAAGGTCACTTTTGCTAAAGGACTTCCAAGAAACTCCACCCTCGGAGATGGGTCTTGAGGGATGCTACGAACTTCTCCAGATGTGCAAGGAAGAGAAAGGATACAGTTGGCAGAAAGAGTGGTGGTAGAGCAGTGGGTGTGAGACTAGATGGATGTTCAGGTATTTTGGTATTTGAGGCTGGTATGTAAGGTGTCACATAACCAGCTCTTTATTTGGAATGTTCATCTCTGGGGGCAATTGGCTTGTAGAAACAGTTCTGCCCCAAGTACTGAGACCTCATGATGATTCTTGCTGCCCTGATTCTTGGTGGGCTTATATAACAGGAAACCATTTATGTATTTATATTTTAAAAAATTTACTCTTCAGTCATTTCAGATTAGGCAGTTCTTTTTGGATTTTTCAGAATTATGTTATTCTTCAGGGATGAGATTATATGTATATATACAGTCCAGGAGGACCAAAGTCATGGGCCTGGTTTTTGTCATCTCTCTTCTCCTGGTCTTCATTTCTCCAGAACTGATCTGGGTTGAGAACTGGATCAGCCCCCTGGCACTAGGTCTGCAGTGACTCCTGGGCACCGTGGCAGAGCACAGAGTCACACCTCTGGGGTCAGAGAGTTGGCCTAGGAGATAACTGCATCACGCAGGGCCATGCTTAGTAACTCAGGTGGGTGATCTGGCCTGGAGGGGCCCTTTCCTGGTCAGACCAGGCGCACAAGGAGAGCACCTCCCGAGCTCCAGGACTAGTGCTGTGGGAGCTCGGGAGCCAGGGTCAGAGAGCTGCAGTGAGGAGCGGAGGCCCGTATGGGCTCTCGAAGAGCTGCCTGTGAGCACCCCATGCACCTTCCATGGCCTGGGTCATCCAGCGACTTGTAGTCCAAACTGGGACACTTTAGGAAAAGGGAGCTTTAATAATAATTACACCAGGATAATAGCTGTCAACCAGGACTCTCCATGGACCCTGTCCAGAGCTGTTAAAGAGATCATGTTTAACCTGATCACTAAACCACAAAACCATCTTCCCTTTTTTCATAGTAGTGTCCTTCATATGCTATTTCCCAGAGGCAAGCCATGGAAAGAGGCCACAGTCCAGGTAGGTTCTTGATCTGGGGTAATAAACCAACACTACTCATTACCACATTAAATTCCCTCAACCCAGACTACATTCCAGAGGAAACTCGAACACTTCAGCTACCCAGAAAGGAGAAAAACAAAGTGTCACAGACTTTGCTTTGATGATTTTCATACAAATCTTTCTAAAATGTACCTAATGTTAGGTTTTTCCTTTCCCATTTTCTTATACAAATTAAATAGGCCAAATTTCTTTATCTTAGACTACTCCTTAACTTCTCTAAGTACCAGTTTCCTCAGTTTTGAATTGAGTAGCTCTCCAATTTTGAATTGGGAAGCTCTCCCCTTGCAGAGCTGTTGGGATGAAATGAGATGGTATATATAGCATCTGTCCAGGGTAGCCAGTGCTGGGTGCTCAGGCCAGTGCCATCAACAGCATAGCACTCACCAAGTTCCTGTGCTGCCAGGCAGTTGGACTTGATGCTCCAAGGCTATCCTGACTGCCAGGAATGGCCCAGATCCCAGGTCCTGCAGTCACTGGGTGACTTCAGTTTTGACCTCCCCATGTAGGACCAGACCTGTAGCTGTCAGGCATAACTGCAGCCTCCCTTGCTCTTGACTTCAGATCTGCCACAGGCTGAAAAGAAAAGCATGTAGCATGTCCAGGTTCTGTTCAAACAGGTTGGGCTGCTCTGCATATGGCTAGAGGAACCCAGTGGCTAGGTCTTCATGTTATTTCTACCACTTTGGCTTTCCCTGCCTTTTTTCAGCTCCACAGCCCTGCGTGTGTTCCTCTGGGCCAGGCCCACAGGGTTTACTCGGAAGCAGCAGCCTGCTCTTCCAGCTGGCACAGCTGAGCCTGCAAAGGATGCGCTAACTTAGTACTTCCTGTCCTTGCCCTTCCCAGCCTGTGTGTGTGGGTTCTGACCATCTTTAAACTTGAGGAGCACAGCCAGAAGGAAGACAGTTTCCTCCCACAGGTGACTGTTTCCAAACCAGCTATGATCCCCTTGTTACCACCACCCTCCTGCCCTCCCCTGAGGCCCTTAGGGCAGAAGGAATGAATGATGTAGAAAAAAACTTCTAGGTAAAGAAACATGTTTTCTCTTTCATAGGGGGAAAAAAGTGCACAGCAGTGTTGAAACAGTTCAAGTTTAATTTGTTGATATATGGTTTGTACTTAGACAAACATTAAAGTTCTACAACATACATAATGTCAACATGGGAAAATACCACCTTTGTCATTGCACATACCAATAAATAAATACATTTGCTCCAGAATACCAAAGAGTTTATTCAAAAAATCACTTAATAAAAGCACAGTTTTGCAAGTTTGTCTAAAACTCGATAATTTTGAACAAAAATAAAATGTCTAACCACTCCAAAATAGGAAAAGACAATCTTGTGCAAACAGACATACACATTCTAGGCATTATGCAAACTGGCTAAATGTACGCTCTCAACAAGAGAAGTGTCAGCATTCTAAGTCCCCTTTGTCACCAAATGCAGGACTAGGGAGGCCAGAGTTGGGCTTCCCTTTCTATGTCACTCTGTTACTCTCTAGGAACCTCTGGATCTCAGCCTAATCTCCAGCTCTGCCTGGATCTTGAGAGGGAAGCAGGGAGGAACGAGAGAACAGAGGAGGAAAGAGGTGTGACATCTTTCTCAGGAAAGAAAAAAGGCACAGTGATGAGCCAGAAAGTGATGGAGCAAGGACCAACCTTCATTCAGCCCGAATCCTACCGCAAGCTGTGACAGTCTA
Organism: Bos indicus; assembly: GCF_029378745.1. Taxonomy (NCBI): domain Eukaryota; kingdom Metazoa; phylum Chordata; class Mammalia; order Artiodactyla; family Bovidae; genus Bos; species Bos indicus. Next base: position 44,820,319 of record NC_091774.1, read on the forward strand.
ACCTTCTCATTCTGTGAGAAAACGGATCTAGAAAAACCCCACGGTTTACTCAAAATCACTTGATTACTAAGTGCTGTAGTGCTTCCTGTAAGAACCAACTTGCTTCTCAACCTGGTTGGAAAATTCAAAAACCAAACCTGTCCTAAAACTTCTGTTGGACTTTCCCCCCCATATCCTGAGATGAAAGAAAACTGCAGAACTAGAGGCATGGAAGGACAGATGACCAATAAACTCAAAAACAAGAGCCCATAGTTTGGCCTGTTGTGGGGCTGCTCCAGTTCTCCAGGCCAGGGCCCAGGGCAGTGTAGGGTCGCGGCGCTGGGCCCTGAGTGCCAGGGAGTCAGGCCCCCCTTAGCGCTGGGCGTCAGAGCAAGCGGCCTCCTTCAGCTCTCTGGAAACGTGTGCTCTGAGCGCCCCCTGGCATCCTGAGGTGACAGAGCTATCTCAGCTGGGGTAAGGAACGGTAGAGAAGGGAGGGCCAGGGTTCCCACAGGAAGGGGAAGCCAGGGACCCCACCCTGGAGATGGAATTTGTGCTTGCGTTAACAGAGCCGTGGACACGGCCAGCCCACCCACCCCCCTCACCTACTGTAAGGAAAGCACAGGCATCTTAGTTTGAAATCATCACTGGCTTGTTAAGTTCAGAACTACCTCTGAATATATGGTAAATTCATTTAGAGGTAAATGCCCCACTATTTCCAGAGGGGAAAAAAAAGACATCTGCTTCTACAGTTTTGTTCCTTTTTGTCACTGCAGGAGGCGGGCCCCAAAGGTTCTCTTCTAGCCTGTGATGATAACACTCCTTGGCTTCTAACACCTGTCCTCAACATGGGTCTGAACCTCACATGCTTGTTCTGAATTAGTATCATGATTTTTAAGGCACATTCAACTAGAATAAGTTCAAATTCATCCAAAGCACGCATGCAACACACCAATTTCTCCAGCTAATGCAGAGTGGAAACTGAAGAACTAAACTTTTCTGGATAGCGTCTTCCCAATAAGAACCTCCGGAGAAGGGGTTGGTACTTTCCCAGGTACGCTTTCTGATCAAAGGGCATGAAATGAAGGAACAAAATCCACAGGTGATCACAGCTACATCCTCATTCCTTTCCTATTCATCCACAGAAATATGATAATAGGAAACCTTGATTGTTCACCGATTGCCCTTGGCCCCAAATACACACAGAGACAAAGAGACAGACACAGAGCACCTTAGAGCCAGAAGGAAAGAAAAGCCAGGACTGGAGAAGAGTTAGGGATGTGAACCTTACTGCTCTGCAGGACTGTGTAGGGGCAGAGATGGGGTGTAGCCCCAGGAGGAGCTGGCAGCAGGAGCAGTTACAGAGGAGCTGCCTAAGGCCCCAGCTACCCAACTCCCGTGGGGCATGCTTGCTCCATCACTAAGTTCCCTGCCCAACCAAGGACCATCTGGGCAGTGGGTATGAAGGGCAAGGACTCTTAACCGTGTGAGAGACTGAGCCCAGGTGGTCTCCAGGGGTTCCAGCAGCTTTAGGAGTCTGGGCCCATGGTTAAACCAGCATCACCCAGAATGGGGTCTTAAAAAAGACCTTGTGAGGCTGGGTCTCCAGCAGGTGATGAGTGCTCTTGCCTGTCACTCAGTACCTAACAGCGTTTTGTCGTTGAGCTACCCTTTGCCACACCCAGGCTGGAACTCTGAGGCCACACTCCCGACCCTAACGAAACACCCGTCAACCCATCCTCTGTGTACTGGAGGAGTAAGCAGGCGACACGTTTTCCATCGTATGTCTAATGAATTCTCCACTCTGCCACCAGGATCCTCCATCTCACAAAGATCCAGAATCAACCTTTCTACCTTAAAATCACTGACCCAGAGAAACAGCTTGACTAGACATTAGGGGTCATCTCGCTTCTGTCATTCCAAATGTCAGCAGGTCTCCAAAGTCAAGACAGGAAGAGCCAAGCTGGGACTATGGAAAGGAGGGGAGCACAAAAGTATTTCCCTGGGAAGCGGGCCTGCTCCAGGACAGAAAGTTCCAGTGCCCTCAAGAAGGTCCCAAGTCAGAGTGGTCTAGGTACCAGACCATGTTAACAACCAGAGATGGATGCCCCAGGTGTGGCCAGGTCCCTGCTAGGGCAGGAGGCCTCGCTTTAAGCACTCAACGCATGAAAACCTAGATTCCTAGGAAATGAGAACATCCTAGTTCCACTGAAGTCAAAACAGCTCCACCACCTCACTCAGGGCCTTCCTAACATGTTTGAAGTATGACTCCTAAAAAACCCAACTTCTGTGTAGTCTTTCCAAGCACATCCATCTACTCTGAAGTGAGGAACGACTCTCGCTTGCTTTCCATTGATTTCTGATCTCCATCTGGGCCGGCAGCCTCCGTCAGGATGAATGACACATACGCCAAGTGTTCCCAAGTCTGCAGCGTAGATGGTGCCATCCAAGGAGGAGGGTGGCAGAGGGAGAGGTCAGGCCACTCACAACTACCTGTCACACCTGGATATAAAACTGGGCTGCAGCCTTGCTGAAGCCTACCCTCGGGGAGGCGGGGGGGGGCAGACACAGGCCAGTCCTGATCAGACGGATGTGCAAAATCAGACAGCTTTCAGCAGGGAACTGCCTGGTTTCCCACTGAAATGGCCTCAATCTCACCACCTCTTGACATTTCTACACCTCTTGACATTTCTAAGTCTGGAATCAGGTGCACGGGCATGCATATTGTGCCCCAGGAAGGCCAGAGACAGCAGTTTTTTGGGAGGAGAGTGGGAACAAGGAAATGAAAGGAGCTGAAATCCAAATTCTGCCCTTAATCAGCCAGGTGACTCCAGGCAAGTCCATCTTCTAGGTGATCTAAGGGTTGGTCCTGCCACCTCTGATCCCTTGTGGTTCTAACATGTCTCCTGCTCTCCTCACCCTTTCCCATTCCCAGCTCACAACTACACACACGCCCTCAGTGGCCACAGCCTAGGCTTTACTGTAGGGAGCTGAAGCACAGGCAGGAGCCCCAGGCACACCTACCTGTGTGCAGTCTGGGGCTGGCATCTTGGGGTTCCCTGGGTCAGCCGACAGGGCTCCTGGACAGCCCTGGCCCACGTGCCACCTGTATGCTCAGTCTGTATGGATCCTACAGACCCTACCTGCTAAGACGTTTGGCCTTGGGGGCCGGCCTCCTGCCGCCTCTGTGCGCACAAAGAAATCCTAAAGAAATCAAATGAGCCCCAACTGCAGGCCGCCAGCCAATTCTCACAGCCACAGCCAGGCCCTGCAACCCTGACAGGGGCCTGCCCCTCACCTTTCCACCCCAATTCCTCCCAGGCCTGGCGGAGGCCAGCTGACGCTTGAGGACTTTCTGCAGTTGTAAGAGCCAGGCTCAGCTACCCAAGCCTGTGCTATGTAAAGCTGTTGTGCCCCAACACTCACACACGCTCTCACACACTCACACATACACACACTCTCACCGAGCCCCTCACTGCTGGGGCCCGTGGTCATCGGACCCCGGGCTGAGTGGACGCTGGGCCACAGCAGCCCTGCCTTGTGCTTCCTCTCCCTCTCCACCTCTTCACGCCTCCCCTGCTGAAGGGGCTGCTCCGCTTGGCAAACAGGACTGCAGCAGGACACGAACCCGAGAGTGGGGGCACAGAAAGGATCTGTGCTGGTCCCCTCGTGCCCCCCACTCCTCTGCCTCAGCAGCAAAGGCAGAGGAGCCCGTTCCCGGATGGCTGAGCCCGGGGCCCACCGAGAGCCACAGGTTCACCTGGCAGGGGGCCTATGTACAGGGGTCAGTGGGGCTGCTCCACAGGCAGGCGGGCAGCGCCACTCCAGGCTGGGCCACCCCAGAGGGCACGAGGTGGCCTCTACTCGCAGGCCAGCTTGCTGTCGAAGCTGGACAGGGCAATGGCAAAGGCCTGCAGCGCACACAACGGGTAGTTGTAATCCATGGTGAACACGTCCTCTGCTACGCGGCCAAACTGCATCACGATGTAGTCCGCTGGAGACAGGCAGAAGTGAGGACACAAAGAAGGGCAGAACAGGGATGCAGACGGACAGACGGACACCCAAATCATGGGAAGAGAGGCCAGAAGCAGAGATGCCAAGAGGATCCCAGAGGCGGCAAAGCACAGACCAAATGGGAGCAGTGGCAGGAGAGATGAGCAGGTGACAAGATGCAGACACACAGCAGGAGATGGGGAAGGAGAGGAGGCCGTTCAGAGGTGCTCCCCGCCTGAGACTCTGCCGCGCGCACAGAATCCAGGGTCAGGGCTCCAGGGGAGGCTCTTCCAGGGCCTCCCAGTCATTAAGGTCACAAAGTCCTTTACCAACCCAATAACCCATGTCCTTAAACTCTGAGCTCTACAGGCAGGGCTGAGTGGGCTGAATCCTGAGCTAAGGGCCCCGGTGTCACGCAGTCGTGAGTCAGGGCAGAAACACTCACGGTCATTGCCGTGGATGATCTGGAAGTTCTTCACCGAGGCCTGAGTGACGCGCCCGTGGAAGTTGAGTACGTAGGACTGCGTGTCGTCGTTCCAGACGGGCGTCTTGTTTTGCAGCTCGATGATACTCTCTGTGTTCTTGTTCTGCCAGCGCGCTAGCAGCGTCTCATGCTCCTGGGAGGGCAGCCTTGGCTGAGCCAGGTGCGGGCCTTGGCCCCATGACCGCCCCAGAGTGATCTGCCCCGGGGTGGGGCTCCTTAGATCTCCCTAAGACCCCCAGGGCTTCTCATACTGTTTACACATGCACAGCCGCTGGAGCTGTGCCCTCAGAAGTGCATGCAGAGGCTGGGAGGAGGGGGAAAGCGGGTGGGATGGGTGGAGACTCACGTTGCGGGGCCGGATGGAGACTCTCTCATGAACCATGGTCATGCCCGGGACAATCACACTCATCTTCCGAGGCCCCTTAAAACCTAAGACGTTTGTCTCCTGGGAAAGAGAGAGAAGCTCACTCAATAGTGGCCATCTGAAGACACTACCTACCTGCTGGACAGACTGGAGGAGCGATAGAGATGAGCTAGTCAATCGCCACTTGAAGGTACAGGAGGCATCTGTAAACTTACCGTGTCCAGAATCGGCTCCTTAATCTCCACTTTGCCCAAACAAGCTGCTCTTACCATCTTCCTCGCTCCAGTGAACGACATCTCCATTCTTTCATCTGCTCAAACTACCTGGAGTCATAACTTAACTCCGCCCACCCTCACATACCTCTTCTAACCTATCAGCAAATGCTGTCAGCTCTTCCTTCAGGTTATACTCAGAATTCAACCACTTTTCAACCACCATCATCTCTCAGCAAGAACACAGGACCAGCCTTTAGCTGGACCCTGCATTTCCTCAGCCCCCACCCCACCTCCTTGTCATCTGTTCTCCACACAGCACTGAGCGGTCCTGGTGAGTCAGGTCATTCTTCTCAGTTCACTCAGTAAAAGATTGTGGTCTTACCTCGTGCTGCAAGGCCTCACGAAATAGGGCCCCATCACCCCCTCCTCTCTTCACCACCTACTCTCTGCTACATTCCCTGTCCTCCTTCTGCTCCCCTGACATGCCAGCATTTTTGCTCACCATCTCAACACCTGCACAGTTGGCGCTCACTTCCTTCTGGCCTTTACCCAAGCACTACCTCAGTGCTTGGTAGTGCTTGGGTAAAGCACTACCTCAATGAGGCCCTCCCTGCCATCCTTCCTAAAAGAATATTCATAGCCCTCTTCCTCTTCCGGCGTGCTGCGGTTCATGGGGTCGCAAAGAGTCGGACACGACTGAGCGACTGAACAGAACTGAGCCCTGTTCCTGCTTTATCCTTCTTCAGTTCAGTCGCTCAGTCGTGTCCGACTCTTTGCGACACCAAGGACTGCAGCACGCCAGGCCTCCCTGTCCATCACCAACTCCCAGAGCCTACTCAAACTCATGTCTACTGTGTCAGTGATGCCATCCAACCATCTCATCCTCTGTTGTCCCCTTCTCCTCCCGCCTTCAACCTTTCCCAGCATCAGGGTCTTTTCAAACGAGTTGGTTCTTCGCATCAGGTGGCCAAAGTATTGGAGTTTCAGCTTCAGTATCAGTCCTTCCAATGAATATTCAGGATTGATTTTCTTTAGGATTGACTTTGGGATTCCTTTAGGATCTCCTTGCAGTCTAAGGGACTCTCAAGAGTCTTCTCCAACACCACACTTCAAAAGCATCAATTCTTTGGCGTTCAGCTTTCTTTATGGTCCAATTCTCACATCCATACATGACTACTGGAAAAACCATACCTTTGACTAGACGGACCTTTGTTGGTAAAGTAATGTCTCCCCTTTTTAATATGCTGTCTGGGTTGGTCATAGCTTTTCTTACAAGGAGCAGGTGTCTTCTAATTTCATGGCTGCAGTCACCGTCTGCAGTGATTGTGGAGTCCCCCCAAAATAGTCTCACTGTTTCCATTGTTTCCCCATCTATTTGCCATGAAGTGATGGGACCAGATGCCATGAATGTTATGTAACTGTTCTATATCTTTCCCCCCCACTCAGGGTTCAGGTCCCAGAAGGGTACATCTTTGTTCACTACTGTCTCTCAGTGCCTCAAATGGCACCTGGGGCTAAGTATCACTTCAAGAGATTCAGACTGCCTCCCCAGAGCTGACCAGCAGGTGGCACCACTGGATCATACGAAACAGCTATGAAGTCCCAAGCTAATGGTACCAGTCCCTCATTTTGAAATTAGACGGAGAAATTCCTTGTGTTTATATCCCAGTTCGGTATCTATGAGCTGTGTGACACTGGCAAGTGACCCAACCTCCGACCTTCAGTTTCCTCATCTATATAATAAAGAAGATAGGCTTGAGTTCTTAGGTTGAATGTTCAGTGAGATGTTTATGCAAAGGGCCTTACAATTCATTTAGGAGCTGAATACTGGAGGGAAGACTGGAGGGTTGCACCAACATGAACCCAGGCCTCCTGCCTCCTCCTTCCCAGGAGGCACCCAGGCTGGGCTGCAGAGAGGCAGGCCTAGTTCCCAGAACTTGCCCGGCAGGTGGTCAGCTGTGTTCTGTCCCAGGCAGGGGCCACTCCACTGCCCTCCTTCTCTGCCCACAAAAGTAGATGGAATAGGCCACAGACAGGTAGCAAGTCCTGAGTGTCATGTCTAGCTTGAAGCCCAGAGACCCAGGGCCCACGACTCACATAGCAGACAGCAGCCAGCTCCTGACGCAAGGTTCCACTTTCCAAAGTAGAGGCTGATGCTTTCTGAGGGTTGACTCCATTGTCATACACGGTGAACTTGGTGCCCATGAGGTTGGACCTGAAGGACAGACACAACCATTGTAAGGTCGTGCATCCTCTGTCCCTGGGCAGGGAGTAGCTCAGAGGCTATCCTAGGGAAGGAAGACTCGAGGGGACCTTTGTGACCTTTGTGGGCAGACAGCAGCGGACCTGGGGGTACACTGTTCACAGAATCATCTCAGAAGGCACTTCATGGACAGAAGGCCTCGACTTGCTCCGAGTTTAATCAAAGGGCATCTCAGCTGAGCTCAGGGAAATCGGAGTTCCACAGAAGGTCTCCCTGGAGGAACTGGAGTGGCCCCCGTCATGGAAGGTGAGCCACCACAGGGGCACCTGGCAAGACTGCAGAGGGGACTCAGCACCCCATGGAGGGTGGAGACGATCCGCTCTGTCCCGTCAGCCTGGGAGTTATGGTCCAGCCCCATCTCCAGCTCTAAGCTTGAGTTATGCTCCCGAATCTGCCACACTTCTCAGCACGCCCTCCCTCACCTGAGGCCTAGCTCAGAGCCTTCGCCCCACCCCTAGGTTGGTTCCTCTTCCCTCAAGGGCTCACTCCTGCCCCTTGGCACCAACCATGAGACCAAGACGGCTCTTCCAGGGTGGCCTACATCATCCCTGACATTGTGGAGTTTGACTTGTCCCCCCTAGTGGGCCTGCGCCCCCTCTACCTGGGAGCAGCTTAGGGTAGGATGAGTGAGGCTCATCTTCAAATCTGGCTGTAAGCTAGCACAGATCTGAGCCTGTGGTTGATCTGATGGACAGAGAGAACCCTGGGAGAGGATCCAATGCTTGACCTCCTTCAGGGGCAGCAGCAGCCCTCTGCAGAGCCTGCCCCAGCCTGCCCCACCCCCGCTGGCCTCCTGGGGGCGCGCTGGTACCGCAGTTTCCCGATGTAGCTGTCCCCTCCTCTAGACAAGTCTGTAGGGTCCACGGAGATGAGGTAATTGGAAGTTTTACTCTTCTTTCTCTTCCTTCCCGCCAGGAGGAACACCTTGGGGAGTGGAGCAAAGTCATGCATGTTCCAGGCCCAGCCTCCAGTCCACATGCAATCCCAGGACCACTCACACAAGCGATCCCCTCGCTTCAGCTCTTGAACATACACATGTGCACACATATGCACCAATGGGGACACAGGCTTCTGTCTCTTTGGGGGAACTGGCAGGTCAGTGCTACAGCTGAGGCTTCCAGTCCCACTCCAGCCCCCAGGACTTCAAGCCCACAGGATGAAACTGCACGTCCAAGCCAACCTCACCTTCTTCCCGTCCTCACGGTCCAGGTGCAGGAAGTAGGTGGGGTACATGCCCCGGTCCATGCCCTTCTTGTCCCGTGTGATGCGGCACTTGATGGTGATCCCCTGGGGGGCCGGCCTCAGGGCAAACTCTTCGAGATCCTGGACCTCAACATCCACCGACGGCTCGGGGGCTGTGGGGCTGGGGGCCGAGGCTGCCTCCTACCAAGGAGAGAGGAGGAGCCTAAGACCCAGGCAGGGACCCCGAGCTGCTGAAATTGATGGTCTGGAATCCAAAGCTGCCCCCATGTGGTGGTGGTGGGAGACAGGGCTGGCACCCTGGGATGTGGGCACAGAGATCTTGCCCCTGGGCCAGCAGCTGGCTTCCTAGCTGTTCCTTCAGCTCAGCACCCCAGGGTAGGGATGGAGGGAACAGGCAGGCTCTCAGAAGCCATGCTGTCCAACTCCAGCTCCCCCGCCCTCTGGCTTGACTGAAGACTGGGAGGACAGAAGAGCCCCAGGGGAAAAAACTCTTGACAGGCACCTCGGCCCAGCCCTCGGTCCCGGAAAGCCAACTCCGCCTCACTTCACTTCGTTCCCCTCCCACCTGGGTGGCACTGCTGTCTGCCTTCCTGCTGAGCAGGAGCTCCTCACTCACCCTGGTGGACTTCCTGCTCGTGGCGGAGCTGGGGCGGGTGTTGCTATTCAGCTGGGAGGAGCTGGAGCTGTTCTCGTCCTCCTCCTCCTCCTCCTCCTCCTCCTCGAAGCTCATGCTGCTGGAGATGCCTGGGCCGGGCAGAGGAGTGGGAGGGGACGAGTGGTCACACAGGCACACCCAGTCACTCACCCGTCCACTGGCTCCAAGTCACCCATTCACACAACACACACGGACACACACACGCAGAGTGGCACGTACACACGTACATCCACGCACTCCCACGCACACATTCAGATGCACACTAGGATGCTCTCTCTCTGGTGCATATGTGAGCTGGGGCTGGTCACTGTCCCCGGGTGCAGCCCCCCGCCCAGCCTCAGCTGTCAGACCCTATCTGACAGCCAGGGTGCCCTGTCTCCTGGGTAGCAAGGCCTGAACTGAGCTGGCCCTGCCTGGGAGCCTCCGTCTCTGGCCTCAAGTCTACTGGAGGCCTTGGCTGGCAAAACCTATAAAATCTCGAGTAAGGCCCAACTCCTCACTCAGTCTGATGCTCAGGTCCACCAATCCTCTCCAAAGAAAGTGAAAGTCGCTCAGTTGTGTCTAACTCTTTGCGACCCCATGGCTCCTCTGTCCACGGGGATTCTCCAGGTAAGAAGACTGGAGTGAGTGGCCATTCCCTTCTCCAGGGGATCTTTCTGACCCAGGAATCGAACCAGGGTTTCCAGCACTGCAGGTGGATTCTTTACCAACTGAGTTACCAGGGCGGCCCATCCTCTCCAAAACCTGCCCTGTCTACATGCCTTCACATCTTCACCCCAGCTCAACAGCCCTTCCTCCAGGAAGCTGTCCCTCATGCAACGTCTCAGAACGTGTGCACTGTGGGCTCTCCCTACACCACCTCCCTGGGGCAGAGCTCACTCTCTGGGCAGCAGGTCTCCTGGGACGGTATGCCTTGCCTCTCAGCCTCCTGGCCCTGCTCCCTCTAGCTCAACAGAGTGGGGACATTTTGTAAGAAAAGAACTTTCTCAGAGGGACAAAAGGGAAAGGAAATCTGTCCCCACACCTGGGCCTCCCTGTGGGCAGGAGATGGGGATGGGGACCCAGGGCTGGGTTGTGGGCTGACTGGTTCCTTGAGCCACACTTCTCTCCCTCAACGCAGCCTTCTCAGGGGTCCCTGCCCAAGCTGCTCACTGGTCTCCAAGTGTGCCCCCAACCAGGGCCTGGGAGGAGCTGAAACAGACACAGGAGGGCCATGCTCCCTGAGAAAGGTGCACCGGAGAACCTGGGGCTGAGCTTTGGGGGGTGTCTCTGGACCCCCACGGGGCTCACCCTTCCTCTGCATCGTGGCACGGATGTCCTGCCCACCGGGCCGTGTGCCGCCACCTGTGGCCGTCTCCCCCGCGTCCTGGGCCTGGTCCGACTGGCCCACAGTCAGGATCTGCACAGGGCCTCGGGCCTCAGACTTGTCTTCAGCCAGTGCTGCTGGCCCGCCGGAGCCTGCAGGCCATGGACACTCCTGAGTCCCATCCAGGGGTGTGGAGGGGGCGGGGCAGCCTGGATCCCCAGGTGTCCAGGAAGAGGGTGAGGGAAGAACGGGGACACCTCTGAAAACTTTATTTGAAAAACCAATTTTTAAAAAAAAGAATGACCACTGTCAGCCTCTTAATGATGGATGAGCTAGGAAGGGGCACAGGCTCCATTTCTTCTGCTGTTCCCCCACATCTGCGGCTGAGGGGGGCACTGAAATGCCTCGCGTCCCTAGGCAGCCGGCTCCAGGTACATGGTGAGCAGGAGAGGAGGGAGAACGAGGCCGGGTCCAACACAGCGAGGCCACCACTCAGCTCGGACACGGCCAGCTCTGCACTCTCAGTGCCGGCCTGCTCTCTCACATGCACACACAGACTCACACACATCAGTGGAACGCACAGGGCCCCTGGAAAAAGACAGGTCGGCGTACACTCGCCTTCCCAAACGGAGGAGCTCCCACCTCCCCCATCAACCTTCCTGCCCAAGTTGCCACAGCTTTGGGACCAGAAACAAGGCCTGGCCCACACACCTGGGCTTGGCCTAAAATGCTGCAGTCACTCCACAGGCCCTCGGACCCAACACACCACTGTCGACCATGACATGGAGGCCTGGAAGCCCCCCAGGTCCAAGGGCTGAGGAGTAGGCTGGCCAGCAGAGACGGGACTCAGGGCAGGGCCACTGTAACTGGCCTTGATCTCCAGGGATCTTTTCTGGAGAGGGAGGAGCAGAGGGAACAGACTGGTCTGTGGGCCAAGAGGAAGGAAATGGGACTGGAGAAGTGAAGAAGCCCACAGGACGACTGAGCACTGCCCAAAGGGGAAACAGGCTGCCCGGGAGACACTTAGGCTCCCAGAGGAAGTGTCCTGATCAGGGTGGAGGTGCTTGGGCGGGCGGGGAGGGGCTTCCTGGGCCACAGCTGAGCTGGACTTCACATCCTCCGGCAGCGGGAGAGTCTTGCCCAGGCCCACGGGCCAGCCGGTCCCACATGAGCAGGAGGAGGCCAGTGAGCCAACTGGGGGATCCTGAGTGCCATTTGGGGCTCTCCCCGAGGACTCTCACCCAGCCCCTCACCCCCAAGCCTGGAGGACAAGCATCCTGCCAGCCCCACAGTGGGGGCCGGGCCTCCCGAAGAGGGGGCAGTAAAGGCAAGCCAACCTTTGTGCTTCCCCTTCCTCTCCTTCCTAGAGGCCCCGCCCTGGCCCCCTGCCGCGGCGGCCGCCTTGGTTCTCTTGGCTGAGGCTGGTGCTGTGGGGTGGGCAGTTCCCAGGGGCACACTGGCAAGCGAGTCGGCCTCTTGAACTGCTCAGGAGAAGGCCGGGGAGGGGGAGGGAGAGAGAGAGAGAGAGAGAGAGAAATGCATACAAGGTGAGACCAGAGCTCCAGCACAACACTTCCCAGCTCCCCCACCAGGGCCTCTGTACCATCATCCCTCCAGGCAAAGGTGTGCAGGGCAGGCCAGGCTGGAGGGAGGTGGCACCCCCCACCCCAACCCAACAGGGTGCTAAAGTCAACAGCCTGGTCTGGTCCACGACCACCCCAGAAGCAGAGCAGTTGGGGAGGCAGAGGGAGTGTGCCTGCAAGAGTGGGGCTCACCGATGATGGTGGGTGAAGACAGAAAAGGCGGCAGTGTCCAGAAGAGACCACAGTGAGGGCGAGCACCCCAGGGACTGCACTGCTCTCCTGGGACAAGCCCTCGAAGCAGAATAAATGGATCCCAAGAGCTGCCTGCCGAGTGCAAGGTCTCGGAAGGGCCACCACTGGGGATCTCCACCCTCTCCAGGCATCAGAAGCCCAATCTGTCAAGGCCCTTGAGTGGCTTCTCACTGCTCACTGCTCTTAAGATGACGACCAGTGTCCTCCCGCAAGCCTGGCCTTCCCCTTGGCCTAACTGTGCCCTTGGCACCTGTTGGGCATCCCAGGTCCCAGACACACCCCAGACTCCCTCCTGCCTGCCACGGGCCTGCTCTTGCTGTCTCACCACCTGGAGTGCCCTCACCACACAGCCCCCGCTCCCACTAACTCCCATCAGCCTGCGAGTTCCAGCTCAGACGTCACCTCCTAGGGAAACCCTGCTCCGGCCACTACTCTGCCATATACTCGCCGAGCTTGGCTTCCTTCCGCAACCCACACCTATGACAGTCTGTTTCATCCTCTCCCTGCTCCTAGATCTTAAGGTCCATGAGAGAACAGAGACTGCATCGGTTTGTGCTCACCCTGGACCCCCAGCCTCTAACCCAGAGCCTGACACAAACAAGCTCTCAATAAATATTTAAGAAATGGATAAATATATACATGAATGAACACAGCCAGTAGGTCAAAAACTCTCCACTGGGATAAAATGCTGGTTCTGATTTATCTCATCTTCTTCTGGAGTTCCCTAGTTGCTCATATGGTAAAGAATCGGCGTGCAATGCAGAAGACCTGGGTTCAATCCTTGGGTCGGGAAGGTCCCTTGTACAAGGGAATGGCTACCCACTCCAGTATTCTTGCTTGGAGAATCCCATGGACAGAGGAGCCTGGCAGTCTACAGTCTATGGGGTCGCAGAGTCAGACACGACTGAGCAACTAATACTCACTTTTTCACATCTTTCTCTGGGAATGATCCCTGTGTATTTTACATCAACAGCCAGCAGAGGGCAGAGCAGAGGCAGCAGAGGCTGCAGGGGGCATGGCTCCTGGAAACCCGAATCCCACATTGGCCAGCCTGGTGAGCAGCCTCTAGAGCTAGGGAAGCCTGGACCTGAGACGCTGCCCTCACCCCGCCTGGTCTGGAGTCTGGGCAGGGGACAGCATTCAGCTGACTGGACCTGGGAACACAGCACAGCTGCTCCAACCTTCAAAGCCCTGGGACAGAACTTTCCTCACTTTATAGGGAAGGAAACAGACTTGAGAGGGTAGGCAACTGGCTCACAGTGACAAGTGAGCAGGTGACCCACACGACCAGAAACTCTGACTTTGGCTATGCACTCTCAGAGGCGCTGCGGTCTTTCTGCAGGCCTGGCCCAGCCCAGCACACAGTCAGTGCTCGTGAAATACCTGCCAAAGTGACTGCACAGATGTGACCTGCCAGACTCTGTCTCAAAGTCTCAAGATGTTGGCTCTGGCACAAACTGGCAGGGCCTGAAGTCCCTGGAGCAGGCTCCCCTGCCACGGGCAGACTCAGATGGCCAGGTGCCAGGCTTGGCAGAGCTGGGGCGGTGATGCTGGGCTCCAGTGGATGCACACTGAACTCCACCAAACCCAGAACGGCGGGGGGCCTTCTCTGCAAGACACTGTGGCCGCCCTTGGGGCAGCACCCATGGACGAGGAGTGAGGGGAAGGCTGCCAGGTAAGGCTGGGGCTGGGGGCCGTGCCGGCTGGAGCAGCTGAGGCTGCCTCCCACAGACCATCCCCTTCTCTAAAGGGCTTCTGAGGTGGAGCAGACACATCAGCTGCGGCCCACGTGCTGAACTGAAGCGCACACGGGGGCATTACTGTGAAGGAGCCCCACGGCGAGGCAACTACCAGTCGTCTGAAGTGGCTGGAGGCCGCATATGCATATCCCGAGGAAGCCCGGAAGGAGGGGAGCCTTCCAACTGCAAAGCCAGAGGCCTGCAACCTTCTTATAGTCACTTGTCGACAGAGGAGCTGCCGTGATCACTGGCCACCAGCAGGGGGCAGTGGGGACTGAGCCTGAGTCCTCCTTTCAGGCTCAGAGAGACCCACCCTCTGCCCAGCCTGGGGTTCTCAGCAGAAAGGAGGGTCCTGAGCACTGGGATGAAATCGAGGCGTCCCTGCCCCCAGGATGAGCCGCAGAGAATTCCCTTCCCAGGAGACTCCGCTGAGAACCAATGTGTACACAGCTGGGAGCTGGAGGCTGCTGGTCATCACGGCTCCATGCAGGGACCCGTGGGCCAGAGGCTGGGCGCACTGAGGGTTTGGGGAACCCAGGAAGGGGAGGCGACAAATGTCTGTCTATCTGTGACAAGAGGCATGGGTGAGCAGCATGTGAGATGGAGTCTTCTCGAGAGACAGAAAGCTGGCGGGGAGCAGACTGTTCTGCTCCTGAGAGGTGCCTCCTGCTTTCAGGGAAATGTTCCAGATCAGAAACCTGGGCTTTTGAAGTCCCAGGCCCACAAAGCTGTACCTTCTGGCCCCACACCTGGCATGGGAGCCCAAGGCTCTAGATCCCAGCCTCCCTCTGCCTGTCCCACCACTCTGCCCACTGGGCACCCCCAACAGGATGGGCCCCTCAGCTATCCAGGCCAGCAGGAAGTCCCTGAGGGCCCCCGCAAGCAGTCCCAGGGTGGGGTGTACCTTGGTAGCCGGTGCTGCCGCTGAGGTAGGACTCCACCAGGGGGGCCTGCTCCTCCGACTGCCGGGCCCGCCGGCTCCTGGGCCGCCCGTCGGCATTGGCCTGCACCATCAGGGGCTCCTGGCGCTTCTTCTTCTGCTTCTGCTCCAGCAGGGCCCGCTACAGAGGCAGTGGACACACACACGGGTTGGCGGGCCCTGAGACAGCCGACCACCTCCCCAAGGGAAGGCGCCCAGATGAGGACTTGGGGGACCCTGCTGTCTCCGTATGGTTCCAGAGGTCACAGTGGGGTCCACGGCCCACTCTGGCCTTGTGCCCCAGGACTTGGGGTCCAAGGGAGGCAGGCACGTATCAGTCCAGGTAGTTGCCCTGGCAGGGTCACAGCACAGTGGCCTGAGCTGCCTCCCAGCAGGAGCCTTAGGTGCCAGGGTGGTGCTAAGCTGGTGAAGGAGAGAGCTCACCACTTCTCCCTGGGAGGGCCCCCTCTCTCCACCACACAGGATCACCCAGGAAGGAGGACCGCTCCCCCACCCCCCGCCCTTGGAGACCCCGCCCAGACTCCGGCCTGGATGGCGCGTGCTGGCCGCCCTCCCACCCGCCTCCAGCCTCACTCACCTGCCTATCAAGCTTCTGCTGCCGCAGGTTGCTGCCCTCATCATCTAAGACACTGCAGGGGGAGAGAGGGTCACTCAGGGCTGGCCTACGAGGAGCCAGGACCACCCAGAGCCCTCTCCCAACATATCTGGGTTCTTTCAGCTCCTCCCATCATGGCTGCTGGGCATGGGTCGGGGCAGAAGGGTGAAGCTATATTCTGGGAACTGGCTAGAGACATAGACATGAGCTGTCTTTCTGCTACTTCAGGGACTTACCTCCTACTGCGATCCCTGCTGCCCAGGGACTTCCCAGTCTACCCCGCCCCGGTTAACTGAGGAGGAAACTTTCCCGTTGGGCCCATTAGGGCCCGGCCTGACTGAGATCCAGGGGGCATCAGTCACAAGCCGGGCCCCAGGCGGGGCTTCAGACTCAAGAGCCTGCCCCTCTGGCTCAACCCCTCCATCTTTCCATCCTTCTGGTGGAGGCTGGGTCTTCTGGGGCAGACTCTCGCCATCCATTCATGAGCAACTCCTGGCTCTCCAGGTGGTAAAGCGGAGCTGCTGACACTGCCCACCTCCCTGCCCCACTTCAAGAGGACCCCGGGATTTGGAGACTGAAACTGAAACACCAGCCAGTCCCTCCAGGCACGGTGAGGGCTGGGTGCAGATGTGTGCAGGGCGGACACAGCACATCGATGCACAGCCCAGCAACCAGCCGCTGGGTCCTTCCTTGGCTGCCTACACGGAGTGGGTGGCATCAAATCCTTGAGTCCTTTAACTAAGGTCGTGGGACGGGCAACCTCATCTCACAAGGACTGGCCCTGCCTCCAAGTAAGGCAGAGCATGAGGAGGGAGCGCCAAGCACTTAAGCTTTCTTTCTAGTCTAACACATGCATGAGACCTAGACCCAAGCCTGTAGAGCCAAGGTCAGGCCAGCTGCATGGGGGCAGGGCTGGAGCCTGAGGATGCGAGCTCTGGGAACCCCCAGACTGCCCTGGCCCCCTTATTCCAGAGCCTGCCACTGAACCAGACCTTGTGTGGGTACCTGCACAGGTGTGTCCAAGTGTGCTGGGTTTGTGTGTGAGGCTGTAGAAGTATCTCATGTGTGCGCACACTGGGAGATGTCCACATGTGTAAGCATGTACCTGGATATACATGCATGCAGACACCGTGTCAGAGGTGGGTGTCCTGAGCGCAGCCAAGCACGGTCGCACGTAAGGAAGTCACATCACCCTGCAGACAAGGTGAGGTGATCCACCTCCTCCTGACAGCAGCAGCCCTTTCCAACTGGAACAATCATTGACCTGAAATGTCCTTTCAGCTCAGCAAACTGCTTGTGCTGCAGGGGCTGGCTGGGGTTGGCGCGGAGTCCACGGATTGCAGACGACCCACCACCCAGCCCGCTGGCTTCACCGCCTCCCTGGCCACGACCTGTGAAGACTGCGTATTTTGAACTAGCAGCTGTCCTACCTACTTGACATCTGGGAAGGACTTGCCCAATGCCCATGGGCTGCTCTACACACAAGAAGAGCCCGATTGTGATCTGGGGCCCTTCATAGATCAGCCTCATTCACTAAACCCTCAGCAGCCAGAGCACAGGAGAACACACTACTCAGACATGCTTCTAGTCAAGGCCTCAGTCTCCCTAAAAGAGCCTACCTGCCTAAGAGCACGCAGCTGCACGTGGGCCTCCCCAAGGGCAATGCTAGGCCCAGAGGACAGAGAATAGCTCTGAAAAATCCCAGCTGGCTGGGACAGTGAGGGTCCCGTCACAGGAGGCCACACACAGGACAGGCAGGGCAGACGGTGAGCAGGGTGCCTGGGAGTCCAGCCAGGTCCAGAGGCTACAACTCTTCTCCTGTCTCTCTGCCTCCAGCCAATGGCCTGACTGGAGAGTTCAAGGGCCACACATCCTCAAAGGCTCAGTGTACCAACACCACTGTCCTCATGGTCCATGGTGCTACCTGGCCGAGAGGAGCAACGGGGCCTGAAATCCAACTGTGCCCTGCCCTCCATGCTTTGTGCCTTGGCACATGTGGGGCAGCGGGCGTCTCAGGCATGTTGGCCACCTCTGCAAGGCTGTGCTGCCTCCCCTTCCTGCCAGCAGGAGAGGCTGTTTCCTGGCTCACCGGGATGACGTGAGCCAGTCATCTAGGTCATCCCTGGCCCTGGGCTTGGCTGAGCAGGACACAGGCAACTATTTCCATGGTGCTGACACCATGCAAGGAGCTGACGTCTAACATGAAAAGGCAACATCCTACTGAAAGGTAAGCTCACATAGGCAATGCCACCTCCAAACTGCGGATCACAGTGGTTGCTCAACTGACAAAAGGTGGTTCCTGCCGCTGTGGCCTCCTTGCCCAGTGCCCCCCACCCCACCCCAACAACCTCATCCACGTGGAGAGGACATCTTCCTAGCACAGGCACTGTCCCACTGCCATGGACTTTCCACTCCGTTCCATCACTTCCTCTTCCTCTGTCCCCACCTCCATCCCCCAATGGGGGAGAAAGACAAAGAGTACGACTACAGGTAGAATGGACTTAATCACCGGCCTTCAGAGAAAGATCAATGAATGCAAGGGTGAGGCTTCTGAAGAGATTCCAGAAACTCAGATACCCCAGAAGTGCCTGGAGAGCCACCCCCCTCCTGAGTGGAGGATGCAGGTGAGTGCGGGATGCAGGGCAGGGGGCGGCAACCGGGGAGAAGCAACACGTGCCTGGTGAGCAAGACCCATCCAGGAGGGCCGACAATCAATCCAGCTAAACGAGGAGGCTCTGAGAGCAGGCAGCAGCCCGTGCAGGGCAGCAGGGTGCTTTCTGAGAGCCACAAAAGCAAAGGGTGGACCACATCACCTGGCACCCGCCAGCTGGTAGTGGGTGGTGTTTCTGCCTGACAACAATGTACCCGGAGCACACAACATCTGTCGCTGGTGAATAACAAAGAATCCCCTGCACACAGCGCAACAATGACAACAATGGTGGCCGTCTCCAGGGAGAGCAGAACCAGAGCTCCTCTCTCACCCCGAAAGCAGCCCAGCCAGTCCTCCCCACCTCACCTCCCCCAGACAGCCCTGCCTCCTACAACAGAACCTCTCCCAGGCATCTTCTTTCCTCACTCCCCGGCCTGCCTCCTTCTGCCTCTGTTCTGGACAGCACTAAACGATAACCATGAAAGGAGACAGTAATGGCCTTTTAATGACTCGGGCTCCAATTATGGAATCACTGCCAAGCCCAGGCTGCCAGCTGCAGCCCCGCCAGGAGACTCGGACAGGAGACAGGGCACTGATGGATGGGTCTTCCAGCTGACCCCGGCGGCTGCTTCACGGCGGTAACCAGAGGGGCCGGGAAAGCACTGGCCACTAGCTCGTGAAGGCCAGAGAAACCTAGTCTGCGGTATCCATCCATCCATCTGCTCTGCCCAAGGCCAATCAAGTGACCCCTGAACCTCCCAGGAGATGGCCCCTCCACATCCCCCAGCTTCAAAGCCACCAGACAGATATCTGAGAGTGAACCATGTATGACAGCAAGGGTCAGGGACACTTCTTCCAGGGGCTGGAAAAGCCAGACTTGGCCAACGTCGCCAGGAACCCAGGTCCCCCCTCTCGTTAGACCCCACCTCCATTCTCCGGCTAGTCCACCAGAGCCGACCAGAGGCCAGGCCCTCCTCGGAGCAGACCCAGTCTCCAGGCCCACTCCCTGCCCTCTGCTCCCTTTCCTCCCGCTCAGCCACAGTGGGGCCGGCCCTTGCTGGACTCGGGCCGTCAGGCAAGTGTGTTGGCAGGGGAGGAAAGACCACCTGCTTGGCTGTGAACTCTGCCCAATGCTGGAACCTCCCCACTTCCCAGCACGTCCAGACCTGTGGCTTCTGTTGCCCAGTGGCTGCTTGGAACATTGTGGGCAACATGGTGGAGGTGGGAACAGAGGCAACCCCAGAAGAGAGAGGACCACTACTCACAAGAGCCAGCCTCCCAGGATGAGGCTTCTCCATGCCAGCCACTGGCTCCCAAACTTACCAGGTCAGTCCCAACTGCTGGGGGCACTCAACCCTGACTTGATAGTTCAGACCTGCTGGGGAAGCTGCCCCAGAATCAATCCCCCCACCTCACACTTTTCTTTTTCAAAGCCAATGACACATGGGATTCTAATGCTCAGCCATGCAAATAGAGACCAGGAGTCAGAGCTTGCGATCTCTAAAGAACAAAAAAGAAACTGAGAAGTTGCTCTAAGGCTGGAAGCATGCAAGCACAGTCTTCTGTTCAGATGCGGGAAAACATTATAGTGTGCAGAACAGGGTGGAAGGGGTCAACTGAATATCTAGACAGGATGTGACCATTAGGAGCAAGGCCAAGTACGCTGGTAGGTCAGGACACATGTCCTCGGGCCTATCAGAAAAGATGGGAGGACAGTACAGCCAGGCCTCCGCATGGAGCTGCAGGGACCGGTGACCCTACCACAGGGGCAAGACGAAGCCATGCCCGTGGTGTGCTGGGTCAGTCAGATGATAAAGGTGTTGGCAACAATCGGTCATGTCATCATCAAAGGAGGTTTCTATTAATAGCACCATGCTTCTCTTGGTTAGCAGGTTTTTCGATGACCTGACACAAGGCAGGGCTCTGAGCAGACTTACAGGTGAAACGTAGAAGAGATACTAACTGTCCACTAAGAGAGTGTGAATTCAGAAGACCCTAGAAGCCTAACAGGAAGTGGTCAAATCTTACAGGTGGGTCCCCAAACACCCCGTCTTCCCACACAGGCAGAATGGAGAAGACAGGGCTTGACATCAGCCTGATGAAAGACTCCGCAGTTTTGCTCACAGAGGCCTTGAGAGGAGTGGTCAGTATCAAAGCCACCCCCCGGGGTGGTAGGGCTGGAGGGCAGAGGTCCACTGTGAGGAAATAACACCTCACTCTGCTCGATGCTGGACATCTGGACAGGCCACAGCCAGGACGCCGCCTGCGGCTCCAGGAGTTGGAGGAGGGCAGAGACCAATCTGAGCGCATCCACAGGCTCCCTGCTCCCTGGATCGTTTGTCAACTTTGTGCTCCTGCTCCCTCCACCCCGGGCAGCAGCAAGACGACTTCCCAAAGACGCTCGGGGTGGGAGAGGAGAGAAACTCCATGTGGAACTACGGGCAGAGGGTCTGCTCTTCCCTCCTGCGGCCAGAGGCAAAGCAGCGGGCCAGAGTCCGGGCACCTCTGAGGCAGAACTGAAAGACGGGAGTCTTGCCTAATGAGCAGTCATTCCTCTCCCCGAGAAGCGGAGTGAGAAGGGCAGTACCAGGAGGATCTTAATGAGGACCAAAGGAGGGGAAGGGCTTCCTTGGTGGCTCACACAGTAATGCAATGCAGGAGAACCTGGGTTCGATCCCTGGGTCAGGAAGATCCCCTGGAGAAGGGAATGGCTAACCACTCCAGTATCCTTGCCTGCATGGACAAGAGGAGCCTGAGGGGCCACAGTTCATGGGGTTGCAAAGAGTTGGACGTGACTGAGCGACTCACACACAGAACAAGAGGAGGGGAAACCCAGAGACAGGAGTAGGCTCACTCTAAGGGAGAGTTTTCTAATGGTCTCGTCCATCGGAAGTGAGGCTGCTGGCAGGGATGCTGAGGGGAGCGTTCACACAGAAGACTGGGCAGTCTGTGAGGGCCCTTCTTGCCTGAAATTCTCCTTCTCTGACCTAGAGCTGTGCTTTGCCAGTAGCACTCAGGAAGCCCCGTTTTGACGGGAGAGTACTGCAGCCCTCAGGGGTGCTGAGAAGCCAGGTGTGGGGCCAGGAGAGCTGGGAAGTCCTACAGTCTACCGGGGAATGCCACTTTGATTCAAAGCAATGGGCACCGTGTCCATGCACGGTCATGCCAGGCATGTGCCAGGCTCTTCAGGTGCATTCCCCACTCTCCAGGAGTTCATGGCCGGTGAAGGAGGCGCCAGGCAGCGGGCACAGGACGGTGCAGACAGAGCACAGAGGACAAGGCTGGTCATCACTCCCTCCCTCCAATACACCTGCGGCCAGCAGGCTCTCCTGACTCTCACTGCTCCTCCTTCAGCCCATAAAACGTAAAATCATGAACCAGGGACGGTTAATACTCCTCAAGAACACAGGTGAAGGAAGAATGGCAGAAATAAAAATCAGTAGTAGTAATAATATGGAAAGAAAAAAAAACCCAAAAAGTTATAACAGTTGTTACACTTTATAAACTAAATGGCTCCCTTCTAAGTCAGAATGTGAGGTTAATCCATGATCATTACAAATTGAGTCACAATTACCCTTAAGAAGATTAACACCAGCTGTCACAGCTTCAAAGAAAACGCGCCAGGTCTGGGCGATGCAGGTGCAAACCACCACTGAGGCAGCAGAACCCCCACCAGGAGAGCTAACAAGATATCGACCCACCTCTGGTCCCCAAGCCAGATGATACCCTCCAGTTCCGACATGCTGTGACACGAGGGAAACCTCACACCAAAGCACGTGCACACCCGCCTCTCCCCCTCATCTCCAAGTGCATCGCCTCACCATCTTCTGCCCCAGTTTCCTCTGTGATCAGGCAGGCATGTGGCTATGACTGCGATCAGCAGCCCTGTGAGTGCAAAAGGCAATTTGCATCTGCTCCTCTGGGCCAGATCTCCTCATTCTGGAAGTCTACACCCAAGTTCAGTGCTTTCTGAGGCTCACAAAAGCTCAGAAAGACCCCAGCAAGGTGGGAGACACCGACAACTTCTAACTCCAGCTCACCTCCAGCTAGACACCTACCCTCCCCGCCACAGAACAAGAAAGAGGGTGGCAGAGCGATGGGACGGTGGACAAGGCAGGGCTGCAAGGGGGCCAAGATGTTCCTTGGGGCTGGGCTTCAGGGTGGCAGGATTCTGTGCTCCAGATGGAGTGTGTGGGCTCAGGAAAGGAATGAGAGGATGGGGTAGTTGGGCCTGAGCTGGGGCAAGTGCCAAATCCCTCTCTGCAGGATGCCACTGCCTGGGACTCGTGGGAAGACTGAGCACTCCGGGAGACAGCCCCACCTCCCTAGTGCCCTCTCCCCTAGAGGCAGGCTTAAGCCTCCCCAGTATGAGGCTGACTTTCTCTAAGACCTGAGCGCTCCCTTCACAAGTTGCTGTGGTTCTTGGCTCCTGGGAGAGGCTTCCTTGAACCACGATCTGGCCTGGTCCCCAGCCTGCGGATCCTAAACATGCCATCACATCCCAGCTCCACGCGCTGCCCCTTTTCTCCCTTCCTCGTCAGTCAGTCTGTGGCCACCAGCCTGCCATCAGCACCCTGGGCAGGTACTCCCACAGCACTCATAGCCTCTAATCTCACAGGCACTGCCCAGGCATCCCTGCTGGGTGGTTAGAAGAGGTTAATGACACTCTGTGAGCTGCAGTGTCTTGTAGAAAGCCCTCAGCACACACGTGTCAAGAAGGCCAGGATGCTCCAGAAACTACTTGCACCCCCAGCCAAGATGCCCTGTGCGGGGTGACAACCCTTCTGAGTCCACAGAGCCCCAGTCCCCTGATGGGACTGTCTCCTGGTCTATATGAGACTGCAGTGTGACTGCATATGTTCACAGGAAATCCTGGGTTGATGTGTGTGTGTTGGTGGGAGGGGCGCCCACAAAAGCTAACTTGGGAAACGCTGAAGCCCCCAAAGCAGCTGAGATTAGAGACCACAACAATTCTCAAGAGAAAAACTGAAGTCTCAGGCCAGGGACAGGTGCTTGTTTGTAGCAGGATCTACTTTTAACAAGCCTCAGGCAGTTTCAGCTGATTTCAATTTGGATGCTGTCTGGACAGACTCATCGAAGAGCCCTGTCAGAATTATTTTCTATCAGTGACTGGAATCAGGTCTCTTTAAGAGCAGGCTGTGTTACAGGCAGGTCTGGAGTCTGTGCCTGCCAGCCACAAGCATCTGCACCTGGGCTGGCAAGAACATGGTGGACCTTAGAAGTCCAGCACCCCTTTTACACACATGCCTCTCAGGGGAGGCCTGGAGATAGCCCCGTAGCCCATGGCAACCAAGGAGCCAATGGGTGGCCAAGGATCTAGTGCTGCCATGGCGATGAGCTCTTTTCCAGTGGTAATGGAGAGAATGGAGTAGAGTGGATGGGGAAAGGCCTGCACCTGTGCAAGCTCCAGAAACCGCCCCCCGACCACCCCAACCTCCACACAGGTGTGAACACTCAGCTGTCCTTGGGACAGACCACAGCATCCGGGAACACAGGCAGGCCATGCTTCCCTGAGTGTGCCCAGGGTTCCTAGGTTCGCTCTCTTGTGCATGTGAAGGCAGTTCTCATGTACTGAGTTGGTTTGTATGCAGGTGTTTAAACCAGTTAGCAAGTGGATTTCTGTGTCTTTGATAGATACCAGTGGTACCTGTGTGTGGGTAGTGGGAGGCAGGTATTCCACCAAATACAGGATGTGTGTGTGTACAGATAGGCAGGAGTACACCTGTGTGATCCCGAGAATCAGTGAGTGTGTGTGTGTACACGCACGCAGCAATACATGGAGCATGAATATAGAAGCAGCCTGTGCTTTAGGTTCAGAATGGCTGTCTCCAGGAATTCATGCTCTGACTGTGTGAACCGACCAGCAGGAGCGTCTTTGGTCCAGTGGACGTCCGATGGGTGCATGTCTGCAGATGTATGTGTGTGTGCACGCGGCTATACTGGCGTGTGACCAGTATGCTGGGCCTAGGAGGGGGCTCAGCACGGTTAACTCCCTCCCCAGGCAGCCACATGGCGCTGCCCGCCCCAACAAGGCCCATACAGGCCCAGAGAACTGGCCTCTTCCAGCAACGCCGGCCGATAAGTGGGGAGGACAGAGCAGGCAGGTTCACTGGGGGGCCCCCAAAGTTGGGGTAGGAAGGCCCAGCGTCTCTAACCCGCGCCCCTAGGGTAGGGCCAGATGGGGAGGGTACAGCTGTCCTGCGCCCCAGCCCTGCATCCGCAACCAGCCCTGCTCCCGGAGTTCGAAGTGGTGGGCATCCCGACCCAGCACCCTCGACCCTGCCCCGAGCCTTCAGCACTGAAGGGTGGTGGGCTAGTCCCGCGCCCGGGGGAGGAGTGAAGGTGGGGGCCGGCGCCCGCGTACCTGTAGGGAATCCAGTCGGAATGCGGCTTGGAAGTCATGTCTCTCGGGGGCGGGGCGCCAGCTGCGGCTCGGAAGGCCGGGGCTCTTGAGGGCCGGCGCGGGGGCCCTGCTCAGCTTCCGGGCCGCCCAGGGCCGCATCCTCCCGGGCCGGGGCGCTGGGCCCCGCCGAGGCCCGCGCTGCACGCCAGGGCCCCGGCCGCGGGTTCGGAGAACGACTGCTTGCGCCGCGCGATGGGCGAAGCGGCGGAGTGCGCGGGGCCGCCACGGGCGTGCGCGCGCGTGGAGGCGGGAGAAGTCGCCCGCACCGCCACTCGCCGCCAGAGGGGCTGGGGCCCGCGCCGGGGGCCCGGCCTTGGCGTGGCAGCGGCGGCCCGCCCCTCCTCCCTCGCTCCGCCCCGCCCCCGGCGGAGACCCCACCCCCAGATCGGCTCCGGCGTCCCAAACGCCCCCGCCCACCTCACAGAAAGCTCGGGTCCTCTGGCTCCGCGCAAGTGAGAGCGCCTGCGCCCACTTTGGGTGAATAGAGGCGCTGCCACTGGGCGGGTCCCCGACCTCCAAGCCTCAGTTTCTCCTTCTGTGAAACGGGGATAATTCTAACACCTACCTACCTGAACTACCTATTTCCGCTAAGGGATGGGAAACCGTTGCTTAAATGGGGTGAGGGAGAGAAGTACAGGGTGGGATCCAGTTGTGTAGGAAAGGAATGATGCTCCAAAAGACCGAAAGAGCTCCAAGGGGACCTTCAGGTGCCGAGCACGGAGGTTGGCCTTTCCCCTTCCAGGTAGCTCCATCCGCCTCCCCGGGGAACCTTCTTCGGTTTTAGTAAAGGAGGTGTCTTCCCACTGCGGAGGAGTCCTTCCCCTCTAAGCTATAGCCGTCAAGACAAGGATAACATTCAGTCTAGTGCATCCTTAGCCCTTAAATTTTATATTACTTAATCTCCACAGCAGCCTTGAGAGGCAAGTAGTTGCTGCTGTTTCCCAGAGAATAAAGCTTTGGGAAGGCTAAGATGTCCAAGGACAGAAAGCTCCCAGCGATCCGGCTTTAAAGGACCCAGCGTCTGTCTTCCAAAGCCCTAAGGACCACATCTAAACGGAGGCAAAACCTCTCAACAAAGATAACCTTACAGTCTCTGAGCACTGAAGTGGTTCTGGCTGTGACGAGCACCGAGTTCAAACCGTGTTGAGGTGAAGGGCAGCCAATCCACAGTAGGACTGGCTGAAGCTGGGGGAAACCCGGGGATCGAGGAGGGGTCTCCACACTACAGGTGGGTGTCCTCACGTGCACCGCTGGATTGGGCAGCTCCATCCCCCAGCCAGGCCAGGGGAGTGTCCTTGACTGCCTGGCTAATGGTGAGAGCCTGGAAGGGCAGCCCGCTGTCCTTCCATATAGGAGGGCCCCTACAGCCGCCCTGGGTCCACAACCAGGAGCCCCCATCTCAGGACTCGCCCCACTATAAAAAACAGTAACCAGGATCTTGGTGGGGTGGGGGTGGGGGGCGTTTGCTGAGCATCAGGTGCCAGCTGTATAATTTGTGTAATCCTCACAACCACACAGTGGTAGGTGCTCTTATCATGCCCATTTTGTAGCAGAAAAAACAGGCACCGAGAAGACAAAGATCTTGCCCGAAGTCACACACCTGTCAATGGTGAAGCCAGGATTCACACACCAGTGCCCACAGCCCTTGTCCTTAGCTTCCTCCTGCCTATCACAGTTCTTGCAGTGAGCATGCACGCACGCGCGCACACACACACACACACACACACACACACACACACGCACGCCGCCTCCCTCTTCAGGCTTCTGGCGCACAGGGCAGTCAGATCCATCTCTGTCTACTGCAGCATCAATGATCGCCAAAGGCTGTGACCTCTGATTATTTATCAACCTCCAGAGCTATCACTGTCAATGAGAACAGAAAGCAGACAAAAAAAAAAAAAAAAAATTCACCCCAGAGTAGGGTGCAGGGGCAGAAGATAGGGTAGTTTCCTTGTCTGCTGGGACCCTTGGCCTGGGCCTCTGTTTTCACTCCTGTCAGGTTCTAGAAGGGCTGCAGAAAGGGGCTGGTCCCTGCCCTGGAGACCAAGGCAGCACAGCAAATCACTACCCAAGGCCTCTATCTGTCAGGACCTGTGGACGGAACACTGCCTAGAAGCAAGAGGTCAGTACCACCCTCCAGACCACTAGCAGCTACCAACCACTTCAGAGATGAGCTGAGAAGACTGCCTCTTCAAGAACTTCAGGCTACTTTCCTCCTTTTTTCCCAAATTATCTGACACCTTAAAGCAATCAGAATCAAGTTGGAAGGTCTCAGGAGCCTGGAGTAATTGAAACTATTAAATAGACACTTTAAGTTCTGTCCTAAGGGAACATAAACTGGAGGCAGAGTGAGGTGCAGAAAAAAGACAGTTCTCCATGTCTCTTTCTGTGGAGGCTGTGTGCGCCCATGGGATGTGGGGGAGCCAGAGGGGCTGTGTGCCATGTATGCGTGAATGTGTGTGTGTAAGGTATCCTTGCAATCATAATGGGCCTGCACAAGAACATTTGTTAGTTGATATGTTGATATGTGTGCATGAGGAGGATCTAAGCATGTACTTCTGTGAGTTCTACAGGGATGTGTGAGTTTCACACTCAATTCAGAACTGGTGATGGGTTTTGCTGCTCAGATGACTTCCCTGGTTGACATTTTAAGCGTATGCCCTTGGCTTCTACTAAAAAACCACTCCAGAAAGGCATGAGAATATTGTGCTAAACTGTGGTTAAAATACAGCTGTGCTGTACAGTGACCCTTGAAGAAGTACCTAAGCTTTTTAAATTTAGCCCAGGAACAAGGGTATCTCTACTGAAACAGAGCAGCCCACACGCCCTCACCACCTGTCCCATTCCTCAAAGATGAGGTATTTGCTGTGAATTTAAATTCTCCTCCCGGCATGTTAGGCATTTTCGAACATGGTCATGGCTTGTCAAGGGAGAGGAAGAATACATCGGGACAGAAACAGACTGAAGGAACCTTCACCAGCTGCCACCCACCTGGAAGGGACCCTAGCGCAAGTTCCCCTCAGTAAGGCTTGTTCAGTTAAGGAAGAAGGTGAGCATGTTGGCACCTTGCTACTTCCATGTGGAATCTTAAAATTTTCTGTTCCTAATTTAACAGTTTGAGTGTGGGCCACCTTGCATCAATTTTGGAAGCAAAAGGATATGAAGAATAAATGAACATGGATTCAGATTGGGCACCAAGTCCCAAGGTGTCCTCCCAGCTTCATAGCTTGGCACAGTACCCTTGTTTTCTGAGGGAGACAGTGCAATCGACCAAACATCAACTCGACCCAACTGGGCTCAAGGGTCCTTGCAGCAATTCAGCAGGTGTCAGGCTCAAGCCTGCTCTCAGGGAGCTTTCAGTTTGGCAGGAGAGACAGAAAGCACCAACACACCGGTATCACAGTCCAGGTATACAAAGTGCTGGGAGCAGCCAGTGATTCTAAAGGGAGGGACATCAGGTTAGGATAAGCCTTCCCTGAGAATGAGAAAGGATGGCAGTTGAATTGGGCCTTGATGGATGAGGAAGTTTTTTGTTTTTGTCAGCCAGGGAAGTCCCCAGGAGGGTTTTGATAGACAGCTGAGGAAGGAATGGGTGAAGTTTAACAATTCCTGAGAGTCTATGACTGGCTTGGCATGGTTCTGGGCTCTTTTACCAAAGGGCATTCTAGACAGAGAGGATGACATGAGCAAAGGCAGGGATGTGAGAGTCTGTGACCAACGCACATGAAAATCTAAGTGCAAATCACCTAATGGGGTAGTGTGTAGGTGAGTGGTTTGGTGTGGCAGAAAGGCCTAAAAAGTTAAGGTAGGACCAGATCACATGGTCCTCAGAGCATCCGACTGGTGGGCTTGGATTTTATCCTGTAGCCAATGGGGAACCACTAATGGGTTTTAAGCCACGGGTAATCCAATCACTGTGGACGGTGACTGCAGACATGAAATCAGAAGACAACTGCTTCTCTGCAGGAAAGCGATGACAAATCTAGACAGTGTGTTGAAAAGCAGAGACATCACTCTGCCAACAGAGGTCCATACAGTCAAAGGCTACGGTCTTCCCAGTGGTCATATACGGTTGTGAGAGCTGGACTGCAGAAGGCAGAGCACCAAAGAATCGATGCATTCAAACTGTGGAGCTAGAGAAGACTCCTGAGAGTCCCATGGACAGCAAGGAGATCAAACCAGTCACTCTTCAGGGAAATCAACCCTGAATACTCACTGGAAGGACTAATGCTGAAGCTGAAGCTCCAGTATTTTGGCCACCTGATGCAAACAGCCGACTCATTGGAAAAGTCCCTGATGCTGGGAAAGATTGAAGGCAGGAAGAGAAGGGGGTGTCAGAGGATGAGATGGCTGGATGGTATCACCAATGCAATGGACATGAACTTGGGCAAACTTTGGGAGGTGGTGAGGGCCAGGGAAGCCTGGCTTGCTGCACTCCATAGGGTTGCAATGAGTCGGACATGACTGGGGGTGCAACCGAACAGCAACCTGCCCACATGCACCTTTTAGAAAAAGAGAATTGGGAACAAAATGGGGGATAAAGAGAGACAAGCCCAGAGGTACTGAAACCTGCTAGATGATGGATGGGGAAGTCCAGGGCAGAGATAGAAGGCCCTACACCAGGGACCAGTGCTTTGCAAAGCTGTGGGGCAGACATCATGGCAAGATGGCAGCACATGTGTGGGCAGCCAGAGAAGCCCTCTGAAATTCCATTCAAACTGCAGAATATATGGAGACCACTGCTCCATTACACATGATTAAAGTGAGATAAATAGGCTTACTGATGTCTGTGAAAAAAAATGTAGGGTAACCACTCATAAATTAAAAGCAGTATGTCTATTTTCCAAATCACTGCAGAAGAGAGTAGCAAATAAAAATCTTCCGAACAACAGAAATGGTCACAGTCTAGGGACTTCTCTGGTGGTCCAGTGGTTGAGCCTCTGTGCTGCCAAGACAAAGAATTCCGTTACTGATTGGGGAACTAAGATCCCACATGCTGCACAGTGCAGCCAAAACAGAAAAAAATGCTTATAGTCTAAGGGAAACATAAAACTCAAAGTATAAAACAAAGTAATAGGAAGAAAACCAAATGTAACAGTGAGGAAGTCAGTGTAAATGAGTGCCTATAAGACTGGCAGACGTGACTGTCATTTGTGGAGGATGCTCTCTATGCTGGGCACCCTCTGTGTGTTTCATAAAAGCAAAAGGGTGATGAAATGGAACTGTGTGGTTGAGGCTCCAAGGTAATCACATTCCAGGGTGAGGTGGGGCACCACCAAATGTGACATGGAAAAGAGGCTGTATCATGAGCTGGCACATCTCTGATATATATAAAATAGGCTGAAAAAAAAAAGGTTATTGGAGGTTCAACAGGAATTTTAGGAAGAGCTCCCAAGGTCCAGTGAGCCCTGAGTAGGAAGGGTGGAGAATACTATGTCCTTCATCTCCAACCTGAAGGGTGGAGCTTGATGGAAACCCCTATGAGAGCTTAGTGATCGACTCTTTGCAATCCCATGGACTGTAGCCCGCCAGGCTCCTCTGTCCATGGGATTCTTCAGGCAAGAACACTGGAGTGGGTTGCCATTCCCTCCTTCAGGGAATCTTCCCAACCTAGCAATTGAACGTGGGTCTCCTGTGTTGCAGGCAGATTCTTTACTGTCTGAGCTGCCAGGGAAGCCCAGGATGGGGCCACAGTGCTGGGGCATCTGAGTCACACCTGCCCTGATGGCTGAGAGGGTGCTGCTGCCCCAGGGTCAGCCTGTGCTCTCAGGTTAGTGGGGGTGATGGATACAGTGTGGGCCCCTACACAAGGAACAGGTGTGATTGTCTTAGATCCGAGGCCAGAGGGCCCCCTTGTTAGGGGAGGCCACAGTAGGGGAGGGGATGAGTCCAGCTGCTTTCCCCGGGCCTGAGAATGGGGCCATAGGGTGAGCCATAGAGCAGAAGCACCAGCCACATCAAAGGAGCTGTACTTGGGGAGACACCCCAGTGATGGAATGATCGCCAAGAATCCACAAAAACACCCCACACAGAGAGATAGCCCAGAGAGTGTGACACCAGCTCATCAGAATATCGTATCTAGTCAGGGGAGAACTTTCCTCTCATCTCCTCTCCTTGCTTTGTACCTTCATCTTGGACCCTGGAGAGGGTCAGAACTGCTGAGTGGACCCTTGCCTACAAGCAGCTGGCTTGAAGCAGGCTGGGGTGGACAAGAGAAGCTGATGTTATGCCGGAGTTCCAAGATTTTTTTAATCACAATAGATAGAACAGACTAATGGCTGACAGGACCACCTTTGGTTACCTGCAAATGGCCAGAAAAGTCACGGACTTACCTTCAATTTCATCTAGGTTTTGGGGAGGGGGGAACAGCATCGAAGAAAAAAATTAGAGACCACGGGAGACAAAAATAAAGTTGGCTTTATGATTCCATCTCATGAGTCATGCCTATTCAACCCAACAGCTACACATGGCTTCTCTCATCTAATCCTCACAACAACACAATGAGGTAGGTACTATTATTATCCCCATTCTGCAGATGAAGAAACTGGAGGTTACATAACCTGCTCAAAGCCCCACAGATAATAAGTGAAAGAGTTCAAACTCAGGCAGCACAGAGTTCTAGAGCTCACAGCTCAATGGCTATCATTTAGAGAAAACCCAGTGATGAGGGCTTAGCCCTTTGACTCATTAATTCCTGTCCTAGAAATTCAGCCAAGGGAAACATGCACTGGAGCCGAAGTTGATGTACAGAGATAGTCATCCCAGCTTTATTTCTATGGGGGAGATTGGCAGGAATTGGGTGGATGGGGGTGGGGTAACAAAATGTATGTCATCTGGGACTTGGTTAGGTCAACGATTCTACGTTCACAGGATGGATCTCTAAGTATCCTTTAGGAGGAATGTAACTACAGAGCAACAGGTTCATGAGGTAAGGTACAGTATCACAGGAAAGTATAACATCCTACAAAGAAGCTCCACACTAACACATGCACACATGGTCTCAGAAAAAGTTGCCCAGGCTGAGAAAGACACAGTCTAGTCCATTGCAAAGCCACCCTAGGACCACCTTCCAGGTGCTGGCTTCCGCTTAACTCTAGCTTGTGGCTCCTTGGATATCCTTTTGACCCCTCCATAACACAGACAGCACCCTGCCAGTGTGGTTAGGGAGGCAGGCAGTAAACAAACACTTGGTACACAACGGGTTTAGGGAATTAATAAATAATATTCTTAAAGCTGTACAACTGAAATAGCCTTCATCGTCCTATGTAGTATGATCTGTTACCAAGATGGCACCCAGGTGGCCACTCTCCAGTCCACGTGGGCATTAAAAATGTTTGCACCTTTGAGCTAGGTATTAGATGATTTATCTTGGACGGGGTGGGGAAGTGTGGGAAGGAGGCTTAATACCTGCTCTTGGCCCAGTGTACCAGCTCTGCTCTGAGGATCTGCTGAGCATCTTCTGCTCCGAGGACCCAGACGTGGGTGGGGTGTGGCTGGGGGACCCAGAGCCAAGGCACAGGGTCTCTGCCCACTTCCGCACAGGGCATCGAAGGAGCAGGGGCTGTTAGAAATAGGGAAAGACTCTGAGGAGGAGCAACCAGGCCCCCGTGCTCAGCCTGCAGGAGGGGTTTGTTTTATCAGTGTTATTGAATTTGCAGATAAGCAACAATGAATTAAGCTGATCAGGAAGAGAGGGAGCGAGTTCTCATTTGTTCATAATGTAGGATTTATCTAGCAGAGCTCTCTCCTTTGTCAAACAGAGAGCCACTGCCTTTATATCCTCCAGCAAAGAACATTTTATTTTGTAACCTTTCAGAAAACCTATGAGTTTGCGGTTTTGACCTTTTTTTTTTTTTCCCCCTCATCTAAGAAAACCATGGTTATTTAAAATGTGAGGTGCATTTTAAACAACCCTACTCTGAATGTGCTAACCCATCTCTCTAGCAAGAGGAATCAGACCCTGAAATGCAATTTAAACTATTTGCAAAGTTTATTACCCCTAACATACCATCTTTTCGCTCCATGGCCCTTCTCTTTTGCTGCTAATGGTTCATAAATATCAAATTCTAATCAGATTCTAAAGCTACCAGGTCACTGAAGCAGCAGTGTCCTCTAAGGTAAGAGCTATGGGATTGGAATAAAGCTGGTCTACATTTCTGGCTCAGTTTTCCCATCTCTGAAATGGAGAGAAAAGTCACCAAGACCTATAGAGGCAGCAGGTATAGGAGAAAGAACACCAGACCCAGAATTCCAGTCCTGGCTTTGTTATTAATATGCTGTGTGAGTTTGAGTGAGTATGTTGCCTCTCTGTGCCTCAAGAAATTCAGGGAGTGGGATGTTCTCCAAGGCTACCTTCCAGCACTACACATCTCTCTGATATTTTAACTCCTTACAGCAGGGCTGTTAGGAGACAAAAGAAGGTGATTAGAATTTGTCCAACTCTGAAATAAGGATAAAAGTCTTACATTTTATAAAAGAAACACACAGCAGTGAAAACACACTAGACTTGAACTGAATTCTTGTCTTCTCTGTGCTGCTAACTCATTGGATAGCCAAGGACCACTTGCAGGGCTCGCCTCAGTTTCCTCATCTGTTATGTGGGGACAATGCACATCTTGCCTACCACATAGGGTGTGAGAGACTGAACACAGAGAAGGAATGTGAACCTGCGATCACTGTTCCAAAGCACCACGGAGATGTGACAACACATAGTAATTAGAGCTTCCACTTATTGAGCCCTGGTGTGGAGCCAGCACTGTGCTGAGCGTTACCTGTATTATCTCATTGATTGCTCACAGCAACCCTGAGGAGCTATTACACGAAAGGAAGCATAAGCTCTATGGGTGGTCACAACAGCAAGGATTTACTAGCTTTGGTGGAAGCCTGGGCTTTGGGGCCTGGGCCCATCTCAGAGGAGGATGAGAACAGGCAGTCCCAGCAGCTGCTGCCCTGCCTGGGCTCTGCGGGGAGGAGAGAACCACTCCACCTCAGCATCTCTGAGCTCTGGGCAGCTCCTTCTAGACTTCCTCAGTGAGACAGTGCCCGGGGCTGGTGGGGCTGGTGGGGCTGGGTGGGGCTGGTGGGGCTGGTGGGGCTGGGTGGGGCGGAACCCACCTATGCCTTTCTCCAACTCCAGGCTGCTCCTGACCTCTCTGCATCTCTCTGCCTGATTCTCAGTCTTCCTCCCAGGCCACCCTCCTTCACATCTCTGCTGCAGGCACCATCCCCTTCCACGGCCTTAAGGCTGGCATGGGGCAGGTGGCAGGGAATGAGGGGCCCTGCTCAGCAGGACAAGGCCCTGGATTTTGGCTTGATCTTCTCAGGCCAGCTGGCTCTGTCCAGGCCCTCATACTCATCACTACTTCTGGGATCTCCTTGGAGATGGGCAAGCTGGGCTGGCCCTCAGAATGGGCTTCAGAGGTCTCCTCTCCCAAGCAGGCAGAGTTTGGAGAGGTGTTGTGTGTTCCTCTAGCTCATGTCACCCTCCACTCTTCTCCAGCTTCTTGGAACACCTGATCCAAAATCCCACAGGCCTCCCTGCTGGGTCCCACCTCTGCATACTTACACCTCAGCCTGTCTGGTTTTCATGGGTGATGGGTACCCATTTCTCTAGCTCAACCCAACCTATTTTTTACTTTGCCCCATCCCACCTCTTGGCTCTGACACACTGTAAGATCTTCCTGGGGACCCCCACCAGAGCAGGTGACTGGACACTTGCTGATGCTGTTGGCTGACATCCTCGCTCATCCAAAGATACTTTTAGTATCTTGGATGTTGGGACACCTGAATCTAAGTCCCTGGCCTCCTTTCATGACCATTGACAAATCTCTTCCCAGTTTTCCTGGCCTCAATGTACCAATCCGGAGAAGGCAATGGCAACCCACTCCAGTACTTTTGGCTGGAAAATCCCATGGACAGAGGACCCTGGTAGGCTGCAGTCTATGGGGTCACTAAGAGTCACAACTAGGCAACTTCACTTTCACTTTTCACTTTCATGCATTGAAGAAGGAAATGGCAACCCACTCCAGTATTCTTGCCTGGAGAATCCCAGGGACAGGGGAGCCTGGTGGGCTGCCGTCTATGGGGTCACACAGAGTCAGACACGACTGAAGCAACTTAGCAGCAGCAGCAGCAGCAGATGTACCAATCTATAAGATGAGGGGACTGGATTAGATAATGTCTAAGGCCCCTAATATCACTGGATTTCCAGTATCCAGGCCCCATCTGACAATTTACATGAAAAAGATGCACATTTCTCGCCTCCCACTCTAAATGCCCTGGGAGAGCTGAATAGGGAACACTCAGAGCAGGTTCACTTGGCTCTCACACCCTTAAGCAAAAGTATAAAGAGCAGAGACCATATCCCTCACCTGGCCACACACCCAGAAGATACATGGGAGATTCAGAATGGACCCTGGCAATGGATCTGAATTCTCTCCTTCCCCAGAAAACGAGTAGAGGTGATAAGCATGTACAAATAACTCAGTAGAAAAGTAAATAGGCAAGTCCCACAAAAACTCCAAATCACCACAAGTACATAGGAAAAACTGGAACCATGATATTTCCTCCCACCACCCTACCACATGAAATCCATCACCAGGTCCTGTGGCTATGAGCTCCTAAGTATCTCTTCAATTGGTCCCCTTCGTCAATCTTCCCACCATTTCCAATGCCACCACCCTGGTCCATGCTACTTCATCTGAGGTACATGGGATCACCTGTGCGCTTCAGGAGTCCACTCTGGAGCCAGATCTGTGGCTTCAAACCAGGCTCTGCCACAGACTCCCTGTGTACTTGGAGACTTAATAGTTAATATACAGAAACCACTCAGAACAGCGCCTGGCATGTTGTAAGGAGATGTATGAGTTAGCTGCTATTACATAATGAGCTGCACCCTCTTTCCCTCTGGCTCTCCTGCAGTCTGTTCTCACATGGCATTGAGAGTGATCTCTCCATAATGCAAATCTACCATTGCACCTGCTGCGTTAAATCCTTCACTGACTTCCCTTGCTTGCAGACCAAAAAAAAAAAAATGTTTAAGTGTCCACACAACAGAACAAGTTTCCATTCTCCAGCCATACTGGTCTGCTTTCAGACAAGCCAGGCTCACACTCTCCCAACCTCAGCAGAGGCTGTCTCTTAGGTCTAGAACCTACCTCCCACCCTCCCCGCTTCCAGTTCAAGGCTCTATTGCTGAGACTGAGGGTGATGGTTCAAATGGGATGCAGCCAAACCAACTACCTCAATTTTTAAAAGTTCCTGAAGGCAACACTGAGGAACAGTCATTCAGTTCAATTCAGTCACGCAGTCGTGTTCGATTCTTTGTGACCCCATGGATGGCAGCACACCAGGCTTCCCTGTCCATTACCAACTCCTGGCACTTGCTCAAACTCATGTCCATAGAGTCGGTGAAGCCATTCAACCATCTCATCCTCTATCATCCCCTTCTCCTCCTGCCTTCAATCTTTCCCAGCGTCAGGGTCTTTTCTAGTGAGTAAGTTCTTTGCATCAGGTGGCCAAAGTACTAGAGCTTCAGCTTCAGCATCAGTCCTTCCAATGAATATTTGGTACTGATTTCCTTTAGGATTAACTGGTTTGTTCTTGCAGTCCAAGGAGTCTTCTTCTAAGGAGTCAAGAGTCTTCTTCAACACCACAGTTCAAAAGCATCAATTCTTCGGCACTCAGCTTTCTTTATAGTTCAACTCTCACATCCATACATGACTACTGGAAAAACTATAGCTTTGACTAGACAGACCTTTGATGGCCAAGTAATGTCTCTGCTTTTTAATATGCTGTCTAGGTTGGTCGTAGCTTTTCTTCTAAGGAGCATCTTTTAATTTCATGGCTGCAGTCACCATCTGCAGTGATTTTGGAGCCCCCCAAAATAAAGTCTGTTACTGTTTTCATTGTTTCCCCATCTATTTGCCATGAAATGATAGGACCAGATGTCATGATCTTGTCTTCTGAATGTTGAGTTTTAAGCCAACTTTTTCTCACTTTCATCAAGAGGCTCTTTAGTTCTTCTTCAGTCATTAGTCTACTATAGTAGACTATATGTTAGCCTATAACAGTCCTTAGTCTACTATATTAGAAAGTAGAGTCATAATTTACATTGTTGCAAATGGGATCAACCCAGGGATCAAACCTGCAATAATTTACATTATTGCAAACGGCACTCTGTACTGGGTTCTTGAGAAAACTAAAGTGGATCAATGAGAAAATCTCTAGAATCAGAAAGTTCAATAAAGTCACCACATAAAAAGATGAAAAGAAAATACTCAATATTTATATTATAATTATAAAATAATAATCATTTACAGCTTGAAAGATCTCTCATCTACAATGGAAAGATTATGTGTGAAATGTTTTAAAATAATATTAATGAAACTTATTTGTGATCCATATGAAGAAATTTAGGCAATATAATTGAGATTTATAAAAAGAACTTGAATGGAGATTCCTAATATATTCCTACCTGATAAGAAGAGTATTTTAAAGATAGCAATTTTTCCTAAATTAGACTTCACTTAATTCAAAGCAAAAATTGAAGGGAATTTTGAAACTTGATAATGTACAGGGATTTCTTAAGATTCCCTTAGGTGATGACCTGAGGAAAGGAGGGCACAGGCCAAGATGGTCTACGAACCAGGCTTCTAAGACAAGAAAGGCAAAGTAGTCACTTTGCCTTGATGACTAGTGCCAATCAGCAGTGTTCCTAAAAACAGGTCATCAACAAGGATTTTCTGTAGAGCCCAGGGAACTCTCAACACTTTTTAATAACCTACATGGCAAAAGAATCTGAAAAATAATAGATATATGTATATATATATATATATATAACTGAATCACTTTGCTATATACCTAATCACTTTGCTATATAATATAGCATTATAAATCAACTATACTCCGTTCAAAATTCTCCAAGCCAGGCTTTAGCAATACGTGAACCATGAACTTCCAGATGTTCAAGCTGGTTTTAGAAAAGGCAGAGGAACAAGAGATCAAATTGCCAACATCCGCTGGATCATTGAAAAAGCAAGAGAGTTCCAGAAAAACATCTATTTCTGCTTTATTGACTATGCCAAAGCCTTTGACTGTGTGGATCACAATAAACTGTGGAAAATTCTGAAACAGATGGGAATACCAGACCACCTGACCTGCCTCTTGAGAAACCTATATGCAGGTCAGGAAGCAACAGTTAGAACTGGACATGGAACAACAGACTGGTTCCAAATAGGAAAAGGATTATGTCAAAGCTGTATATTGTCACCCTGCTGATTTAACTTCTATGCAGAGTACATCATGAGAAATGCTGGGCTGGATGAAGCACAAGCCGGAATCAAGATTGCCAGGAGAAATATCAATAACCTCAGATATGCAGATGACACCACTCTTACGGCAGAAAGTTAAGAAGAACTAAAGAGCCTCTTGATGAAAGTGAAAGAGGAGAGTGAAAAAGTTGGCTTAAAGGTCAACATTCAGAAAACTAAGATCATGGCATCCAGTCCCATCACTTCATGGGAAATAGATGGGGAAACAGTGTTAACAGTGGCTGACTTTATTTTTCTGGGCTCCAAAATCACTGCAGATGGTGATTTCAGCCATGAAATTAAAAGACGCTTACTCCTTGGAAGGAAAGTTATGACCAACCTAGATAGCATGTTAAAAAGCAGAGACATTACTTTGCCAACAAAGGTCCATCTAGTCAAGGCTATGATTTTTCCAGTGGAAATGTATGGATGTGAGAATTGGACTATAAAGAAAGCTGAGTGCTGAAGAATTGATGCTTTTGAACTGTGGTGTTGGAGAAGACTCTTGAGAGTCCTTTGGACTGCAAGGAGATCCAACCAGTCCATCCTAAAGGAGATCAGTCCTGGGTGTTCATTGGTAGGACTGATTTTGAAGCAGAAACTCCAGTACTTTGGCCACCTGATGTGAAGAGCTGACTCATTTGAAAAGACCCCGATGCTGGGAAAGATTTAGGGCAGGAGGAGAAGGGGATGACACAGGATGAGATGGTTGGATGGCATCACCAACTCAATGGACAAGGGTTTGGGTGGACTCCAGGAGTTGGTGATGGACAGGGAGGCCTGGCGTGCTGCGGTTCATGGGGTCACAAAGACTTGGACATGACTGAACGACTGAATTGAACTGATACTCTGACATAAAATGAAATTTTTTTTAACAAAGAGGATTCCTAAGTTTTGTCTTACAAAGCAGTTGGGTCGCTGATAAAATTAGGTGTCCATTCTGTACCTCAAGTAAGTGCTTTTAAGGGTAACTGGTTAATAAGAGGTGAGGTGTTAGTTTTGAGGTACCAACTTTGAGAGAGTGGGCAGTGAGAAGCAGACTCCTGCACCAGAGCACAAAGACCTCAGGGTGCAGACAGACTGCGCCCCTGCCAAGGAGGTGGGATGGCTGCAGGGCTGGCGGTGCAGGTTCAGAGGATGTGTGGGCTGGGCCTGCTCCCCCGACTCCCCACCCTACACAGGAAGCTGCCAATAGGCTCCAGGTCTCAGGCAAACCCATAGTTGCCGAGTGATCTCCCGCACCAGCTACACCCACCCCGAGGAAGCACATCTATCACCGTGCGGCCCTCCTGCCCTGCCTCCCAGGACAGGAGGTAAAGGGCAGTGGCAAGGGGAGTTGGTGTCACCACTTCCTTTTTTGCCTATTTTATCCAATCAATGGGCCTCTTTTTCATTTTCAGAGCCGTGAGTTGAGCACACAATTCAACTGATCTGTGTTGATGCCCAAGATTAGGGCAGCCTGGGATAAACTATTTTCCTGCCCTTGATTCCCCTAGGTAACCCAGGTAAAAATTATCTGGAGGCAAAGAAAAGTAAGAAAAGCAAAGAAAATTCTGATAATGATGGCTAATGAGAGGAGGACCAGTCTGACTAGATGTTAAAATATATTATAAAGCAATACCAACTAAAACAGCATGCTGACAGATAGGAATCTCACATGAAATGTCAGTGGACAAAGACAAGCAACAAAGAAATATACCCCATTTTCTATAAGAACTTAAATATTACCCCAAAAGTACTAAACAAGAAAACAGGAATGCAAACTTGTGATGACAGCTGTATAAAATGAAGTGTACATGGAGTTATCTGGAAGGGGAGAGGGAAACATTCCAGAGCCTTGAGATTTTGGCTGATTTTCAGTGGAAGGAATTGAGGTTACCACAGCACAAAGTTTATGTAGAGAAAGAGCAAAGAAAATAAAAAATCTAACAGTTCAGCAAACAAAGAAGTATGCTGGGATCTGAATTCTAGTCACAACTTCTCACTGATGAATGGCCTGGGACTAGGTCTTCCCCTTTCTGGGCCTCAGTCCAACAATTCAAAGATAAAGGATTAACATAGATGACCTCCACTGGCCCTTCCAGCTCAGCCATTCCTCTGGGATTGACAATATGGGAAATCATCCCCCATTTCTGGTTTCTACAGCAGGATATGATGGGAAAAAAAGAAAGACCCTCAGACCTTTCCTGATCCAAACTGCTGAGTGACACTGGAGGTTGGCTCTATTCATCTGAGCATGGAGACTCCCTCTGCAGCCAGCCCTGTTAGTCTCTGGCACCCAGAGATAAGTAAGACATGGTGCCATCCTATGAGAATCACAGGGCAGTGGAGGACACCGGTGAACACAGACACAACAAGTGATAATCCTGAGCAGAGTGAAGGTCTGGACCAGTGGGGTCCAGCGTTGTGGAGGCATAGGGGTGGGCAGTAGAGTCTGGCCAAGGGTCAGGCAGAGCTTTGCAGCAGAGGCACCACTCAGGCTGGATAGAGGTTTAATGAAAAGGAGTAAGGGAGACACGGGAGGCAGGAGAGCACTGGGGTGGGTGGGTGGCGTATGGAATGAATGGGGAGGTTATTCGGGGCCAGGCTGAGGTCTTGAATCTCTTAGCAGCAATAGGAAGTTGGGGAGACACATGGTCCCGCTTGTAAGGCAGATCACAGGCAGCCCTTGGAGCAGGGTCTGGGGTGAGGCAAGAGGGATGCAGAGATACAGGTGAGTGGGCTCTTCAACAGCCCAGAACAGAGGGGCCTGGCCTCTTCTGAGAAGGGGACCAGGGTGAGGGGCACAGCTGAGGTGAGCCCACTAAGAAAGGGCTCGGGTCAGGGCGCACAACCAGAGGGAAAGCAGAGCCTTTGGAGACAGCTTCTGAGGCCAGGCTGCCTCAAGCTTTTGTGTTTGGAGTATTTTTTGTTTTGGGGTTTTTGTTTGTTTTTTTTTTTTTTTGGCTAATAATCCTGGCTCTGCCATTTAGAGTCATGGAATCCTGAACTATTCATGTAACCAGTCTTGCCTCAGTCTTCTTATCTGCAAACAATTGCAACTATTTCTTAGGGATTTCAGGAGATTAAGTGATTTAATAAATGAAAGCCTTTGGAATAGTGCCTGACATAGTAAGTGCTCCATGAGAGGTGATGATGACAATGAAGATGACGGAGGAATGGCTGGAGGTGGGGCAGGGATCCCCACAGGAAACACAGTGGGAGAAGAGGTTTGGGAGGGGGGTTGGATATGTGAGTTCCAATTCAGATATGCTAGGTTTGCATGTCTGCAGGACACACATTTTCGGTAAGTGGAAGAGCATACACAGAGGATGGGCCAGGAGATGAGTTCAGGGAGTCTTGAGGGAGGAGGCTGAGGGAGAGAGGGCAGAGAGGTTGCCCCGGGGGAAGATGCAGAGAAGAGGCTGACGGAAGAGGGGGATTTTGTGGGGGTGAAAACCATCAGAGTGAAAGCTCCCAGGGCAGGGATTTCCTCAGCTTTGCTCCCCAGATTATCCCCATTACCTAGGGCAGTGCTGGAACAAAGCATATCAATATTTCTTTGCTGGGTATATAAATAAAGATAATCGTCCCTATCCACTCCATAAATTTTCTTAGGCACAAAGTAATACAGAAGCTGCTACTGCTGCTAAGTTGCTTCAGTCGTATCTGACTCTGTGTGACCCCACAGACAGAAGCCCACCAGGCTCCCCCGTCCCTAGAATTCTCCAGGCAAGAACACTGGAGTGGGTTGCCATTTCCTTCTCCAATGCAGGAAAGTGAAAAGTGAAAGTGAAGTCGCTCAGTTGTGTCCGACTCTTTGTGACCCTGTGGACTGCAGCCTACCAGGCTCCTCCGTCCATGGGATTTTCCAGGCAAGAGTACTGGAGTGGGGTGGCATTGCCTTCTCCGAATAACAGAAGCTAATGTTTATTAAACATCTACTATGTGCAAGGACCTGTGCTAAAAACCGCATCTACGGGGTCTCACCAAGTTTTTATGGTAGCCCTACACAGGAGGTACTATCAGTGTTCTCATTTTACAGACCAGGAAACAGGTTTCAAAGGTAAAGCAACTTGCCCGAGTTCACACAGCTAGGAAGGAGCAGACAGGGTCCAAACCTGGGAATCTGTGACTCCTTGACACTGGCTGAACAGGATGGGAAACTGGGAAAGGACAGCCCATCAACAGCTTCATCGCACTAACTCCCAAGTGCCCCATAAAGAGTGACAGTTCCTGGATCTTGCTGGAGGAAGGGGGAGGCAGAGGTACGAGCCAGAGATGCAGGACCTAGTTAGTGTAAGACTGGTGGGGTAAGGCCATCGACAAACCAATATCTTATGCAGCCAGACGCTGGGAGGACAGAGAAATCAGATCAGGAAATCAGAGTGGAGCTGCTGGAGTAAGAGGTTCAGAATGAAGGGCAGAAACAGAGAGAGGGAGGGGTCCTATCTTCACGTGGTGATGGCTCTGTGCATGTGTGAGTGTGTGTGTGCT
Source organism: Bos indicus (assembly GCF_029378745.1). Taxonomy (NCBI): domain Eukaryota; kingdom Metazoa; phylum Chordata; class Mammalia; order Artiodactyla; family Bovidae; genus Bos; species Bos indicus. Next base: position 44,862,750 of record NC_091774.1, read on the forward strand.
GGAGAGAGGTGATGGGCTACACAGTTGCCCAGAGGATCCTGGCAGGTCCAGACAGGTCCAGGGGTGTCCTGGGGGGAAAGGGACTGAGGGCCATCTGCCAAGTGCAGGTACTGCACACCTGAAAGGGGCAGAGCTTGTGCAGGTGGCTTCACACCCCTTCAGAGTGCTTTTGTAACCACTGCTGAAGTCCTCAAACACCAGCAGTTATTACTGGTGTAATTTACAGGCTAGTTCCTAGACCAAGGAGTCCAGAACCAGGGATCACGTCTGATTCTGGCCCCTGCTGCGTGCCCAGTACAAGCACAGCACCTGATAAACGAGCACATTTCCAGAAAGGGATACAAACAGTCACATAGGCTAGACTTGCCCTGGATCTCCAACTTGCAGGTGACAGGCTGGGACTCAGGACCCTGGAATCCTCTTGCCCCAGGGCTGTGGTGCCCAGAGCAGGGGTCCTGGAGGAAGTCTGAGGCAGCTTCAACCAGACTCTTCCCAGAAGTCTGGACCCTCTACATGGTCCTCCTGCCTCCAGAGAACAGTCCACCCCCTGGTCCCCTGTGCATAGCAATGGACCAGGCCTGGGATCAGGGCTCGGGCACAGGCAGCTGACCGCACGGAACTGCCTGCCCCGCCGCGTCCTGACCCCATGCTGGGCCCCTCCTGACTCCTTCGCTGTGCTGCCTGCCTGCCTCCGGTGATGCTCCTGCAGGGGAAAGGTGGTTCCGTGCTGTGCCAAGCAAGACTTCAGCCCAATCCTGGTGAGACCTGCTGGCTCTGCCACTCTGGGAACTCCCGGTGTGAAAGAGAACTGCTGAGAGCCCGCTTTGCCCCTGGCAGGACCCTGGAGTCCCACAGGTCCCGGGCCTCAGGGCAGCATCTGGCTGTGCCCTCCCTCCTCAGCCAACTCAAGGATAATACGTTAGCCACAGACTACTTAGCCACAGCACCAGCTGGAGCACTCACCACCATGCATATACTTGTTCTCTCTGTGACCCCGGGGTCACAGAAGTGTCAGCAGTCACAGAAACCACACTGTCACATATGAATGGACCTACTATATGCATGGCTGGTGTGAGTGCTTTCCACGCATCATTGTGACTCCTCATGCGATTCTGGGTTCGAGATGTTAATAAACCCATTTTCAGATGAGGAAACAGAGGCTCAGGAACTCGCCAGGATTTAACCATCCACTGGGCTAAACTCACCATAACCCGCAGGTCAGATTAACCCAGAAGCTGAGATTCTGTTCCAGCTCTGCTCCTGGGCTTTGCCAGTGCACATGCTGCCCCCTCCCCTCCCCCCACCCCGGGCCCTCCTGCTGAGCACAGAAGCACACCTGAGACACACATGGCCCAGCTCTAGAAGCTAAAAGAAGCAAAAGGAGGGAAACTGGCATTTGTTGAGCAACAGCTATCTGTGCTGAGCACTTTCATTCATTCCTTTCTAATTCAATTCTTTTGAATTCCTCTGTAATTCAACCACCCTATAGTGAATATCCCCATTTTACAGAAGAGGAAGTGGAGGGTGGGAGATGGTAAACTAAAGTGACACAGAAACACACAGCACCAGGGTCAGACTCAGTTATCCGAATCTGAATCCACATTTCTGCTGCACCAAACCACTTCTCGGCTCTGTCTAGTTGCCATTTGGGGGTCCTGGGGCCATGTCTCGCCTGTCCATGATCATCTGCTCCAGCCCTACCCAAGCCCTGGGTCCATGAGCATTAGGCCAGGAATGAGAGGGAAAGGAGATTCATTTCTGGCCCAAAGGCCGGAGGACACAGAGCCCAGGACGGCTCCCGGCTGCACCCCCTCAGCTCCACGTCCATGAGCCAGGCCTTCTCTCAGCAGATCCAAACCCAGGTGCTGGGCTGGAACACTGATCCTGGCCAGCTTCTGCCAATTCCCCTCCAAGAGGCCGGCCCCTGTTGTCTGTATCACACACTGGCCCTGTGTCCTCCCCTCCCCCAGCATCCTGCTTCAACACAGACAGGCCCTTGGTACAGGAACTCCCAGATGCGCTTGGCTCACAAACGGTCCCGTAACTCCATCCTACCCAGGACACCCTTGAATGTCCACGTGTGACTGCGTTCTCAAATTTTCTCAGTACTTCGACATTGTGACTGCCAGCCTCACACTCTAGTTTCCACTGCCCACCAGTCAGGTCTGCCTGGACTTATTCTCCTCCCTCACTCAGGCCTGTTCCCTCTGAGATCCCAGGGTGTCCCGTGGCCCTGCCCACAACGACCACAGCACCCAGTTGCCATCACCGGGTTTTATGCCCTCGAACCTCACTGTCTCTGTCTTGAGAGCCCCTTACGTCACTGGCGAGCCCTCCTGACATGTGCAGGCCACAGTGCTAGACTCTGATGTGGGTCAAGGCTCCCTAAGACTGTCCCAAACTCAGCAAGCCTGAAGCCCAGCCAAGGCACGGCAGCCCAAAGCTTACAAATGTTCCTGGCCTTACCCAGATGGCCTTGCGGGCCACAGTCAAAGCCCTGGCTTGATAGGCAGTGGACAAACTCCTGGTGTAGCTCCCCAGGGGTGGTTGAGATCAAACAACAGGCAGGTAGACCACAAAGCCCAAGCAGAGTTTAACCCCAGGACCACAGCCACAAGCACAACGTGGTAATCTAGGCAGCCAGAAGGCCACAGCTGGGGCAGGCAGCTATGGCTCAGTCCCAGAGCAGGTGGAACTGGGATCCCGGTGCCCTACCGCGAGGGGCAGAAAGACGAAGTCTAGAAAACCAGCATTTTCCATTTCTCAGCCCTAGTCTAACTCTTTGACTCAGGACTGATCCCACCATAATCCCTGCCTATCAGGTTCTTAGGGTCCTTCAGAGAATGCTCAGCTCCACTGATAATTTCGGGAATACATATGGGAACAACTTTACTGCATGGCTCCTAGCCAATATGGCAAGACAGGAAAAATCAAATCAAAATAAAACAAACTCGTGGAGGAGGGAGGGTGGGGGAGGAATGGTGTGGGAATCTGGGATTAGCAGATGCAAACTATCACACACAGAATGGATAAACATCATGGGCCTACTGTATACACAGGGAACTATGTTCAATATCTTGCAACAGACCATAATGGAAAAGAATATGACAAAGAATATATATATTTGTACATAAAACTGAATCACTCTGTGGTACAGCAGAAAATAATACAACATTGTAAATGAACTCTATACTTCAATAAATTTTAAAAATAAAAAACAAAACATCTCCAAACAAATAAAAACAATGAATCTTACTACTGGAGGGCTGTGTAGACTGGCCACACATAATAGGCATCATGGTAAACGGGTTCAATATTTCCAGAGAACTATCTAGTAATATGTGACAAGAACTATAAAATTGTGCACATCCTTTGACCCAGTGATTCCGCTCAGGGATTGCTTCCCAGTAAAATACTAAGAAAGTAATTTGTACAGAGATATTCATAGCAGTGATATTTATAATAGCAAGAAATTGGAAAGGGCCCAAAGGTTCAGCCCTTGGGAAGTGACTCAGCAAACTGGGTCGGGTGAGCAGCTCAGAGGCTCCGCAGCCAGGAGGTGTGGACGTGCCTGGGGTCAGGGAAATGAAGGTGCAGCCCTGGGCAGGCCAGATGGGAGGCGACCTAGCTCACAGCACCTCAGACTCCAGCTCTACCATGCAAACATCCAGTTAGTTACTTTGTGTTACTTTCACCTTGATTCAGTGAAGTCAGTAACCTTCACGTTAATCAGGAGAGCTTTTAAAGGTCATTTTCCAAAAGACATTAAAAATACTAAAATTGAACTCTACTGACAAAATTCCATAATGATCCTCGGGCATGCTCGCCTTCCAAGACAAGCTCTCTCGAACCTCTATTCTCCAGTTTCTCTGCTGAAGGAGTCAGGCTCACGGGACCGGATGGGGCGGGGGAGTCAGGCTGGGGATGGGGGCAGTGCGGGGGCTGGTGTGGACCTGGGTGCCCTGGGCCCTGAGCAGGCTATGAGGACCACAAGCCTGGGCGCGAGGCCCCGGACACTCAGGTGCAGGAGCCCCATTCTTTCAGGCTTCATCCTTCTCTTCCTCAGTCTTTCTCCCTCACGGGCCCACCATATGCACCATTCTTTCTCCTCTGGGCCTCAGGAAGAGGCTCCCGAAGAGGTCTTCCACCCTTCACGTGAGATTCTGGGTGACCAGAACGTCTCCAAGAGTCAAAGCCTGAGTATCTACGGGTGGCACTGTGGGCAGGGGCCTGCCTATGGTAGGACTGGGCCCGTGTATGAGTCCTCACCCAGCCACAGAGCTCCATCAGAATCACCTGAGGGGCTTTCAAGAACTAGACTCCTGGGCCCCAACCAATACTCTGTGGGAGTGGGGCCTGGGAACATGTATAAAAGGCCTGGGAACATGTATAAACTCTCCACAGGCCTGTATGAGGCAAATCACTGTCCTAGCGCCTCTCATGCCTAAGAAAGAAGTCACGGGCCTGTCTTCCTGGGCTCCTGGGTTCTCGTGGCTCTTATCTGGACCAAAGGCCAGCTTGCAGTCAGCAGTCACGGCAGAGACCATAACCTCCCCACCTCCACACGACCCTCAAGGGAAAGCCCTAGCGCAGTAGCCTAGGACATCTCAGAAGGTCCTCCACAGGCCCCTGAAATGGGAACTAGGCTCCTTAGCTGTCCACAGACTAGTTCCCCACCCCCTGCCTTGGCCCCAGCATTGCACATCCCTGACACTGGCAGCCCCCCAGCTATCTGGGTTGCCCCATAGCAGCTGCAGCTGCTCCTGGTCCACTCCCACATCCCAGGGTGGGGCAGAGGGGCCTACGGCCCCACCCACCCAGTCCATACTTACGGAGTCATTTTATAAAGCTGCGTCCTCCTCTCAAACAGTGACCCTCCCCAGGCCCAGGGCCACACCCCGGCCACGGGCGTGGCCTGGGCAGACTCGGTCTCACTGCCCCCTGTCTCCACGACTCTCTTCAGCTTCACATTGGTGCTTGAGTCCCCCAGCCTGTTGTCAGAAACACCAAGAGTCGTCACCCCACCTCCATCCAACCACCCTGCCAAATGACAACTGCTGAAGTGGCCTCCATGGTCCTGGGAACCGAGAAAGCAGGGGAGGGAAAAGGGAGGGGTGGGGGGCTCATCCCAGGGGTCCTGGAGCAAGCTTCTGAGCCCTAGCTAGGACACTGAGAGGGTGACAGGGAGGAGGCCACTTCTGCTGAGCTCTCCCTCCAAACTGTTCCCAAGGTAGCAAGAGACCTGGGGACCCTGGAACTCCCCAAAGGCACAGCCTTCAAGCCTGGGATCCTGGGGTCCAATGTGGCCTGGTCTGGGCCATCTGGATGCCTTAGGAGGTAGGGGCAGGGGCAGTACCACCTTCCCAGCAATGGGAGGGCGGTACATGCTGGGCCATGAACTTGGGCTGAAGAAACAAGGGGCAAACAGGCATGAATGCTGGCCCCTCCCAGATGACCACCTCATGGCAGGATCCCAGAGCCAGGGTGTGGGCAGGGGCCTTCCACAGCTCAGGGGCCCTGCCTGGAGAGAGGGAAGCCAGGCATGGGCTTCTTGGGTTGTGAGCGCAAACAGGTTTGAAGGGTCTGGGTTTTCCCTAGGGGGCACTGTTAAGGCCATTTCTGCTCCTGTCTCCACTCATCTCCCTCCTGCACACAGGTCTAGGCCCAGCCTCCCTCCAGTTTGCTGACAGTGCCTAGCTTTGAGGGGCATTGGGGGACAGCTGGGTGAGGTGGGGAAGTCTTAACCAGTGGAGGTCTCCAGCACTCAGTGGGCATCATCATGGAGACCAGACTTTAGGAAGAACCCAAGTGTTCTCCATCCTGTTCAGAGAATCCCTTTGGCGCTTCACAACCAACCTCACACTGTGTTGTCCGCAGAAACTGTGGGGAAGGGCTGGTGTCACACAGACCCCTATGGAGGTGGGGCACTGATGGTTGAGGCTGGTGACCCACCAGCCAGGAGGAGGGAGCAAGCTGAGCTGCTGAAATTGCCCACAGCCACGCAGAGTCTTGGGTAAGCATGGGCATGACCACAATTGCGCTACATGGGACAACAGGCATCAAGGCTCACACAGTATCTGAGTGAGGCTATTTCGTTTCCTCATCGTGTTTTATTACCCTTCAGTCTCCACAGTGTCTGTGTGGATAAGGCTTCACAGACTTGGGATTCTCTGACCCAGTGGTTCCAGGTGGAAACCAACGCAGAGACTATAAAAGCTCTGGTGGCTCTGGACGAAGCGGGGGGAGGCCAGGGGCTGGAGTGCCTCACCCTCAGCCTCTCCCTCCCACTCCAAGGATGCCCTAGAGTTAGTTCTGGGTGACTCTGGGGCTTCAAATGTCATGTGAAAACCACTGGTCTGGTCCAACCTTCCCACTTTCAAATAAAGAAGCTGAGGCCCAGAGTGGGTAGTGATTTGTCAAAGGTCATACAGCAAGTTGGCAGCAGAACCAGGACTGGAGCTAGAACTGAGACCCTGAGACTCCTAAGTGCTGTGACCTCCTGCTCTTGTGGAAGGCAGCTGCCCGCCCATGGTTCTGAACTACTCTAGCCTCCTCCAGCCCCCTCTCTGGCTCTCTTGAATGGAGGGACCGGAGTCTGGGCCACCTCTTCCAGAAATAAGGCCAAGTCAGGCACCTGAGCTCCTGGCCCTTCAGGACTGGATTTGTTCTGTTCTGGACCTGTTCTGAGGCTCTTCTCATTGTGTGTTCTCCCAGGGAACCTCTCCAATCCCACCCCAGGCCCCCATCTACCTTCTGGGGCTCCAAATCTATATCCTGCAGGTTCCCCTGAGCTCCAAGTGTCTTGGGGTCCCTCCAGAAGCACCCCAGCTCTCCAGGTTCAAAACTGAATTCATCTCACTCCAGACCTGCTCCTCCTCCTGTGTTTTCTGGCACCATGAATGGCCCTGCCATCTACCCATTCACCCCCAAACACATAGATGCCACCCTAACTCATCTGTCTTTCACCTAGCCCTGTGAGTTCAACCTTCAAGGCCCTCCTATAGGTCCCTCTCCTCTGTCCCCCATGCCTCTTTCTGGGTTTAGGCCTCACGTGACTCCAGCCTCCTTCCAGAATCCAGGACCTCCAGTCCTGCCAGCTCTAAGGGCACCATACTTTTCCAAAGTCAACCTGAGCAAGTCGCCTCTCTGCTAACCAGGATCTTTCAACAGCCCCTCATTCCGAAGGACAGAATCCAAACCCCTTGTGAGGCTATGTGAGCGGCTCCCTCTGCCTCCTGCTTCTCCCCGCCCTCCCCTCCAGGCTGGCCCACCTCCACTTTGCTCCAGCCCCCTCTCCCCTCCTCTGCCCCCATCAAGTCTCATTCCAGATTTCCCAGCATGACTTCATCTTTCTCATCCCTCTGCCTCTGCATGCACCCTCTTCTCTCCCCAGATCAAGACTTCTCCAAGTGTAGCCTGAGGGTCATGCCACACCCAAGCACACTGCAGACTCCTGGGCACCAGATTGCCCAGACCTACTGAAAGAGTCTCTGCCTGTTTAACAGAGAGCCCATGGGTACTGTGCACCCAGTACTGAGAAGCGTCTGTATCAGGCCAGCTGCTCTTGTCCCGGCTTCCCTCCTTCTCCAGCTGGGTGAGGGGTCTCCTTTCTGCCCTATGCTCTCAAGGGGGTGGCTAGCTGGGACTGGGTGTCTCCTCCTCTGGGCTGTAAGTTCCATGTAGGCAGGGACCATGTCCTCCTCTTCCTTGGGAATGCCCAGCACCTGGCAGAGAAGGGGCTTGGGTAGCTATTGCTGAATAAATGGGGCTACCAGGTGAGCCCCAAAGCCCAGGAGCAGGAGGAGGTCACAGCTGAGCTGGTGAGCTGCTCCAGCTTGTCTGGAAATCTGAGAAGCAGCTCCCAGTGTCTCTGAGGTTGCACCTGCACTCTTCCCCTCATCCCGTGTGCCATAAGGGAGACGTGTGTGGAGGGGGTAGGACCTACTGAGAGCTCCAGTGATGCTTAACACCCGGGTCTCCAGAAAATGTCTGCATGCCTACATACATAAGTTTATCATAAATTTTGCTGATATAAAGGATGTACAGCACATAATTTACAAATAAAAATTCCATATAGCCAGTTGATTGTCCCCCAATTAATGCATTCATTGATTTCTTTTTTTTTTAATTTTATTTTTAAACTTTACAATATTGTATTAGTTTTGCCAAATATCAAAATGAATCCGCCACAGGTATACCTGTGTTCGCATTCGTTGATTTCTGCTTTCCCCTTTAGCTGGAGCCAACCTATGATTACAGTGGCAGATGGTATAGTTCTGATGCACATGTTGGTTGATGATTTTGTTTAAAAAGTAAGATGAAAGTGAAACAACAAAGACGTGTCAAAACGTCAGCCATTCACCAGTGATTTGAGTGGCTTCTTTGCTGAATTGGTAAACAGCTTTTGAATTCTTAAAAAAAAAAAAATTGTTCAATAGTTAGTGCTGTTGACAATGAAGCAGCCACAGACATTTCAAACTTGAAAATCTGATCTGCATTCATAAAACTGTTTTCCGTCCCTTTCTGAAGTCTAGACCATCAACAAAAGCAAAAATCAAGTCTTAACTTGTAGCATCTGTTGACTTCTGGGGAAGGAATCCTTGCATTGAGACATGATTGAATGTGGAGTGAGGAACAGATGCAAGGCAGTGCCTCACAACAAGACCAGCCGTAAGAGTGGCTGGACTGAAGATGCAGTCCAGCGTTGGAAAAAAACTTACAAAGTGGGGAGTTTTGAGTATTTATCACCTTTTTTTAAAAAACATAATTTAACTTTACATTTATATTATTTAAGTTTCAATAACAGCTATATTCGGAAAAGGCAATGGCACCCCACTCCAGTACTCTTGCCTGGAAAATCCCACGGACAGAGGAGCCTGGTGGGCTGCAGTCCATGGGGTCGCTAAGAGTCGGACACGACTGAGCGACTTCCCTTTCACTTTTCACTTTCATGCATTGGAGAAGGAAATGGCAACCCACTCCAGTGTTCTTGCCTGGAGAATCCCAGGGATGGGGGGGCCTGGTGGGCTGCCGTCTATGGGGTCACACAGAGTCGGACACGACTGAAGGGACTTAGCAACAACAGCTATATTTAGCAGCTGGCTTACAAAACTTTTTCTTTATTGCACAATTGATCCTCATGGAGTGTGGGAGCCAGCTCCAGGACAATAACCCTAAGGGACTGAACATGACCGGCCATAACCCACCAGCACCAGGCCACCAGAGGGGCCAGTCTCCTCTCAACCCTCAAAAGTCTGGGTTGTGAGCTGCTAGGCATAGGGCCATGCTTATTTCCCTACTGAGCTTCAGGTTCCCCAACTTGGAGAAGGAAGACCATGGCCACCAATGCCTGTCCCTTCTTCACGCACTCTCCGCATTCTCACATGCTAGTTCATTTTCGTTACTTCTCCGACACACACTAATGGACACACCATGCATGCATGCAATCTGGATCCACATGTGGCCCTCCCCCTCCCAAGCCACATATACTAACATGCCAGCTCTTCTGGCACAGTCAGGCTCACACGTGTACAGCTGCCTCCCACACGCCACCTCGGACACTCCACAAACATACTTTGCCTCCAGCTCTATTTCACACTATCCATACACCCAACTGTCACACACAATACCCACACACGCATATGTACTTGAAATTCCTTCACGTACTTCATACGCGCATACCCTCCAACAAAGACCTGTCAGCTTCCCACTCAAGGCATTTCACACATCAATGGATACCATACTAGCTCATCACATACCTCCACCGTTCCAGACACACCACACACACTTCCTTCCCCACCGCACACACACACACACACACCATGCACACATGTACACCATCACCTGCCTCATCTCTTTTCATGATCACTTAGCACAGGCACTTACACCGGCCACCCCACACACAGAGCTCATACTTCAGGCATCCTCATATCACCCCCACATTTCAAGGCAGGAGACTCCCCCCAACCCCTGCCAGAACTCTAAGCCCACCTCCTGGGTCAATCATGAGGGTGACCCTGACATCAAGGGGTGGGAAAGCTGGAGGGAGCCTCCCTGGGATCACAGCTCCATTCCTGGAGGTCAGGCCTCCTTGGGGCACAGGGACGAGGTGGGACAGGGAAGGGATGGACAAGCGCTGCTCGCTCAACACTTCTGGGTCCTTTAGACCCAGCCTCGGGCACCACGGGTGGCTGTAGCAGCCCACCTCCTTCCTCTCTCCCCAGCACCTCACCTCCCAAATGAAGACACCCCACCTGCTTCCAGAAACTCATCCCGTGCCTGCCTGGGGAAAGCCTCCCTGGGGCCTGTGGCCCTTGCTCAGGGGCAGTTAGTTCTGGGCTCAGGCTCTCCTGGGCTGGCGGGGAGGGATCAGAAGGCAGGAGGCTCAGGACCCAGGTGGGCAGGAGCAGGCGGCAAGGCGAGCAGGGAAGGACTCCCAGCTACAAACTCCACAGATGCTCACAGGACTCACGGGCCTCCCCTTCCTGAGTCTTGCCAGACTGAGGCTGTGAAAGAATCACATGCTGGCCTTGGCTGTCCCAACCCTGAGCTCCATCTGAAGGTCAGGCCCTGTCCACTTCTCCTGACCATACCCTGTGAACTCCAGCACTGTCCTTGCCACCTGGCCCATTATCAATGGAGATGAGTCTTGGGGTGAGAGGTCAGTCTCTTCTGTCGTCATCCCAGGGTCTGTGTGGCCTGGGTGGGGGCCTCCCTTTGGGCCTTGAGGGAGGAAGAACCAGTGTCCAGCAGATGCCAGCTGGACTCCAGGTCCTATGATGGGTAGATGCTAGCACTTCTGCCTAGAGTGCTTCCAGCTCACTCTAAGAGCAGCTTTGGACACCCCTTCTTACAGCACCACCCAGTGTCAACCTAGAGTACGGCACCAGACCTTAGTAGACAATGATGAAGTGGGTACGTCTCTCTTTAAAAAGTGTTTCCCTCCCTTTCTCTCTCCCCACCCCTCTCTCTCATACATACATACACACACACACACACACACACACACACACACACACACGCACACACACACCCTAGACTGGTCCCATCCTAATGCAGTCTGTTCTCTCTAGACTCTACATCCTGGTCGTCCCAGAAGATGAAGCCTCTAGGTTTCCATGGCAACAGTAGTTGGCTCCCTGATTACTGAGTTACAATGAGCCCTTCTCTCCATCTAACTTAGGAGGTTTCTAGGGGACACAGACTGGGAATCTACTCCTGGGCTCCAGATTCACCTTATGACCAGAGGCAAGACCCTACCCCTCAGGCCTCAGGGTCCCCTGGGCTCAGTGAGGATGAGGCTACACCCTGATCCTTCAGTTCTGACACACCTACTCCAGTTCTGACACACTGACTTACATAATTATCTTACATATCAGAAACATCTAGTTATAAATATAAAACAAGATATTCTAGCCTATTCACATATCCATGAAAACTTCATAAGAAATGTCTCACATATACATGAAAACATACTAAAATTCTAAAAAAACACAAGAAATCTTACCTATACAAACACTCCTGATTTAAGGAGATGAATCCTCTGTTCCTGTCTGGTATTATAATTTTGGTATTCATGTCTACAAATGAATATATAGGTTTGATGCCATTCTAATCACAAATGCAGTCGAATTTTTTTAATTGAACAAATATATCCCAAAAGTCAACTGGAAAAAATAAGCCAATATCCCCAAGATATCCAAGAAAAATTTATAAAAGAACAATAATAAGAAGGGACTTGTCATACCAGTTCTCAAACTGTATTAAAACTCTGAAATAACCAAAATAATGGTACTGGCTAGAGAATGACCAAACAGACTGATGCAGTGTGGAAAGAGACCCACGTCCATAGAGGAAATTGGTTTATGATAAAGATGGCCTTTCAAAAGACTGAATAAATGTTGTACTATTTGCCAAATGGTTTAGAGATCAATTTGCTATCTGGGGGAAAATAGTGTATCCCTACTTCATATCAGACATAAAAAAAAATAACAGATGGACTAAGGTTTATGTAAAAAGGAAAACATTTCTACAAGGAAAAAATATTAGACAATAGTGTTCTAATCATGTGTAGAGAGTAGAGGAGCTGCTCTAAGCAAGTTCCTAAATCCAGAAGCCAAACAGATTTTACAAGGTTTGAAACAGCAGTCTTCTCATATGGCAAGAGACACTGTGACTGAAGCGAGTGCAAAGCTGGTGGACATCCAAGGGGGTGGCGGGTCATCTACTGTCATATATTTCTGAATGATGCTCTTTCCATAAGAAATGTCTCACACTGATGTATCAGAGACCGTTAAAGACATTCACTCTGAGCCATTAATTTCGCTTCTCTGAAGCTATTCTAAGAAAGTAATCTAAGTGAGCATGGAAATTTACAATAAGGACGTTCATCATTGAGAATTTAGAAACTATTGAAATAACCAAAACAGGAGAGTGATTAAATAAGTTTCAGTAAGTCTATTAAAAAAGCTATTCTAGAGACACTAAAAGTTTTAAGTGTTAAATGATATGGGAAGACATGCTACAAGAAAACTTTAGATGTTAGTCTACACAACTTTGTGAAAAGGATATCTGCACACACGAACATATATAATTGTCTTGTGGATAAATTCAATCTGTATATTTTTTCAGATAATGCCCAGGAAGATTTTTCCCCCTAAAGCATCTAAAGAAAACTTAAATCCATTTTTCAATTAACAAACAATTTCTGCATAGCAACACAAAACAACCTTATTTCTAGAATTTGCTCTGCTGTGTCCACAGTTTGACTTCTACTTCACTCTGCAAAGCTTCTACTGTTCCCAGGGGAATGACAGTAACTTGTTCTGGGCATTGGCTACGCAAGGCTTCCCTCTCTCAGCCTGAATTTAAGTTTCTCCTTTGTCACAATAGCTTTTCTTTGAAGAATATTAGTGCAAAGTTTATAAAATTGCATCCCCCACTCCCAAAGATACAAATGCTGCCAGTAAAGCAAGTGAAAATTAAGTGGTTGAGAGAAGCACAGGAAGAAAGAGCTAAGAGATGTAACAACAGCAAAGCATATATTTCCTTTAAGGTCTGAAAGTCAGACAGTGTTTATTTTTAATTGACAGACTTCACTGAAGGGGAAAACAACATAGTACTTTACTCTGGTTTTTATTTAACTTTATCAGATTTTTCTTTTGTTTTATGGTTTGGGGTGTCTATCTTTTTCTGTTTTTCTTTTTAAATGAACTAAGGGTTGCCAGAGGTGAACACAGAGTAAAAGATTAAAAAGAAATACATGAAGGGTGGGGATTCCCTGATGGTCCAGTGGTTAGGACACAGTGCTTTCATTGCTATGGGCCCAGATTCAACCCCTGGTCAGGGAATTAAGATCCCATAAGCTGCATATTGCAGCCCCCAAAACCAAAAACCATGAAGGAAAAGATGCTCAACTTCAGTATTTACCAAGGAAATGCAAAGGAAAACCCCAATGTCACACACTATGCACTCACCGGGATGGCTAAAATAAAAGACAGATTTGGTGAGGATGTGGCACAAGCAGAACTCATATACTGCTGGCAAAGGTGCATTTGTAGCGCCATTTTGGAAAACTTGGGCAGTATCTGCTAGAGCTGAATGTAAAACTCAGCAATTCCACGCCTAGGTACATACTTCACAGACGTGCAAACACATGTGCGGCAAGAGAAAGGTACAAGAAGTTCATAACAGCCCTAGTCACAGTTGCCAAACGCTTTCAACTCCCTAAATGCCATCAACATTAAAATGGACATATAAACCGTGCTACAGTCACACAAATACTATACAGAAGCAATAAATGAACTACTAGAGAAGGCGATGGCACCCCACTCCAGTACTCTTGCCTGGAAAATCCCACGGACGGAGGAGCCTGGTGGGCTACAGTCCATGGGGTCACGAAGAGTCGGACACAACTGAGCGATTTCCCTTTCACTTTTCACTTTCATGCACTGGAGAAGGAAATGGCAACCCACTCCAGTGTTCTTGCCTGGAGAATCCCAGGGACGGGGGAGCCTGGTGGGCTGCCATCTATAGGGTCGAAGAGTCGGACACGACTGAAGTGACTTAGCAACAAAATACATTCTTAACACAGAAGAAGCTCACAAATATAACATCAGCAAAATAAGCCAGACTCAAAGAGGAGATAAGAAATTATCCATTTATTTAAATATCAATCATAGGCAAAATTATACAATTAATGGGGTTCTCACGGCAAGAATACAGATGCTGGGAAAAATTGAAGGCAGAAGGAGAAGAGAGCAACAGAGGATGAGATTATTGGATTGCATTACTGATCCAATGGACATGAGTTTGAGCAAACTGCGGATGAGGGACAAGGAGGCCTGGTGTGCTACAGTCCATGGGGTCGCAAGGAGTCAGACACAACTTGATGACTGAACAACAATAGGCAAAATTAACTAGTAATGTTAGAACTCGGTTTAACTGCTTTGAGCTTCCCTGGTGGTTCAACTGGTAAAGAACCCACCTGCAATGCAGGAGACCTAGGTTCGATCCCTGGGTTGGGAAGATCCCCTGGAGAAGGGAAAGGCTACCCACTCTAGTATTCTGGCCTGGAGAATTCCATGAACTGTATAGTCCATGGGATCGCAGAGTCAGACACGACTGAGTGACTTTCACTGTTAATTACTTTGGAGGGAGAAGTTACCAGAAAGGAGTTCAAAGGGAGTTTCTTGAGTGCTCTTGATGTTTTGTTCCTTGGTCTGGGTTTTGTTAACATAACTGTGTTCAGCTGTGAAAATTCATTATAAGCTGTGTCCCTAATAGTTGTGCATTTTTATGTGTACGAATATACACTTTAAAAAAAAGTTTAAAAAGAGAAATAAATCAAAATGTTAACAGGACTTGCCTCTAGGTGTTAGGATTATAGGTAATCTTATGTTTCTTCTTTATATTGTTTTATGTATTCCAAATTTACTACAAGGTTTTCTAATATTATTTTCCAATATATGTTCACACCACATGAGGCCACTATTTCTAAAAGGTAGTGTAAAGTTGGTCTGGGAAAGAACCCCCACTTCTTTTCCTAAGGAGTATCTATTTCCTCTTTCCTGAGCCTGGGCTAGTGGTTCCCAAATCAGTCTAGACATCAAAGTCACCTGGGGAGCTGTTTAAAAATTCAGATTCCTGTACCTCCTCCCTGAGGTTCTGATTTAGTTGGTCTAGGATGGGTTCCAATATGGCACCCCTCAGGTTCTAAGGGACTAGGACGACCCACCACAGTGTCTGAACTGACGAAGTGTCATCTCTCCCTACTGGACAGGGGCTGGGATGAACTGCCTGGGGCACAGGTATTCCCCTTGGATAGTGCTGTGAAGTGGGGACCAAGCCCTGGGATTTGGGAGTTTCCTGGAACAGCGAGAGCTTGGCAAGCCCAAGACAGCCCCTGCTTCAGCCAGGCTGGAGAGGGGAGTACAGCAAAGGCCTTAAGAGCACAGATACGGCGTCAAATAGCCAGGGGCTCAAATCTGGCTTTGTGATAAGCTCTGTGACCTTGGGCTTGACCTTTCTGAGCCTTAGATATACCACAGGGATTCTAACACCAATTTCACTGAATTGTGAATATTAAATAAAGCAATTTATATAAAACACTTAACACAAACCCTGTCAGGCAGTAAGATCATGATGTTAATAGTGATGATATATACTATATGTGAGCATTACTTAACACTTAATACTTACAGAATTATTACATTTAATTGAATATTTAATGTTATACATATATAATATAGAGCGACATTATTTAACATTGTGTATGGATACTCAAAATTATGGGAAGTCTGAGGTTCTGATGATTGTTTTAGGAACTACACCTTTCCCTATTGTGGTCCCCTTTTGTAGACACTATATATCAAAATATTCATTCATTCATTCAGTGATTAAGGGCACACCCCTTTGAAAGCTTGCCTCACTACTTATATGACAATGTGACCTAGACCAATTTACTTAACCACTGTGTCCCAGTGTCTTCACCTCTTATTGTGAATGACAACAGTACCTACCTCATAGGGTAGTTGCAACTTTTTATGAGTTAATATATGTAAATGGCTTAGCACTGTGTAAGTTCTCAGGAAATTTTGGTTATTATTGTCCAGTCAACGTTTATTGAGTGCTTACTGTGTACATGCACTATAGGCTGAGGACAGACAGTGAAAAAAAAACAGACATAGCTCCTGCCTTCATGGAGCTTGTAATCGAACAGCAGTAAAGTATATAAACCATTTTTTAAATGGATGAGAGAATGGGACGTTCTTAGCAGAGCTACACAGCATGGTAGTAAGACCTCAAGCAGAACATGAAAAAGACTATACCAAGATACTTCATAATCAAACTATTGAAAGCCAAGGATAAAGAGAAAATCCTATAAGCAGCCAGAAAAATGGATGTGGGGGAGGGGGGGGGGGGCAGATACTGCAAACAGGAACAAAGAAAAAAACGGCAGAGGATTTCCTCAATCTGACAAGGAGCATCTTATGAAAACCAAAACTAACATCATACATAAAAGTAAAAGGCTGAATGCATTCCCAATAGGATCAAAACAAATCTATTCAACACTGTACTGGAGGTTCTAGCCAAGATGAATAGGCAAGAAAATGAAATAAAGGCTCCAGATTAGAAAGGAAGAAGTAAAATTATCTCTATTGATAGATGACATGACTTTATATAAAGAAAATCTAAGGGATCTACTAAAAACCATTAGAACTAATAAACAAGTTCAGCAAATTTGCAGGATATAAGACCAATATACAAAATTTGTAACACTTCTATACACTTACAGTGAACAATCCAAAAAATGAAATTAAGAATTACTCAATTTACAAAAGCATCAAAAATAGTTAAGAATGAATTTTTTAAAAACAAGTATAGATTGTTCATTGAAAACCACAAACTTCTTTCAAAGAGATTAAAGAAGACCTAAATAAATTAAAGATATCCTGTGTTTATGGATCAGAAGATTCAGTGTTGTTAAGATAGCAATACTCCTCAAATTGACCTACAAATTCAACACAATCCCCAATCAAAATACCAGCTGGTTTCTTTTCAGAAATTAACAAGTTGGTCCTAAAGTTCATACAGAAATTCAAGGGACCCAGCACAGAGCCAAAACAATTTTGAAAAAAGACAAATTTGGAGAGCTCATACTTCCTAATTTCAAAACTTACTATGAAACCACAGTAATCGAGACTGTATAAGGTCAGACTCATAAATCAACACAGTAGAACTGAGAGTCCAGAAATAAACTCACATTTACAGTCAGTTGATTTTTGGCAAGGATGCCAAGACTGCTCAATAGCAGAAAAATTAGTGTTTTTCAGCACATGATACTGGGAAAAACTAAATATCCAAAATGAGAAAAACCTGGGACCCCTCTACCGCACACTATATACAAAAACTAACTCAAAATTAATGAAAGACCTTAGTGTAAGAGCTAAAACTATAAAATTCTCAGAGGAAAACATAAATCTTTGTGACCTTATATTAAGCAATTAGATACGACGCCAAAAGCACAAGCAACAACAACAAAACAACAGATAAATTAGACTTCATCAAAATTCAAAACTTTTGTGTTGTAAAGGCACCATTAATAAAGTGAAAAGCAACCCGAAGAATGACATAAAATATTTGCAAATCATTATCTGATTAAGGATTTTCATCTAAAATGCAAAAAGGTTTACAACTCAGTAACAAGACAAATAGTCCATTTAGAAATGAGCAAAGGATTTTAATAGGCATTTTTCCAAGGAAGACACACAAATGGCCTATGGGCACATTATCACTCATTATTAGTCATTAGGGAGAGATAAGTCAAAACCACAATGAGATACCACTTTAGACTCACTAGGATGATTATTTAGTCAATACCACAGCTAAAACATGTATTGGCAAGAAAGTGGAGAAACTATATCTCTTATACATACACCGCTGGTGGGAATGTGAATTGGTCCAGCCACTTTGGAAAATAGCCTGGCAGTTGCTCAAAAGGTGGAACATATAGTCTTCCAGAAGTTCTACTTCTAGGCATGCACCCAAGAGAAATGAAGCATGTCTGCAAATATTCACAGCAGCATCATTCATAATAGCTAAAAAGTGGAAAAATGTGAATGTCCATCAACCAATGAATGGATAAACAAATGTAGTAAATCCAGATAACAGAATAGCATTTGGCAATGAAAAGAAATGCAGTATTGAGACATGATACGACACGGATGAACCTTGAACACACTGTGATATGTTTGAAAGAAGCCAGTCACAAAAGGCCACTTATGATTCCATTTATATGAAATATCCCCAATAGGCAAATCTACAAAGACAGAAGGTAAATCAGCAGTTGTGCAAGGCTAGGGGAAAGGCTAGTTGTGTGTGGCTAGAGGGAAGAGGAACGACTACTAACGGGCATGAGTTTTCTGGGGAGATGGGGTAAACGGAAATGTTCTAAAATTGATTGTAGTGTTGGTTGCACAACTTAAAACACATTGAATTGTACACTATAAACAGGTGAATTATACGGTATGTAAGTTATATCCCCCAGAAGTTGTTTTTTAAAGATAATTCACTGTTTAAAGCAAATATAATAAACTGATAGTTGGGTTTATAAGTAAAAGCAAAATGCATGACAACAGCAGCCCAAAAGACAAGAAAGGGGACCTAAAGTATACTGTAGCAAGTTTCTTATGATATTCATGAAGTACTGTAACATTTTAAGGTAGACTATGACAAAAGAAGGCAATGGCACCCCACTCCAGTACCCTTGCCTAGAAAACCCCATGGACGGAGGAGCCTGGTAGGCTACAGTCCATGGGGTCACAAAGAGTCGGACACGACTGAGCGACTTCACTTCACTTATGACAAGTATAAGGTGTATATTGTAAACTCTAGAGAAAGCTTTCTCCTTTGAAGGAAAGCTACGACAAACCTAGACAGGATATTAAAAAGCGAGATATCACTTTGCCGACAAAGGTCAGTTTAATCAAAGTTAAGCTTTTTCCAGTAGCCACTTAGGGATGTGAGAGTTGGACCATAAAGGAAGGCTGAGCACTGAAGAACTGATGCTTTCAAATTGTGGTGCTGGAGAAGACTCCTGAGAGTCTCTTGGATAGCAAGAGATCAAACCAGTCAATCCTAAAGGAGATCCACCCTGAATACTCATTGGAATTCATTGGTGCTGAAGTTGAAACTCCAATACTTTGGCCACCTGACGCAAAGAGCCAACTCACTGGAAAAGCCCCTGATGCTGGGAAAGACTGAAGTCAGGAGGAGAAGGGGGAGACAGAGGATGAGATGGTTGGATAGCATCACTGACTCAATGAACACAAGTGTGAGAAACTCCGGGAGACAGAGGACAGGGAGGTCTGGCGTGCTGCAGTCCATGGGGTTGCAAAGAGTCAGACACGACTGAGTGACTGGACAACAACAGAGCAACCACTAAGAAAAACGAACAAAAATGTGTTACAACTAATAAGCTAAGAATAGAGATAAAATTGAATCATGAGAGACATCCAATCTCAAAGAAAGTAGGAGAAGAAAAAAGAACAAGTGTGACAAATAGAACACTGAGAGCAAGACGGTGGATTTAAATTCAACCATATTATGGTAACAGTGAATGTAAATGTTCTAAATATTCCAATTAAAAAGTCAGATTTATCAGACTGGACAAAAATGACACAATGATGTAATTCCTAAAAAAAAAACCCGCTTTAAAGTCAGAGGGTTAAAAGTAAAAGGATGGAAAATGATACACCATGCAAACACTAGTCAACAGAAAGCTGGGGTGACTAGATTAGCATCAGACCAATGGAACTTCAGAACAAGTACTGCCATCGATAAAGAAGGACATTTCTTACTGATGAAGGGGTTAAGTTCTTGAGAGGACATAGCAATCTTAAATGTTTATGTACCTATAAAGAAAGCTTCAATACACATGAAGCAAAAACTTATAGAACGAAAAAGTAAAATTAAGGAGAAAGGTGTGAAGAGCAGCTCTAGTCATCAGTGAGAGATGAGGCTGAAGCCAGGGTAATCCATGAGACCACCAGGAACAAGTTTATGGGAGAAAAGAGACCAGGACAGACTCCTGGACCACATCAGCATTTCCAGGATGAACAGAAGGAAATCTCATGAAGAAAACTGAGAAATATTTATCAGGATGGCAGGCAGAAAAGGAGTGTGTGTGGTCATGGCATGCAAGGAAGAGAGCTTCTAAAGGCAGAGCACGTTCCGTTCTATCAAATGCAGCTGAGAGGTCAACTAGGCATGGAAAGGCTTCAGGGGGATTTATAGCAAGACCCACTGGAGACACAGGATGAGAAGCTCCGGTGGTGAAATGGGGGCAGAAGCCAGGTTGTAGCAGATTAATCAGCAGCAGGTGGGGAAGTGGAGATAATAAACACTGACTTTGATTTTAATAGGCTTGGCTGAGAGGGCAGGAGAGAGAAGAGGCTATAAAGTCAAAGTACTTGTTTCATTTCTTAACTGAGTTACAAATGAAGGAGCCAGGAGAGGAGTGGGGCCAATGAAGATGCAGAGGAGAGAAGGAATAAGCAACAGAGCGGGGAACTTGGATGGAGAGGCAAGGTGGAGGGTCCCCAGATCTCTTGTGGAGAGGCTAACTGGAAGAGGAACACCCATCTCTCAGTGTGATGGGGGCCAGAGGCGTGGATAGGAATGGATGCAGGAATGCTGCCCAGAGCGGGGTTAAACAAATTTCTTCCTGGGGGTGGGGTGGGAGGCAGGCAGAATGGATCCAGGTATATGTATGGCTGAGTCCCTTTGTGTTCACCTGAAATTATCACAACATTGTTAATCAGCTATATGCCAATATGAAATAAAAAGTTTAAAAAAAAGAAAAGAAATGTCTTCCTGGCAGATTTTCTTTATAAAGAGAGAGCCCGTGTGGCCTGCTAGGAATGAGGGGGGAAACTGTGGTATAGAGGGATTATGTGAGAGCTTAGAAACAGCTGAGGGGGCATTGCAGTGGCCGAGGCCGGAGGACTGCTGGGAGCTCAGGTGAGGCTATGGACCGTGAGTTTGGACTAGTGTTCATTCATGAAGGGATTCCCACCCGCCCCCCTTCCTTGTAAGTCAGGACTAAAGAAGGCAGTCAGTTACCATGTTCTAGGGGCGGTGTGGGAGACTAAGGGCCAGGTGGTGACTGGTAAACAGCTGAAGCAAGGTCATAGCATCCAGACTGGATAGGAACAAGGGTTGATTCAGGGTCAGGAAAAACACTAGGAGGCAGGAGCCTGAAGGTCTCTGTGAACTGATAGTGCAGCCAAGGGAGACAATGCCCAGGAGGTACAGAGAGACTGAGACTTTGGAGCTGGAACAGTTTCACGTGATGATAAGATCCCAGTAATGGGTGACTAAAGTAAAGGTGACAGTCAGTGAGTTGAGGAAAACAAAAAACTCCGAGGCTAGGGTATGGAGGAATGTCCTCGGGGACTTGGAAGCTCCCAGGATGACTGGGAGAACCTGCAATAAAAACGCTGTGACAAGATTCCTTTATTCTGGCTATGTCCTTCCACGGCTAGACCATCAAGCTTTATCATCAATTATCAGCCTTACTACTGAGGCTGCCTGGCTCCCTCGTCCATCTACTCGCCACCCCGCGAGCCCATACAGGACTGGCTATTGGGAGCAAAATGTCATGCTTGTTGGCACCATCTCGAATAACACAGCTTTAAAGGGATACTGGCAGAGCCTTTCAACACAGAAGAGCCAGAGTAGCGGCAGTGGGAGGAGGTCCTGGGTAAAGTAGCAAGGCACCCAACCCCAGAAAGAGTCATACCTGGTATGGCCAGGAGTCCCTGCCAGCCAGGCATCACTGTGGACATATAGCCCACAGTAAGCTCAGGGCCTCCATGCACAGGAGGAAAGGTCATAACCAAAGGACCACTCACTCCTAACAGGCCCCTTGACTCCTACACAGTGAAGTGGCTCCCAGGCCTGCACTGCAGAGAAAGAGCCACGAGCAGGGCGCCTGGGTTCAAATCCTGACTCTGCTGTCAACTTGCAGTGTGACCCTACCCTGAGGCCTTTGTTTTGCTGTTAATCAAAGGGTGATCTCAGAGGTTCTTGTGTCCTTGACAGTGTATGGGTGGTGGGTGCCAGAGGGGGTCTCATCAGCTCACATCACTCAAATTGCATCAGCTGCAGAAGACAAATGAGCTGAAGTCCTCGAGCCTCATTTGCGTCATACAGCAGAGTCTGCCCCCTGGGGTTCAATCCTTACACCCCTCCTCCTCCCCAGAAGCCTCTGAAGTAGGCTCAAGGGATACACCATGTCTCCTCCCCTGCCTCCCATCTTTCTCTTCAGGAGATTTTCTTTAGGCTAAAAAGCCAACCTGGTTTTAGGCCATGTGCAGAAAAGAACAGAGGGCCATAGACACATGGTTCTCCACAGAGCTCCTCTTTGAGGACAGCTCACCAGAGACCTCATCAGAAACCCAGGACCAACATGCCAGAGGGCACAAACCAGAGCCCCAAATGCCCCCCTATGTCTCTGGCCTGGTCCCTGGAAGACCTGATGCGTTCTGCAGGTTCTGGGAACCCTCGGCAGCCACATCGCACCTGGGAAGGGGATCCCACATCTGGTCTCACCTATGAGGCAAGCTCCCTCCTTCATAGGCAGCTCTTCCTGCCTGTCCTCTGGGCCAGGAAATATATCCCAGGGACCCTGCCATCAGTAAGGCACAGAGGAGGCTCTGGTCAAGAGTCCTAGAAAAGACCCATCTCTGGACTATGAAGACAGGCCTTGGGGATGGCAGCCTAGGGCAGGGAGAGTGTGGGTCTGGGAACGCCTGGCCAAGTGACCCAGGACAGGCTGGGGAGTGGAGCCCAGAACTCTAGGCCCTCTCAGCAGCATCACCAGGCTGAACTTGGGCAAAAGGACCACAGGAAGGGCCAGGAGGAACAAACCAAGCCCACAACAGCCACAGAGAGGGCACACTTCACTTCGGGGTCACACCTCCCTCCGGACTTCATTTCCCACGCACGTAGCCCAGCACGTATGGGGTCCATGGCCGCAGAGGTGCCCTCCCCTGCCCACACCCTCCCCGCACAGGCTTCTGTGGGGGCCTTTCCCCAGCCAGCGCTCCCTCCTCCCCTGCCAGCTCACCGAGCGATCTCCCTTCCTTCCTTCCAGTACTTCCTCCTGGTTGTTCTCCTGAGGACAAAAAGCAGGGGTGACTCCACGGCCTTGTACCTCACCTTGTCATTCCTGCCCCTGGCCTGGCCAGACCGTGTGCTCATCAAGGCCTCCTCCAGGGCGTCAGTCCCAGCTGCTTCCGGTGGGAGTTAAGTGGGATCAGCTGGAGGGACTTCCGGCAGGTGCTGGCTCTGTGGGGCCCGGGACAGCAGGCAGGCAGCTCACAAGGAGGGCGATAATGACCAAAGCCAGGGGAATGGAGCACAGGGGCCGGGTGGAGGCAGAGGGCAGGAGCGTGGAGCAGCCAGGAGCAGGGGCCTCACTCCCGTGGTGGAGGATTCCCCTGAGATTTGGGTGAGCAGAGGCGCAAAGGTCCCCATTGACCTGTCCAGAGCCTGAGATTTTGGGAGGGAAGAGCCATGGGACCCCGTGTGGTGGGGGAAGGGAGGGCCTTGGGACTGCAAAG
The DNA here is from genome assembly GCF_029378745.1 of Bos indicus. Lineage (NCBI taxonomy): Eukaryota > Metazoa > Chordata > Mammalia > Artiodactyla > Bovidae > Bos > Bos indicus. Next base: position 44,886,377 of record NC_091774.1, read on the forward strand.
GGAGGAAGTCATGGCGGGTGCCGTGGACACAGGGTTGGGGTCCATGGGCTAAAGGAGAGGGTGTTAAGAGCTTACCGATCTCTTCGGTGGCCCCGTTTCAGGGGCCCAGGTTTCCTGTGTTGCTTTGAATGCTGAGATCCCATGGGCCGGGGAGTGCCTCCTGGGAACAAAATCCCTATCTTGGCAAAAGGGTGCAAACCCAAAGAGAAAGCAAAGAGGTCCTTGTCCCCATGGCTGCCAGAGGGTGGGGTGAGTTTGAGGTCTGGTCCTGTCCAGGCTGCACAGAAAGCCCGTTGCAATGCTTTGTCTCACCAGCTCAGTACTAAAGCTAGTCACCTGGGTGTCTTTCTCCTCACCGTGGCAACAGTCAGGCTAACAGCTGCCATCACTGATTCATTAGGATATGGAAACCCTCTCTGCTGGTCACAGTCTCCCTCCCAAACCCTTCAGAGCAGACTGAATCCTCAAGTTCTCCGTAGCTGTGCCACTGAGGGACACGCAAGTGTTTGTTTCCATGACAACACAGAGACCATGTATCCCTACATTTGTGGTTACTATGGCAACCCTGGCAGATCCAGGTACATTAAGGACAAAGACCTCATCTGGGGGAACCACAGTCAGACACATGCACTGATGTCCTCTCTGTGGTCAGCCCTGGCCTAGGGGTCAGTGGCAGGCCCTGTGCTGGGGGACACACACAGTGTGCCTTTGAGGAACTGATGGGGGATCTAGGTTTCCTAATCTGTGTCCTCAGCCTCTTGTCCTCTCAACCCACCTAGAGTGTACAGAGTGATCTTAGCCCCTCACAGGGCTTCAAGTCCCACAGCCCTGCCATAGAGAACATCCATGCCTGCATCATGGGTTCACCTCCTCCTAAGCTCCAGACCCTTTCATCTACTTGCTCTCTGGACACATACCCCTGGATGTCCTGCAAAACCTCACACTGAGGTACACAGCTTGGGACTTCCTGTGGCTCTGAACACTTGTTCTATATATTCTCTCTCTGTGAGTGACACATCCAGCCCCCCAGGTGCTGTTGTCGCTTCCTCTTTTCCCTGTCCACATTCCTCAACCAATGCAGACAACCATCAAGCCCTTCTGAGGTTACTGACCCAGCATCACTCAGCTCCCCATTCCCTCTTGCCTGGACCCCTATCCTCTGTAGGGCCTCCTCATCTGTTGCCCAGATCTCGGCATCAGGATGGTGTCTGCTTCCAACTTACTTCTCTCAAATCCATCCTCCAACTGGCACCAGAGTGAGCATTCTAAATGCAAATCTGATCATGCCTCCTGACCCTGCTTAAACCCCTCAGAAGCACCCTGTTCTGCCTCAAGGCAGAATCTAAGCTGATTTCCTCTGCCAGCCCCTCAAACCTCCTCTGCTCCCAGGCTTCTCTTTGCCTCCTGCTCACGTCACCGTCAGCTCGAGTTGTTCCCTTTCTTATCCATCCTCAGCCACACTCTTGTAAAAATTATACTCAGATTTTCAATGAGAGCTTAGAATAGTAATTAGGAATAGTGGGACTTTAACTTCAAATTCCTGAGCAGGAAATGATGCCTAGTTGCAAAACCAGGCACTTCTGACCCTACCCTAATGGGATCCCAGAGCCCTTGGCCCCCACGTCTGCCAAACAGACAGAGAAACACTTGTGGGGAGACTGTGAGTGGCCCGGGAGGAAAGTACAAAGATGAGCCCATTCTATCAACTCTAATGGCCCCCAGAGAATAGAACACAGATTGTCAACTGAGAAGGCATCTCATACCCTGCCCTTTGTGTCACTGATGGCTCAGTGGGAGGAGGGGTCAGAACTGCGCTCCCCAGCTCTCAGTCTGCTGTTCTCTCCACTTTGACACATGCCTCAAAGCTCCGAAGCCAGTGCAGGAAGGCAGCACAAATGCAGAGTGCAGACATGCTGCACGTAGCAACTTCCAGGAGGGTGAGTATACGTGTGTGGCCACCTGGAACCAGAAACCACATCCCTCCACATCCCAGGAGCTTCTTTCAGATGTCTTCTGTCCTGATTCGGGCAGAATGGAACTTTGCAGCCAGAGTCAAAGGGCATCTCAAAGCTGAGGCTCAGGCTTTGCTGCACTTTGCTGTACTTTCTCAAGCACAGCGTCCCTCGTGGTCCCCTTTCTGCCCAAGCTCTCAGGTTTATATACTGGTCCATAGGAATGTGGACCAGAAAAAACCTTATCAACTGTAAGTGAAGTTGGCTTTCCCCAAGGAGGCCATTCTCACTTTATGGCTGGCCGTGGGGCCCAGCGGCACAACCCCCCAGGAGAGGACTGGGGAAGGACGGACAAAAGCAGTCACGGAACCTCGGGGCTGGATAGACTGCATCCCTCAAGGGTCACACCTCCTGGGGCCGGAAGCCCTTTGGAAGCTAAGCTGATCAACATGGGATTATAAAACCTCCATGCGTGCTGCCAGCATCAGGGTGCTCATTCTTTCCAGAGCAGTCCCTCCACCTGCAGTCAGCAATTACTTCTTCCCTTTAAGCCCAGACACACACTTCCCTGTGATTCTCCTTCTGTCCAGCAGGGCCCCACACAACATCCATCTCAGGACTTGGCCAATTCTGACCTCTTTTATATATATTAGCTCTTTTACTGGTGAGCACAACCCTGAAAGGAGGGCGCTGTTCTTGATTCCTTCCCAGGAGAGGAAACCGAGGCTCAGAGGGGGAGTGACTTGCCCAGTAAGTGGCAGAGCAGGCATGGGGTGACCAACTGCCAGGCTGGGGGACCGGACAGCATGCAGCTCAGCAGGGCTATGGAGCCTCAGCAGGGAGCTGCTGCAGCAGAACAGCAGGGGTGGAAGGCTTCCCATGCATTTCATCTGGGACCCTCAGACCTCCCACTGGGACAGCATAGGTCTGGACCATGACAGGACAACGCCTCAAGTCCAGATACAATTTGGTGTCCTGGCCAGCCCTTCAACATTGATCTTTCTGAAACATTTATTTAGTGCTTAGACAAGCTGTGCACAGCTGGAGGGCTGGGCAGTGGGGACAAGTGTCCCTGGGCTCAGAGGCCCTGTTCAGCAAAACAAAAGCCCTTCAGTGAATTCGATCTACCCCCTGCAGAAGGCTGGTTGGCCAGCACCCATGTTTTCCTGTCACAAACAGGTCATCACAGTCTTCCTTTAGCCACATGCCTTCTTAACCCACTCCTGCCCGGGGAGGAGTTATTCTCTCCAGACACCTCCAGCAATGTTTTAACTTCTTTTGAGACTGATGCATCAGGGACATTGTCAGGCACGCCTGCATGCCTGGCGTGCAGGCCCTGCCTGGACGGGATTATAGGAGTGGGGCAAGACCAGCAGTGTTCTGTCCTGCAGTTACCACAGCAGTTACCATGGCAACCTCGAGGTACCCTTTGAGATGCCTGAAGGCTGAAGCAGGGTCCAGAGGGATGGAGTGGAGGAGGGGCCCTGGGAAGGATGGCCCATGGTAGGGGCTCCCATTCAGAGATAAGTTGAAACCTCCCCTACCTGAAGCAGTGGACAGTAAGAACTGAAGGCAGCAGCGGGGAGGGGGCCAACAGGAAGTGGGAGAGCAGGGCCAGGACGGGGGTGAGCTGAAGGAGGCACTCACCTGAGGTCCAAAATTTAAGAAGGTGCTCCCAAACCCAGTGATCAAGATAAATTATATTTAAATCAAAATGAATGCAAAAATATCCTGGATAAAATATCACAACTGTAAACAAAGACAGGATCCTATAAAGCTGGAATTAGAGTGAGGCAAGTGAGGCCAAGTCCTGCTATCCATGGTTAGATCCTGTCTTTTTTTTTTTTTTTTTGGCTCTTTGGCCTGTGGAGTCTTAGTTCTGCAACCAGGGATTGAACCCAGGCCCCACGCGGTGGAAGCTTGGGATCCCAATCACTGGACTGCCAGGGAAGTCACTGGATTCTGTCTTTACTAAAATTTTTATTTTGTTCACTGTGGATGTTTTCACATTCCTTTTGATTTTTAAAAGTCACTGCTTTAAGATATTTTCTGTGGTAAAGGCCTCACTGCCTCACCCTAGTCTGGGGCCTGGAAGGGAGGAGGGACCCTATTAAAAACATCATCATGTGACAAGTCACTAGGAGACATGGGTTCACTAAACTGCAGGGATTCCTCTCAGCTCTGATAGAGCCAGATTCAGCTTTTACAAGAGTCTGCAGCATGAAGATTGCTCTTGGGGAGCAGAGATGCCAGGCACATACATGGGCCCCCTACACTTGGGGGTGACAGTGACTCGGAGGTGGCCCCCATCTCTTGGCCTCTCTCAGGCTGGCTGCTAAGGGGAGTGGAGGGGAGGGGAGCGGAGGGGGCGGGCGGGGAAGAGACTGGCAGTTTTGCACGGCTGGGAGCAGGAATGGCAGATTAGCTGTAATTGCCTGAAGCTGAGAGGCTGTTGATAAATGTTACTAATAATCAACCTTCAGATCTGACACCAGCTCAGGCTGGGATTACTGTTTTGAATGGAAATCGAACCCAAACCAGTAATTACCCCGGTGAGCGATGCCAGTCTCACTCTGGAGCCTGTTCTAGGCAGGGAAAAGGCACCTGCATGTCAGTGTCAGCCCTTTAGATAGGGTATTCTGCAAGTAGCCCTTTCCCAAGAGCACAAGCCTTGTGCTGGCCTGGCCTCCACTGATCCTGCGGGACACAGTCAATAGAAATACCCACTCTTCTTCCAAGAAACGTCCACCCAATATGCACAGCTTCTAAACAAAATCAGACCTCAGACATCACTGGCACTGTCCATCCCCCTGGGGTGGATCGGGTCCCTGCTGACATCTTCCTGAGCCGTCAGAAGCAGCTGCATGGTGGATGGAGGTCATCCCCAACACCGATGTAGCCCTCTAAGCCTCTGTCTGGGAACCCTGGGGGGCCACACAGTTGTTCCCTGTTAGACTGAATGGCTCTTGGAATGGGCTGAGCCAGGGCCAGGAGAGAGGGATGAGGCGGCCACAGGCACCAGAGCCCACCCCAGCCTGTCTCATCCCTCATAAGCTCATTCTTGCTCCCGGTACCAGGCAAGAGCCAGGAAGCTGGTTCTCCCTGGATACAAGCGGCACTCTCTGGCCCTGGCCTGTGTCTCCTCAGCACCTCTCAGCCCATCTCGAGAACCCCTAGAATGTTGGCCCCACCTAGCACAGGACAGAGTGGGACCAGCTCCCTTCCCAGGGTGCACTCATGCCCAGGTCCTTCTCCCTCCCCTTCCACCCCACTCCATTCCCCCATCCTTTGAATCCCCACACCTTTCCTTCCCAGCAGGCTAGCTGGATACTAAAGAAGCACCAGACATACCACAGTGGTAAACAGTTATGGCAAGGCTGTCTCTTGTTTGCATGTCATCTCCCACCAAACACCTTCTGCCCCTCCACTGTGCCAGGTCCTGTAGCCCAGAGGAGAAAAAATCAACCTCCCTCAAGCTGCCCTGATGGGGAGGAGGAGAAGTAGGCAGGTGATGTCAGATCATCACAACTGCAGGTTGTCCCTGATGGCCTCTCCCCACAACCCAAGTGAAATGCCCTGAACTACCAGTCCATCCTAAAGGAGATCAGTCCTGGGTGTTCATTGGAAGGACTCATGTTGAAGCTGAAACTCCAATACTTTGGTCACCTGATGTGAAGAGCTGACTCATTGGGAAAGACCCCGATGCTGGGAAAGATTGAGGACAGGAGGAGAAGGGGATGACAGAGGATGAGATGGCTGGATGGCATCACTGACTCGATGGACATGGGTTTGGGTGGACTCTGGGAGTTGGTGATGGACAGGGAGGCCTGGCGTGCTGTGGTTCATGGGGTCGCAAAGAGTCAGACACGACTGAGCGACTGAACTGAACGGTACAAAGTCTGGAGGTGTCAATACGCTGCCTCAGGGGGTCAGATAAAGCTGGTCAGGGTCAGTGGGATTCAGAGTATGTGTGAATAGTCTGAATAGTCACAGTCTTTGAGGCTGGAACTGGAGGGTGAACAGAGGGCAAGTGGCAGGACAGACAGGGCCCTCCCCAGAGGGAGCCAGTACCTCAAGGGTGCCACCTAGTGGCAGTGCATCAGGACTGCAGCTCTGTTTTCAGGCCCTGGCGTTTTCTCTCTGCTCCTGTCCTTTCCCTAAAACAGACCCCTGAACTCAATTGGGCAAAGGAGAACCAAGGGAAAAGGCTTAGTTTTGTTTTTGAAGACTCAAGGCTTAGAGAAAAGAGGGAACAGGGGCCCCAGGTCTGCCATAGGGTAGCAGGCAGGGGAGGAGCCTTTTCTCTGGAGCTCCCTGACTCCTTCTAGGGCTTACTTGCACCCTCTAATTACCTGCTCACTCAGTAGTGTCTCCCCACTGCACCGCTGGGACCTCAGTCTGTCACCTGCTCCTAGCCTGGCCCACAGGGAGAGGTGACAGGAAGCCCCCACACCAGAACTGGCTGCTGTGATAGACGTGGGGGCCCGGAGAAGCTGTGCTACCATCCGCTAACTTGCCTTGTTCCTGGGGCCTAGGAAGGGCTCACTTTCTGCTTGGGGTCAGACACAGGTGCTGCAGGCACTCAGCCCTCAGCTCTTAAATATCCTATTGACTCTGGAATGCCTGTTGCCCCCCGTTATTTTCCTCTCTTGCCAGAGAAAGAAGTAGTGAAGAGACACGAGGTGAATGGTCCCCACAGTAAAGTTCCCAGGTGTGCAGAGCACTCAGCCAGGGGTGAGCCAGATGTGTGTCGATGCAAACGTAGGGGGAGAGGAAGACAGCTGTGGAGAGAGAAGGAGAGCCTGCCCTGGGGGACAGCTCAGAGAGGTAAAGCTTCTCTTAAAGGGCCAGATAGTACGTACTTTAGGCTTGCAAGCCGAACTGTGTGCAACTCTGAGGCTGTAACTGAAAGCAGCCGCAGCTAATATGTAAACAAACAGGCATCCCTGGGCTCCATCATACTATTTACAAAAACAGGCTGCCAGCCCGCTGTCCATAGTTTGCACACCAGTCAAAACTTGCTGCCCACCAGAGAGGCTGTCCACTCTCCACCACCCAGGACTTGGCCCAGGAATAATCTTATCCTCAAGGCTGCCAGCAAGTACACATGCTCAATGGACTACCAGTTTGCTGTGCCCCTGCCACCTAGGGGGAGGCCGGGGTGGTCACAGGGTTAAGATGCAGAGGCTGGAGTAGAGAAGGTCAGGGTGGTGAGACGCTTGGACAACCAGGACCCCCAGATCTCAGTCCTGCCCTCCTCTCCCCTCTGCCCAAGCACTCGACACTCACCTGGAGGGAGAGGCTCTCCGTAGCGGCAGCTACTCCCCCACCTTCCCCAGGGGGATCTCTCTCCCTCTAGCTGATGCCCCTCCAGCCCCTTCCTGAGCAGGAAACCCCCAAAGCCAGGCGGGGGGAGGGGACTGAACTGGCCCAAGGACACACAGCCGCCGCCGGACAGATGACACCCCAGGGAGGGCGAGGTGGCCTGAGCGGGGAGGACGGGTAACCCAGCACCGGGCCCCACGGGCCTAGGAGCGGCCAGGCTGGAACCGACCCCAGCTCCGCGAGCGCGGGCCGGGCAGGACCCCACCCGGTCCCCGTCCCGGGACACAGCACCAGAGCCTGCGCCAGCCTCCCTACCCCGGCCCCGGTATCGCCGAAGGTGGCGTCTAGAGAAGTTCGCGAGTCACCGGCTCGGGCAGGGCCCTGGGTGCTCCAGTTACACTAAAAGTGAGACCCAGCAAGATGGTATCAAGGCCGCTCTGAGGCAGCGCTGGCTCATCCAACATTGATGCGGCCACGGACTGCCCAGAGCCCCTCGAGGCGTGGAGGACGCAGGGTCCCGGCTCCAACTCCTTTGGGATGGGCGGGGCTGGGGTGGTGGTCCGCCTCCCCTCCCTGCCCACGATCACACCTGCACCTTGATCTAAGTGGGCACCTGGGGCGGGAAGTGGGGTGAGTAGTGGCTCGGTGGGTCAGGCGGGCGCTTCTACAGCCCACCAGCCCCGCAGAAAGTGCCCAGGCAAGGCAGTGTCAGAGCAGGCTCCTGGCCCAACCATGCCTAGTCTTGGGCCAAGACAAAGGGCAATGGAACCGTCTTCCCTCCACTTCCCAATCGTCCCTACCAGAGGCAGGAGCAAAAGATGGTGGGAGGGAGGGAGGGGGAAGACAGGGAGGAAGCTGGCCAGTCCCACACAGAATCAGTCCTCTCCAGCCACTACTTCCATTCACACCCGGGGAGAACCACTCTTGGTGGTGACACATTCTTCCCTGCAAAGATGTACAAACTCATCAACAGGCACCATGGTGCACACACTCCCCAGCACAACAGGCACACACCCCAGATACACTCTTACTGGCGCACACACTCAGTTGCACGTGCAGGGAAACACACTGACAGAAGCCTTCTCCCAGTGGAGCCCAACCCATCACTTCATCTGCTCTCTGCCACTTGGTGTTGGAGAGGAGAGGACCCCACCCAGAACCTCCCACCCAGGGCTGACCAGACTGGAGGGAGGGGCTGACAGGAGGGTGGTGCCCTCTCTGTGCCCTGTGCCTTCCTGGCCTGATGGTTAGTTGGTCTGCAGTGCCAGAGAGGGCAGGGAGGAGGCACAGCCAGGCTGGGATGAAGTCTTTGCTGAGGTTGGGGAGCTGGTCAGAAGATAATCCTAGATCCCCATTACCCTTCTGCAGGCCCTCCCTGATTTCAAAGGTTGCCTGACCTGAACTCTGCCCCCCATTCTAACGCTGCCTTCCATTTGGGTCTGGCCTGATTCACCTGCAGAAGTCTGCCTCCATGGCAACAGCATGGGCAGGTTGTCCCCTAAAGCCTGCTGGCTCCCCACAGCTGACAGACCCATGCACATACACACATACACACACACGCAGGGTTTCTTTTGTTCATATTCACATTAGAAGACCAGATCATCTGCCTGAGACCTCAGAGGGGGGCTGACGGGGAACACACACCTGGCTCAGGATGGAGGGCACAGATGGGCATCTCACCCAGGCACATGCTGGACCAGAATCTCCCAGAGGGGACCCAGGCTCAGCTGACATTTATCTACTGACAAACCACCAATTTTGGCAGGATAAAGGAATTATCCCAGGGGCCCCAGCTTGGCAACTGTCCTCCAAACTGTGGACATAGCAGGCCCTTCCTTCCTCCTCTGGTCACAGATATGTCTGTTTCAGGGTCTTTCTGCTTTTGCTTAAATGCATCCAATGATATTAGGGCTTCCCTGGTAGCTCAGCGGTAAAGAATCTGCCTGCTGATGCAGGAGACCCGGGTTGGATCCCTGGGTCGGGAAGATCCCTTGGAGGAGGAAATTGGCAACCCACTCTAGTGTTCTTGCCAAGGAAATTTCATGGAGAGAGGAGCCTGGAAGGCTGTAGTCCTTGGGGTTGCAGAGTGACTGAGCACACACTAAATAGAAATACATCCAGTAACCCTACCTGGGAAACCCCAGTGACTGATGACTTCAAACCCGAGTGGGAGTAAGTCCTAAAGTCCTCAAGAAGTCCTTGTCCACAGCCATGACTGACTTTTCTCCCCACGCCCTAATCACCCTGAGCCTCAATCATTCCAGCTACATGGGAGACAGACCATCCCATACTCACCACCCTCCTCCAGAGCTCTCCTCCACTGACCCCTGGACCATCTCTCGCCTTTGACTCACCCAGTCCAGCTCTCTAGATCTTGTACAGCTACAAATTCATCTTAAAAAGAAGAAGAAGAAGCTATATGCTAAAAGCTCTGGAACAAGGCAAGTCTTCAATCACCTACCTCTGGCAGCCACTGCAGCCTCCCCTGCCCAGCAACCCCTAAGCTGGCGCTGCCATGGCCAGGGTCACAATCCCAGCCCCCACCTCCTCCTCTCTCCATCCCAGCCTTCCCAATCACAGAGCAAACACTGAGGCTGTAGGCCATGTACTCACAGAACACCAGAACTATGAGTGCTTCAGTAACCAGTCCACCTCCTTCTACTACAGGGGAAATAGGCCCAGAGAACCAAGGGACTAGCCCAGAAACAGAATGGGAACGAATGGGGTGGACTCAAATCCTAGACTCCTGACTCCCTTAACAGTGCTCTGTGCAACACATCATAAAACCATGTATAGACAGCAGAAGGATCCCATCTTTATTTTGGAATAAGCTGCCGGTGAACTCACAAGCTACAGTGATCAGCCCCCAGGCCTGGTCAGCCCTGCTCCCCAGTCCCTTCTAGCTTCTCTGCTTATTCTGGCCCACCAGCACTGGGGATTGGGCTTAACTGATTCATCCTTACAGATCACTCTGCAGTGGTCTCTCAACAGTGATGGCATGGGTCCAAGTCCTCAAAGAGGGGTCTGTTTCCATGTCCTGATGTACTTGTGGATTCTCCACAAGTACTGAGGCTCAGCCTAGCCCCAGTCCTTCTTGGGGAAGCTGAACCTTGTCACCCACACCTCAGGCACTGGATAAGGTTCTTGACTCTCAAGTCCATCTGCCCCTGGGTCGGAGTTCCTACAGCTTTGCCCTCTCATCCACTTGGTCTCAACTGGTGCCCACTGGGTCTTCATTAGCCTCTGTAACCCCTGGACTACCTCCCTCAATGTACTCCTGACCCATCTCTGCCTCCTCCCTTTCCTGCCCACTCTCCTCACAGAGCTGCTCCTGCCTGGGTCACCACACCTGTCCCTATGCCTAGGAATGGCCCAACTTTCAGATTCCGTTGGACAGAATACTCCTGACATTAGCCCTGCTACATGCCAGTTCATAATGACAACAGCTAACACTTAAATAGCACTTGCTATGTGCCAGGCACTGTCCCAAGCACTCGGCACTTATTAAGTCTCCATATATTCATTCATTTAACCCTCACAACAATGCTGTGAGATGAGTACATTATGTCCATTTTAAAGAAAAGGAAATGGAGGCTCACAGCAGTTAAGGAACTTTTCCAAGGTCCCACAGGTACTGTGCAAGTGATCTGAACACTGTGAGGAAAAAGCCAAAGTTAAGGAACATCTAGACGTGGCTCTGGCTGCCCCACCCCCACCCCCTAGTCCCGCCCCCTCCCCACCAAAAGTATGTGGTTCTGCTGACATCAAGCTAGATTCAAGAACAGGGAGAGACTAATTTTTTTCCCTGTGACAGGAGGGCCTACTTTTTGAAAACAGAAGCACATATTTTGTTAGTGTCACGTTCTCTCGGCATGGTAAAGTAAGCCTTAAATACAAAAAGGCTATTTTTATAAGAATTTGGCTGCTTTCTCAAGTTGACAGAAACCTACCTGGGCAGAGCATCACCAGAAGCTTCGTGCCGTGTGTGGCAACCTAAGAGCAAAACATGCTGTGAAGACCCCAGCCAGTGTGGTCCCTTGTCACCAACAATCTCCAGGCCAATTAAGTTAGGAAATTCATTCTCTCTAATCCTATAGTGGATATGTGTGTGGTCTATTTCTGCTAATCCACAGCCCACCTGAAAGGGTACACAAGCATTATCTCAGCCAATTTTCACAAGACCCTTCACTATAAGAAAATCATCACCCCATTTTACAGATGGGGATACTGAGACTGCTGCTGCTGCTGCTAAGTCACATCAGTCATGTCCGACTCTGTGTGACCACATAGACAGCAGCCCACCAGGCTCCCATCCGTGGGATTCTCCAGGCAAGAATACTGAGATGGGTTGCCATTTCCTTCTCCAGTGTAGGAAAGTGAAAAGTGAAAGTGAAGTCACTCAGTCCTGTCTGACTCTTCTTAACCCCATGGACTGTAGCCTACCAGGCTCCTCTGTCAAAGGGATTTCCCAGGCAAGAGTACCGGAGTGGGTTGCCACTGCCTTCTCCCAAACTAAGACTAAAGAAGATTAAATATCTACTTGATACACTTCTAAACTGTTCAACCTTTGTTTCTTTTATTTTCACAAGTGGCAGTATGATTTTTTATAATCAACCAAAACAAGAAGGATTTTCCCTTACTGTGCTCCATTTACACAAAAGGCGATGGTGGGTTCTTTACCACTAGCGCCACCTGGGAAACCCCCACTCCTAGGTATATATTCAAAGGAACTGAAAACAGGGACTAGAGCAAAACGTTGCACACCAATGTTCACAGCAGCATTTTCACAGTAACCAAAAGGTGGAAACAGCCCAAGTGTTCATCAACAGATTAACAGATAAATAAAATGCAGTATATCCATATAATGGAATGTTGTTCCACCACAAAAGGAATGAAGGGATTTCCCTGGTGGTTCTGTGGCTAGGACTCCATACACTCAATGCGGGGGGTCTGGGTTTAATGCCCAGCCGGGGAGCTAGATCCCACACGCTGCAACTAAAGATCGTGCATACGGCAACTGAGACCAGGCACAGCCAAATAAATAATTTTTTAAAAAATTTTGTTTAAAAAAAAACAAAGAAATGAAATCTCATACATGCTACAACATAGATGAACCTTGAAAACATTATCCTAAGTGAACTAAGCCAGAGACAAAAGAAAAAATATTGTATGATTCCTCTTATATACAATATCTACAATAGACAAATTGATAGAGAAAGAAAGTAAGTTAGAGGTGCTGGGAGAGGGTAATGAGGAGTTATTTGTTAATGAGCACACAGTTTTTGTTTGGGGGTGATGAACAGTTTCAGAAATCTGCAGTGGTAATGGTTACACAAAATTGTGACTGTAATTGATGCTACTGAATTAGGAATCACCAAATGGCTAATTTTATGTTACATATATTTTGTGTATGTGCTCAGTTGCTTCAGTGGTGTCCAACTGTGAAACCCTATGGACTGAAGCCTCCCAGGCTCCTCTGTCCAAGGGATTCTCCAGGCAAGAACACTGGAGTGGGTTGCCAGGCCCTCCTCTAGGGGATCTTCCCGACCCAGGGTTCAAAGCCTCATCCCTTATGTCTCCTGCACTGGCAAGCAGGTTCTTTAGCACTAGCTTCCACCTGGGAAGCTCAAATTGATCTACAGTCCTCAACAAAATCCCAGTAGGCTTTTGTTTTGCTATTGTAGAACTTGAATATCTCATTGTAAAATTAATGTGAAGTTTTAAAAAAGGACCCAGAATAGCCAAAACCTTGAAAAAGAACATCCTGGTATCTCCAGGGCTTCGATGAGAGGCCCTCTCCAAATCATCCTTCTCACGTGGTTCTGACTCCACACTCTCCAAGAAACCACCCGATTTTATCTGTTGTGTAGCTTGATTCTGGGTTGGGGATGGGCCCCAGGTAGGACCACAAACACTGTAATAACTGGAAAGAAATCTTCACAATTGTGGAGTAATAGATGAGTACTGTGGTTTGAAAAAAAAAAAAAAAAAAGAACCAAGTTGAAGGTCCTAAATGACCTGATTTCAAGACTCATAAAGCTATAGTAATTAAGACAGTGTGGTATTGGTCTCAATAAATACAAGATCAGGCTTCCCTGGTGGCTCAGTGGTAAAGAATCCACCTGGCAATGCAGGAGACACGTGTTCGATCCCTGCTCAGGGAAGGTCCCACATGCTGCCGAGCAGCTAGGTCCATGTGCCACAACTATTGAGTCTGTGCTGTAGAATCTGGGAGTTACAACTACTGAGCCCACGCACTGCAGCTACTGAAACCTGTAGGTCCTACAGTCTGTGCTCCACAGGAGAAGCCACCCCAGTGAGAAGCCCACACACTGCAACTAGAGAGTAGCCCTCACTCACCGCGTGTAAAGGAAAGCTCATCAGCAACAAAGACCCAGAACAGCCAAAAAAATAAATCACTCACTAAATAAATAATTTGTTTAAAAGACAGACAAGATCAGCAGAACAGAGAACACAGAAATAAATATATAGACACATGATAAAGGAGAAAAACGGAGAAGGCAATGGCACCCCACTCCAGTACTCTTGCTTGGAAAATCCCATGGATGGAGGAGCCTGGTGGGCTGCAGTCCATGGGGTTGCTAAGAGTCGGACACGACTGAGCGACTTCACTTTCACCTTTCACTTTCATGCATTGGAGAAGGAAATGGCAACCCACTCCGGTGTTCTTGCCTGGAGAATCCCAGGGATGGCGGAGCCTGGCGGGCTGCCGTCTATGGGGTCGCATAGAGTCGGAAACGACTGAAGTGACTTAGCAGCAGCAGCAGCAAAGGAGAAAAAAGTAGTCCTTCCAACAAATGGTGCTGGAACAATTGAATATTCATTTTAAAAAATGAACTTCATACCATAAAGAAAAGTTAACTCAAAATGGAGCACAGATGCAAAATGTTAAACCTAAAACCAGAAAACCCTTAGGAGAGAAGCTTTGTCATCTTGAGTTAGGCAATCATTTTTTAGATATGACTTCAGAAGCACAATCCATAACAGCAGAAAGTGATAAACTGGACTGCATTGAAAGTGAAAACTTCTGCTCTTCAAAATACATAAGAGAATGAAAAAAAAAAAAGCCATAGACTTAGAGAAAATATATGCAAGTCACATATCTCATAAAGAAATGTATCCAGGATACGCAAAGAACTCTCAAAATTCAACAATAAGGAAGAACCCAATTTTAAAAATGGGACCCCAAAGGAGATATATAGATGGCAAATAAGCACATGAAAAGGTGCTCAGTAAATAAATGCAAATTAAAAATCACAATGAGATACTACTACGTACCTACTAGAATGGCTAAAATGAAAGAGACTGACCCTGTAAAGTTTGTGAAAGGATGTGGAAGAATTGGGACTCCACTTGTGGGAATGTAAAATGCTACAACCACTTTGGAAAAGTTTCACAGTTTCTTAAAAAGTTAAACGTACACCTACCGTATGATCCAACCAGTCTGTCTCTAGGTGTGTTTACCGCCGAGAAATAAAAACACGTGTCCACACAAAGACTTCTATAGTCACAAAGCTTTAGTTGTAATAGCCAAAAAACCCAAGTGTTTACAATCAGATAATGGATTAACAAACTATGACATCTACATATAATGGAATATTACTCAGCAACAAAAAGAAATGAACATGGAAAGAATAAAAACATGGAAGAATATCAGAGTAACTATGCCGCATGAAAGAAATCAGACCAAAAAAGAATACATACTGAAAGAGTCCCATTCGACAAAATTCTAGGAAATGCAAAGAAATCAGACCAGTATTTCCCCGAGGATGGGGAGAGTAGGACTTGGTGGGGGAGGGGGAGTCGGAAGTAAGCATTCCCAGGTGGGCTTCCCAGGTGCTGCCAGTGGTAAAGAACCTGCTGGTCGATGCAGGAGATATAAGTGGTGCAGGTTTGATCCCTGGGTAGGGAAGATCCCCTGGGGGAGGGCATGGCAGCCCACTCCAGTATTCTTGCCTGGAGAATCCCATGGACAGAGGAGTCTGGTAGACTATAGTCCATGGGGTTGCAAAGAGTCAAACACGACTGAAGTGACTGAGCACAGCACATTATAAAGAGGCACAAGGAAACACTTGCCTCTGTGCTGTTCCCAAATAGACACTGGGCTCATTCTTATCGCAGGACCTTTTTACTCGCTATTCCTCTTCCATGGAACATTCTTCCCACTAGCCACACGATTCACTCTCTGGCTCTTTTCAGGTCTCTGCTGAACCATCACCTTATCAGCAAGAGTTGCCCTGACCACACTATATAGTACAGCATACTCACAACCACCCCAGCCCCCATGTAATCAGACTCTGTCCTTATACTGCTTTACTTTTCTTCTGTACACTAACCAGATCATGTTTCACTTAGCACTGATACATACATATATATATAATATAAATATATATATATAAATATAAACATAGACCAAACTATTATATGTAATTATAATTATATATATATATATATATATATACATGGAGAAGGCAATGGCACCCCACTCCACTGTTGCCCAGAAAATCCCATTGGTGGAGAAGCCTGGTAGGCTGCAGTCCACGGGGTCGCTAAGAGTCGGACACAACTGAGCGACTTCACTTTCACTTTCCACTTTCATGCATTGGAGAAGGAAATGGCAACCCACTCCAATGTTCTTGCCTGGAGAATCCGATGGACAGAGAAGCCTGGTGGGCTGCAGTCCATGGGGTCTCGCAGTCGGACACGACTAAAGCAACTTAGCAGCAGCAGCATATATATATAATAGTTTGGTCTGTGTCTATCTCCCCTCACTAGACAGTAAGAACTCTGGGACCAAGCACTTTGTTTTGTCCACTGCTCTGTCTCGAATGGCTAAAATATTGTCTGGCATTTAGAAGATGCTCAATAAATACATATTAAATGAATGGACCTACTCAAGAGGCAGGTACAATTATTATTATCTTTTTTTGTAGCTAGAAGCTGTCACTGCTCTAAAGTTACATAACCAACAATTGAGGAGCTGGGCTTCTAGGTCAGGTCACTTTGGCTCCAAAATCCAAGTCCTGAACAATTATACTACATAGTCCCAGAGTCTGGGAAGTCAAACTCACAAATACATAATCATACAACCATGTCGGTAAAGTGACTAAATGTGAGAATACAAATCACTTCACTCCTTTTGGAGAAAAATCTGTCAACAATCCCCAAATCTGAAACTAACAACCCCTCTTTTAATCAAATAATCAATCATGAGAAAAAAAAATGTTATCTGGGACTTTCCTGGTGGTCCAGTGGCTAAGACTCCACATTTCCAGTGCAAGGGGCCTGGTTTCAATCCCTGGTCAGGGAATTAGATCCCATTTGCCACAACTAAGAGTTTGCACACTGCAACTGAAGATCCCACATGCCATGAGGAAGATCAAAGACCCCACGTACTGCAACTAAGACTGCTGCTGCTGCTGCTGCTAAGTCGCTTCAGTCGTGTCCGACTCCGTGCGAACCCATAGACGGAAGCCCACCAGGCTCCCCCGTCCCTGGGATTCTCCAGGCAAGAACACTGGAGTGGGTTGCCATTTCCTTCTCCAATGCAGGAAAGCAGAAAAATGAAAGTGAAGTTGCTCAGTTGTGTCCGACTCTTAGCGACCCCATGGACTGCAGCCTACCAGGCTCCTCCGCCCATGGGATTTTCCAGGCAAGAGTACTGGAGTGGGGTGCCATTGCCTTCTCTTGCAACTAAGACTGGGCACAGCCAAATAAATACATGAATGAATATTTTTAAAGATATAAAATAAAAATAAAGTTTAAAAAAGTGTTGTCTTAAGGATGTTTATCATGGAATGGTTTCTAACAGAAAGATGTGGAAACAATGAAAAAGTCCCCAGAAGGGAATGACTGAAGTGTAGGAGAAGTGATGTGGAGGCAGAAGTTACAGAAGATCAAGCTGGATGTGACTGATTTTTCTCAAAGGCAATATCATTTGCTTAGAGTCTGGGGACATGGAGAAAGGGTCAAGTGAGAGGAGTCTTGAGTACGACGCTTTGGAAAAGCTGTTGTGGGAAATGAGAGTGAAGGTAACCCAGGAGAAATGAAAAGATTGAGAGATGATGGAGATAGCCAAGCTGCGATGAAGACCATGAAAGTGAGGACAACCCGCATAGCTGTGTAGTTCACGTGATAGGGTTCTGGCGCCACCATAAGAAAGGGGGGTAGAGATCCAGACAGGGCTAGGGTAGTGGTGAGCATGTGTGAGGAAATACCAAGTGATGGGAGCAAGTGATTCAAATGACCTCTCACGTGGTCCTGGCTGGGAAGCTAAGAAGAAAGGCCAGGAAAGGGCTGCAGAGAATATGCAGAGATGAGGCACTAAAGGACACTATAGTATCATCCTAGAGGATGGGATGATCATGTGTATGATAGCAGAAGTCAAGCAATTCCAGGTATCAACATCTAGGAATGTATCCTGTAAATAACTGAAGAGAAGCCTCTAGAATAAGAAGATCTGGAAATTGGAAGGAGTACGTTTAGTCATTGACATAGGCATTGAAAGCTCTAGGGATAATGACTGGAGCCTCAATAGATACAAGGTAGTTAGCCAAGTGCCAAGTTGTTGAGAACACATGGAGTTAATGATACTTTGTGCCAGTTATTTTGGATATATTCTCTCATTTTATGTTCCTAATCATCAGTTGTAGAGGTAAGGACAGACAGATGAAATGACTAGACTTGGAAAGTTCAAGGTCAGTGTCAAAGTCTTGAGTTGTTTATTTGACTATCAGGGAATCTAAATAGAGAATACAGGTTTATCAGGGAAGGGTCTGATTTTGAACATCTTGAGTTAGTTGTGAGATGTAGAGATGTAGGGCTAGGCTCAACATAAAGACTGGGGTTGAGGAATTCCTTGGTGGCCCAGAGGTTAAGAATCTGCATGCCAATGCAGGAAACAAAGATTAGATCCCTGGTCTGCGAAGATGCCACATGCTGTGAGGCAACAGAGCCTGTATGCCATGGCTACTAAACCTACACTCTAGAGCCCACACCCTAGAATCTGTGCTCTGCAACAGGAGAAGCCACGGCAATGAGAAGCCTATGCACCTCGACTAGTGAGTAATCCCCACTTGCAGCAACTAGAGAAAGCCCTCACACAGCAACGAAAGACCTAGTGCAACAAAAAATTTATCTTTTAAAAACTCTATTAAAAAATTGGGGTTGAAGATATGGATTTCTATGTTAAAAGCATTGAGTTGATAACTGAGAATAGAATGGAATGGAACAGAATGGAAAAGGGGAGAGAGCTTTGGTGTGTGCTCACATTTAGAAGGTGGGAAATAAGAGGAGGCAACAATTTTTAAAATGTAGGTAGCATATTGTAACAAATGGCCATGAATTCTTTGCAGCTCCTCCCTTCAAGAGATGAGGCTTATTTCTCTACCCTTTGACTTATTTTGGCCAGTAACAGTGTGGCAAAGTGATGCTGTACAAGTTCTAAACCTAGGCCCAAGAGACCTTACAGCTTCTTTTCTCTCACTGGGAACCCTTCTAGTAGTATGTAAGGAAACCTGAGTTAGCCTGCTTGAAGGAGAGAGGCCCCAGATGGACTAGCCTTAACAGCTGAGGCACCAAACATGTGAGCCAGTGTAGCCAAAAAAAGCTGAGTTTGGCCCGGACCACAAAAACTACCCAACTGCAAAGCCCAAACTGCTGATTCACAAAATCTTGAGCTAACTCAAACAGTTATTATCCTAAGCCATTAAGTTTAGGAGTGATATGTTACGCAGCAATGGATAACTGATACATAAATGGCCTCAGAAGCCAAGGGGAGGGAATTCCCTGTGGTCCAGTAAGGTTAGGGCCCAGCACTTTCCCAGTTGTGGACCCAGGTTTAATCCCTGGTCAGGGAACTTAGATACAGCAAGCTGCATGGACATGGTAAAAAAAAAAAAAAAGAAATCCAAAAACAAAACCAAACAAAAAAGAAGAAGCAGCAAAGGGGAAAATAGCTTATATGAATAGGTTACACACAGCACAGAGGTCAACTTCAATGGGAATGTGATGGAGAGTACCTTCCCACGTTCAAAGATGTGGTGGGGACAGAGGCTAGAACAGGGTTGGAAAGTGAGGGTTAACTGTTAGCAGTGGTTTTCTCCTAGGAGTTGGGGGTGGGGGGCTACAGAATCACTGAACTTCACTTTTAATATCTATGCACTATCTGTGTTTGTTGATTGTGTAATCTTTTTAACACCTTTTTTGAGGATTGCATAACTTTTTTGAATAATTCAATTCTTATGTTTTGAACTAAGTAGTAACTAGAAAATGGAAATGGGTGGTATATATCAGTGGTTTCAGCTGTCCCAGAATCATCTGGGAAGGTTTACCCAAGTATTGATTCCAAGGGCCCATACTTGGACGTTCAGATTCAGTTTCTTTGGAAAAGGGCCAGGGAACCTGTTTTTCTTCACTCAGCTCCCCAGGTGTCAAGGTTGTCAGAGTGAGAAGAAAAGAGTTCTGAGGACAGAATTCCTGGAAATATCTTAATGTGGGGGGCTTATAAAGGAGAATAATGATTTTCACATAGTTTCTGTGGAAAACCAGGGCTCCCAAGAGACATTTACAATACATGCGTGCTCAGTCGCTTCATTCACATCCAACTCATTGCGACCAGGGATTGAGCCTGCATCTGTCTCCTGCACGGGCAGGCGGTTTCTTTACCACTAGCGCCGCCTGGGAAGCCCACAGGAGACGTTTACAATATTTATTAATAAAACAGCAATGAAAGTTGCTTAGTTGCGTCCAACTCTTGGCGACTCCATGGGGTGTAGCCCAACAGGCTCCTCTGTCCATGGGATTCTCCAGGCAAGAATACTGGAGTGGGTTGCCATTTCCTTCTCCAGGGGATCTTCCTGACCCACAGATCAAACCTGGGTCTCCTATATTGCAGGTAGATTCTTTACCATTTGAGCTACAGGGGGTTCCCAGCAATAGGTTCCACTTTTTACTATGTACCAGGCAGAATGCTAAGGCCTTTATATTTATTAATCCATCTAGTGCATGATATTTCTCCATTTTACAGATGAAGGAACAAGTTCAGAGAGGAAAAATAATGTGTTTAAGCTTAGCTAGGTAGAGTCAGAATTTGAATTCAGGCTGTGTAATTCTAGAGACTTGCTGCTTTTGTTTGTTTGTTTATGCAGGGGGAAAAAAAGTTTAGTTACTATATAGAATTAATTTAATTTAAATATTTCCTCCCATATATGTATTAGACCTTTGGTATAATGCTACTCCCTGGAGAAGGCAATGGCACCCCACTCCAGTATTCTTGCCTGGAGAATCCCATGGACGGAGGAGCCTGGTGGGCTGCAGTCCGTGGGTCGCAAAGAGTCGGACACGACTGAGCGACTTCACTTTCACTTTCACATAATGCTACTGTGCATTTCTTTCTTTCTTTTTTTACCCCAAATCAAACAGATAATCTTAATTTCTTATACAACAGACAGTAACATCAACTTTTTTTTTTTTAACACAAATCTCAGGTCATTTGAAAGGCCAATTAGATCCAAGGAAGAAAGACAATAAACAGTTGAATTAATCAATAGGCACTATAACACCACCTAAAACCTACTACCGTGGTGGTAGTGGGCTAAGGGAGATTAAGCTACAAATAATCTCATGTTAATGTTACAGATTATATAGCAGGAGTTTGAGCTTGCTTTCCAGAAGACTATGGTACAATCACATGGCACCAAGGGATATTTGGCCGGGGAAAGAAGTTCAGGCCAAATGAAAAGGAAAAGGGACAAAAGAGAATCCAAGTGACAGAATCCAAGCAAAGGGTGATGGATCATGCTTTTTCGTGCACATGCATTTTATTTCTCTGAGAATCTAAACAGTGAGCTTAAGTCGGGGAAGGAAGTAATGTACTTTTTTATATCCTTATCTCCAGGGCCCTTAGTTTGCACTCAATACATGTTTGTTGATTAAGTGAATGAACGTGTGGTTTGGGATCTGAAAGTTTTGCTATTTTAAGGTTAATATTTCAATCATTTTAGAGTTCCTTTCCATAGACAGCACTGCTTTTCAAAAGAGCAAGTTCACTGGAATTGTGAGGCAGACTGCAGGCTGATTACTAGGGCTGTGCAATGAAGGGCGGATGAGGAAACGGCATCAAACCGATCCTTTTCAAAGGAGGCAATGAAAGCCACGAGAGGGGCGACCCAGGTGCGCCTGTCCTGCGGAGGGAGACAAGACAGGTTTGACGAGGTTTACAGGCTGAACGGAGGGGACCAGTAAAGAGGCAAAGATGAAGATTGATGGGGTCAGTGGGAGGTGAGACCCAGGAGGGAGGGAAGGAGGGGTCCCAGGGGAATTAGCCTGAGGCAGGAGGGACACCTGTTCCTTTGAATCTTTGAACACAGGGCTGTCAGAGATGCAGGAAGGTTTTAAGCAGAGGAGAGAGGAGGAAGGCAGGAAGCAAGACTTCAGGGAGATGAGAGCAGCCTGGCTACTGAAGTTTCTCTTCCAGGCCTCACCATAAGGGCCACTACTGCTGCTGCTGCTAAGTCGCTTCAGTCGTGTCCGACTCTGTGAGACCCCATAGACGGCAGCCCATCAAGCTCCACCGTCCCTGGGATTTTCCAGGCAAGAGTACTGGAGTGGGGTGCCATTGCCTTCTCCGATAAGGGGCACGGATCAAAGCAATTAACTTCAGCTTTCTGGAGACTGACAACGGGTTATGAACTTTAACAAAAGCAACATAAAAAATCCATTTACCACCATCATGACTTCATTAAAAAGAGGGGTGACATTTAACACACCAAAAAAGGTAGAAAGAACCAAATCTCAGAATAAATCTACTCTGCTTTATGACCGACTCATTCCGTTGCTTATTTTTCTCATTTCTTCAGAAGGATGGCTGATCCTTCCTGCCGGACCAGTGCGTGGGGAGCGCGGCTTCAAACCGCCCACGCCGGCAGCCGCTTTGCATCCCCGCGGGGAGGATACTGAGCCTGGCAACCCGGCGGGCGCGGGTGCCTCTTCTGGGGCCCCAACAGCCGGCCTCGGGCTGCCACCTCTATCCGCCCAGCAGGCAGCGACTAGCGGGTCCCCGACAGTGACCCGGGGCACTCCGCCCTGGGCTAGCCCTGTCCCCGCCGAGGCCCTGCGGGGCGCAGACCCAGGCGGCGACTGCAGTGCCAAGGGGGGCGCGGCCCGTACTCGAGGGGCGCCCCTTCTCGCCCCATGCACCGCGGGCCCGCCCCGCCCCGCAGTCCCTGGAAGCTCTTTTGCGCCGTTTCAGCGCGGATAGGCCCCCGCAGGGCAGCTGGGGTGGGGTGGGGGAGGGGTGGGAGGTGAGTGCCAACTCGCGGGTCCCAGTGCCCCGGTGCCCTCCTCCGACAGTTCTGCCCCGCATGTGTGAGGACACTCTCGCTCGGCTCCGGGTTCGGATAGCCGAGGCTCTCCGTTCAACCGTCCCGGATACTCAAGCGTCCGAGTGCACCCTGATTGCGGGGTTGGGGGGGCGGTGGTCTGGACGATCACACCCGCTCTCACCCCGCGAGGACCGGCTTCTCCCGCAAAAGTGCGAGCTTCGTAGAGCGCCCACTCAGGGCCGCCCGGAGGGTCCTTGCGATGCCCATCCTCCAGGCGCCCGCCCTACCTGTCGTAGCTCCAGCGGCTGTAGGACAGGGTCCGGTGGCTGCTGACTCCCTCCATCTCCGTCTCCCGACTCTGCTTCGGACTACGCTGGCGGCGGTGGTGGCGGCGGCGGCGCCGTGGGGATCCGAGCTCGCCTGCTTGCAGCGGGCCGGGCCAGGGCGCGGGCGGAGGACTGTACCATTCGCCCCCCCTCCGGGGGGTGACCCCCCCCCCTCCGGCTCTGCCAATGGCGGGGACGCGCGGGCTGCGGGGACCCGGGCCCGCAGGGGCCCCTCCCCCGCGCTCGAGTCCCGCGGGGGCGCGGCTGCTGCAGCCAGAACTGCTTATTTATTTATTTCCGATGTGTGCTCTACGTCGCCATAGCAACCGTTCCATCTTTTCCGGAGTCACAAGGGCACCGCTGTTTTCAAACCTTCCCGGGACAGGGACTACTTAGAGGTTTTCCCTTCTTATGCGGGCATAGGAGGCCGGGATGAACATCGGATAACACAGACCACCCTGGACAGATATCCCCCCATCGCCCTCCTTCTGCGTGGGATCTTTATCCATTAAACCTGTCACGATCTATTGCCTCCCTTCTCAGGAAAGGGAATACCTATCTCAGAATTTCAAAGATTCCCGCCGTGTCCCCGCTCCCATGCCTTCAGCAGGGAAAACCTTTAATCACTGGAGTGCCCCCTCTCCTAAAACTGTCGCAACTCAGCCTCCTCCTTACCCGAGAGAAAATCCACTTCTTCCTCCCTCTAACCCAGCCAGATTCCCTTGACATATTGTGTCCCCCTTGGGCTCTGAAGACCAAGTTCTGTAAACACTCCTACTTCAGGGCCATAGCTTTCTGTTTATTTTCCTTTATGCTTTCCCTCCATTACCACTCAAACTCCTTTGGGAAAAAACCCCCAGGTATATTGGCTTAACTTCGTCTACACCTGGCTGAGGGTGGCCCAAGGACGAGTGTCTACGGGAGAGGAGCCCGTTGGGTGGGGCGGGCTGGGTGCAGAAAGCCGACCGCGCAGTGGTTCTGCCCCGCCCCTCCTTCCATTCCCTTCCCCCACCCCGGGCTCCTGGCTTGGGGATTTACAGGTATAATCTTCTTGAAGAGGTCGTGGAAGCCTAAGAAGGCCCTTCCAGTGCCTCAGCTGTGGGGAAGCTGCGCTAACAGGCTGAGGCAGGGTCCGGGTGGAGGTGTCAAGGTTCCCTAGAGGTGGAGTGCGCTGCCTTAGGGCCCAACCTATCCTAATCCAAGGATCGGGGTCAACTCCCTTGAAACTAGCCTTGCCTGTTAACCTCCTGGATCACAGGGCTTGCCACTAGCAGCTCACCTGTTGCATCCAGCTCACAAACGTATTTTCATTTGTCCTGAGCAGGTTTTTCTTTTTCTTTTTTTCCCAGTAACTAAGCAGACAACACTGGAGAAGGAAATGGCAACCCACTCCAGTATTCTTGTCTGGAGAATCCCAAGGACAAAGGAGCCTGGTGGGCTACAGTCCACAGGGTCACAAAGAGTCAGACACGACTGAAACGCCTTAGTACACATATATCAAGGTTTTATTTTCATTCCAAAGAGCCAGGTGTTGACCATCACATCACTGGGGGCACTTCCTTAATAAATCACTTGTGCTTCAGAGTCTGGTTCTGGAGAACCCAGCCTTAGAAAGGGACTATGTTGGCAGTTTATTGAGTGACAGGGGGTTTGGGAGGTAGGATTTATTATATGAGACCAGAGAATGCACTATCTTATCTCTTCTAGCTCTAAATGTGGACTAAAGCAAGAAAGGCATCTTTAGCAGGTTCAAGCTGAGGTCCCAGCTGCCGAGTCTTGGGTTCAATGACCCAAAACTCTAACAGTGCCAGAGGCCTCTGTTTTAGATGAGGACACTGAGTGAGTCTGTGGAAAGTTCCAATAGGAGATCTTTTAGGTCTGAGAGCTAAGCCATGCCTTCGGCAACACAGAATTACTCATTTGAAAAAGCAGCTCACGATGTGCTACGGGCCTGGGTAGCCTGTAGACTTGAAAATGGGATATCAAGACACCATGACCAGAAACGCCCATCGTAGTCTGGGTTAGCAGTCATTAAGTTGGCCCAGTCATTAGCGGGGTGATTATGTTCACTAGTCTTAAATGGACGATTCATTGTATGATGACAGTGGTACTTTTGGGTCAGTTCAGAGAGTGCAAGGACGCTGCATGGAAAGGAAAGGTGGTTTAGACTCCATGTCATCCCCCTATTGCACTAACCTACTCTCTCAGCTCACATTCACACCTGGGGGTGTGTGTGTGGGGGGTGTTTCTGACTGCTATAGCTATAGGAGGACAAAAATTTGAGCCCCGGCCTATGGATGGGTTGGCTTCATACGATGTGCAAAATAAAAATGAATTGCAGCAATATCACACACCCACTCAGGAGGACTGCTAAATGTGAGTGGTGAGGGAAATCCTTCTCGTGGGCAGTACACTTGGCCATCGGCTTTGCAGGTAGGGAGGCACGGCCTGAGGGGAGAATACACATGGACTCTGGGCAGTGGGGAGTAACTCAACTGGGTGGTCAGAGGCTTGGATGAAGCAAGACTGGAATCCTGGAGAAGGAAGTCTGGGGAAAAGGGGTGTGGATGGACTAACAGGAGCGGCTTCAGACTGGGCAGATTTTTGAATCTCAGTGCTCATCAGAAAGCGTCTGTTGCAGAGGAGGGGCCTTCAACAACTAGGTGCTCAGAATGATGTGTCTGGTGGGTATCAGTTTCTATCCTCGACTAAGAGTTTGGGCCCACGAACGGAGTGGGAAGGTGACAAAGATGGAAGCTCGGCATAGGCCCAAAGACAGGGCTTCCTCTCAGTGAGGCAGATTTCTGTACTGCTGCTGCTGAATGCTCATTGCAGAGGCTGGCTCCTCATTATGCTGTCGTTTCTTGAGACTGCCCCAACTCCAGGGAAGTTGATTGCATCAGACTCCCTCCACCCTGCAGAGGGCAGCAGGGTGTCATTACTGGAACTGAAAGCTTTTCTGAATATGGACTCATCTTCCCTGCTGTAGTCTTTTCTCCAGTGATTTACAGAATGTTTACTATCAACCCGGGATCCTGTAGAGTGAAATCTCAGTTGAAGGGTGTGTTTTATGGCGAAGGATTGTGACAATGGTTCTGTACAACAATGGGTCTTACCATATTCTTCATCACCTGGAAGCCAAGGGTGGAAAATGGGAATGCCCTTTCAAAGACTTCACCTAGGAGCCAGCTTTGGGATGACAACCGTGGATGAGGTCACTCACTGTCTTCCAGGATGTAGTACATGTATTAAGCTATTGGCTGATAAACAGCGCTGCGTCCCTGGTAGTTAGAACACACAGGGCCAAGCAGTCAAGGGGTGAAGTAGAATTGACCCCTTTCATCATCACCCTGGGGACTTCCTTGCAGGAACTATGTTCTCCATTTCTGTGACTGGTTCTGGTCCTTGAGGGGATGTCTTCCACTGGTTAACATGGAAAGTTCTCCATTTGGGGCTCTCCGTGCCAGTGAACCATCAGGTAAAAAAGAATTGCTATATTTGAGGGCGTGACCACCCCTGACTGTCCAGAAGAGAGAGGTAAGGATAGTCTGTCTGATGGGGTCAAGGAGGGGTCATCTGACACCTGGGTGCTGGAGGGGCTCTTGGTGCTTTCAGGCCTGGTGATGGCAGCGGCTAGGCAACCACAGCCAGCACCACCTGATGACGGCAAAGCCAAAGGCTCACACCCTCAGGACTAGCAATCAGACCACCTTTGGCAGCTGGGTTGTGGGGAAAGAGATGATAAATATTAATAGTGGCTTAGGAGCAACCACAGCAGGGGAACTACACTTACTATACTTTATTCTACAGTCCAGTGGTTAAGACTCCATGCTTCCAATATAGGGGGAGTGGGTTCGATCCCTGGTCAGGGAACTAAGATCCCATGTGCTGTGTAGCACAGCCAAAAGAAAAAACAAAACAAAACAAAAAAAGTCAACGACAGAGTGGACTGACTTCTTGTGGGTCATGAGCAGATCTGAGCAGTGTAAAGGGTGTATCTTCACAGACACTTTTGGTTCCCTGTGCCATAGCCCATATCTCCCTGACTTCAGCACGGCTGTGGTGGACAGCTCTTCGCACAGTGCTTGCATCCCACTTCAAACTCTCCTGATTAGCTGGAAAAGTATGCTCAGTCCACCTGTGCAAGCAGCCTGCAAGTATGAGGAAGTTAATCTCCTAAGAAATTCTTCAACCAATGGGAGAACTGGTTAAATGTCCCAGCTTTCAAGTGTTTCTGCAGGATAATTCTCAGTGAGATGGAAATGACCAGCTTAATACCATAGATTGTATTTCTTCCCCTCCTTGTCTCCATTCACTTGTTTCTTGGAGGATATTATTGGTTGATTGTGCCCTCCTCTTCCCCAAAGATATGTTGAGGTCCTAAGCCCTGGTATCTGCAAATGTGACCTTATTTGGCAACAGAACCTTTGAAGATGTCATCAAATTAAGATGAGGTCAGTAGGGTAAGACCTAATCCAGTATGATTGGTGTCCTTACAAGAGGGATATATGGACACAGGCCACAAGGAGAATGCCGTATGACAACAGAGGCAGAGACTGAAGTGCTGCAGCTACAAACCAAGGGACAGCTGGGCCTACCAGAAGCTGGAAAAGGCGAGGACGGAACCTCTTCCAGAGGCTGCAGAGGGAGCATAACCCTATAAACCCCCTTGACTTCAGACTTCCAGCCTCCAGAACTGCGAGTAAGACAGCAAGTTTGTGGTACTTTTTAAATGACAACTCTCAGGACTCTAAAACAGATTGCCTTCCCCATCAGCTACCTTCCCCCCCAAGTCCTTGCCACACACTTTACTTTCAGAGGACTCAAACTAAGTAGGTCCCTTCTCCAGCATTTTAGGTCAAAATTTGGGGTTTCTCAGCTACCCCTTACCTCGATCCATCTCTCACACCCCCATCAGCTGAGTAGTCTTACCTGGGACTGTTTGGATGTGACCCTGCCTCACACCATCTTCTTCCAACCTCCAGAGTTTGGAGAGGGCCCCTCAACCACCTGCCCCAAACTCTAGTTAAACATACTGACAGGCTGGGCTCTTTCATAGGATGCCCGGGACTACTCATGAGCTTTGGTACCACTCATTACCCTGGATGGAAAGCCCTAGGAACCTCATTTTGATAATCAAGGCCTGGACGAGAGTTCCTCCTGAAAAGTGGAAGCTGTAAGATTTTTGTATAGAGGGTCTTGTAGATTACAGTCTGATGGGAATGAAAGTGGGCCCTAGATTTACGAAGAGAAGCATCTCCAGGAGATTTGTTCACCTATTTTGTACCAAGCTAGCCTCTCCAAAGTAGAAGATGCTTTTTCTTTACCAGGCCCTTGGAAAACCTACTCAGAAACTGTAAACTGGCAACCAAAAGACTTCAGTTGGTGCCAGGGCACCCTCTGGTGGCCATGACTCAGAAAGCCTCAGCCTTACAGCAGTGTTCCTCATGGGACTAAGTGGTCCGTTATCATGGACATAGAGGCTGTTACAAAACTGATGGTCATCATCACGAGACAGAAACATCAGCACAGGACTAGCAGCCTGAATGAGGCAGAAGATAGATCAAGATGGACCAGACAGACCATCATGGAACAAACGGACCTAATCATAGGCTAGATCAGCACCAAATGCAACTGTTTTCCCTTTTGTGAGACATCACTGGGGAAAAGGGGGACAAAGCAGGATTTTATTAGCCCTCTAAGAGCTTGAATGGATTCCTAGACATTAGTGAGTGTAAAAGCAACTCAGTTCCAGCAGCTGGACCCTGTTTGAACATTCCTGGCAATGCTGACCATGGCTAGTATGTGGGAGAAATGCTGATTTCATCAGATAAGACTGATGTCGCAGCCACAGCAGGGCTTGCTGGAGCACACCCTGGCCATTGCTAGAAGTTCTGTGGATGCTGGAAGGTGAAATGGTCTTTCTGCCTAGAACAGGCTGAGCAGAGCCAAACAAGATGCCACCCCCTGCTGAAGCCTTGCCTCAGACTCCCCGCCTTAGGAGGTGGGGGGACTCAGTGGATCTGTTCAATCCTTCTTGGCCAAAGAATCCAGTAAGACCCTATGCCTGCTTCCCTCACCAGTGATTATGGGCCATGTTCTTCACAGGATCCAGAACTTTCTGGTCCTTGCCAGAGACCTCTTTGTAAAGGCCTCCCAGTACTTCCCTGGTCCAGCTTTTCCCAGGGACAAAGCTCTAAAGTCATTCCCTCTCTAGGGACTCCAGCAGAGCCCAAGGCCTTGCTTATAGCCAAGCAGCCCACAGGCTCAACTGAGAAGGCAGGCTGGAGTCAGGAACAGGGAACTGTGTGCAGATTTCCATGTCCCTCCCATACTCTCCAAAACTACTTTTTTTTTTTCACAAGGACTCTGGTTTGGGCTGACGGAGGAGAGGTTTATGGTTATTACGGACCCAGAGAGGGCAGAGGCTGGGGTCATATGGTCTCTGGTCCCCTCAGCCTCTCCCTCCCTCCACAGTGGAGAGAGGGCAATTGGAAGCTGTGATTTATTCTCACAAAGGTCTCTTCCCCTTGCAAAGGCTGGGCGGTGCTGTGTGGACTTCCTCGGTGACATGTGTCACAGAGTACAGGACATAGATTACTCCAAAGAAATGTAAAGCCAGATATTCATATCTGCACACAGTTGTTCACCAAGGAATGTTAGCACAAGACTGGAAATAACCCACATGTCCAACATTACAAAATTATTTAGTCTGTCCACATTTCATAAAATTTAGTTGAAATTTCAAAAAATTGACTCCTGATTCAAAGAACTTGAGATTCTGGGAGGATCTGAGGAAGCAGGTGTCCCCAGAGAGGACAGGTAACAGAAACTGTTGTGGCTTTTATGGCAACTCTATTTTTACCTCTAGGCTGCTACATCCTTGGAAATACAACTCCCTATACACAGACCATTATAAAACTGAGTAATATTTTGATCTTTATCCCACTTTCTTCAAAGCACTTCCTCTTCTGTGCCCAGTCAATTCCTAGTGTTTTTCAAGACTGAAGTCCCTCTCTAGCTTTCAGGCAGATTTAAGCCTGCCCTCTACTGTCTTCCCAAGACTTATTCCTATCTTTTTATAGCAATTAATCCATTTTGTCCTATTTATTTTTGTCTCTACACTTGAAGACTGAAACTCGGGCCAGGGGGTAGAGAACATGGTTCACCGACTTCTGTGTCCCCAGCTTCTGATACTGTCTGGCACACAGAAACATCACTAAATACCGATACTTGTAGGGCGAGTTAAACAAATGACCTCCCTCGTGTGCTCCCTCCCTCTGGCCCTTCTCCAAAGGATCCCAATGCCCCTGATGAACTTACTATGTCCAGTGTGTCTCGAGGTAATTATCTTACAAGCCATCCATTCATTTATTCATGTCACACACATTCACTGAGAACACACATTTTCTGGTATCTAACAGCCAACAGAACAGACAGTCTTGGCCCTCACAGAGCTTATGTTCTAACAGAGGGTAAACAGACAAGTCCAAAATGGTGAGACAGATGCTGAATAGGAGACAGTTGTGGGATCAAGGCATGGGAGCACTTTCCAAGAGGAGGCAGCATCTAGACTAACCTAGAGCAGCAGTACTAAGCCAGCCAGAGGTGCCGTATTCCAGGCAGAGGGCAGAGCAAAGGGAGTCCAGCCTGTGAGTTTATGGACGAAGCCGAAGAGCCAGGCAAGGCCGTGCTGAGCCTACAGACTATGGCACAAGTGTGACTTCACCCTGGCAGTAGACACCTATGAACTTCATCAGCAGTTTGTCCTGGTTGGATTTATAAGAGCAGTGTGGCTGCTTTGAGAATGGATGGAAGAGGGGGAACAGGTCAGCTGTCTCCCTCTACTCCACACTACCACATCAAACACTTCTATGACCGGAAGTGCAGCTGATTTCCTCACATCAAGCGATGCCCAGACACCAGCTGAGTGTTCTCCAACCTAACTCAATTCTGACATCAACTGCCTAGTCAGCACCAGATCCTAAGGCCAAAGTCTCAGTCCCACAAGACCGCCTCCCCTCCATATTCCCCTCCCACCTCCATTTCAGATACCAATCACAAATCCAGGTTGACACCAGAGCTTCTTGTCCACTGGCTATGAACTGGAGGTTCCCACAACTGTCTCCTCAGATCCAGTCAACTTGCTGGAGCAGCTCACAGAACTCAGGAAGTCTACCTACCATTACTGCTTTGTTACAAGACATTAAAGGATGTGACTCAATGGCAGATGAAGAGGCACAGGGTGAAGTCTGGAGGGTCTAGAGCAGAGGTCCCTATCCCTGTGAACTTTATGTGCCCTGTCTTCCTGGTATGTGTCTTGTTGCTGGACACGTGCCTGTTCACCAATCCAGCTCCCCAAACTTTGGGCTTTCAATGGAGGACTCATCACATAGTCACAAGTGATTAAATCAGTGGTCATTGATTGATCCAAACTTCAGCCCCTCTCCCCTCCCTGAGCTGAATGTTCTAAGCTCCAATCACATGGTTGATTTACCTGGCAACCAGCCCCCATCCTGTGGTGATCCAGATGCTATACAAACATCGCTCCATTAGCATAAACTCAGGTGCAGTTGAAAGAAGTTGGTTAGGGATAAGATTCTCTCTTTATAGGTCTTATTACCTAGGAAATTCCAAAGGGTTTAAGAACTGCATGCCAGGAATCTAGGAACGTGGATGGAAAAATTTATTTCTTATTGTATCACAGAGGGCAAGAGGGATGGCTGAGTTGTGATGAACTGTTTGAGGCATGATGGTGGGTGGGGGAATTAAGGATTCACCCAGGGTTTCTGGGCTTTGACAACTGCGTACATGGTTGTGTTATTCCCTGAGGAAGTGATTTGCTGGGGAGGAAGACAGTCAACTGAGTACGAAACATGCTGAATTTAAGATGCTTCTGAGACATCCAGGTGAGAGACATGGTATTTCTGGAATCAGGAAACCAGTTCTGAATTTCAGCCAGAGTTGGAGCCTAGGCATCATTAACACAGAGGGAGTAATCAGCCCCAAGCTTCTCTCAGCTCCTCCAGGCAGAGGGCTCAAGATGGAAGCCTGGGGAATGGAGCTTGTTGGGGGTGGGATGGGATGGCGGATATCAGAGGAGGAAGGACCAGTGTGTAAGAGTGTTGGGAGAAAATCAGGAAGTGTGGTATCACAGGACTCAAGTAACACATGATGTCACACCCAGACACAATGCAGTGTTTTCAGCAAAGGCACAACCACATACAAAGAGAATGTGTGAAAACACATTTCATAGAAAAAACAAATGTGCACATATAGGCAAAGGCTAGGGAAAAAAAAATTGAGCATCCTTGTAGGCACAGAGGACTGTTCGTGTCTTATAAACAACTCTGTGGCCAGGGTGGGCAACAACAGAGCAACGCTGAGTGACAGTCTTTCTCTAAGCCTTTGCACATACTGTTTTTTGTCTAGAATACCCTATTTTCCTTTCTTTTCTTTTTCAATCTGCCTCTTTCTCATTCTTCAAGTCCAGCTTAGATTTCATTTTCTAACTGGAAGTCTTCCATGACCTGTAACATCTTATGATTCCCAAAGTGATGGGCTCTTTGTCCCCCCTGCAGGTTCTAAGCAGGCACCAGGACCTCTTGCTTAGCACACTTAGCATTTGATAAGTATTACATGAGCCAACATGTAACTTGAATTCTTCAGCCTTTCCTCAAAACATCTGGTGTGGCCCCTGTTTACAAAATAAGTCACATTTATTTGCATTTAAGACTTCACCATTTGGTAAACTACCCTGTAACCCTACCTCTGCATCCTCAGCTTCCACCACTCTCGAGCAGCCAGGGTTTTCATGTATCACCAGCCCTTCTATACCTTTATCAGAAACCAGGCAACATCCCAAACTGCTCCCATCTCTCACCATCCAAGTGTCAACCAGACTTCAGGTCCTCCCTGGATCTGCCTCCTGAACCCAAGTCTCTGTCACCATCCCCAAGGCCCGGCCTGAACCTCTCATCATCTCTTGACAATCACAGTGACCCTCTGCCTCTCTCTCTGCCTACTGTTTTTCTCCCTTTCCCTCCTTCCTCTACCCAGTACCCAGTAATCTTCCTGAAATCCAAATCTAATTATCCAATGCCTTCCCACAACTTCCAGGATAAAAATCCAACCTCCACAGGTTGTGGGCCCTTGTGGTCTGGCTCCTGCCTTCTTAGATTCTAAACAGGTTAAGCAATTTTCCATGTACTTCCTCTGTCCCAGTCACCCCTTCCGGATTTCCTGGTTAAAAAAAAAAAAACATCAGCTCAGATATCATGTCTTACATAGACTCCGACAGACTCTGGTCAGCCCTTATGTTTCCGTTATGTTGTATTTTTGCTTTATGAGAGCAATTATTTCACTGGGCCACTAAACTATGAAGCAGACAGTGGCCCAAGAAAAAAATCCAGAGCTGGATTCAGGCCACTCACACACGACCAGCTTCCACCAAGGTACTCACTTCCTAGTTCCTGGGTGAGCTCCAGAACTGCCTTTTCTCTTCCACCCAGAGGGAAACTCACATTAGATGGAATTCACTTAACAAAAGGTAGTCTATGTTTATTTAGAGTCACAAGCAGTTGATTGACTCAGTGTGACTCAGACCACAAAGACACCATTTCTCCTTCACTCCATTCTGGGTCCTGGGCTTGGCTGGGGCCCAGCATGGCAGGAGGGCTGCCTGAGGCCCCTTCACAGGTTCACAAGCTTCTCATTGAGGGCAATTTGTGACTGTGTGAGGTTGGCCAGATAGGTCACCATCAACAGGTCCTAGAAGAGAAGGAATCCAGGATGAGTGTGGGGCTGGGTAGAGAGTAAGCAGAAAGGCTAGCCAGCTGTATGATGGACACTGAGGGTAAGGCAGTCCTGGGCAAATGAAAGCTGGGAGAGGCTGGTCATGAGGAGGAGGAAGACAAAAAGGAAATGCCTGAGAACACCTTCTCATCTCTGACACACCTGAACCATGGGAAGCACAGAAACGGCAGGAGGAGAATCTGAGCACCTGTGCTTTCTTCCTCACAGCTGGGACTGCAAGGGGGCCAAAGGTGCTGCCCTGCCTCCTCTGTCCTCTCCAGGCCACCTCCCCCACCCCCTTTCACACGTGTGTGTGCTGAGGCGCAGGCTCCCAGAAGCACAGGGACGGCACTCACGTTGATGTTGCTGTTGAGCATGGTCTCGAAGTCCTCGGGAACTATTTTGGGTACTTGGTTAACCAGACTCATCAAGAAGCGGCCCACGGTATTGTCGGCTGACACCTTTCCAGACTGAGCACCAAAAGAGTCAATGCAGCACAGTTAATTCTTGTCTCTGAGACCGTGGCTTCGCCAGTGCAGCCCCTGCCGCCCCACAGTGGAGACCACGCCCTCCTCCTCCAGTCCTCACCAGCACGTCCTCCGCATACTGCAGCACTGTGCTGAGGGCGTCCTGGATGCGCGCGGAAGCCCCGCCCACTTGCTGCAAGTCACTGGAGAGGCCGATCACCCGGTTGGGGCTAAAACAGGTCTTCATGATCAGGTCAACTGTGGGAGCGGGTGGGGTAGAAGAGACATAGAATTCAGCCATCCCATTAGAAAAGCGAACTCTAACTGCCTCCTTCTGGACTCAGTCAGCTTCCCCAAACTTCCCCCACTCTGCCCTTAGTAGCTTTTCTTCCTTCTAAGAGAGTTCAACCCCTGCACCCAGGATGCTAATCACTGGTTTTGGTCTTATATGAATGGCCACGTAGCCTCTGGGGCTGATGATTTGCCACCTCTAACAACTTCTCAAATAATTCCTCGAGTCCCATACAAACCTTAGATCAATGGTTGCTCTTAACCCACCCAAGGTCCTCCATCCTTGTTATATAGAAATCCCCTCCCTTGAAAAATGTCCAGGACCTAGAAATGGGGAGGTCACTTACCTCCAATGCGTTCAGTGTCGTAATATGTGTATTTCACTGTCAGAGGGGTGAACATCACCCCCATGGTCCTCCCAGGAACACCCATTAAAGTGCTGGGGAGACAGAAGTCAAGGTTAACAGATGGCTTTGGGGGACAGTTTCCATGTTTGGTCCCGGCTGGGAAAGCAGTCATATCAAGAGTATGGCTTCCAAGGTTCTGATATGAGAAGGTTGGACCAGATGAAGCCCAGAGGTCTAAAGAGAACAAGCCACTTTTCTCCCTTAGCTCTTTCCACACACCAAACTCTTGGCCTGAGAGAATGGACTCAGCATTTGGATGGGGCCTGGACCCTTTACAGAGGATTACTTCACACACTGAAATCTCAGTGAAGAGGACAGGACACTGAACATCCCTGTGGAACTGGGTGCCTAGACATCCTTCCCCACAGAAAGAAGTGACAGCACAGGTCTCTTCTGGGACCGAAAAGCACTCATCAGCACTGAAAAAAAAAAATCTATTCTGGTCCATCAAGATTAGACTGGGTGCAATAATTAATCTCAGTAAAGGTGACTGCCTTTACTTAGTCAACTATCCACTTTCGTTGGATCTGCAGGAGTCTGAAATATTTGGAAAGGCTAAGAAATCAGGCAACAGCTTAGAGTTTAGTGGTACAATAACTGGCTTGTAAGAACTGACATGCACCACCTCTGTCCCACCACATAATGGTTAACCAGTCACTTCAGTGTCAGACACAGAAACAGCACAAAGTTAAGTGTTGTAAGAGACGCACTAACAGAGGGTGTCATTCCAAGGAGAAAATATAATCCTTTCAACTCCTACAGCCGCCGCTTTTCTGGCATGCCACTACAGCCTTTCCCAACATCCCCCATCACCCAGCATTCCAGCTGCCTGCAAGCTCAATGTGCCAACAGAACAATGTTACTGTCATTCAAACTGTACTATATCCAGGATTAATAGACATGTGTAAGGTAAGGACAGCCATTCTTTAATATGTACTGCCCTGTGTTCTATGCACAGTTTTAGGAATAATGACAAAAGGGCAATTCAGAAATTCCAATGAACATGGAGAAGAATCCTGGCCAGCACACCATGTGAGGATCGGCAGTAGGAGCTGTGTATGAGTTAACTTCTAGAAAAGATGACAAGAAAGACAAGCTTGCTCAAATACCTAAAGGGCTGCCCTTGGAAACTGGCTATGAGCAATGAGCAGAAGTCTGGGCAGGCAAGGGTCAGCGAGTGGTAACTTCAGGGACAGTTTCTTTCTGAGTAAAACCTCTCCAGTGATAACTGCCGAGAGTGAGGCAGGGGCTTCCTTAGGAGGCAGCAAGTTGCACACTGAAGGATGACACCGGCATGGGGTGGAGGCGGGTGTCACCCAGGCTTAGCATGAACAAAGGAGCCTTCATGCCCTTGTGGCCCAAGCCCCCGGTCACCTGACGTAGGCCTTGATGCTCATGCGGCCGTTCTGGAGGCTGGTGTCCACCGTGAGGTGAATGGGGTTGGGGGCTTCTCGGCTATAGTACTCATGGATCAGCACTGAGTGCTCCGTGATGTCATGGCCTGTAGCGTACCTGGAAAACGGAAGACTTGTGGACTCATGTCTACATGTGACATCAATACTAAACAGGATGGTGGCATGGGTGTCTCTGGGTACCTGACACCCTTGTAGTGTTATATCCCCAGGGACAACATTGAGAGGGAAAAAAAAGCACGCTGATAGTTTTATTAAATCAATTAAAACAAGGCTGACTTAAAAGCTCATGAAAAACTCTAAGTCACCAGCGAGGCAAAAACGACTCACTCAGAAGCTGCAGCTCAAAATGAGTATTCCTGGCCTCACAGGATCAGAAGTGCCAGCAAAATACACAGAATTCCTGGCTCCTTGAGATAACACACATTCAGTGCCCTGTCTCCGAAAGGGGAAGTACGATAGCTAGTCAGCTGGCAAAAGGTGCTGGCGATCAACCACTGAGACATTCCACCCCCGTCCCAACTCACCAGCCCAGGATGAGCTCGTTTGGAGAGACTTTCTTGTGCAACTCATACATGTTCTTAGCAAACTCCATGTCAACAGCCACCTAATAAGAAGGGCAGGAAGAAGGCTAAGAAGCCACAAGTCCTCAGCAAAATGGGTGAAGAGGACG
The DNA here is from genome assembly GCF_029378745.1 of Bos indicus. Taxonomy (NCBI): domain Eukaryota; kingdom Metazoa; phylum Chordata; class Mammalia; order Artiodactyla; family Bovidae; genus Bos; species Bos indicus. Next base: position 44,923,368 of record NC_091774.1, read on the forward strand.
AGGCCACTCCCAACAAAGAGAAGAGGCCCGGCAAGTGTGTCCAAATGGAACAAAGCTCTTTGAACTGCAGTTCTAGTTATGAGCATGGCACACTTGGTGTAGGAGGGCCTCACAGACAGCCTGGCAAATGAATAGCTATAGACCTTATGGGGGCCTCAAATCCCCACTCACCTCATCTTCTGACTCATTGTGTGGCACTGAAAAGCAATTGGTGACTTCCACTGAGTGCTTGTCAACGGTTCCTGTGGGAGAGAATAGTCCAAGTGTTACAAAACCTGGGCTTCCAACTGCCCCAAACGCTTTCAAGAGGTCTCCTCAAAGTCAAGGAACAACAACAAAAATCCAAACTGGGCTCATAAGCTCCCAAGTTTCAGCCATGTGCTCCAATGGAAGCTGGATTTTCCAGAGAAATGAAACTCCAGAGTTATCGCCAACTCTCTTCTTTAACGATCAGCAAACAGGGTCTATTCTTCCTTCCCAGGGCCTCCTTTTGCCTCACTTCCTGCTACCTGTCCTGCTCCAGATCTTCACTGTAAGATCTTCGTCTTTTGGCCTCTGGACTTTCTCCTTAATATAATTTCACCTGAGAGCTGCCTGGAGGATTCCAACCGTGTCTACGTAGACCACTCATGTAGTAGCCCATCCTCAGAGCACACTTTTAGGGAGCTTCCCCTGTACCTCCCTGCAGCCATATGGTCCCAGTTATAACCTTAACCCTACCATCATCCAGAAAACTTCTCCCTGTGAACCCTAAACATCACACCACAAACTTTTATTTTCCTAGTTCTGATATTTTTATTCCTGCTACATTGTTTCTTGAGCTCACTAAGACTCCCAGTCCCCGGATTGCTCCATTTTTACTCTAACCTACTAGCCCCTCCTGCTAGGCTTCCAGACTACAATGTTGCTCCCCACCAATCAGTGTCTGTTTAATCCCACTTCACTGTGGTTTCTGCCCTCTTGGCTGAAACTATATCCCCAAACCCAATTATACTTTTTATTTTTAATTGAAGTACAGTTGATTTACAATGTTACAAGTTTACAGAAAAGTGATTCAGTTATACTTGTATATACACACATATTCTTTTCCAGATTCTTTTCCATTAATACTAAGTATAGTTCCCTATGCTATACAGTAAGTTCTTGTTGTTTATTTTATATTTAGCAGTATGCATACATACTCTTTATCTTATTTGACCTCTTGTCAACAGACTTGACCACTCTGAGCTTCTGAAATACTGAAGTCTTCTATATTTGCATGCCATTATGGCACCCTTCTATTACAGCATTTATCACATTATACTCCAGTTACTTGCATATAAGAGTATATCTTCATCTTGAATCTAAGGTTAAGAGTAGCATTCATTTTATCAGCTTTTGAATTCTAAGTATGTAATAGTTTTATGGTACATAAAAGGTACTAGTGATTTAATTTAACCAAATGGAATACGTCTCATGAATTGCTTTCTAACTTAAAATTTCTAAGTTCTTAGCAAGCAGAATCTGTGCTTCACTCTTCAGTAGGCATTGCCTCTGTAACAGCTAGCATCGTACCATGATTCCATTCTGGAAGAGGAGCTGAAAATCTAGATTACAGTTGGTCTAACTTGGGTCACTGTAATATTTGGGGGCACCTAATAAAAACATCTATTTCTGCTTTATTGACTATGCCAAAGCCTTTGACTGTGTGGATCATGGAAATGAGTCTGAGTAAACTCCGGGAGTTGGTGATGGACAGGGAGGCTTGGTGTGCTGCGATTCATGGGGTTGCAGAGAGTCAGGACGCGACTGAACTGAACTGAACTGAACTGAATACAAACCTATTTCTGCTTTATTGACTATGGTAAAGCATTTGACTGTGTGGATCATGGAAATGAGTCTGAGTAAACTCTGGGAGTTGGTGATGGACAGGGAGGCCTGGTGTGCTGCGATTCATGGGATTGCAGAGAGTCGGGACATGACTGAGCGACTGAACTGAATTGAACTGAATACAAACCTATTTCTGCTTTATTGACTATGCCAAAGCCTTTGACTGTGTGGATCACAATAAACTGTGGAAATTCTGAAACAGATGGGAATACCAGACCACCTGACCTGCCTCTTGAGAAACCTGTATGCACGTCAGGAAGCAACAGTTAGAACTGGACATGGAACAACAGACTGGTTCCAAATAGGAAAAGGAGTACATCAAGGCTATATATTGTCACCCTGCTTATTTAACTTATATGCAGAGTACATCATGAGAAACTCTGGGCTGGAAGAAACACAAGCTGGAATCAAGATTGCTGGGAGAAATATCAATAACCTCAGATATGCAGATGACACCACCCTTATGGCAGAAAGTGAAAAGGAACTAAAAAGTCTCTTGATGAAAGTGAAGGAGGAGAGTGAAAAAGTTGGTTTAAAGCTCAACATTCAGAAAACGAAGATCATGGCATCCGGTCCCATCACTTCATGGCAAATAGATGGGGAAACAGTGGAAACAGTGTCAGACTTTATTTTTTGGGGCTCCAAAATCACTGCAGATGGGGACTGCAGCCATGAAATTAAAAGACGCTTACTCCTTGGAAGAAAAGTTATGACCAACCTAGATAGCATATTCAAAAGCAGAGACATTACTTTGCCAACAAAGGTCCGTCTAGTCAAGGCTATGGTTTTTCCTGTGGTCATGTATGGATGTGAGAGTTGAACTGTGAAGAAGGCTGAGTGCTGAAGAACTGATGCTTTTGAACTGTGGTGTTGGAGAAGACTCTTGAGAGTCCCTTGGACTGCAAGGAGATCCAACCAGTCCATTCTAAAGGAGATCTGGGTGTTCATTGGAAGGACTGATGCTAAAGCCGAAACTCCAATACTTTGGCCACCTCATGTGAAGAGTTGACTCATTGGAAATCCCTCCCTGATGTTGGGAAGGATTGGGGGCAGGAGGAGAAGGGGACGACTGAGGATGAGATGGCTGGATGGCATTACCGACTCGATGGAAATGCGTCTGAGTAAACTCTGGGAGTTGGTGATGGACAGGGAGGCCTGGTGTGCTGCGATTCATGGGGTCACAAAGAGTCGGACATGACTGAGCGACTGAACTGAACTGAACTAAATACAAACCTAGGGTGGAGAATTGAGTATTGTTTCTTACCATACAGTCCATGGGGTCGCAAAGAGTCGGACAGGACTGAGCGATTAACATTTTCACACTTTGGGAGATTATGAGTAGAGGTGAGGGTGGGGGTGTAGGATGAAGGACAGAGTGAAAATTTTTCCTGGGAACCTGCAAAATGAGTGGAACTTAAAGGAAAAAATAAAGGAGAACAAGCAAAGAGAATACAAAGGCTTGGTTTGAGATAGCTATGGGAATGTTTGTAAGATAATGGATCAACTGAAGTTTCCATAAAATGCTACACTCTCAAAGATAAGAGAGAGAATGGGTGTGTCAGGAGTGTGCTTGATGTGGTGGAGGACAGCAACCAACAGCTGCTTCATACCTAGTCTGTGTCAGCACAGTTAGATGTCTTCAGCAAGTCCCTGAAGGTAAGAGACTTTCCTAACGTTTGCATAAGTCTGGCTACAACTATTGTCCTCTTCTTAATACACCAATTGTCTTTTACAATGGAAACTATTACAAGTTCAAGGGTTAAGAAACAGAAATCATAAATGTGACTAAAGTGGAATCACAAAAGTGCCCCATATCTGTAATCAAGATGGAGTGAAAATTAATTTGATGGGACCAGAAGTCCCCAGAGAAAAGAATACATTGTCAGAAACCCCTTTTTATGGTTTCTTGGTTTTACTCTAACATAAAATACCCATTCCTCAAATTTGGAACATGGCAGGGAAAAACGTTATTTCTCCATGTGATCGTTAATACAAAGAATAGATTTGTATTGTATTAATTGTTTGTGTCCAAACAAAGAATCAGAGTCTACACTGGGGGAACGGGGGTCTATATTTCACTGGTGACTAGTATTACAGCGAGGAAAGGAGGATCAGGCTTAGACGTTTAAGAAAGCAGAATATTGAAATTCAAATGGGTTCCTGCCAAACTGGTTAGCAGCTGAGAGGGATATCTTTCTATAGATGTCCCCACTCCGTTGCCAACTAGTTAGAAAAAACTTCTCGGTTAACACTTGGAAAATAAAGACCAGTAGTAGCTAAGGGGGAAAACTTGGTCACTGGGTTTAGGGAGTCAAAAGGTTTTTGACGTCCCAGTAAGGGTGTGAACACATTTTTCGTCGATCGGGACTAGTAACACTTGAAGTGAAATGTTACTGTGAAGATTAAAAATAAAACGTGAGTCACTTGGCACACGATACTTATTCAACAAATAACTACAAGGGAGTGAGAAGAGAGGGGAACAAGATAAAAGGAGGTGGGAAATAGAGGAGAACGTCAATTTCCCCTGACCACTCACCCAGCAGGGTCCCGATAACTCGGGCAGCTCCCTCGTTGCGTCGCTCGTAGCTGTCCACGATGGAGGCCAAAATGACCGGGTGCAGCCGGACCACGCGGCCGCCGGGGAAGGGGCCTGGGAGAGCAGGGCCTGACAGAGACTGTGCGGGGGTCTGCGCTGGGGCTGGCGCTGAGGCCGGGGTCTGGCCCGGAGCCGCGGTCGTAGCCGCTGCTGCTGCCGGGTCTGAGGATGACGCGGGAGCCGGCGATGGAGCTGCAGCCGGAGCCGGCGATGGAGCCGGGGCCGAGGCTGAGGCTGGGGCTGGGGCCGGGACCGGGGCCGAGGCCGGAGATGAGGCCGCAGCTGGGGCTTCGGATGGGGTGGCGGGAGGCGCGCTCGCCGGTACTGCCGGTGTGGCCATCTTGTCGAGAAAGAAGGAGCGAGGAGCGGAAGGGAGCGAGTTGGAGAACATTAGGAGCGCCATAGGCTGAACCTGCACCACGTGAACTAGGTGCTTCTGCTTACTGGCTACTGATGATGCTTCTCAGAGCTACAATTTCCTGCTCTGAGTTTGTGCTCTTTGATTTTGGTCCGATGCGCACTCAGAGAGACTCAAGCTAAGTAGTTCCGAGTAAACTTGGGACCGCCCTGGGAGGAGAGAGACACTGCCACCAGATGGAGCCATACAGCGGTGCAAAGGTCGCAGCTGGCACTTCAATGGGATAATTGGCATTAAGGAAAGAGCTTTGTTCTTGACTGCATCCTAAGGTGTCCATATAGTGTGTCATTCATTAAACAATTTGAATATGAGCCAGACACTTTTAGGAGATATCAGAGAGCAAAACAAAGACCATTGTCCTTGAAAAGTTTACGTTCTAGTAGAGAGAGACAAATAAGTATTTTATAAATGTGTTAGTGAAGAGGAAAAGTTAAAATTTTACATAAACTCCTGCTCGTTCTGCCTCTGTAACTCAGTTTGCTCCTTGCAAAGTCTGGGTCATGTAGGTCATGTAGCCTCAGAAAGTGAGGACTTAAAATACTAGGAACTGGAGCTTATCTCACGCACCCTTGTCCCGCTCTTTGCAATTGCCCAGCCCCTGCAATGCTTCTTAATCACGCCTGCCCATGTAAAGGTCAGCCATTCAGCTCCCCGTTTTGACCCCTGTTCCTGTGCGTGTGAAACGCCTTAGTTTAAATCAACCTGTCTGTCTATAAAAACTCTGCAACTCCTTTGTTCAGGGCTCAGAGCTTGGACTGTTAACTCCTCAGGGCCTGCTGGCTTAACAAACCTGAGTTCTCCAACTCTCCGAGTGTGGTGCTTGGTTTATCCATTACTGGTTTCTGCAACACTATGTGTGGAAGGAGCTCTGATCCTCACTCCTTGTGTAACTTTGGGGAACCTCAGTTCTGTCAGTCAGTTCAGTCGCTCAATCGTGTCCGACTCTTTGCGACCCCATGAATTGCAGCACGCCAGGCCTCCCTGTCCATCACCAACTCCCGGAGTTCACTCAGACTCACGTCCATCGAGTCAGTGATGCCATCCAGCCATCTCATCCTCTGTCATCCCCTTCTCCCCTTGCTCCCAATCCCTCCCAGCATCAGAGTCTTTTCCCGTGAGTCAACTCTTCGCATGAGGTGGCCAAAGTACTGGAGTTTCAGCTTTAGCATCATTCCTTCCAAAGAAATCCTAGGGCTGATCTCCTTCAGAATGGACTGGTTGGATCTCCTTGCAGCCCAAGGGACTCTCAAGAGTCTTCTCCAACACCACAGTTCAAAAGCATCAATTCTTCGGCGCTCAGCTTTCGTCACAGTCCGACTCTCACATCCATACATGACCACTGGAAAAACCATAGCCTTGACTAGACGGATCTTTGTTGGCAAAGTGATGTCTCTGCTTTTGAATATGCTATCTAGGTTGGACATAACTTTTCTTCCAAGGAGTAAGCGTCTTTTAATTTCATGGCTGCAGTCACCATCTGCAGTGATTTGAGAGCCCCCCAAAATAAAGTCTGACACTGTTTCCACTGTTTCCCCATCTATTTCCCATGAAGTGATGGGATCAGATGCCATGATCTTCGTTTTCTAGAGGGTTTTTATTTTAACTTCCTGAGCCTCAGTTTCCTTTATTGTGTGAGGGGTATAACATCTGGACAAGGAAACTTGTCAATTCCTTTAGTTGGGTCATGTGCCAGCTTCCAGGTGGCAAGGTGGGTGGGTGAGGTTGGATTTCTTAGCCCGGACTCTCATGCCCAAGAACTACCTTCTCCTTGGATCTACCTTTTTTGATTAGAATTCCCACGATCCTGCGCTTTTGCCGGTATTCTGGGTACATTGTTTCTTTCCATTCCCCTTGAGAAATGGAATATTTCCTGACATATCACTAAACAAAGGAAGTCACAGCCATTATCGATTAGCCACCACAGATGGAGAGCTGATGAGCTTGAGGGAATTTAGGAAGGAAAGAATACCAGCCATTTAGCAGCCTCAGACTATAGCCACGCCCCATTGTGAGCCCCAAGGAAATTCAGGATGTGCAAACACAGAATACGGGCCCCAGATAGGTGGATGCATATCAAAGGAATGATTTCTGTGAGCCTAGACTCTTGCATCTTCCCATACAAATAAAAGTGCTAAATTCCTTGAGATATCTGGTTTTCTTTAATTAACAATAGTCTTTTGACATCAGACTTACCAGCCCTTTGTTACAAAACTGTGTAACCTGGCCCCCTGCCTGGCTTCCTTGGAGCAGCTATATCAGGGTTACTTGAGATGTTGCCTCCTGGGCTTCAAGTCCTAAAAATTCCCATTGAATAAAACATAACTTTTAACTTGTAGGTTGTGAATATTTTTTAAGCTAACACCCCAAACACAGATAAAGAGCCAACCCCAGGATTGAAGTGATCCTTGCATTTGATGACTTAGATGTTTAGCAGTCCCTGTAGAGCAGTGCCAGTGGGTTGGGTTGGATATAGAAGCCAGAATTCAAGAGTGAGGGAAGGGTCAGGTTGACTTATGGTATGAGTGCTGGCTACTCTCTCAAAGAAACTGCCTGGGAAGGAAAGGAGACAGTTAAAGCAGTAACAGAGGGAACAGCAGGATTGAGATGGGGACAATTTAGGCTGGAAGAGTTTTCAGTTCAGTTCAGTTCAGTTCAGTAGCTCAGTCGTGTCCAACTCTTTGCGACCCCATGAATTGCAGCACGCCAGGCCTCCCTGTCCATCACCAACTCCTGGAGTTCACTCAGATTCACGTCCATCGAATCAGTGATGCCATCCAGCCATCTCATCCTCTGTCGTCCCCTTCTCCTCCTGCCCCCAATCCCTCCCAGCATCAGAGTCTTTTCCAATGAGTCAACTCTTCACATGAGGTGGCCTAAGTACTGGAGTTTCAGCTTTAGCATCAGTCCTTCCAAAGAAATTCCAGAGCTGATCTCCTTCAGAATGGACTGGTTGGATCTCCTTGCAGTCCAAGGGACTCTCAAGAGTCTTCTCCAACACCACAGTTCAAAGGCATCAATTCTTCGATGCTCAGCTTTCTTCACAGTCCAACTCTCACATCCATACATGACCACTGGAAAAACCATAGCCTTGACTAGACGGACTTTGTTGGCAAAGTGATGTCTCTGCTTTTCAATATGCTATGTAGGTTGGTCATAACTTTTCTTCCAAGGAGTAAGTGTCTTTTAATTTCATGGCTGCAGTCACCATCTGGATTTTGGAGCCCCAAAAAATAAAGTCTGACACTGTTTCCACTGTTTCCCCATCTATTTGCCATGAAGTGATGGGACCGGATGCCATGATCTTCGTTTTCTGAATGTTGAGTTTTAAACCAACTTTTTCACTCTCCTCTTTAACCTTCATCAAGAGACTTTTTAGTTCCTTTTCACTTTCTGCCATAAGGGTGGTGTCATCTGCATATCTGAGGTTATTGATATTTCTCCTGGCAATCTTGATTCCAGCTTGTGCTTCTTCCAGCCCAGCGTTTCTCATGATGTACTCTGCATATAAGTTAAATAAGCAGGGTGACAATATATAGCCTTGACATACTCCTTTCCTATTTGGAACCAGTCTGTTGTTCCATGTCCAGTTCTAACTGTTGCTTCCTGACCTGCATACAAATTTTTCAAGAGACAGGTCAGGTGGTCTGGTATTCCCATTTGTTTCAGAATTTTCCACAGTTTATTGTGATCCACACAGTCAAAGGCTTTGGCATGGTCAATAAAGCAGAAATAGATGTTTTTCTGGAACTCTCTTGCTTTTTCAATGATCCAGCGGATGTTGGCAATTTGGCTCTGGTTCCTCTGCCTTTTCTAAAACCAGCTTTAAGTGTATTTTAAACCAAGGGTAAGGATTCAGAGGAGAAAGAAAGATTGACTATACAAGTGCAAACAAGGTGAATTGTCTCCAAGGGAGGAAGGAGGACTGGATGGGAAAAGCCTAGTTTAAGAGGGAAGGTCTTGCATGGCATGAGGGACCTGCTTGAAAGGCTGCCATGGGCTCTGGCCTGCCTTCTGGATGCCTGGGGGTGGGGGGGAGGCATCTTCCTTAGCCAGGGCTGGTCCCCTGAGATCATCCCATGGGAAAAAGTCCAGAGGCAAGAAGCACTCCAGTGAAGTGTTGCTGCTCCCAAATGACCATGCAGAACCTTGGGACCTCATCTCCATGTGTGGGTTTGAGTTGGCTGTGGACACTGCACCCTCAAGAACTTTGCCTTTATATCAAGGGATTAAGGACCTTTTTTTTTTTTTGGAGGGACAGAGAAAAGGATGAATCGAGATTCAGAGACATTTGAATGGGGGAGAGAAGGGACATTGCAGGAACTCCTGTCAAATGCTTTTCTCAAGAAGGTGGAGGCAAGACCATCTGCTGAGAATGGCCATGAGCATGGACTTACTCAACATTTAGGCAGGGAGAGTTCACTTAATTTGAGAGAGGGTCAACCTTTTTGTTCTATTCAAGCGTTTGGCATTACAGAAGGCAATCTGCTTTACTCAGTCTAGCAATTTAAATGTTCATTTCATTCAAGAGCACTCATAAACACACCCAGAAAAAATATTTCATTATTTGGGGATCCTGTGCCCAGTAAAATTGACACATAAGATTCTCCATCACACCTGGGTTCCTGGCTGTCCTGAGGAACATGCTTGCTAGTCCTGCCTGACAAGCCCAGGGTCATAGCTGCAGGCTCATGTTAAAGGTGGACCTATAGCTTGGTGCACCCCCCCCACCCCGCCCCCTGACCCCTGTGATGGCTGGAGTGGAGTGAGCCCCAACTTCAGTGACAACCCATCACTTCATGGCAAATAGAAGGGGAAATAATGGAAACAGTGACAGACTTTATTTTCTTGGGCTCCAAAATCACTGTGGATGGTGATTGCAGCCATGAAATTAAAAGTCGCTTGCTCTTTGGAAGAAAAGCCATGACAAGCCGAGACAGTGTATTAAAAAGCAGAGCCATCACTTTGCCGACAAAGGTCCCTATAGTCAAAGCTATGGTTTTTCCTGTAGTCGTGTATGGATGTGAGAGTTGGACTATAAAGAAGGCTGCGCACCAAAGAATTGATGCCTTTAAACTGTGATGCTTTAAAAAGACTTTTGAGAGTCCCTTGGGCAGTAAGGAGATCAAACCAGTCAATCCTAAAGGAAATCAACCCTGAATATTCATCGGAAGAACTGATGCTGAAGCTCCAATATTTTGGCTACCTGATGACTCATTGGAAAAGACCCTGATGCTGGGAAAGATTGAAGGCAAGAGGAGAAGTGGGAGATAGAGGATGAGATGGTTGGATGGCAACATTGACTCAATGGACATGAGTTTGAGCAAATTATGGGAGATAGTGAAGTACAGGGAAGCCTAGCATGTTGCAGTCCATGGGGCTGCAGAGTCAGACAAGACGGAAGCGACTGAACAAGAACAGAAACATGAGAGAACCTCAAGGGGGAACCCCAGGCTCTCTCAATTCTGCAATTGGGCCTTGCTTGGGCTGCCCTGTGGGACAGAGCCTACAGGAACCACTCCCTCAGACAGTGGCTCAGACAGTAAAGACTCTGCCCGCAATGCAGGAGACCCAGTTTCAATCCCTGAGTCAGGAAGATCCCCTGGAGAAGGAAATGGCAACCCACTCCAGTATTCTTGCCTGGAAAATCCCATGGACAGAGGAAACTGGTGGGCTGTGTACAGTCCATGGGGTCACAAAGAATCAGACACGACTGAGTGACTAACACTTTCCACTTTCTGGCTGCCCTTGTGGGGCAGAGACCACAGGAGCCACTCGTTAGTGGAAGTCACCCCATCCTTCTACAGACTTGGACTGGCACAGGCAGGCTGGTGGGTTGCCTCCCACCAGTAGTTGGTCCCTGACCACTACAGGCGTTTTCAGGAAGCCATGCTCCTCAGCCAGTCTCCACGAGCCTGAGACATTCCCGTTACACTGAAATTCAGTGACATTAAAGCCCTCTGCCTGGAGACACTTTCAGTGGCTGCTGCAGACCTGCTTCCTGCAGGAGGAATGTTCTACAGCAACCAAACCCCATCAGCTGATTGGTCACCCTGTCAAAAGCCAGCCTGACCAGGCGACCCATGGCTTATAGCACTTGCCTGTCTCCGGGGCTCTCCAAGACCAGTCTCCTTCTTGTCTTCTTGGCTTGGCACTCCCTTCTCTCGATTCTCTGGTTTTCTGATATTCATATCTTAGTTTCTATACCTGCCGCTGGCCTTCCCTCCCTCCCCCCTGGTTTTGGGTCAGTGTAGCTTCTTTCTTTGGCTTGTTAACCTTAACCATCCCTGACTCCTGCCTCTCCAGGATGCTTAGATTCTAGCAGCAGTGAGCCTGACTAACCCCCTTGACTTCATGCCAAGTTGCAGACAGTGGTATGCTACTAAGTGTTCAACAACCAGCTACCTGAAAAAAAAAATGTGGCTCTGGTTTTGGTGTTTACTTATTTCCAAGGTGTATGTATATATATGGTGTATATACATAGTTGACTGCAAACTATGAGCAGTCTAACAACTGGCTCTCAAAATACCAGAAAATTTAACAGTCAGCTTTTGTGAGACAGGACGAGCTGGCTGTAGCATCTTTGTTTCATATACTATGTCTTCCTTTCCAATATTTCATTGCTTCACTGCCCACACCTTAGAAATGACCATCTATTTAGGGACTTCCCTGGTGGTCCAGTGGCTAAGAGGGTTGAGTTCAGTCCCTAGTCAAACTCAATCCCATATACCACAACTATCAATGGGAGACTCCACATGCCACAACTAAGAAAAAAAACAAGATCCCACAGGTCACAATTAAAGACCCCGCATGCTGCAATGAAGATCAAAGATCTGTGTGCTGCAACTAAGACCCAGAGCAGCTAATCAATAAATCCTAAAAAAAGAGAGAGAGAAATGACACTTTACCTGAATTTTGTGTCTATCATCATTTACTTAAAATCATGGCTTTATTTAAATTATATATATGACTAAATAACATATTCTTTAATTTTGCTAGCTTTTGAACTCTATAAGAGTATAATACTGAAAGTGGTAAACTTCTGGAATAGTCTTTTCTTCCCAATCTCAGTTCACTAGGATGTATTCATGGTATTGCATTTAACTATATTTCATTCGTTTCCCTTGCTGTATAATATTTTGTTGTTTAAATATATCAAATTTTATTTTCCAATTTATTGAGTGGGCATGGAGTTGCTTGCATTTCTTGATATTATGAACACCACTGCTTTAAACATCCTTCTGTATATGTGGCCTTGCTACTGCTGCAAAGTCGCTTCAGTCGTGTCCAATCTCTGTGACCCCATGGACGGCAGCCCACTAGGGTTACCCCCGTCCCTGGGATTCTCCAGGCAAGAACACTGGAGTGGGTTGCCATTTCCTTCTCCAATGCATGGAAGTGAAAAGTGAAAGTGAAGTCGTTCAGTTGTGTCTGACTCTTAGCAACCCCATGGACTGCAGCCCACCAGGCTCCTCCATCCATGGGATTTTCCAGCAAGAGTACTGGAGTGGGTTGCCATTGCCTTCTCTGATGTGGCCTTGAGCACCTACCTGGTAATTGGTGTTACTTGTCCGATGGCGGCTGCGAGCGGCGCTCTAAGCGGGGCCGAGAGGAGCTTCCCCACGTCCGAGGTCAGGGGCGGAAGCCGGGAGGGCGGCCAAGAGGAGTTACCCCACGTCCGAGGTCAGGGGCAGCAGCTGAGAGTGCCAGGCTGCAACGGTGCAGGAACGGCAGAGAAGAGCTACCCAAGTCCGAGGTCAGGGGCGGCAGCCGGGAGGAGCTACCCCACGTCCGAGGTCAGGGGCGGCGGCCGGGAGGACCAACCCGACGTCCAAGGAGCGGTGGCTACGCAGGCACAGGAGAGCCTAGAGGTGCTATCCCACGTTGAAGGTCAGCAACGGGGGCAGTGAGGAGATACCCCTCGTCCAAGGTAAGGGGCAGTGAGGAGATACCCCTCGTCCAAGGTAAGGAGCAGTGGCTGCGCTTTGCTGGAGCAGCCGTGAAGAGATACCCCACGCCCAAGGTAAGAGAAACCCAAGTAAGATGGTAGGTGTTGCAAGAGGGCATCAGAGGGCAGACACACTGAAACCATACTCACAGAAAACTAGTCAATCTAATCACACTAGGACCACAGCCTTGTCTAACTCAATGAAACTAAGCCATGCCCATGGGGCAACCCAAGACAGGCAGGCCATGGTGGAGAGATCTGACAGAATGTGGTTCACTGTTGGGAATGGCAAACCACTTCAGGATTCTTGCCTTGAGAACCCCATGAACAGTATGAAAAGGCAAAATGATAGGATACTGAAAGAGAAACTCCCCAGGTGAGTAGGTGCCCAATATGCTGCTGGAGATCAGTGGAGAAATAACTCCAGAAAGAATGAAGGGATGGAGCCAAAGCAAAAACAATACCCAGCTGTGAATGTGACTGGTAATAGAAGTAAGGTCCGATGCTGTAAAGAGCAATATTGCATAGGAACCTGGAATGTCAGGTCCATGAATCAAGGCAAATTGGAAGTGGTCAAACAAGGGATGGCAAGAGTGAATGTCGACATTCTAGGAATCAGCAAACTGAAATGGACTGGAATGGGTGAATTTAACTCAGATGACCATTGTATCTACTACTGTGGGCAGGAATCCCTCAGAAGAATTGGAGTAGCCATCATAGTCAAAAAAGAGTCCGAAATGCAGTACTTGGATGCAATCTCAAAAACGACAGAATGATCTCTGTTCGTTTCCAAGGCAAACCATTCAGTATCACAGTAATCCAAGTCTATGCCCCAACCAGTAATGCTGAAGAAGCTGAAGTTGAACGGTTCTATGAAGACCTACAAGACCTTTTAGAACTTATACCCGAAAAAGATGTCTTTTTCATTATAGGGGACTGGAATGCAAAAGTAGGAAGTCAAGAAACACCTGGAGTAACAGGCAAATTTGGCCTTGGAATATGGAATGAAGCAGGGCAAAACTAATAGAGTTTTGCCAAGAAAATGCACTGGTCATAACAAACACCCTCTTCCAACAACACAAGAGAAGACTCTATACATAGACATCACCAGATGGTCAACACTGAAATCAGATTGATTATGTTCTTTGCAGCCAAAGATGGAGAAGCTCTATACAGTCAACAAAAACAAGACCAGGAGCTGACTGTGGCTCAGATCATAACTCCTTATTACCAAATTCAGACTTAAATTGAAGAAAGTAGGGAAAATCACTAGACCATTCAGATATGACCTAAATCAAATCCCTTATGATTATACAGTGGAAGTGAGAAATAGATTTAAGGGCCTAGATCTGACAGATAGAGTGCCTGATGAACTATGGAATGAGGTTTGTGACATTGTACAGGAGACATGGATCAAGACCATCCCCATGGAAAAGAAATTCAGAAAAGCAAAATGACTCTCTGGGGAGGCCTTACAAATAGCTGTGAAAAGAAGAGAAGTGAAAAGCAAAGGAGAAAAGGAAAAATATAAGCATCTGAATGCAGAGTTCCAAAGAATAGCAAGAAGAGATAAGAAAGCCTTCCTTAGCAATCAATGCAAAGAAATAGAGGAAAACAACAGAATGGGAAAGACTAGAGATCTCTTCAAGAAAATTAGAGATCCTAAGGGAACATTTCATGCAAAGATGGGCTCGATAAAGGACAAAAATGGTATGGACCTAACAGAAGCAGAAGATATTAAGAAGAGGTGGCAAGAATACACAGAAGAACTGTACAAAAAAGATCTTCATGACCCAGATAATCACAATGGTGTGATCACTGACCTAGAGCCAGACATCCTGGAATGTGAAGTCAAGTGGGCCTTAGAAAGCATCACTACAAACAAAGCTAGTGGAGGTGATGGAATTCCGTTTGAGCTATTTCAAATCCTGAAAGATGATGCTGTGAAAGTGCTGCACTCAATATGCCAGCAAATTTGGAAAACTCAGCAGTGGCCACAGGACTGGAAAAGGTCAGTTTTCATTCCAATCCCAAAGAAAGGCAATGCCAAAGAATGCTCAAACTACTGCACAATTGCACTCATCTCACACGCTAGTAAAGTAATGCTCAAAATTCTCCAAGCCAGGCTTCAGCACTACATGAACCGTGAACTTCCTGATGTTCAGGCTGGTTTTAGAAAAGGCAGAGGAACCAGAGATCAAATTGCCAATATCCGCTGGATCATGGAAAAAGCAAGAGAGTTCCAGAAAAACATCTATTTCTGCTTTATTGACTATGCCAAAGCCTTTGACTGTGTGGATCACAATAAACTGTGGAAAATTCTGAAAGAGACGGGAATACCAGATCACCTGATCTGCCTCTTGAGAAATCTGTATGCAGGTCAAGAGGCAACAGTTAGAAGTGGACATGGAACAACAGACTGGTTCCAAATAGGAAAATGAGTATGTCAAGGCTGTATATTGTCACCCTGCTTATTTAACTTATATGCAGAGTACATCATGAGAAACGCTGGACTGGAAGAAACACAAGCTGGAATCAAGATTGCTGGGAGAAATCTCAATAACCTCAGATATGCAGATGACACCACCCTTATGGCAGAGAGTGAAGAGGAAGTCAAAAGCCTCTTGATGAAAGTGAAAGTGGAGAGTGAAAAAGTTGGCTTAAAGCTCAACATTCAGAAAACGAAGATCATGGCATCCAGTCCCACCACTTCATGGGAAATAGATGGGGAAACAGTGGAAACAGTGTCAGACTTTATTTTTTTGGGCTCCAAAATCACTGCATGGTGACTACAGCCATGAAATTAAAAGACGCTTACTCCTTGGAAGAAAAGTTATGACCAACCTACATAGCATATTGAAAAGCAGAGACATCACTTTGCCAACAAAGTCCGTCTAGTCAAGGCTATGGTTTTTCCAGTGGTCATGTATGGATGTGAGAGTTGGACTGTGAAGAAGGCTGAGCGCCAAAGAATTGATGCTTTTGAACTGTGGTGTTGGAGAAGACTCTTGAGAGTCCCTTGGACTGCAAGGAGATCCAACCAGTCCGTTCTGAAGGAGATCAGCCCTGGGATTTCTTTGGAAGGAATGATGCTGAAGCTGAAACTCCAGTACTTTGGCCACCTCATGTGAAGAGCTGACTCATTGGAAAAGACTCTGATGCTGGGAGGGATTGGGGGCAGGAGGAGAAGGGGACGACAGAGGATGAGATGGCTGGATGGCATCACTGACTCGATGGACGTGAGTCTGTGAACTCCCGGAGTTTGTGATCGACAGGGAGGCCTGGCGTGCTGCAATTCATGGGGTCACAAAGAGTTGGACACAACTGAGCGACTGAGCTGAACTGAACTGTCCAGTGTGGCCTCCCCAAATTCATCATAAACCCCAATGGTTATGGTGCTTTATCTCAAGATAGGGTCTTTAAGAAGTAATTAAAGTTGAATAAGGTTATGAGGTTGGGACTTTAATTTAATAGGAATGTGGTCTTATAAGAAGTCCACACTGTGAGGATATAGTGAGAAGATAATGGTCTGTGAGCCAGGAAGAGAGCACTCAAAAGAAACTGACCTTGTTGGCATTCTGATCCCAGACTTCCAGCCTCCAAAGCAACTTGTTTTCCTAGGGGTTTTACCAATTTACCCTACTGTTAGCAATATATAAAAGTACTCACTGATGAGTGAACTCTGAAACATCTTAATTTTTCCCAGTTGAATGAATATTTAATGGTATATCTACTTGTGGGCTTAATTTGCATTTTCCAGGTTACTAATGAGGTTGAGTATCTCTTTATATGTCAGTGGCCATGCCTATTTTGACTTCCATGAAAAATCTTTTCATGTCATTTGCTCTGGTTTCTATTAGGTTGCTTATTTAGTTACTTATATATTATTTATTTTATTTTTAAAAGGGATTTCTTTACATACCTTTATACCCATCTCTTATCAGTCATAAATGTTTCAAATACATTCTGCAAGTTTATATATTTTCCTTTCACTTCCCATGAGGTATTTTTTGAAGAACCAATCTTGGTTGTAGTGTAGTAAAGATTGTCAATACTTTCTTTATGGTTAGAGCTTTTTGGGTCTGGTTTAAGAAATCCTTCCTATTTGAATATCATAAAGATAGGCATATATTTTCTCTATATTTTAATGTTTTTTTAAAATTTTGTTCTAACCCCTTAATTTATCTGGAATTTAAAAATTTTGACTTTTGAATTGTTATTTCTTTCCTCATTGATCTGCCATGATTATATCAAAGTTTCATAAATGTCAGGTACTAATCCTGGCTCTTTTTTTTCTTTTCCATTTTGTCTATTCTACACAAATATAATGATTTATTAATGACTATATCTCTGGTTTTAGAATAAGTCTTGGTAATTCCCTGGTGGTCCAGTGGTTAGGATTTTGGACTTTCACTGCTGGGGGCCCAAGTTCAATTCCTGGTCAGAGAACTAAGGTCCTGCCAGCTGCACAATACAGCCAAAAAAAAAAAAAAGTCTTGAAATCTAGTAGAGCAGGCCTGATATTAGGTTATTTTAATTGCTGTAGTTTTGGAATATGTCTCAGTGTTTGGTAGGGCAGGTTCTTCCTCCCTTCTGCCATCTTTTTCTTTAAAAGTGTTTTGCCTATTCTTGGCCTTTTGTTCTTTCCTATATGTTTTAGGGTAAATTTGTAAAACATTTTTTAATTAATTTTTTTAATTGAAGGATACTTGCTTTATAGAATTTTGTTGTTTTCTGTCAAACCTCAACATGAATCAGCCATAGGTACATTTATATCCCCTCCTTTTTGAACCTCCCTCCCATCCTATCCCCATCCCATCCCTCTAGGTTGATACAGAGCCCCTGTTTGAGTTCCCTTAGCCATACAGTAAATTCTCTTTGGCTATCTATTTTACATATGGTAATGTAAGTTCCCATGTTACTCTTTTCATACATCTCACTCTCTCCTCTCCTCTCCCCATGTCTATCAGTCTATTCTGTATGTCTGTTTCTCCATTGCTGCCCTGTAAATAAATTCTTCAGTACCATTTTTGTAGATTCTGTATATATGCGTTAGAATATGATATTTATCTTCCTCTTTTGGACTTACTTCTGTCTGTATAATAGGTTTTAGGTTCATCCATTCGATTAGAACTGACTCAAATGCGTTCCTTTTTATGGCTGAGTGATATTCCATTGTGTATATGTACCACAACTGCTTTATCCATTCATCTGTTGATGGACATCTAGGCTGCTTCTATGTTCTAGCTATTGTAAATAGTGCTGCAATGAACAATGGGATACATGTGAATTTTTCAATTTTGGTTTCTCAGGGTATATGCCTAGGAGTGGGATTGCAGGGTCATATGGTGGTTTTATTCCTAGTTTTTTTTTTTAAGGAATCTCCATACCATCTTCCATAGTGGCTGTATCAATGTACATTCCCACCAACAGCGCAAGAGCATTCCCTTTTCTCCACACCGTCTCCAGCACTAACCATTTGCAGACTTTTTGATGATGGTCATTCTGACTTGTATGAGATGATATCTCATTGTAGTTTTGATTTGCATTTCTCTAATAATGATGGGGAAACAGTGGAAACAGTGTCAGACTTTATTTTTTGGGGCTCCAAAATCACTGCAGATGGTGACTGCAGCCATGAAATTAAAAGACGCTTACTCCTTGGAAGGAAAGTTATGACCAACCTACATAGCATATTGAAAAGCAGAGACATTACTTTGCTAACAAAGGTCCATCTAGTCAAGGTTATGTTTTTTCCAGTGGTCATTTATGAATGTGAGAGTTGGACTGTGAAGAAAGCTGAGCACCAAAGAATTGATGCTTTTGAACTGTGGTGTTGGAGAAGACTCTTGAGAGTCCCTTGGACTGCAAGAAGATCCAACCAGTCCATTCTGAAGGAGATCAGTCCTGGATGTTCTTTGGAAGGACTGATGCTATAGCTGAAACTCCAGTACTTTAGCCACCTCATGTGAAGAGTTGACTCATTGGAAAAGACTCTGATGCTGGGAGGGATGGGGGCAGGAGGCGAAGGGGACGACAGAGGATGAGATGGCTGGATGGCATCACTGACTTGATGGACTTGAGTCTGAGTGAACTCTAGGAGTTGGTGATGGACAGGGAGGCCTGGTGTGCTGCAATTCATGGGGTCGCAAAGAGTCAGACACAACTGAATGATGGAACTGAACTGAATAATGAATGATGCTGAGGATATTTCATGTGTTTGTTCGCCATCAGTATGTCTTCTTTGGAGAAATGTCTGGTTAGGTCTTTTTCCCACTTTTCGATTGGGTTGTTTGTTTTTCTGGTATTGAGTTGTGTGAGCTGTTTGTATATTTTGGAAATTAATCCTCTGTCAGTTGTTTCATTTGCTATTATTTTCTCCCATTCTGAGGGTTGTCTGTTCACCTTGCTTATAGTTTCCTTTGCTGTGCCAAAGCTTTTAAGTTTAATTAGGTCCCACTTGTTTACTTTTGTTTTTTATAAATTTGTAAAATTTGATGGATTTCGATTGCATTGACTCTAAAGATTAGAGCTGAACTGACAACTTTGTGATATTAAGTTGACCTATTTGTGAATATGGTACGTAATTTATTTAGGCCTTATTTGATGTAGTTCTATAAGATTTTATAATTTTTTTGTGTATAGTATACACATATTTTGTTTATATTTTTGTTGCTTTTGTAGATATGGCATTTATAACTATATTTTCTAATTTTTTATTGCTAATTCATAAAACTGCAACAGTTAATCATCTGTCAGCTCTATTCACCTATCATTTTTAATAATTTATCTATTAATTTTTTTGTTTTCTATGCAGATAATCATTCTTTGCAGAAAATAGCTTTCATTTTTTCATTCCTAGTCATTATACCTTTGTCTTCTCCCTCCCCCCACTTTTTAAATTGTGCTGTCTACAGACTCTAGAAAAATAGAATTAGAGTGGTGATAGCAATTGTGCCTGTTTTGGTCCTGATTTTAAAGGGAATAATACTTTTTCTAATCTTTTCTAATGTTTCTAATCTTTACCTATTTGAATAATGTTTACTGGGGCTATTTTTGTAGGTTCCATTAATGATGTTAAGTAATTTCTACAATTCCTAATGAGTTCAAGGAATTCCTTACAATATCTAGTTCACTAAGAAAGTTTCTTAAAAATAGTTATGAATAGTTTTCAGTTTTATAGTTTTTTGCTCAATTATGATTATACATTTTATTTCTTTAATTTTTAATGAGATTAATATTTGTAGATTAAAAAAAATTAAAACAGTCTCCCATTCTTTTTTTTTTTTTTAGAGTTGATGTTTTTTCTTTTTTTTTTTTTCTAATTTTATTTTATTTTTAAACTTTACATAATTGTATTAGTTTTGCCAAATATCAAAATGAATCCGCCACAGGTATACATGTGTTCCCCATCCCGAACCCTCCTCCCTCCTCCCTCCCCATACCATCCCTCTGGGCCGTCCCAGTGCACCAGCCCCAAGCATCCAGCATCGTGCATCGAACCTGGACTGGCAACTCGTTTCCTACATGATATTTTACGTTTCATTGCCATTCTCCCAAATCTTCCCACCCTCTCCCTCTCCCACAGAGTCCCTAAGACTGTTCTATACATCAGTGTCTCTTTTGCTGTCTCGTACACCGGGTTATTGTTACCATCTTTCTAAATTCCATATATATGCGTTAGTATACTGTATTTATGTTTTTCCTTCTGGCTTACTTCACTCTGTATAATAGGCTCCAGTTTCATCCACCTCATTAGAACTGATTCAAATGTATTCTTTTTAATGGCTGAGTAATACTCCATTGTGTATATGTACCACAGCTTTCTTATCCATTCATCTGCTGATGGACATCTAGGTTGCTTCCATGTCTTGGCTATTATAAACAGTGCTGCGATGAACATTGGGGTACACGTGTCTCTTTCCCTTCTGGTTTCCTCAGTGTGTATGCCCAGCAGTGGGGTTGCTGGATCATAAGGCAGTTCTATTTCCAGTTTTTTAAGGAATCTCCACACTGTTCTCCATAGTGGCTGTACTAGTTTGCATTCCCACCAACAGTGTAAGAGGGTTCCCTTTTCTCCACACCCTCTCCAGCATTTATTATTTGTAGACTTTTGGATAGCAGCCATTCTGACTGGTGTGAAATGGTACCTCATAGTGGTTTTGATTTGCATTTCTCTGATAATGAGTGATGTTGAGCATCTTTTCATGTGTTTGTTAGCCATCTGTATGTCTTCTTTGGAGAAATGTCTATTTAGTTCTTTGGCCCATTTTTTGATTGGGTCGTTTATTTTTCTGGAGTTGAGCTGTAGGAGTTGCTTGTATATTTTTGAGATTAGTTGTTTGTCGGTTGCTTCATTTGCTATTATTTTCTCCCATTCTGAAGGCTGTCTTTTCACCTTGCTAATAGTTTCCTTTGATGTGCAGAAGCTTTTAAGGTTAATTAGGTCCCATTTGTTTATTTTTGCTTTTATTTCCAATATTCTGGGAGGTGGGTCATAGAGGATCCTGCTGTGATGTATGTCGGAGAGTGTTTTGCCTATGTTCTCCTCTAGGAGTTTTATAGTTTCTGGTCTTACGTTGAGATCTTTAATCCATTTTGAGTTTATTTTTGTGTATGGTGTTAGAAAGTGGTCCAGTTTCATTCTTTTACAAGTGGTTGACCAGATTTCCCAGCACCACTTGTTAAAGAGATTGTCTTTAATCCATAGTCTCCCATTCTTGAGCTAAACCCAATTTGTTTACTACATATTACTTCTTCCACACAATACTGGATTCAGATTGCTAATATTTTGTTTAGGATTTTTGTATTTAAATTTATGAGTGTAATGGGTCTGGGTTTTATATTAAGTTCATAAAGATAAATTTAGATTGGATTTGCATTGACTCTAAAGTAATGTATGGAGCCCAGCAGGCTGTGAAAGTGGTGCTCAGGGTCTCAAAGGTCGTGAACCTGTTGGAGCTCAGCCACGTTTGTCTGGATGGCGAGTGTAGCAGGGGACAGAGGAGGCCCTGGCACTCTCCCTTGGTCCATGGTATTTCCAGAGACTCCTCCCCTCCCAGCCTATAATTCCTGCCTTGCCTCACTCTTGCCCTCTGCCCTTGCCTGGGAGCTCCAGTGCCCCAGGGTCCTAGTGGCCTTGAGCTGAAGGCTCTGACTGATTTTGGGTGGCCTTGGTTAGCAGTAAGAGGAAGCAGGATGTCAGTTCCCTGACCAGAGACTGAAGCCAGGCCACGGTAATGAGAGCTCCAAATTCCAACCACTAGACCATGAGGGCCAGTGGCTACTGGCAAGGCCCTGGCTTGTCTGCTTTGTAGAAATGAATTTCAACAAAGAGATGGAAAATGGTGAAACAAGTGTTTATTAGGAAGTAAAAAAAGTACGTGTGAATAGGCACACATGGATGGGGTCAGAAAGAGTTGTGCTTCTGTGTATTTTATATGGGGCATTTCTTCTGGGTTTCCTCTGGCCAATCATCTTATTTTGCCTGGCTCTGAGTCTGTATTTGGTATACCTCAGGATTCTCCACTCTTAGCCAAGGTGGATTCCAGTGCAGAGGCCTGTGGGAAGCTTGACACCATCTATTATGGGGTGACACCCTCTCCCTTTTTAGCCCCCCAAGAGCTTTTCTGTGCATGGATGGCTGGAAAAGTCTCCTTGACCTCAAGAGTTGAGAAATATGTATTTTCTTTATCTTTTATCTGGGCAGGTCTTGGCTCCTCTCTGCCCCTGTTATTTTGTTTATCTTGGAGTATCTGCCCACAGGGGATTCCCAGGAAGCTCAGTGGCAAAGAATCTGCCTGCCAGTACAGGAGATGGAGGGATGTGGGTTGAGTTCCTAGGTTGCGAAGATCCCCTGGAGTAGGAAATGGCAACACACTCTCGTACTGTTCCCTGAACACTTCCATGGACAGAGGAGCCTAGTGGGCTATCGTCCATGAGGTTGCTATATTCCAAGAATTGGACTCAACTGAGCATCCGAGCATATATGCACACATCTGTCCACAGGGAACAGACTTTAGGTCCTCAGCCTGGGGCCCATCTATCTTCTGCTTCATGGTCACTGCCAGGTGGAGGGTGGGTATTTATTAATAGAAAGACTAGAGTATCTTCTAATGCCCTCCCGAATCCAGTTGTCATACTAGAGGAGGGGAAAGTATGAGGAGCTTAGAAGTTGGGGGTGGTGTTCGTGAAGGTATTCTGCTAACTAGAAGAAGCAGCCTCAAGCAGTGGGCTCAAACCTTTCTCCAGCATCTCTCATACAGGCAGCTCAGGCTGCTTCTCACAAGGAACCAGTGGACTGATGCCCCCTAGAGGGCGGGGCGGTCATGCAGCCTAAACAGCCCCCATCCCTTCTAGGGTGCTGGATGAGAAAGGAGGGTCTGTGGAACCAGTGCTTCCTCCACAGTCTCCTTTCATGCCTGGTAGCTCCTCTGACACAGAGACAGGAGGGTTCTGTAGACCAGGAGTTGGGGGGCTCCTGCTCAGAAGCTGGTTTATCTTTAGCACCTGGCTTACCTTTACCAGGAATGGGCTCCTATGAAGTCACCATTCTCCAGTTTCCCTTTCTCCTCTTTCTGTCTTCACCAATTCACATGGGGACATTTCACATGAACACTCAGACATTTACACATACAGTGACTTTTTCATATACATATATTTTTACAAAGATACATGCTGATGTACACTGATGCCTTCCCTATGTAAAAATACACAAACTTCCATAGCACACTTTCATGAGCATGTGGGGAAACACGGATTCACTCACACTGCACGAACACCCACACACACACAGAACACAGCCTTGCACACTTATATAGCTGGGCACAAGCACACCACACATGCATATATGCACAGGCACACATACATACACACACTCACATACACATACTTGAAACGGGCCCTCTCCATGTTGCTAGAAGTATAATCTTCAGAGCAGAACACAGAAGATAAGAATAAAGGACAGAGGCCAGCGTTACTCTCTTTTTATTCCCATCTCACTACGTAACACCCCACTTGTCTAGCACAGATTATGGACAGGAGAGCATGTGTGCCACCTACAGGAGAGTCAAGAAGGGGCAACAATGGCAACCATGACCAGCTTCTTCCGGTGTCCATGCCCAGCTCAGGGAGCCCAGACTCATCTCCCTGCCCCAGCTGGGAGCTGGAGCTGGACTCTGTCGCAGTGAAGGCTGTATTTGATCCATGAGAAGAGCCCTCCAAGGTCCCACCCAGAGTGGCACTACAGGGGTCAGCTGGCATAGGAAAGATAACCCTGGCCAGAAAAATGGTGCTGAACTAGACCACTGGCACCCTGTACCCAGGCTGGTTTGATGATGTCTTATATGTGAGCTGTAGAGTGGGTCCTTATATGTGGCCCTGCTGGCAGAAGGCAAACTGGACCAGCTCCTCCTCTGGTGTTGTAGGGACAATCAAGCAGCTGTCACAGAGCTTCTGAGGCAGCTGGAGTGGTTCCAGTTCATCCTGGATGGCTATGATGATCTGCAGGGGCCCTTGTGCAGAGAGGTTGAAGAGGCCGAGGTCCAGTCTCATGGAGTATGTGCTGCACCCTTGAATCAGGAGGACGGTACTGCCGAGGTCCTCCCTTCTCATCACCATCCAGACCCTGGCTTCGTGGAATCCAGAGCCCTTGCTGAGACAACCACACTCTGACCACATCCTTAGAGGTTTCTCTGAGGACAAGAAGAGGAGTTATTTACGCTCGTATTTCACAGATGAGAAGCAAGTTAGAAATGCCCTTGACATTGTGCAAGCAAATGATGTTCTCTACAAAGCATGTCAGGTTCTAGGAATTTGCTGGTTGTCTGCTCTTGGCTGAAGGGCAGATAGCGAGAGGCAGAGAGGTCTCAGAAGTGCCCAGCACAGTGCCCAGTCTGTACTGTGGTGTAATGTGATCAATTGCAGCTTAAATAAGTAGTGGTTTCACAAATTTTGAGAAACTTCTCAAATTTCCATGTTGGAAATGAGCCAAGGCTTGTCACAGACCTTTAGTCTTGGAGGCTGTAGTGTGACTTGATTTAGCTCCACGCTAATAACATATCATGACTATCCCCAGAGGTGCCTTTACCTAACTTTTCTTACTGGAAATATCAGTCAGTTCTAAGTGCTAACTCATAATCTCTTTTTTCTGCTTTGGTTCCCTCTGTAGAGAAAAGAAGAAAAACGGAATTCTAGATGTAGATGTGGTCAGTTCCCAGCTCTCATTCTATTTTTAAAAAAAATCTATTTATTTATTTATATATTCATCAGCCATACCACCTGGCATGTGGGACCTTATTTCCCCAACTATGGATTGAATCCACGTTCCCTGAATTGGAAGTACAGAGTCTTAACCCTGGACCACCAGGGAAGCCAGCCAGCCCTCATTTTACAGATGAGGAAATTGAAGTTCAGTCAGGGGCCCCATCAAGTTCTGGGGTTCCTCAGGCAGCTCTCTAGTCTCCCACACCTCAGCCCATGGTGTAGAGCAGAGGTGCAAAGACTGTCCAGGCGCCGCAAACCTAACCCCATTCAGCAGTCGCCGAGAGCCCCAGTGCAGCTGAGAGTTTTGACACTGCCTCGGACCCTCAGACATCCCTCTTTTTGCCTTTCACACAGTTTTATTGCTGTTATGACTCCTCACAAGTTGAGTTCATGTGGACCAGTTCCAGAAAGTTGCTGGACATGCTCAGATATATGAATCCAAGTTAACTCAGCCTTGAGTGATCAATGTGGGACTCCATGACACTCATTATTATGAACTCTTCTTCACACGGAAAGTTTGGTGGCTCCACATTTGATAATTATATACATACCTGTTGAACACATAGACTGTGTGTATATACAGAATCTGTGTAAGAAACTGCATGTGTGTGTGTGTGCTTGCCCAGTTGCTTTAGTCGTGTCCAACTCTTTGTGACACTACGGACTGTAGCCCGCCAGTCTCCTCTGTCCGTGGGATTCTCCAGGCGAGAGTACTGGAGTGGGTTGCCATACCCTCCTCCCGGGGATCTTCCTGACCTAGATGCGGGACTGATCCCGCACCTCTTATGTCTCCTGCATTCGCAGGTGGGGTCTTTATCACCAGCACCACCTGGGAAGCCCGAAAGTGTGCACATGCACTTAATTAAAGAGCAGTTTGTACTGGGTTACTGAGGAGGCTAGTGGAATCCACTTGGCTAGCTTGTGTTGGCCCCTAGAGAGTTTGAGTGTTCTCAGCAGAGCAACTTCTGAGAGTCATAGATATTTGGGGAACAACAAAACAGGTGCCCAGTCATGTTGCTGGTTTTTCGTGGGAACAAGGAGACCTGTTTTTTTTTTTTTTTAAATCAACTCACATTTATATTTATTCTTGGTTATTTAGCAGTCTTCTTTCACATTTTATTTTTTTTACTTTACAATATTGTATTGGTTTTGCCATACATCAACATGAATCCGCCATGGGTGTACATGTGTTCCCCATCCTGAACCCCCCTCCCACCTCCCCATACCATCCCTCTGGGTCATCCCAGTGCTCCAGCCCCATGCATCCTGTATCATTCATCGAACCTAGACTGGCGATTCGTTTCACATATGATATACATGTTTCAATGCCATTCTCCCAAATCATCCCACCCTTGCCCTCTCCCACAGAGTCCAAAAGACTGTTCTATACATCTGTGTCTCCTTTGCTATCTCGCATACAGGGTTATCATTACCATCTTTCTAAATTCCCTATATATGCGTTAGTATACTCTATTGGTGTTTTTCTTTCTGGCTTATTTCACTCTGTATAATAGGCTCCAGTTTCATCCACCTCATTAGAACTGATTCAAATGTATTCTTTTTAATGTCTGAGTAATACTCCATTGTGTATATGTACCACAGCTTTCTTATCCATTCCTCTGCTGATGGACATCTAGGTTGCTTCCATGTCCTGGCTATTATAAATAGTGCTGCAATGAACATTGGGGTACACGTGTCTCTTTCAATTCTGGTTTCCTCAGTGTGTATGCCCAGCAGTGGGATTGCTGGGTCATATGGCAGTTCTATTTCCATTTTTTTAAGGAATCTCCACACTGTTCTCCATAGTGGTTGTACTAGTTTGCATTCCCACCAACAGTGTAAGAGGGTTCCCTTTTCTCCACACCCTCTCTAGCATTTATTGCTTGTAGACTTTTGGATAGCAGCCATTCTGACTGGCGTGAAATGGTACCTCACTGTGGTTTTGATTTGCATTTCTCTGATAATGAGTGATGTTGAGCATCTTTTCATGTGTTTGTTAGCCATCTGTATGTCTTCTTTGGAGAAATGTCTATTTAGTTCTTTGGCCCATTTTTTGATTGGGTCATTTATTTTTCTGGAGCTGAGCTGCAGGAGTTGCTTGTATATTTTTGAGATTAATTCTTTGTCAGTTGCTTCATTTGCTATTATTTTCTCAGGAGACCTGTTTTTTAAAAAAAATGAATGTAATATCCAACTGAAATTTAGACATGCTATTTTACATAGGATTCACATTCAAATCAAACTAGATTAAGCAAAAATTAAATGACCCACTATTTTCTTTCTTTTCTTTTTTTAAAGCTGATTTCTAGTTAGGTCTGTCTGGCTCTTTCTAACAATGTTATCTGGGCTTCCACTGTCTTTCCCCTCTGTTGCTCTTTCTATAGTTGCCTTTTGCTCTTATATGTCAGAGAAGATGGCCACAAGGGGCATCAACCTAAACCATTCTTACAGCCAATAATTCCATAGGGAGGGAATAGTCTTTATGAATAGCTCCTGCAGGGAAGTTGGAGAAGGATTCTGACCTGACCCTGAGCAGGTGTCAAGCCTTGAACAATCTCTTTGGTCTGGACAATGAACTCTGACTTGAGTGACTCTCATGGCCTAGGTCACATTCGAAGGGCTGAGTAAGAAAGGACCAGCACCTTCTGAAACATAGGGAATGGAAAAGTGGATCCCCTAAGGAAAGAATTCTGAGCAGACAATATATCATACTGTACACTGATAAAGTGTCTACATACTGAACACAGACAAAGGCTAGGCTGGCCTCTAGTCTGGTTGGTTGTCAGACTCTGCCTCGTGGGAATGCTGCTGGCTGCTGTTAAGCAGGGCCTGATAAGAGGTGTCAGGTGTGGAACCCTCAGAGGCCCCCAGGCTAGTGCTGGCTCACTGGTGGGCAGAGTCAGGGTCTTGAAGACTCTGGGGCTGCTGCCCACCCACTGGCAGGTGAAACCAGGGCCTGGGGTTAGTGCCAGACTACTTGCAGGCAGAGCTGGTTCCTGGAGTCTGGTGGCAGGGCATAGGGATTTGAGGGCCCATTTCAGACTGTATGTGGAGATGGGGAGGTGGCTCCTGACACAGTTGTGTATGACATCAACTAAACGCAGCTGTTGTTCAGTTGCTAAGTCATGTCCAACTCTTTGAAACCCCATGGATTGCAGCATGCCAGGCTCCTTTATCCTCCACCATCTCCCAGAGTTTCCTCAGATCCATGTCCACTGAGTCAATGATGCTATCTAACCATCTCATCCTCTGCCACCCCCTTCTCCTTTTGCCTTCTATTTTCCCCAGCATCAGGGCTTTTTCCAATGATTCAGCTCTTTGTGACAGGTGGCCAAAGTATTGGCGCATCAGTCCTTCCAATTGAGTATTCAGGGTTGATTTCCTTTAGGACTGATTCATTTGATGGGATCTGGAGTGTCCTGAAGTTTGCGTTGCCCTGCTAGTGGGGAGAGTCTGGCCTAATTCTGTCTGCCCTCCGGTGGATGAGGCCGGTCTAGAGGTCTGCGCAGGCTTCCTGGTGGGAGGGGCCCGTGCCTGGCTACTGGTGGGTGGAGTTAGGTCTTGGCCCTCCGGTGGGCAGAGTGGCAGTGGGCTTAGGAGGTCTTCAGGCCCCTGTCTGCAGAAGGCTGGGGCTGTGTCCCTGCCCAGTTAGTTGTTTGGCCTGAGGCATCCAACACTGGTGCCTCCAGACTATTAGGTGGGGCCAGTCTTGGCCCTAAATGCTGGAGGAAGGAGCCCACACAATGGCGTCGGCCTGTCAGCTCCTCCTTCAGCGTAGGATGAGCTCCTAAATATGGGTGCTGCTGGCGTCTATGTCCCCAGGGTGAGCTGCAGGTGCCTCTCCAGGAGACTCTCCAAGACCTGCAAGTAGGTCTGGCCCAGGCTTTTATCAATTACTGCTCTTGCTCTGGGTCCCAGAGTGTGTGAAATCTGTGGAGTGGAGTCTCTATTTCCCCTAGTCCTGAGGGGCTCCTGCAATTTAGCCCTGCTGGCCTTCAAAGCCAAATACCCCGAGGGCTCGTTTTCCCAGTGCTGGACCTTCTAGATTGGGGAACCTGATGTTGGGGCTCAGAACTCGTGCTCCTGTGGGAAGGCCCCTGGGATACAATTAGTCTCCAGTTCGTGGGTGTCCCACCTGGGGGTGGTCCCTCCCCCCATGGGTCTTGGTCTCGTTTCTTCTTTATGCTTGTAGCTGTGGAAGGTCTTTTCTGGTAGGTCCCAGTCTTTTTCACTGATGGTTATTCTGCAGATAGTTGTGATTTTGGTGTGCTCTTTTTTTGTTTGTTTTTAATGAATATTTAAAAAAAAACCCTTTTATTTATTCATTTATTTTTGGCTATGCTGGGTCTTTGTTGCTGCATGGGCTTTTCTCTAGTTGTGACAAGCAGGCACTACTCTCTAGCCGTGGTATGCGGGCTTCTCATTATGGTGGTTTCTCTTGTTGCTGAGCATAACTCCAGAGTGCTCAAGCTTCTGTAGTTGTGGCTCCCGGGCTCTGGAACACAAGCTCAGAGGTTGTGGTGCATGGGCTTAATTGTTCCTCAGTACGTGGGATTCTCTCAGACCAGGGATCGAACCCGTGTCCCCTGCATTGTCAAGTGCATTCTTTACCACTGAGCTACCAGAGAAATCTGATTTTGGTGTGCTTTTAAAAGGAAATGGCTCTCTTAAAAGGAAGCTCTGGGTCTCTGTCTAGTCTCTTGGCTGCTCTCCTCATCTCCTTACTTAGCTTCCCTTTGCAGGGTGGGAGGTATGAGCCATGAGAAAAAAAAGGCTATGGTCAAAAGGAAAGAACCAGGAAACAGCTCTCGGGTCCTTTCTGAAAGAGTGGGGTTTGACAGTGGCAGGTGGAAGGTGAATCAGATGAAATATAAGATGTCTAGTTAAATTTGAATTTAAGATGGACAATGAATATTTTTTTTTTACATGGGACATACGTTGAAAAATTATTTGTCGTGAAGGCAATGGCACCCCACTCCAGTACTCTTGCCTGGAAAATCCCATGGACGGAGGAGCCTGGTAGGCTGCAGTGCATGGGGTCACTAGGAGTCGGACACGACTGAGCGACTTCACTTTCACTTTTCACTTTCCTGCATTGGAGAAGGAAATGGCAACCCACTCCAGTGTTCTTGCCTGGAGAATCCCAGGGATGGCGGAGCCTGGTGGGCTGCCGTCTATGGGGTTGCACGGAGTCGGACACCACTGAAGTGACTTAGCAATCTGAACCTCAGATTCAGACTGGTCATCCTGTGCTATTATTTGCTCAATCTGGCTGCCCCATTCGGAGGAGGGTCGTGCAGAACAGGCAGTGGCCGTGAGCCAGGTGGAGTAAGGTATCAGCTGCTGTAGCTCCAGTTACCACTGAAATCCACTGCCACCTCTCCTTGCCTTCCCTGGGACTCAAAGCAAAAAGGCCTCTGTATACAACTCACAAACTTGTGAGGATCTGTAGGAGGTTAAAATGTGAATGCTTCTCGGTATACTTGGGAGTATTTGGGAAAGGGTTGCCAGGAAACTAACACCCAAAACAGATGTCCTTTTCATTATAGGGGACTGGAATGCAAAAGTAGGAACTCAACAAACACCTGAAGTAACAGGTAAATTTGGCCTTGGAATACAGAATGAAGCAGAGCAAAGGCTCATAGAGTTTTGCCAAGAGAATGGACTGGTCATAGCAAACACCCTCTTCCAACAACACAAGAGAAGACTCTACACATGGACATCACCAGATGGTCAACACTGAAATCAGATTGATTATATTCTTTGCAGCCAAAGATGGAAAAGCTCTATACAGACAGCAAAAACAAGACCAGGAGCTGACTGTGGCTCAGATCATGAACTCTTTATTGCCAAATTCAGATTAAATTGAAGAAAGTAGGGAAAGCCACTAGAGCATTCAGGTATGACCTATATCAAATCCCTTACAATTATACAGTGGAAGTGAGAAATAGATTTAAGGGACTAGATCTGATAGAGTGCCTGATGAACTATGGATGGAGGTTTGTGACATTGTACAGGAGACAGGGATCAAGACCATCCCCAGGAAAAAGAAATGCAAAAAAGCGAAATGGCTGTCTGGGGAGGCCTTACAAATAGTTGTGAAAAGAAGAGAAGTGAAAAACAAAGGAGAAAGGGAAAGATATACCCATTTGAATGCAGAGTTCCAAAGAATAGCAAGGAGAGATAAGAAAGCCTTTCTCAATGATCAGTGCAAAGAAATAGAGGAAAACAATAGAATGGGAAAGACTAGAGATCTCTTCAAGATAATTAGAGATACCAAGGGAACATTTCATGCAAAGATGGGCTCAATAAAGGACAGAAATAGTATGGACCTAACAGAAGCAGAAGATATTAAGAAGAGGTGGCAAGAATACACAGAACAAGTGTACAAAAAAGATCTTCACGACCTAGATGATCACGATGGTGTGATCACTCACCTAGGTCTAGACATCCTGGAATGTGAAGTCAAGTGGGCCTTAAGAAGCATCACTACAAACAAAGCTAGTGGAGGTGATGGAATTCCAGTTGAACTATTTCAAATCCTAAAAAATGATGCCGTGAAAGTGCTGCACTCAGTATGCCAGCAAATTTGGAAAACTCAGCAGTGGCCACACGACTGGAAAAGGTGTTTTCATTCCAATCCCAAAGAAAGGCAATGCCATAGAATGTTCAAACTACCACACAATTGCATTCATCTCTCACGCTAGTAAAGTAATGCTCAAAATTCTCCAAACAGCCTTCAGCAATATGTGAACTGTGAACTTCCTGATGTTCAAGCTGGTTTTAGAAAAGGCAGAGGAACCAGAGATCAAATTGTCAGCATCTGCTGGGTCATCAAAAATGCAAGAGAGTTCCAGAAAAATATCTATATCTGCTTTATTGACTATTCCAAAGCCTTTGTGTGGATCACAACAAACTGTGGAAAATTCTGAAAGAGATGGAAATACCAGACCACCTGATCTGCCTCTTGAGAAATCTGTATGCAGGTCAGGAAGCAACAGTTAGAAGTGGACATGGAACAACAGACTGGTTCCAAATAGGAAAAGGAGTACGTCAAGGCTGTATATTGTCACCCTGCTTATTTAACTTATATGCAGAGTACATCATGAGAAACGCTGGGCTGGATGAAGCACAAGCTGGAATCAAGATTGCCGGGAGAAATATCAATAACCTCAGATATGCAGATGACACCACCCTTATGGCAGAAAGTGAAGAAGAACTAAAAAGTCTCTTGATGAAAGTGAAAGAGGAGAGTGAAAAAGTTGGCTTAAAGCTCAACATTCAGAAAACTAAGATCATGGCATCCAGTCTCATCACTTCATGGCAAATAGGCAGGAAAACAGTGGAAACAGTGTCAGACTTTATTTTTTTGGGCTCCCAGATCACTGCAGATGGTGACTGCAGCCAAGAAATTAAAAGATGCTTTCTTCTTGGAAGGAAAGTTATGACCAACCTAGACAGCATATTAAAAAGCAGAGACATTACTTTGCCAACAAAAGTCCATCTAGTCAAAGCTATCGTTTTTCCAGTAGTCATGTATGGATGTGAGAGTTCGACTGTGAAGAAAGCTGAGCACTGAAATTTGATGCTTTTGAACTGTGGTGTTAGAGAAGACTTTTGAAAGTCCCTTGGACTGCAAGGAGATCCAACCAGTCTGTCCTAAAGGAGATCAGTCCTGAGTGTTCATTGGAAAGACTGATGTTGAAGCTGAAACTCCAGTACTTTGGCACCTGATGTGAAGAACTGACTCATTGGAAAAGACCCTGATGCTGGGAAAGATTGAAGGTGAGAGGAGAAGGGGATGACAGAGAATGAGATGGTTGGATAGCATCACCAACTCAATGGACATGAGTTTGGGTAAACTCCAGGAGTTGGTGATGGACAGGGAGGCCTGGCGGAGAAGCCAATGGCACCCCACTCCAGTACTCTTGCCTGGACAGAGGAGCCTGGTAGGCTACAGTCCATGCGGTCGCTAAGAGTCAGACACGACTGAATGACTTCGCTTTCACTTTTCACTTTCATGCATTGGACAAGGAAATGGCAACCCACTCCAGTATTCTTGCCTGGAGAATCCCAGGGACAGGGAAGCCTGATGGGCTGCCATCTATGGGGTCGCACAGAGTCGGACATGACTGAAGTGACTTAGCAGTAGCAGCAGCAGCAGCAGGGAGGCCTGGCGTGCTGCAGTCCATGGGGTTGCAAAGAGTCGGACACCACTGAGTGACTGAACTGAACTGAACTGAACTGCCAGGAAAAGACTGAATTTATATAAGTAAATCCACACAGCTTTGAGATTGGGTTGGTGTGCTACACTTGACAATAGCCTGCACTGTCCAATGACATCTGGGACATGGTTACCATGTAGGAAGTGACTGGCAGAGAACACATTAAGTCAGATATACCTGAGGTGGCTACATGCTTAGAAAGATCACCCAGCTCTTCCTGCTTTTAGTGTGTCTTTTTCACAGCAGTAGGTGGACAGATACAATAAAACAGATAAATATCAGGGCTCCCCCAGGTGGAAATAATGCCTCAG
This sequence comes from Bos indicus, assembly GCF_029378745.1. Lineage (NCBI taxonomy): Eukaryota > Metazoa > Chordata > Mammalia > Artiodactyla > Bovidae > Bos > Bos indicus. Next base: position 44,956,996 of record NC_091774.1, read on the forward strand.
AATGAATTTCACCTGCGACAAAATCAAATGCAACAAAATAACTTTATAAGCATGTCAAAACCATACCAGAGGTAGTAGAACATTCTTGATGGCCTAGAAATAATAAATGTAAATTACTTGTTCTCACTGTTGCTAGTTGCATATACATAAAATATCACCGATGTGAAAATCAGAGTGATTTACTGGACACTCAGTGAAAGCAAAAACAATTAGTTCCAAATGTTGGATCTGCCACTTTCTAGATGTATGTATGTTTTTGTTAAGTTATTTATACTTTCTGAGCATCAGTTTTTAAAATATGATATTATAAAATAATAATTATAAGTTCATAAAAATTATAAAATCAAAACCTTATAATAATAGCACTTTCAGTTCAGTTCAGTTCTCAGTCATGTCCGACTCTTTGCAACCCCATGAATCGCAGCACGCCAGGCCTCCCTGTCCATCACCAACTCCTGGAGTCTACTGAAACCCATGTCCATCGAGTTGGTGATGCCGTCCAACCATCTCATGCTCTGTCGACCCTTCTCCTCCTGCCCCCAATCCTTCCCAGCATTAGGGTCTTTTCCAACGACTCAACTCTGTGCATGAGGTGGCCAAAGTATTGGAGTTTCAACTTCAACATCAGTCCTTCCAATGAACACCTAGGACTGATCTCCTTTAGAACAGACTGGTTGGATCTCCTTGCAGTCCAAGGGACTCTCAAGAGTCTTCTCCAACACCACAGTTCAAAAGCATCAGTTCTTTGGTGCTCAGCTTTCTTCACAGTCCAACTCTCACATCCATACATGACCACAGAAAAAACCATAGCCTTGACTAGATGGACCTTTGTTGGCAAAGTAATGTCTCTGCTGTTCAGTGTGCTATCTAGGTTGGTCATACCTTTTCTTCCAAGGAGTAAGCGTCTTTTAATTTCATATTAAAGTATATTTAATATATAAATAGACATATTTATAAAATATAGTATATATTTTCTATTTATATATATATATATAAATATATATATATATTGAATATATACTATATTTTATAAATATTCTGCTGGATCATGGAAAAAGCAAGAGAGTTCCAGAAAAACATCTATTTCTGCTTTATTGAGTATGCCAAAGCCTTTGACTGTGTGGATCACAATAAACTGTGGAAAATTCTGAAAGAGATGGGAATACCAGACCACCTGATCTGCCTCTTGAGAAATTTGTGTGCAGGTCAGAAAGCAACAGTTAGAACTGGACATGGAACAACAGACTGGTTCCAAATAGGAAAAGGAGTTCATCAAGGCTGTATATTATCACCCTGTTTATTTAACTTATATGCAGAGTACATCATGAGAAACGCTGGACTGGAAGAAACACAAGCTGGAATCATGATTGCCGGGAGAAATATCAGTAACCTCAGATATGCAGATGACACCACCCTTATGGCAGAAAGTGAGGAGGAACTAAAAAGCCTCTTGATGAAAGTGAAAGTGGAGAGTGAAAAAGTTGGCTTAAAGCTCAACATTCAGAAAACGAAGATCATGGCATCCGGTCCCATCACTTCATGGGAAATAGATGGGGAAACAGTGGAAACAGTGTCAGACTTTATTTTTTGGGGCTCTCAAATCACTGCAGATGGTGACTGCAGCCATGAAATTAAAAGACGCTTACTCCTTGGAAGGAAAGTTATGACCAACCTACATAGCATATTGAAAAGCAGAGACATTACTTTGCCAACAAAGGTTCTTCTGGTCAAGGCTATGGTTTTTCCTGTGGTCATGTATGGATGTGAGAGTTGGACTGTGAAGAAGGCTGAGCACTGAAGAATGGATGCTTTTGAACTGTGGTGTTGGAGAAGACTCTTGAGAGTCCCTTGGGCTGCAAGGAGATCCAACCAGTCCTTTCTGAAGGTCAGCCCTGGGATTTCTTTGGAAGGAATGATGCTAAAGCTGACACTCCAGTACTTTGGCCACCTCATGCGAAGAGTTGACTCATTGGAAAAGACTCTGATGCTGGGAGGGATTGGGGGCAAGAGGAGAAGAGGCCGACAGAGGATGAGATGGCTGGGTGGCATCACTGACTCGATGGACGTGAGTTTGAGTGAACTCCGGGAGTTTGTGATGGACAGGGAGGCCTGACGTGCTGCGATTCATGGGGTCACAAAGAGTCGGACATGACTGAGTGACTGATCTGATCTGATCTGATATATTGAATATAGTACAATATATATTAATATATTGTACATATAATATACATAAATATTTTATAAAATATAAATAAAATATAAATGTAGTGACAATTTTCAATTTATAGCAGCAGTTATCATTGGAAAAGACTCTGATGCTGAGAGGGATTGAGGGCAGGAGGAGAAGGGGACGACAGAGGATGAGATGGCTGGATGGCACCACCGACTCAATGGACGTGAGTCTGAGTGAACTCCGGGAGCTGGTGATGGAAAGGGAGGCCTGGCGTGCTGCGATTCATGGGGTCGCAAAGAGTCGGACATGACTGAGCGACTGAACTGAACTGAATGATGACAATTTTATTTTATTTATTTTTTAACTGATAAGTTTGGTTTTTTCGTTGAAATACATTTAACATATAACTGTGAAAATTTAAGGTGTACAACATGATAATTTGGCTGTTCTTGTCAGCATAGACTGAACATTGGTTCTAACACATACCTTGTGAAATTAGTAACATTATTTTAGCAGAAACGTAATAGAGGCAGAGAAGTTACATATTTGCTCAGTCATAAAACTAGTCCAGATATTTTGACTTCAAAACAAAAAGCCCCAATTATAAAATCATCTGATTGACTTTTTCTCCATTAAAATTTCAGTATTACTATATTTGTACTAGAAAATATCAAACGCATTGGTAAGGACATCCAGGCTTTCTACAAAGTAACTTCAATCAACTTAATGTATTTCGTATTACTAATTAAGAATTTCTTAATTGGGGAGGTCATGGTGGAATTGAGCCTCTTGAGTGAAGAGGTGTTTATGCCCCATAGAAACTGAGAATGTTGCTCCAAGTTTGTGCAATTGAATTTTCTTAGGTCCATATGGGATATTCTTATGAGCAAATCTATATAAATTGGGAGTAAGTTTTTTAGAGAAAGATTCTCCTACATCAAACAATTCAATGCTGTATAATATTATAAAATCAGTGCATTGAACAACTGAGTTGCTTTTATGGGAGCATTTCTCCAGTAAAGAAGTGAAATATATGTTTAAATGAGATGAAAATCAGAGGCAGTCATTAGGTTAGGAATTGGAGAGTCTACTTATGTACCTGTCAGTGGGTTTACTGTTTACAGATTTTCTCGATGATAATTGGAGACGCCTATCAGTGCTCAGGTAAGAATGCCCACTACACCACCTTTCATATTCAAGCATAAGTTTGGGCAATAATTAGAGCTCTAAGTAGTTTGCTTGCACTAATTATCAGTTCATAGAGGTTTGTAGCTGGAGTGGCAGATGGTCATAAATAAGGCTAGTCATGGAGAAAGATGAAATCCAGAGGAGGAAGTGGTTTGCCCAAGGTCATTTACAGAAAGTTAACATTAGAGTCAGAAGAACACGTCAGTGAATTCGGCCAGCATTTTAGTTTATATTGAAAGGAAAAGATGGACCATTCGGGTTTAGTTTTTTTTTTTAATGAAGACAGCACATTTAAATTTGTTTCTAACTTTATCAGCCCCAGGAGTTTGTATATTTTTAATATACTCTGAATTTTCTCATTTTTAAAACTAATTTGGTTTTACCCACCTGGAGTTTAATATATACTTTTGCCTACTAGAAATGGTACTTAAAAAGTTTATTTTTCCTGTAGAGTTTACTAATTTGGAAATTTTTTTGATATCTAAACTATAATTATTAAAGTTGATACAAACATTTGATTTTAATTTATCACTATGGCCAAATTCAGTAAATCACCTTGCCTTTTATTCTCTGCTATTGTCCTAATGATCTGAACTGAAGACAACATTACATGTCTTTAGATTGCTTGTCTTTCTGTCCTGGCTTCCTCATGTCCTACAGTGAAATTCTGCTAGTTTTCAAAGCACCCTCCAAAGGCTAATTCTAGTACTAAGATGTCACTGAATAAATACCTTTGATTTCAGCAAGCCAGCCTTCCTGCTTCCACTTCATGGCCCTTCTACCATGACATCCTGTGCTTATGGTTGTTCACTCTGCTTTTCCATTCAGAAGTAATATTTCCCTCTTTAAATTTCTAGAGTACTTGTCCTGACTCTGGTTTCCCTTAAATGACAGGCTGAGAAAAGGCATTTTATTTTACTGACAGAAGGAGACTCTGAAGGTTTGGGGAGGGAGGGTATTATTTTGGCTGGGATATGAGGGATAGATTGGAGGAGAAGTTACAAAACCTGGAGAAGCCAGTTTGGAAACCATTTAACAATGGGAGGGAGGTTGAAAGGAGAGGAAAAGAGGCAGTGAGCTGGAGCAGTGAAAGTAGGGATGAACTTGCTGAGCCCAGAGGGACTCCAGATTTTAAAGATCAAAGCGTCCAAAAGTGAGGAGGATGCTAGAGGCAGGGGAGAGTTGGTGTGGATGACTGGAGGGGAGATCAGGGGAGAAGTGAGGTGCTCTGCCCAGAGAGGGGCTCAGGAAGATTGGGGGGAAGATGATCAGCTCTGTTTGGGAGCTCAGACAGCACATGTGCCTCGTACATGCTCATCCACCACGATTCCAGTGTTCCTTCAGCTTGTGTGTCATCTGCATGGAGGGGAAGCTTTGCAGGCTGCAGTTTTCCAAGAACAAATCGGAGAAACACTCACGTCAGAACCAGAAGAGATGTCTTGGGTTATTTGTCTGCTCCCAACCACACAGGGGAACCTGAGTGCAGAGAGAAGCAAGGACTCATCTTGGAGGTAGTGGCAGTCTGGACTAAAGCTCATTCCTCCAATCTAGTGGTATTTCCAATCCTATAAGAAGCCTCAAACTTCTACAAAAGCCATGGATTAATTCTGGGGCTCTCGTTTTGAATTTGATTTATTTTTCCTTTAAACACTACATTCCTTAAGGGCAGAAAGCCCATTCCCTGGGCTTTCCTAATTTTAATATTTATTATTCCATCTATTCAGTAAATATTGGTTTATTATCTATTATATCATTTAGTATCTATTCCAGGCACTGAGAATACAGTGAATAACAGAACAAAGTTCCTGTGCTCCTGGAGCTTGTATTCCAGAAGGGGGAGTTAAATAATAAGCATAAAACTCTAATAAATATGTGGTATTTCAGTTGGTGATGAGTGTTACAGCAAAAAAGAAATCAGGGTGTTGGGAGTCAGTGAATGATGGGGTAGAGAGTAGTGGGGAAGTGAGAGAGAGAGAGAGAGATTGAAAGAGAGAGTGGTTGTGTAAACCACAGGATCAGAATGACAAAAATGGTATTTTTTTATATCCTTGAAAGTCACTTTAATGGTCACAAGGATAGGCCATGGAAAACTGACCTCTAAAGTTTCTCATTCAGGCAAATTTCAGTATAATTAGTCAGATCAACTCTGACTAGAAACTGGAGTGCTTGAAACAATTTACTTAGGTGTATCTGAGATAAGTGCCTTTAAATTCAACCTCTTAAATGTTTCTGTATTTGTTGGGGTATATTATTCATATATGTTTTTTAAACAAAGTTATTATAAATGAATTTTGAACCTTAGCATTTATAGTAAATATTCACTGAAGTTTTGTTTTAATTTTGAATTACTAATTAGAATTTTTTTCCAGATTTTTTTTGCTATTTGCTATTTGTTTATTTGAAATACTTAATTTGAAAGCTCATATATAAACATGAAATTGAAAATAGCAGAGATGCATACATCAATGTATTATAATAGACCATAGATTTTAAATAATATAATGTCTGTGTATATTTTAAGGAAAAGATTAATTTTCCACCTAGCAAAAAATTACTGGTGAACATCTGCTATTATTTTGTACTTTTGAAACAAGATTTCTGAGCCAAAATGCTTCACTTCTTTATTTGTACTTGGAAGAGTCCCTATTCCAGTATATTAGCCATTGTCAAAATTGCCAACTTGATTCTTCAGAATGAACTCATCATTGTATCTTCTGTCAAGAATATCACACTCAAACTCTCATCTATTGGATTTTTACTTTATAATTTACATACATGGTCCATAAAAACAATATACGCTTCACTACTGAAATGAAAAGTGGAAACGAAAGCTTTGTGGTTGACTTCATCCTCTTGGGCTTTTCTAATTTTCCTCAACTCCAAGGGCAGCTCTTTTGGGTGTTCTTGGCTGATTATCTGGTGACTGTGCTGGGAAATGCCATCATTATAGTCGTCATCTCCCTGGAACAGAGCTTGCACGTTCCCATGTACTTGTTTCTCCTGAACCTGTCTGTGGTGGAAGTGAGTTTCAGTGCAGTCATCATGCCTGAGATGCTGGTGGTCCTCTCCAGTGAAAAAACTACGATCACTTTTGCAGGCTGTTTTGCACAGATGTACTTCATTCTCCTTTTTGGGGGGACTGAGTGTTTTCTCCTGGGGGCAATGGCTTATGACCGATTTGCTGCAACCTGCCATCCTCTGAGCTACCCAGTGACTATGAACAAAAGGCTTTTCACAAAATTAGTTATAGTCTCATGGGTCTCATGGATCATGGTGGCTACTGTGCAGACCACATGGGTGTTTAGTTTTCCCTTTTGTGGCCCCAATGAAATTAATCATCTCTTCTGTGAGACTCCCCCAGTGTTAGAGCTTGCATGTGCAGACACCTTTTTGTTTGAGATCTATGCATTCACTGGCACCATTTTGATTGTTATGGTTCCTTTTGTGTTGATAGTCTTGTCTTACATTCGAATTCTCTTTGCCATCCTGAAGATGCCGTCAACAACTGGGAGGCAAAAGGCCTTTTCCACCTGTGCCTCCCATCTCACATCTGTTACCCTCTTCTATGGCACAGCCAATATGACTTACTTACAACCCAAATCTGGCTACTCCCCAGAAACCAAGAAGCTGATGTCCTTGGCTTACACGTTGCTTACACCTCTGCTGAATCCACTGATCTACAGCTTGCGAAACAGTGAGATGAAAAGAGCTTTGATGAAATTATGGCGAAGAAAAGTGGATTTACATACATTCTAACTGTGGTGAGAAGGCATGGGGTATTTGGTCACTGCTCAATGGAACTCTACTTAAATTTAACAAATGACCACACATTTCTCAGCATGAACATATATAATTTGTTTAGTTTTTCAAGTTTGACAGTATATTAGGAATTTCTCTCTTTTGATTGTGATTCAGTTTTTATTGAGAATGTGTTTTGATAAAATGTAATAAAACAGTTTATCTGTTTCTCTATTATAAATATCCAAGATATTACTGGATTATTGTTATTAAGATGAAGGCTCAATAAATATCAAGTTCCATATGTTCATGGTCTTCCCTGGTGGCTCAGAATGTAATGAATCTACCTGTAATGCAGGAGACCTGGGTTCGATCCCTGGGTCAGGAAGATCCCCTGGAGAAAGGAATGGCAATCCATCCAGTGTTCTTGCCTGGGAAATCCCAGGAACAGAGCAGTCTGTCAGACTACAGTCCATGGAGTCCCAAAGAGTCGGACATGCTTGAGCGACTAACACTTACACTTTCTCTCTCGTTCCATACGTTCATATGTACTGCTATTTTATTCCTATATGACAGATTCCTCAAAGTGAGTCTGATGAATGAAGAGTATGTGCTTATAAATTTTAATGGTTATGGCAGAATTACTTTTCAAAATCATTGTAATTCTTCAGACTTATCCAAAGGCTCACTCTGCTGCTGTAACAGGGTAGAGCTTCAAGAGACCAAAAAAATAGATGAGATTTTACTTTCTGCAGTGAGAATCTTCCATAAATATGTAAATAAAATTTAGCTATTTGGGGGAAACCAAACTGTTCTACTTAAGGGTCTCACACAGATTATAATTCAAAACAGAACTTCTCTTGATATTTTCCCATATAGTCACCCAATGTTGGGGACCAGAGAATTCCAAGGGAACTTCCTGAAGCCTCACTTGATACTGTTAGTATCTTTCTTCACTTGTAGACCACAGTTTTTAGAGACTTTTGTTAAATTTTCCTTTATAGTTTCAGATTATAGACACTTTGTTTATCCACCTAGGATGGTTCTTCTTCTTTTTTTATTGTGGGAAACTAAGTGATTTTTGTGCATGTTTTCGTTGAGTCATATCATCAGTGGTGTGATCTTCCTCAGGATAATTTCTCATTTTGCAACATCTGGAACATGTAATGCTTGCTTTCTCCTTTAATGTTGCTGTTTGTACATAGAGAGGGGAGTGCATTATTGAATCTACATCATAGGAGCTTCTGCTCTCCTTAATTTCTGCTCCAGGGGTGGTAATAAAGGGATAAAAACTATTTCCATTGTCATTCAGCTGTGAGAAAAACAATTTGTGATTACTAGAGCCTCTGCCAAAAAACTGGAGCATGAAACTGTGAAATCAGAATTTCACACACACAATAAAGAAATTTCATCATCAAATGGTTGTAACCAGTTTGAGTAACATTTGAATCTTGTATAATCTTCTTTTCAGTAGGGGCATTAAACAGGCGTTTGGAAGTCCTTTTAATCAAATGCTGTCTCTGAGTGAAGTTTCCTTCTCATTGCCCTTAGAGGGGCCAGTTAAATAAGGCCATCTAGGAAAAAAAATCTCTGAAGCCTAAACCCAAGCCAAATATGCAGCTTTGTTTTGATATTTGTTATTTTTTTGTTTTGTTTTTGTTTTTGGTATACACTTTCATTCATTGGCATATACCATTCATTCATTCAATGAATTTTTGTTAAGATGAGTTTTAATGAGACTGTGCCTGGGGAAATACAGTTTCTGACCTTGATGAATTTACAGTTTATTGGATGACCACTAACTTTGGAATATCACAGAAGTCACATTGATCTGTCTCCATCCCAGGGGAGGAATAGAACTGGATCTTGTAAGGTTCAAAGTTTGATCACACATGTGATGATTTCAGAGTTACATTGTTTCTTCATTTGGTGCCAACTGTGACAAAATATAGCTAGTTTATAATTCTACTCCAAAGAGTAGCAATTCAGGTAACACCAGCTTCAACCTCATGGCAGCAGCTGCTGCTGCTGCTAAGTTGCTGCAGTCATGTCCAACTCTGTGCAACCCCATAGACAGCAGCCCACCAGGCTCCTCCATCCATGGGATTTTCCAGGCAAGAGTACTGGAGTGGGTTGCCATTGCCTTCTCTGCTTAGTTGGATTAATGTAAGACAAATGCTTCAAAGAAGTTAATCTTCACAGCATAAAATCTGTTTTTTTTTCCTTCACATTTTATTCTAAAGCCAGATCATCCTCATCTTCTTTACCTCTGAAGATTTCCGCTTGCCTTCCTTCCCCAACAGTGGGAAGCAGAGAAAACATGGAAAATGAAGAAAAGTACCTATACTGGGGTAGCATCTTATGGGTGAAGGTCTAACAGGCCCCTCTGATAACCACAGAGTTGATTATGAGGTCTCCTCTGAGAGTCTAGCATGTGACCCCCACACGTGGCTCAGAGACTTTAGAGGAGCTGCTGCTGAGTCTTTCCTCTTGTGGACTTTGTACCACTTTGAAATATGTAACTTGAAACTGTAGTAAAAGACAGGATTGATATTCTTTTTGCTTTTGAATTTACAGTTGCCTGGCTGATTTTAGATGCATTTTGTAGATTCTACTTCTCTCATTTCTATTATAAGGATATTATTAGCTTGAATTTTCCTTATATAATTATTAACAAATGTGTGATCCGTGTATTGTTTGGTTGCTACACTCCATAATAGAAGTTTTCCGAGGGTAGTGACTATATGAATTTCTTCACCCCTGTGTTCCAATTGCTTCATACAGGGCCTGGGATAGAATAAGTGCTAAATAATACTTTTCTAACAAATAAGAAGATGGCAGTCTGAGGTCAGATGTTAGTCTCAAGTCCTGGAGCAGACCTAGAGGACAGGACAGGCACAAGAATTAAGCAGGAGCTGGTAGTAGAACAGTCCCTGAGAGGAAATCTTAGGAGGGATCTGAGGGGAGTGGGTGGAAGAGATTGTTCAATAAACTTTTTTTTTTTTTAATCTATGCCCAAGTTACCTAGAATGTTCTATTGTATTCAGCTCTTTCATGATGTAGTCCATGTCAATAAAATGATTTGATCAGGGGACTCACAAGATATTAGGAATCTCTTGACATGTTGGTGTAGCCAGTTATAGGGGATGTTCACTTTTCTTTGACCTCAAATATGACACATCTGTCACAAGTTTCAGTATCTTAGAGCAAAAATCATCTTAAGTATCTTAGAGAGTATGTGATGTTTCAGCTCAGTTCAGTTCAGTTGCTCAGTTGTGTCCAACTCTTTGTGACCCCCACGGAGTGCAGCACTCCAGGCCTCTCTGTCCATTACCAACTCCCAGAGTTTACTCAAACTCATATCCATTGAGTCAGTGATGCCATCCAGCCATCTCATCCTCTGTCATCCCCTTCTCCTCCTGCCTTCAATCTTTCCCAGCATCAGGGTCTTTTCCAATGAGTCAGTTCTTCGCATCAGGTTCCAAAGTATTGGAGTTTCAGCTTCAGCATCAGTCCTTCCAATGAACACCCAAGACTGATCTCCTTCAGAATGGACTGGTTGGATCTCCTTGCAGTCCAAGGGACTCTCAAGAGTCTTCTCCAACACCACAGTTCAAAAACATCAATTCTTTGGCGCTCAGCTTTCTTTATAGTCCAACTCTCACATCCATACATGCCTACTGGAAAAACCATAGCCTTGACTAGACAAACCTTTGTTGGCAAAGTGTCTCTGCTTTTTAACATGCTATCTAGGTTGATCATAAATGTGATGTTTGACTTCCCCTATAATAAACATGACAAGCAGTAGTTTCATATCTTCTTGAATTCCTCTCCTATGGGAACTGTTTGACTTTCAAAGTACTATTTACTATTCTAGCATTCAGGGGAGCCATCTACATTCTTTTTGGGTGCAAAGCTGGCTCCCCAGGCTGACAGTCAACTAAACATATGTATTCAGAGACCTTGTTAGAGACCTATATCCTTCAGATACACACACACATTCATGCATGCACACAGGCCATCACTTGGCTGTTGCCAACAGAAGCTGGCTAAATCATTTAATCTACATGATTGGATGTTAATGTAGGGCACAAAGATCATCACACTTCATGCCTACTCTATATGTCCATCTACATGTATCTATCTTAGATCTCCTTACTGCCAAACTTCCTTTCTTTTCTTTCCAGTCCAAGGCAACAAACTCTCTTTCTCCAGTCTAATGTACAGTACTAGCCCCCTGATCCAGTACCCTCAGGCTCCAGTACTATGGGTTTTCCTGCCCTTCATTGGTATAGGCCAGCTAGGTCTTGCAGTTCCTTTGTGATACAGTCTCTTTTTTCATTATCTGGTCCAGTGTCTCTGACTGGGTTTATATGACTTAACTGTATGTATAGGACTGGATTCCTAGAGCGGAGATGAAGGTCATTCATGATTATCTTCCTGAATCTACCTTATGTAGTCTTCCTGCTCTTAATGGGGGAGGGATTGGCAAGTTCTGAATCATCAGAAGGTTCAGAGATATCTTGGAGGGAAAGTCCTTGGAGACATCCATCCAGATTTCCCATTCCATATGTCAAGCTCTTAGATTTTTTCCAATTTCAACTCCAACCTTGGCACAACACACATTTCTTGATTAAGCATTGAACTATCTTTGAAGTCTAGCCATTTAAAACCCTGGATTTGATTTAGCTTTTTCTGCTTGGCCACAGCAAGAGATGAGGGTTCTTGTGAAGTACTGAAAGACTCTTTGGCTCTCATACTTAGTTTTCTATGGTGTTGATTATGGTCACCTTTTTGTTGTCTATCTGCAGGGATCAAAGTAATATAGTAACAACTGTGTAATTCTATTATTCTTTGATTTATCAACCCCTATTCCTTCTTACCTTTCAATACCTGAATCATTTCACTATCCAGACATTTCCCACCAGGGCTACATTATTCCAGGTCACCATCTTGAAAGCTTTTACTACGAACTTTTCAGTTGTGCCAGGAGATGTCTATGTTTCACATAACAAAAGGAATGGGAACTATAAGACCAGTCAGATGGTAAGATTCAGTCACCGAACACTATTTTATAGCCTCCTGGTGCTAACTACTTTGAGTACTGTCTGTGTTCCCTGGATTTTCTAGGTAGCAGATACTTAAATGGAGTTAGAAGTGCAAACATCTGGAAAAGAAAAAGCGCTGAAACAGGACTGGGCAGGAGGCCTGGAAAAGTCTTCTGACCCCAATAGGGAGCTCTGGATTGTCCATTGGAGTTATTCTTATGGGTCAGAGATGGATAGATCCTTGTTCAATATTCGACTCTGAGAAAAGTGTGGTCTTGGCAATCTTGATCAACAAGAGCAAAGCTAGAGGAACCACACTTCCTGATTTCAAACTATATTACAAACCAGTGTAATCAAAAGAGTATGGCATTGGCATAAGAAGACACATATACAAATAGAACACAATAGAGAATCCAGAAATAAACTCATGCATATGTCATCAATTAATTTTTAACAATGAACCAAGAATGCACAAGGGGGACAGAATAGTTTCTTCAATAAATGGTATTCAGAACACTGGATGTACACAAGCAAAAGAATAAAATTGGACCCTCATCTTATACTAAACTAAAAAATCAACTCAAAATAGGTTATAGATTTGAATGTAAGACCTGAAAGAAAAAGCTCCTGGAAGAAAATCTAAAGGATAATCTCTTTGACATTGATCTTGGCAATGATTTCTTGAATTTTGACAACAAAAGGAAAAAAACCAACAAAAGCAAAAATTAACAACAGGGACTATATCAAACTAAAAAACTCCACCGCAAAGGAATCATTCCATCAGCTAAATGATAGGCAGTCTATGAAATGGGAGAAGCTATTTGCAAAATAGATATCTGGTAAAGGAAAGTTATGACCAACCTAGATAGCATATTCAAAAGCAGAGACATTACTTTGCCAACAATGGTTCGTCTAGTCAAGGCTATGGTTTTTCCTGTGGTCATGTATGGATGTGAGAGTTGGACTGTGAAGAAGGCTGAGTGCTGAAGAATTGATGCTTTTGAAGTGTGGTGTTGGAGAAGACTCTTGAGAGTCCCTTGGACTGCAAGGAGATCCAACCAGTCCATTCTGAAGGAGATCAGCCCTGGGATTTCTTTGGAAGGAATGATGCTAAAGCTGAAACTCCAGTACTTTGGCCACCTCATGCGAAGAATTGACTCATTGAAAAAGACTCTGATGCTGGGAGGGATTGGGGGCAGGAGGAGAAGGGGCCGACAGAGGATGAGATGGCTGGATGGCATCACTGACTCGATGGATGTGAGTCTGGGTGAACTCTGGGAGTTGGTGATGGACAGGGAGGCCTGGCGTGCTGCGATTCATGGGATCGCAAAGAGTCGGACACGACTGATCGACTGATCTGATCTGATCTGAAACTGTTAACATTCAAAATGTATAAGGAGCTCACACAACTCAAAAGGGAAACACAACCTGATTAAAAAAATGGGCAGAGGAACTGAATAGACAATTTTCCAAAGTAGACATACAGATGACCAACAGGTACATGAAAAGGTAGTCAGTATCACTAATCACAAGGGAACTACAAGTCAAAACCATAGTGAGATCTCTTCACACCTGTTTAATAGCTCTCATCAAAAGCAGGAGATAAGTCTTGGTGAGAATATGGAGAGAAAGGAACCCTTGAACACTGCTGGTGGGAATACAAATCAATGCATGACTGTAGAAGGCAGTATGCTGCTGCTGCTGCTGCTAAGTCGCTTCAGTCGTGTCCGACTCTGTGCGACCCCATGGACGGCAGCCCACCAGACTCCCCATCCCTGGGATTCTCCAGGCAAGAACACTGGAGTGGGTTGCCATTTCCTTCTCCAAGGCATGAAAGTGAAAAGTGAAAGTGAAGTCGCTCAATCGTGTCCGACTCTTAGCAACCCCATGGACTGCAGCCTACCAGGCTCCTCCGTCCATGGGATTTTTCCAGGCAAGAGTACTGGTGTGGGGTGCCATTGCCTTCTCCGAGAAGGCAGTATGGAGGTGCTCAAAATAATTACACCTAATATTAATATATGACCCAGTAATTCCACTTCTGGGTAAATATTCTAAGGAAAGGAAATCACTGTCTTAAAGAGACAGCTGCCCCGTGATCATTGCAGCACTATTTACATGAGCCAACACATTGAAACAACCTAACTGTGTCTATCAATGGGTGAACAGTTAAAGAAAATGTGGTATTAACATAAAAATACATACACAATAGAACATTATTTAGCCATAATAATGGGAATTTTACCATTTGTGACAACATAGTGGACCTCAAAGGCATTATGCTAGGTGGAATAAATCAGAGAAAGGCAAATACTGTATGAGCTCACTTCTATGTGGAATCTAAAATAACTAAACTTGGAGAAACAGAGAACAAATGGAGATCAGCTGAGTTGGCGGGGGGAGTGGGGAAAATGGGTAAATGAAAAGGCACAAACTTTTAGTTATAGGATAAACATTTCTGAGGCAGTAATCTATAAGATGATGATGATAGTTAACAACCCTGTATTATATATCTGTACATCTTGAAAATTCTCATCAGAAGGAAAAATTGAGGTGATTGATTAAATTTACTGTGGTAATTATTCTGCAAATATACATGTATGAAAGCATTAAATCATGAACCTTAAACTAACTCAATATTTTGTCAATTATTTCTTGATAAATTTAGATAAAACACAAAACAGCAAAAAAAATTAAGTCTATGACTCATTACTGCTCAGGTGATACGCATAAAGTAAAGAAGCATGGCTAATTGAACATACAGGGAAAGTGCAGCCAGGACTGAGTAAACCTAGATCCCTATACCAGTCCTGCTTGCCATGTTCTGCTGCTGCTGCTGCTGCTAAGTCACTTCAGTCGTGTCGGACTCTGTGCGACCCCATAGACAGCAGCCCACCAGGCTCCCCCGTCCCTGGGATTCTCCAGGCAAGAACACTGGAGTGGGTTGCCATTTCCTTCTCCAATGCATGAAAGTGGAAAGTGAAAGTGAAGTCGCTCAGTTGTGTCTGACTGTAGCGACCCCATGGACTGCAGCCCACCAGGCTCTGTTCATGGGATTTTCCAGGCAAAAGTACTGGAGTGGGGTGCCATTGCCTTCTCCATGCCATGTTCTAGGTTTTTTATAATAATAATGACAACAACAATAATAAATTTGTGCTCTATTAAGGGTCAATTATTTTCACAATAATAATAATGAGTTTTAGGGTTTTTTTGCTAATTGTTGTTTTGAAGTTTTATTCCAAAGTATATTGTGTGTATGACTATCAAATATTTGCATTTATTGCTCTTTTCTCACTGACAAATAATCAATTTTGTAAAGATCCCAGAGATATTTTGGTGGGAAAATGTACAGTTAGCAAGGTAGAAAGTGTTCTTTCTGTTCCATAGTTACTCTCTCATTACCATGTTAAATGAAAATGTTATTAAAATATTCCCATTTCTATGTCTTTGTTTTTTATTTGTTTTGCCAATCATTGAGGAAATATGTTAAATCTCTATTTTGATTTTTAAAAATAAATTTATTAGTATTGGTTTTGAATTATAGTTTAATATTAATCTTCCTTCCTTTGTATCCCCTTGCATGTATCTGAAATGGATTTATCTGGTCTAATATACACACTGGAACATGTATCAATTGTGATTCTACATCTTGATGATTTCTCACAAACTGCACATCACCTGGGTTACCATCACCTACCTCAAGAAATAGAATATTTTAGTATGTCAGAAGGCCCTGGGATGGGACTCATGGGGTATGAATCATGGAACTCTCATATTAGACGTCCATTCACATGCCTGATGCTTGTGACGAGTTCATGTGTGTGGTGTTATCCCATCATAATGAATGATATGGAAGGGATCTTTGGATTGGATTTTGTGATGAAAATTCATTTTCCTCCACATAACTGGTACATTTCTCACCAGACACAGATTGGATAGAATGAATCCCTAAGTGTTGTCAGCCTTATTGCTGTTGGAAGGGGGAAGCTTCGTTGAGAATGGAACAGCCTACTCCAGGAAAGCAACAATAAGAAGCAGACAAAGAGAATCTGCAATCCAGCCTCATCATCCAGTTCTAGACAAAGACCAGCCTGCAGATTCATTAATCTTTTCACTCCACTGGACTGAGCCAATAGTCTCCTGAATTGTTTAAGCCAGTTTAGATTGATCCCAGAATCCCCTGATTTTCAGGTGTATTCAATAAGTATAATAATGCAAAATATCAAAATCTTTGTGGGAGGTGGGGTGGGAAGTCAGCCAGGCACTTTACAAAGAGTCGTCCATCTACCTGTCCTAATTTATAGCTCAACACTGCACAGCTGTACCTCCATTCAGCCATTCCCTCGCCTCTGGCTCACCTATCTTTGCTCACACCTTCCCCTCACTGCTTTCTTCTTTTCCCCTTTTAAACCTTTACTCAATCATTATTTCCACCTCCTATCGGGAGATGTCACGGTGCAATTGAATCCCTTGTGTTGGGAAATGTTTATTCCCTGTAGGAATATGAGGGAGTGGTGCTCCAGGTTTTGTGCTCTTGAGCTTTGTCACCTGAGGGGGCAAGTTTAAACCTCTTTAGTTATTGTGCAAAAATACAAGAAAGCATGTACGAACTGACTGCAAGTTCTCCAGGGATGGGTTCTTCAGGGCATGTGATTCAATGCCATATAATGTTCTAGAATCAGTGCACTGAATCACTGAGCTGTGTTGTGAGGATGTGGCTTTTGACTAGAGGCAAAGCTTCTAATCATGTAGCATGAACATTATTATATTGCAAGTTCACCCCTTCTACTTGTTTTGTTGTGGCTTCATCTTTATGTCTTCAGTTGTATAAGATCTTTTGTGATAGATTTCTGTCTTTTTCACTGATGGTTGTTTTACACGTTGTGATTTTGGAGGTGAGCTTAAGTCCTTCTACTCCACCATCTTGATCCTCCAGGCTCTTTTACTTGAGAGATTCAAGGTAAAAAAGTGAAGATTCTTGCTATATGCTTGTTGGTGGGTTTTTCATTTACAGTTTGTCTTCTATTGATAGTTGGAGATGCTGTTGAAGTGATCTCAGTGATCAGGAATCACTGAACACAGCTGAAACATTTGAATCAGTAAACTCTTTGGTGTTGATGCTATTCAATTTTGCTCTTTTCTTTTCAGAGAAAAAGTTTGGACAATAATTAGAGGTGTGTATTCGGAGGGCACCAATCATCAAGTCTTAGAAGATTTTCACTGGGAAGGCATGGGTAAATAAGTCCAACTCAGACCTTTTTCAACTGGAAGGCTGAAATCTAGAAAAGAGAGTGATCTGCCTAAGTATTGCATGTCAGAGAGCTATTAAGACAGCATTATGGTCTCTAAGTTATTAAGTGGAGCATCTATAGTCAGTTGCTATTTACATCATGAACATTTTGTTTTATAACATGCTTTTCATCAGTCCTTTAGAGGTTTTCCACTTTGTGTTGTTGTTGTTCAGTTGCCAAGTTGTATCCGACTCTTCGAGACTCCATGAACTGCAGCACGCCAGACTTCCCTGTCTCTTTCCATCTCCCGGAGTTTACCCAAGTTCATGTCCATTGCATTGGTGATGCCATCCAACCATCTCATCCTCTGTCACCCTCTTCTCCTTCTTTGTATGTTTGTTTGTATGATACTCCGAATTTTCTAGCGCTCAAATCCTATCCACTTTGAAAATTTGTAACTGAATATGTATTGTTATTTCCCTCCATTAGAAAGTAGTTTAAATACTTGGCCTGCAGAGTATATTTTTTTTAATTTAGGAGTCTTTCAACAACAAAAATATAATTTATAGACGTTTGATTTGAGTACATGTCTATAGCCAAACTCAGGAAGAAGTCAACTTGCCTTCTGCTGTTTGCTAATATTCTAATGACCTTTTTTTAAGACAACATTACATGTCTTCAACTTGCTGTCTTTGTCTTCTTGGATTTCTCATCTCCCACAGTTAACTTCCATTGATTTTTACAATGTCACAGAGAACCAGAAGATCTCCACTGTAGTGCTAAACTGTCACCAGATACATTTTGATTTGAGCAAGTTAGCCTTCCTTCTGTCTTTCTCCTGCCTCATTGCCCTTCCACCCTTGACTGCTTATGAGGTAGTTGTTCACTCTCATCCCTCATTCAGAAGTAATCTTTTCCTCCTTGAAGTATCTAATATGTTTGTTATTATCCTTTTTCCCAATACTGTTTATACTGATTTTACTTTTCATGTAGATAGAACATTCCTATAAAGTTGAGTCTGCATTTTCCTAATTTTTGTTTTCATTTATTCAAGAAAAAATTGGTTTAGTATTTGTTATGCATCAGAAAGTCTTGTAGGCATAGTGAATATAAAGCATAATCTTTGCAATCCTGGGATTTATATTTAGTGAGAGAGATAGTGTGTGTTATATGTACACAAATATAAGTGTAAATGCAAATCAGTAGGAGCTATTGAAGAAAATAGAGCACAGTGTGAGAGGCAGGAGTTATAAGTTCTGGCTTGGGGAGTGAGACCTTATTTTCCATTTTAGGTTGTGTGGTTTGCTCTCTGTTGAACTCTCGTATCCAAGGTTTGTCTCAGAGTATATAGGCTAAAGATGGTAGGTGCTCAGTCAGTGTTGAGTAATTAATGATTAATTGAACACCTTGATGAGAAATTTAATGGTGAGAAAGAGAAGAGAATGAAAGAGAGAGAGAGAAGGGAAACTTTAAATTATAAGTTTACAGTGAATAAAACATGGGCTTTTCCTTAAATCATTATGTCTCAAGGTTCCACCAATGAGAACTGACACCACATGTTTCTCATCTGGCAAGTCCCAATATATTTGACCTATTGGCAAAAATCAATGGGTATAAAGCCAGTTCACATAGTCACAGATCATGTCAGGTAAGAACATTTAAATTACACCTTCTTTGTGTGTTTCTGCACAGAGTTGTCACCTTAACCAAGCCAAGCACAGTCATTTTGAACTAACTAATAGTTAAAGTATATATCATCTTTGTTGTACTTAGACTTATTAGAATTTTATAAAATTTTTTTGTGGGTTATCTTTTTCCATTTGTCATTTTTGAGGCATTATTTTTAATTGAAAATTTTAATCCATTGAACTTTTATATGTAATATAAGTTTTACTACTTTTAAGTGTACAATTCTGAAGTAGTAAGTACCTACTGCATTTTTATATTTATGGAAGTTCAAATTGTCTTACCTGTTCTATTTTCAAAATCTTAAAGTATTTCTTAGTTCAGAGCCTTTTGAATGAAATGAGGAATGCTAGCCCACATTTGCTTTCCTCTTATGGCCCTATGTTCTGATTAGCGTAAGCAAACATGAGCTTTATTTTTGTGGTCTTAAATTTCATATTTACATAAAGTTGAGAAAATAGATGCTACCTTTAGCAGTGTTTTATGAATGGGATCTAAGTTATGGAATATTCCTATTTGCTTGAACACTGAATTTGATTTTCAAACTACATGGTGTTTGCAATAAAACTCTGATATTATTTGTGTGTATCAGACAAGATTTCTAAGTTAGAATAATCAGCCATTCTCCAAAATTGTCAAAATAGATTTCTATCAGGATGGGCTCCTCTTTATATATTTTGTCAAGATTGTTTGGGTTGAATGCAGATGCTGGCTCAGAACTGTTAGATTGTGACTTGGTACTTTGTAAACTATGTTCCTAAAACAGTATATGCTCCACTGTTGACATGAAAAGTCAGAACCAAAGCTCTGTGTTTTACTTCATCCTCTTGGGCTTTTCTAATTTTTCTGAACTTCAGAGGCAGCTCTTTTGGGTGTTCTTTGTTGATTATCTGGTGACTGTGCTGGGAAATGCCATCATTATAGTCGTCATCTCCCTGGAACAGAGCTTGCATGTTCCCATGTACTTGTTTCTCCTGAACCTTTCTGTGGTGGAAGTGGGTTTCAGTGCAGTCATCATGCCTGAGATGCTGGTGGTCCTCTCCAGTGAAAAAACTACGATCACTTTTGCAGGCTGTTTTGCACAGATGTACTTCATTCTCCTTTTTGGGGGGACTGAGTGTTTTCTCCTGGGGGCAATGGCTTACGACCGATTTGCTGCAATCTGCCATCCTCTGAGCTATCCAGTGACTATGAACAAAAGGGTTTTCACGAAATTAGTAATGTTCTCATGGGTCTCAGGGATCATGGTGGCTACTGCGCAGACCACATGGGTTTTTAGTTTTCCCTTTTGTGGCCCCAATGAAATTAATCATCTCTTCTGTGAGACTCCCCCAGTGTTAGAGCTTGCATGTGCAGACACCTTTTTGTTTGAGATCTATGCATTCACTGGCACCATTTTGATTGTTATGGTTCCTTTCGTGTTGATACTCTTGTCTTACATTCGAATTCTCTTTGCCATCCTGAAGATGCCATCAACCACTGGGAAGCAAAAGGCCTTTTCCACCTGTGCCTCCCATCTCACATCTGTTACCCTCTTCTATGGCACAGCAAGCATGACTTACTTACAACCCAAATCTGTCTACTCCCCAGAAACCAAGAAGCTGATGTCCTTGGCTTACACGTTGCTCACACCTCTGCTGAATCCACTGATCTACAGCTTGCGAAACAGTGAGATGAAAAGAGTTTTGTTAAAAGTATGGCGAAGAAAAGTGGATTTACATGCGTTCTGACTATGGTGAAAATGCAGGTGATATTGATTCACTGCCAGACTGAACGTTATTTCAATTTAATAGTGGTGAAAATAGTTTACATTTCTTGATACTAATAATATATTTAATTTGTTGATTTTTCCAAGTTTAAAAATATATCAGGATCCCTCTGTTATGATAGTATGTTCACATTCATTTTCTATATGTGTGTAAGTTCTTTTTTATTGGCTGCTCTGCAGGGCATGTAGGATCTTAATTCCTTGACCAGGGATGGAAACCTGAGTCCCTTGAATTGGAGGTGGAGTCTTAATAACTGGACCACTGGAGAACGCCACATAGGTGCATAACTTTGATGACGTGATATAGCAATTTATTTATCTGTTCTTTTATCATGAATGTTCAGGTTGTTACAGGATTATGGTCATTTAGATGCGATTTAAATACAGAACTACTTCTGTTTGTTCATATGTACTGACTTTTTGTTTCTGTATGATAGATTTCTCAGTCTAGGCCTGATGGGATGAAGAGTATGTGTATTTATGAATTTTAATATCTATTGGGGAATTACTTTTCAAAATCATTGTAACTTTTCAGACTCTTCTGAAGGCTCTCTCTGCTGCTCTAACAGGGTAGAGATTCAAGAGACCAACAAATAGATGAGATTTCAGTTTAGAGTGAAAAACCTGTTTCATGGATGAGTAAACAAAATCCAGTTATTTTGGGAGACCAAACTGTTTCTACTTCATGAACTCCTCAGATTATTATTCAAAACAGGATTTCCTTTGATATTTTTCCAGATATTCACCCAAGGCTGGGGATCAGAAAACTCCATGGAAACTTCCTGAAGTATCACTTGATACTACTAGTATATATTTTTTCACTTATAGACCACTGCTTTTAGAGACTTTTATTAAATTTCCCTTTCTAAGTTCAAATTGCCCCCAGACACTTTGTTTATATAGATACAATAGTTTTTTTTTTTTTTTTTTGTGAGAAAATCAGTGAATAGCCATTTAGGTATGTATTCTATGGTCTTTGAGTCACATCATTAACAGTGTGATCTTCTCCAGAATAAACTTCTTATTCTTGCAACATTTGGAACATTTAATGCTTGCTTCCTGTCTTAACATTGCTGTTTGAAAGCAGCTGCTTTGTTGAACCACTTTCCCATGAGGTTGTTCCCATGTCCTTAGTTTTTGCTCCAGGGATAGTATTAAAGTGGTATAACATTATTTCCATTGTCATTCATTTCTTGAATTTTACATCAAAATAAAAAACAACAAAAGCAAAAATTAGCCAGCAGGACTATATCAAACTAAGAAACTTCTGCACAGCAAAGGAATCCATCAACAAAATGATAGGCAGCCTACAGAATGGGAGAAAATAGTTGCAAATTATACATCTAGAAAAGGGTTAACATCTAAAATATACAAAAGGCTCACACAACTCAACAGGAAAACACAATCAATCTGACTAAAAAATGGGCAGAAAAACTAAAGAGATAATTTTCCAAAGAAGACATACAGATAGCCAACAGGTACATGAAAAGGGGGTCAATATCAGTAATTACAAGGGAACTACAAATCAAAATCACGAGATCACTTCACACCTGTTATAGCGGCTCTTATCAAAAAGGCAAGAGATAAGTGTTGATGAGGATTGGAGAAAAGGGAACACTTGTGCACTGTTAGTGGGAATATAAATTGATGCATGGCTATGGAAAACAGTGTGGAGTTATGTCAAATAATTAAGATTTACTAGTAAAATGCGTGCATGTGTGCTAAGTCGCTTCAGTTGTGTCTGTCTCTGTGCGACCCTATGGACTGAGGCTGTCAAGCTTCTCTGTCCATGGGATTCTCCAGGCAAGAATACTGGAGTGGGTTGCCATGCCCTCCTCCAGGGAATCTTCCTGACCCAGGGATCAAACCCTCATCTCTTTATGTCTCTTGCATTGGCAGATGGGTTCTTTACCACTAGCACCACCTGGGAAACCCAGCATTAACATATGACTTAGAAATTCCACTTCTGAATATATATTGTAAGGAAAGAAAAAATCATTTTCTCAAAGAGATAGCTGCCCCATGACCACTGCAGCATTATTTACATTAGCCAAGATGTTGAAACAACCTAAGTGTATCTATCAGCAGTTATAAAAAATGAGATATATACGTATTACATACATACTTACATATATACTAGAACATTGTTTAGCCATAAAAAGAAGGAACTCCTGTCATTTGTGACAACATGGATGGACCTCGAGGGCATTATCCTGAGTGAAATAAGTCAGACAGATAAAGACAAATACTGTATGATTTCAATTCTATGTGGAACCTAAAATAGCTGAAAAAGAAACAGCAACAGATAATGATTGGCAGAGTTGAGTGGTGGGGAGGGGGATAAATGGCTGAAGGTTGTGAAAAAGTACAAACTTCCAGTTATGAGGTAAATAAAGTCTGGGGAAGTAACATACAGTATGGTGACTGTAGTTAATAATACTGTATTGTATATTGTAAGTCACTAAGAGAGGACATTTTATAAGGAAAAAAATTTGTAACTGTGAGGCGATGGATATCAATCAAAGTTTTGGTGGTAATTGTTTTGCAATATATACATGTATGAATGCTTTAAGTTGTAGACCTTAAACTAATACAGTTGTCATTGTTCAGTCACTCAGTTGTGTCCAACTTTTTGTGATACCGTGGACTGCAGCACACCAGGCTTCCCTGTCCTTCACCATCTCTGGAGCTTGCTCAAACTCATGTCCATTGAGTCAGTGATGCCATCCAACCATGTGATCCTCTGTTGTCCCCTTCTCCTCCTAACTTCAATATTTCCCGACATCAAGGTCTTTTCCAGTGAGTCAGCTCTTTGCATCAGGTGGCCAAATAATTGGATCTTCAGCTTCAGCATCAGTCTCTCCAATGAATATTCAGGATTGATTTCATTTAAGATTGACTAGTTTGATCTCCTTGCAGTCCAATAGACTCTCAAGAGTCTTCTCTAACACCACAATTCAAAGACATCAATTCTTCAGCGCTCAACCTTTTTGGTGGTCCAACTCACATCCATACATGACTACTGGAAAGACCATAGCTTTGACTACATGACTTTTGTCAGCAAAATAACGTCTCTGCTTTTTAATATGCTATCTAGGTTTGTCATGGAGAAGGAAATGGCAACCCACTCCAATGTTCTTGCCTGGAGAATCCCAGGGACGGCAGAGCCTGGTGGGCTGCCATCTGTGGGGTCGCACAGAGTCGGACACAACTGAAGTGACTTAGCAGCAGCAGCAGCAGGTTTGTCGTAGCTTTCCTTCCAGTGAGCAAGCATCTTTTAATTTCATGGCTGCAGTCACCATCAGCAGTGATTTTGGAGCCCAAGAAGATAAAGTCTGTCACTGTTTCCATTGTTTTCTCTTCTATTTGCCATGAAATGATGGGATTGGATGCCATGATCTTAATATTCTGAATGTTGAGTTTTAAGCCAGCTTTTCACTCTCCTTTTCACCTTCATCAATAGGATCTTTAGTTCCTCTTTGCTTTCTGCCATAAGGGTGGTGTCATTTGCATATCTGAGGTTACTGGTATTTCTCCTGGAAATCTTGATTCCAGCTTGTGATTTATCCAGCCCAGCATTTCTCATGGTGTACTCTGCATATAAGTTAAATAAGCAGAGTGACAATATACAGCCTTGATCTACTCCTTTCCCAGTTTTGTACCAGTCCGTTGTTCCATGGACTGATCTGTTGCTTCTTGATGGGCATACAGATTTGCAGAAGGCAGGTAAGGTGCTCTGGTATTCCCATCTCTTGAAGAATTTTCCACAGTTTGTTGTGCTCCACACAGTCAAAGGCTTTAGCGTAGTCAGTGAAGGATAAGTAGATGTTCTTTTGGAATTCTCTTGCTTTTTCTATGATCCAACAGATGTTGGCCATTTGGTCTCTGATTCTTCTGCGTTTTCTAAATCCAGCTTGAACATGTGGAAGTTCTTGATTTATGTACTGTTGAAGTCTGGCTTGGAGAATTTTGAGCATTACTTTACTAACATGAGTGCAATTGTGTGGTAGCTGGAACATTCTTTGGCATTGCCCTTCTATGGGATTAGAGTGAAAACTGACCTTTTCCAGTCCTGTGGCCACTGCTGAATTTTCCAAATTTGCTGGCATATTGAGTGCAACACTTTCACAGCATCAGCTTTTAGGATTTGAAATAACTCAGCTGAAATTCTATCACCTCCACTAGCTTTGCTTGTAGTGATGCTTCCTAAGGCCCACTCGACTTCACTCTCCAGGATGTCTGGCTTTAGGTGAGTGATCACACCATTGTGGTTATATGGGTCATTAAGATCTTTTTTGTATAGTTCTTCATGTGTATTCTTGCTGCCTCTTCTCCAGGAAATAGCATGTACACCTAGCAAAGGGTATAATTCATGGCCCTACATCTTGATGAAATCTCAAAACTGCACATCATCTGTGTTACCATCCATCAACTACATCAAGAAATAGGACATTTCAGCATTTATAAGGACCCTGTGATTGCTGGGGTGAAAAGTGAAAGTGAAGTCTCTTAGTCATGTCAGACTCTTTGAGACCCCATGGACTGTAGCCTACCAGGCTCCTCAGTCCATGGACTTTTCCAGGCAAGAGTACTGGAGTGGGTTGCCATCTCCTTCTCCAGGGGATCTTCCCAACTGAGGGACTGAACCTGGGTCTCCCGCATTGCATGCAGACCCTTTACCGTCTGAGCCACCAGGGAAATAGGACATTTCAGCATTTATAAGGACTCTGTGATGGGATTGCTGGGGTATGAATCATCAAAAGTACATAAACAGGCTTCCCTGCATCTGGTGCAAGTGATTGGTACATGCATGGGGTGTTATCCCATCATGGTGAATGATATAGGAGGGGTTTGTATTGGAGTCTGTGATGAAAATCCCTTTTCCTCAGCCTAAGTGGGACATTTCCCACTGGACACAGATTAGATAGAATGAATCCCTAGGTGTTGTTGGCAACCTCATTGCCGCCAGGAAGGTTGAACTTCCTTGAAAATGGAACAGTCTACACCAGGAAAGAAGAAATAAAAATAGACAAAGGGAACCTGCATTCCAGCCTCATTGTCTAGTTCTGGACAAAGACCAGCCTGCAGATTCATTCATCTCTTCATACTTTTGGGCCAATGACCTTTTTAATTGTATAAGACAGTTTAGACTCATCTTTGAGTCCCTTGATTTTCACAAATACTCAATGAGATCAGTGATTTATGATTATTTTACAGAGAAGGTAATATAATCAGGGAAGTTAAAATATTTGCTCAAAATATGCTAGCAAGTACAGATATTTTGATTCTCAGTTTAAAAGTTCTATCTGAAATCATTTGTAATGACATTTTTCTCAAAAATTTTCAGTGGCTCTATATTTCCTGTACAAAGATCAAGAGTTGTTTATTGGGAGGGTGGGAGGATATCCAGACTTTTTACAATGAGATATCCGTCTACCTGCCTTAACTGGTTTTCCACCCCTGCATAAATTATACATGCCATCCAGTCATTCCTCCCCCTCTTGCTCACCTGCCTTTGCTCACACCTTTTCCCCATTGCTCTCTTCCTTCCCCATTTACAACCTTTGTTAAGTCATGGTTTCTACTTCTATCTGGAGATGTCATGGTGACATTGAATCTCTTGTGTGAGGAGGTATTTATTCCCTGTAGGAATATGAGGGAGTGGTGCTCTAGGTTAATCCTCTTGAGCTTTCTCACCTGAGGGCCCAAGTTCAAGCCTCTTTAGTTATTGTGCAGTTATTATACAAGAAAGCATGTTTAAAGTGATTCTCTGTGGCATGTGATTCAATATTATAATGTTCTAGAAACAGTGCACTGAATCATGGAGTTGTGTTTATGAGAAGGTGGCTTTTGACTATAGGTGAAACTTTGGACAAAGCACTGTAAACTTTAAACTGACAGATTCAATAGGTAAGAATGTGAAGGTTCAGGTGTGTGCTTGTTGGTGGGTTTTCCGTTTGCAGTTCATCTTCCACTGATAGTTGGAGATACTGTTGAAGTATTGTCTCAGTGTTTAGGAATCACCAGACACAGATTATATATTTGAGTCAGTTGATGTTGATGCTCATCAATTTTTTTTTCTTTTCAGAGAAAAATTTGGAGCAATAATTAGAGGTGAAGTACTTTGCATCTAGTAGTAATCAAATCTTAAAGACTGTCACTGCAAGGAACTTGGTAAATAAGTCCAACCCAACCTTTTTCAGCTGGAAGGCTGAGATCCAGAGAGGAGTGTGCTACCTAAGTATTCCATGTCAGAGAGTTATCAAGACAGTGTTAGGGTTTTCTAAGTTATATAGAAAAGACAGATTGGCCATGGTCTGTTGCTCTTTCCACCATGAATATTTTGTTTCATATACACTTTTAATCAGTCCTTTGAAGGTTTTCTACTTTGTTTATATGATTCTGTAAACTTTTAAATTTTCAAAATCTATTTACTTATAAAATTTGTACCTGAATAGTTATTGTTCTTTCTCCCCATTAGAAATGAGTTTAAATATGTGATCCTGCAGTGTCTATTTATAAATGTAGGAGATTTTTGACATCCAAAATATAATTATTATGGTTAATACAGACATCTGATTTTTAAAAAGTTTTGTTTTTTTAATTGGTGGAAGATTACCTTACAATTTTATGTTGATTTCTGCTGTGCAACAATGCGAAGCAGTCATAATTATATATATATATACATATATATATATATGTATATTTGATTTTGACATGTGACTGTGGCTGAACTCAGAAATAGGTGAACTTGCCTCCTGCTGGCTGCTAATATGCTATGATCTGTACTCAATGTGTGTCTTCAGCTTGTTGTATCTTACAGTCTTCTTCTTGGGTTCCTCATCTTCCAGTTAACTGGTTTTCAAAACATCACACAAAGCTAGCAGGACTTCATTCTATGCAAGCTGTCATCGAACACACTTTGAGTTGAGCAAGTCAGCCTTCCTCCCCTCTCCCTCCAGTCTAATTGCCCTTCTACCCCCCACTTTCTTGTGATGTAGTTATTCACCTTCATCCTTCATTTAGAAATAAGCTTTCTCTCAATGAAATGTCTGAACCCCTTGTTTCCCAATAGTGTTTATATTGATTTTACTTTTCATGTAAACATAACATTTCTTAAAGGTACAGTCTGCATTTTCCATTTATTCAAGAAAAAATTGATTTAGTACTTGTTATGAGTCAGAGACTGTCATAGGTATTGTGAATATAAAACATAATCTTTGTTGTCCTGGAGTTTATGTTTAGTGAAAGAGTTAGTTTATACATAAAAAATATACATAGAATATCAGTAGGAGATAATAAAAGAACAGAACACAGTATGAGAGGTAGGGGTTAGAAGTTCTGGGTTAGGGAGTGAAATCCTATTTCCCATTTAGGCTGTGAGGTTTGCTCCTTGTTGAACTCTGGTAGGTGCTCAATCAGTGTTTGTTTAGTAATTAATGATTAATTGCACAATTGGATAAAATTTAATAGGGAGAAAGAAGAGAGGAAGGAAGAGTGAGATAAGGGATTCATTAAAATTACAAGTATAAAATTCCTACAACATGGGCTTTTTCTTAAATCATCATGGTCATAAGGAAGCACCATGGAGGAATGACCCTCCAAATTTCTCATCTGGGCAAATCCCAATATATTTGGCTAGGAACAGTCTGAGCAAAAATCTGTAACTCTAAAATTAATGTACATAGTTTACAGATCACCTAAGGTAGAAACATCTAAAACAAACCCTCTTTGTGTGTTTCTGCAGATCGTTGTCACTTTTAATCAAGCCATACAGAGTCATTTTGAACTAATGAATATTCATAACAGTTACATATTTTCTTTGTTGTATTTTGAATTATTAGGTTTTTTATCACAATTTTCTGGGTGGCTTTTCCAATTTGTCTCTTTTTGATACTTTCATTTTTAAAAATTTAAACTTTAATCTATTAATTTTTACATTGTGTTAAATTATCCATTACATAAAATTTACCATTTTTAGGTGCACATTTCCCTAGTAGTATCTGTTGAATTTTTATACTTGTGGAAACTCAAATTGTCTTATCTGTTCCATTTTAAAAATCTTTAAATATTTCTTAATCCAGAGCCTTTTGAATGAAATGAGGAGAGCGCTAATCCACATTTGCTTTCCTCGTATGTCCGTACTTTCTAATAAGAAAATGTGAGCCCAGACACTTTTTGTGGTCTTTAATTTCATTCTTATATAAAATTGGGAATATAGATGATAACTTGATCAATGTTACATGAAAGGGGTCTAAGTTACAAAATATTCCTATTTGCTTTAACATTAAATGAGGTTTTTAAACTACTTAATGTTCAATTTGTCATAAAAGTTTGATGTTATTTTTTGGTATTATTTTGTATATATCAGACAAGATTTCTAAGTTACAATAATCAGCTCTTCTCCAAAATTGTTAACCTAAATTTCTATCAGGATGGGCTCCTGATAGAGCCCATCTTTATGTCTTCTGCCCAGATTGGTTTGGTTTAAGCTATTGGACTGTGACTTTGACCTTCCAAGCCATATTCGTAAGAACAACATATGCTTCACTGTTGACATGAAAATGCAAAACCAAAGCTCTGTGGTTGAATTCATCCTCTTGGGCTTTTCTAACTTCCCTGAACTCCAAGAGCAGCTCTTTGTGGTTTTCTTGGTGGTTTACCTGGTGACTCTGATGGGAAATGTAATCATTATAGTCGTCATCTCCCTGGAACAGAGCCTGCATGTCCCCTTGTACCTGTTCCTCCAGAACTTGTCTGTGGTGGATATGGGTATCAGTGCGGTCATTATGCCTGTCATGCTGGTGATCCTTTCCACTGAGAAGATGAGGATTTTTACAGCGGGCTGTTTTGCACAAATGTACTTCATTCTTCTTTTTGGTGTGACTGAATGTTTTCTTCTGGGGGCAATGGCTTTTGACCGATTTACTGCAATCTGCCATCCTCTGAGCTACCCAATGATTATGAACAAAATGGTTTTCATGAAATTAGTTACATTCTCATGGGTCTCAGGGATCACAGTGGCT
Source organism: Bos indicus (assembly GCF_029378745.1). Lineage (NCBI taxonomy): Eukaryota > Metazoa > Chordata > Mammalia > Artiodactyla > Bovidae > Bos > Bos indicus. The sequence continues at coordinate 44,986,851 of NC_091774.1, forward strand.
ACTATGCAGACCACATGGGTGTTTAGTTTTCCCTTTTGTGGCTCCAATGAAATTAATCATCTCTTCTGTGAGACTCCCCCAGTGTTAGAGCTTGCATGTGCAGACACCTTTTTGTTTGAGATCTATGCATTCACTGGCACCATTCTGACAGTTATTGTTCCATTCTCGTTGATACTCTTGTCTTATGTTCGAATTCTCTTTGCCATCCTGAAGATGCCATCAACCACTGGGAGGCAAAAGGCCTTTTCCACCTGTGCCTCCCATCTCACATCTGTTACCCTCTTCTATGGCACAGCCAGTATGACTTACTTACAACCCAAATCTGGCTACTCCCCAGAAACCAAGAAGCTGATGTCCTTGGCTTACACGTTGCTCACACCTCTGCTGAATCCACTGATTTACAGCTTGCGAAACAGTGAGATGAAAAGAGCTTTGATGAAATTATGGAGAAGAAAAGTGGATTTACATACATTCTGAGTGTGTTGAGAAACCTTGTGATAATTGATCTTGTCTGACTGCACTGTACTTAAATTTACTTATGGTGAAAATAGTTTACCTTCCTTTCTGTCAATGTATCAATCTGTTGAGTTCTCCAAGTCTGACAATCTATTAAGGAAATATATCTCTTTAGATGATGTATTCACATTCATTTTTCATAGATGTATAACTTTGATGACATATGATATAACAATTTATTTATCATTTCCTCTATTGTGAACATCCATGTTGTTACTGGACTATTGTCATTAAGATAAAACTTTAATAAAAAACTTGATCCATAGGTTCATATGTATTGACATTTTATTTCTGTATGATAGATTGCTCAAATTAAGCTTGAGGGGATGAAGAATATGTGTAGTTATAGATTTTAATAGCTGTTACAGAATAACTTTTCAAAATCTTTGTAACTCCTTTTGACTGATCTGAAGTCCCACTCTGGTGAACTACTGAAGTAGAACTTCAAGAGACCAACAAACAGATGAGATTTAATCTCTAGAGTGAAAATCTATCCCATGAACATGTAAAGAAAGTTGAGTTATTCTGGGAGACCAAACCATTCTACTTAAGGAACTCACACAAATTATAATTCAAAACAGAATTTCTCTTGTTTCTGTTCTACATATTTATCCAATGTTGGTGACTAGAGAACTCCATGGAAACTTCCTAAAGTCTTACTTGATAATATTCATATCTTTTTCACTTGTAGACCACAGTTTTTAAGACATTTTCTAAATTTCCCTTTGTTGGCCTAAAATGCCCCTGATACCTTTCTTATTAACAATAGATAATTTTTTTTCCTGTGGGAACCAATATGGTAAATAAATGAGCATATTTTCTATGGTTGCTGAGGCAGACCATAACTTGTGACCTTTCCAGCATGATTAATTTCTCATTTTGCAACATTTGGAAGCTTTAATGCTTGCTTCTAATTTTAATGTTGCTACTGAGTTGGACAGGACTTTGTGACTAAACAATTGTGAATAGAGAAGGACCCTTTCATTGAATTGTGTTACAGGAGCTCCTACTGTCCTTAGTTTCTGCTCCAGAGATATTAGTAAATGGGCAAAACATCCTTTGCATTAAAATTTTTTTTTAATTTTGGCAGAAAACAGTCTTTATGGACAACTATTTCTGCCAAAAATGAGTTGTGGAGATAGAAACCTGATTGTGTTTTTAAAAAAGGATCCCTGTGATGGGATTGATTGGGTATGAATCACTCAAAGTACGTATTAAGCAGGCCTCCCTATGCCTGGTGAACTTGACACATTTGTGCTTGGGGTGTTATCCCACCATAATGAATGATATAAAAGGGATCCTTGAATTGGATTCTGTGATGAAAATCCCCTCTCCTCAGCATACGTGGTACATTTCCCACTGGACACAGATTAGATTGAATGAATTTCAAAGTGTTGTTGGCAAATTCATTGCTGCCAAGAGGGGTAAGCTTCCTTAGAGAATAGAGCAAACTGCTCAAGAAAAGCAGCAATAAGAAGTATACAACACACACACACACACACACACACACACAAAGAGGTATACAAAGGGAACCTTCATTCTGGCCTCATCATTTGGTTCTGGACAAAGCCCAGCCTGCAGATTCATTAATCTCTTCACTCTTTTGCAACTGAGCCAATGGTCTCATTGTTCAAGATAGTTTAGGCCCTTGATTTCCACACATACTCAGTGAAATCAATAATTTGTGATTATTTTACAGAGAAAATAATGGAATTTGGGAGGTTAAAGTATTTGCTTAAATTATACAAACAAGTGTAGGCCTTTTGATTCCCAGTTTAAAAGGTCTGTTTGAAATCATTTGTAATGATATTTTTCTAAACAATTTAAAGTGGCTGTACATTTCTAGTACATATGATCAAAAAATTCTTGGTTGAAAGGGTAGGTGGGAGGGTACCCAGGCTTTTTACAAAGAGGCTTCCATTTTCTTGACCTCGCTTGTATTAGGCCCTGCATAAACTGTATGTTCTACCCAATCATTCCTCACCCTCTGGCTCACCTGCCTTTCCTCATGCCCTCACCCCACCATGCTCTTCTTTCCCCAGTTAAAACCTTTATTTAGTCTTTGTTTCTATCTGCTATTGGGAGATGTCATGGTGACACTGAATCTTGTGTGAGGAGGCGCTTGTTCCCTATAGGAATATGAGGGAGTGGTGCTCCAGGTTTAGCTCTCTTGAGCTTTCTCAACTGAAGGCCCAAGTTCAAGCCTCTTTAGCTATTGTGCAAAGACCTGAGGAAGCACATACAAATTGACTGCAAGTCCTCCAGGGATGGATTCTCTGGGGCATATGATTCAGTGTCATAATGTTCCAGATTCAGTGCGAAGTACACAGTCACTGAGTTGTGTTTATGGGAAGGTGGCTTCTGACTGGACGTGAAACTTCTGACAAAATAGTGAACTTTATTGTCAGAGTCTATAGGTAAGGAAGTAAAGGTTCTGCTGTGTGCTTGTTAGTGGGTTTTCCATTTGTAGTTCATCTTCTACTGATAGAGATACCATTGAAGTTATGTCTCAGTGCTCAGGAATTACTAGACACAGATAAAGCATTTGAATAAGTAAGACACTTTGGTGTTGATGCTGCTCAATTTCTTTTTTCTTTCAGAGAATAAGTTGGGGCAATAGACATGTGTACTTGGAATGCACTAATCCTGAAAACTTAGAAGATTGCAACTGGGAAGGAACTTGGTAAATAAGTCCAACTCCAACCTTTTTCACCTGGAAGGTTGACATGATCTTCCTAAGTATTCCATGTCAGAGAATAATCAAGAGAGCATTAGGATGTTCTAAGTTACAGAGAAAATGTGGAGCACCAATGGTTTGTTGCTCTTTCCATCGTGAACATTTTGTTTCATATATTCTTTTAATTAGTCCTTTACAGGTTTTCCACTTTGTTTATATGATACTCCAAGTTTTCTATTTTCAGTGCTTATCCACTTTTAAAATTTTTAGCTGAATACATATTTCTCTTTTTTCCCCAACTAGAAATGGGTTTAAATATTCAATCCTATTTTTATTGATTTAGGTGATTTTTGACAACCAAAATATAATTACTATGGTTGATACAGACATTTGATTTTAATACAAGACTATAGGCAAATTCAGATATATATAAGTCAACCCACCATGGCTGTCTGCTGATATTTTAATGATTGGTACCCAAGGCAACATTTTATGTTTTCAATTGCTCCTGCTGTCTTTCTGGATTCCTCATTTCCCACAGATGTCATTCCCTGGTTTTCAAACTATCACAGAAACCTAGAAGGCCTCCATTCTAGTGCTAAGTTGTCATCAATTACATTTTGACTTGAGTAAGTCGGCCTTCCTCCTGTCTAATTGCCCTTCCACCTCTGACTTCTTGTGATGTAGTTTTTCATCTCTCCTCATTTAGACTAACATTTTCCTCACTGAAAACTCTAAGACCATTGTAATTAATCTTGTTGCCCAATAGTGTTTATACTGATTTAGCTTGTCATGTAGATAGAATATTCCTTAAAGGCAGAGTCTGCATTTTCCTAAATTTTGTTTTCATTTGTTCAAGAAAAAATTGGTTTTGCATTTGTTATGGGTCAGAAACTGTTGTAGGCATTCTTAATATAAAACATAATCTTTGCCCTCCTGGAGTTTATATTTAATGAAAGAATTATTGTGTATCTATACATATATATATATGTATATGTCTGTATATGTGTCCATGTCTGTATAGATGTATATATAAAAGTAGTAAATAAAATGTCTGTAGGAGATAATGAAAAAATAGAGCATGGTATGAGAGGTAGGAGTTAGAACTACTGGCTTAGGGAGTGAGGCCTTGTTTCCCATTTTAGGTTGTGTGATTTGCTCTCTGTTGAGCTCTGGTGTCCAAAGTGTGCCTTGGAGCATGGAGGCTTAAAAATGGCAGATGGTCAATCAATGTTGGTTGAATAATTAATGATTAATTGAACACTTTGATGAGAAATTTAATAGGAAGGAAGAAAGAGAGGACAGCAAAAGGGAACTAGAAGGGAAACTTTTAAATTATAAGTTTACAATGAGTAAAACATGAACATTTCCTTAAAACATATGATTACAGGGATATACCAATGAGAACTGTCCCCCCCACCAATTTCTCCTCTGGACAAATTTCTATGTATTTGTACAGTCTGAGCAAAAATCAAGTGTAAAGCAAATTCACATAGTTATGGATCACCGAAGGCAGGAACCTCAGAAATAAACCCTCCTTGTGTCTTTCTGCAGTGTTGTCACATTTAACCAAGCCATACACAGTCCTTTTGAACTAATCAATAGTTATAACAACTGCATATCATCTTTGTTAGACTTAGACTTATTAAAATTTTATAAAATTATATGTGGGTTATCTTGTTCCTTTTGTGACTTCTTGAGACTATATTTTTAATTAAAATTTTTAATCTGTTAACATTTTTATTATGGTACAATATATGTAACATAAGTTTCACTGTCAGCATATAATTCTGTAGCAGTAAGAACCTACTGTAATTTTATATTTAAGGAAGTTCAAATTGTCTTATCTTTTCCATTTTTGAAAATATTTAAATATTTCTCTGTCCAGAGCCTTTTGAATGAAATGATAGCCTTGGCCCACATTTACTTTTCATTTATGTCTCGACTTTCTCATCAGCACAAGCAGATATGAGCCTGGACACTTTATTTTTGTGGTCTTAAATTTCATATTTACATAAAATTAGGAAAATAGGTGATACCTTTAGAAATGTTATATAAGTGACATCTAAGTTACAATATATTCCTGCTTACTTTAACATTAAATTTAAATTCCAAACTATTAGTATGCAAGTTACAATACAACTTAGACATTATTTTGTGTATATCAGATAGGATTTCTAAGCTGCAATAATTGGTCATTCTCCAAAATCGCCAAGCTTCTATCTAGAAATTTGCCAAAATTGCTAAATTTCTATCAGGATGGGCTTCTTTTTTCATCTTCTGCCCAGATTGTTTGGGGTGACTGCAGACCCTGACTCAGAGCTATTAGACTGTAACTTTGTACTATAATTTATACAATATGTTTTATAACTATGTTCTTAAAAACAATATATGCTCCACTGATGACATGAAAATGCAAAACCAAAGCTCTGTGGTTGAATTCATCCTCTTGGGCTTTTCTAACTTCCCTGAACTCCAAGAGCAGCTCTTTGGGGCTTTCTTGGTGGTTTGCCTAGTGACTCTGATGGGAAATGCCATCATCATAATTGTCATCTCCCTGGAACAGAGCCTGCACGTCCCCTTGTACCTGTTCCTCCAGAACTTGTCTGTGGTGGATATGGGTATGAGTGCGGTCATTATGCCTGTTATGCTGGTGATCTTTTCCACTGAGAAGATGAGGATTTCTATTTTGGGCTGCCTTGTACAAATGTATTTCATACTCACTCTTGGTGTGACTGAGTGTTTTCTTCTGGGGGTAATGGCTTTTGACCGATTTGCTGCAATCTGCCATCCTCTGAGCTACCCAATGATTATGAACAAAATGGTTTTCATGCAATTACTTACATTCTCATGGATCTCAGGGATCACAGTGGCTACGGTGCAGACCACATGGGTGTTTAGTTTTCCCTTTTGTGGCTCCAATGAAATTAATCATATCTCTTGTGAAACTCCAGCAGTGCTAGAGCTTGCATGTGCAGACACCTTTTTGTTTGAGATCTATGCATTCACTGGCACCCTTCTGACAGTTATTGTTCCATTCTCGTTGATACTCTTGTCTTACATTCGAATTCTCTTTGCCATCCTGAAGATGCCATCAACCACTGGGAAGCAAAAGGCCTTTTCCACCTGTGCCTCCCATCTCACATCTGTTACCCTCTTCTATGGCACAGCAAGCATGACTTACTTACAACCCAAATCTGGCTACTCCCCAGAAACCAAGAAGCTGACATCATTGGCTTACTCTCTTCTTACACCTCTGCTGAATCCACTGATCTACAGCTTGCGAAACAGTGAGATGAAAAGAGCTTTGATGAAAATATGGCAAAGAAAAGTGGCTTTGCATACATTTTGACTTGCTGAGAAGCCATGTGATATATATTCGCTGTCTGACCAAACTCTAATGTAATAATGATGAACTAGTTTATATTTCTTGATATAAATATATTTAATTTGTTGAGTTCCCCAAGTTTGAAAATATGTCAGGGGGCTCTCTGTTTCTAAAGGATATTCACATTCATTTTCTCTAGCTGCCTAAGTTTGATGACATATGATGTAAGAATTTATTTGCCTATTCCTCTATCATGTACATTCTAGTTTTACCAGATTATTGTCCTTAAGATGACGCTTTGATGAACAAGTAGTTCCATATGTTCATATTTACTAACATCTTATTTCTGTAGGACATAGGCCTGGGCCTCATGGGATGAAGAGTATGTGTGTTTATAAATTTTAGTAGCTTATTACAGAATTACTTTTCACAGTCACTATAAATTCTTCAGATGGACCTGAAGGCCCACTCTGCTGCACTAATAGGGTGGAATTCCACACACTAAGAATAGATGAGATTTTAATTTCTGGAATGAAAACTTGTTCCATGAATGTGTAAACAAGGGGCAGTTGTTTTGAGGAGACCAAACTGATTTGCTTCATGGACTCACACAGGTTATAATTCAAAATAGAGTTTCTCTTGGTATTTTTTCATGTATTTTTACAATAGAAATGGGACCTAAGAAGTGGCCCAAGGTGAAGAATTGATAGGACAAAGAAACAAAGTTTTGGGTGCTCATTCATAAAGAAATAGTTGCTTGATATACTTTGTAGCCGTATTAATGGATACTTGCAGGTTTAGTATTTTTACATATTTTTGGAGAACTGAACCTTTTCTCATTATATAGTGACTCTTTTTTCCTATTACTGGATCTAGATTTGGGTCCACTTGCCCAGTGCACAGCAATGAAAATCTGTGAACATTAGATTGTTGTGAAAGAAAGCACAGGATTTATTGCAGGGTGCTAAGCAAAGGCAATAGGCAGCTCGTGCTCAAAAGACCTGAACTCCCTAATGGCTTTCAGGGAAGGATTTTTAAGGTGATATGAAAAGGCGGGCCAGAGGGTGCATGATCAACTTGTGCATGATCAGATTGCTTGGTATCAAGGTGAAATTTTGAGCATCATCAACCTTCTGGTCAACTGGTCTTGGGACTATGTGCTGTGGTCAGCAGTTTTCATCTGGTAGGGGTCAGCTTTCTATCCAAACAACTTAGGAATGTGTGTCAGAGCTATATCTATATCTTTCAGGAAGCTAGGAGTCTAATCACTCTGCTATGTGGTTGATTTATAGTCAAAGTTATTACCAGTTTCCCAGTCTAATAGCTATTCTTTGTTACTACATGATCACATTTCATAATCATTAACTCTGGAGCCAGGATTTTGACACTTAGGGGAGGCCTGAAGCAAAGTCTTTTACTTCAAGACACAGGGGACACACACAGGGTGGGGAGCGGGGGCTATATACCCAAGAAGGTCCTGAAGAGTCCAGTTCAGTTTATCCCTAATAATACTTCATCCTCTGCAGTGGTTTTTTTCTGGTAGTATTGGGTTGACAAAAAAGTTTGTTTGGTATTTTCCACAAGCTGGCTCTAGTAGCGCTTAGTTGTCTTTAACTTCATTTGAAACAATTGACGACAGAGGATGAGATGGCTGGATGGCATCACTGACTCGATGGATGTGAGTCTGAGTGAACTCCGGGAGTTGGTGATGGACAGGGAGGCCTGGAGTGCTGCGATTCATGGGGTTGCAACGAGTCGGACACGACTGAGTAAATGATCTGATCTGATCTGTGACAGTTGTCACATTAGTGTGCATTAAGAAATGACACAACTGGTGAATTTTTGTGTAGTCACTTCAATACTGAAGATGGAAGAAAAAAGCAACATTTTTGGCTTACTATGCTTTATTATTTTAAGAAAGGTAAAATGCAACTAAAATGCAGAGAAAAGATTTGTGCAGTGTATGGAGTTCTGTGACAGATTAAATGTGTCAAAAGTGGTTTGTGAAGCTTTGTGCCAGAGATTTCTCCATGGATGATGCTCTAGAGTTGGATAAACCAGTTGAAGTTGATAGTGATTAAATCAAGACATTAATTAAGAACAATCAATGTTGTACCACATGGGAGATAGCTGACACACTCAAAATGTCCAAATCAAGCATTTAAAATGTTTTGTACCAGCTTATTTATGTTTATCACTTTGATGTTTGGGTTCCACATAGTTTAAGTGAAAAAAAAAAAAAAAACCACCTTCTTGACCATATATCTGCATTCAATTCTCTATTTAAACGTAATGAAAATGTTCTATTTTTAAAACAAATAATGATGGGAGGTGAAAAGTGAATTCTATACAACAATGTGGGATGGAAGAGATCATGAGGCAAGTGAAAGGAACTACTACCAACCATGCCAAAGGCTGGTCTTCATCCAAAGAAGGTGATGTTGTGTATATGGTGGGATTGGAAGGAAGTCCTCTATTATGAGTTTCTTTGGGAAAACCAAATGATGAATTCCAGCAAGTACTGCTCCCAATTAGACCAACTGAAAGCAGCACTCAACAAAAGCATCCAGAATTAGTCAACAGAAAATGCATAATCTTCTATCGGGATACCACAAGACCACATGTTTCTTTGATTACCAGGCAAAAACTGTTACAGCTTGACTGGGAAGTTCTGATTCATCCACTGTATTCACGAGAAATTGCACCTTCAGATTTCCATTTATTTCGGTCTACAAAATTCTCTTAATAGAAAAAAATTTCAATTCCCTGGAAGGGTATAAAAGGCACCTGGAACAGTTCTTTGCTCAAAAAGATAAAATTTTCAGGAAAATGGAATTATGAAGTTGCCTGAAAAATGGCAGAAGGTAACAGAACAAAACAGTGAATATGTTGTTCATTAAAAATTCCTGGTGAAAATGAAAAATGTGTCTTTTATTTTACTTAGAAACTGAAGGAACTGTGTAGCCCACCCAATAATATAAACCTGTCTTTATGATTTGGATGTATCTCTTCTGAGGAATATTGTGGAGAAAAATAAATCAGGGTAGTAGAGTTGGGTTTGAGGTTCAATTTAAATAGGTTGATTTGGGAAGTTCTCCTGGAGAAGATACCCCTTGGGCAAAGGGACATGAGGGAGTAAGCGTTTTGGAAAGGAAGAGCCCATGTTCAGGAAAAGCAAAGCAATAACTGTGGGTGAGAACATAGCTGGGGATTCGAGAACTAGCAAGACCTTGGTTGGATGAGAGTAAGCAAGGCGATGTAGTGGAGATGAGCTCCAAGAGCAATGAGGGAGCACATCTTTTTTTTAAAAAAATTTTTATTTATTTTTGGCTGTGTTGGGTCGTTTCAGTGCATAGGCGTCTCATTGTAGTGGCTTCTCTTGTCGCCGAGCATGGACTCTAGGGTGTGGGGGCTTCAGTAGTTTCAGTGTGTGGGCTCAATAGTTGTGGTTCCTGGGCTCTAGAGCACAGGCTCAACAGTCCTTGCTCATGGGCTTAGCTGCTTCACAGCATGTGTGATCTTCTCAGATCAGAGATCGTCTCCTGCATTGGCAGGCAAGTTCTTTACCACTGAGCCACCAGGGAAGCCTAGGGAAACAGATTTTAATCTATGTTTGTAAGTTTGACTTCTGCAGTGAGTGGGATAGGGTGCTTTAGGAGGGCTTGAGCAGAGGCATGGGAGGAAGAAGGGGGAAGTTCAGAGGCTATGGCAATAATTCAACTGGGAGACAAAAGGAACTTGGATCAGGATATTAGCTTTAGGAAGGGCGAGTGCATGCTCAATTGCTCAGTCATGTCCAGCTTTTTGTGACCCTATGGACAGTACCCTGGCAGGCTCCTCTGTCCATGGAATTTTCCAGGCAAGAATAGTAGAGTGGGTTGCCATGTCCTCTTCCAGGGGATCTTCTTAACACAGGAATAGAACTTGTGTCTCCTACATCTCCTGCATTGGCAGATGGGTTCTTTACCACTGAGCCAACTGGGAAGCCCTTTTAAGAAGAGTGAGAATGTTCAAATTTTATACACTGTACTCAGAACACTTTAGATAGATTATGGATTTACTATGAGTTGGGAGGAAAAGGGGATGACAGAGGATGAGATGGTTGGATGGCATCACCGACTCAATGGACATGAGTTTGGGTAAACTCTGGGATTTGGTGGTGGACAGGGAGGCCTTGTGTGCTGCAGTCCATGGGGTTGCAAAGAGTCAGACACAACTGAGCCACTGCACTGAACTGGGAAGAAAAGGGTTTCCCTGGTGGCTCAGATAGTAAAGAATCTGCCTGCAATGCTGGAGACGGGGCAGTGGAAATGAATTCAAGGATGACTCTTTGGTGTTTGGTTTGTGTAACTAGAAAATTTAAGCTACTACTACCTGAAATGGGGGGATGCTGAGGGTGAACAGAGTTTAGGACAAGACTAGAAATAAAATTTTGAAGACATTAATAAATGAAAATCTGGTCATTTAATTTAAAAGTTCATTTCTTAATAGTCTATAGTTCATGTCCAACTTTGAGTTAGCAAAAGATAATTTCAGAATGTTTCTGAATTTCCAAGACCTTAGTTTCCTTTTGTTATATTTGGTTGTTGTTCTGCAGTTTTATTGCAAAGTGTATTACGTGTGTGAGTGCCAAGAATTTGGATTTATTGATTGTTTTCTTTATGACAAACACATAATCCATTTTTATAAATATTTTATAAATATTTTAAGAGGAAAATATAGTTAGCCACAGAAAATGTGTTGTTTCTGACTTATATTTACTCTCTCGTTATCATCTTATAGATAAAAATTTTATTATTAAAATATTCTCATTTCTATGTCTTTGTTGTCTATATTGTCAATCATTGAGGAAGGTGTGTTAAATCTCCAGATTATTATTTTCTTCATCTTAGTACTATTGCCTTTAAGATATAGCCTGATATTAATATTATTTCCTTTTTATCCCCTTTAGCTTGTATCTGCAATTTTTCTATACAGTTTTGATTGAATTCTAATGTACACATGGGAAAGTGTGCAAATCATAGCTCTACATATTGATGACTTCTCACAATCGGCACATCACCTGTGTTGCCATCACCTACAGCAAGAAATAGAGTATTTCAGTATTTCAGAAGCCCCCATGGAGTTGATGGGGTATAAATCATATATTAAGTAGCATTTCCCATGCCTACTACACATGACTGTCCCATAAATAGGGTGTTATCGCTATACTGAATGATTTGGAAATGTTCCTTGGATTGGATTCTGTAAAAAAAATCCTTTATCCTCCAAGTAACTGGTACATTTCCCATGGCACAGAGGTTAGATGGAATGAACCTCTAAGTGTAGAGGGCAGCTTTATAATTTCCAGGAAAGGTGAGATTCCTTGAGAATAGAACAACCTACATCAGGAAAGCAACAATAAGAAGTAGACAAAGGGAACCTGCATTCTAGACTCACCATCCAGTTCTGGACAAAGCCAAACCTGCAGATTCATTCACTCTTCACTCTTCTGGGACTGAACCAATGGCTCTAATTGTACAAGACAGTTTAGACTCATCCTTGAGTCCCTTGATTTTCACAAATATGCAGTGGAGATCAAAAATGTTAATGATTATTTTACAGAGAAAGTAATATAATCAGGAAAATTAGATGATTTGCTCAAATTAGACAAACTAGTCCAGATTTTTTGACTGCTGGCTTAAAGATTCTGTCAATGAAACAAATTTTAATTACATTTTTCTCATAAAATTTTCAGGGGCTCTATATTTCTACTACAAAAGATAAAATGTTCTTGTTGGGTGAGAGAGCATCCAGGCTTTTTATTTTGCAAAGAGTCTTCTATCTACTTATTTCCCACTACTGCACTAACTGTTTTTCCCACCACTAACTTATTTCCCACCGCTGCACTAACTGTACAGTCCATCCAGTCATTCGTTGCCCTCTGGCTCACCTGCCTTTGCTCACACCCTCTCCCCACCACTCTCTTCTTTCCCCATTTTCATCCTTTATTCAGCCATTGTTTCCACTTCCTGTTGGGAGATGTCTTGGTGAAGCTGAGTTTCTTGAGTGAGAAGGTATTTATTCCCTGTAGGAATACAAAGGAGTGGTGCTCCAGTTTAGCCCTCTTGGGCTTTCTTACCTTAAGGGCCAAGTTCAAACCTCCTTGGTTATCATGTGAAAATACAAGAAGGCATGTATAAAGTGATTGCAAGTTCTCCAGGGATGGATTCTCCAGGGCATGTGATTCAGTGTCGTATAATGTTACAGCACCAACGCACAGAATCTCTGACTTGTATTTATGAGAAGGTGGCTATTAACTGGAGGTAAAATATCTAATAAAGTAATGTGAACTTTAAATTGACAGAGCCAGTAGGTACGAAAATGAAGGTTCTGCTGTGTGCTTGTTAGATTTTCACTTACAATTCATCTTCATCTTATAGTTGAAAATGCTGTTGAAGTGATGTCTCGGTGCTCAGGAATCACTAGACACAGATCAAACATTTGAATTGGTAGACTCTTTGGTGTTGATGCTGGTCAATTTCTTTTTCTTTTCAGAGAAAAATTTTTGGTAGTAATTAGAGACGTAAATACTTTTCATGCACTAATCATCAAATCTTAGAACATTGCAACTGAAAGGGAATTTGGTAAACGAGTGATCTGCCCAAGTATTCTATGTCAGAGGGTTATCAAGACAAGATTATAATCTTCTAAGTTATAAATAAAATGTGGATCATGTGTGGTTATTTGCTCTTTCCATCATGAGCAGGCTTTTAAAAAGTCCTTTAAAAGTTTTCCATTTTGTGTATATAATATTCTAAATGTTCTAGTTTAAAAACCTATCCACTTTAAAATATTTGGAACTGAATACACATTATTTTTTTCTCTGTTAGAAATTTAGGTATTTGATCCTGCAGTTTAAATTACTAAATTTAGGAGAATCTTTACATACAAATAAAATTATTATGGATGATACAGACATTGATGTTAATATATGATTAAGGTCAAATTCAGGAATAAGTTAGCTTGCCTTCTACTGTCTGCTTATGTGATACTGATCTGTACTGAAGACTTGTTTTCTGTCCTTTTCATCTGACACAGTGAACTTCCACTGGTTTTCAAGATATCATACAATGATTGGTAGGTCTTGATTCTAGTGTAAGTTGTCATCAAATGCCTTTTCACTTGAGCAATTCAGTCTCACTCACATCTTGATCTTTCCACCTGATGTATCTTCCACACTTGACACCTGTAATTATGGTTATTCACTTTCCTTTTCCATTTAGAAGTAATGTTTTTCTCATTGAAATATCTAAAACACTTATTACTCTTGCTTCCCAATAGGATGGTGTGCTGATGTTATTTTTCTTTCTGGCACTCTATGCCTTTAAAATACTGTCTCGATTTCCTGTTTTCTGTATTCATCACATATTTGTTTAGCATATATTATGGGTCATGGATTCTTATGGGTATTGTGAATACAACAGAGAACAAAAGAAAATCTTTGCCTTCCTGGAGTTTTCACACTGGAGATGTTGGGCAAGACATAAATGATAGAAGTTAGAAGGTGCTGAGGTATATGAGTGAGTAAGTGGAAGTCACTCAGTTGTGTCCGACTCTTTGGGACTATACAATCCATGGACTTCTCTAGGCCAGAAAATACTGGAATGAGTAGCCTTTCCCTTCTCCAGTGGATCGTCTCAACCCTGGGATCAAATGCAGGTCTCCTGTGTTACAGGTGGATTCTTTACCAGCTGAGCCACAAGGGAAGCCCAAGAATGCTGGAGTGGGTAGCCTATCCTTTCTCCAGCAGATCTTCCTGACCCAGGAATCAAATGCTACTTCATGTTGTCAGCTCTTTGTTGACCTGTGAAATCAAAAGTTCCACAGATTATTGAGCCTAGAAAATGGTAGATGTTCTTTCTGTGTTTGTTGAATAAGAAATAATGAAATGAACTTTTTGATGAACCTAGTGATAGAGTAGGGAAAGAGAGAGAGGAAAGGAGGGAGGGAGGGGAAAAGAATCTTTAAAATCACTGTTTCACAATTTTCAAAACTTAGATGTTTTTCTTAAGTCATTGCGGTTCACAAGAATGGGCCATGGTGAAGCTAGTATCAACACAATTTGCCATGACCAGTTGAGGAAGTTATCAATAAACCCGAAGTCAATTATTCACTTAGTTTACAGATCATTGAATGTAAGTAATACTACAACCTCCATTGTATGCTTCTGCAGACTGTTGTCACATTTAACTGAGTCACATACAACAATTTTTAACCTATGAATATTTGTAATAAACATGTATCAACTGCGCTGTAACTTTAAATTGTTTGGTTGTTATAAAACTTTTTTGGGTATCTTTTTCCTTTTGTCACTTTTGATACTTTATTTTCTGTGGTATTAGATTTCATACTTATATAAAATTGGGGAAACTGACAGCAATGTAATAGGAATGTGACATAAGTAATTTACGTTTGCTTTCAAGTTATGCTAAAATATCAAAATATATAGTGTATGAATTGCACTAGAAAATAAGAACTTTGATATTATTTTGTGCTATTCTGATAAGATTTATAAGCCAGAAGTGTCCATTCTCCTTTTATATTTGAAAGATACATTTATTTCTTGTAACCGGCCATTTTTCAAAATTGCCAAAATAACTTCTGTCAAGATAACGTCCTCTTTACAGCTTTCATCAGGATTATTTGAGGTGAATGGAGACCTAAACTCTCTATTATTGGATTGTGGCTTCATAATTTACATTTTTTTGCCATAAAATATTACATGCTGTACTACCAAAATGAAAAGGCAAAATCAAAGCTCTGTGGTTGAATTCATCCTCTTGGGCTTTTCTAATTTCCCTGAACTCCAAAGGCAGCTCTTCCAGGTTTTCTTGGTTATTTACCTGGTGACTCTGATTGGAAATGCCATCATTATAGTTGTCATCTCATTGGAACAGAGCCTCCATGTTCCCCTGTATCTATTTCTCCTGAACCTGTCTGTGGTGGAAGTAGGTTTCAGTGCAGTCATCATGCCTGAGATGCTGGTGGTCCTCTCCAGTGAAAAAACTGTGATCACTTTTGCAGGCTGTTTTTCACAGATGTATTTTATTCTTCTTTTTGGTGGGACTGAATGTTTTCTTCTGGGAGCAATGGCTTATGACCGATTTGCTGCCATCTGCCATCCTCTGAGCTACCCAGTGACTATGAACAAAAGGGTTTTCATGAAATTGATTACATTCTCATGGGTCTCAGGGATCATAGTGGCTACTGTGCAGACCACATGGGTGTTTAGTTTTCCCTTTTGTGGCCCCAATGAAATTAATCATCTTTCATGTGAGACTCCCCCAGTGTTAGAGCTTGCATGTGCAGACACCTTTTTATTTGAGATCTACGCATTCACTGGCACCATTTTGATTGTTATGGTTCCTTTCCTGTTGATACTCTTGTCTTACGTTCGAATTCTCTTTTCCATCTTAAAGATGCCATCAACCACTGGGAGGCAAAAGGCCTTTTCCACCTGTGCCTCCCATCTCACATCTGTTACCCTCTTCTATGGCACAGCCAATATGACTTACTTACAACCTAAATCTGGCTACTCCCCAGAAACCAAGAAGCTGATGTCCTTGGCTTACTCTCTTCTTACACCTCTGCTGAATCCACTGATATATAGCTTGCGCAACAGTGAGATGAAAAGAGCTTTGATGAAATTATGGCAAAGAAAAGTGGATTTACATACATTTTTAAATTAACTTTTTATTTTGAGATAATTATAGACTTACATGTAGTTACAAAAAATAACAGAGATCTCTAATGTTCAGTTTAGAAGGTTCTTTATATATTATAAATACTAGTTCTCTGTTGGATATATAATTTGCAAATATTGTTTTTGTATTTAAATTAATTAATTAATTAATTTTAATTGGACGCTAATTACTTTACAATATTGTAGTGGTTTTTGCCATACATTGACATGAATCAGCCATGGGTATACATGTGTTCTCCATCCTGAACCCCCCTCCCACCTCCCTCCTTATACCATCCCTCAGCGTCATCCCAGTGCACCAGCCCTGAGCACCCTGTCTCATGCATTGAACCTGGACTGGCGATCTATTTCACATAAGATAATATAGATGGATTTACATACGTTTTGACTGTGCTGAGAAGCCATGTGATATTGGTCACCGCTGCTGCTGCTGCTAAGTCTCTTCAGTCGTGTCCGATGCTGTGTGACCCCATAGATCGCAGTCCACCAGGCTCCCCCGTCCCTGGGATTCTCCAGGTAAGAACCCTGGAGTGGGTTGCCATTTCCTTCTCCAAGGCATGAAAGTGAAAAGGGAAAGCGAAGTCGCTCAGTCGCGTCCAACTCTTAGTGACCCCATGGTCACTACTACTAAACTCTATTTAAATGTAATAATGGTAAAAATAGTTCACATTTCTTGATATGAATATATTTAAAGTTCTCCAAGTTTGAAAATATAGCAGGGATCTCTCTCTTTTGACAATGTGCTGTTGTCCTTATTTTTCATTGATATATAATTTTTGATGACTTTTAATATAATTGTTCATCTGTTACTGTATCAGTTCAGTTCAGTCACTCAGTCGTGTCCGACTCTTTGAGACCCCATGGACTGCACACGGCAGGCCTCCCTGTCCGTCACCAACTCCCAGAGTTTACTCAAACTCATGTACATTGAGTCAGTGATGCCATCCAAGCATCTCATCCTCTGTTGTCCCCTTCTCTTCCTGACTTCAATCTTTCCCAGCATCAGGGTCTTTTCAAATGAGTCAGTTCTTTTCATCAGTAGGCATCTGTTACTGTATATGAATACCAAATCATCACTGTGCTATGGTCATTTAAACAAAGCTCCAATGAACACCTACTTGCATATGTTCAGGTATACTGATGTTTTATTTCTCTATGATACATTCCTCAAAGTGGGCCTGATGGGATGAAGATCAATTGTGCTTATAGATTTTAATAGCTATTATAGAATTACTTTTCAAAATGTTTGTAGTTCTGTCAGGTAGACTTAAAGGCCCACTCTGTTGCAGTAATAAGGTAGAGCTTAAAGAGATCAATAAATAGTTGAGGTTTATATTTTTGGAGTGAAAGCTGTTCCATGAATAAGTAAACAAAGTGCAGCTGTTTGGGGGAGATAGACATGGCTCTCATTCATGGGATGAAACAGGTTATAATTCAGAAGAGTATTTCTCTTGGTATTTTTCAAGATGCTCATCCAATGTTGGTGACCAGAGGACTCCATGGGAACTTTCCTGAAATACCACTTGATAGTACTGGTACCTTTTCCCTTATAGGCATCTATTTTTAGAGATTTGTATTAAATTTGCTTTTGTAGGCCCATACTACCTCTAGACACTTTGTTTATAAACAATGGGTAATTTTTTTTTAATTGTGTGAAAGTAATATGATTAACTAATTGGGCATATTTTCAATGATTCTTGAGTCACATCACTGTGTGGTCTTTCTCAGCATGAATTATATCCCAAATTACAATATTTGAAACATTTCATGCTTGCTTCATATTTGAATGTTTCTATCAGTGAATAAAGAGGGACCATTTATTGAATCTATATCATATGAGCTCTTACAGTCCTTAATTTCTGCTCTTGGAATGATAATGAAAAGGTAATACATTATTTCCATTCAAAGCTGTCACTCAATTGTGAAAAAAATGTTTTAATTGCTATTACCTCTATTAAAATCAGAAATATAGGTATAAAATTGATTGGATTTTCACAATGAAATTTCATCATCAAATATTTGAAATTAGTTTGAGTAATATTTGAATGTTGTATACTTTTCAGTAGGGCATTAAACAGGCATATACAAATTCTTCCAACAGGCTCTGTTTCTGTTTTTCCAAAATACCTCAAAAGATTATCATTTGAAATATATGTTGTAGAAATCACAGTAAGAAAAGAGAGAGAAAGCAACAGGAAGTCTAAATAAATAATGGCTAAAAATATTTCAAACTTAGGGAGAGAAATGAACAGCCAGATTCATGATGATGGAAAGTGCCCAAATAGGTTGAGCTGAAAAAGAATTGACCAAGACACATTATAATGAAATTGTCAAGATTTGAAGACAAAGAGAGAATTTTGAAAGAAGCAAGAGAAAGTGATTTGACACATAAAAGGTTTTCCACTTAAGATGGATTTCTCAATAGAAACTTTGCAGGCCAGGAGAGAATGGGATGATATAGTCAAAATGTTATAAGAAGGAAAAAAAGAAAACACTGACAAATAGGAGCATCCAGCAAAGCATCCTTCACAAATGTAGAAGACTTATTTTCCCCCCAAAAAAACAAAATGAGGGAGTTCATTACCATTCGAATTAGTAATCTGAGGGGTAAGGTAAAATGAAAGGATATTGACAATGTGAACATAATATAAAAAACAAAAATGGAGTTAAGTACATTGTAAACTTCAGATTCTCCAGTATACTAATAATAATCTATGAATCACTTTCAACTCTTATTAAAAATAACTATAGGGGGGAGGAGCTAAGATGGTGGAGGACTAGAATGGGGAGACCACTTTCTCCCCCACAAATTCATCAAAAGAACATTTAAACGCTGAGTAAATTCCACAAAACAACTTCTGAATGCCAGCAGATGACATCAGGCACCCAGAAAAGCAACCCATTGTCTTCGAAAGGAGGTAGGAAAAAATATAAAATACAAAAAAAGAGACAAAAGAGGGAGGGACGGAGCTCCGTCCTGGGAAGGGAGTCTTGAAAAGAGAGAAGTTTCCAAACACCAGGAAACACTCTCACTGCCGAGTCTGTGCCGAGCGTTGGAAGCACAGAGGGCAACATATGGGGAGGAAAAATAATTAAACAATTAAAACCCACAGATTACGAGCCCAGCGGTAACTCCCCCAGCGGAGAAGCAGTGCAGATGCCTGCACGTGCCACTAGCAAGTGGGGGCTGGGCAGGGAGGCACGGGCTGCATCGCTTAGAGTAAGGATCAGGCCTGAATGCCCGGAGCGCTATCTGAGCGAACTAATTTGGGCTAGCAAACCAGACTGTGGGATAACTACCATGCCAAAAGCCAGCCCTAACCTAAAACACCACCAGGCCCGCGCACAGAACAAAGGACTGAACAGAGATAGCCGGCTGCAAACCATCCCCCTCCTGTGATAGGCAGCCAGACCTGGAAGGGGGCAATTGCAGCCCCAGAGAGACATTATCTACAAAACTGTAAGCAGGCTTCTTTGCTAACTAAGACTTCTTGGGGTTCTGGATGGTCAATATCCACCTGAGAAGGTGAGCTGGTTGTACACCTGGAAAACCGAGCAGCGGGGAGGAGAAAAGTTGCAGCAACTGTGCTCGCCAAACACCTCATCACCTGAGCTGCTCGGACCTGGGAAGGGCACAAAACGCAGGCCCAACCGAGTCTGCGCCTCTGAGGACTACCCGAGTGCCTGAACCTGAGTGGCTTGAACCTGGGAGGTGCAAGCAGCCCAGGGCCGGCCTCAGATGGTTCCTGGCAGAGCAACCCAGAGCCTGAGCAGTGTGGGTAGGGAGGCTACAAGCGCCGTGAACAGGGGCAGGCCCAGTGTGGCTGAGGCACTGCGAGCACACGCCAGTGTTATTTGTTTGCAGCATTCCTCCCTCCCCACAGCGTGACTGAACAAGCGAGCCTAAAAAAAAAAAAAGTGTCTACCACAGCCCCCTTTCTATCAGGGCGGAAGTCAGACACTGAAGAGACCAGCAAACAGAAGAAGCTATAACAGAGGGAATCGCCTTGGAAGCGACAGGCAATAGATTAAAACCCTGTCGTTAGTACCGACTACATAGGAAGGGGCCTATAGATCTTGAGAAATATAAGCCAGACCAAGGAACTAGCCAAAAATGAACTGAACCCACAATACCCACAACAACACCAGAGAAAGTCCTAGATATATTTTTACTATTTTTACAATCATTCTTTCTTTCCTTTTTTTTTAATTAAAAAAAAATTTAAGTCCTCTATTACTCCTTTAATTCTCACTTTTATAACCTACTATTACTTTGCAAAAAAAACAAGACCCTATTTTTTTTAAAAGCAAACTTCATATATATTTTTTTAATAATTTTTGTGACCTTGTTTTTTTTTCTTTCTCTCTCTCTTTTTTTTCTTCTTTTCTTTAACATTGTATTTCTGAAATTCCAAACTCTACTCTAGATTTTTAATTTATGCTTTTTGGTATATGTTATCAATTTTGTACCTATATTTTCTGTATAATTTTTGTGACTTGGTTTGTTTTTGTTTGTTATTTTCCTCTCTTTCTTTTTCTTCCTCTTTTCTTTAACATTGTATTTTTGAAATTCCAAACTCTACTCTAGATTTTTAACTTTTGCTTTTTGGTATTTGTTATCAATTTTGTAGCTATATTTTCTTTATAACTTTTGTGACTTTTTTTTCTCTCTCTTTCTTTTCCTTCTTCTTTTCTTTAACATTGTATTTTTGAAATTCCAAACTCTACTCTAGATTTTTAATTTTTGCCTTTAGGTATTTGTTACCAATTTTGTACCTTTAAGAACCCAATCTTCAGTACCCATTTTTTACTTGGGAGTGAGATTACTGGCTTGACTGCTCTCTCCCACTTTGGACTCTCCTTTTTCTCCACCAGGTCGCCTGTGTCTCCTCCCTAACCCCTCTCTACTCTACCCAACTCTGAATTTCTGTGTGTTCCAGATGGTGGAGAACACTTAGGGAACTGATTACTGGCTGGATCTGTCTCTCTCCTTTTCATTCCCCCCTTTTATCCTCCTGGCCACCTCCGTCTTCTTCCTCCCTCTTCCCTTCTCTGTATAACTACGTGAACATCTCTGATTGGTCCAGTTGAGGAGTGCACATAAGGAAGTGATTACTGGCTAGCCTGCTCTCTCCTCTATTGATTCCACCTCATCTCTTTCGGGTCACCTCTAACTCCCTCCTCCCTCTTCTCTTCTCCATGTAACGCTGTGAACCTCTCTGGGTGACCCTCACGGTGGAGAAACTTTTCATCTTTAACCTAGATGTTTTATCAATGGTGCTGTATAGAAGGAGAAGTTTTGAGACTACTGTGAAAATAAGACCAATAACTGGAAGCAGGAGGCTTAAGTCCAAACCCTGACTCAGGGACTTGCCGAGGTCCAGCCCCAGTGGATCCAGGGAATTCGAAGGGGAGATGGCATCGGCAATCAGGAAACAACAGCTTATTTAAATGTTAATTAAAGATATAAAGTGTGGTTAAATAAGGATAGCTCAGTGAGGAAATTCAGTGGAGAAAAGAGGCTGAATAATTCAGCCAGAAGGTGAGAGAAAGAACGAAATGGGGAGACCAAGTTTCGGTGAACAAGGCTCGCACTTTATTTTCCAAAATAGTTTTTATACCTTAAGTTATGCATAGAAGATAATGGGGGAAGGGGTAGAGTCATGCAGTAAGCCAGGCTTTCTTCCTGCAAACTTATCATATGCAAAAGTTTAGGTGATTTGCATCATCTTCTGGCCTGGAGGCCTGTTAACATTTTAAGACCCTTTCTTCAGAAAACTTATTTTTCTCTAAAGGTGATTAGTCAGGCGTCACCCTCCAAAAGCATTAGATAAAGTTGCATTCCTATAGGGCAAAGGTGTGGTGGGCTATAACAAGAAAAAGAATTAACTCAAGGGTCTCAGGTTACAAACATTAAAGCTACTACTTACACCAATTATATTAATCAATACACTGCCAGGGACACAGCAGGTAAGGGATATGGAAACTTAGCAGCAAACATTGGCCCAAAAAGTGAAAAGCCCTTCACCAATACAATTTCTAATCAATCTTTTAACTGCTCAAAGGAATCTGTATTTAGACAGTTTAGAACCTCTCATGCCTCTCACAGTTGGGAGGCTCTGAACAATCACATGTGGCCAGAAAAACCTATTCAGGTAGGCTAGAGGACTTCCAAAGGAGTTTGTAGTTTGAAACACTATCACACCCAGGAACTTTATTAACTGGAGCTGTAAGTTAACTCTTTTTCAGAGAGAGGTGGTGGGGGACAGCCCCCCACAAAGTCAGAGGTGTAGGTGAGAGCACAAAGCAGAAAGTAAGCAGACTCTGATTTTGGGGGTAGATGCTCAAGAATTTCCAGGGGGACTCCTGAGGCTCGATCCCGCCTTTGTGTATGCCGAGCCTCCTTCCTCATGACCTTTGCCATGGGCGGAGCTCCTCACGCCGGCTCCCAGCAAGGGAACATTAATAAACAGGAGCTCATCAAACGCCTCCATACCTACACTGAAATCAAGCACCACAGAAGGGCCAACAAGTTCCAGGAAAAGACATACCAAGCAAATTCTCCAGCAACACAGGAACACAGCCCTGAGCTCCAATATACAGGCTGCCCAAAGTTACTGTAAAACCACAGACATCTCATAACTCATTACTGGACACTTCATTGCACTCCAGAGAGAAGAAATCCAGCTCCACCCACCAGAACACTGACACAAGCTTCCCTAACCAAGAAACCTTGACAAGCCACCTGTACAAACCCACACACAGCGAGGAAACTCCACAATAAAGAGAACTCCACAAACTGCCAGAATACAGAAAGGACACCCCAAACTCAGCAATATAAACAAGATGAAGAGATAGAGGAATACCCAGCAGGTAAAGGAACAGGATACATGCCCACCAAACCAAACACAAGAGGAAGAGATAGGGAATCTACCTGATAAAGAATTCCGAATAATGATAGTGAAATTGATCCAAAATCTTGAAATCAAAATGGAATCACAGATAAATAGCCTGGAGACAAGGATTGAGAAGATGCAGGAAAGGTTTAACAAGGACCTAGAAGAAATAAAAAACAGTCAATATATAATGAATAATGCAATAAATGTGATCAAAAACACTCTGGAGGCAACAAATAGTAGAATAACAGAGGCAGAAGATAGGATTAATGAATTAGAAGATAGAATGGTAGAAATAAATGAATCAGAGAGGATAAAAGAAAAACGAATGAAAAGAAATGAGGACAATCTCAGAGACCTCCAGAACAACATTAAATGCTGCAACATTTGAATCACAGGAGTCCCAGAAGAAGAAGACAAAAAGAAAGACCATGAGAAAATAATTGAGGAGATAATAGTTGAAAACTTCCCTAAAATGGGGAAGGAAATAATCACTCAAGTCCAAGAAACCCAGAGAGTCCCAAACAGAATAAACCCAAGGTGAAACACCCCAAGACACATATTAATCAAATTAACAAAGATCAAACACAAAGAACAAATATTAAAAGCAGCAAGGGAAAAACAACAAATAACACACAAGGGAATTCCCATAAGGATAACAGCTGATCTTTCAATAGAAACTCTTCAAGCCAGGAGGGAATGGCAATACATACTTAAAGTGATGAAAGAAAATAACCTACAGCCCAGATTATTGTACCCAGCAAGGACCTCATTCAAGTATGAAGGAGAAATCAAAAGCTTTACAGACAAGCAAAAACTGAGAGAATTGGTCAACTGCAAGCAACTTTCTGTGAACTCAGTACACATTTGGTGAAATCGGTTCCCTGGTGGGGATCTTGGGAACCCTGTGCCGCCTTGAGGTATAGCGAGCTGGGTAGGCGCTGGTACAGCTGTCCTGAGACGGATCTGAGGCTCAGCGTGGGCTCCATTTGGCCAGAATCTGTCTCCATGCTGGAACAGGAGCCGCCGTGCCCGGGCCCCTCCTTCGCCTACAGACTCGGCTGGAATGGCTGCGTTGATGAGTACGATTGAGGGCCCTGTGACCTTTGAGGACATGGCTGTGTACTTTTCCCAGGAGGAATGGAGGCTCCTTGATGAGGCCTAGAGATGCCTGTACCGTGATATCATGCTGGAGACCTTTGTACTGGTTGTGTCCTTGGGTTGTTGGCATGGAATAAAGGTCAAGCAGAGAACTTCAGAGCAGAATGTTTCTGTAGAAGTGCCACAGAGAAATAACTCAAAGATAGACCTCTCCACCCAGCCTCTCCCTGGGACATGTGTAGCCTGAATGTAGAAGGTGGTGTATGTGTAGCTGAGGACATGGGAATAAACCCCGGCCAGACCCTGTGTGGAGCAGGTTTGAAATTTCAGCAGAACAGTGGAGATAAACTCTTTAGAAGAGACGTGGGTAAGGCCTTTATGAAGAGATGCACAGTCCATGCACTGGGGAAGGCTTTTATGTGCTGTGAGGCTAGGAAGGATTTCCCTGGTATCTCTCACTATTTCCAGCACTAGATTTTTTTTTTTTTTTCATCTTTTTAAAAAAAATTTATTTTATTTTTAAACTTCACAACATTGCATCAGTTTTGCCAAACATTGAAATGAATCCGCCATAGGTATGCCTGTGTTCCCCATCCTGAACCCTCCTCCCTCCTCCCTCCCCGTGCCCTCCCCCTGGGCTGTCCCAGTGCACCAGCCCCAAGCATCCAGCACTATGCTAGATTAAATTGCAAAAGGGCACTGAGTTTTTAGAACTTTCTCATAATGGACAAAGGCAGCGTAAATGCCATGAATGTGGGAAAACCTCCCAAAAGTCCAAGCTTGCTCAGCACCAGAGAGTCCACACTGGAGAGAGGCCTTATGAATATGCTGAATGTGGGAAAGCCTTCAGCTATAAATATATATTTGTTTAGCACTGGAATGTCCACACTAGAGAAAGGCCTTATGGGTGCAGTGAATGTGGGAAAGCTTTTAGTGACAAACATGTACTTGTATGGCACCAGTGAATTCACACTGGAGAAAGGCCTTACAAGTGCAATGAATGTGGGAAAGTCTTTAGGTGTAATTCCAGCTTTTTTATATAGAAGAATTCATACAGGAGAAAAGCCTTATGAAGGTAGGGAGTGTGGAAAGCTATTTAGTCAAAGCTCCCAACTTGTTGTACACCAGAGAACTCACACTGGAGCCAAGCCATATGATTGTAGCGAATGTGGGAAAAGCTTCACCACTAAAAGCAAACTTGTTCAGCACCAGAGAGTTCACACTGGAGAGAGGCCTTATGAATGCAGTGAATGTGGAAAAGTCTTTAGGTTCATATCCAGCCTCAGTAAACATAGAAGAGTTCACACTGGAGAAAGGCCTTACAAGTGTAGTGAATGTGGAAAGTTCTTTAAGCGAAGCTCCCACCTTAAAGTCCACTACAAAATTCATACTTGACAAAGACGTATTACAAGTGCAGTGAATGTAGGAAATGTTTTAGCCAAAGCTCTACTCTCATTATGCATCTGAGTTCACACCAGAGAAAAACCACACAAGTGCACTAAATGTGGAGAAGTCTTTAGCCAAAGCACCCAACTTAATTAACACCAAAAAGTTCACACCACAGAAGTGCAGCACCAGCACAGCAAGTGGGGGAGTATTTTTTGTCAAATGTGTGCTCTAACTCAGCGCCAGAACTTAACAGCCCATAGAGTAGTGTAGTGAATGTAAAAAAGCTTTGAGCCGAAGGTCTAACGTTGTTTGTCATCAGAACACTCATACTAGAGAAAGGCCTTCAAATGAGATGAGGAGAAGAGAATGAGCTGTTGCCTTAGTTAATACATCTTACTGAACTGGCTCTGTGATGGACTTCTCAACTGTAAGTTGAGTGTCACCTGTGTGCACAGCCCTAATGTGGAGATGGTCTGTGGGTAGCCATATCCTAGGAAACTTTGAGGAGCTAGGCTGTGACCTCCCAGGGCTCTTGACAGACCTCATGTCATTGTGACTTTCGTACCTCTACCAAGTGGCAGATCCTCATACTGGGCATCTACCAAGTGGCAGATCCACACACAGTGAGATCAGTGTAGGTAGACCTTTGTGCTCTCCTGTCCCCTAGAGGGAAGCATAAGTGGCCTGAGGACTTGGGTGGTGTCATGCTCTTAGGTTCTGTCAACTGCATAGGACACAACCTAAGCAGCTTTGCCAGTCTGGGTTCTGCTGGAAGCTCATAGAAGTTTACATTATTTGGTGGTATTGATCATTTTATGCTCAGGATGGATTTTCTAGCTCCAAGTCACCCTTAGGGGAACTGCCTCATTTTGCACTACTTTTTGTAAAAATAAAGACTATTGTTTAACAACAACAAAAACAAGCTGAGAGAATTCAGCACCACCAAACCAGCTCTCTAACAAATACTAAAGGATATTCTCTAGACAGGAACCACAAAAAGGGTGTATAAATTCAAACCCAAAACAATAAAGTAAATGGCAATGGGATCATACTTATCAATAATTACCTTAAACGTAAATGGATTGAATGTCCCAACCAAAAGACAAAGACTGGCTGAATGGATACAAAAACAAGACCCCTACATATGTTGTCTACAAGAGACCCACCTCAAAACAGGGGACACATACAGACTGAAAGTGAAGGGCTGGAAAAAGATTTTCCATGCAAATAGAGACCAAAGGAAAGCAGGAGTGGCAATACCCATATCAGATAAAATAGACTTTAAAACAAAGGCTGTGAAAAGAAACAAAGAAGGTCACTACATAATGATCAAAGGATCAATCCAAGAAGAAGATATAACAATTATAAATATATATGCACCCAACATAGGAGCACCGCAGTATGTAAGACAAATGCTAACAAGTATGAAAGGGGAAATTAACAATAACACAATAATAGTGGGAGACTTTCATACCCCACTCACACCTATGGATAGATCAACTAAAAAGAAAATTAACAAGGAAACACAAACTTTAAATAATACAATAGACCAGTTAGACCTAATTGATATCTATAGGACATTTCATCCCAAAACAATGAATTTCACTTTTCTCAAGTGCACACGGAACCTTCTCCAGGATAGATCACATCCTGGGCCATAAATCTAGCCTTGGTAAATTCAAAAAAATTGAAATCATTCCAAGCATCTTTTCTGACCACAATGCAGTAAGATTAGATCTCAATTACAGGAGAAAAACTATTAAAAATTCCAACATATGGAGGCTGAACAACACGCTGCTGAATAACCAACAAATCACAGAAGAAATAGAAAAAGAAATCAAAATTTGCATAGAAACGAATGAAAATGAAAACACAACAACCCAAAACCTGTGGGACACTGTAAAAGCAGTCCTAAGGGGAAAGTTCATAGCAATACAGGCATACCTCAAGAAACAAGAAAAAAGTCAAATAAATAACCTAACTCTACACCTAAAGCAACTAGAAAAGGAAGAAATGAAGAACCCTAGGATTAGTAGAAGGAAAGAAATCTTAAAAATTAGGGCAGAAATAAATGCAAAAGAAACAAAGGAGACCATAGCAAAAACCAACAAAGCCAAAAGCTGGTTCTTTGAAAGGAAAATAAAATTGACAAATCATTAGCCAGACTCATCAAGAAACAAAGGGAGAAAAATCAAATCAATAAAATTAGAAATGAAAATGGAGAGATCACAAAGACAACACAGAAATACAAAGGATCATAAGAGACTACTGTCAGCAATTATATGCCAATAAAATGGACAATGTGGAAGATATGGACAAATTCTTAGAAAGGTACAACTTTCCAAAACTGGACCAGGAAGAAATAGAAAATCTTAACAGACCCATCACAAGCACAGAAATTGAAACTGTAATCAGAAATCTTCCAGCAAACAAAAGCCCTGGTCCAGACGGCTTCACAGCTGAATTCTACCAAAAATTTAGAGAAGAGCTAACACCTATCCTACTCAAACTCTTCGAGAAAACTGCAGAGGAAGGTAAACTTCCAAACTCATTCTATGAGGCCACCACCACCCTAATACCAAAACCTGACAAAGATCCCACAAAAAAAGAAAACTACAGGCCAATATCACTGATGAACATAGATGCAAAAATCCTTAACAAAATTCTAGCAATCAGAATCCAACAACACATTAAAAAGATCATACACCATGACCAAGTGGGCTTTATCCCAGGGATGCAAGGATTCTTCAATATCTGCAAATCAATCAATGTAATACACCACATTATCAAATTGAAAAATAAAAACCATATGATTATCTCAATAGATGCAGAGAAAGCCTTTGACAAAATTCAACATCCATTTATGATAAAAACTCTCCAGAAAGCAGGAATAGAAGGAACATACCTCAACATAATAAAATCTATATATGACAAACCCACAGCAAACATTATCCTCAATGGTGAAAAATTGAAAGCATTTCCTCTAAAGTCAGGAACAAGACAAGGGTGCCCACTTTACCATTATTATTCAACATAGTTTTGGAAGTTTTGGCCACAGCAATCAGAGCAGAAAAAGAAATAAAAGGAATCCAAATTGGAAAAGAAGAAGTAAAACTCTCACTGTTTGCAGATGACATGATCCTCCACATAGAAAACCCTAAACACTCCACCAGAAAATTACTAGAACTAATCAATG
Source organism: Bos indicus (assembly GCF_029378745.1). Taxonomy (NCBI): domain Eukaryota; kingdom Metazoa; phylum Chordata; class Mammalia; order Artiodactyla; family Bovidae; genus Bos; species Bos indicus. The sequence goes on from NC_091774.1 coordinate 45,015,699, forward strand.
AATATAGTAAAGTTGCAGGATACAAAATCAACACACAGAAATCCCTTGCATTCCTATACACTAATAATGAGAAAATAGAGAAATTAAGGAAACAATTCCATTCACCATTGCAATGAAAAGAATAAAATACTTAGGAATATATCTACCTAAAGAAACTAAAGACCTATATATAGAAAACTATAAAACACTGGTGAAAGAAATCAAAGAGGACACTAATAGGTGGAGAAATATACCATGTTCATGGATTTGAAGAATCAATATAGTGAAAATGAGTATAGTACCCAAAGCTATCTATAGATTCAATGCAATCCCTATCAAGCTACCAACGATATTCTTCACAGAGCTAGAACAAATAATTTCACAATTTGTATGGAAATACAAAAAACCTCAAATAGCCAAAGCAATCTTGAGAAAGAAGAATGGAACTGGAGGAATCAACCTACCTGACTTCAGGCTCTACTACAAAGCCACAGTCATCAAGACAGTATGGTACTGGCACAAAGACAGACATATAGATCAATGGAACAAAATAGAAAGCCCAGAGATAAATCCATGCACCTACAGACACCTTATCTTTGACAAAGGAGGCAAGAATATACAATGGATTAAAGACAATCTCTTTAACAAGTGGTGCTGGGAAAACTGGTCAACCACTTGTAAAAGAATGAAACTAGAACACTTTCTAACACCATACACAAAAATAAACTCAAAATGGATTAAAGATCTAAACATAAGACCAGAAACTATAAAACTCCCAGAGGAGAACATAGGCAAAACACTCTCTGACATACATCACAGCAGGATCCTCTATGACCCACCTCCCAGAATATTGGAAATAAAAGCAAAAATAAACAAATGGGACCTAATTAAACTTAAAAGCTTCTGCACAACAAAGGAAACTATAAGCAAGGTGAAAAGACAGCCTTCAGAATGGGAGAAAATAATAGCAAATGAAGCAACTGACAAACAACTAATCTCAAAAATACACAAGCAACTCTTACAGCTCAACTCCAGAAAAATAAATGACCGAATCAAAAAATGGGCCAAAGAACTAAATAGACATTTCTCCAAAGAAGACATACAGATGGCTAACAAACACATGAAAAGATGCTTGACATCACTCATTATCAGAGAAATGCAAATCAAAACCACTATGAGGTACCATTTCATGCCTGTCAGAATGGCTCGATCCAAAAGTCTACAAGCAATAAATGTTGGAGAGGGTGTGGAGAAAAAGGAACCCTCTTACACTGTTCGTGGGAATGCAAACTAGTACAGCCATTATGGAGAACAGTGTGGAGATTCCTCAAAAAACTGGAAATAGTACTGCATTGTGATCCAGCAATCCCACTGCTGGGCATACACACTGAGAAAACCAGAATTGAAAGAGACACGTGTACCCCAATGTTCATCGCAGCACTGTTTATAATAGGAGGACATGGAAGCAACCTAGATGTCCATCAGCAGATGAATGGATAAGAAAGCTGTGGTACATATACACAATGGAGTATTACTCAGCCATTAAAAAGAATACACTTGAATCAGTTCTAATGAGGTGGATGAAACTGGAGCCTATTATACAGAGTGAAGTAAGCCAGAAGGAAAAACACCAATACAGTATACTAACGCATATATATGGAATTTAGAAAGATGGTAATAATAACCCTGTATACGAGACAGCAAAAGAGACACTGATGTATAGAACAGTCTTTTGGACTCTGTGGGAGAGGGAGAGGATGGGATGATTTGGGAGAATGGCATTGAAACATGTATAATATCATATATGAAACGAGTCGCCAGTCCAGGTTCGATGCACGATACTGGATGCTTGGGGCTCGTGCACTGGGACGACCCAGAGGGAGGGTATGGGGAGGGAGGAGGGAGGAGGGTTCAGCATGGGTAACACATGTATACCTGTGGTGGATTCATTTTGATATATGGCAAAACCAATACAATATTGTAAAGTTAAAAAATAAAATAAAAAGAAAAATTCAGAAAAAAAAATAACTATAAACACAACCATTTTTTATTGGATGCACAGTATAAAAATGGTATACTTTGGCATCCAAACCTAAAATGTGAGAGCAGAGAAGTAAAAGTATAATATCTGTATGCTGTCATAGTTGTTTCCAACTTAAACTAGGATATTATATTTCTTATATATACAGTAAGCTTATATATATTGTAAGCCTCATAATAGCCACAAAGAAAAACTCTGTAGTAGACAACACAAAAGATTAAGACAAAGAAACCAAAGCATACCACCAGGAAAAGCCATCAAATCTCAAAGGAAGAAAAGAAGAAAGGAACTACAAAAAGTCCAGAAATAATAAACAAAATGGTAATAATAAGTTACCAATTGATAACTACTTTAAATGTATGTAGATGGATTAAATTCTCTAATCAAAGACACAGAATGGCTGAATGGATGCCTACAAGAGACTCATATTAGCTTTAATGACACACCTATGCTGAATGTGAAGAAGCGGAAAAGAATATTCCAAGCAAATGGTAACCAAAAGAAGGCAATGATAGTTACACTTATATCAGACAAAACAACTAACATTACACCTCAAGGAACTAGAAAAAGATGTATAAAATAAGTTCAAAGTTCATATAAGAAGGGAAATAATAAACATGAGAGCAGAAATAACTGAAACAGGGAATAAGAAAACAGTAGAAAAGATCAATGAAATAAAGGGCTGATTTTTAGAAAAGATAAAATTGACAAGCCTTTTTCTCGATTCATGAAGAAAAAGAGAGAGGACTCAAATATAATCAGAAATGAAAGAAGAGACATTATAAATGATATCATACAAATATATTTGAGTGATAAGAGACTACTATGAATAATTCTAAGCCAACACTGAACAATCTAGAAGTAGTGGAAAAGTTCCTTAAAACATACAATCTACCAAGACTGAATCATAGAGAAAATCTGTATATATCAGTTACTAGTAAGGAAACTGAGTTAGTAATCAAAAACTTTCCTACATGTTTTCCTACAAGCCCAAGATCAGATGGTTTCACTGGTAGATTCTACCAAATTTTTAATGAAAAATTAAATGGCAATCTTCACTCTTCTAAAAATTAAAGAGGAGGGAACACTCCCGAGCTCATTTTACCTGTCAGTATTATCCTGATAACAAATCCAGATAAAGCAACTTCAAGAATAAAAAACTAAAAGCCATATCCTTGATGAATATCAGTGTAAAAAAAAAATCTCAACAAATTACTTGCAAACTGAACTCAACAGCATGTTAAAAATATTATACACCATTATCAATATTTATTTCTGGGATGCAAAAATGATTCGACATAGGCAAGTCAGTAATGCGGCATACCACATTAATAAGATGAAAGGTAAAAACCACATCAAAATCTCTAGAGATGTAGAAAAAGGTTTGACAAAATCCAACATCCTTTCATGATAAAAACCTTCAACAATTTGAGTATTAAAGAAATGTACCTCAACATAATACAGTTCTTATATGACAAGCCTACAGGTAACACCACGTTCAATGATGAAAATTTAAGATCAGAAATAAATGAAGGGTGCCCATTCTCACTTCCTCTATTCAATACAGTATTTAAAGTTCTAGCCAGGGCAATTAGACAATAAATAAATAAAAGGCATCCAATTTGGAAAGGAAAAAGTAAAATTGTTTTTGTTGGCAGATGACATCATCTTATATATGGGAAATCCAAAGACTCCAGCAAGAATGTACTATGACAAATTAGCAAAATCATTAAAGTTGCAGGATACCATTCCAACATTCACAAAGCAGTTATATTTCTGTAGACAAAGAACAAACCATCTGAGAAGGAGGTAAAGAAAATCTCATTTACTATAGCATCAAAAACAATAAAATACTTGAGTACATCTAACCAAAGAGGTGAAATATCTATGTACTGAATACTATAAGACATAGGTAAAAGAAATTGAAGGCACAAACAAATGGAAAAATATGCCTTGTTCATGGATCATAAGAACTGGTATTGTTAAAATGTTCATACTACCCAAAATGATAAATTCAACGCATTCCTTATCAAAATTCCAATGATATTTTCCACAGAAATAGAAAAAACAGTCCTAAAATGTATATGGAATCTCAAAGGACCTCAAGTAGCCAAAGCATCCTGTGAAAGAAGAATAAAGCTGGAGGCATTACACTTCCTGGTATCAAACTAAATTCTAGAGTTATAGCAATCAAAACAGTATGGTAATGGCATAAAAAACAGACATATAAGCCAATGGAATAGAATTGAGACCCCAGAAATAAATCCTCACCTCTATGAACACATTATTTGACAAGGGAGCCCAGATGCTCCACTGGAAAAGGATAGTCTCTTCAATAAATAATACTGAAAGCTGGATATTCACATGCAAGAATGAAACTGGAACTCTGTATTACACTACTCACAAAAATTAACTCAAAATGGATTCAACACAAGACCTGAGAATGTAAAACTCCAAGAAAAAAACAGGGAAATATTTCATTGATGTTGAACATCAAATTAAAAAACTTCTGCATAGTCAAAGAAATGATCAACAAACAGACAACCTATGGAGCAGGAGAATATATTTGAACCCATCTATCTGATGAGGGGTCAATATTAAAAAAAAATAAGGAGCTCATACAGATAAATAGAAAACCCTTAATAATTCAATTAAAAGAAGCAAAGAACCTGAACAGACATTTTCCCACAAAAGTGGGAAGCTTGTATCCTATTACCTTGTGGAATTTGTCAGTTCTAGTAGTTTTTGTGTGGAGTCTTTAGGGTTTTCTATGTATAGTAGCATGTCTTCTGCATCTAATTCTCCTTGTTGCAATAACAGGATTATTGGTTTTGTCTTCCAAGATGTGCTGCTTGTATTGATTTCCATCTTTAGTGTATCAGAAACACAGATGGCACACAAGCAGAATAATTATTAATAGTATATTTCCCACTGGATACAGATTAAATAGAGTGAATCTCTAAGTGTTGTTGGAAACCTAGCACTGACAGGAGAAGAAAGCTTCATTTAAAATAAAAACTGTTTGACTGTGCTAGGTCTTAGTTGCAGCATGCGGGATCTATTGCTTGTGACATGCAGAATCTTTAGGTTGAGTATGTGGGATCTTTCTCCCCAAGCAGGGATAAAACCCAGCTCCCCTGCATTGGGTTTTATGCAGGGGATCTGCTCCACCTCGTTGCCACCTCCAGCACGGTACCAACTTGGGGCCAGCTAAAACATCTCACTCAGCAGGCTGAAGAATTAATAGAAAGGGGGAGATATGAGGCCACTCCTCTGGTAATGTTTGTGGCTATGCTTGCTGTGTTGGCTTGTCAGCCGAGGCCTTCCAGCACAGAAAAGGTTCATTGGGCCTATTTGCCTAATCCACCTTCTTTCCAGCCTGTTGACTGGATGAATGAGCCCATTCGTGTTTTTGTTAATGATGCTAATCTTTTGGGCAGGGCTTTCATCTATCCTAGTAATGTTAAAACAGTGGTCAGCACTCCCTTCAATTTTTCAGGCATGTCTGTTTATCCACCTATTTGCTTTGCCATATCTTCGTCTTTACAAGGAGCAGCTCCAGTTTTGAATGGATGCGTTAGCACTTCCTTGCAAGGCATGCTTACTGATTCTCTGAGAAGCAATGGCAAGAGAGACTTTTGGTCTTTACAGCTGCTGATGCTGGGGGCGCAAGAAAGACTATTTGATGCCTTAAAAAAGGCAGCCCCTCATTTAAAGGACTATCCAAGCTGTGCACTCCCCACTCTGGACTCTGATGAACAAGGACTGAAGGTCTGGGAAAGCATAAGCAGAACTTCTGGCTTTCCTCGTTGGAAAGAATGCTTGTATGCTTTTAGGTCACCTATTCCCATTGTTGCCACCAGACATTTTCTGATCGAATGGGGGAGCACCTATCGTTCGGATCAATGATTGAACTTGATTTTTAAAGAACCTTATAGATCCATATGGAATGATTCATTTATCCCATATCCTTTAGCAATTATTAGATGGCATGTTAATGGATGGTTTCCTCCTTTAGTGAGTTTCGGTGGAACAGGTCCCATACAGCCTGAATTATGGAGAGCATTGGCTGATATGGCACCTGTGATTTTACATAGACCTTTAAATGAACAAAGATATATTGTATGGGCCTGCATGCATTCTCCCTATGCCTTTTTGTTGGCCAGAAATCGGAATGATTTGGGAGTTTTTGAAGGAGAAACTGTTTATAACGTCAAATGTGTGAATTGTTTTATATCAAATTGTGTTTATGGAAATGATTATAGTAATTATAAGGCTATGATGATTGTAAAGCAACCACCGTATTTGATGGTTCCTGTAAAATTAGAGGGACAGTGTTTGATGATTATGCATTGAAAGTTTTACATGAATTTAATAGCTTAATTTCTTGACCTAAGAGATTCATTGGAGCTCTGGTTGTGGGAATAACTGCCTTGATTGCCACAATTGTATCAGTTAACGGTTTCTGCTGTTGCCCTGTCACAGAAGTGCATACTGCCTCGTTTGTCAATCATCCGCCCAAAAATGTCTCTGTAGCTCTTACTACGCAGGAAATTATAGATAAGAAAATAGAAAATAAGGTCAGTGCTTTAAAAGAAGCAATTCTGCTTATGGGGCAAGAAATTACAAACTTAAAAATTAAATTGTCTCTAAGGTGCCATGCTGAATTTAAATGGATGTGCGTTACACCTCTACAAGTGAATGAGTCCATGCACTCTTGGGAACGCATTAGGAATCATATTTTAGGCATCTGGAATCATTCAGATTTTAGTATTGATATTTCTAAGTTACATCAGGATATTCAGAATATGAAGCAGGTGGAGTTTGACTTTTATTCTCAATGGCTTTCTAATTCCCTCTTTGAAAATATGGAGGGGTATCTTTCCCATGGATCCTTTTCTACAATAATGATTAATGCAGCCATGTGCTTATGCCTCTTAGTTCTGATTTGTGTAATAGCCCCGTGCCTTTTCAGAATACTCAACCAAAGTGTTTCTGCTCTATCTACTGAGTTTCATACCTACGCTCTAAAAAATAAAAAAGGGGGAGATGTCGGGAGCCACGTTAGGCATTACTGACAAAATGGAGGCATGGCCCCAACCCCCTCTCTTTGTCCCGCAGGCAAGGACCTGGGATGAAGGAGTTAGGCCTTGTGATTCTGAATTGTTTTTTCCTCTCCTCGGCTGGGTTGATTGAAAATGAATATTAAAGCGCTTATTGTTCTTGAGAGGAGCATGAGAAGGCACAAAGCCTTCTGCAGCTGTGCTCAGAGAATAATTCATAAAGTTAATCATTGACATTTGTTTAAGGACTTTTACAAAAGAGTGTTGCAGGATGAGCACATAGGCTGCAGCTTGAGGCCATAGGAGGGATTGCTATCTGGAGTTTACTGTATTTAGGGCTTAGAAATAATTAAAAGAGTTAGAAGTTAAAGATTTAAGGAATGTTGTAATGTAATGTTAGAATATTTTACTATAGCTTATAGAGGTTAGGAATTTTAGAGATACTATAGCTAGAAGCCTTTTTAAGAGATAGTGAGCTCAGGATGTTAGGGGCAAACAGGGTTTAGAAAGATAAGAAATAAACTAAGGAATGTAGCATGAGTTACAATGTAATCACAAGTTAACTATAGGACACATAAGAGGAAGTAGATAATAGATGGTAAAGCTGATTCTGAGAGAATCAGGAACTCTGTTTGAAGGGCACCAATGATTTATGGAGATAATAAATCTGGGTGAGGGGGAACTGAAAATGTCAAACCTCTGACCTAATGCTTTTGTAAAAGTATAAAAGAAAATCTTAAACTTGAAATAAATGCACAGTCCAAGAAAATTGAGAGGCTGCGTCGTTACTCGCCGACACCATCCCCCACTTCAAGTTGAATCCCTGGCTGCTGGAGCTGGACTCCGGCGTATTGGGAGTATGGAGTCTTAGCCACTGGATCACCAAGGAAGTCCTGAAAAAGCTTCTTTGAAGGCAGAACCTGCTTCAAAAACGTGCAGTGATGAGAAGTAGACAAAGGTAAGCTGCATTTTGACCACATTGCCTAGTTCTGGAAAAGCTACGCCTACAGATTCAGGCATCTATTCACTCTGCTGGGACTGAGCCAGTGGTCTCCTTAGTTGTTTAGATCAATTTAGGATGATCCGTGAGTCCTTGATTCTCATATGTAATGTTGTTGTTGTTATTATTGAATTGCTCAGTCGTGTCTGACTCTTTGTGACCCCATGGACTGCAGCACAATAGGTTTCCCTGTCCTTCACCATCTCCCAGATTAAACTCATTTAAACTTACTTAAACATAAACTTAAACTCCCAGATTAAACTTAAACTCATTTCCATTGAGTTCGTGATGCCATCCAATCGTCTCATCCTCATTGTCCCCTTCTCCTCCTGCCTTCAATCTTACCACAGCATCAGAGTCTTCCAATGAGTCGATGCTTTGCATCAGATGGCCGAAGTATTGGAGCTTTAGCATCAGTCCTACCAATGAATATTCAGGGTGGATATTCTTTAGGATTGACTAGTTTGATCTCTTTGCATTCCAAGGACTCTTAAGTGTCATCTCCAGCACCACAATTCAAAGGCATCAATTCTTCAGCGCTCAGACTTCTTTATGGTTCAACTCTCACATCCATACATGATTACTGGAAAAACAATAGCTTTGACTAGACGGACCTTTGTCAGCAAAGTGATGTCTCTGCTGTTTAATATGCTGACTAGGTTTGTCACAGCTTTCCTTCCAAGGAGCAAGCCTCTTTTAATTTCATGGCTTCAGTCACTGTCCAGTGATTTTGGAGCCCAAGAAAATAAAGTCTGTCACTGTTTCCATTTTTTTCCCATCCATTTTCCATGAAGTGATGGAACTGGATGCCATGATCTTAGCTTTTTTAATGTTGAGCTTTAAGCCAGCTTTTCCACCTCCTCTTTCACCTTCATCAAGACACTCTTTAGTTCCTCTTCACTTTTCTGCCATAAGGGTGGTGTCATATCTGAGGTTACTGATGTTTCTCCCAGCAATCTTGATTCTAGCTTGTGCTTCATCCAGCCTGGCATTTTGCATGATGTACTCTGCATATAAGTTAAATAAGCAGGGTGACAATATACAGCCTTCATGTACTCCTTTCCCAATTTTGAAGCAGTCTGTTGTTCCATGTCTGGTTCTAACTGTTGCTTCTTGACCTGCATATAGGCTTCTCAGGAGGCAGATAAGGTGGTCTGGTATTCCCATCTCTTGAAGAATTTTCCAGTATGTTGTTATCCACACAGTCAAAGGCTTTAGCACAGTCAATGAAGGAGAAGTAGATGGTTTTCTGGAATACGTAATGTTAATGTTATGTTTGTTTTACAGAGGAAGCAACAGAATCAGAGAAGTTAAATGACTTGTTCACAATATATAAACTATTCTAGCTTTGGCTCCTAGTTTAAAATATCTATCTGTGACGTTGATTGTAGTGACATTTTTGGTAAAAATATTTTAGTGACTGTATTTGTAATACAAATGATCAAAGTTTCTTGAATAGGGCTGGGGATTTGGCATCCAGACTTATTACAAAGAGGCTTTAATCTGCTCGCCTTGACTTGTTTCTCATCACTGCACAAAATATACATTCCATCCAATTATCGTCCTACTCTGGTTTACCTGCCTTTGCTCACACCCTTATCCCACCACTCGCTTCTTTCATATTTACAACTTTTTTCAGCCTCTGTTTCTACTTGCTATTGGGAGATGTCATGGTGAAATTGAGTATCTTATGTAAGGAGGTGTTTAGTCCCTGTAGGAATATGAGGGAGTGGTGCTCCAGGTTAGTCCCCCTGAGATTTCTCACCTGAGGGGCCCAAGTTCAAGTATCTTTAGTTACGCAGAAATACAAGAAAGCATGTACAAAGTCATTCCAAGTTCTCCAGGGATGAGTTCTCCAGGGCATATGATTCAATGCCATATAATGTTCTAGCATCAGTACACTGAATCACTGAGTTGTATTTATGAGGAAATGGGTTTTGACTAGACGTGAAACTTCTGACAATGTAGTGTGAATTTTAAATTGACAGATTCAATAGGTAAGAAAGTGAAAATTCTGCTGTGGGCTCATTAGTGGGTGTTCCATTTGTAGTTCGTCTTCCACTGATAGTTGGAGATGCTGTTGAAGTGATGTCTCAGTGCTCAGGAATCACTAGACACAGATGAAACGTTTGAGTCAGTAAACTGATGTTGATGCTGGTCAAGTTATTTTTCTCCCCACTTCAGAGAAAGGTTCAGGCAATAATTAGAAGTGTCAAGTACTTTGCATGCACTAAAATCAAATCTTAGAAGTTTGCAACTGGAAGGGAACTTGTTTAACAAGTCCAACACCTACTTTTTTCCATTGTAAGGATGAAACCTGAGGGAGTGATCTGCTCAAGTATTTTGCGTCAGTGAGTTATCAAGAGAGCATTATAGTCTTAGTTGAATATTGTGGAACATCTGTGGTCACTTGCTGTTTACCACTCACATTTTGTTCCATAACATGCTTAAAATCAGTCCTAAAAAGTTTTCATTTTATTTATATTATACTCTAAATTTTCTAATTTCAAAGTCCATCCACTTTTAAATATTGGCATTGAATACACATTATTCTTTCTTAGAAATTTATTTTAAATGTTTGATCTTGTGAGTATATTTTCTTAATTTTAGGTGGTTTTTATATTCTAAACATAATTATTATGGTTAATACAGACATTCAATTTTAATGATGATTTATTCAGAACAAATCAACTTGCCTTCTAGTGTCTACTAATGTCCTACTGATCCTCACCCACGACATTAAATGTCTTCACCTTGCTGTTTCCTTCTGTTCTTCTGGGTTCCACATCATCTTCCTGATGATTTTCAAGTCACCACACAATGGCCAGTAGGCCTTCAATGGGATGCTAAGTTGTCATCAAAAACCTTTGATCTGAGCAGGTCATCTCTCCTCCTTTTGTTTTCTTTATCTCACCTAAGGTACTTCCCACTGATGACATTCTATGATTATATTTCTTTGTACTTTGTCCCAAATCAGAAGTAATCCATACCTCACTGGAATGTCTGAAGCATTTATCACCTCTGCTTCCTAAAAGTGTTGTGCACTTTCCTTTTAGACTCTCTTTTCCTTAAAGGTTTTTTGGATTTTCTTCATTTTTTATTCCTTTATTAATCCAAAGTTGATTTAACATTTATTATGGGTCAGAGGCTGTTATAGACATTGTGAGTATAGCAAAAAACAATAAAAATCTTTGACTCCTGGAGTTAATAGTTTAGTGAGGGAGTTAGAGTTCATATTTATATGTATAATCTAAATCAGTATATATATCTTTTCTGTAAGATGTTATGGAAAAGCCTGGATGAACTTTTTGACAATTGATGGTAATGGACAATGGACAAAGATAGAGCTAGGACTTAGAGAATACCGAGACAAGGATAGAATGTTATTTTGTGTAGTATTTCCAGCTTTTTATTGAGTTGTGGGATTAAATGTGTACCTGAGATTACTGAGCCTAGAAAATGGTAGGTATTCAACCAGTGTTTGTTGAATAATTAATGGTTAACTTCTTGGTGAGAGGGAGAGTAAAAGAGAAAAAATAGAGAGAAAAAACACATTTAAATCACAATTTTGGAATGATCAAAATTGGACTTTTCTTAAATCATCATGACAAAGATGAACCATAAGGAATTAACCCTGAATATTTTCTATGAAGGCCAATTGCAAGATAATTGACTATTATTTCACAGTCTATGAAAAAATCAGTAAACTGAGGTCATTTCACATTATTTACAGACCACCTAAGATCTGAAACACAAGTCCCTTTTTGTTTTTCTGCAGAGTTTTCATATTTAACCAAATCACAAAAGGGATTTTGAACTAGACAAATAGTTATAATAAATAACAATTGACTGTGCTGTATCTTTGAATTATTAGACTAATAAAAAATTTCATGGGTATGTTTTCCAGTTGTTAACTTTTATACTTTATAAAACATTTGTTTTAAGACTATTTTCATTTTCAAGCTACACGAGTTGGAAAAGAATTTTGATATTATTTTGTACTTTTCAGACAAGATTTCTGAGACAGACTTCTTCACTTCCTCCTTTTTTTTTTGCAAAAAGATTCATTAATTTGAATAATTGTCCACTCTCCAAAACTGCCAAACTGAATTTCTGTCAGAATGAGTTCCTCTTTTTATCTTCTCCTAAGAATATCTAGGGTTGAATGAAAACATAGCTATTGAATTGTGACTTCATAATTTATATACTATGCCCATAAATGCAAAATATGCTCCACTATTGAAATGAAAAGGCAAAATCAAAGCTCTGTGGTTGAGTTTATCCTCTTGGGCTTTTCTAACTTTCCTGAACTCCAAGGGCAGCTCTTTGGGATTTTCTTGATTATTTATCTGCTGACACTGATAGGAAATGTCGTCATTATAGTTGTCATCTGCCTGGAACAGAGCCTGCATGTTCCCATGTACCTGTTCCTCCAAAACCTGTCTGTGGTGGATGTTAGTATCAGTGCAGTCATTATGCCCGAAATGCTGGTGGTTCTCTCCAATGAAAAAACGTTAATTTCGTTTGTGAGCTGCTTTGCACAGATGTATTTTATTCTTTTTTTTGGTGGGACTGAATGTTTTCTCCTAGGGGCAATGGCTTATGACCGATTTGCTGCAATCTGCTCTCCTCTGAGCTACCCAATGATTATGAACAAACGAGTTTTTATGAAATTAGTTACAGGCTCATGGACTTTGGGTTTCATGTTAGGTACTGTGCAAACAACATGGGTTTCTAGTTTTCCCTTTTGTGGCCCCAGTGAAATCAATCACATCTCTTGTGAAACTCCAGCAGTGCTAGAGCTGGCATGTGCAGACACATTTTTGTTTGAAATCTATGCCTTCACTGGCACCATTTTGATTATCATGGTTCCTTTCATGTTGATAATTCTGTCTTACATTCGAATTCTCTTTGCCATTCTGAAGATGCCATCAACCACTGGGAGGCAAAAGGCCTTTTCCACCTGTGCCTCCCATCTCACATCTGTTACCCTCTTCTATGGCACAGCCAGTATGACTTACTTACAACCTAAATCTGGCTACTCCCCAGAAGCCAAGAAGCTGATGTCCTTGTCTTACTCACTTTTAACACCTCTGCTGAATCCACTGATCTACAGTCTAAGGAACAGTGAGCTGAAAAGAGCTTTGATAAAATTATGGCGAAGAAAAGTGGATTTACATACATTCTGACTATGCTGAGAGGTCTATGTGATGTTACTGCTGGACTGAACTTTATTTAAATTTAATAAATGGTAAAGACTGTTTGCATTTCTTGGTATGAATATGCTTAATTTTTGAGTTCTGCAAATTTGATAATATAGAACATCTTTATATATTAATGGTTTTATTCTTTTTTCATAGGTGCATAATACTCCTTAATTTTAGGTGACACACAGTTTCTTCAAAAAGTTGTTTATTGGTGGCCATATGGGTGTGTGTTAATTTTTTGTTCCTCTAGAGAATGCTAAATAAAGAAACTAGTTTTATACTTTCACAAACATTGTTGCTTTAATTTCTGTAGTGTAGGTTTCACAGTATGGTTTTCATAGAGTAAATAATCTGAGTTTTCAAACTTTTATGAATGTGACCAAACGTTTAAAAAATGATACTAACAATTTTGTATTGATTCTGAAAGCCCACTCTGCCCTACTGAGTAGTTTCATCTCCAGGAAACCAACAAATAGAGAGATGAGCTTTTTATTTTTTGAGTGAAAATATGTCCATGCATGAGTTGAAAAAAACAGCTCATTATTGAGAAAGACCACACTGGTTCTATTCAAGGACCTACAGACACTATAATCCAGAACTTTATTTCATTTGGTTATTTTAGAATATATTCTTCCAGTGCGTTACTATTTTTGAGAGTAATTTATCATATTTCATTTTCACTTATAAGCCATGGTCTGGAAATCTTGTCAAAATTTCTGTTATAGAGCAAAAATGCCCTCAACACTTCAACATTTGTCAAACAGTATATAATTTTTTTTTCTTGTAGAATATAAACATGATAAATTGTGCCTGTTTTCTATTATCCATGAATCATATCAATCTATGTGTATCTTTTACACATAGAAAGAATAATTAGACACTGCAAAAATATACTATCTCATTCTTGTTTCCTATTTTAATGTTGCTAGAAGACAACAGAAAGTGTCTGACATTGAATCTACACCAAAGGAGTACCACTGTTTGTTTCAGCTAAAGTGACATTAAAAAAAGAGGTTGGAGCACTTTATGAAACAATCATTGATTTTTGAAAGCATTTAAAAAATAATTTTATTTGTTTATTTCTGACTGCACTGGGTCTTTGTTGCTTTGTGTGGGCTTTCTCTAGTTGTGAAGAGTGGGAGCTACTCTCTAGTTGCTATGCGTGGACTTCTCATTGTGGTGGCTTTTCTTGTTGCAGAGCACAGGCTCTGGGTGCTAGGGCTTCAGCAAGGTGCAGCACATGGACTTGGCAGTTGTGGCTCACAGGCACTAGAGCACGGGCTTAGTAGTTGTGGCATGGGGGCTTAGTTGTCTGCAGCATGTAGAATCTTCTTGGATCGGGGTTGAACCCATGTGCCCTGCCTTGGCAGGCAGATTCTTCTACACTGCACCACCAGGGAAATCCAGTGAAACAACCATGGATTTTGATGGGAAAAAACTTTCCTTTATACTCATATATACCCCTGCCAAAAATGGGAGTAGAGCGCAACTTCAACTTTCAACAAAATAAAACAAAACAGAGAAACTTCATTAGCAGGTTGCTGAAATCTTGTGAATAATATATGAATGTTGTACAATAGTGTTCCTGGTAAGACATCAAAGAAACATCTATAAAAAACTTTAATTGAATCTCATCCCTTGATATCCTGAAATTTCTTTCTCATAACTCTTATAAGGACTAATTAAGTAAAACTTATCTAAAAACAGATAAGAAAATGAAGCTAAAAACAGAGTTTCCTGTTAATCATTCTTTAGTTCACTTGTTCATGTACTGATTACATAATAATCAATAAAACAACCAATTTCTCTTTTTAAATGCTTTAATTTTTGTCTTTTTACCAGTTTTATTGGGGTATAATTGACAAAATTGTATGTATTTAAAGTGTACAAAATGATGATTTGACATATATATAGGTTGTGACATGATGGCCACAATCAAGTTAATTAACACATCCATTACCTCACATAGTCACCTCTTTGGGAGTTTGAGAACACCTGAGATCTACTCTCTTAGTCAATTTCAAGTTGACCACAGTTATGTCAGGGGAGTGTGTAATTTCCTATTGACCACAGTTATGTCAGGGGAGTGTGTAATTTCCTCAGTTCTGTCTCATCACAACAAAAAGTTGAAGCAATGGACCAGTGTTACAGCTCCGTGTGACAGGTCAGTTTTATTTAGAAAATAAAGGAAAATACATCCTTGAGGCATGAGGGCATACTGACCCAAAAGATGAGAAGAGAAGAGAGAGAGAGAGAGACCCCTGGCCCTTTGGCTCCTCTTTTTATATGTTTTTTCTCCTCCCTCTGGGCCTGCCCTATGTAAATTGGGATGGCCGGGAGTGCTGTTTGTTCTACGGGGGGGGGCCTCACTCCAGTCCCCGGACCTTCTTTTGTTCTATTTTCGTGGGCTTTTCCCTTCCTTTTCTTTTAGCCACCGCCATTCTGGCCTCCTTTTTCCTATTCTAACTACCTAACACTCCCCGCTCAAGAGATGGGAGGCCCAATTCTTTGGGAACAGGGGCGGCAAGGTCTTTCTGGCTTCTTTCTGCTGAACTGGGATGGTGAGGGGTATTGGGCCTCCCCCTCTTGCTAGTCTCAAGCCTCAGAGTCCTTAGAGTTGTGTCCATCTAAGGGTGAGTGATATTTTCTGTGGTTGGCTGTAGTTTTATATCCTTGTTGAACTTGCACTGCTTGTTGACTTGGGCAGACACAAAACAGGTTGCTGCTGTTAAGTTGCTTCAGTCGTATCTGACTCTGTGCGACGCCCATAGATGGCAGCCCACGAGGCTCCCCCATCCCTGGGATTCTCCAGGCAGGAACACTGGAGTGTGTTGCCATTTCCTTTTTCAATGCATGAAAGTGAAAAGTGAAAGTGAAGTCGTTCAGTCGTGTCCGACTCTTAGCGACCCCATGGACTGTGGCTCACCAGGCTCCTCCGTCCATGGGATTTTCCAGGCAAGAGTGCTGGAGTGGGGTGCCATTGCCTTGTCCGACAAAACAGGTTAGACAATTGATAATACGTGGAGCAATCATGAGCAGCATCAATATAGGGATAACAAGGACTAGTAGGGGCATTAGCCAACTCCAAATTTCCTTCACCAGGAGGGTCCCCCAAAGAGGGATTGTAGCCACCCTGAGAACTCTCCAGCTCGTTCTTTGAGATCCTGTAGCATCTGAATGTTTTTCTTGAGGACTGTGAGACTTTCTTTAGCTTAGCTGGAGATATTTACCCAGAAACAACATGTCTTATTCAAGATGGCTCAAGTCCCTCCTTGTTCAGGGATCAGAAGCTCTATCTCTTGTCTGTTTTGGAGTGCAACCCTGCCAAGCTGTGTTGACTCTTTAGAGCTGTCCTGAGAAGTCTTATCCCCTAATTTTGGGGGTGTTCATTAGAATGGCACTCATTTGTAGTTCTGAATAGGTATCTGAGATATCCCAGGGGCTTACAGGTGTATTGAGTGTCCTCTTCTGTTTTCTTCCACAGCTTGACTCATGAGTAGTGAATCCAGAAGTCATTTCCTGGTACCTTGACTGCTGTGGGGGTAGAAAGTATTACGTGGTAGGGGCTGTTCCATGTGGGCTGAAGTTGAGCCTTTGGGGACCCATCTTTCCAGACTTTAATTAGGACTGAGTCCCTGGAGCATATAGTGGTGACTCCTTGGAATCTTTTGGGTCCTAGTTGACACCCTACAAGTGTATATGTTATTGGAATTGCCCAATGGCCGTGGTATAAGAGCAGAGGGTCTGAGCCTCTGGATCTAGGAAGAGGTTATTGACATTTTGTCATTGACAAAAGGTCTCTCATATAGCATCTCATAAGGACTACGATCAACCTGTTCCTCAGGGGCAATACAGACATGGAGGAGAGCTATTGGTAAAGCCTCCTTCCATCCCAGGGAGGTCTCCTGGGTTATCTTTTTTATCACTGATTTTAAGAATTGGTTGGCTCTTTCTACTTTTCCTGAAGACTAAGGCCTCCAGGCACAATGTAGATAAGTAATGCCCATTGTTTTAGAGATCCCTTGGGTGACTTTAGAGTAAATGATGTCCCATTGTCACTTAGTAATGACCTGGGCAGACCAAATCTTGGAAAGATTTCATGGAGCAGTTTTCTTACCACCTCCTCAGCCTTCTCAGTCCAGGTAGGAAAGCCTTCAATCCATCCTGTGAATGTATCTATCATGACTAATAGGTATTTATACCCTTGAGAAACTGGCATCTGGGTGAAGTCCATCTGCCAGTCCTGTTGGACAGGCTGGGCCATCTGGGGTCTTCAAGCTCCTTGGGGATTGTTTAACTGGCAAGTGGGACAAGAGGAGACCATTTGCCTTATAGTCGTTTGGAGGCTTGTTCCTCTGAAGGATCTTTCTAGTAATCTTTGGAGGGCCTTTTCCCCTAAATGAGTGGTTGCATTTAAGGAGTTAATCAACTTCCATTGGAGGTTCCCAGGCAGAAAAAGGAGTTTCTCCTTTTGGAACCACCCCATATGATCTTCTTGAAAGCCCTCACTTTTAGCTTTAAGAGTCTCACCTTCAGTATATGAAGGAGTTTCTGGCAAGTTAGTCTGTGGAACTAAGGTGGCAACCCCTATTAAGTCATTGTTCTGTAACGCTGCTCTCTTAGCTGCCTGATCGGCTGCTTGGTTCCCTCATACCACTTCCGTGCTCCCTTTTTGGTATCCTTCACACAGATCAGAAAATGATCCCTTTCCCAGATGTGCTCAGGGTCATTATAATTCCAACTAGGATCTAAGGAGGGGACTGTAGTTTCCCCTACTGGGTATTTATCACTTGACATGTGAAGCCCTGTTGCATACCTTTGGGCTTCCTTTAAGACCCTAGTATGCTCAGGGTCAGATAAAGTTTGACTAAATATGACCTTGATGTCCTTCCATGTCAAGTCAAAGGCTAAGGTAATGTGTTGGAATGTATCTATATATTTGCCTGGGTGATCTGTGTAGCTTCCCAGGTCTTGTTTGATCTCTCTTAGTTCTAAAAGGGAGAAGGGCTTATGGACCTGGGTTGGTCCAAATTCTCCTCCAGTTTTGACTAAGGGACATACTTGAGTTGGCTTTTGTGGAGAGGGTGCTCCCTGATTTGGGGGCATGTTTGGATACAAGGAAGGAGCACCAGGTAACTCAGGAGCTGTGGGATGTGAGCCTTCATGGGGAGCCGGGGTTCCTTTTCTTGGTTGTCTGTGCCTAACATCATTTGCCTAGTAGGCTCACTTTTAGGGGGTACAACAATCCCATACTTAAGACAGAGTTCCTTCATGTCTCTTAGTTGGAAGAAACTTTGGAATAGGGGATGTCTGTCCATTTCCTTTGTCTTTTGCAGAATAATTCTAACTGCAGGATGGTATTGTAATTTAAACTCCCACCCTCAGGCCAGTGTTCCTTGTCCCCTAGAGGATACCATGGCCATGCAGTGGTGCAAAAGAATTTTAAGCGACTTCTCCTTAGAGTTAGAGGATCAAACAGCTTCCAGTTGTCAAGGATGCATCTCAAGGGCATCTGTGGGGAAGTGGATTGGTTATTTCCCATCTGAAAGACAGTCATGACAGGGAGGAAAAGAAAAAACTAATAGGCCTCCTTCAATTTTGATGGGTGGACTTCCTTAGGGGTGAGTCTTTTTGAAATTTATCCTACCCAGTACTGTTGTAACCTGAGAGCCAGGCATCCCCGAGTCAGGGTGCAGATCCCCAGGCAAGCTGAGGCATGACAGCCTCCTGGAGATCTAATCCCCAGGCAGGTTGAGGCATGTCGGCCTCCTGAGAATTGGGTCCCTGGGCAGGTCGAGGCATGTCGACATCCTGGGACCCCTGGACTGGTGGATCCCTGAGCAGGTTGAGGCATGACAACCTTTTGAAGACCAGATCCCTAGGCAGGTCGACCTCCTGGGACCCCAAGACTGGACTGGGCGTCCCCAAGGTCTCCAGTGTGCCCAGTGCTGGGTCAGATTAAGGGGTTGCAATTTTAACTTATTGCCTGTTTGTTCACTGCAGATGGGAATAGATATCATGATGTAAAGAAATCCAAGCCTGTGCCCTGAGACTGGGAACCTGGTGAAGCAGCCATAAGCCATATCCACTTACTGCTCTGAGAGAATGTATGTCACTGATTTCCTCCCCTGCTACTGCTGCTAAGTCGCGTCAGTCGTGTCTGACTCTGTGCGACCCCATAGACGGAAGCCCACCAGGCTCCTCTGTCCCTGGGATTCTCCAGGCAAGAACACTGGAGTGGGTTGCCATTTCCTTCTCCAATGCATGAAAGTGAAAAGTGAAAGTGAAGTCGTTCAGTCATGTCTGACTCTTAGTGGCCCCATGGACTGTAGCCTACCAGGCTCCTCCATCCATGGAATTTCCCAGGCAAGAGTACTGGAGTGGGGTGCCATTGCCTTCTCCGGATTTCCTCCCCTAGTCCTCCATAATAGCAGGTTAGGGTGTCTACAATGGTAAACATTTCATTGTCATAGACCCACTTTAGGTAATAACAGAAGTAATGACAAAGGAGTGGGTTATCTGGCCCTGCTAGGGGCATTAAGAGTATTTTAATAATAAGCGGAGTGGAGCAATGTTGCCCCAGAGGGGGCAGGGTCCTGGTGGTAGGAGTTAGTAATTGGCTTAAAACAGATTGATAAGAGGCAACAGACCAGATGTTCCATAAAAGTGGAGTGGAGATTTGATCTGGGGATATGTTTGTAACTTTAGGAGAAGGGTGGTAAGGGTTTGGGCCCAAACGGCCTGCAGGGCTAACTCCCAAAGTGGCAAACATTATCCCTGGGAGCCCAATTGCCTTTGAAGGGATGCCAGCAGACGGACTTCTAGCAGGCATTGTGTGCCTGTCTCCCACCCTAGCGGGTTCACTGAGAGATGCTGATGTTGCACATGTAGGAAACATGGAAGATGAAGGCCTGAATATCTAGAGGGATTGGATATTATACAGTATTTCCCTCCCAAGGACCAGCTATTTTCTGGTTGTCCCTCCAGAAGATTGTAGAGGCAACATTGTGTGCCTGGACAGGGTTCAGAAAAAGAACATGAAACAGGAGGGAAGGGGGCAGGGCACAATTTTTGAAAAAATGAGATAGCACACGGGCATAACATAAACGGATTAAAATCAGTTGGGTCCAAGATGACAAGTCAAATTCAAGTAAACCTTAATCCTCAATCTATAAGCTAAATGAAACACTCAGAGGTGGCAGGACAGTTCCAAGGCACTGTCAAAAGATGGAGGAGTGAATGATTCCCCAGTTGTTGGGATGATCGTCCCACTCATTAGCATATGAATTCACCCAGCTCGCAAAACCTAGCCAGACTGAATTCCATGGCCTAAACCTTTGCCCTCTGCAATGGCCCGCGCCCTGCAGGGTGTGCTTTTGTTGAATGTGGACAAATCCACCTCTTACCTATCGCTGTGTTTCTCACTGAATTTTTGCAGTGAGACATCAGAGCCTGAGCTTCATTAGGTCCTGAAGCCAGGCATCACGGGTTTTAGCTGGGCTCGAGTCCTAGGAAAGAGGAGCTGAAGGATGGGAGGAAAAAGCAGTGGGAAAAACATGCCAAGGAATCCCCTTTGTAACCTGCCAGAAAATCTGCTAAATACCTGACCTGTGCTCACAGTTTTCACTGGCCTGATCCTTGGCGCAAAGAAGATTAAGGACAGAAGAAGCCCCACCGGCTTGGGTAACAGCTGGTGGGGCCCAGCAGATAATGGACCCTTTGGGACACATTGAGGAGTAGACCCTGCCAGAGTCCCTCAGTTGCACCCACTGCCACTTGCCTGTTAGCAGGGGGTTTGAAGAAATAAGAAATGAGAGATTGTAAAGGAATTAAGATTTTGTTATGCATATGTCCTTCCAGCCACAGGAGGGAGGCCCTCCTACCTTTAACCAGAGGTTTTCTGGAATCTGAGACGGAGCCGCATGAGCTTTCTGCTGAGTTTTTCACTGTCCCAGTTTCCAGCACGTTGGGCTTCTTGTTACTTCCCCTGTGCTGTGTTTTCTTCGTGTTCAGCTTCCACTGTGGGAGCTTTCACCGAGTCGGGCTCCTGCTGTGCAGCCATGTTAAATCCGAGTCACAGCACCATAGATGTTGGGGGAGTCTGTAATTTCCTCGGTTCTGTCTCTTCACAATAAAAATGTGAAGCAACGGATCAGCGTTACAGCCTTCGGACGGACCAGTGTTACAGCTCTCAAACAGACCAGTGTTAACAGCTCCATGTTACAGCTCAGTTTTATTTAGAAAACAAAGGAAAATACATCCTCAAGGCATGAAGTCATGCCGACCCAAAAGACTCGAAGAGAAGAGAGAGAAGGACCCCCGGCCCTTGGGCTCCTCTTTTTATATGTTTTTTCTCCTCCCCCTGGGCCTGCCCTATGTAAATTCGGATAGCCAGGAGTGCTGTTTGTTCTACCTGAGGTCCTCACTCTGGTCCATGGACCTTCATTTGTTCTATTTTTGCTGGATTTTCCCTTCCTTATCTTTTAGCCACTGCCATTCTGGGCTCTTTTTCCTATTTTAATTACCTCATGATTACCATGCTGTATATTATTCACTTAGTAACTGAAAGTTTGTACCCTTTCACCAACATCTCCCCATCTCCCCACAATCATCTCCTCCATCCTGCCCCAGCCAGCCCTGGCAACCACCATTCTACTCTCTATTTCCATGAGCTAGACTTAGAATAACATGAATGCTCTAACCAAGATGGCCTTCACTGTCCATCTTAGCCTGAGTCAGCTTTAGACAGGCTTTTTTTCCTGATCATAATCTCTGACCTTCCTTTTCTCAGAGTGCTTTAGAAAATTTGCAAGCATTCTTTCTCTGCCTCCTTTGAAACTATCCTGTCATAAAAATATGGGAAAGTCTACTTTTCTTTGGGGGCAGTGATTTAAGAAGCACAGGTAGCCTATGATTCCCCTCACCCCAGGTTTTAAAATCTCTCCAGCTCTTTGTTTCAGCAGAGGTTGAGTCAGTCTCTCATCCCTATTGCAACAGTCTTGAGTAAAGTCTCTTTTGCCTATTTAACTTTGTCTAGTATAATTCTTTGCCAGCTTTTTAATACTAATTTCATATAGAATGAAAACTGAAAAAAAGTGAAACTTCCAACCCACCAGGGAGCTTACTGTATACCTGTATATGGTTTTACCATTTCATTGTCTTCATTAACATAACTTTATTATTCCCAGGGGATTCCCTGGTGGCTCAGTGATAGAGAATCCACCTGCCAATGCAGGAGACACAGGGATACCTGGGCTTAGAAGATCCCATGGAGAAGGAAATGAAAACCTACTCCAGTATTCTTTCTGGAAAATCCCATGGATGAAGGAGCCTGGCAGGCTACAATCCGTGGGGCAACAAAAGAGTCAGACATGACTGAGTGACTGAGTGCACACACATGCTCACACTGAGGACAGTAGCCCAGAGACAGCCACTCAGTAGCTCTGAGTGAACTGCTCTAGAGAGGTGGGGGAGAAGCCAGTATATGTATACATTTTTGGCTAAGAAATTAGTCAAGCATACATCTTGGTAAAACGTGTTAATCACATCATCTTGGTAAAAGATGCTAATCATGAAGAATGGATACATCAAGTAAATGATTTTAGTGCTTTGTGTATGGAAAATGCAAGAATCTGGGGTCACTGAGATTCATCCTGACATACACATCTAAACTGTTACTATTTGGGTGGGGGGCTCGCTTAATCCAGAGCACAGAACATCTCATCCTGTTCTTTCCATCCAAAATTCCCCAAGAGTGGCACTGTTGCTTGCAACAACCATTTGTATAACTGGATAAGGATGTTCTTTCTGAGCTTGCATCTCATAGGTGCTGACCAGAAAAGTTCAAACTGGCTGATTCAGATTGCAATTCTGCCCAAAGTCAGAGTGTGATTAGGGTAGGTAGTAAATCCAGGTTTGTTATCATTGGCTTAAGCTCAACTGACATCATTTTAGGCCTGTGATTTTTCTGCTTAATAGTCTGCAAGTCCTACCTGAATAATCTCCCTCAGCCCTCTAAGCTTTCATTAGCAGTATCCTTAAGACACCTTTTGATTCTTCCCTTTACTCTCATCCTAGTGCCGATGTCATCCTCTAGTGTTTCATTATCAGTGCACTGATGGTGTGATATTTCAACTAAGAATGGAAGGATGAGTGCTATCTTATTTGTATCGAGCCAATTTTGTGTATGTGAAGCTTATGCAGACACTGGTGGGAGGGAGAATGACCAGTTTGAGAGAGGGAAAGAAGCCATTAATATTTATTCAACAACAGCTGTTGACTGACTTGTATGTACCAGATACACTGTTAGGTGTTCAGAACATAAAGATAACAAGATAGCACAATGAGAGAGACAGCTATTGTAGAGGAACAGAGTTTGCCACCCCAAAATATGCCTCTTTGGCACTTTTTAAATTTTAAGCTGGTTATTTCTAAGAAACAGCAGACAGGAAAAACTCGGAAAACCTTGTAGGAGTTACCTTTTATAAGAAACATTTGTACGAGAAATTTCTACTTGTAAGATGTCTTCCTGGTTCGATATAGAAGAAGATGATGAGCAAATCTCTTGAAACTCTTATAATGAGCCAAGCAAGGATTTGAAACTGCAAAACAGCCCTACCCTATCCTTATTTAGTGTGTTTTTCCTGATAACCTCCCATAACTGACTCTCCCCCAACCTCTCAACATCCTCTTTTGTCTTCATCTGAGGATAGTATTTAGGGCTTCCCAGGTGATGCTACTGGTAAAGAACCCAGGAGTTGGTGATGGACAGGGAAGCCTGGCATGCTGTAGTTCATGGGGTTGAAAAGAGTTGGATATGACTGAGCTACTGACCTGAACTGAACTGACAAATGCAGGAGTTGTAAGAAATGCAGGTTCAATCACTGGGTCAGAAAAATCCCCTGAAGTAAGGCATGGTAACCCAGTCTGGTATTCTTGTCTGGAAAATCCCAAGGAGAGAGGATCCTGGCAGGCTACAGTCCATAGGATCACAAAGTGTTGGACATGACTGAAGTGATTTAGCAAGCAAGCTAGCACAGTATTTAAGAGGAGGACTTTGATTATTTTGATGGGTTAATCAGTTCTCCTGGGTCTTTCCCATGTATATATGTTATTAATTTTTTTCTGATTTTCTCATGTCAATTTAATTCTTAGACCAGCCAGAAGCATTTAGAAGAGTAGAGAAAAATGCCTTCCTCCTGACTCTATTGAATAAATACAATAAATATATAATTATGGTTGCATTAGGAGTTTCCCTGGTGGCTTAGATGGTAAAGAATCTGCCTGCAATGCAGGAGACCTGGGTTTAATCCCTGGGTCGGGAAGACTCCCTGGAGAAAGGAATGGCCACCCACTCCTGGAGAATACCATTGATAGAGGAGCCTGTTGGGCTACAGTCCATGGGGATGCAGAGTCGGACACAACTGACTAAACACACATGCAAGTACACATGGCTGTATTAACTGTTACAAAGGAAAAGCTCAAGCAGCCTAGACGTTATAACAGGAAGACCTTATGTAACCTGGAGGGAGTGGCTTGGGGGAGGAACGACACTAGAGAAGGACAGGGATAGCCTCCAGAGAAAGTGACATTTAAAGGCTGATAGGAGTTAGCCAGGCCCACCTGCAGAGTGTGTGGATCCATCCAAAATGTGAAGGGACTTGATGTCATTCCAGAAAAGGGAGAAGACCGGAGACAGAGAGGAGGAGTGAGATGAAGAGGTAGGCAGAAGCCAGAACATGCCAAGTCTGATGACTACAGTAAGAACTCTGAACTTCACCTACTACGGATAGGTGACCAGGGATGTGTAGAGCAAAGCAGTGACATGGACATGCTTGTACTTCAAAGTGCCTTTCTGGCTGCTGAGTAGATAATTCATGGGACGATTTCAGGACTGGAAATAGGCAAGGAAGAGGCAACTGCTCTAGCCCAGGTGAGAGTAACATGGCTTGGGCTAGGATAATGGCAGTGGGAATGGAGCAGTATGAATGATTCCATCCATATTTCAGAAATCAAATTGCAGGACTTGGTAATAGATTGTATGTAGGGGAGGGGTAGAACAGAAAGAGGTGTCAAGGATGAACTCATATTTCTGGAGCAAAGTGGGTGGGACTTCCAGTTTTTGAGATGTGGAACACTGGAAGAGAAGACTTTTTAGGGTGAAATCCAGTTTTGGAGGAGTGAAGTTTGAGATGTCTCTGTGAAATCAAAGTCAAGTAGATAGCTTATAGGGATGTATAGGTCAGGCTCAGAATGGAGATCTGTATTAGGGAAACAGAGCTACAGAGCGCTAGAGAGAGGTCTTCTTAAAATGGAGAAATCACAGAATGAAGTTCCATGGAAAGAATCCAAAAAAGAAGAAGGGATACTGAACCACTGGGGTCAGGCTTTGGGGTGATGTGTTTCTATTTGAGGAAAAGATAGACACAAATCAACAAAGTGATAACATGGGTAACGGAGAAAGAACTAGAAAGCTGTGAAGTTATAGGAATTCCAGGGACCAAGGAACTCATATTAGGAGGTTAGGGGACAGGGTACATGGGACAGAGAAGGTGGATCTGGGAAGCAATCCCTAAGCACTAAATGAAGGAAAGTTCCCGAAGAAGTTGGGTTAATTACGCCAAAAAATGGACTAACTTCTCACTGCCATCTAGTAGCTCAATCATGTAATTGCTATAATCTCACCCCAGCAGGTCCAGGGAGCTAAGCTTATCCATAGTTCATCCAATCATTCCTGATGAACTCACAGGAAATACTAGAATCAATCACATCACAATGGATTTAGAAGGAGGGTAAATGTAGTGGCAAGTTTCATGTCCTTAGTAGGTGTAGATGTATCTATCTTTTTGTTAGGCTTGGAAGCAGAAGTGCTGAGTTGAATTCTTCCTCCTTCCCCTCTTTCCCCATCTCCTTTCCCAATATTTCTCTCTTCTTTTGCCAACACAACCACCAGCATTACATCATCATCATAATCATCAGCACCTGACACTTTACACACTCATGGATTTCTCCTGTTATCTCATTTGAGTATTTGTTCATAAATTAAAAGTCACTTATTGGATAGCCACCATGTGCTGACTGCTGTGCTAGATGTTAAGCACAAAGATCAGGTACAAGCACTCATTTCTAGGGACTTATAATTGAATACTGAAACAGATAAGTTAATTTCTACCACCTTGTGTGGTGAGTGTTACAATTGTGGTTAAGACTTATAACTGGGAGACTTTGCTGGGTAAGCCCTTTAGGACTAGCAATCAGGGAAGGCTTCCCGAAGGAGGTGATTGTTGAAAGGTTGTTGCTGAACCATGAAAGATGCTGGGATTTTTGGCTTCCAGAGGAGAAGAATTCAATCCGGGGCCAGAGACGAGGCTTGATCGCTCAGAGCTTTTGTGTAATAGAGTTTCAGTTCAGTCAGTTCAGTCCCTCAGTCGTGTCCGACTCTTTGTGACCCCATGAACCGCAGGACACCAGGCCTCCCTGTCCATCACCAATTCCTGGAGTCCACCCAAACCCATGTCCATTGAGTCAGTGATGCCATCCAACCATCTCATCCTCTGTCGTCTCCTTCTCCTTCTGCCCTCAATCTTTCCCAGCATCAGGGTCTTTTCAAATGAGTCAGCTCTTCGCATCAGGTGGCCAAAGTATTGGAGTTTCAGCTTCAAGATCAGTCCTTCCAAGGAACACCCAGGATTGATCTCCTTTAGGATGGACTGGTTGGATCTCCTTGCAGTCCAAGGGACTCAAGAGTCTTTTCCAAAAGCACAGTTCAAAAGCATCAATTCTTCAGTGCTCAGCTTTCTTTATAGTCCAACTCTCACATCCATACATGGCCACTGGAAAAACCATAGCCTTGACTATACGGATCTTTGTTGGCAAAGCAATGTCTCTGCTTTTTAATATGCTATCTAGGTTGGTCATAACTTTCCTTCCAAGGAGTAAGCATCTTTTAATTTCATTAAAATTAAAAGGTATATAATTAATATAACATAGAGTTTCATTAAAGTATAAAAGAGATAGAGAAAGCTTCTGACATAGACATCAGAAGGGGGCAGAAAGAGTGCCCCCCCCCCCCCAGTGTTAGCAATGGAGTTATATACCTTTTAATTAGTTATTACAATGAATCAAAAGAATGTCTGGAGGTTGTAAAGATCTTACTAGACCCACTCCCATAATTTACATTTTAAGATAGCAGGATTAGCCAGAAGGTTTTCAGGAAGGAGAAACTGTCCTCAAGCAGGAAATATTGCTGTTGTATAAGCAGCCATGAAGAGATACCCCACGCCCAAGGTAAGAGAAACCCAAGTAAGACGGTAGGTGTTGCAAGAGGGCACCAGAGGGCAAACACACTGAAATCATAATCACAGAAAACTAGTCAATCTAATCACACTAGGACCACAGCCTTGTCTAACTCAAGGAAACTAAGCCATGCCCATGGGGCAACCCAAGACGGGCGGGTCATGGTGGAGAGATCTGACAGAATGTGGTCCACTGGAGAAGGGAATGGCAAACCACTTCAGTATTCTTGCCTTGAGAACCCCATGAACAGTATGAAAAGGCAAAATGATAGGATACTGAAAGAGAAACTCCCCAGGTGAGTAGGTGCCCAATATGCTGCTGGAGATCAGTGGAGAAATAACTCCAGAAAGAATGAAGGGATGGAGCCAAAGCAAAAAGAATACCCAGCTGTGGATGTGACTGGTGATAGAAGCAAGGTCCGATGCTGTAAAGAGCAATATTGCATAGGAACCTGGAATGTCAGGTCCATGAATCAAGGCAAATTGGAAGTGGTCAAACAAGGCATGGCAAGAGTGAATGTCGACATTCTAGGAATCAGCGAACTGAAATGGACTGGAATGGGTGAATTTAACTCAGATGACCATTATATCTACTACTGCGGGCAGGAATCCCTCAGAAGAAATGGAGTGGCCATCATGGTCAACAAAAGAGTCTGAAATGCAGTACTTGGATGCAATCTCAAAAACGACAGAATGATCTCTGTTCGTTTCCAAGGCAAACCATTCAATATCACAGTAATCCAAGTCTATGCCCCAACCAGTAATGCAGAAGAAGGTGAAGTTGAACGGTTCTATGAAGACCTACAAGACCTTTTAGAACTAACACCCAAAAAAGATGTCCTTTTCATTATAGGGGACTGGAATGCAAAACTAGGAAGTCAAGAAACACCTGGAGTAACAGGCAAATTTGGCCTTAGAATATGGAATGAAGCAGGGCAAAACTAATAGAGTTTTGCCAAGAAAATGCACTGGTCATAACAAACACCCTTTTCCAACAACACAAGAGAAGACTCTATACATAGACATCACCAGATGGTCAACACCGAAATCAGATTGATTATATTCTTTGCAGCCAAAGATGGAGAGGCTCTATACAGTCAGCAAAAACAAGACCAGGAGCTGACTGTGGCTCAGACCATGAACTCCTTATTGCCAAATTCAGACTTAAATTGAAGAAAGTAGGGAAAACCACTAGACCATTCAGATATGACCTAATTCAAATCCCTTATGAGTATACGGTGGAAGTGAGAAATAGATTTAAGGGCCTAGATCTGATAGATAGAGTGCCTGATGAACTATGGAATGAGGTTTGTGACATTGTACAGGAGACAGGGATCAAGACCATCCCCATGGAAAAGAAATGCAGAAAAGCAAAATGGCTGTCTGGGGACGCCTTACAAATAGCTGTGAAAAGAAGAGAAGCAAAAAGCAAAGGAGAAAAGGAAAGATATAAACATCTGAATGCAGAGTTCCAAAGAATAGCAAGAAGAGATAAGAAAGCCTTCCTTAGCGATCAATGCAAAGAAATAGAGGAAAACAACAGAATGGGAAAAACTAGGGATCTCTTCAAGAAAATCAGAGATACCAAAGGAACAATTCATGCAAAGATGGGTTTGATAAAGGACAGAAATGGTATGGACCTAACAGAAGTAGAAGATATTAAGAAGAGGTGGCAAGAATACGCAGAAGAACTGTACAAAAAAGATCTTCATGACCCAGATAATCACGATGGTGTGATCACTCACCTAGAGCCGGACATCCTAGAATGTGAAGTCAAGTGGGCCTTAGAAAGCATCACTACGAACAAAGCTAGTGGAGGTGATGGAATTCCAGTTGAGCTATTTCAAATCCTGAAAGATGATGCTGTGCAAGTGCTACACTCAATATGCCAGCAAATTTGGAAAACTCAGCAGTGGCCACAGGACTGGAAAAGGTCAGTTTTCATTCCAATCCCAAACAAAGACAATGCCAAAGAATGCTCAAACTACCACACAATTGCACTCATCTCACACGCTAGTAAAGTAATGCTCAAAATTCTCTAAGCCAGGCTTCAGCAATATGTGAACCATGAACTTCCTGATGTTCAAGCTGGTTTTAGAAAAGGCAAAGGAACCAGAGATCAAATTGCCAACATCCACTGGATCATGGAAAAAGCAAGAGAGTTCCAGAAAAGCATCTATTTCTGCTTTATTGACTATGCCAAAGCCTTTGACTGTGTGGATCACAATAAACTGTGGGAAATTCTGAAAGAGATGGGAATATCAGACCACCTGACCTGCCTCTTGAGAAATCTGTATGCAAGTCAGGAAGCAACAGTTAGAACTGGACATGGAACAACAGACTGGTTCCAAATAGGAAAAGGAGTTCATCAAGGCTGTATATTGTCACCCTGTTTATTTAACGTATATGCAGAATACATCATGAGAAACTCTGGGCTGGAAGAAATAGAAGCAGGAATCAAGATTTCTGGGAGAAATATCAATAACCTCAGATATGCAGATGACACCACCCTTATGGCAGAAAGTGAAGAGGAACTAAAACGGCTCTTGATGAAAGTGAAAGAGGAGAGTGAAAAAGTTGGCTTAAAGCTCAACATTCAGAAAATGAAGATCATGGCATTCAGTCCCATCACTTCATGGGAGATAGATGGGGAAACAGTGGAAACAGTGTCAGACTTTATTTTTGGGGGCTCCAAAATCACTGCAGATGGTGACTGCAGCCATGAAATTAAAAGACGCTTACTCCTTGGAAGGAAAGTTATGACCAACCTAGATAGCATATTCAAAAGCAGAGACATTACTTTGCCAACAAAGGTTCGTCTAGTCAAGGCTATGGTTTTTCCTGTGGTCATGTATGGATGTGAGAGTTGGACTGTGAAGAAGGCTGAGCACCAAAGAATTGATGCTTTTGAAGTGTGGTGTTAGAGAAGACTCTTGAGAGTCCCTTGGACTGCAAGGAGATGCAACCAGTCCATTCTGAAGGAGATCAGCCCTGGGATTTCTTTGGAAGGAATGATGCTAAAGCTGAAACTCCAGTACTTTGACCACCTCATGTGAAGAGTTGACTCATTGGAAAAGACTCAGATGCTGGGAGGGATTGGGGGCAAGAGGAGAAGGGGACGACAGAGGATGAGATGGCTGGATGGCATCACTGACTCAATGGACGTGAGTCTGAGTGAATTCCGGGAGTTGGTGATGGACAGGGAGGCCTGACGTGCTTCGATTCATGGGGTCGCAAAGACTCGGACACGACTGAGCGACTGATCTGATCTGAATCCCTAGCACAGAGTTTAAACTGAGTTGGTTAATTGACTAAGACTAAGGAATGTAGACCAAAAAAGTTTGTTTTTTCCTCCTCCTTGAGAATTTGTGACCCCTCTCTCCTTGGGGACCCCCGGATTTCTTATCAACCTGCCTAGGAATTGACTCTCTCATTGTGATCATAATTTCTAAGACTATTGTTAGGTATATGGTAAAAACAGAAAAGAGAACTCTACATTTGGAGAAATACCAGTGTCTGAAGTGACAGCTGTGTAGAATACCTGAGGAGTGGGAGGAAATAAAACCAGACTGTGAATGATTTTATGAATTAATTGAAGGAGTTTGAACTCAAATTTTGAAGGTTTATGGGGTAGTCACTGAAGGATGTTACCTAAAGGAAAAATAGAATGAAACTTACTTTTAAAAAAATATCTAGCATTTATTGGACACTTGTATATGCCTAGTTAAGTTCCCTATATGGATGAGTTCATTTTATTCTTCACAATAATACCATTTAATAGAGGAGTTGGGAGATACTAAATAATTTGTCCAAGTATTCAAAATTATTTGGTGGCTGGATGGGATTAGAACACACGTTTCTTGGACTTCAGAGTTCATGCTTTTGGCCCCTGGGCTTGCTTTACTGTATCTTGCATGATAGAAACACAGGACCCAGAAATATGCTCAAATCAGGTTTATGGGCCCCAAGCATTTCTCTTGTGGCCATGCACTGAGCTGTTGTTGCCACTGTACATCCCAAGCTGGAGGACCCTCCTGGAGGCAGCCACATCTGATAAAACTATCAACTTGAAATAGATCCTGAGCAGAGATTGTGGGCAGATCAACACCAACTATCCTTGCAGCACAGAAACACCACCCCAGATCATCATGTATCCTCACGTAGCTCTTCTGGGATCAAAATGATTCCATCAACATGAATCATTTGAGTGTAAGACAGTTTCTTTGGGGAACTAAAAAAGGCATTTCTTCTCAGAAAGTTCTTGTTCCCCCTTTCTTTGACTTCTTAACTAGGTGTTAAGAGAATAAAAATGGAAAAAATAAAAATTCTTTCAATCTTTGTTATGACTGTTTCCAAGTATTATGTGCCTTTTTCCCTAACGTTGTGCTTAGTCACTCAGTCGTGTCCAACTCTTTCGACCCCCATAGACTGTAACCTGCCAGGCTCCTCTTGTCCATGGGATTCTCCAGGCAAGAATACTGGAGTGGGTTGCCATTTCTTTCTCCAGGAGATCTTCCTGACCCAGGAATTGAGCCCATGTCTCCTAACATGGTGGCCTTTGTTAATAAACTTTTTGAACTTAACAATATTTGGCAATTTGCAGATTATCAAGTCATGTTTCAAAATAAAATGATAACAAATTTGGTTTTTGGTGTTAGGGCAATTTCTCTGCTTTCCTCATTGTCATCCAGAAATAGGGTCATCCTATGTGCCATTTTAAGCATCCGGTCCCATCACTTCATGGTAGATGGGGAAACAATGGAAACAGTGAGTGACTTTATTTTCTTGGGCTTAAAATTACCGGGGATGGTGACTGCAGCTATGAAATTAAAAGACGCTTGCTCCCTAGTGTCTTTTAGGGAGAGTGTCTTTAGGGGAGTGTCTTTTAGAAGAAAAGCTGTGACAAATCTAGATAGCAGATTAACAAGCAGAGACATTACTTTGCCTACAAAGGTCTGTCTAGTCAAATCTATGGTTTTTCCAGTAGTCACGTATGGATATGAGAGTTGGACCATAAAGAAGGCTCAGCACTGAAGAACTGATGCTTTCAAATTGTGGAGTTGGAGAAGACTCTTGAGAGTCCCTTGGACAGCAGGGAGATCAAACCAGTCAATCCTAAAGGAAATCGACCCTGAATATTTACTGGAAGGACTGATGCTGAAGCTGAAGCTCCCATACTTTGGCCACCTAATTTGAAGAGCTGACTCATTAGAAAAGACCCTGACGCTGGGAAAGATAGAGGGCAGGAGGAGAAGGGAATGACAGAGGATGAGATGGTTGGATGACATCACCAACTCAATGGACATGATTTTGAGCAAGCTCCAAGAGATGGTGAAGGACTGGGAAGCCTGATGAGCTGCAGTCCACGGGGTTGCAAAGAGTTGGACATGACTGAGCGACTGAACAACAACAGTGGCATGAGGATGGACCTCCTTATAGGTTCAGTTCAGTTCATTTCAGTTGCTCAGTCGTGTCTGACTCTTTACGATCCCATGAATCACAGCATGCCAGGCCTCCCTGTCCATCACCAGCTCCTGGAGTTTACTTAAAACTCATGTCCACTGAGTCAGTGATGCCATCCAGCCATCTCATCCTCTGTCGTCCCCTTTTCCTCCTGCCCCCAATCCCTCCCAGCATCAGAGTCTTTTCTAATGAGTCAACTCTTCACATGAGGTGGCCAAAATATTGGAGTTTCAGCTTCAGCATCAGTCCTTCCAAAGAACACCCAGGTCTGATCTCCCCCAGAATGGACTGGTTGGATCTCCTTGCAGTTGGTTAGGATGGCCTAAAGTGGTAAATATCAAGAATAGGGCACAGATACTTTCAATTAATAACTCAACTTTTTTCTTGGTTAATTGTTTTGCTTTATGTTTCCAATATAAAGATATTCAATGACCATTTTTTAACTGTGATTTTGTTTAGAGGTTCTTAAAGTTGCTTTGGGGACTTTAAAAAGACCCTGAGACCTTTTTAGGAGCCCTGTGAGATCAAAAATTATTTTCATAGTAGCGTTAAAATATTATTTATCTCTTTCTCTTAAATTGTAGAGTTTTCCAGAAGCTACATGCTACAGTCTATTGTACATTATATCTCATACTGATTGAATGCAGAAGTCAACTGCAGAATTGTATGAGAATTCAGCTGTATTCTATTAAGCCAGCCATTAAAGAAATCTATATATTTTTTGAAAATATAATTATTTTCTATCACATATGTTATTTCTGTTAACATGTTGTAGTGGGTTATTATTGTCATTTTAAAACAAATTAATATTTTAAAATAGTTTTAATTTTCAGTACAGTAAATATCAATTACTATAATCTGTATGTATAAGGAAAAGCTCTTTGAGGTTCTCTATGAATTGTCAGAGTGCAAAGGGGTCCTGAGACTGGAAAAGTTTGAGAATAATGGTTTAGCAAATTCACTATAGACTGTTTTCCAATGACTTTAAGGGGAGGATGTATATGC
Organism: Bos indicus; assembly: GCF_029378745.1. Classification (NCBI taxonomy): domain Eukaryota; kingdom Metazoa; phylum Chordata; class Mammalia; order Artiodactyla; family Bovidae; genus Bos; species Bos indicus. The sequence goes on from NC_091774.1 coordinate 45,049,751, forward strand.
TGACTATGGGGCACCACTCCCCTCTTGCTAAAAGAAAATGAGACGAAGCAGAAATATGTGCGTTTACAGATCCCTGGTCTCTCCATGTCAAACATGCCTATCTGTACAGTTGGTCTGTTTCCTTGGTAACTCAACTATAGCCGCCACCTGTGGCCCATTAACAACCTCCCTTGGCCCACATGATTTCACAGGGCAATGACTATATGGGAATAATTAAGGAACTTGGTAAAGAAGTTTCTTCAAGCAGGAAATTGGTTCCTCTGGAACTTGTTAGCATTAACTCTACAGTCAAAATCATGAAACCATTTACTGAAATTAGTAAGAGTGTTCAGGTCCTCTGGGGAGCACTTACCAAGGGTGAACAGTGTCAGGAGTCAGGGACTAAGAGTTTATTCTGGAAGGTTTAGGTGTCAGTTTTAAATAGTGATGAGGGAGCAATTAGGTTAAAATGACTCCTGAGTTTCTAATGAAAGCACACTTTGAAGCCCCTCCCTGGGGTTAATTGGTCTAGAGCAGGGGTATGAGCTGTAATTAAAGTCTACTTTAAATCCAGTGTTCCCAATCACTGACCCCCTTTGGCCATCACAGACTTTATTAAGAGTAACACAGGCTGTCAAACTTGGAAAAGTTGGTTCAACTTCAGACAATCTTAGTCATTTGTGAATTTCTGACAACTTGATCAGTCTTACCTCTGAGTAAAAACCAATAGGGTTTTTCCCTGGCTAACACTCTGAGGCTTTTAAGACTTGCCTAATATAAGCACATGAATTTAAGGTAAAACCAAAACACATCTATAAGCAGAACACAGCTTTATTTTCCTTGGGAAAAAATGCTGAGAACTCAACAGAAGTGAAAGGAATGAGCAAAAGGCAGAGCAAAAGGTCTCCAGCTCAATGACACATCGTGTCACTCTGAGGAGGATTGATTCCCTGCTCAGGGCTGCAGCCTGTGGATCCAGTTCTGCACTAGCTAAGCCCAGCCCCTTTCAGAGAGTGGCAGCTCTGAGACAGAATGGTGGTGCTGTCCTCTTAGCTCATCCTGTCATTCACATGCTTGATAGATGACTTGAAATGCTAAGCACTTTTAGTAGCACCTAAGGGATTATCAAATTATATTCAAAAGAGCAGCAGACAGGGAGAATGCTTCAGCAGGAAAATTTTGCAACATTGAAGAAGAAAAATAAGATATTAAAATAAATAATACTTTGAGTGCCTGCTATGGGCTGGGCACTGTGTGAGTGCTTTGTACTTGTTCAGTTAATATTCTTTAGAGTCTTATAGCTTGGGTTCAGGTATGACCTTCATTTTACCCAAGGACACCTAGTTGTGGGGCGCTTACCCACATCGTCCAAAACTAATTAAACAGCAGGAGTGGTAATAGAGCATCTTTCCCTTTAACTCCAAGTCCCAAGTTTTTGACCATAACCTACACTCCTCATGTCTCATTTACTTCTTCATTCAACTAGTGTTTACTCATGAATCTCTCCATGCCAGATCCTGAAATAGGGAGACCAAACAAACACTGTTCCTGCCCACATGGAGCTTATTTTGGTAAAGGCAAAAGACAGAAGTCAAACAATATACAAATCAGCATATTATTACAAATCAAGATATATGTTTAAAGGAATATATAATGCAAATGAATTATATATATATATATATACATGTATATATATATATATATATACATACATGTATACATGAACTTGACCTAGACTGGAGAAGTCAAGAAAGACAGCTCCAAGAAAGTGAAATTTACATTAAAATCTAAAGTTTGGGTAGGAATTAACCAGGGAGTTTATGGAGGGTAGGCTGTAGAGAGTGTGTGATGGACAGAAGCAACAGAGATTCTGTGGCAGCAAGAAGCAAATCCCAGGCTAAGAATCCAGAATTCAGTATGTGGTATATGACTGGAGAGGTAACAGGGATTAGGGATGTAGGATCTTAATGCCATGTTAAGGAAGCTATTAAAAGGCTCTATTTCTGTATTTTATCTTGAGGTTTCATTAAAAAATTTTTTTTGTCTGTTTTTCTTGTGTGAGAAATATTTCACATACAGAGTATAAAGAAGCATGTAAAGACTATTCATGTTACCACTTCCAATCTGAAGCCCTGTAATTGAATCACACTTTTTTTTTTTTTGCTTGTAAGTTTCTTTTTTTTATTGAAGTATAGTTGATTTACAGTGTTGTATTAATTACTTCTGCACAGCAAAGTAACTCAGTTATACATACATTCTTTTTCATCTTCTTTTCCATTATGGTTTTCTTTCTTTCTTTTTTTTTTTTTTTTTGAGTTATTTTTTTTAAAATTTTATTTTATTTTTAAACTTTACAATATTGTATTAGTTTTGCCAAATATCGAAATGAATCTGCCACAGGTATACCTGTGTTCCCCATCCTGAACCCTCTTCCCTTCTCCCTCCCCATACCCTCCCTTTGGGTCGTCCCAGTGCACCAGCCCCAAGCATCCAGTATTGTGCATTGAACCTGGACTGGCGACTCATTTCATACATGATATTATACATGTTTCAATGTCATTCTCCCAAATCTCCCCACCCTCTCCCTCTCCCACAGAGTCCATAAGACTGATCTATACATCAGTGTCTCTTTTGCTGTCTCATACACAGGGTTATTGTTACCATCCAAATAACATGAATTCAATAACAATTGAAATCTCTTGTATACCCCTTTGAAAATTTTAAGCCCAGGGCATACATGAACAGATTTGTGTTTTGAAAAGATCTTTGTGAAGTTGGGGCATAGAGAATGAATTAGAAGGAAATGAGTGTGGATGCAGAGATTCTAACTAGTTGACTACTGATGCTGTGTACATGAGGAGTGTGGTGGCCTGCGCTGGGTGGCAGCTGAAGCGACAGGAAGAGTAGACAGGTGGCGAGGTATTAGGATGCAAATGGCATGTCCCAGAGTGATGGCTTGGTAAAGGGGAGTGAGGGGGTGGAAGGGGAGCTGAAGATACCGTCTGAAATACTCTTTCATGAAATGAAGTAATATTTCTAGGGTGGGAAATGATCTGTCCTTGATGATTATCCCCAGAATTAAGAAACAGTGCTATCAAATCAGAATGGAAACAGAATAAGGTGATTGTTGAAGGCAGTACAGTTAGATTATGCACATTAAAAAAAATTTCTAGGTAATGCTAAAATGTATTCAAAAATTGTAGCAATTTACATTCCAATGTAAATGGATAAGTTAAGTTTTAAAATTTTTATTTTATATGAAGTATAGTTGATTAACAATGTTGTATTAGTTTCAAGTGTACAAAAAGTGATTCAGTTTATATACATATATACATACATGCACATATATTTGGACTTCCCAGGTGGTGATAGTGGTAAATAAACCTGCCAGCCAATGCAGGAAACATAAGAGACATGGGTTCGATCCCTGGGTCGGGAAGATCCCCTGAAGGAGGTCATGGCAACCCACTCCAGTATTCTTGCCTGGAGAATCCCATGGACAGAGGAGCCTGGCAGGCTACAGTCCATAAGGACACACAGAGCTGGACACGACTGAAGTGACTTGGCATGCAGGCATACATGTATCTATTCTTTTTCAAGTTCTTTTCCCATTTAGGTTATTATAGAATATCGAGCATAGTTCCCCGTGCTATACAGCAGGTCCTTGCTGGTTATCTATAACGCAGTGTGTACATGTCAATCATGAATTAAATTTTCGAATGAGTTAAATTCTTAAAAACTTTAGTTCATATTTTATATTGATGTGTTAAAGTAATCAGTATCTCCATGTACCATATCATTCTCCTTCAGTGAGATCTGGATTTGGGCTTCTACTACATTCATCACACTTATCATTCAGTAGGACTTTTGAACTTGAAGACTCTGTTCCTTCAGCTGTGTGAAATTTTCTTAAAGGTTATCTTGGACTATTGCCCCTGTTCCACTTTCTTTTTTTGCTCCTTTTGGAATTCCTCTTAAATAGGACTTGAGTTTCTGGATGTATCTTTCATATGTCAACTTTTCCCTAATGTTTTCCAAACTTTTTTCTCTGTATTGTTTTACTTTTTCCTGGCCAAGCAGCATGTGGGACCCTGGCAACCCACTCCAGTATTCTTGCCTAGAGAATCCCATGGACAGATGGAGCCTGGCGGGCTACAGTCCATAGGATCACAAAGAGGTGGAAATGACTGAAGCGACTTAGCATGCATGCATGAGAGACCTTAGTAGCTATACCAAGGATGGAACCACGCACCTGCAGCGGAAGTGCAAATCCTAACCACGGAGAGAATGACTCAATTTTCTTTTGAAGTCCCTCCAACCCCTTCTTTAACCATTTTCTTTCTCTTAGTCAGTTCATTCTATTTCTTATCTATGAATTCAACTATTTTTTTTCAGTGATCATAATCCAAAGTATTTCATGTTTAATGGAAGCATCATTTTGTAAAATGTATGATTTACTAATTGAAGTAATTTTAACATAATTTTGTGATATTTTTATTAGGCATTCTCTTTTCTATTTGTGAAATTGTGTTTCTCTTTTTCAGAGTATAGGTTTTCCTTAATGCTTGGTGGTTCTTGATTGTCACCTCACTTTTGGGTTGAAAATCTCTGTTTACGTATCTATGATATAGTTTCTGATGAGCTTCTTTTTACTGTTTGAAGAAGTAGAACATATTGCCACATGGAGTATGTCAATATTTTATAAATTTTTGGATTGTTGGTGCAATACATCCATCTTGGTTTTTCTAAGCTACCTGGAGAACTGTCATAAATGTCTATCCCCAGTGTTAACACTCTCTGCTCTAGCCTTGAGATTGCAGCCTACTGCTCAGCATAAGCAGAGGAAAAGGGACTGGTCAACTTTGAGATTTCCCCATTAATAATTCTGATAATTGTTAATCATTCACTGATCCCAAATTACTTAGAGTTCCACTGAATCACTTTTTAACTCTTCTGCTTATGGTTTTATCTTGGGGTGTTCCCCATTTTTCCCTTCATCATATATAATTACATAACTCTATCCACATATTATTATTAATATGGTGCCAATTATTAAAATGATCTTCACAACCAAGATAATCACAATGGTACAATCACTCACCTAGAGCCAGACATCCTGGAATGTGAAGTAAAGTGGGCCTTAGAAAGCATCACTACAAACAAAGCTAGTGGAGGTGATGGCATTCCAGTTGAGCTATTTCAAATCCTGGAAGATGATGCTGTGCAAGTGCTGCACTCAATATGCCAGCAAATTTGGAAAACTCAGCAGTGGCCACAGGACTGGAAAAGGTCAGTTTTCATTCCAATCCCAAAGAAAGGCAATGCTAAAGAATGCTCAAACTACCGCACAATTGCACTCATCTCACACGCTAGTAAAGTAATGCTCAAAATTCTCCAAGCCAGGCTTCAGCAATATGTGAACTGTGAACTTCCTGATGTTCAAGCTGGTTTTAGAAAAGGCAGAGGAACCAGAGATCAAATTGCCAACATCCGCTGGATCATGGAGAAAGCAAGAGAGTTCCAGAAAAGCATCTATTTCTGCTTTATTGACTATGCCAAAGCCTTTGACTGTGTGGATCACAATAAACTGTGGAAAATTCTGAAAGAGATGGGAAAAACAGACCACCTGATCTGCCTCTTGAGAAATTTGTATGTGGGTCAGGAAGCAACAGTTAGAACTGGACATGGAACAACAGACTGGTTCCAAATAGGAAAAGGAGTACATCAAGGCTGTATATTGTCACCCTGTTTATTTAACTTATATGCAGAGTACATCATGAGAAACGCTGGACTGGAAGAAATACAAGCTGGAATCAAGATTGCCGGGAGAAATATCAGTAACCTCAGATATGCAGATGACACCACCCTTATGGCAGAAAGTGAAGAGGAACTCAAAAGCCTCTTGATGAAAGTGAAAGAGGAGAGTGAAAAAGTTGGCTTAAAGCTCAACATTCATAAAACGAAGATCCTGGCATCCGGTCCCACCACTTCATGGCAAATAGATGGGGAAACAGTGGAAACAGTGTCAGACTTTATTTTTTGGGGCTCCAAAATCACTGCAGATGGTGACTGCAGGCATGAAATTAAAAGACACTAACTCCTTGAAGGAAAGTTATGACCAAACTAGATAGCATATTGAAAAGCAGAGACATTGCTTTGCCAACAAAGGTCCGTCTAGTCAAGGCTATGGTTTTTCCAGTGATCATGTATGGATGAGAGAGTTGGACTGTGAAGAAGGCTGAGCGTTGAAGAATTGATGCTTTTGAACTGTGGTGTTGGAGAAGACTCTTGAGAGTCCCTTGGGCTGCAAGGAGATGCAACCAGTCCATTCTGAAGGAGATCAGCCCTGGGTGTTCTTTGGAAGGAATGATGTTAAAGCTGAAACTCCAGTACTTTGGCCACCTCATGGGAAGAGTTGATTCATTGGAAAAGACTCTGATGCTGGGAGGGATTGGGGGCAGGAGGAGAAGGGGATGACAGAGGATGAGATGGCTAGATGGCATCACTAACTCGATGGACGTGAGTTTGAGTGAATTCCGGGAGATGGTGATGGACAGCGAGGCCTGGCGTGCTTCGATTCATGGGGTCGCAAAGAGTCGGACACGACTGAGCGACTGAACTGAACTGAACTGGTTAAAATGATAATTTTAATCGTTTGTCTACTCCTTTTTGCATTTCCTTCCTCATTGTCTCACCTGGCTCTTGGGTTTGGAATACTGCCTTTACTGGGACTTCAGGAAGACAGGTCCTAACCAGTACACCATAAATGGGTTACAGGTATGCTGGGAAGTCGAGTTTGATGCCTAGTGCCTCCTGGCAGAAGTAAAATATTTTACATCATTGTGTTATTAACATGTTAATTTAAAAAATATTTTATGGTGTGAAAAAGATTGGAAACTACTACTCTAGAACAATGTGGAAAATAACCCCCTTCTTAAAAAAATTATAAAATAGTACATATGGTATCATACTGAATCTAGTGATTTATTTTTATCCCTGCTTATGTATCTTTTCTGCACTCTAATTGTGTTTGTGCTTTCTCCTCTGTCTTTCTACATCTCTTTTCTTTTCACCTTTTCTTTTTTCTAAAATTATCTCTTGGGCAGAGTTGCCCAGGAGGTGCCAATTATTGGTCATTTCAAAGAAGTAGATTTCTCCCCTTTAACTATACTAGTTTTCTATAATTCATATCTGTATATGGTTTAGTGTACTTACTGTTTTTGCTATATTATTGTCAGTATTTTCTAGGCCTTTTCATTGAATATTTTGTATCATTCTCATTTTAAAATTATTACTGTTAAGGCTACAAAAATTTTTCAGCTTGCCACATGGAATAAATAGCTACATGCAATGCTTTCCTTTGATGACAATGACTTATTTCTAATTATTCCATAAATTAGAGGTTATTTTTAAAACTCAGGTCATTTATGAGTTGTGTTTATTTCCATGTGCTTAAAACCTTTGTTTTTCTTTCTGTTATCAATTTTTGGTTTTATTTTGGTGAAATGCTCTATGATTTTTGTTTTTTTGAGCTTTATTGATATCTTTGTATATATGATATATGATCAACTAAAGCCTAATATGTGATTAACTTATGTACGTGTGTTATAGGCATTTGAAGAGCATGTGTTTTCCCACTGGGATCTTAAGCACAGACACTCATACACATGCATTCACACATACATCTGATGTTTCCTGCTTCATCATAATGTCACAGTGTCCAAATGACTGCTTCATCATTTGCTTGCTGCCCCTTGCTGGCCCAGCAGGAGCTCAGAGGCTTTTGTCTTGCTGTTGACCTTGACAGCCTCTCTGATCATCTTGTTAACTCCAGTGCCTCATCAGGGATCGCTTCTGTTGCAGACAGGCCTTGATTGCTGTTGGAACCTGAATGGTCTGGGAAGTTCAAAACAAAAATGGAGTTGGGTGGAGAGATTCTAGAAATGTTGGCTTGAATTGCTAAAGCTTGGTATTGATTCTATTTGATAGGTCATGAGATATTAGGAGGAAAGAACAACCAAAAATAATACATCATTTATGACCATTATGGAAACCAGTCAGTTTACAGAAAAACTGATTCTAATAGTTTTTTTTTTTTAATTGATTTTCTTGGGCTTCACAGGCATCATTGGCAAATAATGATAATTTAAAGCTTTTTCTTCAGTACTCAGTCTCATAAGTTTGACGATGGCTAAAATTTCAGAGACTTTTCTAAGTCTCAAGGAATAAGAGAAGTGCAGCTGAGATCTAGGTTACAGCAGCAAGCACCCCTACCCATACCCCGACTCTGGCTGCTTCTAGTGCTCTGGCATCATGGAGAATTTGAACCAGTTTTGTGTTCTCCAGATATAGCCAGAGCTCAATAACTTACTTCCTAGGAGTTCATTTAAAGATGACATGATTGGGGAGATAGGTTACCTCTAACAAAGATTATTCTTTTTATTTTTTTTTTAATTTATTTTTAAACTTTACAATATTGTATTGGTTCTGCCATATATCAAAATGAATCCACCACAGGCATACATATGTTCCCCATCCTGAACCCTCCTCCCTCATCCTTCCCCATACCATCCCTCTGGGTCGTCCCAGTGCACCAGCCCCAAGCATCCAGTATCGTGCATCGAACCTGGACTGGTGACTCGTTTCATATATGACATTATACATATTTCAATGCCATTCTCCCAAATCATCTCACCCTCTCCCTCTCCCACAGAGTCCAAAAGACTGTTCTATACATCAGTGTCTCTTTTGCTGTCTCGTATACAGGGTTATTGTTACCATCTTTCTAAATTCCATATATATGCGTTTGTATACTGTATTCATTGGTTCCATCTACCAGTGACCCCAAGAAAATACACCCCAGCGCCACCGAGCTGGGATGTATTGGTGTTTTTCTTTCTGGCTTACTTCACTCTGTATAATAGGCTCCAGTTTCATCCACCTCATTAGAACTGATTCAAATGTATTCTTTTTAATGGCTGAGTAATACTCCATTGTGTATATGTACCACAGCTTTCTTATCCATTCATCTCCTGATAGACATCTAGGTTGCTTCCATGTCCTGGCTATTATAAACTGTGCTGCAGTTAACATTGGGGTACACGTGTCTCTTTCCCTTCTGGTTTACTCAGTGTGTATGCCCAGCAGTGGGATTGCTGGATCATAAGGCAGTTCTATTTCCAGTTTTTAAAGGAATCTCCACACTGTTCTCCATAGTGGCTGTACTAGTTTGCATTCCCACCAACAGTGTTAAGAGGGTTCCCTTTTCTCCACACCCTCTCCAGCATTTATTGCTTGTAGACTTTTGGATTGCAGCCATTATGACTGGCATGAAATGGTACCTCATAGTGGTTTTGATTTGCATTTCTCTTATAATGAGTGATGTTGAGCATCTTTTCATGTGTTTGTTAGCCATCTGTATGTCTTCTTTGGAGAAATGTCTATTTAGTTCTTTGGCCCATTTTTTGATCGGGTCATTTATTTTTCTGGAATTGAGCTGTAGGAGTTGCTTGTTTATTTTTGAGATTAGTTGTTTGTCAGTTGCTTCATTTGCTATTATTTTCTCCCATTCTGAAGGCTGTCTTTTCACCTTGCTTATAGTTTCCTTTAACAAAGATTATTCTGATCAGGGAGAATTTCTTATCAAACCAACTCAGAGAAGATTGCAGCCCCTCCACATTGGAGGAGGTCATCAAAAGGAATATGACCACAAGTTGACCCTGGACTAGAGACTTGGACCTTGGCAATTGGAAGTTCCTCATCCCCTGCCCTGGTGGCTAAGACAGTAAAGAATCTGCCTGCAATTTGGGAGACCTGGGTTTGATCCCTGGGTCAGGAAGTCCGCTAGACTTTCTGGGGAATGGCAACCCACTCCAGGATTCTTGCCTGGAGAATTCCATGGACAGAGGAGCTTGGTGTGCTACAGTCCATAGGGTTTCAAAGAGTTGGACATGACTGAGCCACTAACACTTTCACTTTCATCCTCTCCTCTGTCCTTGGAATGTAGGAGCCAGTTTCAAAGACACAGATGTGAGAGCAATGCCTTGTTGAGAATATCTAGATGGTATATGTGAATAAACCCAACTAAAGCCTCTTTTAAGATTGTAGTGGCAGTAGCCCTAGACAAGCCTCATATGTAATTTCCCTTGCTTGTTAAAACAGTCACCTACCAATCTGTGATGGGTCCCTTTCTTTTGCTTCTCTTCGCCATCACAAATGATATCTGGATGCCCTTGGATTCTTCTCCTCTCTTAGCCAGGGATTGCAGGAAATAGAAGGCACATTCATGGGGATTTTGAAGATCACTGAATGAAGGGACTATTTACCAAGGTAAAGGGGAAGTTAAGGGGACCCAAAAAGAATGTTGTGATTCAGAGACTAGGAAAGGCATTAACTAAAAATAAAGCTATTAACACCGATAGACAAGAAATGGTAAAAAGGAATGAGACCAGAGACCAGTGAAGGCTGGAGCTGTAGAGCTGTGGCAGAGGGTTGCCTGACAGGAGCACCAGTTGTAGTGAGACAGGCACTGTCAGAACCATAGTGCTAGGGCAGGGGGGAAGTCAGACACACCTACCCTGGCCTCTCTCCCCCACCCTCTTATCTTCTGCTAGTGCCTTAGATCAGCTGGATCCAATCAAAAGTAGACATCCAGGAGCCTAAATGATGCAGTGTGGTGTGTCCACAGCCCATTGGGACACAGAGCAGAGTAGAGAAGGGCAAGAATAGATTGCTGTGAGGTCATAAAGAGAATATCAAGTACATACACTGATGTTTATTTCAATGAGTTGGGGCCAGGGTGCAGGATATGTTTTGTATAATATTGTTGTTGCTGTTCACTTGCCAAGTTGTGTCCGCCTCTTTGCAACCCCACAGACCGCAGCATGCCAGGCTTCCCTGTCCCTCACCATCTCTCAGAGTTTGCCCAAGTTTATGTCCATTGCTTTGGCGATGCCATCCAACCATCTCATCCTCTGTCATCCCTTTCTCCTCCTGCCTTCAATGTTTCCCAGCATCAGGGTCTTTTCCAATGAGTCGGCTTTTCCCATCAAGTGGCCAAAGTATTGGAGTTTCAGGTTCAGCGTCAGTCCTTCCAATGAGTATTCAGGGTTGGTTTCCTTTAAGATTGGTTTGATTTCTCTGCTGACCAAGGGACTCTCATGAGTCTTCTCCAGACCACAGTTTGAAAGCATCAATTCTTGGGTTCCCTGCCTTCTCTATGGTCCAGCTCTCACAGCCGTACATGACTACTGGAAAGACCATAGCCTTGACCATGTAGATCTTTGTCAGCAAAGTGATGTCTTTGCTTTTTAACACACTGTCTAGATTTGTCATAGCTTTCCTGCCAAGAAACAATAGTCTTCTAATTTCATGGCTGCAGTCACCACCTGCAATGATTTTAGAGCCCAAGAAGAGTAAAGCTGTGACTGCTTCCACCTTTTCCCCTTCTATTTGCTATGAAATGATGGGACTAAGATCATGGAAGTTTTTTAATAGTTTTAAGCTGGCTTTTTCACTCTCCTCCTTCACCCTCATCAAGAGGTTCTTTAGTTCCTCTTCACTTTCTGCCATTAGAGTGGTATCATCTGCATATCTGAGGTTGTTGATGTTTCTTCTGGCAGTCTTTTTTTTTTTTTTTTAACTTTTAAAAAAAATTTTATTTTATTTTTAAACTTTACAATATTGTATTAGTTTTGCCAAATATCGAAATGAATCCGCCACAGGTATACCCACGCTCCCCATCCTGAACCCTCCTCCCTCCTCCTTCCGGGTCATCCCAGTGCACCAGCCCCAAGCATCCAGTACTGTGCATCGAACCTGGACTGGCGACTCGTTTCATACATGATATTATACATGTTTCAATGCTATTCTGCCAAATCTTCCCACCCTCTCCCTCTCCCACAGAGTCCATAAGACTGATCTATACATCGGTGTCTCTTTTGCAGTCTCGTACACAGGGTTATTGTTACCATCTTTCTAAATTCCATATATATGTGTTAGTATACTGTATTGGTGTTTTTCTTTCTGGCTTACTTCACTCTGTATAATAGGTTCCAGTTTCATCCATCTCATTAGAACTGATTCAAATGTATTCTTTTTAATGGCTGAGTAATACTCCATTGTGTATATGTACCACAGCTTTCTTATCCATTCATCTGCTGATGGGCATCTAGGTTGCTTCCATGTCCTGGCTATTATAAACAGTGATGCAATGAACAGTGTAGTCAATGAAACAGAGGTAGATGTTTTTCTGGAATTCCCTTGCTTTCTCTATGATCCAGTGAATGCTGGCAATTTGATCTCTGGCTCCTCTGCCTTTTCTAAACCCAGCTTGGACATCTAGAAGTTCTCAGTGCATGTAATGCTGAAGCCTAGCTTGAAGGATTTTGAGCATAACCTTACAAGCATGGGAGATGAGTTCTATTGTTCTGTGGTTTGAACATTCTTTAACACAGCTCTTCTTGGGAATTGAGATGAATATACTGTATTAGAAATCATAGTGCCTGAGCAAGAGAATCAACTCAGTACTGCTGTTCTTTGATGGCAATTGTGGATGTGAAAGACATGAGCCAACAGAGATAAAATAATAGTTAAAACTTCAATTTATGTGAACTTCATGTATTTGTATACTAAGAACATTTAGCCTTCATTTTTTAACAAGCATATTAAAAATTTGAATTTGGCTATTTTATAGCATATGCTGCTGCTGCTAAGTCACTTCAGTCGTGTCTGACTCTTAGCGACCCCATGGACTGCAGCCCACCAGGCTCCTCCATCCATGGGATTTTACAGGCAAGAGTACTGGAGTGGGGTGCCATTGCCTTCTCCGATTTTATAGCATATAGAGCATTTTAAATTATGTTATTAAACTTGAAATTTTTACCTTCATGATTCTGCCTTTAATAACATGCTTAGAAAGTATTATCCTACTCCAAAGGATTTATAAATTTTACCTAGTAATTGAGTATTTTTGTATATTTATATTATATAATTATCTGTATATATGTGTGTTATATATAAAATATACAATAAATTGGAGACCCTCTCAAACAAGAGGAATGGAACACTGATACATGCAACAGCACAGATGAACCTTGAAGATGTAATGCTCAGGGAAAGAAACTGTACACAAAAGATCATATACTGCTCGATTCCACTGGCATGTCATGTCCAGGCCTTTGTGATCCCTGGACTGTAACCTGCCAGGCTTCTCTGTCCATAGAATTTTCCAGGCAAGAATACTGGAGTGGGTTGAATTTCCTTCTCCAATACAATAAATTAGATACTCATTATTTTATTGACTTGTGAGTAGTTTTTATACAATATGAATATCAGATTGATTGCATAGAATTCAAACATTTTTCACAAATGGTTGCCTTATCATATCTTTATATTATGTCATATATTTGTAAAACACATGTGATTCAAATATGTCATCATTTTCTTTTATGAATTCAAGTCTCTGTCATCTTAGAAAAAAATGTTTCCTACCTAAATACATTGAAATATTGAATAAAGTTTTCTTCATTTGCTATGCCTTTAGAGCCAGTTTCAGAGACTTGAAAAAATTTTTTTCAAAATATATTGTTTTCACCAGTTTTACTGGGGCATGGGCCTTTGGAGCTCCTCATGCTGCCATATGGGAAGTAAAATTCCTCTTGTGGTAGTTTTTATTTGCATTTCATTGATGGCTAATGGTACTAAGCGTTTTTTCATATGCTAATTGACCATGGGCATATTTTCTTAATCAGGGAAACATCTATTCAAAAACTTTGCTTATTTAAAAAAAATTTTTTTGCTTATTTTAAAAATTGCTATTCATTTTTATTTTTCAGTTGTAAAGCTTTCTTGCATTTTCTGGATATAAGACCTTCTTCATATGATATATGGTTTGCATGTATTTTCTCCCATTCTTTGGTTGAGTTTTCATTTTATTGATAGTGTCCCTTAATGTTCAAAGGTTTTTAGTTTTGATGAAGCTGTATTTATTACTTATTTATTTATTTTTGGTTGCTTGTGCTTTAGGTGTCATATCTAAGAAATCGTTGCCTAATCCAAGATTGCAAAGACTTATACCTATGTTTTCTACTAAGGTTTTGTACTTTTAGCTCTTGCATATAAGTATTTGGCTCATTTCAAGTTAATATTTGTACATAGTATGAGGTAGATGTTCTAGTTCATTCTTTTGTATAAGAAGATCCAGTTATGTAAGGTGATTTATTGTAATTTTATTAAAATTATTTAACTATCTAAATTAAATAGGTGAGAATTATATATTGTAATATTAAATTTTCTCACTGTGGACTATGATACATCATCTCTATTTATTCATAGTTGAGGAGACAGTAGACAGGGTCATTTTTGGATAAATCAAGAAAATAGTGATGTAACAAATGTTAGAGTTTTGTGGTGGCCAGTAAAAGTATCGAAGGAGATTATTGCCTTTCAGCTTCCTACTCTGCTGTGCTTCTGCAACTCTTGACACCATGTGCTTGGTTTAGTTTTCAAATTAAAATGAAATTAAATGAAATTAAAGTGAAGCAATACATAAAAATAAAAGTATATATGCACTGTGACTTAGCAATTCTACTTTTAGGAATCTTATTCCAGAACATTTGTTATCCAGCTGTTTACTGCAGCAATATTTGGAATAATAAAAAATTATTCATAGGCAAATGACTAAATAAATTGTGGTATTTCCATGCTATATCCTGTGTCCTGTGTAATTGGAATCATTTAGTCCTCCCCACCTTCCAGTCTTGGCCCAAGAAATAAGAATATTTATCCTATAAGAGTGAATGTTGGCAAAACGGTTTGCACATTTCCCTCTCTCTCCTAATGACACATGGAAGTTTGAGAATTTTGTATGACTTATCTGATTGGTGAGATTAGAGAAGACTGGATTAATCCTTTATTTGTTCCTTCTTAGATCCATGCAGGTTCTCTTGTATCTCTGCAGTAAGTCTTCTAGGTAAGCTCTTCCTCTATGGGAAAGAACTGCAGAGGTCTAACTGATTTCATATATATATATATATATGTATTTATTTATAAACATATTTTGGCTGTGCCAAATATGTTTGGCACATATTTGTGGGTTGTGGGATCTTAGTTTCTGGACCAGGGACCAAACCTGGGCCCCTGCAATGGAATTGCAGAGTTGTAATTAGTGGAGCACCAAGGAATTCCCTGGCTATATTTGTATATTTAGTTGGGCTTCTCTAATTCAGCCTTATAAACCATTCAGATTCAAAATTCAGTGAAAAAAGCAAGACACATGTATAAGTATATATATATATATACACACACACATATATATATTATGTGTATATTTGCACATTTATAGATTATATTAGATATCATATATTTAACAAAATTAGATTTGCATATCAAGTACATATTTATATAAAGCAGAAGTTTATATAAAGGAAATATGTATACCAGTTTGTGAACTTTTGTTAAAAGTAACTCTTGTGAAGTAATAGTAGGAGGGAGTAAGAGAAATTTTTACTTTTTATCTCAGTGTATTGCTAGAATATTTTAGTTTTTACAATACTGTGTTAATTAATATAATTTTTTAAAGATTGAAGAAGAAAGCCCTGGAGGAAAATACATAAAATTTTAATGGTGGTTCTAAGAAGTGAGACTGTGGGAGGCCGTATTACTTACTTTGTGCTGTTCGTGTTGTTTAGTTGCTAAGTTGTGGTCTACTTTTGTGACCCTATGGAGTACAGCCCACCAGCTCCTCTCTCCATGGGATTTCCCAGGAAAGAATACTGGAGTGGGTTGCCATTTCCTTCTTCAGGGGATCTTCCAGGCCCAGGGACTGAACCTGCATCTTCTTCATTGGCAGGCAGATTCTATACCACTGAGTCACCAGGGAAGCCCCACTACTTGGTGGTGGTTTGGTAGGTTAGTTGCTAAGAGGTGCCCAACTCACGACCCCATGGACTGTAGCTTACCAGACTCCTCTGTCCACGGAATTCTCCAAGCAAGGATGTTGGAGTGGGTTGCTGTTTCCTTCTCCAATTACTTACTTGTTTATGCTTAATATTTTAAAACAATAACTGTAGTTTTTTAAACAATAATTGAAATATATTAATACTTTCTTCTCATTTTAGGGAACCGTTAGCTGCTCTTTAATTGCATTGTTTGTTACATTTTGGGAATGTTTCAGTGTTTAAGTTTTAATTAACATGTTGCTATTTTAGTTTCGGTTTCAATTATATTAACCTGAGTACTTACTCATAACCCCCTGAAACAAACCTTACCTGATCATGGTGTTGAGTGTTAATACATTGTTGAATTCAAGTGCCACATATTGGATTTAGAACCTCTGGATCTGTATTTATAACTGAGATGGACTATAGTGTATATGTGTGTGTGTGCATGTCATTAAGGTTATGATAGTCTTAAAGAATAGATTTGGAAATTATGTAAATAAAACTGCCACACCTCCCACTCTTTTGTTATTTTTAATAGTGGGATATGACTAGCATTATACTTAGTTCAAGTGTCAAGCACTGTGTTCTTATCAGTTCAGTTCAGTTGCCCAGTCGTGTCTGACTCTTTGTGGCCCATGGACTGCAGCATGCCAGGCCTCCCTGCCCATCACCAACTCTCGGAGCTTGCTTAAACTCATGTCCATCGAGTCAATGATGCCATCCAATCATCTTTCGTTGTCCCCTTTTCCTTCTACATTCAGTCTTTCCCAGCATCAGGGTCTTTCCCAATAAGTCAGTTCTTCACATCAGCGGAAGTTGAAGGAAGGTGGTGAGAAGATAAAGAAGAAAAAAGATGACACTTATGACAAGGAGAAGAAATCGAAAAAGTCCAAGTTTTCCAAAGCTGGATTTACAGCCCTCAATGCCAGTAAGGAGAAGAAGAAAAAGAAGTATTCTGGGGCTTTGAGTGTTAAAGAGATGCTGAAGAAATTCCAAAAGGAGAAAGAGGCTCAGAGAAAGAGGGACGAAGAGCATAAGCCTATAGCAGCGTCATCAGTGGAAGCTCAGGGCTTGCCGGAATTGGAAGGCGCCTCCTACCCTTTGCTCTCGCTCTTCAGCTCTGCCTCTGACAATGACTTGCTGCAGGCGGCCTCGGCCATGAACTTGCTGACGGATTTGGACTTGGAGCAGCTGCTCAGTGAGTCTCCAGAAGGAAGCCCCTTCCGCGATATGGATGAAGAAAGCGATTCCCTTGGGGTGGAACTGGACCAGGAATTCAGGCAGCCCTCTTCCCTTCCGAAAGGCCTGCCTGCACCCCTGGAGAAGCGCGTTAAGGAGCTGGCTCAGGTATGGTGACATGGAGTGGCTGGGCTCTCCTGGAAGTGATTGGGCGGATCGTTGCTGGTCCCGAACCACTCGGAGCTCACGGCCCAGAGCAACCCTTAGTCAGTGGGCACTCCCAGTGTCTGCTTTTCCCGGCTTTCTTCCCACCCCAAGCAAGGGCATAGGGTCAGCTCTGCCTGTCCTTTTGTGATTCCTTCACGTCTGGAAAATTTACTTTCTTCTGGAGAGATTTTTCTCTCCTCCTTCGTGCCTATCAGAGTATATTTCCTTTTGTGTGACAGATACTCATGTTAACAGCAGGCAGCTGAGGCAGAGATCCATCTTTTTAGTAATCTTCTGAAGGTTTTGAACATTCATAGAAGTTTGCAGACATGTTGGGCGTGGGGAATATGCTTAGTTGCCACGGGGTTTAGTGTTAGTAGCAGCAGCAGCAGCAGTGATTATAGGCGGAGAAGGCAATGGCACCCCACTCCAGTATTTTTGCCTGGAAAATTCCATGGACGGAGGAGCCTGGTGGGCTGCCGTCTATGGGGTCACACAGAGTCGGACGTGACTGAGCGACTTCACTTTCACTTTCCACTTTCATGCATTGGAGAAGGAAATGGCAACCCACTCCAGTGTTCTTGCCTGGAGAATCCTGGGGACATGGAAGCCCGGTGGGCTGCCGTCTATGGGGTCACACAGAGTCAGACGCCACTGAAGCGACTTAGCAGTAGCAGCAGCACGAAGCAACAGTTAGAACTGGACATGGAATAACAGGCTGGTTCCAAATCAAGAAAGGAGTATGTCAAGGCTGTATATTGGCATCCTGCATAAAATAAGTCACTTATATGCAGAGTACATCATGAAAAATGCTGGGCTGGATGAAGCACAAGCTGGAATCAAGATTGCCATGGGAAATATCAATAACCTCAGATATGCAGATGACACCACCCTTATGGCAGAAAGCGAAGAAGAACTAAAGAGCCTCTTGATGAAGGTGAAAGAAGAGTGGAAAAGTTGGCTTAAAATTCAACATTCAAAAAATTAAGATCATGGTATTGAGTCCCATCGTTTCATGGCAAGTAGTTGGGGAAACAATGGAAACAGTGACCGACTTTATTTTTTGTGGGCTCCAAAATCACTGCAGATGGTGACTGCAGCCATGAAATTAGAAGACACTTGCTTCTTGGAAGAAAAGCTTTGACCAACCTAGACAGCATATTAAAAAGTAGAGACATTACTTTGCCAACAAAGGTCCATCTAGTCAAAGCTGTGGCTTTTTCAGTAGTCAGGATGTGAGAGTTGGATGCTAAAGAAAGCTGAGCACCGAAGAATTGATGCTTTTGAGCTGTGGTGTTGGAGAAGACTCTTGAGAGTTCATTGGACTGCAAGGAGATCCAACCAGTCCACCCTAGAAGAAATCAACCCTCAATATTCATTGGAAGGACTGATGCTGAAGTTGAAGCTCCAATACTTTGGCCACCTGATGTGAAGAACTGACTCACTGGGAAAGACCCTGACTCTGGGAAAGATTGAAGGCAGGAGGAGAAGGTGACAATAGAGGATGAGATGGTTGGATGGCATCACCAACTCGATGGACATGAGTTTGAGCAAGCTTTGGAAGTTGATGATGGACAGGGAAGACTGGCGTGCTGCACTCCATGGGGTCCCAAAGAGTGAGACACGACTGAGAGACTGAACTGAACTGAACTGAACTGAATGGTCTAGTGGTTTTCCCTACTTTCTTCAATTTAAGTCTGAATTTGGCTATAAGGAGTTCATGATCTGAGCCACAGTCAGCTCTCGGTCTTGTTTTTGCCGACAGTATAGAGCTTCTCCATCTTTGACTGCAAAGAATATAATCAATCTGATTTCAGTATTGACTATTTGGTGATGTCCATGTGTAGTCTTCTCTTGTGTTGTTAGAAGAGAGTGTTTACTTTTTTTTGGTGGGATCCAACATTCTCTTGTTGATGGTTGTTCAGCAGTGAGTTGTGATTTTGGAGTGCTTGTAGGACAAGATGAGCACACATTCTTCTACTCCACCACCTTGTGTGCAACTGCTGAGTCAGACCTGCTTTTGAGGGTCTGAGTATCTCCCACGGAGGTATAGCTCAGCAGTGGCCTGCCGCGGGGGCAGGAGCTCTGGGTGTAGCAGACTTGGGTCACATAGCGTGTGGCCTAAGCCCTCTTGGAGGAGGTTGCCATTATCCTCACCATAAAGCTGCCAAGCAGATGACCCACAAACTGCAGAACAATTTTACCAAATAAATTCTTGCAGTGTTAAGAAAATTCTAGGACCTACAACAGATTTTCCAACCTGGGGATCTGGCAAAGGGACTGAGAAGACCCAGGGAATTTGACTTTGGAGGCCAGTGGGATTTGATTACAGAACTTACACAAGACTGGGGAAACAAGACTCTCGGAGGGCACAAACAAAACCTTGTGTGCACCAGGACCCAGGAGAAAGGAACATTGAGCCCACAAGAGACTGACCTAGACTTGCCTGTGAGTGTCCAGGAGTCTCCAGTGGAGGTGTGGGTCGGCAGTGGCCTGCTGTAGCGTCGTGAGTGCTGAGTGCAGCAGTGCATGCACAGGACCTTTTGAAGGTCGCCATTATCTTCATTCCCTGGTGGTTCAGACGGTAAAGCGTCTGCCTGCAATGCGGGAGACCAGAGTTTGATTCCTGGGTTGGGAAGATCCCCTGGAGAAGGAAATGGCAATCCACTCCAGCACTCTTGCCTGGAAAATCCCATGGACGGAGGAGCCTGATAGGCTACAGTCCATGGGATCGCAAAGAGTTGGACACGACTGAGTGACTTCACCTCACTTCACTTCATTATCTTCATTACCTCCACCATAGTTTGGTCTCAGGTCAAACAACAGGGAGGAAACACAGCCCTGCCCATCAACAGAAAATTGGATTAAAGATTTACTGAGCATGGCCCTGCCCATCAGAACAAGACCCAGTTTCCCCTACAGTCACTCTCTCCCATCAGGAAGCTTCTGTAAGCCTCTTATCTTTATCCATAAGAGGGCAGACAGAAATGAAAACCATAGTCACAGAAAACTAATCAGACTGATCACATAGATCACAGCCTTGTCTAATTCAATGAAACTATGGGTCATGCCATGTAGGGCCACCCAAGATGGTGGAGAGTTCTGACAAAACAGAGAAGGGAATGGCACACCACTTCAGTATACTTGCCTTGAGAACCCCATGAACAGTATGAAAAGGCAAAAAGATATGACACTGAAAGATGAACTCCCCAAATTGGTAGATGCCCAATATACTACTGAAGAACAGTAGAGAAATAACTCCAGAAAGAATGAAGCGATGGAGTCAAAGCAAAAACAATGCCCAGTTGTGGATGTGACTGGTGATGGAAGTAAAGTCTGATGCTGTGAAGAATAATGCTGCATAGGAACCTGGAATGTTAGGTCCATGAATCAAGGTAAATTGGAAGTGGTCAAACAGGAGATGGCAGGAGTGAACATCAACATTTTAGGAATCAGTGAACTAAAATAGACTGGAACGGGCAAATTTAATTCAGATGACCATTATATCTACTACTGTGGGCAAGAATCCCTTAGAAGAAATGGAGTAGCCCTCATAGTCAACAAGAGTCCAAAATGCAGTACTTGGGTGCAATCTCAAAATTTACTGAATGATCTCTGTTCATTTCCAAGGCAAACCATTCAATATCACAGTAATCCAAGTCTATGCCCCAACCAGTAATGCTGAAGAAACTGAAGTTGAATGGTTCTATGAAGATCTACAAGACCTTCTAGAACTAACATCCAAAGATGTCCTTTTCATCTAGAGGACTAGAATGTGTCCTCATATTCTTGTTAAATTGTCAGTTTTTATTATACATCTCTTCCTAGTTTCTTTTCAAGTTTAACTTTTTCCTTGATTAGATTTTCTAGAGGTGTTCTTATTTACTGAATTTTAAAATAAAAACCCAGCTTCTAGAATTATTTGTATATTCTATCATTTTCCTGTTTTCTAATGCTTTGTTTTCTTTTTTTAACCATAGCTTCTTATTTACACATTTGTATATTTTGTTCCTTCTAAAACATTTTCAGTTAAATGTGCAATTTGTTTATTATTTTCTAGGTTTTTAAAATAATAGCTTTAATAATTATGCAGCTTTTTGGAGTACAGCTATGATCAGAGGGGACCCTTATTTCCTTATTTGTATTCGTGATACAAATTTGATTTCACTGCAGTAAGGAGGCAGGAATGGAGAGTAAGTTTATATACATAAACTAGATACAACTTGTTTGGCTTATACATTTGTTGCTTTTTTATGTTCTCCATATTGAGATTCTATTTTATTTTATCTTCTTTATTTTACATTGAGTTTATTTTCTTTTCTTCATATTATACTGACAGATCCTCTGAGATGATGAGATACATAAAAAAATCTATCATTTCAGCCTGCATCTATCTAGAGCACTTTAAATGCATGGTGGTTGCCATCATTGCTATTATACCCTTAGTTCCACCTCTTGCAGAAACTATACTTTTAATTTTCAAATATTCAGAACATGTACTAAAATAAATCTATTCTCTGCACATAAATAATACACAGAGGTTTTCCCTGCATTTCAAAAATAAGTAGTGTGTACTTACTTACCTTTGTCTCAGTGTCTGCCTCTGGGGAAACCCAATCTTCTCTTTATACAGACTAATGGTACAATACAGAGTGAGGTTCTCTTTTCATTATGAAAAAGTTCACAATGATCCAAAAGTGGACAGAATGTGGTAATGAACTTCTATGTACCCAACCCCCAGCTTCAACAATTAGCAAGTTAATTAGCATGAACACCTCTGGGGAAAATATGTAGGATCAAAATATATAAAACAAAATAAAAAATAGGAAAGCTTTCAGAATAGTGATGAGAGATTTTAGTATAATATTTGACTCATAAGTTGCTGCTAAGTCGATTCAGTAGTGTCTGACTCTGTGCGACCCCACAGATGGCAGCCCACTAGGCTTCTCTGTCCATGGGATTCTCCAGGCAAGAACACTGGAGTGGGTTGCCATTTCCTTCTCCAATGCATGAAAGTGAAAAGTGAAAGTGAAGTCGCTCAGTCATGTCTGACTCTCAGCAACCCCATGGACTGCAGCCTACCAAGCTCCTCCATCCATGGGATTTTCCAGGCAAGAGTACTAGAGTGGGGTGCCATTGCCTTAAGCCAAATAAAGATATAAGTATATTTGAATAATTTAACATTTTTTCCTTCAATACTTTTATAAAAATATTTGCCATTTAAATACACAATACACTTCCTTTTAAATGTTTTCTGAGAATTGATAATGTAATAGCTATATAGAATATGTAATTAATTCCATGAAGTAGAAGTGTGACCCATAATACACTCTGACTATAATTCAATAAAGCCAGATTTATTGATATAATGTTAATTAAAAACAATCTAGCCACTTGGAACTGGTAAAAAGATTCTTCTGATTTATTGTTGGGTCACCATGAAAATAAAAATTCCAGTAAACTATTTTATAATGATTATCTATGATAGAAATACAAATCAATGTTCATGACCTGAAGCCAAAAAATATTATCAGAAAAAGAATTTGTAGCCATATTTAATAGACATTGGTTATTCTTTTTTGACCTTTTAGCTTCCAAATCCCCTTCCAGTACTTTGGAAATTGTGGTCTTTTGCATTCTAGTGGGAGGAAGAATACATCTTCCATTACAGAGGTGGGAAATACCAGGTATTTTTGTAACTTTATATGCAGTTAGAGCCCAGACACGCATCCTGTATTCCATCAATCAAACATACCTACTGCAAACTTTGCACCAGGAGCTCTTAAGACAAAGACACAGTGCAGCACAGGATTCACTTGCTGCTAGTGGCGCTGATTGCGGCAGGATCTAGTAGACAGCACAGACTTCTGAGGGATCCGCTCCACTGTAGATGGCCACACGATTCCTTCTGCATCTTCCTTCACCTCTTCTCTTGGAACAATGGGCTTGATTTTGTGGGCCTCTGAACTGATGTGAAAAGCCAGCTCATTGGAAAGGACACTGATGCTAAAGAAGATTGAAGGCAAAAGGAGAAGGGGGTGGCAGAAGATGAGCTGGTTAGATAGCATCCCTAACCCAATGGACATGAATTTGAGCAAACTTCAGAAGATAGTGGAAGACAGAGGAGCCTGGTAGGCTACAGTCCATGGGATCGCAAAGAGTCAGACACAACTTAGCGATTAAACAACAACAAACAAAGGTCATCCCTTCCTGTGACCTGGTTTGATAAAATGAGTTAGTGCAAATGACCTGAGTCAGACCACATTGGGAACTGAAGTTAAACCAATGGGGTAAAGAAAAGGCCATGTGGCATCATGCCACTGATCATTATGAAGATGTGGAAATTATTAATATAGGAAAGAAGAAAAAGTAAAAGCCATGAATATGTGATAGATATACAAGGTAGATGGAAAAATAAATGAGTCAGTGGTGAGAGGAGGTGTCTTGGATGTGTAACAGCTAACTAGCTGAATCATGTAATGGTACCCACATACTCACTGGACACCTTTTTGCTCGAAACTTTCCAGTGGTTTCTGAACTCACTCAGAATCATTACCATGCCTACAAGGCCATACATGCTCTGATCTCTGCTATGTCTCTGTCTCATTTCCCGTCACTATCTTGCTTATATAACTCCACTTAACCATGTCTGCATCCTTGTTGTTCCTCCAGTATACCACGAATGCTCTGCCTCTGGGTCCGTGTACTTTTTCTTTCCCCACTGCTTGGAGAATTTTATTCAGATGTGCTCCTGGTTCAATTCCTTCAGGTTTCTCTTAAGGCACAATATTTTCGGAGAGGCCTTACCTGACCATCCTATCTAAAATAGCTGCTTGAACCTCACCATTTTCTGTCCTCTTATCCTATTTTATTTTTCTTCTTAGTCCTTATAACCATGTATTTATTTGTTTATTGTTTGCCATCCCCCACCCGCCCCCCCCCCCCAATTAGGACACAAAGTCCAAGAGATCTTTGTTGATTTTGGAGGGGCAAGGGAGCTGAAATAGAATGGTGCCTGGAACATGCTGCTGCTGCTGCTGCTGCTAAGTCGCTTCAGTCGTGTCTGACTCTGTGCAACCCCATAGACAGCAGCCCACCATGCTCCCCCATCCCTGGGATTCTCCAGGCAAGAACACTGCAGTGGGGTGCCATTTCCTTCTCCAATGCATGAAAGTGAAATGTGAAAATGAAGTCGCTCAGTCGTGTCCGACTCTTCGCGACCCCATGGACTGCAGCCTACCAGGCCCCTCCATCCATAGGATTTTCCAGGCAAGAGTACTGGAATGGGGTGCCATTGCTTTCTTTGCCTGGAATATAGGAGGAATTCAAATATTTGTCAAATGAGTAAATGGACTTAAAATAGATTAATTATAAGATGTTCATATTCCTCTTTCCAGGCAGCTGATCTCTTTCCTGACTCTCATCATGTTTATAGAATGTTCTCGTTAGCAAGGCTTCCAGTTCCCAGGTAAAGTATTGAAAATTTAATATTATTAGAGGTTTTTTTTTAAAAAGCATTTTCTTTCTGATATTAACGGTCCAGTAGAGAGAGATGGTGACTTCAGCCATGAAATTAAAAGACGCTTACTCCTTGGAAGGAAAGTTATGTCCAACCTAGATAGCATATTCAAAAGCAGAGGCATTACTTTGCCAACAAAGGTCTGTCTAGTCAAGGCTATGGCTTTTCCTGTGGTCATGTATGGATGTGAGAGTTGGACTGTGAAGAAGGCTGAGTGCCGAGGAATTGATGCTTTTGAACTGTGGTGTTGGAGAAGACTTTTGACAGTCCCTTGGACTGCAAGGAGATGCAATCAGTCCATTCTGAAGGAGATCAGCCCTGGGATTTCTTTGGAGGGAATGATGCTGAAGCTGAAACTCCAGTACTTTGGCCACCTCATGCAAAGAGTTGACGCATTGGAAAAGACTCCGATGCTGGGAGGGATTGGGGGCAGGAGGAGAAGGGGATGACAGACGATGAGATGGCTGGATGGCATCACTGACTCGATGGACGTGAGTTTGAGTGAACTCCAGGAGTTGGTGATGGACAGGGAGGCCTGGCATGCAGTGATTCATGGGGTCACAAAGAGTTGGACATGACTGAGTGACTGAACTGAACTGAACTGAACTGAGAGAGAAAGGACTGGCTTTTCGCTGATCACCATAAAGCGTATCAGTTGAAAACCTTCCCTATGCACACAGAGTTGCTAAACAACATTGCAGTGCCTGACTTTTAAGGACAGACCTTAGTGGGCAATCAGGCACACGAGACCATCCTCTATGAAGGAGAAGTCGAGTAACAAATATGAAGAAAGTCTTTGGGGGAAATGGAGATGATGCAGGATCAGAGGAAACTGAGACAATATTGCATTTGTAAAATAAGAACACAAAACTTTAAAAAAGTAATGACTTGAAAATAAGAGTAATCT
The DNA here is from genome assembly GCF_029378745.1 of Bos indicus. Lineage (NCBI taxonomy): Eukaryota > Metazoa > Chordata > Mammalia > Artiodactyla > Bovidae > Bos > Bos indicus. The sequence goes on from NC_091774.1 coordinate 45,075,483, forward strand.
GGTACAAATTAATAATCATTGAAAAGAATATCAGTAGAAAGATTGAAAAATAAAGATTATTAAATTTTTCAGGAAGAAGGGCAGAAAGACAGTTAAGAAAAAAGAATAGTGATAGAGAACCATATGATGAGTTGCAACAGTTTCAATACCAATTTGAAAAACAGAAAACAAAGAGGAAAAATTATTTCAGAAATTATTCAGGAATATCCCAATGGTAAGAATGTGAATTTTCAGATTGAAATGATTCTTTAGATAAGAAACTCGCACTTAGGAACAACATTGTAAAATATTAGAATAGAATGTGAATATTATGGACTTTGACAATGCAAGGATAAATTTGAAGATGATCATTTTGGGGAGGAAGAATGGAGGGGAGCACAGGGGTGTCAATATCTTCATTTAAAAATGAAGCATCAGACTATGTGAAGCAAGAAATAAAATCTTTAGTCAATGTTACAAAAGTATCAATGGAGGATGGAGAAAAAGGCAATAATTGGGAATAAGTGACATTTTATTGTCAGAGCAGAAGTTCATAGAAAATGCTTTAAATGGATAAATTAATAAATGGTCAGTCAGTCAGTCAGTCAGTTGAGTCACTCAGTCGTGTCCAACTCTCTTGCGACCCCATGAATCACAGCATGCCAGGTCTCCCTGTCTGTCACCAACTCTTGGAGTTCACACAAACTCACATCTATCGAGTCAGAGATGCCATCCAGCCATCTCATCCTCTGTAGTCCCCTTCTCCTCCTGCCCCCAATCCCTCCCAGCATCAGAGTCTTTTCCAATGAGTCAACTCTTCGCATGAGGTGGCCAAAGTACTGGAGTTTCAGCTTTAGCATCATTCCTTCCAAAGAAATCCCAGGACTGATCTCCTTCAGAATGGACTGGTTGGAGCTCCTTGCAGTCCAAGGGACTCTCAAGAGTCTTCTCCAACACCACAGTTCAAAAGCATCAATTCTTCGGTGCTCAGCTTTCTTCACAGTCCATACATGACCACTGGAAAAACCATAGCCATATTATTTAGAAATATGATATTAGTCACCAGAAATGTAGCTTAAACAGAAATTGTTGCTTCTGAGTAATAGAAAAGTGGTGAATTAAAGGAACTCTTGCTTATAAACATGTGCATGGGTAACTTTGAAATATGTGTGTATCGTTATTATACATATATGTTAAGATCTTCAGTTTTAATACATTTATATAACATTATAAAGAGTTAATAGCAAAAAAAAAAGTTAATAGCTTAGAGACCTAGCTCTCTCTATATATATATAATTGATATATGATAAGGATGGTGTATGTGTCGCTACTGATTTTGCCGGATTCTGAGCTGCTGCCCCACCCCCATGCCTTTCTGGGACGTGATAACTCTCCAGTGATATTAGCCCTGTGTGTGCCCCCCCATCTCTTGTTGCTTTTTCTTAATACTGGCCACACCACCATTGTACAGCTGCCTTCATTAAGCTATCTTCAGCCACTCTCTGTGTGTCCTTCCTGATCTTGACTTTATGCAAGAAGAAACGAAAACTGAGAAAGAGGATATATGTAGATAAAACTATGCAAGTCGCTACCCCAAGTTTGGGAAATGTTCAGTCTTTCTAACCACACCATTTCACACAGTGAAAAAAAAGAACATTTTTTTTTTAAATCCATCAAATTGAGTTCTATTAAATTAAAAGACGCTTACTCCTTGGAAGGAAAGTTATGACCAACCTACATAGCATATTCAAAAGCAGAGACATTACTTTGCCAACAAAGGTTCCTCTAGTCAAGGCTATCGTTTTTCCTGTGGTCATGTATGGATGTGAGAGTTGGACTGTGAAGTAGGCTGAGCGTTGAAGAATTGATGCTTTTGAACTGTGGTGTTGGAGAAGACTCTTGAGAGTCCCTTGGACTGCAAGGAAATCCAACCAGTCCATTCTGAAGGAGATCAGCCCTGGGATTTCTTTGGAAGGAATGATGCTAAAGCTGAAACTCCAGTACTTTGGCCACCTCATGCAAAGAGTTGACTCACTGGAAAAGACTCTGATGCTGGGAGGGATTGGGGGCAGGAGGAGAAGGGGATGACAGAGGATGAGATGGCTGGATGGCATCACTGACTTGATGGATGTGAGTCTGGGTGAACTCTGGGAGTTGGTGATGGACAGGGAGGCCTGGCGTGCTGCGATTCATGGGGTTGCAAAGAGTTGGACACAACTGAGTGACTGATCTGATCTGTACCCTACAATGTTATTAATAACAGTGGAAGAGATGGAAATGAACCAAGTGAATTATAATAAATGGTATATGAAAAATTTAAAAATCTACATAATGAATAGATAATGCAGTCATTTAGAATTATTTTCATGATTTGATAGAATCCACGGAATGTATAGTCCATGGGGTTGCAGAGTTGGAATGAGGTCTGTGACATTGTACAGGAGACAGGGATCAAGACCATCCCCATGGAAAAGAAATGCAAAAAAGCAAAATGGCTGTCTGGGGAGGCCTTACAAATAGCTGTGAAAAGAAGAGAAGCAAAAAGCAAAGGAGAAAAGGAAAGATATAAGCATCTGAATGCAGAGTTCCAACAAATAGCAAGAAGAGATAAGAAAGCCTTCCTCAGTGATCAATGCAAAGAAATAGAGGAAAACAACAGAATGGGAAAGACTAGAGATCTCTTCAAGAAAATTAGAGATACCAGGGGGATATTTCATGCAAAGATGGGCTCGATAAAGGACAGAAATGGTATGGTCCTAACAGAAGCAGAAGATATTAAGAAGAGGTGGCAAGAATACACAGAAGAACTGTACAAAAAAGATCTTCATGACCCAGATAATCACGATGGTGTGATCACTGACCTAGAGCCAGACATCCTGGAATGTGAAGTCAAGTGGGCCTTAGGAAGCATCACTATGAACAAAGCTAGTGGAGGTGATGGAATTCCAGTTGAGCTATTTCAAATCCTGAAAGATGATGCTGTGAAAGTGCTGCACTCAATATGCCAGCAAATTTGGAAAAGTTAGCAGTGGCCACAGGACTGGAAAAGGTCAGTTTTCATTCCAATCCCAAAGAAAGGCAATGCCAAAGAACGCTCAAACTACTGCACAATTGCACTCATCTCACATGCTAGTAAAGTAATGCTCAAAATTCTCCAAGCCAGGCTTGAGCAATATGTGAACCGTGAACTTCCTGGTGTTCAAGCTGGTTTTAGAAAAGGCAGAGGAACCAGAGATCAAATTGCCAATATCCGCTGGATCATGGAGAAAGCAAGAGAGTTCCAGAAAAACATCTATTTCTACTTTATTGACTATGCCAAAGCCTTTGACTGTGTGGATCACAATAAACTGTGGAAAATTCTTCAAGAGATGGGAATACCAGACCACCTGATCTGCCTCTTGAGAAATTTGTATGTGGGTCAGGAAGCAACAGTTAGAACTGGACATGGAACAACAGACTGGTTCCAAATAGGAAAAGGAGTACATCAAGGCTGTATATTGTCACCCTGCTTATTTAACTTCTATGCAGGGTACATCATGAGAAATGCTGGACTGGAAGAAACACAAGCTGGAATCAAGATTGCTGGGAGAAATATCAATAACCTCAGATATGCAGATGACAACGCCCTTATGGCAGAAAGTGAAGGGGAACTAAAAAGCCTCTCGATGAAAGTGAAAGAGGAGAGTGAAAAAGTTGGCTTAAAGCTCAACATTCAGAAAACGAAGATCATGGCATCCGGTCCCATCACTTCATGGGAAATAGATGAGGAAACAGTGGAAACAGTGTCAGACTTTGTTTTGGGGGGCTCCAAAATCACTGCAGATGGTGACTGCAGCCATGAAATTAAAAGACACTTACTCCTTGGAAGGAAAGTTATGACCAACCTAGATAGCATATTGAAAAGCAGAGACATTACTTTGCCAACAAAGGTCCGTCTAGTCAAGGCTATGGTTTTTCCTGTGGTCATGTATGGATGTGAGAGTTGGACTGTGAAGAAGGCTGAGCGCCGAAGAATTGATGCTTTTGAACTGTGATGTTGGAGAAGACTCTTGAGAGTCCCTTGGATTGCAAGGAGATCCAACCAGTCCATTCTGAAGGAGATCAGCCCTGGGATTTCTTTGGAGGGAATGATGCTGAAGCTGAAACTCCAGTACTTTGGCCATCTCATGCAAAGAGTTGACTCATTGGAAAAGACTCTGATGCTGGGAGAGATTAGGGGTGGGAGGAAAAGGGGACAACAGAGGATGAGATGGCTGGATGGCATCACTGATTTGATGGACGTGAGTCTGAGTGAACTCCAGGAGTTGGTGATGGACAGGGAGGCCTGGCGTGCTGTGATTCATGGGGTTGCAAAGAGTTGGACACGACTGAGCGACTGAACTGAACTGAACTGAGCAACTTTCACAAGATAATGTAAAGTAATATAGCAGGATATAAAAGAGTACATAAATTTATGTCACCTAATCTGTGCTTAGAGCTGACAATCACTTCCTCTGATTAAAACTGAGCCTCTCCTCTAGGACTATAGCACTGCTAGGTCTTCCTGAATTTCCCAACAGATATAAAAGTAGAAAACTATACTAAAAATAAATAAATGAATAAATATGTTATTCTTATCCTGAAACACATCACAGAGTCTCAGACTTAGAGAAAACTGCTCCACTGCATGTCATATCTGCAGAGAGAATGGCTGATTATGTCTTTGAGATGCTGTCTCACTTTTTGTGAGTCACTCACTCAAAAGTGAATTTTATGTGAACCACACGGTCAATATCTTAAATTAGACTATTCCAAACATGTATTACTAATTTTATAAAACTCCTTTCAGCTGATTTTATCTAATGTTGTACCAGAAATATGAATTTAATTTTATTTATGTTATATACATATTTTAGAAAAAAAATGGAAGGAATGAATCAATATTATTTGCAATGGGTTCTTCTGGCCTGATGAGATTACAGGTCATTTATATCATTTAAAATACTTTCTGATATATTCAAGTATTCTCTAATGAGCATGGTTAACTATTATGAGATAAAACTTTGAGAAATATAGAAAAGAAATTCAGAGTAACTGAGGGGCTTGGGTGTGGTAAAGCCAAGAGAAAGAGGAAAGGCATTTCTTTAGCCTCTGTCACTACACAATCCCTGCTCGTCATTTTTGTCCCACTCACAGTGAGTTTGGGTCATTTCTCTTCTTTACTCTCTGTTTTGGTTTTCCTTTCTCTCTTCTTTCCTTTTTCTTTGTTTGATTCTTTTTTCTTTTCACTTGCACGGTAATGTTTTCTTTTCATGCCACTCGCACCCCGCCCCCCCCCCACTCCTTCATTCCATTCCATTTTCTGGCTGTGAAGAGCCTCAGTAAGTGAGAAAAAAAAGAAGTCCATGCACTAAATTGCTTGATCTCTTATTCCATAATCTGCCAGATTGGAGTGGCCACACTTACGTGGAGAGTGGGCATTTTTTTAATGCTTATCATGTGCCAGGTGCTGCTGGAAGTGCTTTATACATACTGTCTCATTTATCCTCAGTAAACCTACGAAGTTGGTACTATCACTGACCCTATTTTATGAAATTGAAATAGGAGTTTGCTCAAACTCATGTCCATTGAGTTGGTGATGCCATCCAACCATATCATTCTTTGTTGCCCCCTTCTCCTCCTGCCTTCAATCTTTCTTAGCCTCAGGGTCTTTTCCAATGAGTTGGCTCTTTGCATCAGGTGACCAAATTATTGGAGATTTAGCATCAATCCTTCCAATGAGTATTCAGGACTGATATCCTTTAGTATTAACTGGTTTGATCTCGTTGAAGTCCAAGGGACTCTAAAGAGTCTTCTCCAGAACCACAATTCAAAAACATTAATTCCTGGGCCTTCAGCCCTTTTTATTGTCCATCTCTCACATCCATACATGACTACTGGAAAAACCATAGCTTGGACTGTACATACCTTTGTTGGCAAAGTGATATCTCTACTTTTTAATATGCTGTCTAGGTTTGTCATAGCTTTCCTTCCAAGGAGCAAGTGTTTTTAAATTTCATGGCTGCAGTCACCATTCACAGTGATTTTAGAGCCCAAGAAAATAAAACCTATTACTGCTTCCACTTTTGCCCCTTCTATTTGCCATGAAGTGATGGGATCAGATGCCATGATCGTAGTTTTTTGAATGTTGAGTTTTAAGCCAACATTCTCACTCTCCTCTTTTGCCCTCATCAAGAGGCTCTTTAGTTGCTCTACACTTTCTGCCATTTAGAGTGGTATCATCCACTTATCTGAAGTAGTTGATATTTCTCCCAGCAATCTTGATTCCAGCTTGTTATTTAAAGCACTTACTTTCAATCAGATAGCCTTGTAAATACATTACTTAACCTATAAAGTTGGTCAACCTCAAGATTCCCTGATGTTTTCTTTAGTTAGTGCCTCCTCCCAACTGCTTTCTAATGACTGCTACTCCATGCCTAGAGGATGTTTATGAAAACACAGCTTTCTCCCATAACACCCAAGGCTTCTCCTTGACACAACAGGTAGAACTGACAGCTCCCTTCTTTTGCTCTCCTACTGTGCTCATACAATCTATCTTAGCACACAGGACTATAGTTTTCTCTGCTCCCCACCCTGCCGTATCTTTTCACTTATTAGACTGTGAAAGTCTTGTAGCCAGTGGTCATGTCTAATTCAGCCTATCTAAACAGCACCAAGCCTCAGGCTGGGAAAATGCAAAAGCAAATGTTTGGAGGTAGATGTGTTATCCAACAGGGGCTATTTTGTGACTTCAGCCTCATCCATACATAGAAACTCTCTCTTTGTCCCAGAGCTGATCTGATTCGTGGATTCTGAGTCACCCTCACAAAGCTCACAAGGGACTTATAGATATATCCAATGCTACTTTATTCAATTATAATAAGAAAAATTAGAAATCTAAGTTCAAATGACCTGGTAACACTCCTTTTCTTGATTATCTAGTGAGCCTGGAATCAGAATAGGGGTGTTTGACTGTCGCAAAGGTTAGCAGAAGGTTCTGGTGTCTTGGTGCATCCATTCTCCAAATCAGGAGGACTAGGTATTTGGGTTGGACCCATAGGGCCCCTCTCCCATGGCTGGTTCTCAGATGGCACTGCTATCTGTTGTTTTGCCAACTTAATTGCTTCCTTTGCTGGCACATTCTCCTTTTAAATTGTTCTGTGAATATGAAGTATGAAGAATCCTGTATACTATTCTACAAAAACCAGGATCATACTATATAAGTGGAAAATGAAATGGACACCAACCAAAATGAGAGAAGCTGAGCATCCAGAGATGATTAAGATGCATTTCCTGTCCTTAAGGAGCTTATAGTCCAGTGACAGCAAAAGACACCTAACAACCATTTTCAGCATAGGTGTTGGTTGCAGTGGAGGAAGCCTGTGAAAGAGACAATAGCAATTTCCTTTGAGCTTGGCCTAAAATTTTTGTTTTTGTATTACTTCTTCTAGGTTTGTAATTTTAGGCTATCACTGCTTTTATAAGTAAAAAAATGTACACAAATAAAATCATCTATGGAAAGCAGAAATAATATGTGACTTATATAGTTTACAAAGGCTGAAAAGCCAAGACTAAGCTATAACCATAATTCTCATTTTTTCCAAGGGGGTACATGTGCTGTAAACTTTCCTAATAATATCCTTGTAATTTTCTCAATAGCAGGATTAGTATTAAATCCCCAGGGAAAGTTGCAAGAACCCATTTTCTCAAGTTATTTAAAACTCAGACTCCACAAACTGCCCCCCTTTGTACCACAGTATGAACCTGGTGACAAAACATGCAAGTAAGTGACTTCTGGCTGCAAAGCCACAGATAGTTTTGAAAAGTTATTTAAAAATGATAATCCACATGTGTTAAATTTATCTTAAGAAAGTTTAAAAAATTAGACTTGAGATAATCAAAAGGCATGTGTAATACATCTAACTGGATAGATCAACTTGAATTTTAAATCAATATTTAAAAATCAATACTTTTATTATTATATGCTTGAATTCTGCAATTTTTTAAAAAGGTATTATAATTGGGAGCATTATTTTTTACAGGCTCTTAATTAAAATGGCTCTTCTTAGTTTTTTTTTTTTTTTGCAGGGGTTTCTGAATTATTTCTTCCTCTTTTACTAATCAAGTAAATGTTTGTAAGATTTTAGAGGCTGCTCCCTCTTTTTTAAATTCTTATTCCAGAATTTTAGCAATTATTAGGTCCTCATATATCACATCTCAAAAACTGGTTTTCACTACAAAACTGAGAGGTTCAGATAGGATTTGAACTGTCAAAAAAATTGGGTCCACTCTAATGATTTTTCAATCATGCCAGTAATCTGAGCCTGTAGTTTAAGAATATACAGAATATGGAAGTAAAAGGAATTATGGGGCTCAGACATCTACTCTGATGCAAATGATCTACCAGCATGGCCCCTGGGAAGAGAGCTACCTCTTGTCCTTGGGAGCCTGTAAGTGTGTGTTGTTTGCAAGAGAATATGTAAAGTCATCAGTCGCCTACAGATGTGCTTTATTCTGCTCCTTGTTACATTTTTGAACCTGAGACCACTTTGGACAAAAGCAAGTTAGGCTTCTGGTGCTGATAGTAGACTGAGTGTGAATAGCCTTGCTGTGCTAGGGTAACTTGTGAACAGTTGACATCCAGGCCAGCTTGTCCTTGACTCTCCTGCTAATCCCAGCTCTGGGCTTCCTGGTGGTGAGAACAGTGGGGAAGCAGTTCAGTCCTGGTGGGCATAGGAACAGTAGGTTACAGCTCACTACAGCACCTCTGAGAAGCTGTTTGGCCTCCAAACCCAGCTCCATCACTTAGACACCCAGCATGAACTAGAAGTCTTTTGTGCTGTATCCAGTCCCCGCTCCAATAACATGCTAGCCAGGTCACTGGGTTTCTCATTTTTTTTTTTTTTTTTCTTAAAAGGAAAGTGAAAAAAAATTTGGAGAAAGCTATAGAACATCTCAGGAGTGCCTCAGATCTTGCAGCAGCGCCTGTACCTCTGTAAGTAACAGCAGATGACCCATCTCCTCTCCATGGGTGAATCTGAGCTCCACTGTTTGCACACTATGTGATCTAGGATATGTCGCTTAGTTTTTCTAGGTTCCGCTTTACTTTTCTATTTTATGGTTAATCAGAGTAGCATCTGTTATTGTGATGATGATGTAAAATATTCCCATGTAAACAAATCACTTTGCATACATCTTCTGCAGTGCCTGAAGGGGAGCAGAGTCCAATGTATGTTAAGCACAGGGACTAAGACCTGTGATAGGGGACTAGCTTTTTTGGGCTGATATTGCCGGATATTCTGAGCAGACTTCTTGGTGCATTCTTTATGTTACCTAAGTCCAGTCCAAGATAAAGTAATTAAATATGTTGGTGGCAAGTCAAGACAGGAAAGGCAGAGATTTATGAGTTTCTAGGCATCAGCTGAATTCTGACAACCAGAGAAATTAGTGCAAAAGGACTTGACTTCTTTCTTTTTCTTTTTTTCTCTAATTTTATTTTATTTTTAAACTTTACATAATTGTATTAGTTTTGCCAAATATCAAAATGAATCCGCCACAGGTATACATGTGTTCCCCATCCCGAACCCTCCTCCCTCCTCCCTCCCCATACCATCCCTCTGGGCCGTCCCAGTGCACCAGCCCCAAGCATCCAGCATCATGCATCGAACCTGGACTGGCAACTCGTTTCCTACATGATATTTTACATGTTTCATTGCCATTCTCCCAAATCTTCCCACCCTCTCCCTCTCCCACAGAGTCCATAAGACTGTTCTATACATCAGTGTCTCTTTTGCTGTCTCGTACACCGGGTTATTGTTACCATCTTTCTAAATTCCATATATATGCGTTAGTATACTGTATTTATGTTTTTCCTTCTGGCTTACTTCACTCTGTATAATAGGCTCCAGTTTCATCCACCTCATTAGAACTGATTCAAATGTATTCTTTTTAATGGCTGAGTAATACTCCATTGTGTATATGTACCACAGCTTTCTTATCCATTCATCTGCTGATGGACATCTAGGTTGCTTCCATGTCTTGGCTATTATAAACAGTGCTGCGATGAACATTGGGGTACACGTGTCTCTTTCCCTTCTGGTTTCCTCAGTGTGTATGCCCAGCAGTGGGGTTGCTGGATCATAAGGCAGTTCTATTTCCAGTTTTTTAATCTTTCTTTTTCTTGAGACCTGGAAGTCAGGCAAGACTTCTTTGAAAAAGTGGCATTTAAGTTCCTATGCAGAACAAGAGAACTCCTGGGCAGAGGGAAATATGAAGTAACATGTAGCTAGTTGGCAGGAAAAGAAGTCTCATGATTCCTATTTTAATGCGTCTTCTATTGCATCACACTGCCTCCATTAGAGCCTTCTTGGAATCACCAGAAAATATTTTGGATAGAGCACTGATATAACTGACTATAACAAGGATCACATGAAATCACATTCACCCATTTAATGAGTATCAAATCACTGTTATGTTCAAGGCTCTGTGTTGGGTGTGTAAAGATCCAGCATCTTTTTGCTAAAGCACATCCCATTTTGGTCAGTGGCTTCCCAGGCAGACAAATCTGAAATCCCAGCATCATCTTTTACTCCATCATCTCATTCTTCTCCTCTCTTCCCACTAGCCTTAGTCACTAACTATACATCTGGGTTGTGGTAGCATCCTTTTAACTTGAGTTCCTGCCTCTAGGCTTGGCACCTGGGGTTAAGAAGGTAATTTAGAGTTAAATATATAAGGCAGACAAATTTTGGTAAACATAAAGGCTATGGATATCCAGAATAGGATTGATTTCTTATTTTTTGTTTATTTCAGAATAAAGAAATCAGTTAAAAGCATCTGCAATTTTATCACCTAGAAATAAACATTATCACCTACTATCAATAATCTGTGTCTGTATTTATATATTTCACATATACCATTAAAAAAAATAAAATGATGTCATATGGGTAATTTGCTTTATGCATATATCATGAGCATTTTCATGAAAATAAGTATATCTACATTATCTATAATGCACATAATAATACATATTTTAATCAATGCATTATTATGTATATTATACATATTAGTATGTCACTATTCCTTAATTTACTTAATCAATCCTTCATTGATGTATTTTTATAATGCTACAGATTTCTTACTGTTACAAACATTATTATAGTCAATTGTAAAATGCATACATATTTTGTGCATTTCTTGAAGCATTTCCATCAAAATGAATCAAAAAGATTTAACTTTAAGGCTTTTGCTGAATATCATCAAATTGCTCTATGGATATTTTATACCAATTTAAACTCCCAAACTTGTCAGACTTTATTTTTTTAGGCTCCAAAATCACTGCAGATGGTGACTGCAGCCATGAAATTAAAAGATGCTTACTCTTTGGAAGGAAAGTTATGACCAACCTAGATATCATATTGAAAAGCAGAGACATTATTTTGCCAACAAAGGTCCGTCTTGTCAAGGCTATGGTTTTTCCAGTGGTCATGTATGGATGTGAGAGTTGGACTGTGAAGAAAGCTGAGTGCAAAAGAATTGATGCTTTTGAACTGTGGTGTTGGAAAAGACTCTTGAGAGTCCCTTGGCCTGCAAGGAGATCCAACCAGTCCATTCTATAGGAGATCTGCCCTGGGATTTCTTTGGAAGGAATGATGCTAAAGCTGAAATTCCAATACTTTGGCACCTGATGCGAAGAGTTGACTCACTGGAAAAGACTCTGATGCTGGGAGGGACTGGGGGCAGGAGGAAGAGGGGACGACAGAGAATGAGATGGCCGGATGGCATCACCGACTCGATGGACATGAGTCTGGGTGAACTCCGGGAGTTGGTGATGGACAGGGAGGCCTGGCGTGCTGTGATTCATGAGGTCGCAAAGAGTCGGACACGACTGAGCAGCTGAACTGAACTGAAACTCCCAAAAGCAGCCTGTAAGTATGCCTCTTCTCCTACACTATCACCTGGTCATTATTATTCTTGAATATCTTTCTCAATCTGATAGATGAAAAATGATCTCTTTATTGTATTAATTTGTGTTTCCTTGTTACTAATGAAATTGAACATCTTTCATGGGTAGTCTATTTACATTTTTTATTTTGCATATTGTCTTTCATATTTTATGTGCACTCATTGATTTATATTATTTGTCTATATTAATTTTGTCATATATACATTGGGAATATTTTCTCATTTGATGTTGTGTTTACTGATTATTGTAAAAGAAATTTAAAATTTTTATTTAACTGAAACTGTCACACTTTTTATTCACATTTTCTGACCTTAGTTTTTTCCTTAGAAAAGCTTTTCCTATTCCCAGCCCAGCAAATATTTATGTATATTTTGTTTAAATATTTTTGTTTCCATTTATTACATTAAAATCAGGTTAATTTAAATTTACTTTGATACAAGATATATGACATAAAAGTGTGTTCATGATTTGCATTTGCACTAATCTATTGATAAGTCTATCGTTTCCCTACTGGTCTGAAATGCTGATATTATCATACACCATACTCATACATATGTGAAGCTACTGAGGGTCTTTGAGGTTGGGAGATTCGAAGCAAAGACACAGGGAGGTCCAGGTGCAAAGTAATGAGAAGGATGGTAATAGGAATGGAAAGTAAGGGGATTAATACAAGCAATCTTGCATCAATGCACAGATAAATAAAGGATAAATCTTGTCTCTTTTTTGAAATGTGACGATAATAAGGAGAGGTCAAAGTAATTATAGCTTTTTTGAACTCAGGTGACTGAGGGAAAGTCTCCTGTATAAAACTGAAAAGCAGAAGTCAGCTCTGAAGTAGATGTTCAATTTGATGATTCAGATTTTGTGTTTGTGGTCCCAGCAGAGCATCTCTATAAATGTGATGATGGTGATGATGTATGTGTTTGTGTGTGTCTGTGTGTGTGTAGGAGAGAGCAAGAGACAGACAGACAGAGACAGAGAGCAAGAATGAGAGAATAGAATAAGCCCAGAATTGGTTAACTTTTATTTAGCGTCTACTGTATCTAGTGTTGTAACACGCAACACTGCATTTTCCTGGGTAGTTCATAAGCACTTTGAAGATTTTATTCTCTTCCTTAAAGAAGTAAAGCAATAGCTGCATGTCCATGGAGTCTGAGAAATGACTCATCAGCTTCTCCCTAGTTCTCTCCCCTGGCCTCTTTTCTCTCCTCCTGCCCAATCTTAGATGTTCACATCCCAGGACCCTGATCATCCTTCTCAGAATGAGAGAGGAGGTGGAATTCCATCCTAGCAGCAGCAGAGCAGGAAGGTAGAGAGCCCTGGAGGTGGAAGAAGGTAGGAGAAAAGGCTTCCTGGGGACTTAACTCTTGACTATTTTCCTCTATGCTATTTCCTCTGACTTCTTCCAGGCTTACTGCTAGTCCAAGCAGTGGCCAAGAAGAAGGAGCAGGAGAGAGTAAGTGATGTGCCCCTTCCACCCCACAATGGCCCCACCACCCACCCTGGCCTCCATTCCCCCGCTCACCCCTGAGTGCTCTTTCATAGACTGAGGTGAAGCCAGCAAAAGCTCAGAGAAGTCAGTCCTGAGGACGAGAATGCCTTCCACTGCTGTAGCTGTAAAAAGTAGAGGAATTCCATGTGGCCCACTTTGGAACATCAGACCTTTGTTCTATGGGAACCTGTGTGCTGTAGTGGTTCAGGGTCAAAGTAGTATCAGTGGACACTTCTTATGAATTAAGACTTTTATTGTCTGAGCTGAGCAGATCACGTGCAACTGTGTTTCCAGGAGACAGTGTGGCCATGGTCCAAATCACTGACTTGCAAACGGACATTGGTACTGGAGGGCCTGGAAATTGGAAATGGACTGTAGGTACTAAGTTTTCCAGTCAGGCAGATGAAATGAAGAAAATCCTTTATTGGAGATATTTGTAAACTTCTATATTTTGTAAAATGACTTTCAGACAGTGATTTTCCAAATATTTGCTTTAAAATCAAAGATTTTGAAAGTTGAACAGTCAGATGGAGTAGTCTGACTGTAGGTTATTAGAAATAAGAACTTTGTACTTTTAAATGTTTAAAATGCCCTTCAGTGCACCCTACGCTATTTATCATATAGTTACCCTGTGAGATATTGTTTTCCTCATATTCTCGATGAAGAACCTAAGGCTCAGATGGATCAAACCCCTTGACTGTTATCATGGTTCTGACAGACCTAGGACTCAAGTTCAGCCTTGAGTTCATCGTCTCCTCCTTGCTACATCACCAGCACTGCTAAAAAGCAGTGTTTTAAAGCCCTGTTTTTGAGGTTGTGTTTTTTGGGGGGATGGGGGTTTGGGGAGTAAGCAAAATCTTTACTTCCAAGACCATACATTTTTTTTCCAGGCCCAGCATGATTTATTTTGTTTGTTGGCATGAAAGCATATGTTATATAGTTCCCAAATGTGGATTTATAGATGTTATCAGAAGTCAGTTACAGGTTTAGTGAAGTGATCACACATGCACAGCATTCTTTTGATGTAACAATTTAGTGTACAGGGAAATGTAAATAGGCCAGGAGATAAAAGCTTAATGGTGTTTTAACACCCGATTCATTAAAACAGAGCAAAGAAATGCACTTTTAGATTAAAACATAGATTAACTGGTAAAGTTGTTTCTTCTGCTTGTGGACAATACAGGACCCATCTGTGATTTGTGATAAATATAAGAAGGAAAGATAGCCCAAGATTTGTGAAAGAGATTTGAACATTTCTTTGTAAAAATGATCCCCCAATATAAACAACATTAATGAACATTTCCTTTCCCTTTGCTGCTCCCTTATAATGAACATCAATTTAAACTGTGTGTCTGAAAGGTTTCTATGGAAAGCTACTTGCTAGTTTTGATAAGGCCCACGATGGATAAGGAAGCATGCTATTCATAATATAAGCTTTCACATGAAATGGGTTGATAGGGATGTGCCTATTCAGTCGCTCAGTCATGTCTGACTCTCTGTGACCCCATGGACAGGCTCTTCTGTCCATGGAATTTTTAAGGCAAGAATAGTGGAGTGGGTTGCCATTTCCTCCTCCAGGGGATCTTCCCTACCCAGGGATAAAATCTGTGTCACCTTCATTGACAGGTGGCTTCTTTACCACTGAGCCACCTGGCAAGCCCACTTGCTAGGGATCAGTTCAGTCACTCAGTCATGTCCATCTCTTTGCGACCCCACGGACTGCAGCACGCCAGCCTTCCCTGTCCATCACCAACTCCCAGAGCTTACTCAAACCCATGTCCATCGAGTCAGTGATGCCATTCAGCCATCTCATCCTCTGTCGTCCCCTTCTCCTCCTGCCTGCACAGGATGTGGTGGTCTAGTCACTAAGTCGTGTCCAACTCTTGCGACCCCATGGACTGTAGCCTGCCAGGCTCCTCTGTCCATGGGGTTGTCCAGGCAAGAATACTGGAGTGGGTTGCCATTTTCTTCTCAGGTAGATCTTCCCGACCCAGGGATCAAACCTGGATCTCCTGCATTGCAAGCAGAATCTTTACCTGCTGAACTACTAGGGAAGCCCTAGGATAAGGGATAGCAGGAGATAACCTGCTAGGGATAAGGAGAGTTAAAAATCGTTCTTTCTAAGAGGAAAGGCAGTGAAAATGGAATAAAAACCTTCTGTGGGAAACTAGAGATGGACCTGGGAGTTCTCTCTATTTCTGCCCAAGTATGAGAAACCTTGTATGCAGTCATGTAATATCCTTCCTGACGGTGAGCCAGAGGTGGGCTGGAGAGTGCTTGTACTTACCTGGCTCTCTGCTCTATTCTTCTGCTTCTAATAGGTCCTATGTGATCAGCAGAAAGGGCTACCTATAATGAGGGGTGGAAGCCGCAAGGTGGGTGGTAGGTGTCCATGTGCCAGAGTGGTCAACACACCCAAGCAAAGAAACTGAGCTTGAAGGGATAAAATACATTCTTTCAGACCACAAAATAAAGTCTTCTGTTGGGATTGTCAGGCTGTTGCAATAACACTAAAGTAATGATTTGATTTTGTGAAATTAAGATGATCTTTCCCTCTCTCCAGTTTGCCCTATCTCACCAGAGATGAAAGTCCTAGTTATTTGTTATGTGTTTGTATTTTTACAGAATCGGCTAAATCTGTCTCCTTCCCAGGAGCCTAAACTCCCCAAGTTCTAACATCGGTGGCTCCCTGTCTCTCTGGTGGATGCACCACTTAACTGCAGGTGAGAGCTGCTCGTCATCACTGAATTAACATTTTCCAGTTCCACTTTGCTCTCCAAAGAATGCTAGAATTATACATCCAGAGCAGAGTTGAAAGTCTGGTGGTACACCTTTGAGATTTAAAAATTCTTGTTTCTGGAATACTTGTGTATGTCAAATAACATGAAAGAAAATGAATAGAATTTTCACTCAAGTTTCCTTTCTCATGATCAACATAATAGTATCCTTTGGGTATGTTTCTAAGCATGGCAAATCAATCAAGTATTGTATACCTGTGGTGGATTCATTTTGATATTTGGCAAAACTAACACAATTATGTAAAGTATAAAAATAAAATAAAATTTAAAAAAATGAAAAGAAAGAAGAAATTTAAATTTAAAAAGAAAGAAGAAATTTAAGTTTGTTAAAAAGTTCAGCATTTTATGTGCAAATAAATATAGATTTATTTACATATGCATATGTCATATATTTTAGCTACAATTAGATGTGTTAATGGAAATTGTATTGTAGTGAATGCTGGCAGATAGCATTCATTTTCAGGATTACCATAAGGAAAATGGATTAATATTTTATTTGTATGTGAGAAAAGTTTTATTTTCACTTTTAGTGAAATGTTGGACCTTTAAAACCTAACATTGATAAAATTTTCATTATTTTGGCAATACTTTTTCAGAAGGAATTTGTTTATTTATTTATTTTGAAATTTGTTTATTTTGGTCAAAAAATTAGTGTAATTGTTGTGAGTATTGATTGAAGCAGCCTCACTTTATAAGTGAATGAAGATGCATAATCATGCTGGTTTCTTCTACGGATTAAATATCATCATCTTAATGCTAAACACCTGTATTTTGTTATTGTTGTTCAGTCCCTATGTTGTGTCCGACTCTTTGCGACCCCATGAACGGCAGCACGCCAAGCCTCTCTGTCCTTCACTATCTCCCTGAGATGGCTCAAACTCATGTCCATTGAGTCAGTGATGCCATCCAACCATCTCAACACCTGTATGATATGCTATAGATTTTATAAATGTAAGAAATTTACTGGAGAATTTTCTTACTATAAGGCCCAAATCAGGGACACAAATTTATAAGACTAAAGAGTCTCAGTGGGAAAGGAAATAGAAAATATTAGCGCAAAATTTAGGTAATTCAGACAGTTCCTCTCTCTCTGTTTTCTAGGTTTTTGGGGAATTTAGGAAAATATGAACTTATATCCCTCATAATCTGTGAATACAATATTCTCAATTTTCTGCTTTGCTTTGTAGGAAATCAAAGAAGCACACTGAACAAAGCACACAAACTCACCTGCTGTGAAAGCACTATGGAAAGGTCCTATGACATTTCTTCAGTTTTCTCTAAAAAGAACTGAAGAACTGATGAAATGTACTCTTAGGTCAAACAGTCCGTCAAGAACATGATTGTAATTTGCTGCTGAGAGGTATGTATAAAACATGTGGTATCTATTTACTATTTGTTTCCTCTTTCTAAACTAAACTGATGTGAAATAGTTTGAAAAAAAAATTTAAGAAATGAGTGTGACTTCTTGTTGAAAACATAATTTATCATCTGAGTGCTGATGCCTGCTCATTTTCTTTATCTTGAGATAATGATTGTCCCTTGCCTGTCATGGTCCATCAATAACTCCAGCTACTACCATCTTCCCAATATACCAACTTCCCACATGCATCTCTTCCACTGGTTAGGCTGAGTAGTTGCCTTCATGTTTTCTTGTCTTAAAGATGTTAGCCTTGTTGGGGAGAAGATTAAAAAACATTCTTCCTCTGATTGTGGTGATCATTTGGTGGTATACACAAAGATCAAATTTTTATGTTATATACCAGAAACCAATATAGGATTATATACCAACTTTACCTCAGTTAAAAACAACCAAAAAAGCAAAGATCTTATGACCTTAGTAGCTTCCTTCTCTCTATTACTTCCCAACCACAGGGCCATTACTGGGCACCATGTCCACCCATCCATTGGAATTAGGACTAAATATGGAAGAGTACCATTCTGCTTGGCAGTCGGTTATGGTGTGTTTGGTCCGTGCCAAGAACTGTGGTAGGTTCTAGAGTGCACTGTGAAGAGTTAACCTGGTAAGTTTCAATGAAATCAATGTCTAAGCATCTGTGTCGTGTTATCCTTCAGCACTATCTTGTCCACCTTGCTAGCTCCTTTCTTGTACACAAACTGTGTAAGCTCTCCTGCCCTCTGGGCTTACTTCATACCTATTCTCACTCTGTTCCTTTACCCTGGTAACATCTTTCTTTTTAACCACAGCCAACAACCCATATGTTTAGGAATGTGGCTTGAAGTCAACTCTCCAGAAAGCCTTTTTGAGCTGAGTGAGAAGAGTTACACCTATTGAACTATTTTTATTTTCCTAAATTACCAGATCACAAGCAACAATTCAACAAAGATCCCTTAATATTATCTGTAATCTGGGGGCAATGGGCATCCCTTGGATCCTTGACTAATTTTAAACTTATTTATAATTGATTGGTGATAAATATTCTGAGCTATTTTTAAAAAGACAAAAATAATTGCATTTGCAAAGGGTTTGGGGGGTAATCTAATGGTTTATGGCAGATTTATATGTCTTAAGAATTATTTTGGAAGAAGTATTAGAACTGGGGCTTGAGAAAACTATAGAGTGCTCATATTTTTGCCTAAAAAAAAAAATTAAAAGTGATTTTTCTTCACCTGTCCCCACTGATAGCAAGAACTTATGTAGATTTATGTCTCAGAAAGTTGGATTATCATATCTGTGAAAATAGCAATAAAGAATATGAAAATGTTGAAAAACTAAAGTATTTCTCTAGATCATTTAAATAATTTAAGAAACATGCACATTTGGACTTGGTCAGAATGTGGGAAGCTCTCCTCTTTTCCTCCTTAATTTTCTTTCCTTTTAGACTCTCCTCCCAAAACCATGCCTCCTATACATCACTGCAGCTGCACTTTCCAGAAACTGGAAAAATTAAACCCTGGCTATCAAATAAATGACCACTTTTAACATCTCTGAAAGTACACTAAACCTTCTCTATCTCTTCTATTTAAACTTTCTATTCTACACAAACATTTAAATAAGTCCCACGTTGACCTGATTCATAGTTTTTCTGTTCTCCCTTCCCCCTTATTATTGCTAATAGTAATACTATTTTTTCTACTGTTCATTTTAAGCATGCAGTATTTCAATTACACTTAGACTAAATATTCTTTTATGTGATCAGGCCTTGAAACCTGACCACCATACATAGAAATGTTATGAAGAAATATATTTTAAGATTTACAAGTGACTTGCTACCATATAGCCTGTTTTAAGCGGGAAAATGTTCCTAACAAACATAGATTTTCATGTGTGAGTTTTATACCCAGTTTTATAATTTCAATTAAAATTTGTTAATTTGTTAAGTTTTACTCTGACTGTTACTTTTTGGGACCTTTTTGAATTTCCCATCAGTTTAGTTCAGTTCAGTTGCTCAGTCGTGTCTGACTCTGCGATTCCGTGGACTGCAGGAAAGGCCAGGCTTTCCTGTTCATCACCAACTCCCAGAGCTTACTCAAAGTCATGTCCATTGAGTCAGTGATGCCATCCAACCATCTCATCCTCTGTTGTCTCCTTCACCTCCCACCTTCAATCTTTCTTAGCATCAGGTCTTTTTAAACGAGTCAGTTCTTCACATCAGGTGGCCAGAGTATTAGAGTTTCAGCTTCAGCATCAGTCCTTCCAATAAATATTCAGGACTGATTTCCTTTAGGATTGACTGGTTGGATCTCCTTGCAGTCCAATGGACTCTCAAGAGTCTTCTCCAACACCACAGTTCAAAAGCATCAATTCTTTGGTGCTCAGCTTTCTTTATAGTCCAACTCTCACATCCATACATGACTACTGGAAAAACTATAGCTTTGACTAGATGGACTTTGTTGGCAAAGTAATGTCTCTGCTTTTTAATATGCTGTCTAGGTTGGTCATAGCTTTTCTTCCAAGGAACAAGCATCTTTTAATTTCATGGCTGCAGTCACCATCTGCAGTGATTTTGGAGCTCAAAAAATGAATTTCCCATATTACCACCTAATTGACAGTTTCTATATTACTAATATCATTTTCAACATATGAAGTTATTAACAGTCTAGCTTGTAAATCAATTCTGATTAGTCTATGATAATTACTTGGATTAAATATTACTGTCTGAAGCAAGTGGCCTAGTACTTTTGATCTTTAAAGAATCCAAATTATATTGATTGTTTATTCTGGTTGGATGGTGGATAATAGGCTTGTGAAATTTCAAACAGATTGGTTATACCATATCAGTACATCATGATTTCCCAGTGCTACCCACTGAAAACTCACTATGACTCCTTGCCCTCCAGCATCTTCTTCAGGGTGTTCTTTACTTCTGTGTTCCTCAAGCTATAGATCAGGGGGTTGAGCATGGGAATTATAAGACTATAAAACACAGAGACCACTTTGTTGTACTTCCATGAATTCCCTGCTTTAGGTTGCCTTAGGTACATGAAAAATAGTGTTCCATAGAAAATGATGACCACAGTGAGGTGGGAGGCACAGGTAGAAAATGCTTTGCACTTGCCTTCTGAAGACTGGATTTTTATGATGGAAAAGAGGATGCAAATGTAGGAGATGAGGACAGTCAGGAGGGATCCAGTGAGATTCACTGCAGAGAAGATCAAGAGCTGCTTTTCTTTGCTGTGGGTGTCAGAGCAGGAGAGGGCAAGGAGAGGGGGGTCAGCACAATAGAAATGGTGGATGATGTTGGAGTCACAGAAAGACAACTGGAAAGTCAGAACTGTCTGTATCACAGAGTTTAGGAAACCATAGGTATAGACCCCGATCGCCAACTCCTTGCAGACCCTCTGAGTCATAATGGCTGTGTAAATCAAGGGATTGCAGATGGCCATGTAGCGGTCATAGGCCATTGTAGCCAAGAGGAAGCATTCGGTGGTGGCAAAAGCACTGGAGAAGTAGAGCTGGGCAAAACAGCCTGAAAAGGAGATGGTTTTTTCCTTTATCAATAAATTTTGCAGCATCTTGGGTCCAATGGAAGAGGAGTAACAAAGATCAATGAAAGCCAGGTGGCTGAGGAAATAGTACATGGGGGTATGGAGCCTGGAATCCATCCTGATGAGCAGGATCATGCCAAGGTTTCCCACCATGGTGATGAGATAAATGACCAGGAACACCACAAAGAGAGGAAGCTGAAGCTCAGGACAGTCTGTGAATCCCATGAGGACAAATTCTGTCACTGTGGTATGGTTGCCTCTTGCCATCTTGTTCTTTCTCTTGCTGAAAAAAGAAAATATGGCTTCAAAATGATTAGATATTTACAAACAAAAGCTTCTTACCTCTTTGTTTCAGTACAAGATGACCAAAATTTGGGTTCACAATCCCAGTAATTAAGAGCCATCATTTAGCTTTATTCTGCTAAAACAGATGCAGAAATGTCTGAACTCATTCATTTTCTCTTTTGATGGAGATTTACAAATTGACCTGTAAGTGGCACCAAGTTACACTCCCAACAATTTTGTACAAGAATATTGGTTTTCCCACAAACCCGATGCTATGAAATTTTAAACCTTGGCCGCTGTGATGGTAAATATTGGTAACTTGTGTCTCTTGATTTTTATCTTTTCTAGCATCTTTCAACCAATTATTTGCATGTATTTTTTTCTATGCTTGGTAAGTTCAATTCCTTTGCTAACTTTTTATTAAGTTGTTAGCATTCTAAGCATTTTATTTACAGGTCTCTTTCTTTATTAAGGAGATCAGCCATTTGATATATGTATTACAAGTTCTTTTTTGGCTTGTCCCAGTCCTTCATTGTTGGTATGGTAATTTTTCTTTGTGCTGTGTATAGTAAATCTTAAGTGGTTTGATGTCAAATTTATCTTTTCCTTTTAAATTCTGGTCTCTGTGATAGGATTGGCTAAGCCTTCCTAAATTTAAAATTATTAAAATAATAATCTCATTCTATTCTAGAACTTTATTAGATTTCCTTTTTATATTACAGTGTTTGAATTTCTGGAGTTTAATTTTGATATAAGGAATTAGGTAATCAACTCTTTTTATTTCTCTGAAAAGCTAGCTGGGTGTTCTGATGCCATTTTTTTTGGTGAGAAATCATTTGCCAACTGATTCTGTTGATTTAAAACTTCAGCCTTTTCACAAAGTAAAGCATTCATAAGTACTTGGGTTAATTTTTGCTTCTTTTTATTTGTAGTCTTTTCTAGATCCAGGACTAAACCCTTAAACACAATATTTAAAACTTGATTTTAATACCTGGTAGCAAATTTTCTGGCTATTCTCACATGTATTTTGTGTGTGTGTGTGTATGAGGAACTTTGCCGTTATTTTATCAAGTCCCCCTCAAATTAAAAAAAAAATTATTTGTACTTAGAATGCTATTGCATTGAATGAGTATGTTGACTTGGAGGGAATTGCCGTCTTTACAACTGAAATCTTCTTTTCTGTAATTAAGGTATGTATTTTATTTATTTAGGACTTTCCTAAATGGAATTTTAAAGTTTTCTTTACACCTTACAGATAAACATCCTGCATATTTCTTTAAAATTTATTCATAGGTATTTTATCCTTTTGTAGCTATTGTAAGTGAAATCTTATTTTTTTTAACTTTGTGGTTTATTTAACTATTATTTATATATAGGAAAGCTATTGATTTCTGTAAATTAATTTTATAACTGTCTTTCTTAGTATTGTTCCTCATCATTTAAAAATAGTTTTTTAGTCAATTCTCTTCTTTACCAATACAAACTCACATAATATGAAAAAGATATGAAATTCCTCCCTCATTTCTGTATACTCTCTCATTCTTCTCTCTCCTCTACTTGTATTGGCTAGTACTTCCAGAACAATGTAAAAAACAGTAGTGATAGTACTGGCAGTTTTTACCTTTAAACTTCTTAAAGAATGCTTCAGGAATACATAGACAGAGATGACATCCAGTATAACATAACTGGTGTTTGAGAAAGACAAGGCATTAAAGAACTACAGATAACTAGTGTGGTTAATAGGCTTTCTAGGAATAGGCCCACCTTTGACACTGGCAGGACCCAAGGCAAGAAAACCAAATGGAGGCCCACGTATCATGTGCTTAAATATTAAAAGTCAGAAAATAAAGTCAACAAAGTAATAAAATACATCCTATCTTTCATTCTTAACAAATACACTTTTATAATAACCTGGAAGGCAGAGTTCTTGGGATGCGTGCCTCTCTAAGCTGGAATGAGGTGGCACAAGGAAAACCTGTGTCCAGCCACACATGTGGCTGTGCAAGCCTAGACACACCGGCCTGCATGAACACCTCTGTTCACATCCTGCAAACAGCCATCCCTTGGCTCCCCTTGAGGCCCACGCATGTGAGCATCTGTAGTGAGGTTCACCCTTACTAGGTGATCTGGGAAAGAAACTCCTATAGATTCTGGGAGTAAGCTAGAGGCTGTTTGGGCCAGGAATTTGAAGGTCTTGTTACTTGGATGGTCTTGAAGGAGTGGATAGGATGGACTCTGGGTGGACACATCCCTGTGGCCTTGTCCAGTGGGATATAGTGGAGTAGGAAGAGGCGTAGAGTTGCCCTGAAGAATGGAGCTAAGGCAGGGTCTCTTTTGTTTGAATCTAAGGTCTGTGATTGAATGATGAGAAAAATGGCTAGAAACTGGTGCTTGACTGAAATTGTTTTCAAGTCTGAAAGACCAGGATAATGATAACCTAAGAATTGATCATTTAATTTTACCTTGTCTCTTTCCAAGAAGATATAATACAACTTAAATACATACACATCAAAATTAATATCATAGAATTCAAAAGTTGAAACATAATTGAGGGAAAAGGAGAAGCAAAATTTCTCTCTGTATTTACATAACAATGTTACTGAGGGTTAGTACTTTTAACAGAAATAGAATGAGCTAGGAGTGGAGTTGGAGGGAAGGATGTTGAATTCAGTTTGAGGGGATGGGGGCATCTATCGCACAATCAGAGCTCATGATACTGATTTGGGAGTCATAAGTGGACAGAGGATGCTAAAAGCTGTAGGGACTAATGAGGTCATTTGAGGAAAGAGAAAGAAGGAACAGCAAGGGTTCAAGGACACACCTTTGGAAAGTATATCTTTAAGGGTTAGGAGAGGAGCAGCAATCTTAGGTGTCCTAAGATCTTCAGATCTTATGTCAGAAAATGTCAGAAAATGGTATGGAATCTTTTAAATATGGTAATTTCTGACACTCCTGGCTTATGGCAGAGGTAATCTGTTTTGTTGTGGTTTTCTCTCTCTCAATAACAGTTTTAAAACAAACAAAAACCCCTGAGATCTTTAGGCACTGCATATAAACAATCTTAGTAAAATTGTTGTTGTTCTGGATTCTGTGCCATCTAAAGGCAGGAAAACATTCTTTTGAATTCATTTCTAGAATTGGTTAAGTCCTCCCACCTCATTTCAATTACTGTGATGGTTCTCACTTCAAACTGAATAATGGAAGGGTTAAATAACCCTGGAGGAAACCAAAAAGCCAGTGGGCAGACTCCAGGTTTATTCAACAGCTCTTGTGTGATAGAAGGTTTAGATAACATGTTAGCTGTTATAGAAATGATTGCATATTTGCCTCTGAAGATTCAAAGACATGGTTAATGCATTCTATTCTAATTTCTAGATTTTTAAAGTTTTCTTTTCCATTAGCTCAATATTGAATCATTATTTATCCTATGGAGATGCTTGTCTGCGTTCCAAAAAATTTCTAATTGGATAGTCTTTCTTAACAGTTTTCAAACCAGTACACTCTCTGATTTTCTTCAAGGGCTATTAAGATTGAGGCTTATAGATAACATTAATGCTTAGTCTATTACTTCTTAGAATATAGAGCTACACCTGATGATAAATTCCAGAAACAAGTATCTAATAATAAATGTTTGACTTATCATTTTCCACCAAAGAGAAAGTTTATGATCACTTTAAAAAATAAAATACTGAGTATTGTGGTTTGATTACTCTCAAACTGGCTAATAATAACTGATGATTATTTGAATATTTGTAATGTGCTGAGACTGATTTATTTACATGTATTATTCTGTTTAATCAGTAATTGTCATTTCTTCTATTTTCTTCATGAGGAAATTGATACACAGAAATGTTCATCAGTTTTTCCAAACTTATAAAGTAGATGAGCCAGAATTTGAAACCAGTTAGGCTGGTTCAAGTTAGGCTGGAATCAAGATTGCTGGGAGAAATATCAATAACATCAGATATGCAGATGACACCACACTTACGGCAGAAAGCGAAGAAGAACTAAAGAGCCTCTTGATGAAAGTGAAAGAGGAGAGTGAAAAAGTTGGCTTAAAGCTCAACATTCAGAAAACGAAGATCATGGCATCTGGTCCCATCACTTCATGGCAAATAGATGGGGAAGCAAGAACTGATGCTTTTGAACTGTGGTGTTGGAGAAGACTCTTGAGAGTCCCTTGGACAGCAAGGAGATCCAACCAGTCAATCCTAAAAGAAATCGGTTCTGAATATTTATCGGAAAGACTGATGCTAAAGCTGAAACTCCAATACTCTGGCCACCTGATGTGAAGAATTGACTCATTTGAAAAGACCCTGATGCTGGGAAAGATTGAAGATGGGAAGAGAGGGGGACAACAGAGGATGAGATGGTGGATGGCATCACTGACTCGATGGACATGAGTTTGAGTAAGATCCAGGAGTTGGTGATAGATAGGGAAGCCTGGTGTGCTGCAGTCCATGGGGTCACAAAGAGTCAGACACTACTGAGTGACTGAACCGAACTGAGGCTGATTCCAGAGCCCTCAGCCTAAACTATACTGCCTCCCCACTTATGATTCCTCAATATTTATATGTTTTTTAATCTTGTTTTTCTTCTTCTTATTTTTTTAAATTTAGACTCCTATGAGAAAATTTTAGGTATGGTATGATGAGTTCAGTAATACTTCTTAGTTTGCTCAGACACTTTTAACATTTATTGTTGTGTTTAACTGATACATTGAAATTTAATGATTCAGAGCATTGTGCTTTTCCTTTCTTTGTTTGAACAATTAAAACAATTAAGATATATTCTTAACCCCTGGGAAGAGGGGGCACATGAACTACTTGGAGAATCTGACGAAAGCTAAGTATCTCTTTCTAGGAAAGTTTCACTCACATAAAATTTTGCGTTCGATTTCATAGCCTTCATGAGTTTCTCAGGTCCCTGCTAAGGTTTCCTCATAGATTAATACACCAATAAAACCTCCAGCTTTTCCCAGCCAGAGTCAACCAGACCTTCCCCATTTGCTTCTCTGACAGAAGCAAAACACCCCTGTCCAAAGCCCCATCCTGTCCAGTCCCAGAACTGACACTCTTATCTTGGCTACCTTATAGTTTGTATTACAACAGCCTTGGGAGTGAAGACTACTTACAGGTACCTCTCAGACAATCAGTCAGGATTCCTAAAGCCCTGGAAAGGTCCACTTAGAGCATTTCTAATTGGAGGAATGAGCTTCTTCATGTCTGACTGGAAGGCTTGGTTT
Source organism: Bos indicus (assembly GCF_029378745.1). Lineage (NCBI taxonomy): Eukaryota > Metazoa > Chordata > Mammalia > Artiodactyla > Bovidae > Bos > Bos indicus. The sequence goes on from NC_091774.1 coordinate 45,102,212, forward strand.
CTGTGTTCCACATCCACAAACTGTGAGTATTTATAAAGTTAAAGTGTAACGAGTATGTTATCACCTGTTATTTCACCACTTCCTGGGTACCAAGGGAATTGTTTATATAGAGTTTCTGGGATATATTTTACATTTGATTTAAACTACCTTTGGGAATTAAAATCCTGAATCATCCTGGTAACTAACGATGACTCAGGCTATGATGCTTTGGTGCACGTTCTCAAGATGACTTCCAAGTCCAGAACTTTTTGTGTGATACTTGGAGATAACCTTCCTGCTTTTGGAAGGACATCTTCAATGGATGGATGGCTTTGAAGCTGTGGCTGGGGTGGGAGCCTAGTGAGGGTTTTATAGGGGACTAAATAAGGTTATGCAAAGGTAGTGTGACTAGGAATCACATATGGGACATTTTCTTTGCTAGCAAAGAAAAGATGATTTTAGCTAACATATTTATTTTTCCCCTTTTGTAGTGAAGAGAAAAGCAGTTTTCATTTTTCTTGTTACATATTTTGTGTTGAATCAAATTAAGGAATGAAATCATATTCAAAACCAGTGAAAGTGAAGTGAAATTGTCAGTTGCTCAGTCACGTCTGACTCTTTGCAGCCCATGGACTGTAGCCCGCCAGCTCTTCTATCCATGGAATTCTCCAGCCAAAAACTGGAGTAAGTAGCCATTTCCATCTCCAGAAGATATTCCTGACCCAGTGATCAAACCCAGGTCTCTTATGTTGCAGGCAGATTCTTTACCATCTGAGCCACCAGAGAAGCCCATTCGAAATCAGGTCAGTGACTAAATGTTTAATGGCCCCATAGGCCTCCTCCCCTTTTTTTCTCCCTTCCCCATTCTGCTCTGGAATGAAATTGGGACAATAGCCAGGTCAGTGTTTTACTGTATCTGGTCTTTCCTCATGGCCACTAAGGAAAAAGACATTAGAACCTGATACTCTAGGTCATTAATTGCAGTGATTTAATACAGCCCTTGAAGTACTGCTGCAAAGAAGATTGCCCCCAACCTCAGTATTCGAAGCAAGGCAGGGCTAAGGTGAGAGCATTCTCCAATTAGAACCTATGTTTTCCATCCCTCAGCATTTTCCAAGTCCATTGACTCACACCAAAGAGGAGGAAGCGGGTACAGAAGTGCGTTCATGTCAGACCCGGTGGCATGGTGCTAGTAGCCTCTCCTGGTCAGTTTTGTCCTGGTAGCAGGTAAATCTATAATTTTCATTCTGGTTTAAAGGCGAGAATTTCTAGACTATCTACAGTATAGAGTATGTAAGTTTGATTTGCTAATTGAAGAAGTCCATGATCAAATGCCATATTTGATCACAACCAGCTTACCCTGACAATAAGCAATGGGACATCTATGCACATCTACCTTGAATAGTGACTTAGAGAGCTGGAGTTAGGGACAGAGGCAGAGGGTCAGGTAAACTACTGCCAAGGATCACATTTCATGTCTAGTCCCAGTTCAGATGATAATCAATGGTGTTTACTGAGAATTGATTTTCTGATGGAATTTTCTTTTCATAATTAGCCAATTGTAGGGATGGAATATCTGAGGGGAAAGTCAACCAGGCCTCCTAAATTCTATCCTTGCATAAAGCAGATGACACTGTGCACATCACCTGGTAGAATGCCTATCAGGGAAAAGATCAGGAGAGAAACTGATTCTGTAGGTCTTACAGAGCTGAGGAGAACTGACTGTGGTCCTTTTGAGTCAGAATTTACACTATGCTGTGCTCAGCAAAACTGGGAAACAGAAGTTCTAAGTCTGGGAGCATCAGATGGTCACCAGTGAGGTTCTAAAGAAGAGAAGAGTCTCTTTAAGGGTTCGCTGGGTCATGAGTTTAATTCCAGTTTTTAGGAAGGACTTGTGTTAAAGGAAAGGGCACATGTTTTTTCATGCTTTCAGCTTAGGACACACTTTGAGAAGGAGCCTTCTGTAGGTGTGAAAGAATCTTGGTAAGTTAACTCTTAAAGTGTCAGTGTCAAAACCACTGATACTTTGTTCAACCACAGTCAGGAACCCATATGAACCTGATGATTCTTTTGCTGAACTGTGAGTTAGTGGGTGCTCCGAATTACCATGTCTGCCCTAGAGGAGCTGATGTTCTACTTGCATTTGGTTTGAAGTTTTATTACACATTTATATTTCCCTTGATGAAATGTTCCCATATTAATACAGTGTGGAATAAGTGAAGCAACTAAGAATGTACTCTTTTAATTTTCTCCCGGTATGACCAAAATTTAAACAGGCCTAGAAGAAATGCTGGTGTTAGCATTTGAGTGAACAAATTCAACCTTCAGAAAAAAGAAAGGCATTTGCCCTCCTGTATTTACTATCTGTGCATTTGTGATCTATGACTTCCCATAAAATAGTTTATCTATCTACATTGAGGAAAGTCTCTTCTTTTTATGACTGAGAAAAGAGATGCTCTGGGCTGTGATTACACTGGAGATATTGCAATTCAAATGTTTGATTGCTTTGTATTTGTCTGAGACTGAGATGAATGACTGATATGATATCAACATACTGATCCATGATTTGCTCAATAATGTACTATAACAAAAAATGATTTTCCAAGAACATGATTTAAGCAGAACTTGGAAATTACAATTTACTTGATATGTATTTTCCTTTAGATAGAAGAGCTCATGGATGAAAGTAACTCAAATGTTTTGGCACTTACTATAGATGATCAAAATTAACAAGGTGTATTTTGTGGTTTGAGAAATGAATACCTTTTGTATTTATCACTCATGGGCCCCACAGAGTGTAAGAGAGAAAAAAGGAATGGCATGAAGAAATTTTTAATTTGAGAAACCAGTAGATAAAGAACCAATAAGCTTATTGTCTCATATGGACTATTACTCTTGTGTTATGTAAAACATCTTGGTTTTCTGAATTTGATAATTATTTTTGTATTCAAACATGTTATCTCAGTGTCCAAGGCCAGGTGATACCAAGCAGATTGGACCCCAGTTCAGCTTAACTGTTAATAGCAAGTCCTGCTTTCCTTTGATGCACATACAGCAGTCTTTTCCTTTGGTGCTGTTTCTGGGAAATTCCTTTCCTTGGATTGCCTTGAGGTGTGTTAGGGAGGGTTCAGCATGTGTATTGTTATTGTTGTTGTTCAGTAGCTCAGTCGTGTCCAACTCTTAGCAACCCCATGAACTGCAGCACACCAGGCTTCCCTGTCCCCTATTTTCCAGAGTTTGCTCAAACTCATGTCCATTGAGTTGGTGATGCCATCCAACGATCTCATCCTCTGTCATCTCATTCTCCTCCTGCCTTTGATCTTTCCCAACATCAGCATCTCTTCTCCTCACTTCAGGTGGCCAAAGTATTGGAGCTTCAGCTTCAGTATCAGTCCTTCCAGTGAAATCAGTCAGGGCTGATTTCATTTAGGATGGACTGGTTTGATCTCCTTGCTGTCCAAGGGACTCACAAGAGTCTTCTCTAGCACCTCAATTGGAAAACATGCCTATGGCCTTGGTTATCTGCTCCAAGTAGAGATAAGACTTGAACCAGTTTGTTTTGGAATACTAGAGAGAAAATTGGATAGGAATGAGAGGTAGAAGATGTAGCTTAAAAAAAAAAAAAAAAACCTTCAGAGGGTAGAATCCTTGGGACTAAAACCTTAAATATCTGGGAGATGAAGACAATCCCAATAGTATCAGTGATATTTACATAAATATAATTTTAAAAATCAGTGGTAAAGAATTCACCTGTCATTGCAGGAGATGTGGATTCGATCCCTGGGTCAAGATGATCCCCTAGAAAAGGAAATGGCAACCCCTCCAGCATCCTTGCCTGGGAAATCCCATGGGCAAAGGAGCCTGGTGGGTTATAATCCATGGGGTCATGAAAGAGTTGGATACAACCTAGTGACTAAACAACAACAGCAAATTAAAAAAAAACAACAACTGTTCTCCTTTGAGCAAAATCTCTAACAGCTAACAGCTTGAGTCAGGGTTGTGTAAGAAAAGAAATGGATGATGGTCTAGTCAGCAAAGAGTAGCAGAGAGGCTACTATTGTGTATGTCCTTGAACTCAGGTAAGCCTAGGCCAGAAGATTATTCCAGACTTCTTTAGACACCATGATCACATAGCTCACAAGGCAATTGATGGACATGGATTGGCCATATGATACTCTGGTTAGGAGACAATGAACCCTGTTGAGTGGAACACGTAAGAAATGAATCTGTATAAAGGAATCCATCATGATAATAGTTATTCTCTGCAAGATGAGACTGTGCAGTGCCCTGAGAGAATGACAGCCTGTGCAAGGAATGTGCAAGGGGCATAGACTAAAATGTGCAAGGGGCAAGATAAATTCCAGTCTAATTGGAGTAATCAGGATTGTCTCCTGTTTCCAGGCAAGAATGATGTCATTCAATGCTAAGAAAAACACAAGAGGGACCTTTGATGTTCTTGATTTTCTAGAACTCAGAGAGGAGGTGCTTCAGTCTAGTGCACAGAATTTCTCCAGTTATTTTGTTTGTTTATGAATTTTTTTTTCATCTGGGGGGAAAAATAAGAAAATAGCAGAAATTGAGGAAAATAATGAGTAATCAGAGAGACTGAGATTAGATGTAAACAGATTGCTTTCAGCACATTTTTGGTGTTAGTTCTGCAAACACAACTCTCACATTGTTAGTGTGTGCAATCAACATAATGCTATATTTCCTCCTTGTAATCTCACCACAAACATTATCAAGTCCTCTTTCTCTCACCCCCTCCCTTGAATTATGCTGTAGGCATACATTCTGATAATACCATACCTTACATTTGAGCCTAATTTTAGCAATTGATTTTTGAAGAATAAAAATGTCCTGATAAAAGGGTGGCTTATGAAAGTGTTCAGTGGAAGGAATTCTGGTATACATTATGGTTTGATATAATTAAGATATTAAAATATAACAGGCATGGGGTATTGTTGACGTCATACAATTTAAAGCATAATGATAAAAGGAATAAAGATGAATGAATGAATGATAAGGTAATAAGATGTTGATATTTGACTGATACTCTAGGTGTGTCCTCCTCCCACAAAGACATTCAAAGAGATTTTAAAACATCTATTGCTAGACTGAACCCTCACATCCTTTTTGTCTTGCTCATTTCAATAAGACTTTGTATGAAAAATGTACTTTATTGACCAATGGAATACCTATAACTATAGCATTAATTAATTTATTCATGTTTCAAAGCTATTGTTACATAGTAGATTCTATAACTTTCTCCCTTCTATTTTCTGATTTATTTTAACTTATTCACAAATGCATATATCTGAATAAAAAGGTCTTTTTTGCTTCTGTTCAGGTACTTATGTCCAACTTGAAACTTTTTAATTCATTTCTTTGCACATACTTCATGTTGCTTTTGCACTTATTATTGCATTATTATTTGTTTGGATGGTTCTCCCCCAAGTACTTAATTTGTAAAGCTTCAAACTTACTTTGTCAACATACTCTATAACACACTTTAGCTCAGAATATGACTCATCTAGGAGATTGTTTTGAAGCCTGTTGACCCTCGAATGAAACCTGACCAGTAGCCTTCTCAGTGGTGGGGCAAGCTACAGATTCAGACAGTACTCACCAGTCATCGGCAAAGTGATTAGTAGAGATTTTAGAAATTTTATTTAAAATGCCAGTTTTGTTAAATTTCAAAAAGTTAGGTAGTTTCAGTCCCCAAAGGGGAAGAAGGGGTATTTCTCTAGTATTTATATTTCTGTTTGAATACATACATACATATACATATATATATTTAAGAATTAATGACATCCCCTGTACTCTGGGGGTAAGAGTAATGACATGCCCCCATTATCTGGGGATGAGGCATGACTTGCAGATGTGTTTACTGGGGAGGCAGAGATTGTGTCTCACCTATGAGTCTTCTGGGGCTAGTCTTCAATTTTGCAACTCAGCTTCAGTTCCAGATATAGATGTGAATCCCTGGACTAATCTTCAGACTCACCATGGTCTCTAAAATTGTCTATGAGGGAAGGCTGCTCTGCTCCCCAAGGAGTCATTAAAACCATTTACTCTGAGTTGACTAATCCAAACCCAAATCTGGTTTTAGGAAAACAACTTTCACATCTAAAGTAAGTCATTGCTCTAATGAGCTTGAAAATATATTTGTTTATGACCGTAATATGATGTCAGCCATGGTTTCAGAGTCAGCTATTAGTAGGACTGAATAACAATGATAACCAAAAATAAGAGTAGCAGGTAGTAGGTAGTAGTAGCAGTAGTAAATTAATTATAATTTTGTGACTAAGAGTGAAAATTCTGGAACCATACTACTCAGGGTTGGAGTCCAAACTCATCCCCTTACTAATCATATGATCTTAGGCAAATTACTTAACCTTCCTATGCTTCTATTTCCTCATCTGTCAAGTGGGGATTATACCAGTGCTTCTCAGTGGGTTGTTGAGAGGCTAAAACTAATTAAAAGTTTCTTGTGTTACTGTTTTCATGATATTAATGGTATCTGATATTTATGAGTACTTGCCATATGTTGGGCTTCCCTGGTAGCTCAGCTGGTAAAGAATCCACCTGCAATGCAGGAGACCCTGTTTTGATTCCTGGGTTGGGAAGATCCCCTGGAGAAGGAGAGGCTACCCACTCTAGTATTCTTGGGCTTCCCTGGTGACTAAGATGGTAAAGGATCCTCCTGCAATGCAGGAGACCTGTGTTTGATCCCTGGGTTGGGAAGATCCCCTGGAGGAGAGCACGGCAACCCACTCCAGTATTCTTGCCTGGAGAATCCCCACGGACTGAGGAGCCTGGTGGGCTACAGTCCACAGGGTTGCAAAGAGTTAGACACGACTGAGTGACTAAGCACATGCCGCGTGTTAGACACTATTCTAAGCCTTTTACAGATATTATCTCACTTAATATCTAACAGTTCTACTATCTTCATTACATAGATGAGAAACATGAGTATTTAGAGTTAAGTAACTTGGCCAAGGTTACAAAGCAAGTGAGTGGCTGAGATGGGATTTGAAACAAGTAATCTGAGCCCAGAGTTTAGATCTTTCTCCTTAACACTATTCTGATGTCATCTACATTATATTATATTCATTTATATTATCATATTTACATATGTAATAGTGCTATTTCAATGAAAGTGTGAAAATGTTAGTTGCTCAGTTATAGCCCACCAGGGTCCTCTGTCCATGGAATTCTCCAGGCAAGAATACTAGATTGGGTAGCCATTTCCTTCTCTGGGGGATCTTCTCCACCCAGGGATCGAATCCAAGTCTCCTGCCTTGCAGACTTTTTACCGTCTGAGCCACGTTATTTCAATGAATGCCATCTAAATAAAAACTCTCATCAATTTTGTTGTTCCAGTGAGCAATACTGCTGCTCTTCTCATGCATTTCTAACTTACAAAAATAATGCTAATAGTGTATGCATATGAACCAGTGAAAATTTTCAATTGTAAGCAACAAAAATAGACTCCCTATATTTTCAGCAGATCAAGAGCCACCAGGAAGACAGAAGTATCCGGGTGAAAGCTATGCCCCAAACCCCTGCAAGGAATTGAGCAAGTGAGCACCCCTCCAGAGTTGCTGCTCAACATTAGGACCTCGGCATGTATTGTAAGTGCAACCACTGCTGCACGCTGGACATGAAAGACACCACCCTGCTGCCCCAGAAACTGGATCTTGCTGCCTCAGCAATACTTCCAGGGTCTTACACTGCATCTTTGATGGATGTATTTATCTCTTATTTCCCAGAAGAAAGAAATGTTCCTTTGACTTACCATATTGGCTGGGAGAAGTAGATTTCAGGAGTCTCCACTTGGATCTTGCAGTGAAATAGCCTTTTTCCAGGGATTGGAAAACTAAGTGGGGTGGGGGGAGATTCTGACAGTTGTTGCCTAGGTGTATTTCAGTTATTTATGTATAATAAATCAGGGTGATATTGGGCCCACAATGAGATGAAAATAGGTCAAAATTCTACTTACAACAAGATTCCTATAAGCACCCTCACTGATTGGTGAACTGCAATGGAATTCTGGGGCCTGAAACATTAGTGACTGGGCTGTCTATCCATGATTTTAAGAATGCCATGCTTAATTAGCTACCCCTGAAGATCCCAGATGTTTTGGATACCAAATTATAAATAATTGCCTTATCAGAGTGGCAGCAACAATATACATGTGTTTGGAGCACCACACCAATTTTGATAAGGCAATTATTTATAATATGGTATTCAAAATTTGATCTTATTTCTAATTTGATATCTCCCACCCACATCTCTGGGCTTCCCAGGTGACCCTAGTGGTGAAGAATCTGTTGCTAATGCAGGAGACATAAGAGATATAGGTTTGATCCCTGGGTCAGAAAGATTCCCTGGAGGAGGGCATGACAACCCACTCCAGTATTCTTGCCTGGAGAATCCCCATGGACAGAGGAGCCTGGCAGGCTGCAGTCCATAAGGTTGCAAAGAGTCAGAGATGACTGAAGTGACTTGACATGAATGCACCCACATCTTTGGGCTACAGACAATAGCTGTTTCATTTCTTCTTAAAAATAATTATGTTCCTTCACCAATGAATTCCTCAGTGTCGTGGGGTAGAAGATGTTTCTCAAATCTTCTTGGAAGGCATATGGGCTGCATATGATACACTCAGGTCACCTTTCCATATCTTTCCAAACATTTGATTACTTCTGCATATACCAGGCAATTTTTTCTGGCTTCCAAATTCACCTTACTCAGGGAATCCTTCAGTTTAGGTTCTAGTTAACTAACTAAGCAAACAGCTATAGTGGACCTTTGAAGAACCCAGGTTTGAATTGTGGAAGTTCATTTATACACAGATTTTTTCCAATTTTAAATACTACAATACCACATGACTTATGGTTGGTTGAATCCAGAACTGCAGAATTAAGGAACCCAACCTCATATAGGTAGGTCAACTATAAATTAAAAATGGATTTTTCTACTGCATGGAAAATCAGTGCTCCTAACCCCTGCTTTGTAAGGGTCAACTGTACATTATAAATTCAAATACTCTAATAGGATATTCTTCCCTCAGTTTGGTACCTTTATACCATTCCTATACACTAGTATGAAATAAATTGGGAAAATATTAAAACTCTTTGATATGTAAATCTTATATTCTCAGCTTTGACTTAATGTCTCCTGAGTATGTTGGGAGCTTCAGAAAAAAAGAAAAAGAAAAAGAAACAACTAAGGATGAGGGATAAGGAGTTTTTATTTACCTTGAAAGGTAACTTCCTCAGGTGAAGTCATTGAAGTGTCCTCAAACAAGTTAGGAGCAGCCTCATCATACAGGCAAAGAGGAGCTTCTTTGGCTGGCAAACTCTCCAGGAGAGTCAGAGGTTCAGGGTAATTTGAGTCATCAAAACCCTCAGGTATATCCTCGTTTCTATTATTTTCTGATCAAAGTTTAAATTCCTCATTATATATCTACAGAGATGTTGAACTCAGTTGTTGTAATATATCAACTGACAGAATCAATGTTTGCTCTAGGAATTACAGCTTAGTCATTGATAGCTCTTGGTTTCACTCCATTATTTAGGCAAAGGATTAACAAATATGAATCTGTAATTCTCTGTGAGGTTTCTGGAGTGATTAGAAGAGATGATCCAACACCACTGTAAGTGAATTTCTGAAACTCTTCATTCTGTCTAGGGTATTATATCATCAAAAGACTTGCCTTCAGTGGGCACTTTATTTTAGGTGATCACAAGTTATATTAACTATTTTAAACCAAGTACCATGAGAATCCTGAGTCCCTTCTTTTCATATTAGTTTGATATTCACTGCCTAGCCATAGCCAACCCCTCCCCCACCACATGCACACACAAGCACTTATTTTTCCCAGAAGGATTTCTGTTTTGAGTTGAAATTACATCTCCTACACTGTATCTTTGTTTCTTCTTGCATGTTCCAATACAGTTAGAATTAGTTTAGAAATGCATCAAAAGTTTTCACTTTGAAAACTCTAATGAACAGACAAAAAGTGTTTGTAGATATTCTTGAGATGACACATATTTACATGAGCAGGTATACCTGAAATTTTCTCTGTCCTGATAGATTTCCAGTGGAATTTTCACAAACAAGTAATGTACTCAAGGGATTACATCCCCAAAGCCCCCGAATCTCATAAATATAGCCTTGCTTTATAATGAGTTTTTGACGTTTGTCCTTATCATTGAGGTACAAACATCTGCAGGTAATAATTTTCCTTTTCTATTGATACAATAATATTTGTTTTTCATTTTTGTATTAGAGCTTAAGATGTGGGTTACTTCAAGCAAATAATCCTTTCTTAAGTCCACTTATTTCTATGAGCAGTACTTTGTATTATTATATACATCATCTTATTTAACACAAGAATCATGTGAAGTACTTTTTAAAGAAACAAATAAATAATGAAGGGTTGAAAACTTATAAAAATTGTCTAAGATTTCATAGATAATCAGTGGTAAAGCTAGAATCTGATTCCAGGCCTATATGGCTGCAAAGCTCATGGCATATCTTTACAATGCTTTGGTCCATGCCATCACTGACATTCTAAATAGGCTCTGATTTTCCCTATTACCCCTCCTCCACAGTTTTGGGAGTAGCCTTCATTACCTTTTTTGTTCATTCAGCAGTTAAACACAACATAATAATATCTATCCATTATTTTTTCAAATTATCTTCTTTACTTGGTCTTTGAACATTAACTCCATTCTACTGGAGTTAAGAAAGGTTATTTTTAAGTCTCCTTATTTTCTCTTGAATGAAGAGGTCCTGCTTCCACCTCTCTTTAACTCCTGTAGCCTTTTTCCTATGTTTCTTATACTTAACGATTATCAACAAAATCTCATGTCTTCAGTATCTCTTTAGAGCATTCCACTCTCTACACTCTTCTTTTCTATAGGTATTAATGCTTTGCTAATCCTGAGGACATTTTTTTTTTTTTTCTTTACAGTCTTCTCAAGAGACATATGCTTTTTCTCTTACTCTTAATACCCCTGGGCCTGGTAGAGGCTGGTATTCCTTCTCCTCCACTGGCACTTACAGTCATTGTTTCTCTTTGGACTACAAACACTTATAGTTGAGTTTACATCATCAGCCTCTATAACCAATCCTCCTTATCCTCCTCCACCTTTTTGCAATCACCTACTAACTAGCATTATGTTTCCTCATCCTTGGAAAGTTTTTGGCTTTGGCTTGCCCTATCTCTCTTAATGGTATCCCTGTCACAATTCCTGATGGACAAGAATTGTAATTTTAATATCTTCATAGAGAAGATCCTTTGAACATTATGGCCCCTTAGTTTCTTGATTTTCCCTCCAAAGATCTTCTTTTTCTCCCTACTGTATCCAGTCACTCCATTGTCAGATTTACTAGACAGTGTCATTTGCCAATAACTGCAGCTTTTGATCTCATTTAAGCATCTCAAACTGTAACTATCACCATTTCCTGTCTTTCTAGCTCATTCTCTTTAGTAGAATAATGAAAGCATTTCCCTGGGGGCCTGACATTTTTTTGTTGGCTTTGCCCATCTCATGTACTCATTCATCTTAAATGCTCTGCTTAAATAATGGTGGTTTCACTCTCTACTTGCATCTACCCTCAAATGTCATACCTATCTCTTTTATTGCTCTCCAAAAGAAATTCTAGTTAAATTTGATTTCTTACCTACCAAGGACGCCTAATAGTCCAGTTGAACACATGACCACATCAATTTTCTGTATCGGGGCACTGAGTACATATATCATCTGCCTCACAGAGTTACCATTACCTTGTAGCCATTTATTTATATGAATTACTAGATTTCAAAGTCATCCTTTTAAGAGTAAAGATATTACCTATATTATTAATGTATTAATGTAATTGAAAAACTTTTTGAACATATAAATGAACCAAATATCAGTTCAGTTCAGTTCAGTCGCTCAGTTGTGTCTGACTCTTTGTGACCCCATGAATCACAGCATGCCAGGCCTCCCTGTCCATCACCAACTCCCGGAGTTCACTCAGACTCACGTCCATTGAGTCAGTGATGCCATCCAGCCATCTCATCCTATGTTGTCCCCTTCTCCTCCTGCCCCCAATCCCTCCCAGCATCAGAGTCTTTTCCAATGAGTCAACTCTTTGTATGAAGTGGCCAAAGTACTGGAGTTTCAGCTTTACTATCAGTCCTTCCAAAGAAATCCCAGGGCTGATCTCCTTCAGAATGGACTGGTTGCATCTCCTTGCAGTCCAAGGGACTCTCAAGAGTCTTCTCCAACACCACAGTTCAAAAGCATCAATTCTTCGGTGCTCAGCTTTCTTCACGTCCAACTCTCACATCCATACATGACCACAGGAAAAACCATAGCCTTGACTAGACGGACCTTTGTTGGCAAAGTAATGTCTCTGTTTTCAATATGCTATCTAGGTTGGTCATAACTTTTCTTCCAAGGAGTAAGCGTCTTTTAATTTCATGGCTGCAATCACCATCTGCAGTGATTTGGGAACCTGAAAAAAAGAAGTCTGACACTGTTTCCACTGTTTCCCCATCTATTTCCCATGAAGTGATGGGACCGGATGCCATGATCTTCGTTTTCTGAATGTTGAGTTTTAAGCCAACTTTTTCACTCTCCACTTTCACTTTCATCAAGAGGCTTTTTAGTTCCTCTTCACTTTCTGCCATAAGGGTGGTGTCATCTACATACCTGAGGTTACTGATATTTCTCCCGGCAATCTTGAATCCAGCTTGTGCTTCTTCCAGCCCAGCATTTCTCATGATGTACTCTGCATAGAAGTTAAATAAACAGGGTGACAATATACAGCGTTGACGTACTCCTTTTCCTATTTGGAACCAGTCTGTTGTTCCATGTCCAGTTCTAACTGTTGCTTCCTGACCTGCATACAGATTTCTCAAGAAGCAGATCAGGTGGTCTGGTATTCCCATCTCTTTCAGAATTTCCCACAGTTTATTGTGATCCACATAGTCAAAGGCTTTGGCATAGTCAATAAAGCAGAAATAGATGTTTTTCTGGAATTCTTGCTTTTTTGATGATCCAGCAGATGTTGGCAATTTGGTCTCTGGCTCCTCTGCCTTTTCTAAAACCAGCTTGAACAACTGGAAGTTCACAGTTCACATATTGCTGAAGCCTGGCTTGGAGAATTTTGAACATTACTTTCTGATATTCTATGTTCTTCTTTAGAAAGTATAGAAAATATTTGTGTTTTATCAATGTGGTAATGAGTTAGAAGGCTCCAGGAATGAAATTTGACTTCAGCTCAGTTGTAAGAAAGACATTTAACCTAAAATTAGTTACCCAACTTCTTTAGATCTCAGTTTCTAACTTTATAAAATGAGAGAGATGGAATGGATGGGGCTGCATTTTGAAGCTTAGCATTCTGTGATGGTGAGAAAGCTCTCATGCTTTTCTTGCTTTTTCATTTTTTTTTTTTTTCTCAAACAAGTTGATAAGGGAAAGAGTTTCCTAGAAGCTGACCTAAAGATGTGATTTTTCACAGACAGGTGCTATTCACATGGGGCTAGGTACCTGTGGGAAGTAGGAAGCTGGAACCTTTTTGCTAACAGCCATTGCCCCAGGTTATGCAAAGTCTCAGGCACTTGTGGAATCTTTCTGGAGTAACCTGATCAATGTGTCTGGTTCCCTTTACCTGGATTGACTCACTATCATGAATCAGATAACTTGATCCTGACATGATACCATCTCCTTTTCCAAAGCTCAGTCTCTCCAGGTTGATTTGATCATGGTTTGAGCACCTTGTTTTACATCCTGCCTCTGTCCAAACTTCCTGTATATTTGTTGTGCTTGAAAACTGTGATACCTGTTTAAATTCAGTTGCTCATCCTCTTTCATACAAGTGATACCTCATATATTTTGAACAGTTGTTCTTTTCCATGGGTCCTGGCCCATTCCACCATTTCTACTCCCTTTCATCATGTCTTTGGCTTAGAAGATATAGTTATTGGGTCTCTGATAGTGTCTGGTGGCCATCTCTAGGATGTGCTCACGTGAATCTATTCCTCGTGGACCACCTAAACCAACTACACAATGCAAATGTGACTTGAATGTGTTAAGTTAAAAAAACAGATTTTTCTGAGTATTCCTGGCCTTATGTCAATGAATATCTATATTTTCAAGTTTTATGCAAGATATCATGTGTGAAAACATTTCCCCCAAATATTTACACGTGAGTATATATGTTGGTACTTTCTTATATAGCTATTGTAAAACTAAGTATGCAGAGTATAGTATTTTCTTCTAATATCCACTTGTTTTTCTTTCAGTGGGCACCATTCTCAGTATAGATGGGGACTGGAAACTATACAACTGTGACAGAGTTCATTATTTTGGGGTTAGCGGAGAATACTACAGTTTGTGCCATTTTATTTATTGTGTTTTTGGGAATCTATCTGGTTACCTTAATGGGTAATATCAGCATAATCATGTTAATCAGAAGCAGCCCTCAGCTTCACACCCCAATGTACCTTTTCCTCTGCCATTTGGCCTTTGTGGACATTGGGTACTCCTCATCAGTCACACCTGTCATGCTCATGGGCTTCCTCAGGAAAGGAACTTCTATCCAAGTTGCTGGTTGTGTTGCTCAGCTCTGTTCTGTGGTCACATTTGGGACAGCTGAGTGCTTCCTGCTGGCTGCCATGGCCTATGACCGCTATGCGGCCATCTGCTTGCCCCTGCTCTACTCCACCCACATGTCCCCCAGAATCTTCATTGTCTTAGTGGGGGCTTCCTATCTAGGTGGGTGTGTGAATGCTTGGACATTCACTGGCTGTTTGTTAAGCCTGTCCTTTTGTGGATCAAATAAAGTCAATCACTTTTTCTGTGATTATTCACCACTTTGGAAACTTTCTTGTTCTCATGATTTTACTTCTGAAATAATTCCAGCCATCTCTTCTGGCTCAGTTATTGTAGCCACTGTGTTTATCATTGCTCTCTCTTACATCTACATCCTTTTCTCAATCCTGAAGATGCGTTCCACTGAGGGGCGGCGCAAAGCCTTCTCCACCTGCACGTCTCACCTCACAGCAGTTACTCTGTTCTATGGGACCATCACATTCATTTATGTGATGCCCAAGTCCAGCTACTCAGCTGAACAAAACAAAGTGGTGTCTGTGTTCTACACAGTCATAATCCCCATGTTGAACCCCCTCATCTACAGTCTCAGAAACAAGGAGGTTAAAGAGGCCATGACAAAATTAATGGCTAGAACACATTGGTGGTCCTAAAGTAATCTTATTTTTAATAATAAACATTGTGTAATGAAGACTTCTCCTGCAGATGAATAAATAATACACTAAGTAAATTTCAGTGCATATTCATAGTGTTCGAGACTCACAAATTTTATTACATTATTCCAAGAAAAAAATTCAGTGTAAAAAAAATAAATGTGCATTCACCAAGATAGGAACATTAGCAAAAAAAAAAAAGAAAAAGGTTTGAAGCACACTGATTGAAACCACCCACCCTGGCCAGGCACCATAATAACCATTTGCATGAGTTGTTTTATGACAGGAGATCCTGATAAGAAATACAGAACTAATAAGCCTGTGGTGGTGAGTTCGGGAAAGGTCGAAAGGAGACACTGCGTGTCTGTCCACTTCCCAGAATTCCTCTCGCTAACATCCATCTTGGCTGAGCAACGTGTACGCCACCAGGAAAGACTCTGAATTAGAAGAGTCTGAATTAGAAGACCACCTGGAAATTAATCCCATCACCATAAAATCCGAAACTGCGAGCCATGCGGTAAAGCAGTTCTCCTGGGTTCCTTACCCTACTGCTCTCCATCCGGATGCCCTTTCCCAATAAAATCTCTTGCTTTGTCAGCACATGTGTTTCCTTGGACAATTCATTTCTGAGTGTTAGACAAGAGCCCAGTTTCAGGCCCTGGAAGGGGTCCGCCTTCCTGCAACACCTACAAGTACAAATCTTTTCAAATAAATTCTGTGCTCTTTGAATGTAGTCTTTGGAAATAACTGCTGGAAGCACCTGAAACTCCTTGAGTGGGAAATAAAGAGCAGTGTTGCTATCCATAATCTTATCATCTGACAGAGATGGTATCCATGATGTACAGATAATCTAAGGACAGAAATCAGTAATGCTGGTAGTTGTAAAGCTTCTGCTGCTTTGTGATCTGAGCAACAGGATTCTTCCCACAATATCTCTGCAGGTGAGTCTCAGCAAGCTAACTCAGAGGATATCTGAAAGCTCCATTTAGCTTAGCTCTTCCCTTGCAGGGATCTATTCTCAAAAATATGTTCAATAGTTTCCAGAAGAAAGACTACTGGGAGCTAATTGACATGACCTGGCTCCTTTCTAGGTCAGAAAGTAAGGTATCTTTTTTTTTTTAAGGTTGTTCAATCTTGTCCAATGTATGCTGCATACTCCTATAAGGTGTGTTAAACCATTCTTTCCCTCCTAGTCTTGTTGCCTCTTATACTGAAATTCTCAGATTTCTTGCACATAATTTCATTGGAACTTCTGGATTAGCCCATAAAATGCTCTCTTTAAACCAGATGGTTTCCCTTATAGAATTTTAAATTATTTGTATTTTTATAGACTTCTTTGTGTTTCTTCTCCCAGTTGTTTTATTCTATGTGGATATTTTTAAATAAAAAGGGATAATATTTTTAAGGATATTATTTTTCCTTTAATAAATATAAATATGAGACTAATCTTAATACAAGTTATATCATGTGATCTTTCTATTTAGTTATAATCAATGTTTCCACTGTCCACTACATTAAGTCCAGAGTGAGATTAGCTTCACGGTAGTGTGAGACATCTCTCCTTTTTGTCCTCCCCTCTTTAAACAACTAATTAGGCATCCATACATCAACAAAGTGCCTCAGTGGGTGTTGTGGGATCCAGAACCATACACCAAGGGATCCAGGAGGAATCTTGACCACCTATGCATCTAGTGATGGTCAGAAAGACCCCAATATGGGCCTCAAAACCAGCAGGGGTCAGTGAATTTGCCTCAATTCTTCTTGGCCCCTGCCAAGGAAAACCTGGGGAGTGCAGACTTGAGCAGAAACCTACGGATCAGCGAGACTGTGGAAATGTAGCTTTCCAGGTGAGGGATTCCTGCACGCAGCTGGAGAAAAATAATAGTAATGTGAGTTTGGGTGCAGTGAAGACTACAGCTTTGCCCATACTGCTGTTTCCCCAAGGCAACAGTGCCTGGGGTGGAACTAGCAAGCAGTGTCCAATCCTACACAGGAAAAGGATAGCAGTGAGTGAGTGCATGTCTTCCCTGGCATTTCAAGACACTGCTGGAGAAGTCCATCTAAAAAAGTGTTACTGAGGCAATACCTCCATGACTGGGGTGGGGAGAAGATCAGAAAAGAAGCAGATAAGAATGTTAAAGGACACTAAAGGGATGAAATTAAGCTGACCATATTCAGTAATTAAGCAAGAAGTCTACAAGCCTCTGGGAGCAGGTATATCCATACAAGTTCAGGGAAAAATCCCAGATATTATAGGAAATGCAAAACCATCACTGTAAAATTACAAGGCACATGAAGACTGAAGGAAGTATGTCATCACCAAAAGAATAATAATAGCCTTCCAGTAACTGAACTCAATGGCACAAAATACTGAAATCTGACAAAGAATTTGAAATACCTTGAGGAAACTCAACAAGCTATTAAAAAACACAGAAAGACAATATATTAAAAAGTGAGTCATTTAACAAAGAGATAGAAATTATGTAAAAAAGAATCCAACAGAAATTCTGGAGCTGAAGAATTCAATAAATGAAATGAAAAATGCTATAGAGGGCATCAGGCATCTATAGTAGAATAGACCAAATGGCAGAGAGAATAAGTGATCTAGCTAGTAGGAACTCTGAAAGAATCCATCCAGAGGTGAAGAAAGAAAAAAGCATGACATAGAACAAAGAAAGATGATGTGATCTTTGGGATGCCATCAAATGTACAAATATTAGAATAATTGCAGTTCCAAAAGGAGAGAAGAAGGAGAAGAGGGGAAAGAAGGTTTATTTTAAAATATAATAGCTACAGGCCAATATCACTGATGAACATAGGTGCAAAAATCCTTAACAAAATTCTAGCAAACAATTCAGCAACATATTAAAAAGATCATACATCATGACCAAGTGGGCTTTATCCCAGGGATGCAAGGATTCTTCTATATCCTCAAATCAATCAACATAATACACCACATTAACAAATTGAAAAATAAAAACCATATGATTATCTCAATAGATGCAGAGAAAACCTTTGACAAAATTCAACATCCATTTATGATAAAAACCCTCCAGAAAGCAGGAATAGGAGGAACATACCGCAACACAATTAAGCTATATATGACAAACCCACAGCAAACATTATCCTCAATGGTGAAAAATTGAAAGCATTTCCCCTAAAGTCAGGAACAAGACAAGGGTGCCCACTCTCACCACTACTATTCAACATAGTTTTGGAAGTTTTGGCCACAGCAATCAGAGAAGAGAAGGAAATAAAAGGAATCCAAATTGGAAAAGAAGAAGTAAAACTCTCACTGTTTGCAGATGACACGATCCTATACATAGAAAGCCCTAAAGACTCCACCAGAAAATTACTAGAGCTAATCAATGAATATAGTAAAGTTGCAGGATATAAAATTAACACACAGAAATCCCTTGCATTCCTATACATTAACAATGAGAAAACAGAAAGGGAAATTAAGGAAACAATTCCATTCACCATTGCAACGAAAAGAATAAAATACTTAAGAATATATCTACCTAAAGAAACAAAAGACCTATATATAGAAAACTATAAAACACTGGTGAAAGAAATCAAAGAGGACACAAATAGATGGAGAAATGTAACGTGTTCATGGATTGGAAGAATCAATACTGTGAAAATGAGTATACTACCCAAAGCAATCTATAGATTCAACATAATCCCTATCAAGCTACCAATGGTATTTTTCATGGAACTAGGACAAATAATTTCACAATTTGTATGGAAATACAAAAAACCTCAAATAGCCAAAGCAATCTTGAGAAAGAAGAATGGAACTGGAGGAATCAACCTGCCTGAATTCAGTCTCTTTTACAAAGCTGCAGTCATCAAGACAGTATGGTCCTGGCACAAAGACAGAAATATAATCAATGGAACAAAATAGAAAGCCCAGAGATAAATCCATGCACCTATGGACACCTTATCTTTGACAAAGGAGGCAAAAATATACAATGGAGAAAAGACAATCTCTTAACAAGTGGTGCTGGGAAAACTGGTCAACCACTTGTAAAAGAATGAAACTAGGACACTTTCTAACACCATATACAAAAATAAACTCAAAATGGATTAAATATCTAAATGTAAGACCAGAAACTATAAAACTCCTAGAGGAGAACATAGGCAAAACACTCTCTGACATAAATCACAGCAGGATCCTCTATGACCCACCTCCCAGAATATTGGAAATAAAAGCAAAAATAAACAAATGGGACCTAATTAAACTTAAAAGCTTCTGCACAACAAAGGAAACTATTAGCAAGGTGAAAAGACAGCCTTCAAAATGGGAGAAAATAATAGCAAATGAAGCAATGGACAAAGAATTAATCTCAAAAATATACAAGCAACTCCTCTAGCTCAATTCCAGAAAAATAAAAGACCCAGTCAAAAACTGGGCCAAAGAACTAAACAGACATTTCTCCAAAGAAGATATACAGATGGCTAACAGACACATGAAAAGATGCTCAACATCACTTGTTATTAGAGAAATGCAAATCAAAACCACAATGAGATACCATTTCATGCCAGTCAGAATGGCTGCTATCCAAAAGTCTACAAGCAATAAATGCTGGAGAGGGTATGGAGAAAAGGGAACTCTCTTAAACTGTTGGTGGGAATGCAAACTAGTACAACCACTATGGAGAACAGTGTGGAGATTCCTTAAAAAACTGGAAATAGAACTGTCATATGACCCAGCAATCCCACTGCTGAGCATACACACAGAGGAAATCAGAATTGAAAGAGACGTGTGTACCCCAGTGTTAATTGCAGCACTGTTTATAATAGCCAGGACATGGAAGCAACCTAGATGTCCATCGGCAGACGAATGGATAAGAAAACTGTGGTACACATACACGATGGAATATTACTCAGCCATTAAAAAGAATACATTTGAATCAGTTCTAATGAGGTGGATGAAACTGGAGCCTATTATACAGAGTGAAGTAAGCCAGAAAGAAAAACACCAATACAGTATACGAACGCATATATATGGAATTTAGAAAGATGCTAATGATAACCCTGTATGCGAGATAGCAAAAGAGACATAGATGTATAGAACAGTCTTTTGGACTCTGTGGGAGAGGGCGAGAGTGGGATGGTTTGGAAGAATGGCATTGACACATGTATATTATCATATGTGAAACGAATTGCCAGTCCAGGTTTGATGTATGATACAGGGTCCTCACATCTGGAGCACTGGGATGACCCTGAGGGATGGGATGGGGAGGGAGGTGGGAGGGGGGTTCAGGATGGGGAACACGTGTACACCTGTGGCGGATTCATGTCAATGTATGGTAAAACCAATACAATATTGTAAAGTAATTAACCTCCAAAAATAAATAAATAAATAAAATAATAATAAAAAAAATATAATAGCTAAGAATGTGCCAAACCTGAGGAGAAATATAGACATCCAAGTTCACGAAGCTAATGGAGAACCCTATTATCTCAATGCAAAAAGACCTTGTACAAGGCATTTTGTAATGAAACTGTCAAAAATCAAAGATAAACAAAATACCAAAAACAACCAGAGAAAAAGATTGTAACCTTCAAAGGAACCCTCATTCCAGTAGATTTCTCAGCAGAAACCCTACAGTCTAGGAAAGGATGGAATGATATATTCAAAGTATTGAAAAAATTGCCAGTCAGGAATACTCTATCTGCTAAAGTTATCTTTCAGAAATGGAGAGATAATTTCCCAGACAAACAAAAGCTGAGGGAGTTCCTAACCACTACATCTGCCTTGCAAGAAATGCTGAAAGGAATTCAAGCTAAAATGAAAAAGTATCAGTTAGTGACTTGAAAACATATGAAAATATAAAACAAGCTGATAAAGATAAACACTCATATCTAGAAAACTCGAACTATAATATGATAGTGTGTTAACTACTGAACTATAGGATAAAGATTAAAGGAAAAGATTATTAAAAATAAATCTAGCATTATAATTTGTTAGTGAATACACAGTATCAGTTAAGTTCAGTCGCTCAGTCATGTCACACTCTTCACGACCCCATGAATTGCAGCACGCCAGGCCTCCCTGTCCATCACCAACTCCCAGAGTTCACCCAGACTCATGTCCATCGAGTAAGTGATGCCATCCAGCCATCTCATCCTCTGTCGTCCCCTTCTCCTCCTGGCCCCAGTCCCTCCCAGCATCAGTCTTTTCCAATGAGTCAACTCTTTGCATGAGGTGGCTAAAGTACTGGAGTTTCAGCTTTAGCATCATTCCTTCCAAAGAAATCCCAGGGCTGATCTCCTTCAGAATGGACTGGTTGGATCTCCTTGCAGTCCAAGGGACTCTCAAGAGTCTTCTCCAACACCACACTTAAAAAGCATCAATTCTTCGGCGCTCAGCCTTCTTCACAGTCCAACTCTCACATCCATACATGACCACAGGAAAAACCATAGCCTTGACTAGACGGACCTTTGTTGGCAAAGTAATGTCTCTGCTTTTGAACATGCTATCTAGGTTGGTCATAACTTTTCTTCCAAGGAGTAAGCGTCTTTTAATTTCATGGCTGCAGTCACCATCTGCAGTGATTTTGGAGCCCAGAAAAATAAAGTCTGACACTGTTTCCACTGTTTCCCCATCTATTTCCCGTGAAGTGATGGGACCAGATGCCATGATCTTCGTTTTCTGAATGTTGAGTTTTAAGCCAACTTTTTCACTCTCCTCTTTCACTTTCATCAAGAGGCTTTGGAGTTCCTCTTCACTTTCTGCCATAAGGGTGGTGTCATCTGCATATCTGAGGTTATTGATATTTCTCCCGGCAATCTTGATTCCAGTTTTGTTTCTTTCAGTCCAGTGTTTCTCATGATGTACTCTGCATATAAGTTAAACAAGCAGGGTGACAATATACAGCCTTGACGTACTCCTTTTCCTATTTGGAACCAGTCTGTTGTTCCATATCCAGTTCTAACTGTTGCTTCCTGACCTGCATACAGATTTCTCAAGAGGCAGGTCAGGTGGTCTGGTATTCCCATATCTTGAAGAATTTCCCACAGTTTATTGTGATCCACACAGTCAAAGGCTTTGACATAGTCAATAAAGCAGAAATAGATGCTTTTCTGGAACTCTCTTGCTTTTTTGATGATCCATCGGATGTTGGCAATTTGATGTCTGGTTCCTCTGCCTTTTCTAAACCAGCTTGAACATCAGGAAGTTCATGGTTCACATATTGCTGAAGCCTGGCTTGGAGAATTTTGAGCATTACTTTACTAGCGTATGAGATGAGTGCAATTGTGCGGTAGTTTGAGCATTCTTTGGCATTGCCTTTCTTTGGGATTGGAATGAAAACTGACCTTTTCCAGTCCTGTGGCCACTCCTGAGTTTTCCAAATTTGCTGGCCTATTGAGTATAGCACTTTCACAGCATCATCTTTCAGGATTTGAAATAGTTCAACGGGAATTCCATCACCTCCACTAGCTTTGTTCATAGTGATGCTTCCTAAGGCCTACTTGACTCATATTCCAGGATGTCTGACTCTAGGTATGTGATCACACAATTGTGATTATCTGGGTCATGAAGATCTTTTTTGTACAGTTCTTCTGTGTATTCTTGCCACTTCTTCTTAATATCTTCTGCTTCTGTTAGGTCCATACCATTTCTGTCCTTTATCGAGCTCGTCTTTTCATGAAATATTCCCTTGGTATATCTAATTTTCTTGAAGAGATCTCTAGTCTTTCCCATTCTGTTGTTTTCCTCTATTTCTTTGCATTGATCGCTGAAGAAGGCTTTCTTATCTCTTCTTGCTATTCTTTGGAATTCTGCATTCAGATGCTTATATCTTTCCTTTTCTCTTTTGCTTTTCGCTTCTCTTCTTTTCACAGCTATTTGTAAGGCCTCCCCAGACAGCCATTTTGCTTTTTTGCATTTCTTTTCCATGGGGATGGTCTTGATCCCTGTCTCCTGTACAATGTCACAAACCTCATTCCATAGTTCATCAGGCACTCTATCTATCAGATCTAGGCCCTTAAATCTATTTCTCACTTCCACTGTATAATCATAAGGGATTTGATTTAGGTCATACCTGAATGGTCTAGTGGTTTTCCCTACTTTC
Source organism: Bos indicus (assembly GCF_029378745.1). Classification (NCBI taxonomy): domain Eukaryota; kingdom Metazoa; phylum Chordata; class Mammalia; order Artiodactyla; family Bovidae; genus Bos; species Bos indicus. The sequence goes on from NC_091774.1 coordinate 45,125,543, forward strand.
TTCAATTTCTGTCTGAATTTGGCAATAAGGAGTTCATGATCTGAGCCACAGTCAGCTCCTGGTCTTGTTTTTGTTGACTGTATAGAGCTTCTCCATCTTTGGCTGCAAAGAATATAATCAATCTGATTTCAGTGTTGACCATCTGGTGATGTCCATGTGTAGAGTCTTCTCTTGTGTTGTTGGAAGAGGGTGTTTGCTATGACCAGTGCATTTTCTTGGCAAAACTCTATTAGTCTTTGCCCTGCTTCATTCCGTATTCCAAGGCCAAATTTGCCTGTTACTCCAGGTGTTTCTTCACTTCCTACTTTTGCATTCCAGTCCCCTATAATGAAAAGGATATCTTTTTTGGGTGTTAGTTCTAAAAGATCTTAAAATGTAACATCAAAAATATAAAAGTAGGGAATAAATGATGGAACTTATGAATGTGAAAAAGTTATCAGCTTAAAATGGATTGTGTATAAACTCTGTGATAATCTAAAAAGCAGAAACTTAGAGTAGGTTAACAAAAGATAGAGAAAGGGAAAACAGAGCATGGAAAAGCACCATGGAAAAGCACCAGTTTATAAGGATAAGCAGAAACAAAGGAAAAAAGAAACAACTGAATTACAAGAGTGCCCATAAGCAATTAATAAGAGAACATTACCAAGTCCCTACATGTTAATAATTACTCTAAATGTAAATGCGTTGAATTCATCAACGAAAGCCACAGAGTGACTAGATGGATTAAAAAAAAATAACAGGCAAGTACATGCCGCCTGTAAAAGACTCACTACAGATGTAACGACATGCATAGGCTCAAAGCGATGAGATGAAAAAAGATATTCCATGCAAGAGGAAACCGAAAGGAAGCAGATATAGCTCTGCTTCTATCAGACAAAATAGATTTTAAGCCAAAAATAATAACAAGATGCAAAGAAGGTCACTATACAATGATAATGCGATCAATTAGTGAAGAAGATGTAATAATTATAAGTATACATGGAGCACCTAAATATATTCAGTTCAGTTCAGTTCAGTCGCTCAGTCGTATCTGACTCTTTGCGACCCCATGAATCGCAGCACACCAGGCCTCCCTGTCCATTACTAGCTCCCGGAGTTTACCCAAATTCATGTCCATCGAGTCGGTGATGCCATCCAGCCATCTCATCCTCTGTCATCCCTTTCTCCTCCTGCCCGCAATCCCTCCCAGCATCAGGGTAAATATATTAAGCAAGTGCTAACAGATCTGAAGGAAGAAACAGGCAACAATACAAGACTAGGACAAGATTAATACTCCATTTAAGCAATGGATGGATCATTCAGACCGAGTATCAGAAAGGAAATACTGGACTTGAACCATATGTTAGATCAAGCAGACATATATAGGCTAAGACAAATATAGAAATTGGAGAAGGAAATGGCAACCCACTCCAGTATTCTTGCTTAGAGAATCCCATGGACAGAGGAGCCTGGCAGGCTACAGTCCATGGGGTCACAAGAGTCGGATATGGCTTAGCAACTATATCATCATCATCATATAGAACATACCATTCTATGGTAGCAGAATAACACTCTTCTTAAATGCACAGAGTATTTTCTAGGATAGATAATTTGGTGGAATAGTCTTATCTATCCTAGATCTATCACAGTTCTGAAGGGAGAAACAGGCTCTGGCATTGCAAGCAGATTCTTTACTGCTGAGCCTCCGAGAAAGCGCCTGTACCATCTAGTCTGCGATTAATTCTTTCTAGTGTTTTTTTTTTTTTCTTCCTTTCAGCTATTGTATTTTCAACTCTGATCAGTTCTTTTTATATTTTCTAGTTCTTTGTTGAAATTCTCAGTATGCTCCTCCATTCTTTTCTAAGTTCAGTGATCATTTTAATGACCATTGCTTTGAACTCTTTATTAGGTAAATTACTTATCTCCATTTCATTAGGGTTTTTTTTTTTTCCCCCTTCCTTGGGGTCTTATCTCATTCCTTCCCTTGGCATCTCTAATTTTCTTGAAGAATTCTCTAGTCTTTCCCATTCTATGTTGGGTGGTCTGAAATACCAGACCTGTATGCAGGTCTCCTGCGAAACCTGTATCTACCTCAAGAAGCAACAGTTAGAACCAGACAAGAAACAACAGACTGGTTCAAAATAGAGAAAGGAGTACATCAAGGCTGTATATTGTCATACTGTTTATGTAACTTCTATGCAGAGTACATCATGGGAAATAACGGCTTGGATGAAGCTCAAGCTGGAATCAAGATTTCCGGGAGAAATATTAATAACATCAGATATGCAGATGACACCACCCTAATGGCAGAAGTGAAGAGGAATTAAAGAGCCTTTTGATGAAGGTGAAAGAGGAGAGTGAAAAAGCTGGCTTAAAACTCAAAATTCAAAAAACTAGGATAATGGCATCTGGTCCCATCACTTGATGGCAAATAGATGGGGAAACAATGGAAACAGTGACAGACTTTATTTTCTTGGGCTCCAAAATCACTGTGGAAGGTGACTGCAGCCATGAAATTAAATTAAGATGCTTAATCCTTGGAAGAAAAGCTATGAAAAACCTAGACAGTGTATTAAAAAGTAGAGACATTACTTTGCTGACAAAGCTATGGTTTTTCCAGTAGTCATGTGTGGATCTGAGAGCTGGACAATAAAAAAGGCTGAGCACTGAAAATTGATGCCTTCGAATTGTGGTGTTGGAGAAGACTCTTGAGAGTTCCTTGGACTGCAAGGAGATCAAACCAGTCAGTCCTAAAGAAATCAACCCTGAATATTCATTAGAAGGACTGATGCTGATGTTGAAGCTCCAACACGTTGGCCACTGATGCGAAGAGATGACTCATTGGAAAAGACCCTGATGCTGGGAAAGATTGAAAGCAGGAGGAGAAGGGAATGACAGAGGACGAGATGGTTAGATGGCACCACTGGCTCAAAGGACATGAGATTGAGCAAACTCTGGGAGATAGTGAAGGATAGGGAAGGCTGGCATGCTGCAGTCCACGGGGCCACAGAGAGTCGGGCAGGACTGAGCAACTGAACAACAGCAACAACATATCTCATTCTTTAATTTGGAACATATTCCTCATATTTTCATTTTGTTTGACTTTCTTTGTTTGTCTATGAAATTAGGTGAAACATTACCTATCCTGGTCTTGAAGGTGTGTGCTTCTGGGGGAGCATCCCTTTGCAGTCTGTGTGTGCTCAGTGGCTTTGATGGGAGATCTGGATCTGAAACTAACAAGGACCATGACTTCTCCTGGCAGCCACCACCTTGGTGGGAATTAGAGCTGGAGACAGAGGGGCTGAAGTCAGAGCCTGGTGTAAGCCATGGATTCTCCTGTGGCATGATGGTGGTTGCTGCATTGGTGGGATATGACTGGAGCCAGAGGGGCTTAAACTGCAGCCTAGAGAAAGCTGAATCTAGTCTTGAGACATTCTGGCAGTCACACATTGGTGGGGGGTTGGCAGAGAGGCTGTAGCTGGATATGGGGTGGAATGTTCTGGGGCAATCTGGCAGGTTAGCCAGAGCACCAGGAACTTTTCAATCTTCTACCTTTGCACTGGGATGGAGAGCAAGTGAGTCTGTGGGTGTACTCTTCGAGAGCAGATCTCCATTTTCTACAGCCTTCTGGTAAGCCCCCCTGGTTTTCAAAACCAGGAAATGGGGCTTATCTTCCTGATGCTCAACCTCAGGGCTGGGATGCCCAATGTGGAGCTGAACCCCCTTCTTTTTAGGGAGAATCCCTGAGCCTGTGATATTCTCTTCCTCCTCTGGGTTGCCCACTGCGGGTGTGGGTTCCAACTCGAGCACTTCTCTTGTACTCGACTCTGTGTGGTTCTTTGTTTGATCATAGAGTCATTCTTCTAGTCTTCAAGTTGTCCTCAGAGAAAATTGCTCTATTTGTATTTGTAATTTTGATGTGTTTGTGGGAGGAGGTGAGCTCAATGTCTTCCTAATCTGCTATCTTGATTGCACCTTCCTCTACCATTTTATATTTGAAGTTTAGTTCTTAACCTGATATATTAAACTTAGAACCAATATTTAGTTATGAGATAATTGATTATATTTCCAATAATTATCAAATGGAAGTGTACAACTAGATAAAAACAAACAAACAAAAAATTTGATTGCTTGAGAATTGACAGACCCCTCAAAGATCAGTTACATTTGTGTGAGGTGCACTGTTCAGTATTCACTTGAGACTGTGATAATGACCCTAGGTGCTGTTGAATTCACATTTGAATCCCGAGAATCTTCAGAGATTTATCCTCAAAGGCAAATAATGAGATAGCACAGATGTTATATTACAGCAATGAGTTTGAATTTATTACTGCAAGATGAATGAGTTCTCATTTTAAGAGGTAAAATTTTTGGCTTTTATAAGTTAATCAGTTATACTGATTTAGCACGCATGAACTGATTTTCCAACACCCACTTGAGAACATTTTACTCTCTGAAGTTGTATCTGTACTTACAAATCACAGTGGAGAAATTGGGCAGATGTTATCCAGCAGTAATGTAGCAAATAATCTTGAGTGAAAGTTGCTCAGCTGTGTCTGACTCTTGGTGACCCCATGGACTATACAGTCCATGGAATTCTCCAGGCCAGAATACTCGAGTAGGTGGCCATTCCCTTCTCTAGGGGATCATTCCAACCCAGGAATCAAACCCAGGTCTCCCATATTGCAGGTGGATTCTTGAGCAGATGAGCCACCAGGGAAGCCAGCAAATAACGTTAGTTGAATTAATCTAAGTTTCAGTCATCTGCTTAGTGTATGTGCTGTGCTGTGCTTAGTCACTCAGTAGTGTCTGCTTCTCTGAGACCCCCATGTACTGTAGCCCACCAGGCTCCTCTGTCCATGGGGATTCTTCAGGCAAGAATACTGGGATTGCCATACCCTGCTCCAGGGGATCTTCCCAGCCCAGAGATCAAACCCAGGTCTCCCATATTGCAGGTGGATTCTTTACCACCTGAGCCACCAGGGAAGCCCGAGAATACTGGAGTGGGTAGCCTATCCCTTTTCCAGGGGATCTTCCTTACCACAGAATCAAACCAGGGTCTCCTGCTTTGCAGGTAGATTCTTTACCAGCTGAGCTACTGGGAAAGCCCACTTAGTATATAAATAGGCTTAATTCAAGTGATAATGATTCCTCATTTTTTCACGCATAAGACCAGAAAATTACATAGTCTTTCAGTGATATTTAAACTTGGTATTTAGCCAATAAGTATTTTTTTTTTGCCAATAAGTATTATACTATAAAATTCACTAACTTTAAGATGCTTTGAGGACTTAACTGTTTGTAAATATCTTGGAAAAACTTCCTTTATTTATTGTTTGGAAGACTTAAGCTTAGAGGCAACCAGAGGCTTTAGACAAAGTTGGAAATATAAAGTCAAAGAACTTGCAGATGAGTTTCAAGCTGGCAACTTGCTGGGTGAAACTGAGCACACTTCTTATCTAACCTGGAAACTTATTCAGCAGTATATTATGTTGAAACTAATATTATTTGTTCTATTTTACTCCAATGTAACATCATGACATTAGGAAATAATCGGATTTCTTTGAATGTGTGTAGTTTAATTATGTCCTAGATATTAAACATGTAACATTTTGCCAAGAGAGTATATTGATGTTTCAAACTAATTGAAACACTTAGTTCTTAATTATAAATGTTAAATAAACATAATACATTTATAATAGCTGATTTCATTTATAACTTTAAACTTCCTTTCCATTTCTTCTTTGTCCTATTAAGAAAATTGTGTTTCTCCATTTAAAAATGTGGTCTTGTTTTCAGAGAAATTGTAAACTTTGTAATTAACTAGTTATCTCATTTATACTTTACCTTTCTGAAAGTAGGAAAGTAATTTGCTATCCACCCATATCCAAGAGACTTGACTTCATCGTAAGTATTCTCTAATTTCATTTATAGTGTACTATATAGTTACTGAAGGAATGGACTGGATTCAAGCTACCAAGATGAGTCACATCTTGATTTTACCACTTGCTGTGCAAACTTAGCTGTTATATTGCTAAAGTCAGTTTCATCATCTATACATGAGATAAAAATACATATTATTTTATATAAATTAAAATAGAACTATATAGAAAATTATTAACCCAAGCCCTGCCATTTAGTAAATATTCAATAAATGTTAACTATTATATAAAAAGAAAAAGATACACATTATTTGAAGCAGGTTTTCCAGTGTTACTACTGAAAACAATGTTTAGCGTATAGAATATTCATTATATAAATAAATAAACTTTTCTACTCTAAAATTTATATAAAGATAAAAGAATATACTTTTTTTACTCTAAGGTAAAAAAATTCGTCCAAAACCATCTTGAAAATAATTTATTTCGATAATAACCTCTGTGTATTAAGAACAAGGAAACCATCCAGTTAAAAATGTCTTTAATGTAATGTTTCATCGCAGGTTCATTACAATAGGAGCTACCTTTTCTCATGGATTCCCTGGGGCATGGGAACAGTACTGCAATGACAGGGTTCATGTTACTGGGCTTAACAAATGATCCAGTCCTTCGAATCATCCTCTTCATGATCATCCTCTGTATCTACCTGGTGACCATATGTGGGAATCTCAGCACAATCATTCTTATCAGAATCTCTTCTCAGCTCCATCATCCCATGTATTTTTTTTTGAGCCACTTGGCCTTTGCTGACATAGGCTATTCATCTTCTGTTACACCCAATATGCTTGTAAACTTCCTGGTGGAGACAAATACCATCTCCTATCCTGGATGTGCAGTCCAGCTTGGTTCCGTTGTTTTCTTTGGGTCATCTGAGTGCTTCCTTTTGGCTGCCATGGCATATGATCGCTTCGTGGCAATTTGCAGCCCGCTACTATATTCTACCAAAATGTCCACACAAGTTTATGTTCAGTTACTCACAGTGGCTTATGTAGCTGGTTTTCTCAATGCTTGCTCTGTTACTATTTGCTTCTATTTTTTACTTTTCTGTGGACCAAATCAAATCAATCATTTTTTCTGTGATTTTGCTCCTTTGGTGGAACTCTCCTGTTCTGACATCAGTATCCCTGCAGCTGTCCCCTCATTTACGGCTGGCTCCATCGTTGTGATCACAGTGACTGTCATAGCTGTATCCTACACCTACATCCTCATCACCGTCCTGAGGATGCACTCCACCAAGGGGCGCCACAAAGCCTTCTCCACCTGCACGTCCCACCTCACAGCAGTCACTCTGTTCTACGGGACCATCACGTTCATTTACGTGATGCCCAAGTCCAGCTACTCAACTGACCAGAACAAGGTGGTGTCTGTGTTCTACATGGTGGTGATCCCCATGTTGAACCCCCTCATCTACAGCCTCAGGAACAATGAGATTAAGGGGGCTCTGAAGAGAGAGCTTTGTTAAAAAACTTCTCACTTCCTGCTCTGTGCATCCATCCTCCTAAGTTTTTTAATCATTCTTAGGATCATTACTCTGAACTCTTTTTTGGGTAGATTGCCTATCTTCACTGGAGAAGGCAATGGCAACCCATTCCAGTACTCTTGCCTGGGAAATCCCATGGACGGAGGAGCCTGGTAGGCTGCAATCCATGGGTCACGAAGAGTCTGACACGACTGAGTGACTTCACTTTCACTTTTCACTTTCATGCATTGGAGAAGGAAATGGCAACCCACTCCAGTGTTCTTGCCTGGAGAATCCCAGGGACGGGGGAGCCTGGTGGGCTGCCGTCTATGGGGTCGCACAGAGTTGGACACGACTGAAGCGACTTAGCAGCAGCAGCAGCCTATTTTCACATCACTTCTTCTGCAGTTTTATCTTGTTTTTTCATCTGAAACATATTCCTCTGCTGCCTTATTTTAAGCTGCTATTTATGTTTTTATATCTGTAGTGCGTGTGTGTATGCTAAGTTCCTTCAGTCGTGTCTGACTCTATGCAACCCTGTAGACTATAGTCTGCCAGGCTTGTCTGTCCATGGGATTTTCCCATGGGACTGGAGTGGGTTGTCATGCCCTCCTCCAGGGGATCTTCCCTACTCAGGGGTCGAACCCATGTCTCTTAGGTCTTCTTCATTGGCAGGCAGGTTCTTTATTACTAGTGCGTCCTGGGAAGCCCATATCTGTGGTTGAACCTTGGAGAACTGGCCCTCTGTAGGAGGCATCCTACGCATCCCAGCAGTGCATGCTCCTCTCATTCCCCAAGCTATATGCTCTAGGAATCCCCCTAAGAGGGTTGCGTGAGTCCTTCTGTTGTGGTGGGCTGACTATGCCAATAGTCTGGTTGGCTGCCAGGTTCAGCCTTGTATGGAGGCTGCTGGCTGCTGTTTAGCAGGATCTGGTCATGAGATGGCTGGCTGTGGAACCCTATGGGGCCCCAGGGCTAGCAGTGGCTCACTGGTGGGTGGATCCAGGGTCCTGAAGACTCTGGGACTGTTGTCCACCCACTGGGAGGTGAAACCAGGCCCTGGGTTAGTGCTGGTCTACTGGCAGCCACACTCCAGGGTCCAGGGGTCCTGGATCTGATTTCAAATCATTGGTAGGGGGATTTGGGGGTCCTGAAGTTTGCATTGGTCAGCTAATGAGCAGGGCCATGGCCTAGCTTGTCTCAGGTTAGGATCTGGTCTACATTCTCATGTCTGTATCCATGGGTGAGGCTAGTCTAGGGGCTTATGCGGACTTTCTTGTGGGAGGGGCTAGTGGTGAGTGGAGCTGTGTCCTGGGCTGCATCTAGAGGCAGCTGTGGGCTCTTTAGTCTTTAAGCAGCCTGTCTGGAGAAGGCTGGGGCTGTGTCTCCACCCAGCTAGCTGCTTGAACTCAGGTGTCTCAGCACCTGTAGGCTGTTGGGCTAATGAGCTGGAGGAAAATTTCCAAGATGGCGCTCGCCAGCATCAGCCACTACCAGCACCAGCATCTACATGATAGCGTCTGCTCCCAGGAGAGGCTGCTGCCAGTGTCTTTGTCCCCAGAGTGAGCCACAGCTGCCTCCACCGCCTCCAGGAGACTCTCCAGGATCTGCAGGTAGGTCTGGTCCAGGCTCTTACAATTACTGCTCTTGCCTGGGGTCCTGTGGAATTTTGTGGGCACCCTGAGAAGAGTCTCTGTTTCCCTAGCTCTGAGGGGCTCCTGAAATTAAACCCTGTTGACCTTCAAAACCAAATGCTCTGGGGGCTCATCTTCCTGGTGCTGGACCCCTAGGCTGGGGCTCAGAATTCTCGCTCCTGTGGAAGAACCTCTGCAATATAATTATTCTCCAGTTTGTGGGTCGTCGCTCAGCTTGGGGGGTGATGGTGTTTGGTTATATTTTGAGTCTGCCCTTTTTACCTATTTTGGTGCTTTCTTTATATTGATACTTTTAGTTGTAGAAGATCTTCTCTGGTAAGTTCTAGTCTTTCTCACTGATGGCTGTTGTGCAGATAGTTGTGATTTTGGTGTGCTCCTGAGATGGAAGTGAGCTCAGGGTCCTTTTACTTTGCTGTCCTGGCTGCTCTCCCTAAGGTTGAAATGACCTTTGAAGTCATCTTTTCCTGTGTGATGAAGACTGCTTTGTTTTCCTTTGTGCTTAGCCTCTCTCCACTTACTTATAGTCCAGAGACCTTGTACCTAGCCCCTCAGACCACAGTTTCTGCTGTGCTGACAACTCAGCTTGGGGGTGAAGAGAGAGCTTGCTAGAAATGTGTGTTCTTAATTTGTTTTTTCTTTTTTTTTTTTTTTAGTATTTGATATAATGATGTACCATAAAATAATAATGAAAGGACAAAGAGTGTCTCTGGTCAAAACATATTGGTCTATATGTTATTAGCTAATGTGAAGGCTCTTAGTAAAGGTCGGGGCTAGATTTTTCCCATATCAGAGAGTAAACTAGAGGCCCTTAAATAAACTGAAATTTAATTCTTAATTAGTAACCCAAACTGGTTAACATGAAAAAATAATCCTTTGAAAATTCTTTAAAGTTTTATTCATATTTTTTCAAAAGTTGTATTCTGGTACAAGTCAAGGAAAGCTATTGGACTGTCAAAACTTTAAGACTGGGTCCATTTCAAAAGTAGCTTGTCCTGGAATGAGTATGAAAGTTATAGTTATGACTGAGTATATTCTGAGAGGAGACAACCAAGTGGAGCCAGACAGTGAAATTATTAGAGACATTCTTTTTGCATGGATATCTGTTGGAGATGGTGTTTTTGGACCCCCCCAAAATCTGTTCTGTGTTCTTAGGTCTGACTCCAGCCTAGTTATAGGAGACTTCATCAAGAACAGAGTAGATGCTCCTGACCAAACCTGCTGTGAATTCTGCCAGGTCAAAAACAGGTGATTTCTTCGTGGAAATAAGCAGGGTTCCTGAATTCCTAGGGAGTGATAAACAAGCTCTTTAAGTGACTTGTTTGTGGTCAAATGCACAGCCTAATTTTATGTGTCAATTTGGCTTGGCTACAGTGACCAGTTGTTTGGTCAAACATGAGTCTAGATATTGCTGGGAAGGTAATTTTTAGGTGTGACTAACATTTAGACTTTGAATAAAGCAGATTACTGTCCAAAATGTGGGTGGCCCTCATCCAATCAGTCGAAAACCTTAGGAGAAAAAACTTAAGTCCTCTTAAAAAGAGGGATTCTGTCTCCAGGCTGCCTCTGGATTCAAGACTGTGACATCAACTCTTTCTGGAATTTCCAGTTTCCTGGACTGTCCCTTGCATTTTGGAATTGTCAGCTCTCATAAATGTGTGAGCCAGTTCCTTTAAAACCACCACCATCACAGTGGCTCTGTTTTCTCTGGATAATCCCAGCTAATAGAACTCTAACCATCTCTCCTTTCCCCTCTCTTATTGTCTTACTACTCATTCTCCATATTCCAACCATGGCATAAATCTAACAGATTAATTCCTTTGTTAATATCCCCCAAAGACTTTAAGTAAAGGCAACAATTCTTAACATGTCTTACAAAGTCCTGAATGTGGCCCCTGTTACACTTCTCTCTCAACACTCTTCCTGCACTCCCCAGACTCTCAGACTCTATGTATTATTGATCTTCTTTTAAAACCCATAAATATATCCACATTCTTTGCCACCATAGGACCCTCTCACGTGCAGTAACTCTACTTGAATGCATTTTCCCCCTCACCTGGGTAACATCTACTTAGGCTATCCATACCCACTTAAATGTTTTCCATCCTCCTGGAAACCTTCCTCAGGCTTCAGACCAAATTAAATACACCTGTTACCCCTCTGAAGCACGCTGCATATTTTTAAGAATACTTGGTGCACTTGCAGCTACAGACTCAGTATTTGTTTTCTCCAAAATGCTGGACTCTTCATACCGACACCTTTAATGTCTTGCTTTTCCTCTGTGTCTGTTTTTACATGATTTCTGGAACATAGTAAGCATCAATGTATATTTAAAATGCATGAATAAAACATTAATAAATGAATGGATGAATGAGGTTTTTGCCCTAACATGAACCACTGACTTGGCAGCCTTTGAATCAATTGAATGTCAGCCTGATTCAAATTGACTGAATGTTTGTGTCAGATCCTGCTACACCTATAATAGGCCTTTACACAAACCCATGCGCACCACAATTACACCACTGCCTTGACCCTGTTTAACTCAGATTGGCAACTATCGTTTCAGCCTGTCTTAGTAAAAGCTATGTAATCACTCTGCTGAGTAGTGTCTCCCTTTTGTCTTGGCATGGTTGGAGACACAGAGGAGAGTTAGAATTTGTACAAGGCAAATGTTAGCGTAGCAGTAGCAAGAGTGTTAGCAAAGGAGCTAACAATAGGAGATTGTTCATTACCTTCCAGTTACGGTTCTTAGTAATTTACAAGTAGTGACCCAATTAATCCTCAGAATAACCCCAAAAGGTGTTTTTTAATTCATCCTTTTTAGAAGCTGTAACTGAGACACATAAAGGTTAAGCAAAATTTCAGGGTTACAAATATCCTCTTAATATTCTGATTTCTTTTAAGGTACATACTTTCTGTAGTCAGGCAGAATGAGGGGCTCTTTGAAAAATACTTCACCGCTAGAGGGACTTTCATTTGTGACACATTTCATTTCTTTCTGTTCAAAGTATGCAGACTTCTACATCTGGATATGTCAGGTGAACTTGTATTAGACCAAATTTCTGTCACAAAATCAATAAGAAGCTAGAAAAATATTGTTAAATGTTTGAAGGCATAAACTTCCCATTTCATAGAAGATGAAGTTGCTGTATACCCCTTAGGTTCTCCCTCTTATTAAAAACATCCCTAGATAAAACAACAAACAAACTTAGGAAGATCATAAAGAAGATGGAGAAGGAGGCAGACTCCTAGGGACTTTACACCCGAGGAAATCCCATAGGCCTGAGTCCCTGTGTTTTCCTATTGCTTGCATACATCCTGGACAGGATGCTGCACAAGCCTCCAACCCAGAACCACAAAAAGACAAAAAGTGTTCAAAGATAAGTCTGTTCCTGCTAGCCAAGGAACTGGGAAAAGGGTGACCTAACAGAATAGAAAACCTTTTGGCAATACCTGCCCTACTGTAGACAAATGAGAGGAAAACCATACCTGTCTCCTACCTGCAGGATTCACTGGGGCCAAGTAGGGAGCTATTTTTTACCCGCCTCCCCAACCTTTGATTTGTCTGCTGGGGTATTGTCATGGGGATCCAACAGGGAAATGAACCTCGCCTGGTCATCTGGCAGCAGTGAAAAAATGTGAGGGGGTACTAGTTGGTACTCTACTTCCCTATAATGATGACCCTACCCTTGTAAGTGAGGGCTGAATGGGGATCTGAGTTCCACCACTACCTTCAACAACAGAGCAGTGTGAACCAGCTCTCCACATCCTCCCTTCCCTAGACGCAGGGAGTCCAGCGAGGAACTGACCTTACTTGGGAGAGAGGAGATGTGCAAGGCAGGGGGTGTTACCCTATAATGGGGAAGGAGACAACAGGGCAGTGGGAAAAGCTGAGCTTGTCTCTCACTCAACTGCCAGGAGGCAGTGGGGTCAGCACTCCATTTTTGGCCAAATCTGTGTGCTCAGCAGGAAGCTGAAGTCACACACACATACCCACACCCTAGTAGCTGCTGTGATGGGGGACATCCTTCTATAAAAAGACTGAATCTGATCCAGAGTCTCTTAATATGATATCCTAAATGTCTCTGTTACAATAAAAGTCACTGTCATACCAAGAACTAGAAAAATCACAGTTGGATGAGGAAAGGCAATGTATGCCTACATCAAAATGAAAAGGATGCTGAAATTATCTGACAAGGATTTCAAGGCGGCAGTAAACAAAGCTTCAACAAGCAATCATTGAAATTCTATTTCTTTGTTTAAAACATTTCAGCAAAGAAATAAAATTATAAAATATAACCAAGGGAAATTTCTAGATCTGAAAAACATAATCACTAAAGTTAAAAGGAAACAATGGGATTAAGCAGAAGTGTCAGTACTGTATATGCCATCTGCATATCTTCACAGACTGAGTCACTGCCCTGGGCCTCAAATAGACAAAGCCAGCAAATCCATAGTGTGTGCACACCACAGTGAGAAGCAAGTTGAGAAGGCCTTATACCTCCCCTTGGCAGAAGGCATCTTCATGACTATGAACCCAATGAAGACATAGGAAATCATAATTAAAACAAAGCTGCCCACCAACACAAAGTCAGCATAAAAGTAGCCATTTCACGAGAGAGTGTAGTCACAAGCAAGGCAGACCACAGCCAAGACATCGCAAAAGAAGTGCAGGATGGTGTTGGAGTCACAGAAAGACAAGTTGAATACAATGGTGATGATGCACACAGAAACCAGGAACCTAACCACTACCCAGTCTGCCAACATCAGTTGAAAGTAGATCTTACTGGTCATGAGGATGGAGTAGTGGAATGGGTTGTAAATAGCAGTGTACCAGTGATAGGCACGGCAGCCATGATGAAGCAGTTATTGCCGGACAGGAAGAACACCTGTGTGGCACACTCAGGAAGGGAAATGGACTTGCTGTCTGATAGCAAGCCCAGCATGTAGGGGATGATTACCGTAGTGATACAGGTTTCTTTAAAAATTTTTTTTTAACTGGAGGGTAATTACTTTACAATATTGTGATGGTTTTTGCCATACAGCAACAGGAATTGGCCATAGGTATACATGTGTCCCCTCCCTCTTGATCCCCCCTCCTGGCTCCCTCCCCACTCCATCCCTCTAGGTTGTCACAGAGCACCGATTTTGGGCTCCCTGAATCATACATCACACTCCCACTGGCTATTTTATACATGGTAATGTATATGTTTCAATGCTATTCTCTCACCCCCCTCTCCTTCCCCTACTGTGTCCAAAAGCCCATCCTTTATATCTGTGTCTCCTTTGCTGCCCTGCACACAGGATCATCAGTACTATCTTTATAGATTCCATTGCTACTGCTACTGCTAAGTCACTTCAGTTGTGTCCGACTCTGTGCGACCCCATAGACGGCAGCCCACCAGGCTCCCCCGTCCCTGGGATTCTCCAGGCAAGAACATTGGAGTGGGCTGCCATTTCCTTCTCCAATGCATGAAAGTGAAAAGTGAAAGTGAAGTCGCTCAGTCATGTCCGACTCTTAGTGACCCCATGGACTGCAGCCTACCAGGCTCCTCAGTCCATGGGATTTTCCAGGCAAGAGTACTGCAGTGGGGTGCCATTGCCTTCTCCAATAGATTCCATATATACGCTTTAATATATAATATCTGTCTTTTGCTCTGACTTACTTTATTCTGTATAATAAGCTCTAGGTTCATCCACCTCACTAGAATCGGCTCAAATGCATTATTTTTTGTAGCTGAGTAATATTCCATTGTGTATATGTAAGTGGTACAGGTTTCTGAAAATGAGAGACCACAGAGGAAAAAATACATGGGGGTTTAAAGGTTGTGATTGAGCTTTATGGCCACCATTATGGATGCATTTGTGGCTAGGATGGTCATATGGGAGAAGAAAGTCATCACAAAGAGGAGATTTTGCATGTCTGAGAAACTGGAAGATTCCCCACAGAAGGAATGTGCTCAGTGTGGTTTGATCACCCATCCTCCTGGTGCACACAGCAACTTTCCTCTAAAGTTACAGGATTATTGAGATGAAGACTCTGAGATGAATAGAAACTATCCTATATACCAACGTCACCTAGACTTTAATCAAGGGGAGGGACCTGAGCTTCAGGGCACCTCTTCGTGGGAGAGTCTTGAGAATGTGATGCTAAATGCAGTTGACTGAAGTCAAGTTCAGGAATTAGAGTAGTGAGACTGATTCTAGTGTGGGAATCTGCATAAATGACATAGAGTGAGCCCAAATGTCTTCTTGGATTATACTCACAAAAGCATTCTTCTCTCTCTTTTCCAAAATGTATCTGCATGTAAGAGGGAAATATAATAAAATTACTTTGTTCTCACCCACAGGATTTTGTAATGCTACATTTTGCAAATGCTCTGTCAGATGGAATGGTAACCTGGAACTCAGGAGTGCTTCATAAACTATTGACTGAATGAATAATTAAAGCATTTAAATCACTTATAATATAACTTAAAAAAATTAGGGAGATAAGTGAAAATTTTCCAAAAGAACTTTGAGTTTTCCTTCAATGAAATCCTCTCCCATCAGTTTCACCATGCAGTGACTCTGAAAGTAATGATTGTGACAATGACCTGACCACATAAATGAATTTAACATATTGTGACTTCTACTGGGCTTCCATTCATGGTAATATTTAAAACTTGAAATATATTTAAAATATCATTAGTTCTTAATATATATCAAATATATATCAATAACTTTAAATTCTTAATAATTTCTAATTGAAGGTTTTTTCCAGATTCCTAATACAATATTGGAGAAGGCAATGGCAACCCACTCCTGTACTCTTGCCTGGAAAATCCCATGGACGGAGGAGCCTGGTGGGCTGCAGTCCATGGGGTTGCTAAGAGTCGGACACCACTGAGCGACTTCACTTTCACTTTTCACTTTTCATGCACTGGAGAAGGAAATGGCAACCCACTCCAGTGTTCTTGCCTGGAGAATCCCAGGGACGGCAGAGCCTGGTGGGCTGCCATCTATGGGGTCTCACAGAGTCGGACACGACTGAAGAGACTTAGCAGCAGCAGCAGCAATACAATATTAATGGACTAGCTTGGAGTCAAAATGATTTTGAAGGTAATGTCTCAGAGTGGCGTATTCTGGTCATAATGTTCTAATCAAATTTTGGCTTTTTAAGCAAAATCTCCAGGACATTTTCTAGCAAAGTGGTTTGCTTTGAAGTGCAGACCAGAATGGAATAAACTCAAATTCCTCAGATCAATTTTGTAAATAATATTTCTATTTCAATTTTTCATTAAACATTTGCTCTCATAAGAGGTGAAGACAGACATGAAAACACTCTGTAGAATTTTGATTTTAACTTCAGTCATTGTTGAAGGGGAAGGGGAGGGGAAAAAAGGGAGGAATCAATGGTGGAAAATGAAGGAGTGTGCAAGAGAAATAGAGAAACACCAACTGGATTATTCTATAAGACTAACACATTTGAAGAGTTACTTTTTTTTTTTTTTTTTTGCACTGTAGCTATGGGCAAAGGACAGGTAACCAGCACCCACTTAATATCCATAATATGTCAGACAATATGCTGGGGCTAGACAGAGCTGCCTGACATAGTCCTCACAAGTCTGGGAGCTTAGAATTTCTATCTTGATTTTATAAACATAAAATGAGTTTTAGAGTGGTTAAGTGATTATGGAAGTTGTGAATTTATTCAACACATATTGATTACATGCTTATGATGGGCCAGAATTTACACACATGAAACACAAAATGTAACCAAACACGTAGGATCTCTATGATGAAAAAATGAATGGCTACTTTGGATTGTGGAGTCAGGGAAGCCCTTGAGAGCATTAACCGCATGGTTCACAACCAATTCAAACACCCTAAGGTGGGAAACTCATCTACCCAAGCAATCTTTCTAGACCCATGGCTTGTCTCTGAGACCCTTCCAGTCTCCTCTGAAGGTTTTTGTCTGTTTACCTCCAAAGGAAACATTTTTCCTTTATTGCTTTAACTATCACTTACCTTGTACGACTCTCTAATTCTCACTTCTACCGTATAGGAAGCTCCCATTTCCTTTGACACATTTCCAGGCCAAAATGTCCTTCATGTATTGAATGTAAGATTTTCAGAACAGAATTGGTCATATTTCCCCCACATGTCAGAGTTCCCTCCTGCACTTCCTGAGTGAGTTACTTGCAAACATCAGAGAACTCCATCAGACCCCAGTTTTGGTTTCTTTCTCATATTTCTGTATTTAAATTCAGGGCCAAAATTCCAGGTGTCCTTTCGCCATCACCTTTCTGTTGTTGCTCTTTGTTTTTATTCTCTCTGCTCTTGTCCTAGAAGTATCCAATAGGGTAAATATGATACCTAGGTAGTTTTCCATTAGTCACAAATTTGTTGCATTTTTATTCACTGCATCATGACCAGATATTCGATTCCTAAACAGAGGATATATTAAGTCACTAATGGTATCCAAAATAGTGAATAGATACACACTGATTATAAGAGGAAACCAAACACCCCAGTATGATATCTGATGCTCAGCACAAATGGATCCCTAGATACTGCTCCTGGCTGTTGCCACCACATCCCCCTGCCTACTCCACACTCAAACCAGACAGCAGTGCCCTCTGTCTTCCAAACACACCACGATCCTTCACGCTGCTCTGTTTTTGCGTGTGGTGTCCCCTCTGCCTCAGCCTCCCCTCTTCTATTTTACTTCTATTAGACTTTTGCTCATTTTTCAGAAACTAGCCTGAGTTACTTTGATTTTTCATCCTCTCTTGTTCACATTTTCTAGATTCCAGGAGCCTAACTAAAAAATGTCTCCTGCTTTCTACTCCATCACTCAAATGGATTTTTGCCACAATCTCTATTCTTTCCCTCTCCTGGTCCTTCACCTCTTACCAGCTTTTCTATGTTCAATCTGCAATCACTGTACATCACATTTTAGATTTTTAGATATCGTCTGCTTACAAACTAGGTAATTCTGCTGCTGCTGCTAAGTCGCTTCAGTCATGTCCGACTCTGTGCGACCCCATAGACCGCAGCCCACCAGGCTCCCCCATCCCTGAGATTCTCCAGACAAGAACACTGGAGTGGGTTGCCATTTCCTTCTCCAATGCATGAAAGTGAAAAGTGAAAGTGAAGTCACTCAGTCATGTCTGACTCCTAGCGACCCCATGGACTGCAGCCTACCAGGCTCCTCCGTCCGTGGGATTTTCTAGGCAAGAGTACTGGAGTGGGGTGCCATTGCCTTCTCCAATTATGATGTTTGTAGTGAAGAAACTATGGCCTTAGCAAGTTACTTAAGTTGCCAGAAGTGATACAGCTGGTAAGTGCACATGTTTTACATAAACGCAGAGAGGCAGTGAGAACCTAGAGAGTCACTTACTTGTGTGGCTAATTAATTTTTAGGCTTCCCTCAGTGCAAATGCCCTCACTTCATCTGCCTCCAACCTCTCCTACGTGGGGACCATCCCCCTGTTCCAAAAAAAAAAAAAAATTGTATATGCTTCATGACTCTTCTACTATGCACATGTTTTCTTATAGTGTTCTTCCTGCCCTTTTCTGACTGCTAAAAGAGCATTCTTAGAAAGACAATTAAAATGTCACTTCCCTTGAAATTCTCCTCAAACCTTCCTATGTGTGTTAGCCATTTCTTCTTCTTCTTCACATCAGTTTATTGTGAGGAGGTTAGGTTTTTGCTGTTTGGGGTTTGTGCACGTGTGTCTGCATGTATGCTTAGACAGAGCAGAGAGTTGCTTTAAAATTTTGTATGCCCCAACTGCATCTAGAGCCTAGTGACTGTAGAATTTTTACTAAGGTTAATTCGGAGGCTACAGGGCCAGGGTGGGGGTGCGGGGGCGGAGGTGTGGGTCAGGAACAACCATATTCTTCAGAAAGCCTCCAGTCTTATACTTCAGAGCATTTATTAACTCCTCTTCAATACACCACTTGCTCTACTTAGTACTAAAGATCGTTGATTTCTTTCTAAATGGTTTTAAGAATACTGTCACGTAGCATCGTGAATACATGTATAGATGCTTTCTGCATTCTTGCTGAACTTGATTTACAACCACTTCTCAAAACTCCAGCTATGGTTGTTTAAAATCTGGGAGAAAGAAACTACCATTTTTGAATTCTATACATGATCCCCATTTACTGTAGTATCAAATTACAATTGACCTGTATAAGTGGTCATCACCAAGGGCCATAGAAAGAATGGCTAGGGGAGTTTTATGCAAACAGTGCATCGCCACCCATATTCGTTACAAGTTTTTTGCAAGCCTCTCCAAGGGGAAATGTCTGCAGAATGAGGGTTAGGTACTCTGCATAATCTTTATTAATTTTGGATGAGAAATTTTGACTTTTATCATGCTCTTCTTTTCAAATTGAGAGTCCCTTGGACTGCAAGGAGATCCAACCAGTCCATTCTAAAGGAGATCAGCCCTGGGTGTTCTTTGGAGGAAATGATGCTAAAGCTGAAACTCCAGTACTTTGGCCACCTTATGCAAAGAGTTGACTCATTGGAAAAGACTCTGATGCTGGGAGGGATTGGGGGCAGGAGGAGAAGGGGACGACAGAGGATGAGATGGCTGGATGGCATCACTGACTCGATGGACATGAGTCTGAGTGAACTCCGGGAGTTGGTGATGGACAGGGAGGCCTGGCGTACTGCGATTCATGGGGTCGCAAAGAGTCAGACATGACTGAGCGACTGATCTGATCTGATCTTTTCAAATATGCTGATAACATTTTTTTTTCATATATTTTACAACAGTAATAATAGAAAGTTATGTCAGCATGGCACTGTTTCCATTCTCCCCTATCACCCTGTCAGGCACTGGAGAACAAGATTTATAGGTTTTCTCAGTCTTTCTGTTTGTTTAACCAAGTTTTACCCTCTCTATTCACCTGGCTTTTGCCTTGAGTTTACCATTCTGTTCTCTTTTTTGTTCTTGAAAGCCTCCCCCATACAATTTTCTGGGTTATGTCTCTACCAGGAGGAGGGAATTGAAAATTCCCTGTAATTTTACAGGGAATTGTAAACACTGTAAATTTCAACACTGTAAGTTTCCAGCTTATCCTTGCTTATAGTTTCTTTAATATAACAGGATGTTAATACCAAATGGGCACTTGATTATTAGAAGATATAGAATATTAGAAGATATCAGATCAGATCAGTCGCTCAGTTGTGTCCGACTCTTTGCGACCCCATGAATCACAGCACGCCAGGCCTCCCTGTCCATCACCAACTCCCAGAGTTCACTGAGACTCATGTCCATCAAGTCAGTGATGTCATCCAGCCATCTCATCCTCTGTTGTCCCCTTCTTCTCCTGCCCCCAATCCCTCCCAGCATCAGAGTCTTTTCCAATGAGTCAACTCTTCCCATGAGGTGGCCAAAGTACTGGAGTTTCAGTTTTAGCATCATTCCTTCCAAAGAAATCCCAGGGTTGATCTCCTTCAGAATGGACTGGTTGGATCTCCTTGCAGTCCAAGGGACTCTCAAGAGTCTTCTCCAACACCACAGTTCAAAAGCATCAATTCTTCGGCACTCAGCCTTCTTCACAGTCCAACTCTCACATCCATACATTACCACAGGAAAAACCATAGCCTTGACTAGATGAACCTTTGTTGGCAAAGTAATGTCTCTGCTTTTGAACTTGCTATCTAGGTTGGTCATAACTTTCCTTCCAAGGAGTAAGCGTCTTTTAATTTCATGGCTGCAGTCACCATCTTTAGTGATTTTGGAGCCCCAAAAAATAAAGTCTGACACTGTTTCCACTGTTTCCCCATCTATTTCCCATGAAGTGGTGGGACCGGATGCCATGATCTTTGTTTTCTGAATGTTGAGCTTTAAGCCAACTTTTTCACTCTCCACTTTCACTTTCATCAAGAGGCTTTTTAGTTCTTCTTCACTTTCTGCCATAAGGGTGGTGTCATCTGCATATCTGAGGTTATTGATTTTTCTCCCGGCAATCTTGATTCCAGTTTGTGTTTCTTCCAGTCCAGCGTTTCTCATTATGTACTCTGCATATAAGTTAAATAAACAGGGTGACAATATACAGCCTTGACAAACTCCTTTTCCTATTTGGAACCAGTCTGTTGTTCCATGTCCAGTTCTAACTGTTGCTTCCTGACCTGCATACAAATTTCTCAAGAGGCAGATCAGGTGATCTGGTATTCCCATCTCTTTCAGAATTTTCCACAGTTTATTGTGATCCACACAGTCAAAGGCTTTGGCATAGTCAATAAAGCAGAAATAGATGCTTTTCTGGAACTCTCTTGCTTTTTCCATGATCCAGTGGATGTTGGCAATTTGATCTCTGGTTCCTCTGCCTTTTCTAAATCCAGCTTGAACATCAGGAAGTTCACGGTTCACGTATTGCTGAAGCCTGGCTTGGAGAATTGTGAGCATTACTTGACTAGCATATGAGGTGAGTGCAATTGTGCGGTAGTTTGAGCATTTTTTGGCATTGCCTTTCTTTGGGATTGGAATGAAAACTGACCTTTTCCAGTCCTGTGGCCACTGCTGAGTTTTCCAAATTTGCTGGCATATTGAGTTCAACACTTTCACAGCATCATCTTTCAGGATTTGAAATAGCTCAACTGGAATTCCATCACCTCCACTAGCTTTGTTCGTAGTGATGCTTTCTAAGGCCCACTTGACTTCACATTCTAGGATGTCTGGCTCGAGGTGAGTGATCACACCATTGTGATTATCTGGGTCGTGAAGATCTTTTTTGTGCAGTTCTTCTGTGTATTCTTGCCATCTCTTCTTAATATCTTCTGCTTCTGTTAGGTCCATACCATTTCTGTCCTTTATGGAGCTCATCTTTGCATGAAATGTTCCTTTAGAAGATACAGTGTTACAGAAACCAGTACTCAAGAAACCAAGCACCACACTCAGAGAGTTGGAGAACTCAGGTTTATTTACACTGGCAGGCCCAGAGGAGTTAACACTCCAAGCTCTGAGCCCCAAACAAAGGGATTACAGAGTTTTTATAGACAGACTATAGTGGGCAACACTAGATGTTAATAGGTTGGTTTAAACTAAGGGGTTTTGAGTGTGTGAGAACAGCAATCAAGATGGGAGGGGAATGCCTGACCTTTACACAGACAGGCATGATTAAGCAAGTTTGCAGGGGCCAGGCGATTGCAAAGAGCAGGACAAGGATGAGTGAGATAAACTCCAGCTCCTAGTATTGCAAGTCCCCACTTTCTGAGACTACGTGACCTACGTGACCTACGTGATCTAGACTTTGCAAGGGGCAAGCTGAGTTACAGAGGCAGAGGGAGAAGGAGATTATGCAGAATTTTAACTTTTCCTTTTCAATAGAATAAAAATTAGAAGATATACAATAATCCTAAAGAGAAAAAGCTCTAAAATTCCCACCTTTCACAGCAGGATAATCACCTTCCAATTCCTTAAAATCATGCGTTTATTAAGCTGGAGGAAGAACTGACAGTCTTGCAATTCAGGTGTGGCTTTCTGCAGTTCTTGTGATTTCATGTATTCCGTAATTCAGGGGAAAGTTTTAAGGCTGCTTTTTTCCTTTGAATGTCTGTGAGTATTCCCTCTGACATTAGAGCCCGTATAACATAAAGGTTGTATTTTGCATTCCTTAAAAAAGATTTTAAAGAGATTCCTCAGGCCATCAGAGACCATTATTTTGAGACTACTGCTTTAGATACCAGGCATCTTGTGCTCTGGCGATCTGTTATCTCATGTGATGTTGTCAAAAATGTTTTTTAAATCCTGACATACCATAGAGAATTTTTTAGTGATGCTTCATTTACGATCCTGAATAACAATTGAAGTGGTGGAAACTCAACTTGTTTTTAAAAAAATATTGGGATGTAGATGGTTCCCTCAGGGATATTTTGTCTCCTACACAATATTGTTTATGTTATAATTCTAAAAATTTGCCATCTCTCAGGTTTCCTCTTCCTAACACACAGGGCAAGGGAATGGCATGGCATGAGAAGCTATTGCTGGGGGAAACATTCAAAAAAAGAAAGTAGAAGAGAATGAACACACAATCTGAGCACTTTCTAATGAGGTGGCTCTGCTGGGAAAGACCTTGTTGAAAAAGAAAATACTCAGTTATTGATTGCCTGTGTGACATCCACAAATTGCTCCTGTTTGCCTTTATCATCAGCTTTGGCTTTTAGAGTCTTCCCCACCACCATGTGTTATCTTCTGCCTAATGTACTATCAAGTCTTGTCTCTAATATCTGCTCTCATAACCTCAAAGTTGTGGCAAGCCACTCAATGTACCATCTCCTGATTAAATTCTACACCTTCCTTGTTCTGAAGTCTGTTATGTCTGAAAATTCCTTTACCTATCCTGCTTCTCTCTTCCTTACAGTTTTTCTCTGAGATTATTCCTCACCAAATAACTTGCATACAATTGCTGGCTAAAACTCTGGTTTTGGAGAATTTGTCCAGGGACAGTCTCAGTGCATACATAGGAATGACGACAGCATGCACTTCATTATTCACAGCCAAATTTTTTTTTTAAACTTTACATAATTGTATTAGTTTTGCCAAATATCAAAATGAATCCGCCACAGGTATACATGTGTTCCCCATCCTGAACCCTCCTCCCTCCTCCCTCCCCATACCATCCCTCTGGGTCATCCCAGTGCACTAGCCCCAAGCATCCGGTATCATGCATCGAACCTGGACTGGCATCTCGTTTCATACATGATATTTTACATGTTTCAATGCCATTCTCCCAAATCTTCCCACCCTCACCCTCTCCCATAGAGTCCATAAGACTGTTCTATACATCAGTGTCTCTTTTGCTGTCTCGTACACAGGGTTATTGTTACCATCTTTCTAAATTCCAGTCCGGGTTCGATGCACGATACTGGATGCTTGGGGCTGGTGCACTGGGACGACCCAGAGGGATGCTATGGGGAGGGAGGAGGGAGGAGGGTTCAGGATGGGGAGCACATGTATACCTGTGATGGATTCATTTTGATGTTTGGCAAAACTAATACAATTATGTAAAGTTTAAAAATAAAGTAAAATTAAAAAAAAATAAAGATGAGAAAACTAAAAAAAAAAAAAAAAAAACTCCATATATATGCGTTACTATACTGTATTGGTGTTTTTCCTTCTGGCTTACTTCACTGTGTATAATAGGCTCCAGTTTCATCCACCTCATTAGAACTGATTCAAATGTTTTCTTTTTAATGGCTGAATAATACTCCATTGTGTATATGTACCATAGCTTGCTTATCCATTCATCTGCTGATGGACATCTAGGTTGCTTCCATGTCCTGGCTATTATAAACAGTGCTGCAATTAACATTGGGGTACACGTGTCTCTTTCCCTTCTGGTTTCCTCAGTGTGTATGCCCAGCAGTGGGATTGCTGGATCATAAGGCAGTTCTATTTCCAGTTTTTTCAGGAATCTCCACACTGTTCTCCATAGTGGCTGTACTAGTTTGCATTCCCACCAACAGTGTAAGAGGGTTCCCTTTTCTCCACACCCTCTCCAGCATTTATTATTTGTAGACTTTTGGATCGCAGCCATTCTGACTGGTGTGAGATGGTACCTCATAGTGGTTTTGATTTGCATTTCTCTGATAATGAGTGATGTCGAGCATCTTTTCATGTGTTTGTTAGCCCTCTGTATGTCTTCTTTGGAGAAATGTCTATTTAGTTCTTTGGCCCATTTTTTGATTGGGTCATTTATTTTTCTGGAGTTGAGCTGTAGAAGTTGCCTGTATATTTTTGAGATTAGTTGTTTGTCAGTTGCTTCATTTGCTATTATTTTCTCCCATTCTGAAGGCTGTCTTTTCACCTTGCTAATAGTTTCCTTTGATGTGCAGAAGCTTTTAAGGTTAATTAGGTCCCATTTCAAATATAAGCACTGGGTTCTGATTACTGGCCCAGATTCCTTCTCAGTGAGGAGCTAGTTGAAACCCTTATCTATCATTGCCAGTCATACAGACTGAATTTCTGTCTATGAGACTAACTGCATGTATCTTTTGTGGTGCTAGGATTTCTGCCTCCAGCTAAATAGCTCTAATTAGTAGAGTTGGTACTTTTTTCTTATGCATCTATTCAGAGGACAGTTATGAATTCTGAATTAATATAACTGATTTTCTATGGATGTCTGTGATATGATCTGCTGAAGGCAGAGGAGGCTGCATGTTGTGGCTGTTTTGTCTCTCTATTTAGATCATCAGTCTATTTTTGCTGTTATTTTCAGCCACTACTCTTCCAAATGCAATGTAAGTTAGCTACAGGAAGGGTAATAGGAATAACAGTGTCATTTCCTGTTAGAAAATGGAACTACAGTCATGTAATTCTTCCCAATTATGAGGAAATGTGTATGTCAGATTTTTTAACTAACACTTTTAACCATCTTCCTAGAAATGGAAAGAGAGCATTAATCAAGAACCAGTATATATATATTTTTAAAACTTTTTTTTTGTATTGAAGAATACCAGTTAACAAGCAATGTGATAGTTTCAGGTGAGCAACTAAGGGACTCAGCCCTATGTGCACATGTATCCATTCACCCCCAAACTCCCCTCCCACTCAGGTTGCCACATAACATATTGAGCACAATTCTACATGCTACCAGTATATTTTTCAAATTGAGCAGAAATTAGGAAATAAAGCAAGACTCAACTTATTTTAATAGCTTTCAATAGCATTCTCTAAATGTAATGCAATAAAGCTGGAAATCAACAATAAAAGACAACTAGAAAACACTCATATATTTGTAAATGAATTAGCATACCATTAAAGAACACCTCAATCAAAGAAAAAATCAAATGGAAATTAGAAAACAACTGAATCATACATATAAAACATATATATTTAGATATATTACTATATATATATATATATATATCAGTTCTTGGAAGGAAAGTTTTAATAGAAATACTAGACAAGAAAAAAATTAAAATCAGTAACATCTGTGTTAATTTTCATTAGTTGAAAAATAAAACCCAGGATTGTAGCATAAAAAAATGATAAAACAGCAGATATTAAAAGAAAAATCAACACAATGAGACTTCCCTGGTGGTCCAGTGGTTAAGACACCACACTTGCAAGGGACATCAGTTCAATCTCTGGTCAGGGAACTAAAATCCAGCATGCCATACAGTGACCAAAACAAACAAACAAAAAAAGAGGGATGCATTTGTAGGTCCTTTAAACAAAATCAACCACACAATAGAGAGGACCAAAAATGCTAAATATTCGATTTTTATGGTGCTGTATTAGACTTATTGTGCTAATTTTTTTTAAAGAATAGAAAGTCTAAATAACCAATACAAGGAAGGTAAAAGTGGATGTAAGTACAGATTGGTGGATATTGATAGTATTATGAGTAATGGTGAATCCCAGAGTAATTAGGCAAGAAAAAGAAACAAAAGACATCCAAATCAGAAAGGAAGAAGCAGAACTGTCACTGTTTGCAGATGATATGAAATATAAAGAAAACCATAAGACTCTACCATGAAAATGTGAAAACTTTAAATTTTGTGTTGGGATATAGCCAATTAACAACGTAGTGATAGTTTCCGGTGAACGGTGGAGGGATCCAGCCTGGTATATATTAATACATGTACCCCTTCTGCCCCAACTCCTTTCCCCTCCAGGCTTCCACAACAGTGAACAGAGTTCCATGTGCTATACAGTAGGTCCTTGTTGTTTGTCTATTTTAGATATAGCAGTGTGTACATGTCCACTCCAAACTCTCTGTCCCTTCCCCTGACTCTTCTCCCTGGCAACCATAAGTTCATTATCTAAGTCTGTGAATCTATTTCTATTTTTTAAATAAGTTCATTTCTATCATTTCTTTTTAGATTCCACATAAAAGGGATGCCATATGATATTTCCCCTTCTCTGTCGTGCTTCACTTACTATAACAATCTCTGGGTCCATAAGTGTTGCTGTAAATGGTCTTATTTCTTTCATTTTAAGGGCTGAGTAATATTCCATGGGTGAATTTAACTCAGATGACCATTATATCTACTACTGCAGGCAGGAATCCCTTAGAAGAAATGGAGTAGCCATCATGGTCAACAAAAGAGTCTGACATGCAGTACTTGGATGCAATCCCAAAAACGACAGAATGATCTCTGTTCGTTTCCAAGGCAAACCATTCAGTATCACAGTAATCCTAGTCTATGCCCCAACCAGTAATCCTGAAGAAGCTGAAGTTGAACAGTTCTATGAAGACCTACAAGACCTTTTAGAACTAACACCCAAAAAAGATGTCTTTTTCATTATAGGGGACTGGAATGCAAAAGTAGGAAGTCAAGAAACACCTGGAGTAACAGGCAAATTTGGCCTTGGAATATGGAATGAAGCAGCTGCTGCTGCTGCTAAGTCACTTCAGTCGTGTCCGACTGTGTGCGAGCCCACAGACGGCAGCCCACCAGGCTCCCCCGTCCCTAGGATTCTCCAGGCAAGAACATTGGAGTGGGCTGCCATTTCCTTCTCCAATGCATGGAAATGAAAAGTGAAAGTGAAGTCGCTCAGTCATATCCGACTCTTAGCGACCCCATGGACTGCAGCCTACCAGGCTCCTCCATCCATGGGATTTTCCAGGCAAGAGTACTGGGGTGGGGTGCCATTGCCTTCTCCGTGGAATGAAGCAGGGCAAAGGCTAATAGAGTTTTGCCAAGAGAACGCACTGGTCATAGCAAACACCCTCTTCCAACAACACAAGAGAAGACTCTACACATGGACATCACCAGATGGTCAACACCGAAATCAGATTGATTATATTCTTTGCAGCCAAAGATGGAGAAGCTCTATACAGTCAGCAAAAACAAGACCAGGAGCTGACTGTGGCTCAGATCATGAACTCCTTATTGCCAAATTCAGACTTAAATTGAAGAAAGTAGGGAAAACCACTAGACCATTCAGGTATGGCCTAAATAAAATCCCTTATGATTATACAGTGGAAGTGAGAAATAGATTTAAGGGACTAGATCTGATAGATAGAGTGCCTGATGAACTATGGAATGAGGTTCGTGACATTGTACAGGAGACAGGGATCAAGACCATCCCCATGGAAAAGAAATGCAAAAAAGCAAAATGGCTGTCTGGGGAGGCCTTACAAATAGCTGTGAAAAGAAGAGAAGCGAAAAGGAAAGATATAAGCATCTGAATGCAGAGTTCCAAAGAATAGCAAGAAGAGTTAAGAAAGCCTTCCTCAGCGATCAATGCAAAGAAATAGAAGAAAACAACAGAATGGGAAAGACTAGAGATCTCTTCAAGAAAATTAGAGATCCTAAGGGAACATTTCATGCAAAGATGGGCTCGATAAACGACAGAAATGGTATGGACCTAACAGAAGCAGAAGATATTAAGAAGAGGTGGCAAGGATACACAGAAGAACTGTACAAAAAAGATCTTCACGACCCAGATAATCACGATGGTGTGATCACTCACCTAGAGCCAGACATCCTGAAATGTGAAGTCAAGTGGGCGTTAGGAAGCATCACTATGAACAAAGCTAGTGGAGGTGATGGAATTCCAGTTGAGCTATTTCAAATCCTGAAAGATGATGCTGTGAAAGTGTTGAACTCAATATGCCAGCAAATTTGGAAAACTCAGCAGTGGCCACAGGACTGGAAAAGGTCAGTTTTCATTCCAATTGCAAAGAAAGGCAATGCCAAAGAATGCTCAAACTACCGCACAATTGCACTCATCTCACACGCTAGTAAAGTAATGCTCAAAATTCTCCAAGCCAGACTTCAGCAATACGTGAACTATGAATTTTCAGATGTTCAATCTGGATTTAGAAAAGGCAGAGGAACCAGAGATCAAATTGCCAACATCCACTGGATCATGGAAAAAGCAAGAGCATTCCAGAAAAACATCTATTTCTGCTTTATTGACTATGCCAAAGCCTTTGACTGTGTGGATCACAATAAACTGTGGGAAATTCTGAAAGAGATGGGAATACCAGACCACCTGATCTGCCTCTTGAGAAATTTGTATGCAGGTCAGGAAGCAACAGATAGAACTGGACATGGAACAACAGACTGGTTCCAAATAGGAAAAGGAGTTTGTCAAGGCTGCATATTGTCACCCTGTTTATTTAACTTATATGCAGAGTACATAATGAGAAACGCTGGACTGGAAGAAGCACAAGCTGGAATCAAGATTGCTAGGAGAAGTATCAATAACCTCAGATATGCAGATGACACCACCCTTATGGCAGAAAACGAAGAGGAACTAAAAAGCCTCTTGATGAAAGTGAAAGTGGAGAGTGAAAAAGTTGGCTTAAAGCTCAACATTCAGAAAATGAAGATCATGGCATCTGGTCCCATCACTTCATGGGAAACAGTGGAAACAGTGTCAGACTTTATTTTTTGGGGCTCCAAAATCACTGCAGATGGTGACTGCAGCCATGAAATTAAAAGACGCTTACTCCTTGGAAGGAAAGTTATGACCAATCTAGATAGCATATTGAAAAGCAGAGACATTGCTTTGCCAACAAAGGTCTGTCTAGTCAAGGCTGTGGTCATGTATGGATGTGGTCATGTATGGATGTGAGAGTTGGACTGTGAAGAAAGCTGAGCGCCGAAGAATTGATGCTTTTGAACTGTGGTGTTGGAGAAGACTCTTGAGAGTCCCTTGGACCTCAAGGATATCAGCCCTGGGATTTCTTTGGAAGGAATGATGCTAAAGCTGAAACTCCAGTACTTTGACTACCTCATGCGAAGAGTTGACTCACTGGAAAAGACTCTGGTGCTAGGAGGGACTGGGGGCAGGAGGAGAAGGGGACGACAGAGGATGAGATGGCTGGATGGCATCACTAACTTGATGGACGTGAGTTTGAGTGAACTCCAGGGGTTGGTGATGGACAGGGAGGCCTGGCGTGCTGCGATTCATGGGGTCACAAAGAGTCAGACACAACTGAGCAACTGAACTGAACTGAACTGACTAATATTCCATTGTCTATATGTACCACATCTTCTTTATACATTCTTCTGTCAATGAACATTTATGTTGCTCCATGTATTGACTATTGTAAACAGTGCTACAATGAACATTGGTATACATGTATCCTTTAGGAACATGTTTTTCTCTGGATATGTGCCCAGGAGTGGGATTGTAGGGTCATAAGGTAGCTCTATTTTTAGTTTTTTAAGGAACCTCCATACTATTCTCCATAGTGGCTATACCAATTTATATTTCCACCAACAGTGTAGGAGGGTTTCCTTCTCCCCACACCCTCACCAGCATTTATTTTTTGTGGATTTTTTGATGGTAGCCATTTTGCCTGGTATGAGGTGCTATCTTATTATAGCTTTGATTTGCATTTCTCTAATAGTTAGTGATGTTGAACATCTTTTCATGTGCTTCTTGGCTATTTCCACAGCACCTCTGAAGACTGACCTGAATCAACCAGTTTAATAATCATTTTGAAGGCAATTTTACTGTCTCTTCTCAGTATGAGCTCCTGCCACATAATTCACTAACCAACTTGCCTAGATAATAAAATCTATGCAACTATCATCACTTAAATCTAACTCATTCTTAAAATATACTGAATAGATAAAGATTATGTTTCCTGTTTTTTAAATGGGAAAATAGTAAATGCAGTCCAAGTCTATGTAAAATTTCACCTGAAAGAGATTTTGTTGTAACAGAAACCAAAATTGTGTCATTAGCTTTGGGACTGAACTAAGGGTAGAAGTGGAAAGAGCCTTGGGGAGACTTTTATTGACATCTGGAAGGTTCTTATAGATAGTGTGGGTTTGAAAAATAGTGAGGAAAATATTTTAAGCATTAAAGAAAAGACACTTGACAGGTAGTGGTGGAGTATTTGTCAGTATAGTCACTTGAGCTTAAATGGAAAATATAAAGGATGCCTTATATACTCTTGAATTTGACTGAGAAGATTTCTAGGAAGAATGTAAAAAATTCTATCTAGTGTCTTATAGTTGCCTGTGCTAAAATGTAAGAGAGTTGTGAACTACAGAAGGATTTTTTGGTTCTTTTGAAAAAATTTAAAAACATAAAAGGGAGCCATATCTTGCTGAGTTTGAAAATAAGGCTATTTCTTACTCCCATTATCTTCCAGAAAAATATTCTCAAGGTAAGAAATGGCTTTAGATCAAAGATCAGATCTGGTTTGAGCTGTAAGAGCCTTTGTTAAGACTTCAGAAAGATCTAAGACCTCACTGACTCAGCTATACGAAAGTCATTCTAAGAATCTTAATGGCATGTTTCATAGACTTTTTTTTTTAAAGCAGTTTAAAAAATCTCAAGGGGATTTTCTCACAAAATACCAGAGGAAGAGTTATTTGAAAGAGATTTATGGGTATGGATTTTGTATAATGGAATCAATTTAAATCTGATACACAGAAAGCCCACAAAGTTGTTTTTAATAGCTGTGTTGACATATAATTCACATTCCATGCTAGTCCCCAATTTAAAGTGTACAAGTCAATGATTTTTAAATATTCACAGATATATGCAGGCATCATCATGGCCTATTTTAGAACACCTTCATCACCTTCTATAGAAATCCTGTATCTTTTAATGTCATCTCAGATGCCCCTGGCCATAGGCAACCACAATCTATTTCTGTCTCTATATATTTCCTTATTATGAACATGTCATGTGAGTAGAATCCTATAATATGTGGTCTTTTGTGACTGGCTTCTTTCACTTAGCATAATGTTTTCAAGGTTTATTTATGTTGTAGGATGCATCAGTACTTCAACACTTTGAATGGCTGAAAAATGTCCCGTTGCATAAGACCACTTTTTGTTTATCTACTCTTAAGTTGATAGACCTTTGACTTGTTTCTTCCTTTTTTTTTAATTAATTTTTTAAATTGATGTTTCTTCCTTTTGTATGCATGCTAAGTTGCTTCAGTGGGTAGTGTTTGACTCTGTGCGACCCTATGGACTGTAGCCTGCCAGGCTTCTCTGTCCATGGGATTCTCCAGGCAAGAATACTGGACTGGGTTGTCATGCCCTCCTCCAGGGGATCTTCCCGACCTAGGGATCAAACCTGCATCTATTGTGTCTCCATTGGTAGGTAGGTTCTTCACCACTGTGCCACCTATCTATAAGACTCTACTGATACAGGGTAGAAAATCTGCAGTAAATACTTCTGTTCATAAAGATGGAATACAGGAGTCACATAGAAACACCGGCCCATAGAAATTTTAAAATCCACAAGACACATGTTGCTATTTTTCTGATCAGAGTCCAATCCTACTCCCTGTAATAAGTCTCTGTGGCTCTTAGCTCTTCCTTTTGGGCTTTTAATTCTGTCCTCTGAATCACTCTTCCTTTTCCAGGGGTCGCAAAGAGTTGGACATGAATGAGCAAGTAACCACATACACACAGAAGTCATTATTGAAGAAATGAGACAAATGGAACCAGAATTTCTGCCTCGCAAAATAATGCGTATAATAATATGATTTTGAGTGACTTGTTACACAACTATAGTACATCACTTTCCTTCAGCTAATGTAATTCCCAAAGCCTCCAAATTTCAGAGATATCTTCAACTCTTTTTATTTTTAAACTTCCACACTAATTCATCAGCAATTCCTTTTTGGTCCTTTACATAAACTGGATCTTGACCAGGTGAATTTCTCTCTAAGTACACTGCAACCCCCCTAGCCTAATGCATCATCATCTCAGATCTTGACCATTAACCTTATTGGTCCTCTACTTCCACTTCCCTACAATCAACTTTTGAAAACAACCAGAGTAAACTTTAATAATATATTCACATTAGGTTAGTAGTTTCTTTTTTAAAAAAATTATTGGCTTCCTGTTCCTTTTACAACAAAAGTCAAACACTTTGCCATGGTTGATGAAGCTCTCCATGAACTGTTTCTGTGTATCTCTTTCCTCCTGGTTTACCATGGCCTCTCTATTGCTTGAGATTGTCAGAATCTTTGCACTAGCTGTTTTCTGTCTAGCAGTTTTTCCTCTGGTCTCTATATCAGTGGGTCTTTCTTATATTTCAACATTCTACTCAACTACCACCTGCAAGTGGCCTTCCTTGTCATACTCTCTAGGAAATCACTCGCACCGTTACAATTACCGTCTATAAATTATACCATCCCAATTTACTTGTTTCTTCCAACCACTTATATGTTCTATATTTATATGGTTTATTTATCCTCTAGAGTCTCTCCCTTCAAAATCTAAACTGCATGAGAACTCTGTGCCATTACACATTATATATCTGTTCAATTTATCAACATATCTTCAGTGCTTACTCAGTTCTTAGAATATAATAAAGGCTCAGCAAGTGTGGATGAATGCCTATCCCACATCTGCACATAAAATAACCTAAAGACCTTGATCAAATGCTCCTTTTGTATACTGAGGTCACAATGTCAGGAAATTATCAATGTTTGAGGTCCCTCCTCCACTTCCCCCCAGCATTTCTCCTAAAGATGCCAAGAGATATATGTAAATTTTAACTGATCAGGAAATTATTTTTTGTCACAGTAATTCCCATTTAGCAAAGCTCGGATATCTGATATGAAATACAGAGACCTATGAACGCTCTGCGGAGAAGGCAATGGCACCCTACTCCAGTACTCTTGCCTGGAAAATCCCATGGACAGAGGAGCCTGATGGGCTGCAGTCCATGGGGTCGCTAAGAGTCGGACACGACTGAGCGACTTCACTTTCACTTTTCACTTTCATGCATTGGAAAAGGAAATGGCAACCCACTCCAGTGTTCTTGCCTAGAGAATCCTAGGGATGGGGGAGCCTGCTAGGCTGCCGTCTATGGGGTCACACAGAGTCGGACACGACTGAAGTGACTTAGCAGCAGCAGCAGCATGAACGCTCTGAGATATGGGTCCAAAATATCCAGAGGGAAACTGGTTCTATATTCAGGACTTTTATTTTATTTTATTTTTGCTATTATTTTCTTTTTTTTAATTAATTTTATTTTATTTTTAAACTTTACATAATTGTATTAGTTTTGCCAAATATCAAAATGAATCCGCCACAGGTATACATGTGTTCCCCATCCTGAACCCTCCTCCCTCCTCCCTCCCCATACCATCCCTCTGTTGCCCTGAGTGTCTTTTGAGGTGTAAATGTAATATTGGATTTACTATAAACACCATTTCTAATTGTCCTGTAAAAATCCCAAATGCATCCTGACTCCCATGACTTTTTGGAACTTAGTTATGTTACATAAGTAACATAAGTTATGTAACATAAGTTATGTTACTAAGTTCCAAAAAGTCATGGGAGTCAGGATGCATTTGGGATTTTTACAGGACAATTAGAAATGGTGTTTATAATAAATCCAATATTACATTTACACCTCAAAAGACACTCAGGGCAAGAGATGATATCGATTAAAGGTGAAAATGTGAAGCCATATATTGCTGAGACTACTCCTGTGTTTAGAATGTGACAAGATCAAATGGAAGCTTGTAAACCTGAATAGCCTTACCCTGGAGGACCTTTTCATATGTTATGGTGATGGACTGAATAATTATCAATGACCCAGTGAAATTCTAACTTCATTCGTTTATGATCATTTCTGTGAGGGGTCCATAGCCACATACAAGGGTGTGGAATGTGACATAATAGAAATAAATCTTTGGTCTCTATCCCCAGTTCCTAACACAGGGCTCTAAAACTCTTGTAAGTTCCTTAAAGACAGGGGTGCTGGATGCATCCTTTGTTCAAATATTTGTTCTTTAACCCTGGTTCCTGACACAGGGCTCCAAACCCTTGGAACTTCTAGTGGGTATCATTTGTTTGAATGAGGAGACCCTCGGTGGGATTCTGTATAGCTTCTGGATGAGGGCTGGTCATCAAAAAGACCAAACCATGATGAGAAGCTTTGAACTTTATGTCCACACCCTATTCTGCAGGGAGGATGGAGAGGATGAAGACTGATTACATAGCCTCCACGAAAATACTAAACTGTGTTGTGCTTCCAAGTTGAACAGATCCACATGCCAGAAGGGTTGTACGCTCTGACTTTCTGGTGATGGAAGCTCCTACCCTGAAACCCTTTCAGA
The DNA here is from genome assembly GCF_029378745.1 of Bos indicus. Taxonomy (NCBI): domain Eukaryota; kingdom Metazoa; phylum Chordata; class Mammalia; order Artiodactyla; family Bovidae; genus Bos; species Bos indicus. The sequence continues at coordinate 45,160,591 of NC_091774.1, forward strand.
CCCGATGCATTATATCTATCTGACTGTTAATTTGTCCTTTATAATATCTTTTATGATAAACTAGAAAATGTAAGCAAATGTTTTCAAGAGTTTTGTGAAGCCATCCCAGCAAATGATCAAACCTGAAAGATTGTTGTGGGCCTCCCTGGCTTTGTAGCCAAGTTGGACAGAAGTGGGAGACCTGGAGACCTGTTGCTTACAGCTGGTGTCTGGAGGGAGGGCAGAGTTGTGGAACTGAGCCTTATATCTGTGAACTCTGACAGTACCTCCAGACAGTCATGTCACAACTGAATGAAAGAATAGAGCTTCAAGTTCATATCTAGATATTTAAGCTACATATTATTTTTCAACTGGTTGGTATGGAAGGCAAAATCACTACATATTTTTGTAAAATGTGCTGTGAGTGGAGAATAATGGATCCCATTAACCATTATTTAATAATTTTATGTGTTTTAAATGATCTTTGTTACCTTTTATTATTTGTTATATATTTTCCACTTAAAATTTGTGATATTATAGATAGAATACACTTTATTGTGGTACATTATAAATATTTTCCATTTTATTAGTTTTTAAATTATGTTTTCCATGCCTCACTTCTCTTGCTCCATTTTGCTGAGACAAGGGCTTTTATGATCAAAGTGTTGCTTCCAGGTGCTTTAAAGAGTTGCCTCAGTATTTGTTCTGATAGGAATTCCTATACTCCAGAAAAATCTCTCCTCACCTTTCCAGTTGTGATGTTAATATGGGTGGCTTATTATATAAGAAATACACTTTAGTACAATCTTAGACAACATTTCTAGCCTTTAAAATAGATTCTAATCTCTTAATAAATCTAGATTGTGGAACTATAGCTGTTGTTAACATATTAATTGCAATGCTTAGAATTAAAAGATGCTCTTTAAAATTCCTACAGATAAGGAAGACTACATTGTACCAGATGGGAGTGTTTGTTATTAACGTGTTTAAATATGAGTAGACTTCCAGTCAAATCATGTGATTGTGGTGTCCAGACCTTATTTTCTATAGATAGATAGAAATCAATCCAGTTTTCACATTCATTTCCTTTTTTTTTTGGAGTCTTCACAACCTAGATCTTCTTGGGGTAGAGTTTGTTCAGAAGACTTAAGAAAGGAACAGTTTAGTATTGCTGATCCTGCTCAGATCCTTTAGATCAGTGACAGTGCTGAGGTCATTGGACTGATTGTGGCTCAGATTTTAGATCAAGGGCATGGAATCCAAGGACTTGATGCTGTTAAATCTAGAAGAATTGAGTTCACATCTCTCCAAACTCTTGGTACTCTCTAGCACTCAATATACTCATCTGTAAATTGAGGCAAATTTATGACACCAGGAACATGGGATTACTGTGAAAAATTAAATGGAGAAGCATAGTGCTTTTGGATCTAGGCTTTCTAGATTCAAACAGTGGTCCCACAACTTCCTAGCTGCATGATTTTGAGTGATCTACATGATGTCTCTGTGCCACAGATGATTCATTTGTAAAATAGAAATAATAGTACTATTTCACAGGGTTTTGGGGGCTTCCCTAGTGGCTCTGTCAGTATGCAGGAGATGTTGGTTCAAATCCTGGGTCTGGAAGATCCCCTGAAGAACGGCATGGCAACCCACTCCAGTATTCTTGCCTGGAAAATCTCATGGACAGAGGAGCCTGGTGTGCTACAGTCCATGGGATTACAAAAAGTTGGACATGACTGAACCAACTGAGTTCCCAAAGGATTTCTATGAGAAGTCAGCCAGTTAACATCCCATGTGCTTAGAATAGGGTTTGGCACATAGTTAAGTACAAATTTTGTTTGCTAAATAAATGAAAGAAAAAATCCTAGAAACCCACAGGTGGGTTATTATAATTATACATAATATTGATAATTATTAATATCATTTTTACTGATTTAAAGTCTCTCCCAGCTGGTTTACAAGTGTATAAAATTGAGAGTTAGAAGTAATATATTTTTAGTACAGCTATTGTGGAAAACAGTATGGAGGTTCCTCAGAAAACTAAAAATAGAGTTGGCATATGATCCAGCAATCCCCCACCTGGTCATATATCCAGACAAAGCTATAAATAAAAAAGATAATGCATCCCTCTGTTCATAGCAGCACTATTTATAATAGCCAAGGCATGGAAAAACCCTAAATGCCCATTGACACATGAATAGATTAAAATGTGATGTGTGTGGGTACACACACACACACACACACACACACACACACACCCCAAATAATACCAATTAAAAGGTGCTTACTCCTTGGAAGGGAGTTATAACCAATCTAGACAGCATATTAAAAAGCAGAGACATTACATTGTCAACAGAGGTCCATCTAGTCAAGGCTGTGGTTTTTCCTGTGGTCATGTATGGATGTGAGAGTTGGACTGTGAAGAAGACTGAGTGCTGAAGAATTGATGCTTTTTAAGTGTGGTGTTGGAGAAGACTCTTGAGAGTCCCTTGGACTGCAAGGAGATCCAACCAGTCCATCCTAAAGGAGATTAGTCCTGAGTGTTCATTGGAAGGACTGTTGTTAAAGCTTAAAACTCCAATACTTTGGCCACCCGATGTGAAGAGCTGACTCATTTGAAAAGACCCTGATGCTTGGAAAGATTGAGGGCAGGAGGAGAAGGGGATGACAAGGATGAGATGGGTGGATGGCATCACCAACTCAATGGACATGGGTTTGGGTAAACACTGGGAGTTGGTGATGGACAGGGAGGCCTGGCGTGCTGCAGTCCATGGGATCACAAAGAGTCGGATACAACTGAGCGAATGAACTGAACTGAACTGAATATCAATTGTATGTGGAATCTAAAATATGACACAAATGAATATATCTGTGAAGCAGAAACAGACTCTCAGACATTGAGGACAGATTTGTGGTTTCCAAGGGGGAAAGGGAGCAGAGGAGAGAAGGATTAGGAATTTGGGATTAGCAGATCGAAACTAGTATATATAGAAAGCGTAAACAACAAGGTCCTACTGTATGGCACAGGAACTATTAATATATATAATATCCTGTGATAACCATAAAAGAAAAAAAATATGGAAAAGAATATATATGTATACATGAGTCACTCTGCCGTACATCAGAAATCACCATAACATTGTAAATCAACTATACTTCAATAAAATTTTAAAAGTATTATGATTTCAATTTAAGCAATTGGTGTGATGCTGCCAAACAGAAATTTCTAGATCACCTGAAATGTTAAGAATGGATCCTAAGAATATATTCTGACACTTGCCTTTCTCAGGACCTCCTTTACATCTCTGTTCCTCAGACTGTAGATGAGGGGGTTCAACATGGGGATCACCACTGTGTAGAACACAGACACTACTCTGTTCTGCTCAGTTGAATAACTGGATTTGGGCATCACATAAACGAAGGTAATGGTTCCATAGTAGAGAGTGACTGCGGTGAGGTGAGAGGTGCAGGTGGAGAAGGCCTTGTGTCTCCCTTCAGTGGAGCGCATCTTCAAGATGGTGTTGAGGATGCAGATGTAAGAGAGAGCTATGACAGACACTGTGACTGCAATGATGGAGCCAGAAGAGATGGAAGGGATAATTTCAATGATGGAGACATCTGAGCAGGAAAGTTTCAACAGAGGGGAGAAGTCACAGAAAAAGTGGTCTATCTGATTTGGCCCACAGAAAGACAGAGTCAGTAAGCAACTAGCAAATGTGCAAGCATTGACACACCCACCCAGGTAGGATACCCCGACCAAGTCGACACAGACTCTGGGGGACATATGGGTGGAATAGAGCAGGGGCAAGCAGATGGCCACATAGCGGTCATAGGCCATGGCAGCCAACAGGAAGCACTCAGCTGTCCCGAACATGACGACAGAACAGAGCTGGGCTTCACAGCCAGCAACAAGGAGGGGCAGTCTATGTCTGAGGAATCCTATAAGCATTATAGGTGTGACTGATGTGGAATACCCAATGTCTACAAAAGCCAAATGACTGAGGAAGAGGTACATGGGGGTGTGAAGATGGGAAAAACTTCTTATTAAAGTGATTATGCTGATATTGCCTATTAAGGTGACAACATAAATGCCTAGAAATACCACGAAGAAGAGAACGCAAAGTGTAGGATCCTCTGTTAACCCCAAAAGGATGAACTCTGTCACACTGGTGTGGTTTCCAGCCTCCATGTCCTCTGGGAATTGTTCCTGTTGAGGGAAATGTGAATGTTCATTTGTTTAATGCATTCATTCTACACATTTCCAGTTTTCTTTGGCTGTTCCTAAATTTCTTTGGTTATTCCTCAGAGCTACTCACACTGATTATTTCCTCTTCCTAGTCTGTAAATATGGCACTGTGGATGATTTTTTGATTATTTCTAAATCTACAATTTAGCTCCCCACTTTATTCATTTTTATACTTCCACTGCTAGTGTCCCTACTTTAGCTGAGATCCTGTTCATTTTTCCTTTACATTGATCTCTTTACCTCCTTGTCTTCATACTTGTGTTCTTATAATTCACAATGTATTTGCCAAAGAAATCTCTTCATGAAATTAAGAGCAAGTTTTGCCAAAGGGATTCTTTTAAGAATGTCATGATTTTTTCAGGCTTTAGGAGGAAACCTAACCTCTCTAGCAGAGGAAAGTGTACACTTTCTGATGTATCCTCTGCATATGACTCTTTGCTTTCTCTGGATATTTCCATCCAACCCTTGCACTAATCCAACCTTCCTGAACTCTTTAGAGTCCCCTCAGTGAACTCTACTCTCTCTGGCCTTTAATCCTTGTTCTCCCACTTGGATGGCCTCAAACCTCCCACCGTCACACCCTGGGTGGCTTCTGCTCATCCTTGAGATTGATTTATCTCCAAATCTGCCTCTGCTTTCTAAGAATTAATCAGAAAACTTTCCTTTGTGTTGATATCACACTTTGAAGATGTCTAGACTGACATTATTTATAATAGAGTTATGGGTTTTGTTGTTGTTGTTGTTTGTGTGTTTACATTTCACCACCCCCAGTTAATACAGATTCTCCTTAACAATGGTGTGTTTTATCCCTGTGTCACAAATGAGTAGTGCTTGAGAGCAAAGTGTGCTGAAGAGAAACTTGTTAAATGAATTCATGCATGATTTATACAATATAATGATTATACCATGGGGAACCAGAGATGAATAAAATTTAGGTTCCCTGTTGAGAGAAACCAAGTCTTATAGAAAAGAAAGAGATTAAATATGTATTAGTATATAGAAAGTCTGTTAGTGTGGCATAAATAAAATAATTGCTTATGTTGTTTCTAAATTGAATAATTATATTGGGGAAAAACACTTGGAAATTAAAAAAAAAAAATTCCTCTCAAACTGGCTACTGTCACACAAGTTAACTATTACAAATTTGGTAATTATTTCCAGGAACTTTTTTCCTTTGTATATTTTAATATAACTATTATAACATTGCAGATGAAAGTTTAATGTCATTATTTTTCTTTGCATTTCATATAAAAACTTTGTTGTTTAGTTGCTAAGTCATGTTCAACTCTTTTGTGACACCGTGGACTGTAGCCCACAGGCTCCTCTCTCCATGGGATTTCCCAGACTGGGAAATTCATGTCTCTTACATTGACTGGTGGGTTCTTTACCACTGAGCAGACAAGGAAGCCCATAAAAAGTTTATTACATTATAATTCCTCACATAGTGTTTGAGAGCTTCATAATAATGAGTCACTAGCCCCCTGGTGGCTCAGACAGTAAAGAATCTGCCTGTAGTGCAGGAGACCCAGCTTCGATCCCTGAGTTGGGAAGATCCCTTGAAGAAGTGAATGGCAACCCACTCCAGTATTCTTGTCTAGAGAATCCCATGGACAGAGTAGCCTGATGGGCTACAGTCCATGAGGTCACAAAGAGTCTGAGACATGAGTGAGTGACTAAGACTTCTACTTACAGCCCTTAATTTAATCACCCACTGTTTTTGGACACATAACTGTTCTTAACTTTTAACTATAGGAACTATTGTAATCCCACATGTTGGATAAAGTAATAGTGAGGCTAAATATTGTAAAATATGACACATTCCTATTTATTTAAGGCATAATTCAAAAGTATGTTCTGTGTTCTCCATTGAGTATCTCCATGATTTACAGTAATGAAAATATTAAATCAACATGTTAAACTATCTTCATTGTTTTGTTTACTTCTTGGCTGTAGTTTCACTAAAAAGCTTAGTACTGTCTCCATGTTTTGCCATTGTGTTGTGACAAAGGCAAAGTTCTTCTGTTTTGAGACAGTCCTGAGAAAGTAGAATTAATGATAAATTATTAAGAGAATAAACAGAAATCACTACAGTCCAATGTAACATTTGGAGCTGTATTAAAGACTCAATGAAAATATTAAAAGGTTATACTTATTAGAATGAGAAGTATAGAAATAATTTTAAAATGTTTCTGTAAGAAAGTATTATAAAATGAAATAAGTTAATCTGAGATTTACTCTCGAGATTTGAAAACTTCACTTATGTACACTTTTCTTTCCATTAATTTCAGCTAAATGTAGTTAAATTCTGAAGATCTACAAATTCTTTTTACCTGCATTTTCTTTTAATTTTTCACATATAGTTAAAAACAAAAGAGAATTTTACCTACTATTCAACTTTAACAATCATCAAAATCCATATGGATTTATTTTAATTATGAGGCATATGTTAATAGTATTGACATATTTGGGGCTTCTGAGGTGGCTCATTGGTAAAGAATCCACCTGCCAATGCAGGAGATTTGGGAGACACAGGTTTGATGTCTGAGTCAGGAAGATCCCCTGGAGAAAGAAATGGCAACCCACTCCAGTATTCTTGCCTGGGGAATCTGACAGAGGAGCATGGAAGGCAACAGTCCATGGTATTGCAAAGGGTCAAACATGACTGAGCATGCATGCAGGCACACATTGACATATTTGTAATCATGTATATATTACATTTTGTAATTTGCATATTCACTTAGTTGTATCAATCAAGTATGAAGAAAGCTGAGTGCCAAAGAACTGATGCTTTTGAACTGTGGTGTTGGAGAAGACTCTTGAGAGTCCCTTGGACTGCAAGGAGATCCAACCAGTCCATCCTAAAGGAGATTAGTCCTGAGTGTTCATTGGAAGGACTGTTGTTAAAGCTTAAAACTCCAATACTTTGGCCACCCGATGTGAAGAGCTGACTCATTTGAAAAGACCCTGATGCTGGGAAAGATTGAGGGCAGGAGGAGAAGGGGATGACAAGGATGAGATGGGTGGATGGCATCACCAACTCAATGGACATGGGTTTGGGTAAACACTGGGAGTTGGTGATGGACAGGGAGGCCTGGCGTGCTGCAGTCCATGGGATCACAAAGAGTCGGATACAACTGAGCGAATGAACTGAACTGAACTGAATATCAATTGTATGTGGAATCTAAAATATGACACAAATGAATATATCTGTGAAGCAGAAACAGACTCTCAGACATTGAGGACAGATTTGTGGTTTCCAAGGGGGAAAGGGAGCAGAGGAGAGAAGGATTAGGAATTTGGGATTAGCAGATCGAAACTAGTATATATAGAAAGCGTAAACAACAAGGTCCTACTGTATGGCACAGGAACTATTAATATATATAATATCCTGTGATAACCATAAAAGAAAAAAAATATGGAAAAGAATATATATGTATACATGAGTCACTCTGCCGTACATCAGAAATCACCATAACATTGTAAATCAACTATACTTCAATAAAATTTTAAAAGTATTATGATTTCAATTTAAGCAATTGGTGTGATGCTGCCAAACAGAAATTTCTAGATCACCTGAAATGTTAAGAATGGATCCTAAGAATATATTCTGACACTTGCCTTTCTCAGGACCTCCTTTACATCTCTGTTCCTCAGACTGTAGATGAGGGGGTTCAACATGGGGATCACCACTGTGTAGAACACAGACACTACTCTGTTCTGCTCAGTTGAATAACTGGATTTGGGCATCACATAAACGAAGGTAATGGTTCCATAGTAGAGAGTGACTGCGGTGAGGTGAGAGGTGCAGGTGGAGAAGGCCTTGTGTCTCCCTTCAGTGGAGCGCATCTTCAAGATGGTGTTGAGGATGCAGATGTAAGAGAGAGCTATGACAGACACTGTGACTGCAATGATGGAGCCAGAAGAGATGGAAGGGATAATTTCAATGATGGAGACATCTGAGCAGGAAAGTTTCAACAGAGGGGAGAAGTCACAGAAAAAGTGGTCTATCTGATTTGGCCCACAGAAAGACAGAGTCAGTAAGCAACTAGCAAATGTGCAAGCATTGACACACCCACCCAGGTAGGATACCCCGACCAAGTCGACACAGACTCTGGGGGACATATGGGTGGAATAGAGCAGGGGCAAGCAGATGGCCACATAGCGGTCATAGGCCATGGCAGCCAACAGGAAGCACTCAGCTGTCCCGAACATGACGACAGAACAGAGCTGGGCTTCACAGCCAGCAACAAGGAGGGGCAGTCTATGTCTGAGGAATCCTATAAGCATTATAGGTGTGACTGATGTGGAATACCCAATGTCTACAAAAGCCAAATGACTGAGGAAGAGGTACATGGGGGTGTGAAGATGGGAAAAACTTCTTATTAAAGTGATTATGCTGATATTGCCTATTAAGGTGACAACATAAATGCCTAGAAATACCACGAAGAAGAGAACGCAAAGTGTAGGATCCTCTGTTAACCCCAAAAGGATGAACTCTGTCACACTGGTGTGGTTTCCAGCCTCCATGTCCTCTGGGAATTGTTCCTGTTGAGGGAAATGTGAATGTTCATTTGTTTAATGCATTCATTCTACACATTTCCAGTTTTCTTTGGCTGTTCCTAAATTTCTTTGGTTATTCCTCAGAGCTACTCACACTGATTATTTCCTCTTCCTAGTCTGTAAATATGGCACTGTGGATGATTTTTTGATTATTTCTAAATCTACAATTTAGCTCCCCACTTTATTCATTTTTATACTTCCACTGCTAGTGTCCCTACTTTAGCTGAGATCCTGTTCATTTTTCCTTTACATTGATCTCTTTACCTCCTTGTCTTCATACTTGTGTTCTTATAATTCACAATGTATTTGCCAAAGAAATCTCTTCATGAAATTAAGAGCAAGTTTTGCCAAAGGGATTCTTTTAAGAATGTCATGATTTTTTCAGGCTTTAGGAGGAAACCTAACCTCTCTAGCAGAGGAAAGTGTACACTTTCTGATGTATCCTCTGCATATGACTCTTTGCTTTCTCTGGATATTTCCATCCAACCCTTGCACTAATCCAACCTTCCTGAACTCTTTAGAGTCCCCTCAGTGAACTCTACTCTCTCTGGCCTTTAATCCTTGTTCTCCCACTTGGATGGCCTCAAACCTCCCACCGTCACACCCTGGGTGGCTTCTGCTCATCCTTGAGATTGATTTATCTCCAAATCTGCCTCTGCTTTCTAAGAATTAATCAGAAAACTTTCCTTTGTGTTGATATCACACTTTGAAGATGTCTAGACTGACATTATTTATAATAGAGTTATGGGTTTTGTTGTTGTTGTTGTTTGTGTGTTTACATTTCACCACCCCCAGTTAATACAGATTCTCCTTAACAATGGTGTGTTTTATCCCTGTGTCACAAATGAGTAGTGCTTGAGAGCAAAGTGTGCTGAAGAGAAACTTGTTAAATGAATTCATGCATGATTTATACAATATAATGATTATACCATGGGGAACCAGAGATGAATAAAATTTAGGTTCCCTGTTGAGAGAAACCAAGTCTTATAGAAAAGAAAGAGATTAAATATGTATTAGTATATAGAAAGTCTGTTAGTGTGGCATAAATAAAATAATTGCTTATGTTGTTTCTAAATTGAATAATTATATTGGGGAAAAACACTTGGAAATTAAAAAAAAAAAATTCCTCTCAAACTGGCTACTGTCACACAAGTTAACTATTACAAATTTGGTAATTATTTCCAGGAACTTTTTTCCTTTGTATATTTTAATATAACTATTATAACATTGCAGATGAAAGTTTAATGTCATTATTTTTCTTTGCATTTCATATAAAAACTTTGTTGTTTAGTTGCTAAGTCATGTTCAACTCTTTTGTGACACCGTGGACTGTAGCCCACAGGCTCCTCTCTCCATGGGATTTCCCAGACTGGGAAATTCATGTCTCTTACATTGACTGGTGGGTTCTTTACCACTGAGCAGACAAGGAAGCCCATAAAAAGTTTATTACATTATAATTCCTCACATAGTGTTTGAGAGCTTCATAATAATGAGTCACTAGCCCCCTGGTGGCTCAGACAGTAAAGAATCTGCCTGTAGTGCAGGAGACCCAGCTTCGATCCCTGAGTTGGGAAGATCCCTTGAAGAAGTGAATGGCAACCCACTCCAGTATTCTTGTCTAGAGAATCCCATGGACAGAGTAGCCTGATGGGCTACAGTCCATGAGGTCACAAAGAGTCTGAGACATGAGTGAGTGACTAAGACTTCTACTTACAGCCCTTAATTTAATCACCCACTGTTTTTGGACACATAACTGTTCTTAACTTTTAACTATAGGAACTATTGTAATCCCACATGTTGGATAAAGTAATAGTGAGGCTAAATATTGTAAAATATGACACATTCCTATTTATTTAAGGCATAATTCAAAAGTATGTTCTGTGTTCTCCATTGAGTATCTCCATGATTTACAGTAATGAAAATATTAAATCAACATGTTAAACTATCTTCATTGTTTTGTTTACTTCTTGGCTGTAGTTTCACTAAAAAGCTTAGTACTGTCTCCATGTTTTGCCATTGTGTTGTGACAAAGGCAAAGTTCTTCTGTTTTGAGACAGTCCTGAGAAAGTAGAATTAATGATAAATTATTAAGAGAATAAACAGAAATCACTACAGTCCAATGTAACATTTGGAGCTGTATTAAAGACTCAATGAAAATATTAAAAGGTTATACTTATTAGAATGAGAAGTATAGAAATAATTTTAAAATGTTTCTGTAAGAAAGTATTATAAAATGAAATAAGTTAATCTGAGATTTACTCTCGAGATTTGAAAACTTCACTTATGTACACTTTTCTTTCCATTAATTTCAGCTAAATGTAGTTAAATTCTGAAGATCTACAAATTCTTTTTACCTGCATTTTCTTTTAATTTTTCACATATAGTTAAAAACAAAAGAGAATTTTACCTACTATTCAACTTTAACAATCATCAAAATCCATATGGATTTATTTTAATTATGAGGCATATGTTAATAGTATTGACATATTTGGGGCTTCTGAGGTGGCTCATTGGTAAAGAATCCACCTGCCAATGCAGGAGATTTGGGAGACACAGGTTTGATGTCTGAGTCAGGAAGATCCCCTGGAGAAAGAAATGGCAACCCACTCCAGTATTCTTGCCTGGGGAATCTGACAGAGGAGCATGGAAGGCAACAGTCCATGGTATTGCAAAGGGTCAAACATGACTGAGCATGCATGCAGGCACACATTGACATATTTGTAATCATGTATATATTACATTTTGTAATTTGCATATTCACTTAGTTGTATCAATCAAGTATGAAGAAAGCTGAGTGCCAAAGAACTGATGCTTTTGAACTGTGGTGTTGGAGAAGACTCTTGAGAGTCCCTTGGACTGCAAGGAGATCCAACCAGTCCATTCTAAAGGAGACCAGTCCTGGTGTTCTTTGGAAGGACTGATGCTAAAGCTGAAACTCCAATACTTTGGCCACCTCATGCAAAGAGTTGACTCATTGGAAAAGACTCTGATGCTGGGAGGGATTGGGGGCAGGAGGAGAAGGGGATGACAGAGGATGAGATGGCTGGATGGCATCACCGACTTGATGGACATGGGTTTTGGTGAACTCTGGGAGTTGGTGATGGACAGGGAGGCTTGGCGTGCTGTGATTCATGGGGTCACAAAGAGTCGGACACGACTGAACAACTGAACTGAACTGATGTCCCAATTTCCTGAATAATCTTCATAATTGAAATGCTGGATAGAATATATGTTCAACTCAAGTGTGGTGTTCATGGAGCTTCATATTCAGTCTCTAATAACTTTTCAAAATGTATGTCCTTATATCTTCCTTTCAACTTGTGCTTTAGAGTCATGAACATTAACATTTTCTATTCAGTGTTATTGGTTCTAATTTTTGTAAAGAGACAATATTCTGCTTAAAATATTATTTTAATTCTTAAAGCGTGAAACACTTAGCAAAAATGACAAATATCAATACAAATGTCTTCAAAATTCTTGAAAATTTCTTGCTTTAGAATAGAAGAGTATTTAGTATTTCTATTGGTGGGTCTTAGTTCTTTGACAGAATCTCATCTGAGGACTGAGCCAAGCGCTGAGCACGTGTGCTCTTTGCCTTCTGATTCAAGCAGAGTTCAAGGAGACTAACTCTGCATTCACTGTGCACAGAGTGTGAGCTTCAGTCTGTGCTGAGAACAGTCATGGATACTGGAGATGAAAAACTCAGATCCTTCCAGTGTCCATCTGTTGTCACTTCCACATAACACTTAAATCTCTCTGTCATTTTTTTGTTTCTGTTTTTTGTAAAATGGGAATAATTGTTCCCATAAAGCAACTTTGCTGTGAGATTAAAAGAAATGATATCCATCTGCAAAATCTTTAAAGGTGTTTGGCCAAACATTAGAGCTAAGTAACTATTTTCATTAAGTAAAAATGAAGAGTGGATAGATTTTCAATTATTTAAAATTTTTATGAGAAGCATAAATTTTCTTTCAACACATGTCAGAAAATTTTTCACAAATCCAAAAGAGGTCAGGAAGCATGGTATCTGATGCCTTCTTAGTTCTGGACCATGTCATTCATAGTTATATGCATAATCTAGCAGCTGATTCTTGCCCTTTCCTTCCTCTCCACTGACTACCTACCAGTCTTTCTAGAGCTCTGTGGCATCCCATTTATGCTTCCCTATTTGGCTCAGGGATTCTGACTCTTCCCAAAAGTTTCCCTCAATGAATGGGTTATGTTTGATAATGACCAGGGGGAATAGGGCTAAGAGCCTCATAAACCTGAATATCAAGTCATTTCTTTCTTATTTCTTTTTCATAGCTGCAGTTACACAAGCTTAGCAGTGGCTTTGACTGTAAAGACCCTCCACACTGCACTTGGGGTTCTAATGGGAAGTCTGCTTTGGGTGTCCAGATGACACCCAAAATTCTGCAGTGCAAATATATTTTTTTCTCTTAAAATTTTTTTTTAATTGGAGGATAGCTGCTTTACAATGATGTGTTTCTTCCGTACAACAGCATGAATCAGCAAAAAGCATACATACGTCCCCTCCCTCTTGAACGTCCCTCCCACTCCCCATGCATTCCACTCCTCTAGGTGTAACGGAACACTGAGCGGAGCTCCCTGGGTTATGCAGCATCTTTCCACCAGCTTTCTGTTTTACATTTGGTAGTGTATATGTTTCAGTGCTACTCTCGTGATCTGTCCCACCCTCTTCTACTCTCAGCTGTGTCCGCACGTCTGGTCTCCATGTCTGTGTCTCTGTTCCTTGCAGTGCAAATCTTGCTGAGGCCACAGTTTCCACAGGGGTCACAAAACAAAGTTGTTGAGTTTCTTTCATTTTTAATTTCTCATAGAACAAGTGAAAATTTAAATTATTTAAATAAAATCCATGATTACTGCACTCACCTTTTACAGCCGGAATTGCTGATGCTGATTTCCAAAGAGAACTGTGTGAAGCAGATGTTTTCCACTTACGTGTGTAGTAGTTGTGCACTGAATATCTGACAATGTCAATTAACCAGTGAATGCTCTCCTCCATTAAGGAACATGGTTACTTACATACATTCTGTGAGGATGAGTGCCTTTTTTGTGTGTTGGGAGAGAAAGGAAGGCTCTAATAGAATCCCCTAGGACTGTTGTTGCTTGTCCCTTTGAGATGAATTCCTGGAATTGTTCTCCAGAAATGACTCTTGGAGCCAGGTATCTCATTAAGGTGGCATAAGTGGAAGGTCCAGTTCCTAACAAAAGGTGTATCTCTGAGGATCCTGTTGGAAGCTTTGTTCAGAAACTTGGAGAAAAAAACCAAGTTTGAAATAGAAATTTGGTGGGAGATGGGGACCAGAGTCAATGCTATCAGGGCTCTAATTTCCTCTCTGTAGCAAAAAATTTCCTTTAGTTGAGAACATCAGGTAGTGGGGAAAGTCCTGGAGTAATATGAGTATGCAAGAAGAAAGTAAGCAGAGCAAAGCACAGTCCACTATTACTCGGTGTATTTATAGTCCTTGGGCTGGTGCTGGTTGGCAAACTACTTATTGTCAGTCCAGGACCCAATAAGAACAGGAGTTGTGGGGAACCATTTATATTCTTTATAGAAATTTTAGAAAGTAATTTTAAGGGTGTTGGCTTCAGTAATTTTTTAATATGGGTTTATAATTTGTATTTTAGTTTTTTTTTTTTTCAATAGTCCTCATTTTACTGTTTTCCTAAAAAGTACTGACTCATGGATGCTTGGTAAAAATTGATCCTTTATTTAAATAGCTTAAGAAATACTAGGTATGGCTTTTGTATCCAGGAGTCCTGGGCTGCTTTGGTGCCTCAGATGATAAAGAATCCGCCTGCAATGCAGGAGACCTAGGTTTTATCCCTGGGTTGGGAAGATCCCCTGGAGGAGGGCATGGCAACCCTCTGCAGTATTATTGCCTGGAGAATCCCCATGGACAGAAGAGCCTGGCGGGCTACAGTCCATGGGGTCACAAGAAGTCCAACATGACTGAGCAACTGAGCGCACACAATCATGGGTTCAGTGTGAGGTGTATGAATCCTTTAAAATTGTTTTACTTCTTTGAGACTCAATTTTATGATTTGTAAAATGAGGTTAATAATTCATATTTTATAGTCTATTCATGAGATTTCAAAGGGATAGCACATAATTATCCGGAAAAGTTATCTGACGTTATTGATGTGTCTCAAATATGTGACAAATGGAATGAAGTGCCTAGAAGTATAGACTGTGATAGGTCACACTCGCCAGATTTGGGAGGAGCCCTGTTACCTTTTGCAAATTGTTCTATTTTATCCTCAATCCCAACTACTTCCTCCTTTGAGAGTCATGACATTCCAGCTATGG
This sequence comes from Bos indicus, assembly GCF_029378745.1. Classification (NCBI taxonomy): domain Eukaryota; kingdom Metazoa; phylum Chordata; class Mammalia; order Artiodactyla; family Bovidae; genus Bos; species Bos indicus. The sequence continues at coordinate 45,175,710 of NC_091774.1, forward strand.
GACCTCCTGTCTGTTATTGATCTCCCTGTTTTCCTCGTCCCCTGAGGACTTTAACACCTCCATGATCATTTTCTTTTCCATCTCTATCTTTGTCATGAGTGAAGGCAACTTCTAATCATTTGAATATTTCAACTGACAACTTGACTTCAAATTTCTTCTACTTTCTTGATTTCAATTACTTTCATTTATCCATAGTCTCCTTATGAAGCCTATCATATTCTTATCCTAAATTTCACTACTTTTCATTTTTGTTCCACAAGTTCAATCTAAACATGTGAAATTACTGCGTTTAAGCTTAACCAAAGGTCACTAGAAATAAAGGTACAGTCCAACAAAATTGAGTTTACTGAGTCAGTGTAGAAAGGGAGGACTCTCTTAAGTAACTACCACATGTCTCCTGACAGTTGACAGAAAGCACATGCCTTCTGAAAGATTTGGATTCTTAATGAAGGGAGAATGGCATTGAAACATGTGTAATATCATATATGAAACAAGTCACCAGTCCAGGTTCGATGCACGATACTGGATGCTTGGGGCTGGTGCACTGGGATGACCCAGAGGGATGGTATGGGGAGGGAGGAGGGAGGAGGGTTCAGGATGGGGAACACATGTATACCTGTGGCAGATTGATTTTGATATATGGCAAAACCAATACAATATTATAAAGTTAAAAAATAAAATTAAAAAAAAAAGGATAACAAGGAGGGATTAAGTGCTGTGGGGTTCAGTTCTGAACAGGTTCCTGATTCTGTGGTGAGAGTAAGAGGAGGGACTAATCTGAAGTTGAATGCTGTCATGAAATGCTGGCAATTTAGCAATTGAGTGCCTCTTGCATTAGGTAGGAAGAGCATTTCAGGTTTGGGTATATTGTTGATTACTGAAAAATTAGATCATTATGACATTGTTAAAATTGCTGCATAAAAGTTGAATAAACAATGTTTCGGACTAAATTTATTGCTAGATTATTCTATGTCCATCCTCCCAACCTGAAGAAAGACATATTTGTTTTTCTTTTCTAGTCTTTTTCTTTTTCTCATTGTGTTTTTCTAGAAAATATTTACTTCTCATTATTTACTAAATCTATTAATATAAACTGTTCATAATATCTGTTTTTAACCATCTTAATATATATAGAATGTGTAATTATGCCCCCTTTTGCATGTGTTATTTAGATAGTTAAAATTTTTGGCTTTTCCTTGATAAATACTCCTACGGGTTTTTCAATGAATGAAACTGCAAATTTATGAGTCTGAATGAACTCCGGGAGTTGGTGATAGACAGGGAGGCCTGGCATGCTGCGTTTCATGGGGTCGCAAAGAGTCGGACATGACTGAGCGACTGAACTGAACGGAACTGATGGAACATTTTTCTTTTTCTTTGATTTATATTTGTTCATTACTCATATATGCACATATATTTTTTGCCCATGCTGTGTGGCTTGTGGATCTTACTTCCACCACCAGAGGTTGAAACTGTGCTCCCTGTATTAGCAGCACAGGTCCTAACCACTGAACCGCCAGGGAATTCCATATGCTTTTTTCTTATTTATTGTTGTTCTTTTATAAGCTTCCTGAGATGAAGCTTATATTTTTGTTCTCAGTCTTCCTTGAGGTTGGTTTCCAACCCTTTATCTTGAGCTATGTTAAGTCACTTCAGTCGTGTCCGACTCTGTGTTGACCCCATAGACGGCAGCCCACCAGGCTCCCCCTTCCCTGGGATTCTCCAGGCAAGAACACTGGAGTGGGTTGCCACTGCCTTCTCCAATGCATGAAAGTGAGAAGTGAAAGTGAAGTCGCTCAGTCATGTCCGACTCTTAGTGACCCCATGGACTGCAGCCCACCAGGCTCCTCCATATTTCCCCTTCTCCAGCTTTTTTTTTTTTTTTTTAATTTCTTAGCAGTTTTGAATGACGTCATGAATATTGTGAATGACAGGTTACAGATAGTCTGGATGGTGTTATAATCCTCTCAAACATATTCACTACATGAAAGTAGAACCTATACCTGTTTAGTCAGTGATGCATATTTGAGGATTTTCTGTTTTTTGGCAATTATGAGTAAAGCTTCTGAAAAATCTCCATATAGGTCTCTGTGTGGACACGTGTTTTCATTTCTCTTTGACAAAATCTTAGGATTGTAATTGCTGGGTGTTATGGTTAGTGTATGTTTTTAAGATACTGCAAAACTTGTTTTTTTTTTTCAAAATGGCTATACCATTTCACATTCCTACCCGCTTTGTATTTCAGTTCTATTTACTCTGGGTCCTTAACAGGATTGCTATTGTCACTTAAAAAAGATAAGCTATTCTAATATGTGCATAGCATTAAGTCTTTTATTTTAATTTACTTCCCTTTTGACTGTGTTAAGAATCAATTTCAAGTTCTTCTTAGCTCTACTTCTCTGTTGATGGTAAGTTTGTTTTCAATCTTGGCTATTGTGGAGTGGCCACAGGACTGGAAAAGGTCAGTTTTCATTGCAATCCCTAAGAAAGGCAATGCCAAAGAATGTTCCAACTACTGCACAATTGCACTCATCTCACATGCTAACAAACTAATGCTCAAAATTCTCCAAGTAAGGCTTCAACAGTACATGAACCATGAACTTCCAGATGTTCATGCTGGATTTAGAAAAGGCAGAGGAACCGGAGATCAAATTGCCAACAAGTGTTGGATCATCAAAAAAGTGAGAGAGTTCCAGAGAAACATCTATTTCTGCTTTATTGACTACGCCAAAGTCTTTGTGTGGATCACAACAAACTGTGGAAAATTCTTAAAGAGATGGCAATATCAGACCACCTGACCTGTCTCCTGAGAAATCTGTATACAGGTCAAGAAGCAACAGTTAGAACAAGACATGGAACAACGGACTGGTCCAAATTGGGAAAGGAATACATTGAGACTGTATATTGTCATCCTGCTTATTTAACTCATATGCAGAGCATGTCATATGAAATGCCGGGCTGGATGAAGCATGAGCTGGAATCAAGATTGCCAGGAGAAATTCCAGTCCTGTGGCCACTCCACAAACACCCTTATGGCAGAAAGTGAAGAGGAACTAAATGAACTTGATGAAAATGAAAGAGGAAATTTAAAAACTTGACTTAAAACTCAACCTTCAAAAAACTAAGATCTTGGCTTTTGGTCCCTACATTTCATGGCAAATAGATGGGGAAAGAATGGAAACAGTGAGAGATTTTATTTTTGGGGGCTCCAAAATCACTGCAGGTGGTGACTGCAGTAATGAAATTAAAACATGTTTCCTTGGAAGAAAAGCTATGACCAACCTAGACAGCATATTAAAAAGCAGAGACATTACTTTGCCAACAAAGGTCCATCTAGACAAAGCTTTGATCTTCCCAGTAGTCATGTATGGATGTGTAAGTTGGACCATAAAGAAAGCTGAGGTTGAATAATTGATGCTTTTGAGCTGTAGTGTTGGAGAAGACTCTTGAGAGTCTCTTGAACTGTGAGGAGATCCAACCGGTCAATCCTAGAGGAAATCAGTCCTGAATATTCATTGGAAGGACTGGTGCTGAAGCTGAAGTTCCAATACTTTGGCCACCTGATGCGAAGAACTGACTCATTGGAAAAGACCCTGATGCTGGGAAAGTTTGAAGGCTGGAGGAGAAGGGGATGACAGAGGATGAGATGGTTGGATGGCATCACTGATTCGATGTACATTAGTTTGAGCAGGCTCCAGGAGATGGTGATGGACTGGGAAGCCTGGCATGATGCACTCCTTGGGGTCACAAAGAGTTGGACATAACTGAGCAACTGAACTGAATTAAATTTTATTCTTTTTTGGTCATTTGTTCTTGTGAAGGGTCCATAGCCACAAACCATGGGGTGAACTGTGACATAATATAAATAAACCATTGGTCTCTGCCCCCAGATCCTAACATAGAGCTTGAAACTCCTGTAATTTTCTGAATGACAATGGTGCTAGAAGCATCTTTTGTTCAAATATTTGTTCTTTAACCCTGGTTCCTGACACAGGGCTGCTAAACCCCTTTGAATTTCTGGGTGGGTGTCTTTTATTGGAATCCCCCTTGGTGGGATTCTGTATAGCTTCTGGATGAGGGCTGGTCATGGAACTTTACATCCATATCCATTTCTGCAGTGAGAATGGAGAAGCTGGAGATTGATTACATAGCCTCCATAAAATACTAAACTATCTGGTGGAAAGCTTTTAAGTTGGTGAACAGATCCACTTGCTGGAAGGGCTATATACTCCAACTTTTGGTGATGGAAGCTCCTGCCCTGGGGACCCTTTCAGACCCAGTGCATCATGTCTCTCCATCTGGCAGTTAAGTTTTAATTATCTTAATAAAGACATTATTATTCCTTTATAATATCTTTTATGATACACTGGAAAAATGTAAGCAAATGTGTTCAAGAGTTTTGTAAACCATCCCAGCAAATGATCAAAGCTGTAAGAGAGTTGTGGGACTCCCTGACTTTGTAGCCAAGTTGGACAGAAGTGTGGATACCATGGAGACCCATTGCTTGCAGTTGGTGTCCGAAGGGAGGGAAGAGTTTTGGAACTGAGCCTTAAATCTCTGAAGTCTGACACTACCTCCAGGCAGTTAGAATTCACAACTGAATGGAAGAATAAAGCAGTAGGTTGGTATCTGGATATTTAGACTATATATTATTTTCCAATTGGTTGTTATGGAAGGCAAAAACACCACACATTTTGTAAGGTGTGCTGTGAGTGGAGAATAATGGGTCCCATTGCCCATTTAATAATGTCATGTGTTTTTAATGATCTCTGTGGCCTTTAATATTTGTTTTATATAGATAATATATGCTGCTGCTGTTAAGTCGCTTCAGTCGTGTCCAACTCTGTGCGACCCCATAGATGGTGGCCCACCAGGCTACCCTGTCCCTGGGATTCTCCAGGCAAGAACACTGGAGTGTGTTGCCATTTCCTTCTCCAATGCATGAAAGGGAAAAGTGAAAGTGAAGTCGCTCAGTCCTGTCTGACTCTTCGCGACCCCATGGTCTGCAGCCTACCAGGCTCCTCTGTCCATGGGATTTTCCAGGCAAGAGTATTGGAGTGGGGTGCCATTGCCTTCTCCAAGATAATATATAGCAGTATATTATAAATATTTTCCATTTTGTTAATTTTTCAATTATGTTTTCCAGGCCTCACTTCTCTCACTCCATTATGCTGAGACAAGGACTTAGGATCTAAGTGTTGCTTTCAGATGCTTTAAAGAGTTGCCTCATATTTGCTTCTGTTGAGAGTTCCTATATTCCAGAAAAGTCTCTCCTCACCCTTTCCAGTGGTGATGTTTATAAGGGTGCATTATTATACAAGAAATAACATTAGTACAATCTTTGGCAATATTTCTAGTTTTTAATTAGATTATAATCTCTCTATAAATCTAGACTATGGAACTATGATTGTTGTTTACATATTAATTGCAATGCTTAGAATTAAAGATACCCTTTAAAATTCCTATATATAAGGAAGACTACATTGTGCAAAATGGAAGTATTTGCTTTTAATGTGTTTAAATAGGGATGGACTTCCAGTCATATCATGTGATTGTGGGGTCCAGACCTTATTTTGTATAGGTAGCTAGAGATCAATACAGTCTTCACATTCTTCTCCTTGTTTTGTAGTCCTCACAACCTAGATCTTCTTGGGGGTAGAGCTTGTTCAGAAGCAAAGGAACAGGTTAGGCTTGCTGATCCTGCTCAGATCTTTTAGATCAATAACAGTGCTGAAGTCTTTGGACTGATTGTGGCTTGTAGAGTAGGTCAAGGGCATGGAATCAGAGGACTTGATGCTGTTAGACTTAGAACAGTTGAGTTCATATCTCTCCAGCTAGAAACTATTGGTACTTTCTAGCACTCGATATTCTCATCTGTAAATTGAGGTAAATTTATAACAGTGGCATCATGGGATTACTATGAAAATTAAATGGAGAAGCACAGTGGTTTTGTAACCAGGTTTTCTGGATTCAGACAGTGGTCCCACAACTTCTTAGCTGCATGATTTTGAGCAATCTATGTGACGTCTCTGTGCCCCAGATGATTCATTTGTAAAATAGAAATAATAGTACTGCTTCATAGGATTTTTATGAGAAGTCAACCAGTTAGTATCCCAGTGTGCTTAAAATAGGGCCTGGCACATTGTAAGTACAAATTTTTGTTTGAGAGACAAAGAAAAATCCAAGGTAACTACAGGTGTTAATACATAATAGTAATAACTATTACTATCATTTTACTGATTTTAAGGTGTCTCCCAGTTGATTTATAAGTATATAAAATTGAGAGTTAGAAGTGATAATGTTTTCCATACAACCATTATGAAAAACAGTACAGAGGTTCCTCTGAAAACCTCCTCAGTATGGAGGTTGCCATATGATGCAGTTGGAGAAGGAAATGGCAACCCACTCCAGTGTTCTTGCCTGGAGAATCCCAGGGACGGGGGAGCCTGGTGGGCTGCCATCTATGGGGTCGCGCAGAGTCGGACACGACTGAAGTGACTTAGCAGCAGTAGCAGCAGCATGTGATACATCAACCCCACTCCTGGGAATATACCCAGACAAAACTATAATTCAATAAAATAATGCACCCCTATGTTCATAGCAGCACTATTTACAATAGCCAAGACAACAATGTAAATGTCCATTGACAGATGAATAGATAATGATGTAGTATATATACCAAATATATCAGTTATATGTGGAATCTAAAATATGACATAAATGAATGTATTTATGAAACAAAAATAGACTCACAGGCATAGAGAACAGACGTGTGCTAGCCAAGGGGATGGGGAGTGGGAGAGGGAAGGATTTGGAGTTTGGGATTAGCAAGCAGATGCAAACTAGTGAATATAGGACCACAAGGTCCTACTGTATAGCCCAGGGAACTATATTCAATATCCTGTGATAAACCATAATGGAAAAGAATATGAGAAAGAATATATATACATATCTGTGAGTCTCTCTGCTGCACATCAGAAATTAACATATTATAAATCAACTATGCTTCAATAAAATTTTAAAGAAGAGGTATTGTGTTTTCAGGAGACAGCAATGGCACCCTACTCCAGTACTCTTGCCTGGAAAATCCCATGGACGGAGGAGCCTGGTGGGCTGCAGTCCATGGGGTTGCGAAGAGTCAGATACAACTGAGCGACTTCACTTTCACTTTTCACTTTCATGCATTGGAGAAGGAAATAGCAACCCACTCCAGTGTTCTTGCCTGGAGAATCCCACAGAGTCAGACACGACTGAAGCAACTTAGCAGCAGCAGCAGTAGCAGCAGCAGCATTGTGTTTTCAATTTAAGCAATTGGTATGCTACCGGTAAACAAAAATTTATAGGTCATCTGAAATGTTAAGAATAGATCCTAAGAATATATTCTGACACTTGCTTTCTCAGGGCCTTCTTTACATCTCTGTTCCTCAGACTGTAGATGAGAGGGTTCAACATGGGTATCAACACTGTGTAGAACAGAGACAGCACTTTGTTCTGCTCAGTTGAGTAGCTGGATTTAGGCATCACATAAATGAAGGTAATCGTTCCATAGTAGAGAGTGACTGCAGTGAGGTGAGAGGTGCAGGTGGAGAAGGCCTTGTGTCTCCCTTCAGTGGAGCACATCTTCAGGATGGTGTTGAGGATGCAGATGTAAGACAGAGCTATGACGGACACTGTGACCACAATGATGGAGCCAGAAGAGATGGAAGGGATAATTTCAATGATGGAGACATCTGAGCAGGAAAGTTTCAACAGAGGGAAGAAGTCACAGAAAAAGTGGTCTACCTGATTTGGCCCACAGAAAGACAGAGTCAGTAAGCAACTACCAAATGTCCAAGCATTCACACACCCACCCAGATAGCAAGCCCCAACCAAGACGACACAGACTCTGGGGGACATATGGGTGGAATAGAGCAGGGGCAAGCAGATGGCCACATAGCGGTCATAGGCCATGGCAGCCAGCAGGAAGCACTCAGTTGTCCCAAATGTGACCCCAGAACAGAGCTGGGCTTCACAGCCAGCAACTGGGAGGGCCAATCTATGTTTCAGAAGTCCTATAATCATCATAGGTGTGATGGATGTGGAAAACCCCATGTCTACAAAAGCCAAATGACTGAGGAAGAAGTACATGGGAGTATGAAGGAGGGAACAGCTTCTTATTAAAATGATTATGCTAATATTGCCTATTAAGGTGATGACATAAATGCCTACAAACACCACAAAGAAGATGACACAAAGTGTAGGATCCTCCGTTAACCCCAAAAGGATGAACTCTGTCACACTGGTGTGGTTTCCAGCCTCCATGTCCTCTAGGAATTGTTCCTGTTGAAGGAAATGTGAATGTTCACTTGTTTTTTGTTTTTTTTTTTTGATGGAAAAGTTGTTCAGTAACTATGTTTGATAATTCCAGATTGAGAAATAATGTTGAAATGCTAAAGATAATTTCCCCTACTTTACTACTGGTGATTCTACCAATGAGAAATTACAAATAAAGATATATCAAAGCTGCACATGCTTGTCTCTCCCACACAAGCCCTCAGAATTGAATTTTATTCTTCTGTGTTAACACTATTATTTGATAAAAAGGCTTGTTTTCCTTTTGTTTTAGGAGCTAAGATGGTAAACAACTGCTCATACTACTTAGATTTCCTTCTGCAAATAGGAAACAATAAAGGAATGAAGGAAAGGAGAAACAAGAAAGGAGAGAAAGGAAGGAAAGAAGGAAAGCTAGGTTAAAAATCAGTAAAAGTATCAATATTACCAATTCTTTGCATTAGATTTATAAGGCAGTGAATTATCACAATGTCATAATGACCGTGTTATGTCTGAAGGACAGAAAGAGTCTACCTGTCGTAGTTTCATGCGGGAGACACAGAACTCCTGGATCAGAGACAAAAACTTTTACCCACAGCATAGCTGGCAGCCACTTTCTATTCCCAACAGTTACTCGTGTTTTTGAAGTCCTATGGGACTCAGGGAGATGTAGGCCAAGGTGGATGCTATGCATGTAGTACTTTGGCTTCACAGCGTAAAAACCTGTGCTTCATAGACCCCAGTCATAAAGTACTTTAAAAAAATGCCTGAGATTTCCCTAGTGATCCAGTGGTTAAGAATGCACGATACTGGATGCTTGGGGCTAGTGCACTGGGACGACCCAGAGGGATGGTATGGGGAGGGAGGAGGGAGGAGGGTTCAGGATGGGGAGCACATGTATACCTGTGATGGATTCATTTTGATATTTGGCAAAACTAATAAAATTATGTAAAGTTTAAAAATAAAATAAAATTAAAAAATAAAAAAATAAAAATAAAATAAAATTACAAAAAATAAATAAATAAATAAAATAATATGCTAAAAAAAAAAAGAATCTGTCTTCCAATGCAAGAGACGTAGGTTTGATCCCTGATCAAAAGAACTAGGATATCACATGCTGTAGGGCAACTAGAGAGCCTGCATACAGTAACTAGAGAAGACCCCAGCGTTACATTTAGAGAAAACCTCACATCTCAATGATGACCCAGTGCAGCCAAAAAGAGAAAACCAGAAAACAAAACAAGCAAACAAACAAAAAAGCATTCTTAACTTTGCTCCATAGGAAGACATTATTCACTTGTTTTATGCTTTCTTCCTACACATTTCCAGTTTTCCTTAGCTGTTCCTGAATTTATTTGGTTATTCCTTGGAGCCATTCATAGTGTTTTCTTCCTCTGCCCGGTCTGTAACTATGATGCTGTAGATGATGTTTTGATTTTTTGTTTCTTTGCTTTTTACATAAAAAAGAATGATTTAACCTCACTCTCTGGCAGTCTCAATTTTATTCTTTTATTTATCCACCATTTACTTTAAAACACCTCTCTAACTCTGAATCTTAGAACTCTCTTCTACTATCCAGATACATAGTTTCAATAATTGTTTGGAAGTCTCCAGTTGAGGATCCAAGAAATACCCTAACTCAGCCTCCTCCAGACCAAACCCATCCCTTCCTTGGACCGCTCCTCCTGTGTTCTGTATCTGTGGAATGATACCACAATCCACCCAATCTCTTGTGTCTGAAATATGCAAGTGGTCCTCATCTTATTCCTCACATTGGACCACATGTAATAAAATCCTAATGATTCTATCTACAGTTTTGTTCCCCATTTATTTATCCATCTCCATACTTCCACTGCTAGTGTCCCTGCTTTAGTTGAGACTGTGTTCATTTTTCCTCTTTATTTTATTCATCTATTTACCTCCTTGTCTTCATTCTTGTATCCTTATAATTCACAATACATCTGCCAAAGTGATCTCTTGCTCAAATCAAAGGGTGATACCGAAGGCATGCTTTTAAGACTCTCATGGTTTCTCCAACCTGCAGGAGGAAACCTAACCATCTTAGCAGAGGACAGTGTACACTTTCTGGTGTGTCCCCTGCCTCAAACATTTTGCATGTCTCTCAGGGTGTTTCCATCCAACACTTGCACTAATCCAACTTCCTGAACTATTTAGAGTCCCCTCAGTGCACTCTACCCTCTCTGGCCTTAATCTTTGCTCTCTCACTTGAATGGCTCTCCAGTCTCCCACTGTCATTACCCTGGATGACTTCATTCATCCTTAAGATTCATTTATCTGCAAAGGTTTCTTTGCCTTCTAAGGGACAATCAGAAAACTTCCCTTGGTGTTGATATCACACTTTGAAGTTGTCTAGTTTGCCACTGTTTATACCTGGGTTATGGTTTTTGTTGTTGTTTGCATTTTTACATTTTGCTACCCCCAATTAATATACATTCTCCTCAACAATGATGCATTTTATCCGTGTGTCACAGATAAGTAGTGCTTGGGAACAAACTGTGCTAAAGCAAAGCTTGCTAAATGAATTCATGCGTGATTTGTACAATACAATGAACACACTGGGGAACCAGAAATGAATAAAATTTAGGTTCCTTGTTGAGAGAAACCAAGTCTTGTAGAGAAGAAAGACATTAAACATATTATTAATGTATAAAAGGTGTAAGTAAAATAACTGTGCTGTTTCTAAATGAAAATCATATAATTACATTGAAGGTGAACACTTGAAAATTCAAAAGAAACATTCATCTGAAATCTGGCTACTATTACACAAGTTAATTATTACAAACTTGGTATTTATTCCTATGAATTTTTTCTTCTAGTATATTTAGATGGGCTTCCCTGATAGCTCAGTTGGTAAAGAATCTGCCTGCAATGCAGGAGACCCTGGTTGATTCCTGGGTTGGGAAGATCTGCTGGAGAAGGGGTCGGCCACCCACTCCAGTATTCTGGCCTGGAGAATTCGATGGACTATATATAGTCCATGGGGACACACAGAGTTGAACATGACTGACTTTCACTTCACTTAATCCCTGGTTTGGGAAGATCCCCTGGAGGAGGGCATGGCAACTCATGCCAGTATTCTTGCCTGGAGAATCCCATGGGCAGAGGAGCCTGGTATGCTACAGTTCATAGGGTCTCAAAGAGTTGGATATGACTGAAGTGACTGAGCACACACACACACACACACAATATATTTTAATACAACTTCTATGATATTGTATATGGAAGTATAATGTCATTATTTTTCTTTGCATTTCATGTAAAAGGTGTGTTGTTGTATAGTCACTAAGTTGTGTCTGACACTTTTATGCCCCCATGGACTGTAGCCTGCCATGCTCCTCTGTGCAAGGACTTTTCTAGGCAAGAAAACTGGAGTGGGTTGTCATTTACTTCTCCAGGTGATCTTCCCAACCCAGGGATCTAAACTGTGTCTCCTGCATTGGCTGGCAGATTATTTACCAATGAGCCACCAGGGAAACTCATAAAAAGTTTATCACATTATAATTCCTCACATGATATTTGAGATCTTCATGATAATGAAGTTACTAGTAATAGTGAGTTACTAGAGATGATGATAATGAGTTACTAGCCCTTAATTTAATCACCCACTAATTTTGGACACGTAACTGTTCACAACTTTTAACTGTCAAAACTGTTGCAATCCCACAAATTGGATAAACATCAGGAGGATAACATTACAAAACACACATTCCTAGATATATAAGGCATAATTCAAAAGTATATTCTGTGCTCTAATTTGAGTATCCCCATGATTTACAATAATGAAAATACTGAATCAACCTGTTAAACTATCTTCATTGTTTTGTTGACTTCTTGGCTGTAGTTTCAGTAAAGAGCTTAGTACCTTCTCATGTTTTGCCATTGTGTTGTGACAAAGGCAAAGTTTTTGTGTTTTGAGATAGTCTTGAGAAAACAGAATTAATGATAAATTATAAGAGACTAAACAAATTACTACACTCCACTGTAATATTTTCATGGTTACTAAAGAATGAGTGAAAATTATAAAAGAAAGTTATATTTATCCAAATGATAAGCTTAAAAATAAATATCTAAATAAATAAATAATATCTAAAAAATAAATAAAACATCTCCTTTAGCTTCCTTTAACTTGTGCTTTTAAGAGTCATATAACAATGACATTTTTTATTCAGTGTTATTGGTTCTAATTTTCATAGAAAATTTTCTGTTGACAATATTTCAATTCTTAAAGATTTAAATATTTAACACAAATGATAAATATCAGTACAAATGTCTTCAGAATTCTTAATTTCCTAAAAATTTCTTACTTTACAATAAGAAAGTATTTTGTATTTCAAGTGGCAGAACTCAGTTGTTTTACAGAATGAATTGTGAGATATAGTGAACCAATAGTTGAGAATCTATGGCTCATTAAAGAATGTGTTCTGATTGGTCTACATTAAACACATTTAAATTACTCTAGTGACAAGCAAGCTTACTGCCAGGGGTGTTAGATCTATCATGAAAAATATGTTTTTAGTTTTATCATTTGATCCTCAATGAGTTTTAATGGCACAAATCATCTCCTTTCAGTATCAAAACACCAATATACTTGAATATAGCCGGCACACCTCCACTGCCTTCCATTCTCCAAAATTAACATTCATAGAATCTCTGCCCATTCTACCTGTGGCATGCTTTTCCCATCTGTTACATTTCTCCTCTTAGCCTCTGAACATACGCTTATCTGAGGATTGAGCCAAACACTGGGCAGCATGTGTGCTCTTTGCCTTCTGACTCAAGCAGAGTTAAGGGAGGCCAATCCTGCATTCACTGTGCACACAGTGTGAGCACAATCTGTGCTGACAGTAGTCATGGATATTGGAGAAAGAAAACTCGGATACTCCCAGTGACACTTGCACATGACACTTAAATCTCCCTGACTTCCAGTTTGTTTTTTTTCAATTTGTAACATGAGAATAATTGTCCCCATATAGCATCATTGTTGTGAGATTAAAAGAAATGACATCTGCAAAGTATTTAAAGGTGTTTGGTCATACATTAGAGCTAAGTAACTATTTTTCATTAAGTAAAAATGAAGAGTGGATAGATTTTAAGTTATTTAAAATATTTATGCGAAGTATAAGATTTCTTTTAACACATGTCAGAAGATTTTTCACAAATCCAAAAGAAGTCAGGAAGTATAGCATCTGTTGCTTTCTTGGTTCTGGACCATGTCATTCGTAGTCATATGCATAATATAACAGCTGATTCTTGCCCTTCCCTTCTTCTCTACTGGCTGCCTATGGGTCTTCCTAGAGCTCAGTGGCATCCCACTTATGCTTCCCTATCTGGCTCAGGGATTCTGACTCTTTCCAATACTTTCCCTCAACAAATAGGTCACATTTGAAGACGATCAGTGGGCATAGGGCTAAAAGCCCCATAAACCTGCATATCAAGTCATTTCTTTCTTATTTCCTTTTCATAGCTACAGTTACACAAGCTTAGCAGTGGCTTTGCCTGACAAAGACAATCCATACTTCTCTGGGCTCTCCTGGGAAGGTCTTCTTTGGGTGCCCAGAATGATCATTCTATGGTGAAAATCTTTTTTTTTTTTTTTTTTTTGCTCTTAATTTTTTTTTTAATTTGAAGGTAGTTGCTTTACAACGTTGTGTGGTTTCTGGTATACAACAACACGAATCAGCCAAAAGTATACATATGTCCCTTCCCTCTTGAACCTCCCTCCCATCCCCTACTCCATCTCACCCCTCTTGGTTATCACAGAGCTCTGAGCTGAGGCCCCTGTGTTATACAACAACTTCCTATTAGCTATCTGTTTTACATATGGTAGTGTATATGTTTCAGTGCTACTCTCTCAGTCTTCTTCCCTTTGCTGGGTCCACATGCCTGTTTTCTATGTCTGTGTCTCTATTCTCTGCAGTGCAAATATTGCTGAGGCCACAGTTTCCACAGGAATCATAAAGTTGAGTTTCTATTATTTTAGTTTCTCATTGAAAAATAAAAATTTAAATAAAATCTGTGACTACTGCATTCTCCTTTTAGAGCCAGACTTACTTATGCTGAATTTTGAAGAGAATTTTATAAAGCAGATGTTTTCCACTTACTTGTATAGCAGTTGTGCACTGAATCTCTGACAGTGTTAACCATTGAATGCACTCCTCCGTTTAGGAACACAGTTACATACTTTCTGTGATGATGAGTGTCTTTTGTGTGTATTGGGAGGAAAAGAAAGGCTCTAATGGAATTCCCAGGGCTATTGTTACTTGCCCCTTTGAGGTAAATTCCTCGGACTGTTCTCCAGAAGTGACTCATGGAGCCAGGTGTCTCATTAAGGTGGCATAAATGGAAGGTCCAGTTCCCAACAAAAGGTATATTTCTGAGGATCCTGATGGAAGCTTTGTCCAGAGACCAGGAGGAGAAACTGTTGAAATAGAAATTTGGTGGGCAATGGGGACCACAGTCAGTGTCACCAGGGCTCCAATTTCCTCTCTATAGACAAAACAGTTTCTTTAATTGAGAACATCAGGTAGTGGGGAAAGCCCTGGAGTAATATGGGTCAGTTAGCAGAAAGTAAGCAGAAGAAAGCAGAGTCCACTTTACTCAAAGTATGCTAATAGTCCCTGGGCAGGTTCTGGTTGGCAAATTATTTATTGTCAGTCCAGGTCCAAATAAGAACAGAGGTTGTGGGGAACCATTTGTACTCTTTATAGCAATTTGAGAGAGTAAGTGTGTTGACTCCAGTAACTTTTTAAAATTGGTTTATTCTGTTGTATTTTAGTTTTTCTTATTTTGTTAGTAGTTCTCATTTTACTATTTTCCTAACAAGTATTGACCCATGGACACCCAGGGGAAATGATCCTTTATTTATTTTAAATAGTTTGAGAAACACTAGATGTGGCTTTTGTACCCAGGAGACCTGGGGTCAGTTTGAGGTGGATGAATTGAGTGAAAGTTTTTAACTTCTTTGAGACTCAATTTTATGACCTGTAAAATGGGGTTTAAAGCTCACATTTTATAGGCTATTCATGAGATTTCAGAGTTAACATATAATTATCTAGAAAAGTTACCTAAAGTTATTGTTGTGTCTCATATGTGACAAATGGAACAAAGCTCCTGGATATGTTACATTTTGCAACTTATTCTATTTTATCCTCAGTCCCAGATACTTCCTCCTTTGAGATTCAGGGCATTCCAACTCTGGCACCTCTGGTACCTAACCCTAATTGATATCCCTGCTGCTCATCCCCTGAGAATTTAGCACCTGTGTGACCATTTTCCTCTCCATCTCTGTCTTTGTCATGAGCAATGGCAACTTCTAATCATTTGAATATCTCAACTGACAACTTGATCTCAAATTTCTTCTCATTTCTTGATTCTAATAATTTTATCCATAGTCTCTTTATGAAACCTATCATATTCATAAATTTCACTAATTGTCTTTTTTGTTCCACAACTTGAGTGTAAACGTGTGATGACCATGTTAAAGCTTAACCAGCCAAAGGCCACGAGAAATAAACCGATAGTGCAACAAATCAAGTTTTTTGGGTCAGCACAGCAAGGGTGGTGGTTTAGTTGATAAATCGTGTCCGACTCTTTGCAACCCCATGGACTGTAGCCCACCAGCCTCCTCTGTCCATGGGATTCTCCAGGCAAGAATACTGGAGTGGGTTGCCATTTCCTTCTCTAGGGATCTTCCCCACTCAGAGATTGGACCTGGGTCTCCTGCATTGCAGGCAGGATTCTTAACCAACTTGAGCCATCAGGGAAGCACAGTAAGGGAGAACTCACCAAATAATTACCACATGTCTCCTGACAATGGATAGAAGGCACATGGCCTTTTGAAAGGTTTGGATTCTTATTGAAGGATACCAAGAAGGGATTAGGTGTCGTGGAGTTCAGTTCTGGACAGTTTGATGATTCGGTGGTGAGATTAAGAGGAGGGACTAACCTGAGGTTGAAAGTTGTCATGAAATTATGACAGTTTAACATTTGAATGTCTCTTGTATTAGATGGGAAGAGCATTTCAGGTTTGGGTATATTGTTGGTAAGAAAGCAGTAATTACTGAAAAATTAGATCATTATGACATTGTTAAAATTGTTGCATAAAAGTTGAAGTAATAATGTTTTCTACTAATCTTCTTGATAGATTATTCTATGTCCTCACAGACTGAAGAATGACAAGATTTTTTTTTTCAGTCCCACAAACTGTGTTTCTCTAGAAAATATTTCAATTCAGTTCAGTCGCTCAGTTGTGTCTGATCCTATGGACTGCAGCACGCCAGGCCTCCCTGTCCATCACCAACTCCAGGAGTTTACTCAAACTCATGTCCATTGAGTTGGTGATGTGATCCAACCATCTCATCCTCAGTCGTCCCCTTCTCTCGCCTCTGATCTTTCCCAGCATCAGGGTCTTTTCCAATGAGTCAGTTATTTGCATCAGGTGGCCAAAGTTTTGGAGTTGCAGCTTCAACATCAGTCCTTTCAATGAACATTCAGGACTGATTTCCTTCAGTGGACTGTTTGGATCTCCATACAGTCCAAGGGACTCTCAAGAGTCTTCTCCAATACCACAGTTCAAAAGCATCAATTCTTTGGTGCTCAGCTTTCTTTATAGTCCATTCTCACATCCATACGTGACTAATGGAAAAACCATAGCCTTGACTAGACAGATCTTTGTTGGCAAGGTAATGTCTCTGCTTTTTAATATGCTTTCTAGGTTGGTCATAACTTTTCTTCCAAGGAGTAAGCATCTTTTTACTTCATGGCTACAGTCACCATCTGCAGTGATTTTGGAGCCCCCCAAAATAAAGTCAGCCGCTGTTTCCCCATATATTTGCCATGAAGTGATGGGACTGGATGCCATGATCTGTGTTTTCTGAATGTTGAGCTGTAAGCCAACTTTTTCACTCTCCTTTTTCACTTTCATCAAGAGGCTCTTCAGTTCTTCTTCACTTTCTGCCATAAGAGTGGTATCATTGGCATATCTGAGGTTATTCATATTTCTCCCAGCAATCTTAATTCCAACTTGTGCTTCATCCAGCCCAGCGTTTCTCATGATGTACTCTGCGTATAAGTTAAATAAACAGGGTGACAATATACAGCCTTGACATATTCCTTTTCCTATTTGAAACCAGTCTGTTGTTCTATGTCCAGTTTGAACTGTGGCTTCCTGACCTGCATATAGGTTTCTCAAGAGGCAGGTCAGGTGGTCTTGTATTCCCATCTCTTTCAGAATTTTCCACAGTTTATTGTGATCTACACAGTCAAAGGCTTTGGCATAGTCAAAAAAGCAGAAATAGATGTTTTCCTGAAACTCTCTTGCTTTTTTGATGATCCAGCAGATGTTGGCAATTTGATCTCTGGTTCCTCTGCCTTTTCTGAATTCAGCTTGAACATCTGGAAGTTCACGGTTCACATAATGTTGAAACCTGACTTGGAGAATTTTGAGCATTACTTTACTAGCATGTGAGATGAGTGCAATTGTGTGGTAGTTTGAGCATTCTTTGGTATTGCCTTTCTTTGGGATTGGAATGAAAACTGACCTTTTCCAGTCCTGTGGCCACTTCTGAGTTTTCCAAATTTGCTGACATATTGAGTGCAGCACTTTCACAGCATCATCTTTTAGGATTTGATAGCTCAACTGGAATTTCATCACCTCCATTAGCTTTGTTTGTAGTGATGCTTCCTACGGCTCACTTGACTTCACATTCCAAGATGTCTGGCTCTAGGTGAATGATCACACCATCATGATTATCTGGGTCATGAAGATCTTTTTTGTATAGTTCTTCTGTGTATTATTACCACCTCTTCTTAATATCTTCTGCTTCTGTTAGGTCCATACCATTTCTGTCTTTTATTGAGCCCATCTTTGTATGAAGTGTTTCCCTTGGTATCTCTAATTTTCTTGAAGAGATATCTAGTCGTACCCATTCTACTGTTTACCTGTATTTCTTTGCATTGATCACCGAGGAAGGCTTTCTTATCTCTTCTTGCTATTCTTTGGAACTCTGCATTCAAATGGGTATATCTTTCCTTTTCTCCTCTGCTTTTGTTTTGAGAATTCTTTATATATTTTAGATAGAATTCTTTTTTTTTTTTTTTTTAACTTTACAATATTGTATTGGTTTTGCCATCCATCAACATGAATCCGCCATGGGTGTACACGTGTTCCCCAATCTGAACCCCCCTCCCACCTCCCTCCCCATACCATCCCTCTGGGTCATCCCAGTGCACCAGCCCCAAGCATCCTGTATCCTGCAACGAACCTGGACTGGCGATTCGTCTCTTATATGATATTATACATGTTTCAATGCCATTCTCCAAAATCATCCCACCCTCACCCTCTCCCTCTCCCACAGAGTCCAAAAGACTGTTCTATACATCTGTGTCTCTTTTGCTGTTTCTCTTCTTTTTATAGCTATTTGTAAGGCTTTCTCTGACAGCCATTTTGCTTTTTTTTTTTTTTTTTGCATTTCTTTTTCTTGGGGATGGTCTTGATCCCTCTCTCCTGTACAATGTCACAAACCTCTGACCATAGTTCAACAGGCACTCTGTCTATCAGATCTAGTCCCTTAAATCTATGTCTCACTTCCACTGTATAATCGTAAGGGATTTGACTTAGGTCATACCTGAATGGTCTAGTGGTTTTCCCTACTTTCTTTCTTTTTTTTTTTTGAACAATTTAATATTTATTTTACAAAGCTGACATAACACTGATATCAAAACCTAAAAAAAGAAAAAAAGGGTTCAAATAGATCAAATCTAGCAGTAGATACAGAGAATAATACACATGGCCAAGAAGGGTTCATTCCAAGAATTTAAAAGAATGGCTTTATTTATTTTTTTTTTCTTTGGGGGATTGTTAACCAGGTTTTTATTCGAGATATTCCTCCTTTCTATTCTTTTTTTTTTAATTTTATTTTTAAATTTTACATAATTGTATTAGTTTTGCCAAATATCAAAATGAATCTTTAAGTCTGAATTTAAGTGTGAAAATATTTACTTCTCATCGTTTACTAAATTTCAGTTCAGTTCAGTTGCTCAGTCGTGTCCAACTCTTTGTGACCCCATGGACTGCAGCATACCAGGCTTCCCTGTCCATCACTAACTGCTGGAGCCTGCTCAAACTCATGCCCTTTTAGTTGGTGATGCCATCCTACTAAATTACTAAATTTATCAATATAAATTTTTCACAATATCTGTTTTAACCATCTTAATATGTGGGCAGAATGTGTTTCTATATCCCTCTTCGCAAGTATTATTTGAATAATATTTTACCTTTTCCTTAATTAATATTTCCATGGATTTTTCAATTTTATTAATCTTTTCAATGAATTAAATTACAAATATATTTTCTCTGTGGGGCATGTTTTCTATTTCTTTGATTTATATTGTTTATTCATTACTCATGTTTTTTTGGCCACGTTGTGTGGCTTGTGGATCTAACTTTCCCCACTAGGGAGTGAACCCATAACCCCAACAGTGGAAACATGGGTCTTCACCACTGTGCCGCCAAGGAATTCCATATGCTTTCTTCTTATTTGTTTGTTGTTCCTTTTCAAGCTTCCTGAGATGGAAGCTTACATTTCTGATTTCAGTCTTTCCTTGAGGTTTGTTTTCATCCGTATCTTGAGTATAGACAATATATCCCCTCTCTTATCTGTAATTTGTCAGCAACTTTGAATGATGTGCTGGCTATTGTGAAGGACAGGTTATAGTCTGGACTGTGTTATAATTCTTCAAACATAGTCATTGCATGAAAGCAGCACCTTTACCTGTTTAGTCAGTGATGCACATTTTCTAGGATTGTCTAGGTTTTGGCAATTAGGAATAAAGCTTCTCTAAATATCTCTATGTAGGTCATTGTGTAGTCGTGTGTTTTCATTTCTCTTTGACAAAATTTAGGATTGTAATTGATGTGTGTTATCGTTAGTATATGTTTATGCTGCTGCTGCTGCTAAGTCACTTCAGTCATGTCCGACTCTGTGTGACCCCATAGACAGCAGCCCACCAAGCTCCCCTGTCCCTGGGATTCTCCAGGCAAGAACACTGGAGTGGGTTGCCATTTCCTTCTTCAATGCATGAAAGTGAAAAGTGAAAGTGAAGTCGCTCAGTCGTGTCCGACTCTTAGCCACCCCACAGACTACAGCCCACCAGGCCCTCGGTCCATGGGATTTTCCAGGCAAGAGTACTGGAGTGGGGTGCCATCGCCTTCTCCAAGTATATGTTTATAACATACTGCATAACTTGTTTTTTCAAAATGGCTGTATCATTTGCATTCCTACCAGGTTTGTATTTAAGTTCTATTTGCTCTGGGTCCTTTCCAGGATTGCTATTGTCAGTTAAAAAAAAAAAAAAAAAACCCTGTTCTAATATGTGGGTAACATTAAATCTTTCAATTTAATTTGCACATCCCTTTTGACTGATTGTGTTAAGAATCAGTTTGAAGTTCTTCTTAGCTCTACTTCTCTGCTGATGGTCAGTTTGTTTTCATATCTTGGCTATTGTGGAGTAATGCTGCAATAAACGTAGGAGTGCACATGTCTCTTCAAACTCCTCTTTTCATTTCCTTTTTCTTATATACCCCAAAGTGGAATTGCTGAATCATGCATAGTTCTAATTAAAAAATTTTTTTATACCTCTGTGCATTTCAACTAGCAGTCTACAAAGATTTCCTTATCTGCATATTCTTGCCAACAGCTGCTATCTCTTGTTGATAGCCATTCTAAGAGATGTGAGATAATATCTCATTGTGGTTTTGATTCACATCACCTTTGTAATTAGCAAACAGCATGTTTCATGTTACTGTTGGTCATTTGGATGTCTTATTTCCTTTAAAGATTTTACTTTTAACTTTATTATTTTTTATTAAAGTATGGTTGATTTATAATGTTGTATTAGTTTTAGGACAGCGTAGTGATTCAATATTTTCATAGATTATATGTTCATTTGAAGTTATAAGATCTTGACTGTATTTTCCATGCTGTATAGCTTATTTATTTTAAAAATATAATTTCTGTATTTGTTTTTGCTCTGCTGGGTCTTTGTTGCTGTGCATGGGCTTTCTCTAGTTGTGGCGAGCAGGGGCCACTCTTCATTGTGGTGGCTTCTCTTGTTGCAGAGCATGGGCTTTAGGGCTTTATCTAATTGAATGAGTTATAATTTGACACACTGAAAGCCATCTAAGTTTTTAAAAACAATTTTCTTGAGATATAACTCACATACCAACAATTAACCGATTTAAAGAATACAAGTGAATAGTTTATAGAATATTCACAGATATATGCAACGGTCACAATGGTCAGTTTTAGAACAGTTTCATCACCTGATAAAGAAATCCTACATCCTTTAGAAACACCCCACACACCTCATTTCTAGAATCTGAACTAGCTTTAATAATTTGTTTACAAATAGATGACAGTGTAAATAACATCTGGGGTCCTGAGGTTGGGTCATAGGAAACACCGCACCTTCCTTTTTATTCTCTTGGGAGACTTGCTAGAGTCCTAAGACACCATGTGAGAAATTCAGCTACTCTGCTGGTAAGACCATAGAGAGAGATTGTAAGAGTTGTGGAGAATGAGAGGCTTTTAAGCCTTCCCGCCAAGATACCAAGCATCTGAGTGAAGCTACTTGGACTCTTGACCAGATGCCACTTGAATATCACCTAGTGACTCCTATAAATGCATGTGGGGCAGGTGAAGTGACTCACAATATAATACAATAAAATGGCTTTGAGTGACTTGTCATGCAGTCATAACCTACATATTACTTTTCTTCAGCTAATAAATGATATACCATTCACATTCACCAAATAATCTAAACCCCCAAACTCCAGAGTTCTAAACTCCTTTTAATTTTAACCTCTCACACTAACACATCAGCAAGTCCTTTTTGATTCTTTACCTAAGTGAAAGTGAGAATTGCTCAATGGTGTTCAACTCTTTGCTACCTCATGGACTATACTACATGGAATTCTCCAGGCCAGAATACTGGAGTGGGTAGCCTTTTCCTTCTCTAGAGGATCTTCTCAACCCAGAGATCGAACCCAGGTCTCCTGCATTGCAGGCAGATTCTATACCAGCTGAGCCACTACAGAAGCCCAAGAATATTGGAGTGGATAGCCTATCCCTACTCTAGAGGATCTTTCCGACTCAGGAATCAAACTGAGGTCTCCTGCATTGCAGGGATAAACATATAGTTTAGGTAAAGAGGGCTTCCCTTGTGGCTCAGCTGGTAAAGAATTTGGCTGCAATGCAGGAGACCTGGGTCCAATCCAGGGGTTGGGAAGATCCCCTGGAAAAGGGAAAGGTTACCCACTCTAGTATTCTGCCTGGAGAATTCCATGGACTGGATAAACCATGGGGTCACAAAGAGTCAGACACGACTGAACGGCTTTCACTTTCTGCTTATGCAGTGTTGTTCTTCACAGAAACTATGTTGAATAGGTGAATTCCTCTCCAGCAAAACTGCAACCACCCTAGTGCAATGCGGCAGCATCTCAGATCTTCACTAATAACTTTATTGCTTCCTGTTCCCCCTTATCTCTCTCATGATTAACAACAAGAATGATCTTTAAAAAACATTCACATTGGAACTATTTAAAAAACATTTAATGGCTTTCCATTCCTTTTATAGTGGAATTCAAATATTTTTCCATGGCTAATGGAGCACCTCATGATTGATCCTTTCTGTGTATCTCTCCTCCTGGTTTGCCATGGCCTCTTTATTTCTTGAGCTTCTCAGAATCTTTGCACGTGCTGTTTTCTGTCTGCAACTTTCTCCCCAGTATCCATGTCAATATGTCTTTCTTATCTTTCAGCATTCTACTTAACTGCTACCTCCTCCCAGTGGCCTTCCCTGTCACACTCACTAAGGATTCACCACCCATACCAGCAGTTACCTTTTATAAGTCATATCAACCCAATTGATTTGTCTCTTCCATCCACTAATGTGTTCTACATTTATAATGTTTATTTATTCCCTAGTGTCTCTGCCACTAAAATCTAAACTACATGAGAACTCTGATCTGTTACACATTATATCTCTGTTCAGTTTATCAAAATATCTTCAGTGCTTACTCAGTTTCTAGAGTATAATAAGAGCTTAACTAGTGTTTTTGAAATAAATGAATGAATGACTATCCCATATGCTGTGCTGTGCTTTGTCGCTTAGTCGTGTCCAACTCTTTGTGACCCCATGGACTGTAACCCACCAGGCTTCTCTGTTCATGAGGATTCTCCAGGCAAGAATACTGGAGGGGGTAGCCTATTCCTTCTCCAGGAGATCTTCCCGACCCAGGAATCGAACCGAGGTCTCCTGCATTGCAGGCAGATTCTTTACCAGCTGAGCTACCAGGGAAGCCTGACTATCCCATATATACATGTAAAGTAACCAAAAACCCTAGATTAAATGTTCCTCTTGTAGTTGGAGGTCACTGTGGCAGGGAATTATCAGTGTTTGAGGTCTCCTCTTTAACTTTTCCCTAGAATTACCATAATAAATATGACAAGAGATATCTATAGATATTAACAGATCTCAAAATTGTTTGTCACATAATTCCCAATTAGCAATGCTCACATGATAACTCAGGTAAAATACAAAAGACCTATGAACACACTGACCTCTGAATTATGGGTCCAAAATGCCCAGAGGGAAGCTAGTCTTGTATTCAGGACTTGAGAGTTCACATAATTAAAGCTCCAGAAGTCATGTGAGTCAGTATGCACTTGGGATTTTTACAGGACAATTGCAACTGTTATTTATGAAAAATTCAGTATTCTACTAAAGCCTTGAAAGAGACTCAAAGCAAGTGATAATTCTGACTTCTAGCTCGATTAAAACAGATGCCTGAAAGAGTGCAGCCATGTATTGCTGTGTTTAGAACCTGACAAGATAAAATGGAAGCCTGCAAATCTGAATAGCCTAACTTTGGGGGACCTTTTCATATGTTATGATGATGAACTGAATAGTTATTAATGACCCAATAGAATTCTAATAATATGCCAGTAGCTTCATTCTTTTATGGTCATTTATGGAACCCTATGTGAGGGTTCCGTAGCCACATAGCAGGGGGTGGAATGTGACATAATAGAAATATCTGTGGTCTCTACTCCCGTATCCTAACACAGGGCTCTACACCCTTGTAATTTCCTGAATGACAGGGGTGCTAGAAGCATCTTTTGTTCAAATATTTGTTCTTTAAACCTGGTTCCTGACACAGGGCTCCTGAATCCATTGGAACCTCCTAGGTGGTAGGAGTGTCTTTGTTTGAATGAAAAGACCCTCGGTGGGATTCTGTACAGCTTCTGGATGAGGACTGGTCACCAAAAAGATCAAACTATGATTAGAAACTTGGAACTTTATGTTCACATGTGTTTCTGCAGTGAGGCTGGAGAGGTTGGAGACTTTTTACATGGCCTCCATAAAGATCCTAAGCTATGAGGTGGGGAGTTTCCAATTTGGTCAACAGATTCATGTGCTAGAAGGGTTAAGTAAGTGAAAGTAAGTGAAGTCGCTCACTCGTGTCCGACTTTTTGCGACCCCATGGACTGTAGCCTACCAGGCTCCTCTGTCCATTGGATTCTCCAGGCAAGAGTACTGGAGTGGGTTGCCATTTCCTTCTACATTCCAAATTATACATTTCAGCTTCCTAGTGATAGAAACTCCTGCTCTGGAGACCTTTCCAGACCTGGTGTGGTGTGTCTCTCCATCTGACTGTTAATTTATCCTTTATAATATATTTTATGTTAAACTGGTAAAGGTAAGCAGATGCTTCAGAGAATTTTGTTGAGTCATTCTAGCAAACTCTCACACCTGGAAGAGGCCTGTGGCAATCCTTGACTTTGTAGCCAAGTTGGACAAAAGTGTGGGTACCTTGGGGACCCATTACTTGCAACTGGTGTCAGAAGGGAGGGCAGAGTTGTGGAACTGAGCCTTAAGCCTGTGGAGTCTGGCCCTACCTCCAGGCAGTTGGTGTCACAATTGAATGAAAGAATAAAGCATCAGTTTGATGTCTGGATATTTAGAACATACCAGTATTCCAGCTGGTTGGTATGGGAGGAAAAGACCACAAAGTTGGTGTCAAGAGTGTTGTGGTTAGGGAAAGTTTTCTTTACCCATTATTTGATCATTGCACATGTTTAATTTATCCTTGTTTCATTTAGCCTTTGTATGTTTCCACTTAATTTTGCGATTTTATGATAGATACTCTACATTTTAACTTCAGCTTCTCAGTCATGTCTGACTCTTTGCAACCCCATGGACTGCAGCACACCAGGCTTCCCTGTCCATGACCAACTCCTGGAGCTTGCTCAAACTCATGTCCATTGAGTCAGTGATGCCATCCAACCATCTCATCCTCTGTTGTCCCCTTTTTCCTCCTGCCTTCAATCTTTCCCAGAATCAGGGTCTTTTTCAATGAGTCAGTTCTTTGCATTATGTGGCCAAAATATTGGAACTCCAGCTTCAGTGTGAGTCCTTTCAATGAATATTCAGGACTGATTTCCTTTAGGATTTACTGGTTTGATCTCCTTGCTGTCCGAGGGACTCTCAAGAGTCTTCTCCAATACCACAGTTGAAAAGCCCCAATACTTAGCAGAATTAACTTAGCAATGTATTATAAATAATATCCCATTTGCTTCTTTCTATGTTTCCTAATCCTTACTTGTTTCACCCCATTATACTGAGTCAAGGACTTTTATAATCTGTCTTGCTTTCAGATGGTCTAAAAAGTTGTGTCAGTATTTACATTGAGTTGGGAGCTCCTGAACTCCAGAAAAAAGCCCTCTTTGCCCTTCTGGTCTCACAATCTTGGCAACACCTCTAGTTTAATGAATGGGTATTAATTTTTTATATGTCCATGTTATGGAACCATGAATGCTGTTAGCATATTAATTGCAATGCTTAGATTTAAGATACCCTTCTAAATTTCTACAGCTAAGGAAAGCTACATTATGCCAAATGGGAGTATTTGTAACATGTCCTTAAATATCATTAGAAGAAAGTGTTAGTCGCTCAGTCATGTCCAGCTCTTTACAAGTCCATGGATGGTAGCCTGCCAGGCTCCTCTGTCCATGTGATTCTCCAGGCAAGAATACTGGAGTGGGTTGAATTCCATTCTCTAGAGGATCTTCCCATCACAGGGATTGAACCCAGGTCTCCTTCATTGCAGGCATATTCTCTACCATCTGAGCTAAATATGGTTAGACTTCCAGTCAAATCATGTAATTGTGGTGTCCAGACCTTAATTTCTATAGATATAAACCAATCAGGTTTCCATTCTCATCCTTGTTTTTGGAGTCCTCACAATCTAGACTAACTTGGTAGTAGAGTTTGTTCAGAAGACTGATTTAAAAGAACAGCTATAGGCTTGCTTGTCCTAGTCAAATCCTCTAGATAACTAACAATGCTGAAGAAAGGCATAGAATCAGAGGACTTGATTCCAACTGAATTAGAGACTTGAGTCCATATCTCCCAAGACAAGCTATTGAATATCTCTGTGACTCAGCAGTTTCATCTGTAAAATTGAGGTAAATTGTTAATAATCAGCATCATGAGATTTCTGTAAAAATTAAATAAAGAAACATAGTGGTTTGAACTCAGATTTTCTGGATTCAGAAACTGATTGCACAACTTTCCAGCTGCATCATTCTGGGCATCTACTTAACCTCTCTGTGTACCAGATAATTTATTTGTCAAATAGAAATAATAGAACTACGACTATATGGTTTTTATGTGAAATAAGCCAGCTAATATATCATTGTGCTAGAACAGGGCCTGGCATATTATAAGTAGAGATTATTGTTTGCTAAATAAAGTCCTAGGCATCTAAAGATGTTAATACGTAATAGTGAAAATAATTGCTGTCATTATTACTAATTCCAAGATGCCTACCAGCTGGTTTATAAGTATATACAAATGAGAATAAGAAATATTTTGATTTCAATTTAAGCACCCAGTAAAGCAGTATTTAGTAGGTCCTAAGTGTGATACTGGTAAACAAAAATTTATAGGTCATCAGAAATGTTAAGAAGAAATCCTAAGAATATATTCTGACACTTACCTTTCTCAGGGCCTCCTTTACATCTCTGTTCCTCAGACTGTAGATGAGGGGGTTCAACATGGGGATCACCACTGTGTAGAATACAGACAGCACTTTGTTCTGGTCAGTTGAGTAGGTGGATTTGGGCATCACATAAATAAAGGTAATCGTTCCATAGTAGAGAGTGACTGCAGTGAGGTGAGAGGTGCAGGTGGAGAAGGCCTTGTGTCTCCCTTCAGTGGAGCGCATCTTCAGGATGGTGTTGAGGATGCAGATGTAAGAGAGAGCTATGATGGACACTGTGAATGCAAGGATAGATCCAGATGAGATGGAAGGGATAATTTCAATGATGGAGACATCTGAGCAGGAAAGTTTCAACAGAGGGGAGAAATCACAGAAAAAGTCATTTATGTGATTTGGTCCACAGAAAGACAGAGTCAATAGACAACTAGTAAATGTCCAAGCATTGACACATCCACCTAGGTAAGATACCCCAATCAAGAGAGCACAGACTCTGGGGGACATGTGGATGGAGTAGAAAAGGGGCAAGCAGATGGCCACATAGCGGTCATAGGCCATGGCAGCCAGCAGGAAGCACTCAGCTGACCCAAACATGACCACAAAACACAGCTGAGCTTCACAGCCAGAAGCAGTGATGGTCACTCCTTGTCTCAGGAATCCTATAAGCATCATCGGTGTGACGGATGTGGTACACCCACTGTCCACAAAAGCCAAATGACTTAGAAAAAGGTACATGGGGGTGTGAAGCTGGGAACAAATTCTTATTAGAATAATTATGCTGATATTGCCTACTAAGGTGACAGCATAGATTCCTAGAAATACCACAAAAAAGATGCCACAAAGTGTAGGATCCTCTGTTAACCCCAAAAGGATGAATTCTGTCACACTGGTGTGGTTTCCAAACTTCATGTCCTCTGGGAATTGTTCCTGTTGAGGGAAATTTTAAAATTGATTAAAAAAAATGTTTTCATTCTACACATTCTTGGTTTTCTTTGGTTATTCATTACACTTATTCATAATAATTTCTCCCTCTGCCTAGCTGTAAATATGGTGCTGTATAGGATTGCTTTGTCCCTTTACACAAAAGAAGAATGATTCAACCTCACTCTCTGGGAATTCAGTTATATTCTTTTATTTATCTAATGTTTATTCTAAAACCCCTTTCCAAACTTTATTTGTAGAAAGATCTGTCTCCCAAGATCCAGGTCTATAGTTTCAGTCATCTTGGAAGTCTTCAGTTAGAAATCCCACAAATACCTCAAACTCAGCCTCCCCCAGACCAAACTCATCCTTTCATTAGACCATTCCTCCTGTCCTGTGTTTGTGGAATCCACAATCCACACAATTGCTCATGTCTGAAACATGGAAGTTGAAAGGTTGTTGCTGAACCATGAAAGATGCTGGGATTCTTGTGCTCCAGAGGAGAAGAAGTCAATTTGGGACCAGAGACAAGGTTTGATCATTCAGTTTTTGCGTAATAAAGTTTTATTAAAGTATAAAAGAGATAGAGAAAGCTTCTGACACAGACGTCAGAAAGGGTCATAAAGAATGTCCCCCTGCTATTCTTTAGCCAGATGTTATATAGCTACTAGCGGTCTGCTAATTAGAGAATGGAAATGTCTCAAAACTCAGAGACTGGCACCAGGCCCCTCACCCACAACATGCTGTGGTGGGTCATCCAGGGCCATAAAATGATTGACAGGAATCTTGAAGAAAGGTAGATTTCCATACAAATATATAGTTTCATTAACATAGATTGGGAGAACAATGTATAACATATTGGTTTGCCAAGTCTGTTCTGAGCCTTTAGGCAGAACCGACTTGAAGACAGAGTCTCGGGTAAATGCATAGTACATTAACATAGCTTAAGACAAACATTTCCATGAGAAAAATGCATTGGTTAACTCAAGGTTTGAGAAAAATTCACTTGGAACCAGGTATCATTATGGCAA
Source organism: Bos indicus (assembly GCF_029378745.1). NCBI lineage: Eukaryota > Metazoa > Chordata > Mammalia > Artiodactyla > Bovidae > Bos > Bos indicus. The sequence goes on from NC_091774.1 coordinate 45,205,053, forward strand.
CACAGAATTTTAAGATAAACCTCTTTTTAAATTTGTATAGAGATGGGGAAAAAATATAGCACTAATATGTTTCCTCCTGCCACGTAAGAGAGAGAGAAAAAATGTCTGACACTTGCAGCCTATGTCCTCCATTTGGAGACCCCTGGCCTTCCAGCCTGTTATCCTCTCAAAGTGATCCTAGCCTTCTTCCTCTCATTGTACCACATCTAATAAAATCCTATTGATACTATCTACAATTTAGCTCTTCATTTTATTTATCCATTCCTATATTTCCACTGATAGTTTTCCTACTGTAGGTGAGGTCCTGTTCATTTTTCTCTTTTATTTTATTCATCTGTTTGCCTCCTTGTCTTCATTCTTGTGCCATTATAATTCATGGTACATCTGCCAAAGTAATCTCTTGCTGAAGTAAAATGGTGATGCCAAAGTGATCCTTTCAAGTCTTTCATGATTTCTTTGGCCTCCAAGATGAACCTACTCTTCTTAGCACAGCACAGTGTACGCTTTCTGATGTATCACCTGCATATGACTCTCTGCTTCTCTCTCAGGATGTTTCCATCCAGCACTTGCACTAATCCAACCTTTTTGAACTATTCAGTCTCCTCCGTTCATCTGTCTTATTTGGCCTTTAATCCTTGTTCTCCAACTTGGATGGCCCCCAACTTTCCATTATCATTACCTTGGGTGACTTCTACTCCTCCTTCAAGTTCATTCTCTACAAAACCTACTCTGACATCTAAGGTATAATCAGATAAATTTCCTTTTTGTTGACCTCATGCTTTGAAGATGTTTAGATTGTGTTTCTTTGTACTAAATTATGGGATTTTGTTTTGTTTTTTGCTTGCTTACATTTTATTCCTCCCAATTAATACATAGTCTCCTCGAAATGGTGTTTATTCCTGTATCACAAATAACTAGTGTTTGGGACTAATATGTGCTGGAGAAAACCTGTTACTAGAATTTATACATGACTTGTATAATGCATATGCCAGGTGGAATATACTTCCCAATTCCTTTGTACAATATTTATGGAGCTTTATATTCTATCCTTAGTTACTTTTTGAAATGTATCTCCCTATATACTTCTTTGCTAATGTTAGGTAGTTAGAATAGGAAAAGGAGTCCAGAATGGTGGTGGCTAAAAGACAAGGAAGGGAAACACTCATGAAAATAGAACAAAGGAAGGTCCGAGGACCAAAGTGAAGACCTCAAGTAGAACAAACAGCACTCCTGGCTAGCCCAATTTACATAGGGAAGGCCCAGGGGGAGGAGGAAAAACACATAAAAAGAGGAACCAAAAGGCTGGGGTCTCTCTGAACTGCTCGCTCACTTGCACGTGCTCTCTTTTGCTGTCACGCGCGCTCCCTCTTTTTTCTCTTCACGTCTTTTGGGTTGGCATGCTCTCACACCTCGAGGATGTATTTTCCTTTATTTTCTAAATAAAACTGAGCTGTAACACGGAGCTGTAATACTGGTCCATCCAAGAGCTGGTCCCTTGCTTCAGATTTTTGTTGTGATGAGACAGAACCCAGGAAATTACAAACTCCCACGACATCTACTTTTGTGCTTTTAAGAGTCAGGTTAACCCAACCCTGTGATTCAGTGTTATAGTTTCTAATTTTCATAGAAAGACAGTTTTCTAACAGCATTATTTCAATTAAGGTTTGAAACATTTACCATAAATGATAAATATAAGTACCAAATATCTTCACAATTCTTGCTGCTGCTAAGTCACCTCAGTTGTGTCCAACTCTGTGTGACCCCATAGACAGCAGCCCACCAGGCTGCCCCGTCCCTGGGGTTCTCCAGGCAAGAACACTGGAGTGGGTTACCATTTCCTTCTCCAATGCATGAAAGGGAAAAGTGCAAGTGAAGTCACTCAGTCATGTCTGACTCTAGTGACCCCATGGACTGCAGCCTACCAGGCTCCTCCATCCATGGGATTTTCCAGGCAAGAGTACTGGAGTGGGGTGCCATTGCACAATTCTTAATTTATTAAAAATTCCTCACTTTAGAATAGAGCATTTAGTGTTTCCAGTGGTGGAGCTTCAACAGAATGAATCATGAGATATTATGAACCAACAGCTGAGAACCTACAGCTCATTCTTCCTTAAGTGCACTTAAATTACTCTAGTGACAGGCAAGGTTACTACCAGGCGTGTTAATTCTATGAATTCTATGTAAAAAAAAAAAAAATCTGTTTTTGGTTTCTCAATTGCTCTCTATGAGTCTAATGGCACAAACCACCTCCTTTCAGAGTTTAATGACACAAACCATCTCCTTTCAGTGCCAAAGCAATGATACTTGAATACAGCCAGCACACCTCCACTGCCTTCCCTTTACTAAAATTAACATTCATAGACCCGTTGCCCATTCCACCTGTGGCATACTTTCCAGAGCCCTCCCTGTTTTGCTCTCAGCTTCTGAACATACTCTCAGTTGAGGACTGAGCCAAGCACCGAGCAGCATGTGTGCTCTTTGCCTTCTGACTCAAGCGGAGTTAAGTGGGGCCGATCCTGCATTCACTGCGCACACAGTGGGCTTCAGTCTGTGCTGACAGAAGTCATGGAGACTGGAGATGGAAAGTTCAAATCCTCCCAGTGGCCAATTATTTTCACTTGTACATGACACTTGAATCTCTCTGATTCTCAGTATTTTTTTTTTTTTTGTAAAATGGGAGTAACTGTCCCCATATAATATCTTTGTTGTGAGATTGAAAGAAATGACAGCTGCAAAGTATTTAAAGGTGTTTTGTCATACATGAGAGCTGTGTTTTTCATTAAGTAAAAATAAATAGTGGATAGATTTTCAGTTAGTTAAAATTTTTATGAGAGGTATAATATAAATTTTCTTTGAACACATCAGGAGATTTTCCACAAATCCAAAAGAAGTCAGGAAGTATAGGATCTGATGGTTTTTAGTTCTGGACCATGTCACTAATAATCATATGCATAATATGAGAACTGATTCTTGCCCTTCCCTTCCTCTCCACTGACTACCTAGGGATCTTCTAGAGCTCTATGTCATCCCATCCATGCTTCAGATTCTGACTCTCCCCAATCCTTTCCTTCAATGATTGGGTCATATTTGTTGATGATTAGGGGTCATAGGGCGAAGAGCCTCATGCAACCTGAATATCGGGTGGTTTCTTCCTGGTTTCCTTTTCTTTTTTTTTTTTTTAAATTTTATTTTATTTTTAAACTTTACAATATTGTATTAGTTTTGCCAAATTCCTTTTCATAGCTGCAGTTACACAAGTTTAGCAGCAGCTTGGCTGCCACAGACCATCCACACTTCTCTGGGATCTCCTGGGAAGTCTATTTTGCATGCCTGGAATGACCTTTCTGCAGTGCATATCTTTTTCCCCTTAAAAATAGTTTTTTTTTTTTTTTTTAATTAGAGGATCATTGCTTTACAATGTTATGTTGGTTTCTTGCATACAACCTTATGAATTAGCCATACGTATACATACGACCCCTCCCTCTTGAACCTTCCTCCCACTTCCTACCCCATCTCACTCCTCTAGGTTATCATAGAGCACCAATCTGAGCTACCTGTATTATACAGCAACTTCTCACTAGCTATCTGTTTTACATATGGTAGTGTATATGTTTCAATGCTACTCTCTCAATTAACCCCACCCTCAATTTCCCTCCTCTATGTCCACACATCTATTCTCCATGTCTGTGTCTCTAGTCCCTGTAGTGTAAACCTTGCTAAGGCCACAGTTTCCTCAGGGGTCACAAAACAAAGTTGTTGAGTTTCTTTTATTTTTAATTTCTCATTGAGCAAACAAAAAAATTAAATTATTTAAATAAAATCCATGATTACTGCACTCACCTTTTAGAGCCAGATTTGCTGTTGCTGAATTTCAAAGAGAATTTTAGAAAGCAGACATTTTCCACTCACTCTTAAAGCAGTTGTGCACTGACTACCTGACAATATTAACAAGAAATGCTGTCCTCCATTTAAGAACATAGTTACATACATTCTGTGATAGGGTCTTTTTTGTGTATTGGGAGGAAAAGAAAGGCTCTAATGGAATTCCCCAGGGCTGTTGCTGCTTGCCCCTTTGAGGTAAATTCCTCGGACTGCTCTCTAGAAGTGACTCATGGAGCCAGGTGTCTCATTAAGGTGGCATAAATGGAAGGTCCAGTTCCCAACAAAAGGTATATTTCTGAGGATCCGGATGGAAGCTTTGTCCAGAGACCAGGAGGAAAAACTGTTGAAATAGAAATTTGATGGGTGATGGAGACCAGAGTCAGTGTCACCAGGGCTCCAATTTCCTCTCTGTAGAAAAAAACATTTTCTTTAATTGAGAACATCAGATAGTGGGGAAAGCCCTGGAGTAATATGAGTCAGTTAGCAGAAAGTAAGCAGAAGAAAGCGGAGTCCACTGTTACTCAAACTATACTAATAGTCCCTGGGCAGGTGCTGGCTGGCAAACTATTTCTTGTCAGTCCCTGTCCAAATAAGAACAGGGGTTTTGGGGAACCATTTGTACTCTTTATAGCAATTTGAGAAAGTAACTTTAAGTGTATTGACGCCAATAACTTTTTTAAATGGGTTTATTCTGTTGTATTTTAGTTTTTCTTATTTTGTTAGTAATTCTCATTTTACTATTTTCCTAACAAGTATTGACCCATGGACACCCTGGGAGAAGTGATCCTTTATTTAAATAGTTTGAGAAACACTAGATGTGGCTTTTGTACCCAGGAGACCTGGGGTCAGTTTGAGGTGGATGAATTGAGTGAAAGTTTTTAACTTCTTTGAGACTCAATTTTATGATCTGTAAAATGGGGTTGATTATTCACATTTTATAGTCTATTCATGATATTTCAAAGGGTTAATACATAATTATCTAGAAAAGTTACCTAAAGTTATTGTTGTGTCTCAAATATGTGACAAATGGAACAAAGCTTCTGGATGTGTTACATTTTGCCACTTACTCTATTTTATCCTTAGTCCCAGATACTTCCTTCTTTGAGATTCAAGACATTCCAACTCTGGCATCTCTCGTACCTAACCCTAATTGATCTCCCTGCTGCTCATCCCCTGAGAATTTAGCACCTGTGTGACCATTTTCCTCTCCATCTCTTTGTCATGAGCAATGGCAACTTCTAATCATTTGAATATCTCAACTGACAACTTGATCTCAAATTTCTTCTAATTTCTTGATTCCAATAACTTTTATCCATAGTCTCTTTATGAAACCTATCATATTCATATCATAAATTTCACTAATTGTCTTTTTTGTTCCACAACTTAAGTGTAAACATGTGTAATGACCATGTTAAAGCTTAACCAGCCAAAGGCCATGAGAAATAAACCTATAGTGCAACAAAATCAAGTTTATTGGGTTAGCACAGCAAGGGAGAGCTCTCCAAATAATTATCACATGTATCCTGACAATGGAGAGAGGGCACATGACTTTTGAAAGGTTTGGATTCTTATTGAAGGATACCAAGGAGGGATTAGGTGTTGTGGGCTTCAGTTCTGGACAGGTTGCTGACATGGTGGTGAGATTAAGAGGGACTAATCTGAGGTTGAAAGTTCTCATGAAATGATGACAATTTAACAAGGCTATGGTTTTTCCAGTGGTCATGTATGGATGTGAGAGTTGGACTATAAAGAAAGCTGAGTGCCGAAGAATTGATGCTTTTGAACTGTGGTGTTGGAGAAGACTCTTGAGAGTCCCTTGGACTGCAAGGAGATCCAACCAGTCCATCCTAAAGGAGATCAGTCCTGGGTATTCATTGGAAGGACTGATGTTGAAGCTGAAACTCCAATACTTTGGCCACCTCATGCGAAGAGTTGGCTCATTGGAAAAGACCCTGATGCTGGGAAAGATTGAGGGCAGGAAGGGAAGGGGATGACAAAGGATGAGATGGTTGGATGGCATCATCGACTCGATGGACATGGGTTTGGGTAGACTCCAGGAGTTGGTGATGGACAGGGAGGCCTGGCATGCTGTGGTTCATGGGGTCGCAAAGAGTCGGACATGACTGAGTGACTGAACTGAACTGAACTAACATTTGAATGTCTCTTGTATTAGTTTGGGAGAACATTTCAGGTTTAGGTATATTGTTGATAAGAAAACAGTAATTACTGAAAAATTAGATCATTATGACATTGTTAAAATTGCTGCATAAGAGTTGAAGAAACAATGTTTTCTACTAATTTTGTTGTTAGATTATTCTATGTCCATCCTCCAAGCCTGAAGAATGACAGGGATGTTTTTCTTTTTCAGTCCCACAAACTGTGTTTCTCTAGAAAATATTTAATTCTCATTATTTACTAAATTTCAGTTCATTTCAGTTGCTCAGTCATGTCCAACTGTTTGAGACCCCATGGACTTCAGCATGCCAGGCTTCTCTGTCCATCACCAACTCCTGGAGCCTGCTCAAACTCATGCCCTTTGAGTTGGTGATGCCCTCCAATTAAATTACTAAATTTATTGATATAAGTTTTTCATAATATCTGTTTTTAACCATGTTAATGTGTGGGCAGAATGTGTTTCTATGCCCCTCTTTGCATGTATTATTTAGATAATTAATATTTTACCTTTTCCTTAATTAATACTCCTATGGATTTTTCAATTTTATTAATCTTTTCAATGAATTAAATTATAAATATATTTTCTCTATGGGGAATGTTTTCTATTTCTTTGATTTATGTTTATTCATTACTCTTTTTTTTTTTTTGGCCATGTTGTGTGGCTTGTGGATCTTACTTCCCCCACTAGGGATTGAACCCATGACCCCAGCACTGGAAACCTGGGTCTTAACCATGGGTCTGCCAGGGAATTCCATATGTTTTTTTTGTTATTTATTTGCTGTTTCTCTTCAAGCTTCCTGAGATGGAAGCTTACATTTCTGATTTCAGTCTTTCCTTGAGGTTTGTTTTCATCCGTATCTTGAGTATAGACAATATATCCCCTCTCTTATCTGTAATTTGTCAGCAGCTTTGAATGATGTGCTGGCTATTGTGAAGGACAGGTTATAGTCTGGACTGTGTTATTATTCTCTCAAACATAGTCATTGCATGAAAGCAGCACCTTTACCTGTTTAGTCAGTGATGCACATTTTCTAGAATTGTCTAGGTTTTGGCAATTAGGAATAAAGCTTCTCTAAATATCTCTGTGTAGGTCATTGTGTAGTTGTGTGTTTTCATTTCTCTTTGACAAAATTTAGGATTGTAATTGCTGTGTGTTATGGTTAGTATATGTTTATAAGATACTGCAAAACTTGTTTTTTCAAAATGGCTGTACCATTTGCATTCCTACCAGGTTTGTATTTAAGTTCTATTTGCTCTGGGTCCTTTCCAGGACTGCTATTGTCAGTTAAAAAAAAAAAAAAAAAGCTATTCTAATATGTGGGTAGCATTAAGTCTTTCAATTTAGTTTGCACATCCCTTCAATTTGAAGTTCTTCTCAGCTCTACTTCTCTGTTGATGGCCAGTTTGTTTTCATATATTGGCTATTGTGCAGTAATGCTGCAATAAACGTAGGAGTGCCGATGTCTCTTCAAACTCCTCTTTTCATTTCCTTTTTCATATATACCCCAAAGTGGAATTGCTGAATCACACATAGTTCTAATTTTCTTCATACCAATGTGCACTTCAACTAGCAGTGTACAAAGATTTCCTTATCTGCATATTCTTGCCAATACCTGCTATCTCTTATCTTGTTGATAGCCATTCTAAGAGGTGTGAGATAATATCTCATTGTGGTTTTGATTCGCATCACCTTCGTAATTAGCAAAGAGCGTGTTTCATGTTACTGTTGGGCATTTGGATGTCTTATTTTTTTTCCTTTAAAGATTTTACTTTATTTTAACTTTATTTTTAACTTTATTATTTTTTATTAAAGTATGGTTGATTTATAATGTTGTATTAATTTAAGAACAGCATAGTGATTCAATATTTTCATAGATTATATTTCATTTGAAGTTATAAAATCTTGACTGTATTTTCCATGATGTAAAATATATCCTTATAGCTTATTTATTTATTTTAAAAATATAATTTCTGTATTTGTTTTTGCTCTGTTCGGTTTTTGATGCTGTGCATGGGCTTTCTCTAGTTGTGGTGAGCAGGGGCCACTCTTCATTATGGTGGCTTCTCTTGTTGCAGAGCTTGGGCTTCAGGGCATGCAGGCTTCAGTAGTTGCGGTCAAGGACCTAGGTTCTCCAGGGCATGTGGGATCTTCCTGGTCCAGGGATTGAACACATGTCCTCAGCATTGGCAGGAAGATTCTTAAGCACTAAACACCAGAGAGGTCTCACTTATTTATTTTATACATAGTAGTTTGTGCCTCTAACCCCCTACTGCTATGTTGCCCCTCCACCCTTCCAAACTCCCACTGATAACCATTATTTTATTGTCTATGAGTTTGTTTCTGCTTTGTTATATTCACTTGTGAATTTTTTAATTATTATTATTTAAAATTTTTTTTTATTTAAAAGTAAATTTTATTTAAAATTTTGCTTATTTTTGGCTGTGCTGGGTGTTTGTCGCTGCATGCATGCTCTCTGGTTGTGGTGCGCAGGCTTCCCATTGTGGAGCCTGGGCTCTAGGGTGTGTGGGCTTCAGTAGTCGTGGTGCAAAGCACAGTAGCTGCAGCTCGCGGACTCTAGAGCATGGGCTCCGTGCTTGTGGCATATGGGTTTAGTTGCCCTAAGGTGTGTAGTATCTTCCTGGAACAGGGAACCCATGTCCTCTGTAATGGCAAGGGGATTTCTAACCACTGAATCACCTGGGAATTCCTATTATATTTCTTTTTTAAGTGAAAGCAGGTTTATTGAGAGAGATACATACCACATAGGCAGAATGTAGTCCATCTCAAAAGATGAAAGCAGCCTATTTTATTTTTTAGATTCCATGCATAAGTGACAGCATACAGTATTTGTTTTTCTCTGCCTTATTTCAATAAACATAATACCCTCTCAGTCCACCATGTTGCTGCAAATGGAAGAATTCCATCTCTTGTTCTGACTGGGTAATTTTTCATTGTGTATATGTAAATGTGTGTGTATGTATGTGTGTATACACACATACATATATATATATATATTATTCTTTGAACCCTTTTTCTGATAAATTATTTATCTGTTTCATTGAAAGTGAAAAGTGAAAGTGAAGTCGCTCAGTTGTGTCCGACTCTTTGCGACTCCATGGACTGTAGCCCACCAGGCTCCCCCTCCATGGGATTTTCCAGGCAAGAGTACTGGAGTGGGTTGCCATTTCCTTCTCCAGAGGATCTTCCTGACCCAGGGATCGAACCCAGGTCTCCTGCACTGTAGGCAGACACTTTACCGTCTTTTTTTTCTTTTTTCCTTGTTCTTTGGTACAAATTTCTCTGTCTTCTCATCTTGCTTAACTTTCTCTATCTCTATGAAATTAGGTGCAACAGTTACCTATTCCTGATCTTGAAGAGGTGTCCTTGTGTGGGAGTGTCCTTATGTAGTCTGCGTGTAACCAGTAGCTTTGGTGCAAGAGCTGAATCTGAAGTGGGCACATGTCATATCTTCCCTCAGAAGGTGCTGGCAGCTACCACTGTCGTGGGATGTAGGGCTAGAGATGCAGGGGCTAGAGTTAGAGCCATACATGAGGAGTGATGTCTCCTATCCTCAGTGGCTGTCACTACCCTACTAGGGGCAGGGTCAGCTCCCAAGGTAGTTATGGCTGCTGTAGTCTTGTTCAGATGCTGCATAGATCCAAGCCAGCTCCATCCTCTCAGACTGCACAGTCTTATCAGCAACCACAACCTTCACCCTAGTGTGGAACTGTGCTGGAGCCTAGGGGTGATGGGGCAAACATTTGGCATCAACCATATGCCAGGGTGCTTGCTGGAAACCACTCACAGTCCCAGGCAGTTTCAGTCTGCTTCTTCTGCCTTGTTCCCAGGAGTAGGCAACAGTGTGTATGTTCTCCATGAACTGATTTTAGGTTTTGTACAGCCTTCCTGCAAGTCCCTTAGTTGTCCAACCAGCTAAGGAAACTTGTCTTCCCAGTGTCAGAACCTGGGCCTGGGGGGCTCAGTATATGACTCAAACAGCTCACTCCCTAGGGAGGATGTCCAAGCCCATGTAATCCTGCTTCCCTGGTGGCTCAGAGGGTAAAGCGTCTGCCTACAATGCAGGAGACCCGGGTTCAATCCCTGGGTTGGGAAGATCCCCTGGAGAAGGGAATGGCAACCCACTCCAGTACTCTTGCCTGGAAAATCCCATGGGCTGAGAAGCCTGGTAGGCTACAGTCGGAGATGACTGAGTGACTTCACTTTCACTTTTTCTTATATTAATATCTCTAACCTTAATTTCTTCTGTGAGCTAACAGATATCTGTATTTGGCAATAATAGCCATCTTAATGGTAAGGAGCCCAAAATGGAAATATTCGTATTTCCACATCAACCACAAAAATTTATCTTCCCATCTTGTGGCAGATTAAATAAAAACATACAACTTCTTTGCCATTCTTCCCATAGAGATGCAGCCTAATTTATTTCCTTTGAATCTGGACTGATCTTCATGGTATGCTATACATGTAGAATATAGTGGCAATAATAAACTGAGAATATTGAATCTTGGTGATTGGAAGTTTTAAAGCCTTTGCCTGGGTATCCTGGAAGATTTCTTCATGGAGCTTTGAGAGGTCAGAAAGATATTTGACTACCTCCATGAAAACCACTGATCTGAAGGAGATCAGCCCTGGGATTTCTTTGGAAGGAATGATGCTGAAGCTGAAGCTCCAGTACTTTGGCCACCTCATGCGAAGAGTTGACTCATTGGAAAAGACCCTGATGCTGGGAGGGATTGGGGGCAGGAGGAGAAGGGGACGACAGAGGATGAGATGGCTGGATGGCATCACCGACTCGATGGATGTGAGTCTGAGTGAACTCCGGGTGTTGGTGATGGACAGGGAGGCCTGGTGTGCTGCGATTCATGGGGTCGCGAAGAGTTGGACACAACTAAGTGACTGAACTGAACTGAACTGATGAAAACCACGTGAGAAAGAAACAGAGAGAAAGAGGTGACGAAACCAAACCTCCTACTCTCCCCCTTTTGTCACCAGGCATGTGAATGAAACCATCTTAGATTCTCCAGACTAGGCCAGCTGTCAGCTGACCATGACAGAGCAATCTCAGTAAAGGTGGGAGACACAGAAGACTCACCCCTGGAATCTCACAGCCAAGACTCGCCTTAATTCCTGAACCATAACATCCTAATATATAGTGGAATAGGCGTTACTTTAAACACTAAGGTTTAGAGTCGTTTATTATGCAGTGTAGAACAGCTTATCACAACTTGACACCTGATAGGGAGATTTTGCTGTAACAGAAGCTGAGTTCATATGGCATTGGCTTTGAGACTTGATAGTGGGATGAAGTAGAATCAACCTTGAGGAGACTTTTAGCAATATCTGGAATGTTCTTATAAGGTGGAGAGGGCATGTAGGGTAGTAGGAAATATTTTTAAAAGTTAAAGCAAAGAAGACACTAGCCAGGCAGTGGTGGAATGTTTGTCAGTATTGTCACCAGCCATGAAATGGAAAATATAAAGCATACGTAATATGCTCTTGGGTTTGGCTGGGAAGATTTCCAAGAAAAATGCTAAAAATACTATCTATGTCTGATAGCTGTCTAAGCTAATGTATAAGAAGAGATATATGAACTTATGGAAAGGATTTGTTTGATTCTTGAGAAAAAAAATTAAAAAAATAAGGAAGCCATATTTTGCACGGTTTGTAATTAAGGCTGCTTCTCATCCCTAATACCTTCCAAAGAAAAGATTCTCAAGATAAGAAATGGTTCCAGATCAAAGGTCAAATCCAGATTGGAGTGATAATTTTCCATGTCAAAATCTCAGAAAGATTTAAGACAATGTTGCCACTTTCAGTTATACAAAAGTCATTCTACGAATCTTGATGGTATATCTCATACACCATGTCTTTGTAAAATATGAGACTTTTAAAATCTTAAGGGAACTTTCTCATAAACACCTCAAAAAACTGCAGAGGATGAATTATCTGGAAGAGAATTATGAGAGTGGATTTGTCTAATTGAATGAATTATAATTTGATACACTGGAGTTTTTTTAAAAAACATCTAAGTTTTTTTTAAACAGTTTTGAGACATAACTCACATACCAACAATGAACCCATTTAAAGGATACAAGTCAATAGTTTATATAGACTATTCACAGATATATGCAATGATCACAATGGTCAATTTTAGAACAGTTTCATCACCTAATAAAGAAATCCTACGTCCTTTAGAATCACCCCACACACCCCATTTCTAGAATCTAAACTGACTTTAGTGATTTGTTTTACAAGTAGAAGACAGTATAAATAGTGTTGTGGGTCTCCTGAGGCTGGGTCATAGAAAACACTGCACCTTCCTTTTTATTCTCTTAAGGACTTGCTAGAGTCCTAAGACACCATGTGAGAAATCCAGCTACTCTGCTGGTAAGACCACATAGAAAGATTTTAAGACTATGGAGAATGAGAGGCTTTTAAGCCATCTGGCCAAGATGCCAAGCATCTGAGTGAAGTTACGTTGGATTCTTGAGACATGCCCAGATGCCACCTGAATTTCACCTAGTGATTCTTATTAATGCATGTGGGGCAGGTGGAGTGCTGAGCCCGATCCAATTAAAATTCCTGAGTCACAATATAATTGCTGCCGTATATAACCTACATATCACTTTTCTTAAGCTAATGAATGATATACAATTCACGTTCACCAAATAGTCTAAACCCCAAAATTTCTGAGGTCCTCTTAACTCCTTTTAATTTTAACCTCTCACACTAATTCATCAGCAAGCCCTTTTTGAATCTTTACCTAAACTAAATGTTGAATAGGTGAATTCCTCTCCAGCAAAACTGCAACCACCCTAGCACAATGCGGCAGCATCTCAGATCTTCACTAGTAACTTCACTGCCCTCTGTTCCCCCTTCACCCTCTTATGATTAACAAGAATGATCTTTAGAAAACATTCATATTGGAACTATTTAAAAAAACACTTAGTGGCTTTCCATTCCTTTTACAGTGAAACTCAAATATTTTTCCATGGCTAATGGAGCACCGCATGATCGATCCTTTCTGTGTATCTCTCTCTTCCTGGTTTGCCATGGCCTCTTTATTTCTTGAAATTCTCAGAATCTTTGCACGTGCTGTTTTCTCAGAATCTTTTCACTGCAGCTTTCTCTCTAGTCTCCATGTCAATGTGTCTTTCTTATCTTTCAGCATTCTGCTTAACTGTCACCTCCTCCAAGTGGCCTTCCCTGTCATACTCACTAAGAATTCACCACCCATACCAACAGTTACCTTTTCTAAGTCATATCAACCCAATTGATTTGTCTCTTCCATCCACTAATGTGTTCTACATCTATAATGTTTATTTATTCCCTAGTGTCTCTGCCACTAAAATCTAAACTACATGAGAACTCTACTCTGTTACACATTATATCTCTGTTCAATTTATCAAAATATCTTCAGTGCTTACTCAGTTTCTAGAGTATAGTAAGAGCTCAACTAGTGTTTTTGAAATAAATGAATGAATGACTATCCTATATGCTGTGCTGTGCTTGGTTGCTTAGTCGTGTCTTCTCTGTCCATGAGGATTCTCCAGGCAAGAATACTGGAGTGGGTAGCCTATTCCTTCTCCAGGAGATCTCCCCGACTCAGGAATCGAACCGAGGTCTCCTGCATTGCAGGCAGATTCTTTACCAGCTGAGCTACCAGGCAAGCCTGACTATCCCATATCTACATGTAACATAACCAAAATGCCTTGATTAAATGTTCCTCTTGTAGTTGGAGGTCACAATGGCAGGAAATTGTCAATGTTTGAGGCTCCCTCCTTAACTTTTCCCCAGTATTGCTATAATAAATATGCCAAGAGATATCTATAAATATTAACAGATCTCAAAATTGTTTGTCACATAATCCCAATTAGCAATGCTCACATGATAACTCAGGTAAAATACAAAAGACCTATGAACACACTGACCTCTGAATTATGGGTCCAAAATGCCCATAGGGAAGCTAGTCTTGTATTCAGGATTTGAGAGTTCATAATTAAAGCTCCAGAAGTCATGTGAGTCAGTATGCACTTGGGATTTTTACAGGACAATTGCAACTGCTATTTATCAGCCATTCAGTATTCTACTAAAGCCTTGAAAGAGACTCAAAGCAAGTGATAATTCTGACTTCTAGCTCAAAACAGATGCCCAAAAGAGTGAAGCTATGTATTGCTGAGGTTACTCCTGTGTTTAGAACCTGACAAGATCAAATGGAAGCCTGCAAATCTGAATAGCCTAACCTTGGGGGACCTTTTCATATGTTATGATGATGAACTGAATAGTTATTAATGACCCAATGGAATTTTAATAATATGCCAGAAACTTCATTCTTTATGGTCATTTGCAGTGAGGGTTCCATAGTCACATAGCAGGGGGTGGAATGTGAGATAATAGAAATAAACCTGTGGTCTCTGCCCGCCACCCCCCCCCCCTCCGTTACTAACACAGGGCTCTAACTCTTGTAATTTGCTTATGACAGGGGTGCTAGAAACATCTTTTGTTCAAATACTTGTTCTTTAACCTTGGTTCCTGACACAGGGCTCCTGAATTCATTGAAACCCCCTAGGTGATTGGAGTGTCTTTGTTTGAATGAGAAGACTCTTAGTGGGATTTTCTATAGCTTCTGGATAAGGACTGGTCACCAAAAAGATCAAACCATTATTATAAACTTGGAACTTTATGTTCACATGTGTTTCTTCAGTGAGGCTGGAGAGGTTGGAGACTTTTTACATGGCCTCCATAAAACTCCTAAACTATGGGGCAGAGAGCTTCCAATTTGGTCAACAGATTCCCAGGCTAGAAGGGTTATGCACTTCAGATTATACACTTCAGCTTCCTGATAATAGAAACTCCTGACCTAGAGACCCTTCCAGACCTGGTGCAGTGTGTCTCTCCATCTGACTGTTAATTTATCCTTTATAGTATCTTGTATCTTAAACTGGTAAATATAAGCAGATGCTTCAGAGAATTTTCTTGTCATTCTAGCAAACTCTCACAGCTGGAAGAGGCTTGTGGCAATCCTTGACTTTGTAGCCAAGTTGGACAAAAGTGTGGGTACCTTGGGGACCCATTACTTGCAATTGGTGTCAGAAGGGAGGGCAGAGTTGTGTAACTGAGCTTTAAGCCTGGAAGTCTGGCCCTACCTCCAGCAGTTAGTGTCACAATTGAATGAAAGGATAAAGCATCAGTTTGATGTCTGGATATTAGAACATACCGGTATTCCAGTTGGTTGGTATGGGGGGAAAAGACCACAAAGTTGGTGTCAAAAGTGTGATTAGAGAAAGTTTTCTTTATCCATTATTTGATCAGTTCACATGTTTAATTTATGCTTGTTTCATTTAGTCTTTGTATGTTTCCACTTAAAATTTGCCAGAATATGGTACATACTCTACATTTTAACTTCAGTTCATTTCAGTCTCTCAGTCATGTCTGACTCTTTACAACCGCATGGACTGCAGCACACCAGGCTTCCCTGTCCATGACCAACTCCTGGAGCTTGCTCAAACTCATGTCCGTTGAGTCAGTGATGCCATCCAACCATCTCATCCTCTGTTGTCCCCTTCTCCTCCTGCCTTCAATCTTTCTCAGCATCAGGGTCTTTTCTAATGAGTCCATTCTTTGCATCAGGTGGCCAAAGCATTGTAGCTTCTGCTGAAGCTGATGAGTCTTCTCCAACACCACAGTTCAAAAACCTCTATACTTAGCAGCATTAACATAACAATGTATTATAAATAATATCCCATTTGCTTCTTTCTGTGTCTCCCAATCCTCACCTGTTTTGCCCCATTACACTGAGTCAAGGATTTTTATAATCTAAGTCTTTCTTTCAGATGCTCTAAAAAGTTGTCTCAGTATTTACATTGAGTTTGGAGTTCCTGAACTCCAGAAAAATCCCTCTTCACCCTTCCAGTCTCATGGTGATGATGTAGATTATTATGTAAGTAATACATTTACCACAATCTTTGGCAACACTTCTAGTTTAATTAATGGGTATTAATTTTTTATACATCTAGCTTATGGAACCATGAATGTTAGCATATTAATTGCAATCTCTAGAATTCAAAGATACTGATTTAAATTTCTACAGCTAAGGAAAACTACATTATTCCAAATGGGAGTATTTATTTGTAACATGTGCTTAAATATGATTAGAAGAAAGTGTTAGTCGCTCAGTCATGTCTGACTCTTTACAAGTCCATGGATGGTAGGCTGCCAGGCTCCTCTGTCCATGAGATTCTCCAGGCAAGAATACTGGAGTGAATTGGATTCCATTCTCCAAGAAATCTTCCCAACACAGGGATTGAACCCAGGTCTCCTTCATTGCAGGCAGATTCTCTACCATCTGAGCTAAATATGGTTAGATTTCCAGTCAAATCATGTAATTGTGGTGTCCAGATCTTATTCACTATAGATATAAATCAATCCGGTTTCCATTCTCATCCTTGTGTTTAGAGTCCTCACAGTTTAGACTTACTTGGTAGTAGAGTTTGTTCAGAAGACTGACTTAAAAGAATAGCTTTAGGCTTGCTTGTCCTATTCAAATCCTGTAGATCAGTAACAGTGCTGAAGTCCTTGGACTGATTGTTGTTTAGAGCAGATCAAATGCATGAATCAGAGGACTTGATTCCAAGTGAATCAGAGACTTGAGTCCATGTCTCTCAAAACAAACTATTGAATATCCCTGAGACTCAGCAGTTTCATCTGTAAAATTGAGGTAAATTGTTAGTAAGCAGCATAATAAGATTGCTGTGAGAATTAATTGAAGAAACATTGTGGTTTAGACTCAGGCTTTCTGGATTCAGAGACTGATTGCACAGCTTCCTAGCTGCATCAGTCTGGGCAATCTATTTAATGTCTCTGTGTGCCAGATAATTTATTTGTCAAATGGAAATAACAGAACTATCATTATAGGATTTTTATGAGAAATAAGCCAGCTAACATACCATTGTGCTAGAATAGGGTCTGGCATATTATAAGTAGAACTTACTGTTTGCTAAGTAAATTAAAGTCCTAGGCATCTACAAGTTAATATGTAATAGTGAAAATAATTGCTATCATTATTACTAATTCCAAGATATCTACCAACTGGTTTATAAGTGCATATAAGGGAGAATAAGAAGTATTATGATTTCATTTTAAGCAAACAGTAAATCAGTATTTGATAGGTTCTAAGTGTGCTATTGGTAAACAAAGGTTTATAGGTCATCAGAAATGTTAAGAACAAATCCTAAGAATATATTCTGACACTTGCCTTTCTCAGGGCCTCCTTTACATCTCTGTTCCTCAGACTGTCAATGAGGGGGTTCAATCTGGGGATCACCCCTGTGTAGAACACAGACACTACCCTGTTCTGCTCAGTTGAGTAGCTGGATTTGGGCATCACATAAATGAAGGTAATTGTTCCATAGTAGAGAGTGACTGCAGTGAGGTGAGAGGTGCAGGTGGAGAAGGCCTTGTGTCTCCCTTCAGTGGAGCACATCTTCAGGATGGTGTTGAGGATGCAGATATAAGAGAGAGCTATGACAGACACTGTGACCACAATGATAGGTCCAGAGGACATGGAAGGGATAATTTCAGTAGTGGAGACATCTGAGCAGGAAAGTTTCAACAGAGGGGAGAAGTCACAGAAAAAGTGGTCTACCTGTGTTGGCCCACAGAAAGAGTCAGTAAGCAACTAGCAAATGTACAAGCATTGACGCACCCACGCAGGTAGGATACCCCAACCAGGAGAACACAGACTCTGGGGGACATGTGGGTGGAGTAGAGCAGGGGCAAGCGGATGGCCACATACCGGTCATAGGCCATGGCAGCCAGCAGGAAGCACTCAGCTGTCCCAAACATGACCACAAAACACAGTTGGGCTTCACAGCCAGCAGCAGTGAAGGTCACTCCTTGTTTCAGGAATCCTATAAGCATCATCGGTGTGACGGATGTAGTACACCCACTGTCCACAAAAGCCAAATGACTGAGGAAGAGGTACATTGGAGTGTGAAGCTGGAAACAGTTCCTTATTAAAATAATTATGCTGATATTGCCTACTAAGGTGACAGCATCAGTTCAATTCAGTTCAATCGCTCAGTCGTGTCCGACTCTTTGTGACCCCATGAATCGCAGCACGCCAGGCCTCCCTGTTCATCACCACAGACTCATGTCCATCGAATCAGTGATGCCATCCAGCCATCTCATCCTCTGTTGTCCCCTTCTCCTCCTGCCCCCAATCCCTCCCAGCATCAGAGTCTTTTCCAATGAGTCAATTCTTCGCATGAGGTGGCCAAAGTACTGGAGTTTCAGCTTTAGCATCATTCCTTCCAAAGAAATCCCAGGGCTGATCTCCTTCAGAATGGACTGGTTGGATCTCCTTGCAGTCCAAGGGACTCTCAAAAGTCTTCTCCCACACCACAGTTCAAAAGCATCAATTCTTCAGCGCTCAGCCTTCTTCACAGTCCAACTCTCACATCCATGCATGACCACAGGAAAAACCATAGCCTTGACTAGATGGACCTTTGTTGGGAAAGTAATGTCTCTGCTTTTGAATATGCTATCTAGGTTGGTCATAACTTTCCTTCCAAGGTGTAAGCATCTTTTAATTTCATGGCTGCAGTCACCATCTGCAGTGATTTTGGAGCGAGCCCCAAAAAATAAAGTCTGACACAGTTTCCACTGTTTCCCCATCTATTTCCCATAGATTCCTAGAAATATCACCAAAAAGACACAAAGTGTAGGATCCTCTGTTAACTCCCAAAGGATGAACTCTGTCACACTGGTGAGGTTTCTAAACTTCATGTCCTCTGAGAATTGTTTCTGTTGAGGGATATTTGAACATTCATTTTACAAAAATATTTTCATTCTATACATTCTTGGTTTTCTTTGGTTATTCATTACACTTATTCATAATAATTTCCCCCTCTGCCTAGCTGTAAGTATGGTGCTGTACAGGATTCTTTTGTGCCTTTACACAAAAGAAGAATGATTCAACCTCAGTCTCTGGGAACTCAGTTATATTCTTTTATTTATCCAATGTTTATTCTAAAATCCCTTTCCAAGCTTTATTTGTAGAAAGATCTGTCTCCCAAGATCCAGGTCTATAGTTTCAGTTATCCGGGAAGTCTCCAGTTAGAAATCTCACGACTCAAACTCAGCCTCCTCCAGATCAAACTCATCCTTTCATTAAACCATCCTCCTATGTCCTGTGTTTATGGAAGGATACCACAATCCCCCAAATCTCTCATGTCTGAAGCATGGAAATGATCCTAACCTTCTTCCTCTCATTGTACCACATCTAATAGAATCCTATTGATACTGTCTACAATTTACTCCTCCAATCTATTTATCCATTCCTGTATTTCCACTGCTAGTGTCCCTACTGTAGGTGAGGCCTTATTCATTTTTTTCTTTTCTTTTATTCATCTGTTTGTCTCTGTCTTCATTCTTCTGCCATTATAATTCACAGTACATCTGCCAAAGTGATCTCTTGCTGAAGTAAAAAGGCGATGCCACAGTGGTCCTTTCAAGTCTTTCCTGATTTCTGTAGCCTCCGAGATGAAACGTAACCTCCTTAGCACAGCTCAGTATACACCTTCTGATGTATCCCCTGCATATGACTCTGCTTCTCAGTATGTTTCCATCCAACACTTCCACGAATCTAACCTTCCTGAAGTATTTACAGTCTCTTTAGTCCATCTATCTTATTTGGCCTTTAATTCTTGTTCTTCCCCTTGGATGGTCCCCAACATCCCACTAATATTACACCAGGTGACTTCTACTCATTCTTCAAGTTCATTTCTCTACAACATCTACTCTGACATCTAAGGTGTAATCAGATAAATTTCCTTTGTGTTGACGTCATGCTTTGAAGATGTTTAGGTTGCCATTCTTTGTACTGGATTATGGAATTTTGTTTTGTTTTTTGCTTGCTTACATTTTATTCCTCCAAATTAATACATAGACTCCTCAAATGGTGTGCATTCCTATATCACGAATAACTAGTGTTTGGGAGTAATATGTGCTGGAGAAAACTTGTTATGTGAATTTCTGCATGATTAATATAATGCATATGCCAGGTGGAATATACATCCCAACTCCTTCATTTATGGAGCTTCATATTCTATTCTTAATTACTTTTTGAAATATATCTCCCTATATACCTCTTTGCTACTTTTGTGCTTTTAAGAGTCATGTTAACCCAACCAGTGTTTTTCTACTCAGTGTTATTATTTTTATTTTTCATAGAAAGACAATTTTCTGCCAACATTATTTCAGTTCTTAAGATTTGAAACATTTACCATAAATGATAAAAATAAGTACCAAATATTTTCACAATTCTTAATTTATTAAAAATTCCTTACTTTAGAATATGAGCGTTTAGTGTTTCCAGTGGTGAGACTTCGACAAAATCAGTTGTGAGGTATTATGAACCAACAGCTGAGAATGTACAGCTCATTACAGAATCGTTATATGTTTTTGATTGATCTTCCTTAAGTGCACTTAAATTACTCTCTAGTGGCAAGCAAGGTTACTGCCAGGAGTGTTAATTCTATCATGAAAACTATGTTTTTAGTTTTATGAAATGTTCTCTATGAGTTTAATTGCACAAACCATCTCCTTTCAGTATCAAAGCAATGATACTTGATTGCAGCCAGCACACCTCCACTGCCTTCCCTTTACCAAAATTAACATTCATAGACCCGTTGCCCATTCCACCGGTGGCACACTTTCCAGAGCCCTCACAGTTCTGCTCTCAGCTTCTGAACATACTCTCAGTTGAGGACTGAGCCAAGCACCGAGCAGCATGTGTGCTCTTTGCCTTCTGACTCAAGCGGAGTTAAGTGGGGCCGATCCTGCATTCACTGCACACACAGTGGGCTTCAGTCTGTGCTGACAGCAGTCACGGAGACTGGAGATGGAAAGTCCAGATCCTCCCAGTGGCCACTTGTTTTCACTTGCATATGACACTTAAATCTCTCTGACTCCCAGGTTTTTTTTTTAATTTATAAAGTGGGAGAATTGTCCCCATATAACATCTTTGTTGTGAGATTAAAAAAAATGACAGCTGCAAAGTATTTAAAGGTGTTTGGTCATACATCAGAGCTAAGTAACTATCTTTAATTAAGTAAAAAGGAAATTTGGATAGATTTTCAATTGTTTAAAATTTTTATGAGGCGTATAATGTAAGTTTTCTTTCAACACATCAGGAGATTTTCCACAAATCCAAAAGAAGTCAGGAAATATAGGATCTGATGGCTTCTTAGTTCTGGACCATGTCATTCATAATCACATGAATAATATGACAATTGATTCTTGCCTTTCCCTTCCTCTTCACTGACTACCTAGGGAACTTTCTAGAACTCTGTGGCATCTCTGGGGATGCATCTTTGTGGCATTCATGCTTCAGGTTCTGATTTGGGAATTATGACTCTCCCCAATCCTTTCCTCAATGATTCGGTCACATTTGTTGATGATTAGGGGTCGTTGATGATTAGGCTTAGAGCCTCATGCAACCTGAATATCAGACAATTTCTTCCTGGTTTCCTTTGCACAGCTGCACAAGCTTAGCAGTAGTTTTGGCTGCCACAGACCATTTACACTGCTCTGGGGTCTCCTAGGAAGTCTGCTTTCGGGACACAGAATGACCATTCTGCAGTACATTTCTTTTTTTTTTTTTCCTTAAATTTTTTTTTTAATTAGAGGATAGTTGCTTTACAATGTTGTGGTTTCTTGCATACAACCTAATGAATAAGCCATACATATACATATGACCCCTCCTTCTTAACCTTCCTGCCACCACCTACCCCACCCCAACCCTCTAGGTAATCACACAGCACCAATGTGAGCTCCCTCTATTACCTAACAACTTCCCACTAGCCATCTATTTTACTTGCGGTAGTGTATATGTCTCAGTGCTACTCTCTCAATTCACCCCACCCTCTCCTTCCCTCCTCCATGTCCACAAGTCTGTTTTCCATGTCTGTGTCTCTAGTCCTTGCAGTGCAAATCTTGCTAATGCCACAGTTGCCACAGGAGTCATGAAACAAAGTTGTTGAGTTTCTTTTATTTTTAATTTTTCATTAAACAAACAAAAATTTAAATTATTTAAATAAAATCCATGATTACTACATTCACCTTTTAGAGCCAAAATTGCTGTTGCTGAATTCCAAATAGAATTTTATAAAGCAGATGTTTTCCACTTACTTTTACAAGCAGTTTTGCACTGACTACCTGACAGTATTAACCGTGAAATGCTCTCTTCCATTTAGGAACATAGTTACATACATTCTGTGATATGAGCATTTTTGTTTGTTTGTTTGTTTTTTAATGTGTGTTGGAAGGAAAAGAAAGGTTCTAATAGAATCCCCTAGGGCTTTTGTTGCTTGCCCCTTTGAGATAAGTTCCTGGGACTGTTCTGCAGAAATGACTCATGGAGCCAGGTGTCTCATTAAGGTGGCATAAATGGAAGGTCCAGTTCCTAACAAAAGGTGTATTTCTGAGGATCCTGATGGAGGCTTTGTTCAGAAACTTGGAGAAAAAACTGTCAAAATAGAAATTTGGTGGGAGATGGGGATCAGAGTCAGTGCCACCAGGGCTCTAATTTCCTCTCTGTAGACAAAACAGTTTATTTATTTGAGGACATCAAGTAGTGGAGAAAGTCCTGAGTAAGCAGAAAGTAAGCAGAACAAAGCACAGTCCACTGTTACTCAAAGTGTATTAATAGTCCTTGGGTTGGTGCTGACTGGCAAATTCTTTATTGTCAGTCCAGGACCCAATAAGAACAGGAGTTGTAGGGAACTGTTTGTACTCTTTATAGCAATTTGGGAAAGTAATTTCAAGTGTGTTGACTCCAGTAATTTTAAAAAATGAGTTTATATTTTGTATTTTAGTTTTTATTATTTTTTGCAGTAATCCTCCTTTTACTATCTTCCTAAGAAGTATTGACATATGGATGCTTAGGAAAGAGTGATCCTTTATTTAAATAGTTTGAGAAACACTAGGCTTGCCTTTTGTATCTGGGTCCAAAGGGACTCTCAAGAGTCCTCTCCAACATCACAGTTCAAAAGCATCAGTTCTTCGGTCTCAGCTTTCTTTATGGTCCAACCCTCATATCTGTACGTGACTACTGGAAAAACCATAGCTTTGACTATACAGACATTTGTCAGAAAAGTAATGTCTGTGTTTTTTAATACACTGCTTAGGTTTGTCACAGGTTTTCTTCCAAGAAACAAGTGTCTTTTAATTTCATGGCTGCAGTCACTATCTGCAGTGATTTCGGAGCCCCCCAAAAATAAAGTCTGTCACTGTTTCCACTGTTTCCCCATCTATATGCCATGAAGCAATGGGTCCTCATGCCCTGATCTTTGTTTTTTGAATGTTGAGTTTTAAGCCAGCTTTTTCACTCTTCTCTTTCACTTTCATTAAGAGGCTCTTTAGTTCCTTTTCTCTTTCTGCCATAAGGTTGGTGTCATCTGTATATCTGAGGTTATTGATATTTCTCCTGGCAATCTTGATTCCAGCTTGTGCTTCATTCAGCCTGGCATTTTGCATGATGTACTCTGCATATGAGCTAAATAAAAAAGGTGACAATATACAGTCTTGACACACTCCTTTCCCAATTTGAACAGTCTGTTGTTCCATATTCGGTTCTAACTGTTGCTTCTTGACCTGTATACAGGTTTCTCAGGAGGTAAGTAAATGTGGTCTGGTATTCACATCTCTTTAAGAATATCCACAGTTTGTTGTGATCTGCACAATCAAAGGCTTTCATGTCGTCAATGAAGCAGAACTAGACATTTTTCTGGAATTCTCTTGCTTTTCCTAGGTCCAGTGGATGTTGGCAATTTGATCTCTGGTTCCTCTGCCTTTTCTAAATTCAGCTTGAACATCTGGAAGTCTCAGTTCATGTACTGTTGAAGCATCACCTGGGGATATTTGAGCATTACCTTGCTAGCATGTGAGATGAGTGCAATTGTGCAGTCATTTGAGCCTTCTTTGGCGTTGCCTTTCTTAGAGATTGGAATGAAAACTGACCTTTTCCAGTCTCTAGCCACTGCTGAGTTTTCCAAATTTGCTGGAGTATTGAGTGCAGTACTTCCAAGGAATCATCTTTTAAGATTTGAAACAGCTAAACTGGAATTCCATCACCTCCACTAGCATAGTGATGCTTCCTAAGGCCCACTTTACTTTGTATTCCAGGATGTCTGGCTCTAGGTGAGTGCTCACACCATCATGATTATCTGGGTCATGAAGATCTTTTTTGTACAGTTCTTCTGTGTATTCTTGCCACGTCTTCTTTATATCTTCTGCTTCTGTTAGGTCCATACCATTTCTGCCCTTTATTGAGCCCATCTTTGCATGAAATGTTCCCTTGGTATCTCTAATTTTCTTGAAGAGATCTCTAGTCTTTCCCATTCTATTATTTCCCTCTATTTCTTTGCACTGATCACTGAGGAAGGCTTTCTTATCTCTCCTTGCTATTCTTTGGAACTCTGCATTCAAATGGGTATATCTTTCCTTTTCCTCTTCTTTTCACAGCTATTTGTAAGGCCTCCTCAGACAGCCATTTTGCTTTTTTGCATTTCTTCTTCTTGGGGATGGTCTTGCTCCCTGTTTTCTATACAATGTCACAAAGCTCCATCCATAGTTCTTTAGGTACTCTGTCTATTAGATCTAGTCCCTTAAATCTATTTGTCACTTCTACTGTATAATCTTAAGGGATTTGATTTAGGTCATACCTGAATGGTCTAGTGGTTTTCCCTACTTTCTTCAATTTAAGTCTAATTGGCAATAAGGAGTTTATGATCTGAGCTGCAGTCAGCTCCCAGTCTTGTTTTTGCTAACTGTATAGAGCTTCTCCATCTTTAACTGCAAAGAATATAATCAATCTGATTTTGGTGTTGGCCATCTGGTGATGTCCATCCTCAGAATCTTCTGTTGTGTTGTTGGAAGAGGGTGGTTGCTATGACCAGTGCATTCTCTTGGCAAAACTCTATTAGCCTTTGCCCTGCTTCATTCTGTACTCCAAAGCCAAATTTGCCTGTCACTCCAGGTGTTTCTTGACTTCCTACTTTTGCATTCCAGTCCCTTATAATGAAAAGGACATCTTTTTTGGATGTTAGTTGTAAAAGGTCTTGTAGGTCTTCATAGAACTGTTCAACTTCAGCTTCTTCAGCATTACTGGTTAGTGCATAGACTTGGATTTCTGTGATATTGAATGGTTTGCCTTGGAAACGAACAGAGATCATTCTGTCATTTTTGAGATTGCATCCAAGTACTGAATTTCAGACTCTTTTGTTGACTATGATGGCGACTCCATTTCTTCTGAGGGATTTCTGCCTGCAGTAGTAGATATAATGGTCATCTGAGTTAAAATCACTCATTCCAGTCCATTTTAGTTTGCTGATCCCTAGAATGTCGACTTTCACTCTTGCCATCTCCTGTTTGACCACTTCCAATTTGCCTTGATTCATGGACCTAAGATTCCAGGTTCCTATGCAATATTGCTCTTTACAGCATCAGACCTTGCTTCTATCACCAGTCCCATCCACAACTGGGTGTTGTTTTTGCTTTGGCTCTGTCCCTTCATTCTTTCTGGAGTTATTTCTCCAGAAAGAGTTATTCTGATAGTCAGTTATTTCTGATCTCCACTAGCATATTAGGCACCTACCGACCTTTCGGTAGGTAAGAGTTCATCTTTCAGTGTCCTCTTTTTGCCTTTTCATACTGGTCATGGGGTTCTCAAGGCAAGAATACTGAAGTGGTTTGCCATTCCCTTCTCCAGTGGACCACATTTTGTCAGAACTCTCCACCATGACCTGTCTGTCTTGGGTGGCCCTACACGACATGGCTTAGTTTCATTGAGTTACACAAGGCTGTGGTCCATATAATAACAATAAACTGTGGAAAATTCTGAAAGAGATGGGAATACCAGACCACCTGACCTGCCTCTTGAGAAACCTATATGCAGGTCAGGAAGCAACAGTTAGAACTGGACATGGGAAAGGTTGTTGTTGAATCACACAAAGATGCCAGGATTCTTGGCCTCCGGAGGAGAAGAATTCAATCTGGGGCCAGAGACGAGGCTTGATCGCTCAGAGCTTTTGTGTAATAAAGTTTTATTAAAGTATAAAGGAGATAGAGAAAGCTTTTGACATAGCATCAGAAGGGGGCAAAAAGAGTACCCCCCTGTTAGTCTTCAGCTGGATGTTATATAGTCACTAGTAGTCTGATAATGAAAGAAAGCAATGTCTTAAAACTCAGAGTGGCACCAGGCTCCTCACCCATAAGATGCATTTTGGGATAATCTTGGCACCAAATGGTTTATCCTGGGCCATAAAATGATTAACTTGAATCTTGAAGAAGGGCAGACCACCATACAAATAGTTTCATTTACATAGATTAGGGGAACAATATCTGAGTATAACATACTGGTTTGTCAAGTAGGTTCTGAGCCAAGAGGGGGAACCGACTTGAAGACAGAGTTTGGGGTAAATGCATAGTACATTAGCATAGCTTAAGACAAACATTTCCATAAGAAAAAGGCATTGGTTATCTCTAGGTTTGAGAATAGTTAATTTCAGGTGAAACCAGGTGTCATTATGGCAACACAGTATTTTAAGAGAAACCTCCTTTTAAATTTGTATAGACAAGGAAAAAATATTGCTAGTTTGTTTCTTTCTGCCGCTTAAGAGAGATAAAAATGTCTGACACTTGCAGGCTATTTCCTCCATTTGGAGACCCCTGGCCTTCCTGCCTGTTACCCTCTCACGTGGAACAACAGACTGGTTCCAAATAGGAAAAGGAGTACGTCAAGGCTGTATATTGTCACCCTGCTTATTTAACTTATATGCAGAGTACATTATGAGAAATGCTGGGCTGGAAGAAGCACAAGCTGGAATCAAGATTGCCAGAAGAAATATCAGTAACCTCAGATATGCAGATGACACCACCCTTATGGCAGAAAGTGAAGAGGAACTAAAAAGCCTCTTGATGAAAGTGAAAGAGGAGAGTGAAAAAGTTGGCTTAAAGCTCAACATTCAGAAAACGAAGATCATGGCATCCGGTCCCATCACTTCATGGGAAATAGATGGGGAAAGAGTGGAAACAGTGTCAGACTTTATTTTGGGGGGCTCCAAAATCACAGCAGATGGTGACTGCAGCCATGAAATTAAAAGACGCTTACTCCTTGGAAGGAAAGTTATGACCAACCTAGATAGCATATTCAAAAGCAGAGACATTACTTTGCCAACAAAGGTCCATCTAGTCAAGGCTATGGTTTTTCCAGTGGTCATGTATGGATGTGAGGATTGGACTGTGAAGAAAGCTAAGCGCCGAAGAATTGATGCTTTTGAACTGTGGTGTTGGAGAAGACTCTTGAGAGTCCCTTGGACTGCAAGGAGATCCAACCAGTCCATTCTAAAGGAGATCAGTCCTGGGTGTTCTTTGGAAGGAATGATGGTAAAGCTGAAACTCCAATACTTTGGCCACCTCATGCAAAGAGTTGACTCATTGGAAAAGACTCTGATGCTGGGAGGGATTGGGGACAGGAGGAGAAGGGGATGACAGAGGATGAGATGGCTAGATGGCATCACCGACTTGATGGACGTGAGTTTGAGTGAACTCCGGGAGTTGGTGATGGACAGGGAGGCCTGGCGTGCTGCAATTCATGGGGTCACAAAGAGTCGGACACGACTCAGTGACTGAACTGAACTGTGGTTCATGTGATCAGATTGGCTAGTTTTCTGTGGTTGTGGTTTCAGTCTGTCTGCATTCTGATGCCCTCTCTCAGCACCTACTATCTTACTGGGGTTTCTGTTACCTTGGACGTGGGATATCTCTTCATGGCTGCTCCAGCAAAACACAGCTGTTGCTCCTTGCCTTGGGCGTGGGGTATCTCCTCTCGGCTGCTTGCCACTCCAGCGCCACTACGTTGTTGCAAATGGCAGAATTCCATTCCTTTTTGGGGGGCTGGGTAATATTCCACTGTAGGTATCGTGTGTGTGTGTGTGTGTGTGTGTGTGTGCGTGCGTGTGTGTGTGTGTATCCTTGTTAAAAGTCTCACTTTGTTCATCTATTCTTTTCCCTGGTTCAGTTACCAGTCTTATTACTAACGGTTCGAACTCTTTTTTCTGGTAAATTATTTATCTCTGTTTCATTAGTTTTTTTTCTTTGTTTGTTTTTTGTTTGGTACAGATTCCTCTGTCTTCTCATTTTGCTTAACTTTCTCTGTCTATGAAATTAGGTGCAACAATTCCCTATTCCTGGTCTTGAATTGATGTCCTATTGTGAGAGTGCCCTTAGGCAGTCCAGGTGTACCCAGTGACTTTGGTGGAATAGCTCAATCAGACATCAGCACTTGTCACATCTTCCCCCAGAATTTGGTGGATACCACCATGGTGGGATGTAGGGCTGGAGATGGCAGGGATAGAATCTAGAGCCAGACTTAAGGAGGGTTGTCTCCTATACTCAGTGGCTGTCACTGCCCTACTGGGGGCAGTGTCAGCTCCCAAGTTGGTTGTGGCTGTTGTAGGTCAGATGCTGTGCTGGTTTTCAAACCAGCTAAGGAGACTTGCCTTGCCAGTGTTAGAACCCAGGCCTGGGGTGCCCAATATGTGGTTCAAACAGCTCGCTCCCAAGGGAAAATGTCCAAGCCCATGCAATCCTCTCCTCTTCTGTGTTCACCACTAGGTGCACAGGTCCAGCCCTGATCACTTCCTTTCCTGCCCTACCTGACTTTATGTGGATCTATCTTTATAACTGTCGACTAAAAAAAGATGCACAACTTGAGTCCTGCGAGTTAAGTTTCATTTGAGGCACAATGAAGACTGCAGCCTGGGAGGCAGCACCTCAGATAGCTCTGAGAAACTGCTCCAAAGGGGCAGTGGGAGGAAAGTCAATATATAAGGTTTTGGTAAAGACAGAGTTCAGTACCATTTGTAGCTTAGTCAGTAAAGAATCTGCCAGCAATGCAGGAGACCCGAGTTTAATCCCCAGATCAGGAAGATCCCCTGGAGAAGGAAATGGCAATCCATTCCAGTATTATTGCCTGGAGAATCCCATGAACAAAGGAGCCTGGCAGGCTACAGTCCATGGGGTCGCAAGAGTTGAGCACGACTTAGCAACTAAACACCAAGCACTCATTTTACAAACGGTTTTCTGATAGTCATGAGGATCTGTTGTCACCATGAAGGGATTTAGTGCTTTTCTAGATGTGGGGAGATACAAATATTGAGATCATAAAATCTGTTCCTAAAGACATATATTAAATTAAAAGACGCTTACTCCTTGGAAGGAAAGTTATGACCAACCTACAGGATGGGGAACACATGTATAATTTTTTTAAATTAAAATTGAAAAAAAAAAAAGCAGAGACATTACTTTGCCAACAAAGGTCCATCTAGTCAAGGCTATGGTTTTTCCTGTGGTCATGTATGGATGTGAGAGTTGGACTCTGAAGAAGGCTGAGTGCCGAAGAATTGATGCTTTTGAACTGTGGTATTGGAGAAGACTCTTGAGAGTCCCTTGGACTGCAAGGAGATCCAACCAGTCCATTCTGAAGGAGATCAGCCCTGGGATTTCTATGGAAGGAATGATGCTAAAGCTGAAACTCCAGTACTTTGGCCACCTCATGCAAAGAGTTGACTCATTGGAAAAGACTCTGATGCTGGGAGGGATTGGAGGCAGGAGGAGAAGGGGATGACAGAGGATGAGATGGCTGGATGGCATCACTGATTCAATGGACGTGAGTCTGAGTGAACTCCGGGAGTTGGTGATGGACAGGGAGGCCTGGCATGCTGTGATTCATGGGGTTGCAAAGAGTCGGACAGGACTGAGCGACTGAACTGACCTGAACTGAAAAGACATCTAACTATCTAAAGACCTGTCCCACCAGTTTCCCTGGAGCACAGCATGCCTCACTCTACCCTGAACTCCCTAAGAGCTTGTTGAAGGTCAACAGCTGCAGCAGCACAGGGTTCAATCTCTGCAGAGGCAGATGGCAAATGACCTTGTTGTTCAGTTGTTGGCGATGCTCTTGGCAAGTGTCAGTTTGTAGTTGACAGAGCCTTGGCTGTACAAGAGTCTTTCTACTGGTCTCCAGTTTGTTTACAAGGAGTATTGCTCTACATGTGGAGGTATTTTTATGTATTTAGAGGAAAGGTGTGCTCAGACTGCTTCTACTCCTCCATCTTGATCTACACTTGTTTGGTCCCTAATTTATATTAATGTCTCTAACCCTGATTTCTTCTGTGAGCTAACAGATATGTGTATTTGGCAATAATAGGCATCTTAAATGTAATGAGCCCCAAATGGAAATACTCTTTTTTTTCACACCACTCACAAAAATTTAACTTCCCATATTGTGGCAGATTAAATGAAAACATAACACAATTTCTCTCAACTTAGGTAGAGATTCAGGCTACTTAATTTCCCTTGATCTGGACTGACTTTCATGGTATGCCATACATGTAGAATATAGAGGAAATAATAATATGAAAATGTTGAATCTCAGTGATAAGAAGCTCTGAAGCCTTTGCTTGGGTTTCCTGGAAGATTTCCTCATGGAGCTTTGAGGTGCCATATAAGAAATTTGACTGTTGCCATGAAAATCACGTGAGAGAAACAGAAAGAGGGGACTAGGTAAACCAAATTCTCCCCAATTTGCACCAGGCATATGAATGAAAGCACATTATTTTCCCAACTAGGCCAGCTGTCATCTCAACTGACAAGCAATCTCAGTAAAGTTGGGAGGCACAGGAGACTCACCACCGGAATCTCACAGCCAAGTTGAATCATGACATCCTAAGATATTGTGAAACAGGTGTTACTTTAAACACTAAGGCTTACACTAGTTTCTTATGCAGTGTTAAACAACATTAAGGCTTGAAAGAGGTTTTGTTGTCACAGAACCTGAGGTCATATGACATTGGCTTTGAGACTGCATAGTGGGGTGAAGTAGAAGGACCATGGTGAGACTTTTAGCAATATCTGGAATGTTCTTATAAGGTGGGGAGGGCCTGTAGGATAGTAAGAAAAATATTTTTAAAAGCGGAAGAAAAGACATTTGCCAGGCAGTGGTGAAATGTTTGTCAATATTGTCACCTGGGATGAAATGGAAAATATAAAGGACACCTAATATACTCCTGGGTTTTGCTGGGAAGATTTCCAGGAAGAATGTTAAAATTTCTATCTAGTGTCTGATAGATAGCTGCCTAAGCTAATGTATATGAAGAAATATGTGAACTATGGAAAGGATTTATTTGATTGATTCTCAAGAAAAAAATTCAGAAAAATAATAAGGATGCCATACCTTCCTACGTTTGAAAATAAGGCTACTTCTCACCCAAATACCTTCCAGAGAAAAGTTTCTCAAGATAAGAAATGGCTTCAAATGAAAGGTCAAATCCAGATTGGAGTGGTAATTTTCTGTGTTAAAATCTCTGAAAGATTTATGACAACACTGCCCCTTTCAGCTATACAGAATTCATTCTAAGAATCTTGATAGCATGGGTCATAGACCCTCTCTTTCTAAAATATAAGACTTTTAAAATCTTAAGGGAACTTTCTCATAGCTGCCTCACAAAGCTCCAGAGGGAGACTTATCTTGAAGAGAATTAAGCAGTAGATTT
The DNA here is from genome assembly GCF_029378745.1 of Bos indicus. Classification (NCBI taxonomy): domain Eukaryota; kingdom Metazoa; phylum Chordata; class Mammalia; order Artiodactyla; family Bovidae; genus Bos; species Bos indicus. Next base: position 45,236,748 of record NC_091774.1, read on the forward strand.
GTTTGACTGAATGAATTATAATTTGATACACTGAAAGCCATCTAAATTTTTTAAAAAACAATTTTCTTGAGATGTAACTCAATACCAACAATTAACCCATTTAAAGTAAACAACAGATTTCAGAATATTCACAGGTATATGCAACCATCACCATGATCAGTTTTGGAGCGGTTTCATCACCTGATAAAGAAATCCTACATCCTTTAGAATTGACCCACATAACCCTTTTCTTGAATCTGAACTGGCTTCAGTGAATTTTTTTTTACACATAGATGACTGTAAATGATGCCCTGAGTCTCCTGGGGCTGGTTCATAGGAAACACAGCAGCTTTTTACTGTCTTGGGACATTTGCTAGAGCCCTAAGCCACCATGTGAAAAATTCAGCTACTCTGATGGTAAGACCATATGGAGAGACTCTTTAAGTAAGACTCATGGAGAAGGAGAGACTTTTTAGCCATTCTTCTAAGGTTCCAACAGAGAAGGCAATGGCAACCCACTCCAGTACTTTTGCTGGAAAATCCCATGGATGGAGGAGCCTGGTAGGCTGCAGTCCATGGGGTCGCTGAGGGTCAGACACGACTGAGCGACTTCACTTTCACTTTTCACTTTCATACATTGGAGAAGGAAATGGCAACCCACCCCAGTGTTCTTGCCTGGAGGATCCCGGGGACGGGGGAGCCTGGTGGGCTTCCGTCTGTGGGATCGCACAAGGTCGGACATGATCGAAGTGACTTAGCAGCAGCAGCTAAGGTTCCAAGCATCTGAGTGAAGCCACTTTGGATTCTTGAGACATGCCCAGGTGCCACCTGAGTATCACTCAGTGACTCTCATTAATGCATGCAGGGCAGGTGAAATGCTGAGCCAAACCCAATGAGAATTCCCGACTCACAATATAATGTAAGATAATAAAATGGGTTTGAGTGACTTGTCAGGCAGCCATGGATAACCAGCATATTACATTACTTCTGCTAATAACTGACAAACCGTTCACATTCACCAAATAATCTGAGCCCCCAAATTACAGAGGTTTCTTTAGAAGACTATTAGAACATTAGAACTGTCAAAGAGCCGTTTAATGTCTTCCCATTCCTTGTAGAGTGAAACTCAAGCACTTCTCCATGGCCAGTGAAGCAGCCTGTGATTGAACCCTTTCTGTGTAGCTCTCCTCCTTGTTTACCATGAGAGTCTCAGAATCTTTGCACAAGCTGTTTTCTGTCTAGCAGCTTTGGTCTTTATTATCTTTCAACATTCTACTCAACTATCACTTGCTCCAGTGGCCTTCCCTGTCATACTATCACTAGGAGTCACCACTCATACCAGCAGAGTTACCTTTTATAAGTCCTATCAACTCAACTGATTTGTATCATCCTGACACTCATATGTTCTGCATTTATAATATTTATTCCCTAGTGTCTCCCCGACTAAAATCTAAGCTACATGAGAATTCTGTTCTATTACACCTTATATCTCTATCAATTTATTAAGACATCTGCAGTGTTTAGTTTCTAGAATATTATCAGGGCTCAACAAATATTTTTGAAATGAATGAATAACTATCCCATATTTACATGTAAAATAACCAAAAGGCCTTGACTAAATGTTCCTCTTGTATTTGGAGATCACAATGGGAGGGAATTGTCAATGTTTGAGGCTGCCTCCTCTTTTCCCAAGAATTACTCATAAATATGTCCAGAGATGGGCTTCCTAGGTGGCGCAAGTGGTAAAGAATCTGCCTGCCAATGCAGGAGAGGTAAGAGATGTGAGTTGGATCCCTAGGTTGGGAAGATCCCCTGGAGAAAGAAATGGCAACCCACTCCAGTATTCTTGACTGGGAAACCCCATGCAGAGGGAAGCCTGGGGCTATAGTCCATGGGGTCACAAAGTGTCAGACATGGCAGAAGTGACTTAGCACACACATGCGAAGAGATAAATATATAAATCTTAACAGATCTAAAAATTATTGTTTGTCACATAATTCCCAACTAGCAATGCTCATATGATACCTGAGGTAAAATACAGACACTCTGACCACTGAGATATGGGTACAAAATGTCCAGAGGGAAGCTAGTCATGTATGCAGGGCTTCAAAGTTCACATAATTAAAGCTCTGGTCATACTAGTCAGTATGTACTTAGGATTTTTACAGGACAATTACAACTGCAATTTATTAAAAATCCAATATTCTACTAATAGAAGAGATTCAAAAGAGACTCAAAGCAAGTGATAATTCTGACTCCTAGCTCAATTAAACCTGATGCCTGGAAGAGTGAAGCCATATGTTGCTGAGACCAAAGATTAAATGGAAGCCTGTAAACCTGAATAGCCTCACCCTGGGGGACCTTTTCGTATGTTATGATAATGAGCTGAATAATTATTAATGACCAAATGGAATTCTAACAGTGTGCCAGTATCTTCATTCTTTATGGTCATTTGCTATGAGTGGTCCATAGCCACATACCAGGTAGTTGACTGTGACATAATAGAAATAAATCTTTGGTCTCTACCCCCAGTTCCTTACATAGGGCTCTAAAACTCTTGCAGTTTCTTGAATGAAAAGGGTGCTAGAAGTATCTTTTGTTCAAATATTTGTTCTCTAAACCCGGTTCCTGACACAGGGCTCCTGAATCCCTTGGAAACTCCTAGGTGATAGGAGTATTTTTGTTGGAATGAGAAGATTCTCGGTGGGATTTTGGTATAGCTTCTGGATGAGAGGGTTCAGGATGGGGAACACATGTACACCCATGGCTGATTCATGTCAATGTATGGCAAAAACCACTACAATATTGCAAAGTAATTAGCCTCCAATTTAAATAAATTTAAAAAAAAAAAGGACTAGTCACCAAAAAGATCAAACCATGATTACAGACTTGGGACTTTGCATTCACACATGTTTCTGCAGTGAGGTTGGAGAGGCTGGAGACTTTTTACATAGCCTCCATAAAACTCCTAAACTATGGGGTGGAAAGCTTACAAACTGACAACAGATTCATGTGCTAGAAGGGTTATACACTCCAGATTATACACTTCAGCTTCCTGGTGATAGAAACTCCTGCCCTGGAGACCCTTCCAGACCTGGTGCTGTGTGTCTCTCCATCTGGCTGTTAATTTGTTCTTTATAATATATTTTATGTTAAACTGGTAAATGTAAGCAAATGCTTCAGAGAATTTTGTTGAGTCATTCTAGCAAACTCTCAAACCTGGAAGAGGCCTGTGGGAATCCTTGACTTGTAGCCAAGTTGGATGGAAATGTGGATACCTTGGGGACCCATTACTTGCGACTGGTGTTAGAACGGAGGGCAGAGTTGTGGAACTGAGTCTTAAACCTGTGAAATCTGACTGTACCTCCAGGGAGTTAGTGTCAGAATTGAATGAAAGAATAGAATATCAATTTGATGTCTGGATATTTAGAACATACTGGTATTCCGGTTGGTTGATATGGGGGAAAAAATACCACAAATTTGGTGTCAGATGTGTTGTGGTTAGAGAATGTTTTTCTTTATCCATTATTGGATCATTTCATGTTTTAATTTATTCTTGTTTCATTTAATCATTGTGTTCCCACCTAAAATTTGCCAGAATATCACAGATAATCTACATTTTAACTTAGCAATGTATTATAAATAATATCCCGTTTTGTTTCTTACTATGTCTCCCAATCCTCACTTGTTTCACCCCATTACACTGAGTCAAGGACTTTTATAATCTAAGTCTTGCTTTCAAATGCTCTAAAAAGTTGTCTCTGTATTTACATTGAATTGGGAGTTCCTGAATTCCAGAAAAAAATGAGGGTAGATTATTATGTAAGAAATACATTTACTACACTCTTTGGCAGCACTTCTTAATTAAGTTTTTTATAAATCTGGATTATGGAACTCTGAATGTTATCACATTAGTTCGAATGTTAATTCAGATATGCTTTTTAGCTTCTACAACTAAGGGAAACTACATTATGCCAAGTGGGAATATTTGTTTGTAGTATGTGCTTAAATATAGTTAGACTTCCAGTCAAATCATGTAATTGTCATGTCTAGACCTCATTTTTTATAGATGTAAACCAATCCAGTTTTCCCATTCTCATACTTGTTTTTGGAGTCCTCACAACCTAGACTTACTGAAAGCAGAGTTTTTTCAGAAGGCTGATGAAAAGAAACATCTTAGGATTTCTTATCTTGCTCAAATCCTCTAGATCAGTAACAGTGCTGAAGTCCTTGAACTGATAATGTTTTACAGAGTAGATCAAGTACATGGAATGAGAGGACTTGATTCCAAGTGAATCAGAGACTCGGGTCCTTATCTCTCAAACTGTTGAATCCCTCTGAGACTTGGTAGTCTCATCTGTAAATTGGGGTAATTTTTAAATAAGCAGCATCATGATATTGCTGTGAAAATTAAATGATGAAGCATGGTGGTTTAAACTCAGACTTTCTAGATTCAAAGACTGAAAAACTTCCTAGCTGTATCATTCTGGGCAATCTATTTAATATCTCTGTATCAGATAATTTATTTATAAAATAGAAATAAGAACTACTAATGTAGGATTTTTACAAGAAATAACCCAGCTAATATACCAATGTACTTAGAATAGGGCCGGGCATATTATAAGTAGAAATCATTAAAGAAAAAGTTCTAGGCATCTGCAAGTGTTAACATGTAATAGTGAAAGTAATTACTGTCATTTTTACTGATTTCAAGATGTCTCCCAACTGGTTTATAAGTGTATATAAGTGAGAATTAAAAGTATTATGATTAAATTTAATCAATCAGTTAAGCAGTATTTGGTGGGTGGGCTTCTCTGGTGGCTCAGATGGTAAAGAAACTGCCTGCAATGCAAGAGACTCTGATTCAATCCCTGGGTCAGGAAGATCCCCTGGAGGATGAAATGGCTAGCCACTCCAGCATTCTTGCTTGGAGAATTCCATGAACAGAGGAACCTGGCAGGCTATAGTTGATGGGGTTGCAAAGAGTCGAATACAACAGAGCGAATAACACACAGACACACACAAATGTAATGCTGATGAACGAGCATCTGAAATGTTGGGAATGGATCCTAAGAATATATTCTTAGAATTACCTTTCTCAGGGCCTCCTTTACGTCTCTGTTCCTCAGACTGTAGATGAGGGGGTTCAACATGGGGATCAACACTGTGTAGAACACAGACAGCACTTTGTTCTGGTCAATTGAGTAGCTGGATTTGGGCATCACATAAATAAAGGTAATTGTTCCATAGTAGAGAGTGACTGCAGTGAGGTGAGAGGTGCAGGTGGAGAAGGCCTTGTGTCTCCCTTCAGTGGAGCGTATCTTCAGGATGGTGTTGAGGATGCAGATGTAAGAGAGAGCTATGACAGACACTGTGACCACAATGATGGAGCCAGAAGAGATGGAAGGGATAATTTCAATGATGGAGACATCTGAGCAGGAAAGTTTCAACAGAGGGGAGAAGTCACAGAAAAAGTCATTTATATGATTTGGTCCACAGAAAGACAGAGTCAATAAACAACTAGTAAATGTCCAAGCATTGACACATCCACCCACATAGGAAGCCCCTACCAAGAGGACACAGACTCTGGGGGACATACGGGTGGAATAGAGCAGGGGCAAGCAGATGGCCACATAGCAGTCATAGGCCATGGCGGCCAGCAGGAAGCACTCAGCTGTCCCAAATGTGATCACAGAACAAAGCTGGGCTTCACAGCCAGCAACTGGGAGGGCCAATCTACGTTTCAGGAATCCTATAATCATCATAGGTGTGATGGATGTGGAAAACAGGGTGTCTACAAAAGCCAAGTGACTGAGGAAGAGGTACATGGGAGTCTGAAGCTGGGAACAGCTTCTTATCAGAATAATTATGCTGATATTGCCTACTAAGGTGACAACATAGATACCTAGAAATACTACAAAGAAGATGACACAAAGTGTAGGATCCTCTGTTAACCCCAAAAGGATGAACTCTGTCACACTGGTGTGGTTTCCAGCCTCCATCTCCTCTGGGAATTGTTCCTGTTGAGGGTAATTTGAAAATTCATTAAAAAATGTTTTTATTCTATACATTCTTATTTTTTCTTGGTTATTCATTACACTTATTCACAATGATTTCTCCCTCTGCCTAGCTGTAAATATGGTGCTGAACAGGATTTTTTTTTTGGGGGGGGGGAGCTCTTTTTTTCACAAAAGAAGAATGATTCAATCTCACTTTCTGGGACCTCATTATATTCTTTTATTTGTCTGATGTTTATAATATCTTTCCAACCTTATTTCTAGAAATATCTGTCTCACAAGATCCAGTTATATAAGTTCAGTTATCTTGGAAGTCTCCAGCTAGAAATCCCACAAATACCTTAAACTCAGCCTTCTCCAGACCAAACTCACCGTTTCGTTAGACCACTCCTATGTCCTGCGTTTGTGGGATGATACTACAATCCACCCAATCTCTCATGTCTGAAACACGGAAGTGACCCTAGCCGCCTTCTTCTCACTGTACCACATCTAATAAAATCCTATTGATACTATCTACAATTTAGCTCTCCATTTTATTTATCCATTCCCATATTTGCACTGCTAGTATCCCTAATCATTTTAGGCCCTGTTCATTTGTCTCTTTTATTGTATTTATCTGTTTGCCTCCCTGTCTTCATTCTTGTGCCTTTATAATTCACAGTACATCTGCCAAAGTGATCTCTTACTGAAGTAAAAGGTAATGTGAAAGGGATTCCTCCAAGTCTTTCATACTTTCTTTGGCCTCCAAGATGAAACCTACCCTCCTTAGCACAGCACAGTGTATGCTTTCTGATGTATCCCCTGCATATGACTCTTTGCTTGTCTCTCAGGATGTTTCCATCCAACACTTGCACTGATTCAACCTTCCTGAACACTTTAGAGTCCCCTTAGTGCACTCTACCCTTTCTGACCTTTAATCCTTGTACTCTCACTTGGATGGTCCCCAACTTCCCACCATCATTATCCTGGGTGACTTCTACTCATCCTGCAAGTTCATTTCTCTACAAAATCTGCTCTGACATCTAAGGTGTAATCAGAAAAATTTCCTTTGGGTGGACATCATGCTTTGAAGATGTCTAGATTGCCATTCTTTGTACTGGGTTATGGGATTTTGTTTTGTTTGGTTTTTGCTTGTTTATATTTTATTCTTCTCAATTAATACATAGTCATCTCAAAATGGTGTGTATCCCTGCATCACAAATAACTAGTGTGTGGGAGTAAAATGTGCTGAAGAGAACATGTTAAGTGAATTTAGGCATGATTTGTATAATGAATATGCCAGATGGAATATATGGCCCAACTCCTTAGTACAATATTCATGGAGCTTCATATTCTACCCCTAACTACTTTTTGAAACATATATCCGTACACACTTCTTTACCACTTTTGTACTTTTAAGAGTCACATTAACCCAACCATGAAATGTTCTATTTAGTGTTATTGTTTCTCATTTTCATAGAAAGATAATTTTCTGCTAACATTATTGCAGTTCTTAAGATTTGAAACATTTACCATAAAGATAAATATAAGTATAAAATATATTCACCATTCTTAATGTCTTACTTTAGAATATGAAAGCCTTTATTGTTTCCAGTGGTGGGATTTTGACAGAATGAATTGTGAGGTATTATGAACCAATAGCTGAGCATCTTCAATTCATTAAACAATGTGTTCTTTTTGATTCATCTTCTGTAAGTGCACTTAAATTACCCTAGTGAGAGTCAAGCTTACTTCAAGGTATGTTGGCTCAATCATGAAAAATCTGTTTTTGGTTTTTCACTTGATTCTCTATGTGGTTGGCACAAATCATCTCCTTTCAATATCAAAACACTAATACTTGAATATGGGCTTCCCTGGTAGCTCAGTTGGTAAAGAATCCACCAGCAATGTAGGAGACCCTGGATAGATTACCGGAGAAGGGATAGGCTACCTACTCCAGTATTCTTGGGCTTCCCTGGTGGCTCAGATTGTAAATAATCTGCCTGCAGTGCAGGAGACCTGGATTCGATCCCTGGGTTGGGAAGATACCCTGGAAGCTGGCATGGCTACCCACTCCTGTATTCTTGCTTGGAGAATCCTCATGGACAGAAGAGCTTGGTGGGCTATAGTCCATGCAATTGCCAAGAGTCAAAGAGTCAGACAACAACTGAGCAACTAAGCAGAGCATGCCTTAATTGCCTCCCCTTTTGAAAAATTAACATTCACAAATCCCTTTCCCATTCATTCCATGGTATACTTTCAGATCCCCCACGGTTCTGCTCTTAGCCTCTGAACATACGCTTATCTGAGGACTCAGCCAAGCACTGAGCAGCATGTGTGCTCTTTGCCTTCTGACTCAAGAAGAGTTAAGGGGGGCCAATCCTGCATTCACTGTGCACACAGTGTGAGCTTCAATCTTGCTGACAGCAGTCATGGAGACTGGAGATGGAAAACTCAGATCCTCCCAGTGACCAGATATTGTAACTTGCACATGATACTTAACTCTCTGACTCCTTGTTTCATTTTAAAATGGGAATAATTGTCCTTATAATGCAGCTTTGTTGTGAGATTAAAAGAAATGATATCTACAAAGTACTCAAAGGTGTTTGATCATATATCAGAGCTAAATAATTATTTTTCATTAAGTAAAAATGATGTGTTGGTAGGTTTTCAATTATTTAATTTTTGATGAGAAGTGTAATGATTCATAACTAATTCTTGCCCTCCCTGTCCTCTCTGCTGGCTACTTAGGGTTCTTTCTATAAACATCCTATTGATGCTTCTCCAGCTGGCTCAGGGGTTCTGAAGCTCAAATATCCCTTCCTTCAATGCATTGGTCACTTTGATGATAGAGAGAAAGCGTAGCCCCCTATGCTCTGTGCCTCATCCAACCTGAATATAAGTTGATTTCTTCTTGATTTCATTATCATAGCTGCAGTAATAGAAGCTTAGCAGTGGCTCTGACTTCTGCAGACCATCCACACTTCTCTGGGGTCTCTTGGGCAGCTTGCTTTGGGTGTTCAGGATGACCATTCTGCAGTGCAAGTTTTGCTGAGGCCAGAGTTTCAACAGGACTCAAGAGCTAAAGTTGTTGACAGAGTTTCTTTTATTTTTAATTTCTCATTGAATGAATACAAGTTTAATAAAATCCATGACTATTGCACTCACCTTTCAGAGCCAGAATCGCTGATACTGATTCCAAAGAGAATGTAGTAAAGCAAATGTTTTCCACTACATTTACAAGTAGTTGTGCACTGAATACCCAACAGTGAAAACCACTGAATCCTCCCCGTCTATCAAGAACATGAGGGTGGGTGTCTGTGTGTGTGTGCTGGGAGGAAAGTGAAGGCTGTAATAGAATGTGATGGATCCCCTTGGGCATTATTACTTGCCCCTGTGAGATAAAGTTTCCTAGGTCTGTTCTCCAGAAGGGACTTGTGGTATGTGTCTCATTAAGGTGGCATAAGTAGAAAGTCCAGTTCCTAACAAAAGGGATACTTCTGAGGATCCTGATGGAAGCTTTGTTCAGAAACTTGGAGAAAAAACTGTTGAAATACAAATTTGGTGGGAGATCAGTACAAGAGTCAATGCCACCAGGGCTCTAATTACATCTCTGTGGACAAAAGTTCCTTTAATTGAGGGCTTCAGGTAGTGGGGAAAGTCACAGAGTAATAAGAGTAAGTACACAGAAAAAAAGCACAGTCCGGTATTACTCAAAGCGTAGTGCCTGGACCGGTGCTGGCTGGCAAACTGTTTACTGTCCGTCCAGGACCAAATAACAGTGGGAGTTGTGGGGAATCATTTATATCCTTTATAGCAATTTGAGAAAGTAATTTTGTGTGTTGACTCCAGTAATCTGAAAACTGGGTTTATACATTTATATTTTGGTTTTTCTTACTAAATTTTTTTAATAGACCTCATTTTATTATCTTCCTAAAAATATTCACCCATGGATGCTTGGGAAAAAAGGGATCCTTCATTTAAATGGTTTAAGAAATACTAGGTGTGGTTTTGTAGCCAAGAAGCCTGCATTCAGTTTGAGGTATATAAATTCAATAAAATTGTTTAACTTCTTTGAGACTCAGTTTTATGATTAGCGTGATTAGGAACTTGTACTTTATAGGCTTGTGTGATTTAAAAGAGAAATAAACTAGAAAAGTTATTTGAAGTTATTGGTGTGTCTCAAATATATGACAAATGGAACAAAGTTCCTGGATGTGTTGGCTATGATGAGTCACACTCACTCAAGTCGGGAGGAGCCTGTTACCTTTTGCAAATTATTGTGTTGGGCTTCCCTGGAGGCTCACACAGTAAAGAATCCACCTGCAATGGAGGAGACCCTGGTTTGATCCTTGCATTGGGAAGATTCCCTGGAGGAGAGCATGGCAACCCACTCCAGTATTCTTGCCTGGAGAATCCCCATGGACAGAGGAGCCTGGAGGGCTATAGTCCATGGTTTCTCAAAGAGCGGGCACGACCGAGGAACACAGCACAGCACACACATCCTCAGTCCCAGATGCGTCCTCCTTTGAGATTCATGACTTTCCAGCTATGGTACTTCCATGCTGCTCCTCAACCCTCGAAGACTTTATCACCTGCATGACCATTTTCCTCTCCATTTCTGTCTTTGTCATGAGCGAAGGCAACTTCTAACCATTAAACTAGCTCAACTGACCACTTAACCTCAAATTTCCTTTACTTTTTTGACTTCAATAACTTTTGTTTATCCACACTTTACTTAGGAAAACTTTAATCATATTCATACTTGAAATCTCATTAATTTGCAGCTCTATTCCACCACTAAAATAAAAATATGTACTACTATGTTGTCAAAGCTTAATCAGCCAAAGGCCACCAGAAATAACCTATAGTCCAACAAAATCAAGATTGTTGGGTCAGTGTAGTGAGGGAGGGCTCTGCAGAGAAGTGTCACATATCTCTCAACAATCGAGAGAAGGTACAGGAGCTTTGAAGGGTTTGGCTTCTTATTTAAGTATATTGAAGAAGAGCAAGAGGTTCTGGATTCAGTTCTGAGAGTTTGCTGTTACTGGAGGAGGGATTGGATGCTGTCACATAATGATAACAATTTAGTAGTTGGGTATCTCGAGTAATAGAAATAACATTTCAGGCTTGGGTACACCATACTAAGAAAGCAATAGTCACTGAAAAATTAGATCATTTTGGTATTTTTATAGTTGCTGCATAAAGTTGGGAGAAACATTTTCTACTAACTTTGTTGGTAGGTTATTCTGTGTCTCTCCTCTCAGCCTGAAGATTGATGGATTTTTTTTGTTTTTCAATCCCAGAAAGTTTTGTTTTTCTGGAAAATACTCATTTCTTATCATTTACTGATATAAAATTGTTCATACTATGTATTATTTTAACTACCTTAATATCTACAGAGTGAGTAGTTATGCCCTCTTTTGTGTGTCTTATTTGGTTAATTAATATTTTTGCCTTTTCCTTCATTATTCCTATGTGTTTTAATCTTTTCAATGAATGAAAATATAGATTTATTTTACTCTGGGTCAGTTTTGTTTTTAGTTCCTTTATGCTCTTTCAATTCTTATACTTGAAACTTTTATAGTTTCTTTTCAAGTTTCCTGAAATGCAAGCTATAATTTTGTTTTCAGCCTTTCCTTGAGATTAGTTTCCAAACCTTTATTTTGAGTTTGGACCATATTTCTATAGTTTTGTTTGTTTTATTATGTGACAGCAATTTCAAATGATGTTGTGGATATTGTGAAGGACAGGTTTTAGAGTGTCTGGACTGTGTTCTAATCTTCTCAGTAATAGTCACTGTATTAGTGTACTACCATTTATTTACCTATTCATTCAATAATGGACATTTGAGGATTTTCTAGGTTTTGACAGTTATGAATAAAATTTCTATAAATATCTCTATATGAGTCTTTGGAAATGCATTTTCATTTCTGTTGCATAAATACTTAGGGTTGTAACTGCTTGGTGTTATGGTTAGCGCATATTTATAAGAAACTGCAAAACATTTTTTTCAGAATGGCTGTACCATTTTTGCATTCCTTCCAGCATTGTATCAAGTTCTGTTTGCTCTGAGTCCTTTTCAGCACTTGGTATACTCAGTTGAAAAGAAAAGCTATTCTAATATGTGTGTAGCCTTAAGTCTTTTATTTTAATTTGCATTTCTCAATATGCCAGCAAATTTGGAAAACTCAGCAGTGGCCACAGGACTGGAAAAGGTCAGTTTTCATTCCAATCCCAAAGAAAGGCAATGCCAAAGAATGCTCAAACTACTGCACAATTGCACTCATCTCACACGCTAGTAAAATAATGCTCACAATTCTCCAAGCCAGGCTTCAGCAATATGGAACCGTTAACTTCCTGACGTTCAAGCTGGTTTTAGAAAAGGCAGAGGAACTAGAGATCAAATTGCCAACATCCGCTGGATCATGGAAAAAGCAAGGGAGTTCCAGAAAAACATCTATTTCTGCTTTATTGACTATGCCAAAGCCTTTGACTGTGTGGATCACAGTAAATTGTGGAAAATTCTTCAAGAGATGGGAATACCAGACCACCTGACCTGCCTCTTGAGAAATTTGTATGCAAGTCAGGAAGCAACAGTTAGAACTGGACATGGAACAACAGACTGGTTCCAAATAGGAAAAGGAGTTCGTCAAGGCTGTATATTGTCACCCTATTTATTTAACTTATATGCAGAGTACATCATGAGAAACGCTGGGCTGGAAGAAACACAAGCTGGAATCATGATTGCCAGGAGAAATACCAATAACCTCAGATATGCAGATAACACCACCCTTATGGCAGAAAGTGAAGAGGAACTCAAGAGCCTCTTGATGAAAGTGAAAGTGGAGAGTGAAAAAGTTGGCTTAAAGCTCAGCATTCAGAAAACGAAGATTATGGCATCCGGTCCCACCACTTCATGGGAAATAGATGGAGAAACAGTGGAAACAGTGTCAGACTTTGTTTTTCTGGGCTCCAAAATCACTACAGATGGTGACTGCAGCCATGAAATTAAAAAATGCTTACTCCTTGGAAGGAAAGTTATGACCAACCTAGATAGCATATTCAAAAGCAGAGACATTACTTTGCCAACAAAGGTTCGTCTAGTCAAGGCTATGGTTTTTCCTGTGGTCATGTATGGATGTGAGAGTTGGACTGTGAAGAAGGCTGAGTGCCGAAGAATTGATGCTTTTGAACTGTGGTGTGGGAGAAGACTCTTGAGAGTCCCTTGGACTGCAAGGAGATCCAACCAGTCCATTCTGAAGATCAGCCCTGGGATTTCTTTGGAAGGAATGATGCTAAAGCTGAAACTCCAATACTTTGGCCACCTCATGCGAAGAGTTGACTCATTGGAAAAGACCCTGATGCTGGGAGGGATTGGGGGCAGGAGGAGAAGGGGACGACAGAGGATGAGATGGCTGGATGGCATCACCGACTCGATGGACGTGAGTCTAGGTGAACTCCGGGAGTTGGTGATGGACTGGGAGGCCTGGCGTGCTGCAATTCAGGGAGTCGCAAAGAGTCGGACACAACTGGATGAATGAACTGAACTGAACTGACTGAAAATCGTTTTCCTCTTCAAAATTTGTTTTAGGTACTCCAAGTTCGTCTATTTTCCATAGAAATTTTTAAATGTTTATCAACTTACACACACACACACACACACACACACACAAAACCCAGTAAAATTTTTATTGCTATTGCATTGAATTTATAGTTCATTTTAGGGAGAAATGACACCTTAATATTTGGTGCTTTTATAAATGATAATAATTTAAAATTTTATTTATTATTTTTTGGCCTCTCCCTGTGGCTTGCAGGGATCTTAGTTCCCTGACCAGGATTTGAACCTGGGCCATGGCAGTGAAAGCACTGAGCCCTAACCACTGAACCATAAGGAAACTCCTTAAAATTTATTTTTAATTTTCAGTTGCTTAGTGTCAGTATACAGTTGATTTTTTAAATATTGACCTTGTATGAAGTAAATTTATTAAATATAATTATAGTCAGTATTTAAAAATTAATTTTTTGAATTCTCTACAATCATTTGCAAATGAAAAAGACTTTTAAAAGGAAATGATACAAATGAACTTATACAACAGAGATTCACAGACTGAGAAAACAAACTCATGGTTGCCAGGGGGTGGGGTGGTGGGGTTGTGGGGGTGGGGAGGGATAGTTAAGGATTTTTAGAAGGTAATGTATACACTGCTTTATTTAAAATGGATAACCAACGGACACGACTGAGCTACTTCACTTTCACTTTTCACTTTCATGCATTGGAGAAGGAAATGGCAACCCACTCCAGTGTTCTTGCCTGGAGAATCCCAGGGATGGGGGAGCCTGGTGGGCTGCCGTCTATGGGGTCGCACAGAGTCGGACACGACTGAAGTGACTTAGCAGCAGTAGCAACCAACAAAAACATATTGTATAGCACATGGAACTTTGCTCAATGTCATGTGCCAGCCTGGATAAGAGGTGGATTTGGGGGAGAATGGATACTTGTATATGTATGGCTGAGTCCCTTCACTGTTCACCTGAAACTATCACAACATTGTAGTAATCAGTTATACCCAAATACAAAACATTTTTGGTGTTAAAAAAAAAATCAACAGCATAGAACAGAAAATTCAGAAACCGGTTCACACAAGTATAGCCAACTAACTTCAAACAAAATTACAATTCAGTGGAGATAAGATAGTTCAATGGAGAAAAGATAGTTTTTTAATAAATAGTGTCTCAATAATTGGAATAATTAGAATTTCATAGGCAAAACCAAACAAACCTCAACCTAAATTTCACCTTATACAAAAATACAGTCAAGATGGATATGGACCAAAATGTGAAATGTAAGATTTTCAGAAGAAAGCATAGAGTTACTCATGATCAGGGTTATGCAAAAAGTTCTTGACACCAAAAGTCCAATAAACATATCAAAAAATTGATAAGTTGGAAATATCAAAATGCAAGTTAAAAGCGTAAATAGATACCATTTAGAGAAAACTAATAATATCAAATGTTGGCAAGATTGTGAACCAATTTGACTCTCAACATTGCAAATGGGAATATAAAACAGTACAATCACTTTGAAAATAGTTTGAAAATTCTAAAAGCAAAAGCATATCTCCTAGAAATTCCACTCTTAAGTGTTTACCTAAAATAAATGAAAAATAATGTCCACACAGAAATGATTCAAATGTTCATATCAACATCATTCACAGTAGTCCCAACTGGAAACAATTCCCACCAACTGGAGAGTAGATTTAGAAAAGTGGTATATCTATACAATGAAATACTACTTTACAATAAAAAGCAAAACTGTGGATATATAAATTATTAATGTATTTGTATATATCAAAATAATTATGATTATGATTAAATAATCATAAAATAATTATAAAGTTATAAAAATAATTATGATTAGACAAAGAAATCTCTATATACTGTATAAGAAATAATATAGTGTATATGTATAAGAAATCCATAGTGTATATACTATATACGCCTCATCTTACAAATTTACAGAAAAAAGAAACTGATTTATATTGTCAGAAAACAAATCATTAGTTGTCTCTAATTAGTTGTCTCACCTAAACAAATCATTAGGTGTACAGAGAAAATGCATTGCCGTGGGGCAGAAGGAATCATTGAGAGATAACTGAAACGCTTTTTTGTTTGACTGTGGTTCCGGTTTAATGATTAAATGGGTAAATATTATTAAATCATCCATTTTAAATGGATTTGCTTATTTTACTGAAGGTTATTATACTTTAGAAAATATTTTTTAAAAAAGCCTACAGTTTGGATATATAGAATCTTTATTGTGTGATGACATTGTTCTTCATATTGACTAGTGTGTTGGTTACGTGGGTGTACACATTTGTCAGAACTCTCCAAACATATACCTAGGTTTATGCATTTTGCTATATATAGGTATCCTTCAATGAATAAAGTAACAAAAAATTAAAAATTCCCCTTTTGTCATTTTAATGGGGTTTAAGAGGGTTATAAAATTGGATGCTTGTATTTATTTCATCTTTACCCAGAAGTCCCTGATTCCATATGAGTTTTAGAATTAATTTTTGTGTTCTCTAAAAAAAAAAAAATCCATTTGGAATTTTATTTAGGATTGCATGCGTGTTAGAGATTAATATAAGTAGAATTGACAACTTTGTTAAGTTTCTCAACCCAGATCATAATATGTATTATTTTTGGTGCTTTTTGATTCTTGCATTGTGCTTCTACTGATGCATAGAGAATGATCAATTAGCAGCTTAAACCACACATACATACTATACACACATATCTTTCATTTTTAATGTATTTTACTACATCATATACATCAAAACTAAATCTTAGAATTTTTTCCTCCGGCTTATAATTTTTCCTTTAGCTTTTTATTGTGGCTTAGGTCTGTGGACAACATATCTTTCCAGGGTGGTTTGTCTGAAGATATTTTAATTGTTTCTTTATTTTTAAAAGGTAGTTTTATAATTATAAAATTTTTTGTTGAAAGTTTATTTTCCCTTTTACAGCTTTGAATATTTCATTCAAATAGATTTTGACCTCCATGGCTTTTTTTTTTTTTTTTTTTTTCTGATTAGAAATCAGGCATTAATTATATTAGAAAGAAAGTGAAAATGTTAGTTGCTCAGTCAGGTCTGATTCTTTGCAACCCCATGGGCTATAGACTGACAGGTTCCTAAGTCCATGGAATTCTCCAGGCAAGAATACTGGAGTGGGTCGCCATTCCCTTCTCCAGGGGATCTTCCCAACCCAGGGATCCAACCCAGGCCTTTGCATTGCAGACAGATTCTTTACCATCTGAACCACCAGGAAAGCCCAATTATATCAGAGTTCCCTGCATATAATGTCATCACATATGTTTTCCTCTTGCTGCTTTCAAGATTCACTTTGGTTTTCAGTACTCTGCTATTATGTTCACAACTATGAGACTAAGTGTGTGTGTGAGTATGTATATGTATGTATCTTTTTTGGGATTCACTATGCTTTGGGATTTTTAGGTAAGTTTTTTTTTTTTAAACCAGATTTGGGACATTTCAACCCTTAATCCTTAAATTATTCTATGGCTTTTTTTTCCTTTCCTCTTCTCTGGGATTTTTTTCTCCTTCCCTGGTGGCTCAGACGGTAAAGTGTCTGACTGTAATGTGGGAGACCTGGGTTCAATCCCTGGGTCAGGAATATCCCCCGGAGGAAGAAATGGCAACCCACTCCAGTACTCTTGCCTGGAGAATTCTACGGACAGAGGAGCCTGATGGGCTACAGTCCATGGGGTCGCAAAGAGTCGGACACGACTGAGCGGCTTCACTTTCACTTTCTCTGGAATTTTTTTCTCCTTAGATACTTTATTATTTTATGTTATAATTTTTTTAAATTTTCGTTTCTAATTGCTTGTTACTGGTATTTAGAGAAATAATTGGTTTTGTCTCCATTTTGCTGCTGCTGCTGCTGCTGCCGCTAAGTCACTTCAGTCGTGTCCGACTCTGGGCGACCCCATAGACGGCAGCCCACCAGGCTCCTCTGTCCCTGGGATTCTCTAGGTAGTATAGTCATCTTCACAATATTGATTCCTCCTACCCAGGAACATGAAGTATCTCTCATCTGTTTATGTCATCTTTGATTTCTTTCACCAGTTTCATAATTTTCCATATACAGGTCTTTTGTCCCTTTAGGTAGGTTTATTGCTAGATATTTTATCTTTTTGTTACAATGATAAATGGGATTGATTCCTTAATTTCTCTTTATGATTTTTCATTGTTAGTATACAGGAATGCACGTGATTTCTGTGTATTGACCTTACATCCTGTAACTTTGCTGAACTCACTGATCAGCTCTAGTAATTTTCTGATAGTTTCTTTAGGGTTTTCTATGTATGGTATCATGCCATCTGCACACAGTGAGAGTTTTACTTATTCTTTTCTGATCTGGATTCCTTTTATTTCCTTTTCTTCTCTAATTGCCATAACTAGGACTTCCAAAACTATGTTGAATAATAGTGGTGAGAGTGGACATCCTTGTCTTGTTCCTGATCTTAGAGGGAATGTTTTTTAGCTTCTAATCATGGAGAATAATGTTTGCTGTTGGCTTTTCATGTATGGCCTTTACTATATTGAGGTAGCTTCCTTCTATACCCATTTTTTGAAACATTTTTATCATAAATGGGTGCTGAATTTTGTTGAAGCCTTTTTGTACATGTATTGAGATGATCATATGGTTTTTATCTTTCAATTTGTTAATATGGTATATCATATTGATTGATTTGTTTATATTGGTATATACCAATATAAACCCAACTTAATCATGGTGTATGAGATTTCTAATGTGTTGTTGAATTCTGTTTGCTAGAATTTTGTTGAGGATTTCTGCATCTATGTTAATCAGGGATATTGACCTGTAATTTTCTTTTTTCATGTTGTCTTTGCCTGGTTTTGGTATCAGGGTGATTCTGGCCGTGTAGAATGAGTTTGTGAGTGTTCCTTCCTCTGCAGTTTTTTGAGAGAGTTTCAGAAAAATAGGCATTAGCTCTTCGCTAAATGTTTGCTAGAGATCCCCTGTGAAGCCATCTGGCCCTGGGCTTTTATTTTTTGGGAGATTTTTGATCACTGTTTTGATTTCAGTGTTTGTAATTAGGTTGTTCATAATTTCTATTTCAGCAAGAAAAAAAGGGAGAAAAATCAACAAAATTAGAAATGAAAAAGGAGAGGTTACAACAGACAACAAGAAATACAAAAGATCATAAGAGAATATTATGAGCAACTATATGCTAATAAAATGGACAACCTAAAGGAAATGGACAGATTCTTAGAAAAGTTCAACCTCCTGAGACTGATGCCCATATATCTTAATGATTCTGTTTCTGTTGTCTGCTGTTTCCACTGACTCCCATGATGTGTGTAATACCTTATTTCCTTGGTGCTGGTCATAATTTTTCAGTGTGTGTTGTTTATCCTGTTTAATATTTAGTAGGAATAATTGAGGCTTGAGTTATTCATTTGATTGTTCAGTTCACTCAGAAGTACCACCTGTGCTTGACAGAACCTTATACCCAAGTTGAAGGCTTGAGACTCTCTAGATCTCCAGGGCTGCACATAAGTGCAAGACTTGGTCACTGGGTTTCTGCTTATCTTGAGGATATATGTTACACTTATCCCCATAATTCTTATCTAGTTGTACCCTAGGCTTTGATATTTGTTCCACCCATCCCCAAACATCACTGAATGCAAACCTGGGATGGTAACACTTCCTTCTTGCCTGTCAAATTCTCTCATTGCTGAAGCATATGTGAGTGTTAGGTGTACTTCTCTGGATTCTCACAGTCCCTGGTAAAGCAATTCCTTATACTATAATCTCTTCTGTGATATTTTATCTTAAGCATCCTATCATTTGTTTTTGTTGTGCTCACCATGGAGTTGATTCAAATTACCAAACCTGTCATAATCCTAAAGGTAAACATGAGTGGAATATTAGACTTGCACAAATGTACACAGGTAACATCCTGTACAATAGGCAGTGAGTGTCTTCACCTCAGATGTTACTCAGATGTTAGCTTCCCAATGAGGTCAACACTGACACTTCCTGCGCTGGCAGGTTAAGCTTCATTACTCTGTCTGCTTTTTCTTTCTCTATACCCCTACCCCCTTCAAATAGTCTGAATCACTAACTTGTTGGTTTTATTATTACGCTTATGCTATGAAATAAATACTGCTGCTGCTGCTGCTAAGTCGCTTCAGTCGTGTCCGACTCTGTGCGACCCCAGAGACAGCAGCCCACCAGGCTCCCCTGTCCCTGGGATTCTCCAGGCAAGAACACTGGAGTGGGTTGCCATTTCCTTCTCCAATGCATGAAAGTGAAAAGTGAAAGTGAAGTCGCTCAGTCGTGTCCGACTCTTAGTGACCCCATGGACTGCGGCCTACCAGGCTCCTCCATCCATGGGATTTTCCAGGCAAGAGTACTGGAGTGGGGTGCCATTGCCTTCTCCAGAAATAAATACTATGAGAGAAAATATATTAGGTGCTTGTAACTTCTATTTCCAATGGCCTGTGACTGTCTCTGGAATACAAGAGTAACTCAATATGCTTTTTGAATGTATGAAAGAATAAATGAATGAAGGAGATGATTAATGCCCCATGACTCTGGGAGCAAAAATATAGAATCTGTGCCTGAAACATTAAAGAGGGACAGGAAAGCTCAACAAATTCAGTTGTCATCAGCACAGAGAGGTTGATTGAGCATCTCCAGGAAACAGTTACAAATTCAGGGGGAAAAATCCAGTTCCTTCCAGCTTCCTGAGAGAAGGATGTAAGCCTGACCATGAACAAGTCACTCCAAGAGGTTGTTCCACTCAGTCCCTGAGGAGTTTTTTTGGTTGTTCAGTCACCGATTTGGGTCCAACTCTTTGCAACCCCGTGGACCACAGCACACCAAGTAGGACCCTACTAATTCCTAGAGAGAAATCACTGTTGAACCTGACAGAATTCACAAGTCAGTCAGGGACTTCTGTTCTTCCCTGGGGATTCTCTGGGTGGTGACTGGAGCCAGAGACTAGGAACATAGGCCAGAATTTATGGATCTTAAAGTCCATGCTCAGCATATACCTGAGAGAACAGGTATATGTTCTGTTCTGCTTCCTGCAGAACGTCTCCAGAAACTTTCAGATTCCACTTTGTCATTTCCTTTCAGAATGTACACAAGCAAAACTATAGTTATCTTCTTATTACAGAATAGACTGCAGTTGAAAATGCACACAGGCTTAAATGTTTGGAGACACAATAATCCTATGGTAGAGTACAATTTTGGAAAAAATATATGAATAACATTTTTAAATGATTTTAAAAGATGAAATATGTTTATATGAACCAATTTTTTTCTTAATTGTAAGTTTAATTTTATTAAAGGAAACTTACTATGGGTCTTTGACTCACAATTAGGTATCTGAAAATCTTCTCCCTACCTTTACTAAAAGATAGCAACCAGGATAATGTGATGGGTATATTTAAACCACAAACACTTAATTTCCTCTTATTATTATATATATGGTATATTATTGTATCAAATCCTATGAAATAACAGGCTTCACTAAGAAAGTATTTTTCTGCCAAGCTCTCTTCAGAGCCCCCTTAATCTCATTGTTCCTGAGGCTGTAGATGAGGGGGTTCAACATGGGGATCACCACCATGTAGAACACAGACACCACCTTGTTCTGGTCAGTTGAGTAGCTGGACTTGGGCATCACGTAAATGAACGTGATGGTCCCATAGAACAGAGTGACTGCTGTGAGGTGGGACGTGCAGGTGGAGAAGGCTTTGTGGCACCCCTCAGTGGAGTGCATCTTCAGGATGGTGATGAGGATGTAGATGTAGGATACAGCTATGACAGTCACTGTGACCACAATGATGGAGCCAGATGTAAATGAGGTGACAACTGCAGGGATACTGATGTCAGAACAGGAGAGTTCAACCAAAGGAGTAAAATCGCAGAAAAAATGATTGACTCGATTTGGTCCACAGAAGTGTAAAGAATAGAAGCAAATAGTAAAAGAGGAGGCATTGAAAAAACCACCTATGTAAGCCACTATGAGTAACTGGACACAGATTTGTGTGGACATTTTGGTGGAATAAAGCAGTGGGCTGCAGATTGCTATGAAGCGATCATATGCCATGGCAGCCAGAAGGATGCACTCAGTTGACCCGAAGAAAACAGCTGAACCAAGCTGGATGGCACATCCAGGATAGGAGATAGTATTTGTCTCCACCAGGAAGTTTACAAGCATATTGGGTGTAACAGAAGATGAATAGCCCACATCAGCAGTGGCCAAGTGGCTCAGGAAAAAATACATAGGATGATGGAGCTGAGACGAGATTCTGATAAGAATGATTGTGCTGAGATTCCCACATATGGTCACCAGGTAGATACAGAGGATGATTATGAAGAGGATGATTCGAAGCACTGGATCATTTGTTAAACCCAGTAAAATGAATCCTGTCATTGAGGTACCATTCCTCTGCCACAGGGAATCCATGAGATAAGGTAGCTGCTACCAAAATGAACCTAGATAAAACAATTTATTACAGAAGTTGTAAATTTGATAATTTCATTTTCATTAGTACAGATATAGGATGTGATTATAAATAAAGATATTCAAGAATCAGTGCATATTTACATGCAGTTGTGAGACTATTATTTTCAGCAGAATTACCAGAAAACTTTCTTGAAATAATCTTTTACCTTATGTATCATATTGCATCCAAAATGCACTTAAAGTGAATTTAAACTCATAGAACAAATATAACAAATGAGATGGGGAGGGAGGAGGGTGGAGGATTCAGGATGGGGAGCATATGTATACCTGTGATGGATTCATTTTGATATTTGGCAAAACGAATACAATTATGTAAAGTTTAAAAATAAAATAAAATTTTAAAAAAATCAATGAGTATAATTTAAAAATTAGAAAAGAAATGTGTAGGGTTTTGTAATAGAGATTTGATTAATAGCTAAATTTTATTATATGCTTACTAAATTATAAGCATCAATTTAAGCATTTTATATTTATATGCTTATAATTTAGTATGTGTGTGTATATATAGTCTATGCTTATAATTTAGTCTGGTATTTAGTATATATATAGTGGATGTTTATAGTCTATTTTTCATCAAATATTTATTTTTATTATTTTATAGGTGAGTAAACTGAATTTGAGGAGGTTATATAAGTTGTACAAGATTATATAGCAATTGATAGAATCAAAATATGAAGTCCAAAAAAATCTGACTACCCATTTCCTCTAGTAACCAGGCAATATATAATACTGACTACAAAGTCCAATACACCTGGCAATGAGTGTATAACAGACTATCCTTTAAGCCTTCTGGCAGTTATGTATATCTCTTTTATACATAGTTATGTATTTCTAGTTATGTATTTCATAATATTTATCCCTTAAAACTTTTTTAAAGGAGAAATAAAAATGTTCTTGATAGTATAACAGAAACCAATTTCAAATTAGGGTTGTGGATTTTTTAAATTAAAAAGATTATTAGGTAGTTTGAAATATTGATGTAATTACTATGCAAAAAGCATGATTGATATAAGTACATAATTAAAATACATTTATTCAAACAAACCAAATTACTTCCTACTTTAACAGTGTTTTCTAATTGGACTATTTATAGAATGAAATTGGAGAAGGCAATGGCACCCCACTCCAGTACTCTTGCCTGGAAAATCCCATGGATGGAGGAGCCTAGTAGGCTGCAGTCCATGGGGTTGCTAATAGTCAGACACGACTGAGCGACTTCACTTTCACTTTTCACTTTCATGCATTGGAGAAGGAAATGGCAACCCACTCCAGTGTTCTTGCCTGGAAAATCCCAGGGACTGGGGAGCCTGGTGGGCTGCCGTCTCTGGGGTCGCACAGAGTTGGACACGACTGAAGAGACTTAGCAGCAGCAGCAGAATGAAATATTTTCAACATAATCTATAACTGAATAAAACGCGGTTCAAAATCTTAAGAATGATCACCTAGTTAGTGGTCCTCATTTCTGAAACTGCTGACTTAAGTCCTGAGCTTTACGTGATGTGTTATTCTCTTGAAGCTAAAGCAACAGATCCATAAACAAAATAATTCTTTTTACAAAAATAGATATAATATCTTTCAATTTTTTAATCTTCAATTGAAATCTTTAAACACCAGTAAATGCCCAAACATCTCTAGAGTAAAGTTACTAGCATTATGTTGGAGTACCGAGTTTGGAGAGTGTTGAATGGCCATATGAGTTTCCTTGTTATAGATCAGGAACAAAGGATCCTTGTTATGGACTATGCTTGAAACTGACTACGCATGAAATTGATGGCGGAAATAGCTCTGTAGCTAACATTACCTACCAGTTGCTTGATTAAAACTGCCCTGTTCCCCAACTCTAACTTGTGAATTCAGAGACAACTTTAGGGAGTAGAACATTCTCAAATAGTAAATGAAAATCAGTACAACAGATTCATTAACAAAAGCTAAAATCTTACCTCCTGGAATAAGAATTCATCTTTCTGTAACAAATCATGGTGATTGTGATTATAAAGCTATCTTTAATTTTTGTTTGCCTTTGGAAGTAAATCTCTGAAGAATCTAGAGATTCAAATGTGAATTCAAAAGCAATGTTGAAACGTCATTATGTTCCATAGTGAATACTGAACAGTTCAATTCACACACCAGAGCAACTAATATTTCAAGAGTCTTTGAATTCTCAAGTGGTCAATTTATTCTTTTGCTTCTATTGAGATATTTATACATACGTCTATAACCTTCATTTAATAATTTACTGGAAAGTACAATACAATAAATTGTCTTAGAGATAAACACTGGTTCCAGATTTTCTTTGATATTTCCAATTAAGAAATAGTACTAAATTTCAGGTATAAAAAGGTAATTTTAGATTTATCCATTCAATATATGTTTTTTTATAAGTAATCTATATTGATATTTATAATACATGTTATTAACTACTTTGGGGTAATATGTTGTAGAATATGATGGAAAGTTGAATTTTAAATAACAAAAAAAATTGAACATGTGTATTAATTATCTTAAAGTAAAAAAGCAAAAGCTTAAAAGTCTTCTAGAAAATTACAAAGTAAAGGGATGACTTCTAGATAAGAAATAGTCTCTCACTGTCAGCAACCTTAAAGCAATCCATTTCTGAGTTGTACCTTTTAAGTAGATGGATAGTAGTACAATATAGGTATTTTCAACCCTAATATTCAATCCCAAATTAATTCTCTTGCTAATCCTAAATCTCTCCTATATCAGCCTCTTAGGCTTTGTTTTTGAGAAACTGGGATTTGCCATCAATGAAATGGTAAGAACAATCAATCATTCAGGGCTCACTTTTGCTAAGAACGGTGCTTAACTGTTTTCACATATTTAATTCTCTTGACAATTTTATGATGTAGGTACTTTTATTATCCTCATTTATCAGATAAGAGAACTGAAACTGATGAACTCAAGCAACTTGTACTGGATGGTTCTGACTCATATTGATAGTTTCCCATTTTCAGTGCTACTGACTAACAGCTTCACTTTAATGCTTGCTGCATTCCTTCTCTGAAACCCAAGACCTTCTAGGAAGGCATTAGAAGTCTGCTCAGTCCAAAAACAAGTGCCTCCCAGATATGGAAGAAGCTATGGCCCCAGGGCAACTCCAACCAATGGAGGCTAGGATTCAGTACATAGACATTCTTCTCCAGTTCCTTATATGATCATTTCTAAAAAAGAATCTCTGGGTTTGCACACATCCCTAGGAAATCAAGCCACTGTCGCCATAGCAGGACCTTTGTGATACAAGCAGGAGGAGCAAGACCTCAAGGAGAGAATGGAAGTGTCTGATTTTCAAAAATGAATGAAGAGAATCTAAAATGAGAAACATTGGTTTAATATAAAAAATATTGTATTCCTCTTCAGTTCAGTTCAGTTGCTCAGTCATGTCCGACTCTTTACAACCCCATGAATTGCAGCATGCCAGGCCTCCCTGTCCATCAACAACTCCCAGAGTTCACTCAAACTCATGTCCATCGAGTTGGTGATGCCATCCAGCCATCTCATCCTCTGTCGTCCCCTTCTCCTCCTGCCTCCAATCCCTCCCAGCATCAGAGTCTTTGCCAATGAGTCAACTCTTCACATGAGGTGGCCAAAGTATTGGAATTTCAGCTTTAGCATCATTCCTTCCAAAGAAATCCCAGGGCTGATCTTCAGAATGGACTGGTTGGATCTCCTTGCAGTCCAAGGGACTCTCAAGAGTCTTCTCCAACACCACACTTCAAAAGCATCAATTCTTCAGTGCTCAGCCTTCTTCACAGTCCAACTCTCACATCCATACATGACCAAAGGAAAAACCATAGCCTTGACTAGACGAACCTTTGTTGGCAAAGTAATGTCTCTGCTTTTGAATATGCTATCTAGGTTGGTCATAACTTTCCTTCCAAGGAGTAAGCGTCTTTTAATTTCATGGCTGCAGTCACCATCTGCAGTGATTTTGGAGCCCAGAAAAATAAAGTCTGACACTGTTTCCACTGTTTCCTCATAAAAAACTAGGAAAAAAATAAGGAGGTTCACCATCACTACTTTTATTCAGCATTTTACTGGAGGTCCCAGCTATTTATAAAAGACAACAAAAAATTTAAAAAGTATGTAGTTGAAACAGGAATAAGTGAAACTGCCTCCATTTGTAGATGTGTTCATGCAGAACATTCTAAGAAATCTCTAAAACATGTACTATAACTCATTTAGTAAGATCACAGGATAACATTCTTAATATATAAAAAATTTTATTTTTGTATACTCCAACAAACAATGGAAAGATTAAAATAAAAATGTATTTCTATTTTGTAGATAAGATTGTCTATACCAATTTTTTTTTCAGATTCTACAAGTATGTGTTAATGTACGATATTTGTTTTTCTTTTTCTGACTGACTTCAATTCTGTATGACAGTCTCTAGGTCTATCCATGTCCTTACCAATGACCCAATTTTGTTCCGTTTTATAACTAATATTCTATTGACTATGTATACCACATCTTCTTTATTTATTCCTCTGCTGGATATTCAGATTGCTTCCATGTCCTGGCTACTGTAAATCATGCTGTAATGAACATTGGGGTGCATGTGTCCATTTGAATTATGGTTTTCTCTGGGTATATGCCCAGAGAAAATTAATTTTAAAAAACTAAAAAATAAAAGGAAAAAATAGAAAATATTTGTTTAACTCTATTCAAAGAAATAAGGAAACTAGGTGGGAATGGATGAATTTCTGAAAAAATAAAGTGATGAAAGTTACTTCAAAACTAATATGCACTTTTAGCGTGTCAAATTCCAGAAATAATACAGATACCTGTCAAAGAGCTACTCTTTTCAACCCCAAGGAAGGAGTATGCTAGATGATTTCATAATGGACTTCCACAAGTCCTCAAAAAGCAAATAATTGAAATGCTGATTAGAGCATACTGCTGCTGCGAAGTCGCTTCAGTCGTGTCCGACTCTGTGCGACCCCAAAAACAGCAGCCCACGAGGCTCCACCGTCCCTGGGATTCTCCAGGCAAGAACACTGTAGTGGGTTGCCATTGCCTTCTCCAGTGCAAGAAAGTGAAAAGTGAAAGTGAAGTCACTGAGTCTTGCCCGACTCTTAGCAACCCCATGGACTGCGGCCCACCAGGTTCCTCCATCCATGGGATTTTCCAGGCAAGAGTACTGGAGTGGGGTGCCATTGCCTTCTCCAGAGTTAGAGCACAGACAAAGATAAATAGCTTTGAATTTATGCAAAGCACAGAGGTGGAAGGTGCTGTAAATAACTGAATCTGAGGCCACTTGAAATAAGGGAGAGGCTGTAGGGAGGGCTGGGCATCTGAGGCCACATTGTCTCATAGCACATCCATATGGTGAGTGACATTCCCAATGTTGTAGCTGGACTCAGGGACTGAGATGGGAGAAAAGAATCAGGGGCTGGTGGCAAAGTCCTTAATAAATGAGAAGAAACTGGATGGTTAGTAAAGGACTCTGAGGAAAAAGTGGTATATTGTTTCATTGCTGGATAGTATTGGTGTCAATAAGTGAAACATTATGTCATGAAGATTGCTGGTAAATGATTTAGCAATGTGGTGAGGGGCTAGGAGGATGTCAACCTTGTGTGCAGGTGTTTGTAGAATTGGGAAGTGAGCAACTTCTCTTCAGTAGAGCTGAGAAGGCCCCTCCTTGGATAGCTAGGTTTGGTTTAGATGGAAAGGTAGATCATGTACTTTGTGAGAAGCTGATAGGTGGAATAGAAAGAAGATTTCAGAATCAAAGTTAAACTTATAGGAGAAAGCTTAGCAAGGAAAGAGAATTTTGAAGAGACAAAGCAGGGAGTTGTGTATGAGTGAGTACTTGTGAAAAGAGCTCCCAAATGGCTTGCAATTGGGATTCACATCACAGTTTCATTGATTGTAGGTAGTGTCAGAGACTATTGGGTCTGTGGTTCTCATTCTTTGCTCAACATTGAATTAAAGTTTGGCTAGAGTTCTCTGACCAGCCATTTCACAAACTGCATCATTCCATTTTCACAAATTTCCCTGCTAGTGTGAAAAATCTCTAACTCCTCATATAATTATCTAAACTTTTTATTTCATTATTTAAGTCCCCCAATTTTGACCAAATTGAGTTTATCTTTGGGGTGCAAGTTTGGTTTAACACATGAAAAATCAATGTAATATATCACAGAAACAGAATGAAAGCTAAAACCACATGATCAGGTCAATAGATATGGCATATTCACACAATGAAATGTTATTCAGTCATTAAAAAAAATAAGGAAATGTTGCTATTTGTGACAACATGGATGTATCTGGAGACAAAGGAAGTTAAATTCAAAGTAGTAGAGAATAGAATAGTAGTTACCAGTGCTGGGGAGGTAAGGGGAATGGGAAGATGTTGGTCAAAGGGTACAAAGTTACAGTCATGTAGGATGAATAAATTCTAGAGATTGAATGTAATATGATAACTATAGTTCATAACACTGTATTTTACAGTGGAAATTTTCTAAGCGTCAATTTAAGTTACTCCTTTCACACCTGAAAAAGATAAGATGTGAGGAGATGAATATGTTCAGTTCAGTTCAGTCACTCAATTGTGTCCAACTCTTTGCGACCTCATGGATCACAGCATGCCAGGCTTCCCTGTCCATCACCCACTCCCAGAGCTTACTCAAACTCATGTCCATCGAGTCGTTAGCTTGGTTGTATTTATCAATTCACGATGTATATGTATGTCAAAACATCAGGCTGAACACTTTAAACACGTAAAATTTTTATTTTAAAAGTCTTAAAATTGTTTTAGAGGTTAAAAAGAACATGGCAACTAGCACTTTATATCATATCATTTGAATGGAAACCATTGTGTTTTTAAGAAACATTTCTTTGATTGTTGTGAAAAATATATAACATGCTCAACTTTTGTTTCCTCAGTTCATAAGCTAGTGCTAGGAATAAAGGAGACACTAAATAAATAATTCATTGATTAGAATTAATGTTTAACCAACAGATACTAGTTGAATGCTTGCTCTGTACCAGACACTGTACTTTGAGTTAAGGATAATTAGTTCAACCTCCCACATTACTACTTTTACCCACCCACCAAAGTTTCTGCAACTGCATTTCCAACTCTCAATGACCAGTTAACTCTTTTTTTCCTTCATGTCTCAGTTTAAATGTCATTTCCCCAGTAAAGCTTTTCTTGAGCCTCACAAATAAATGCATTTGCCAAATGATATTATGTGAAGTAGAGACAGAGCATAAAGATACAACCTGGGGCTTTTGGTAGTGAGGTGGGGTATACATAGAACTTTGAGGTCAAAGATGCCTAAGACTTGTGAGGCCACGATACTGGCGAGGGAAAAGAAAAACAAAACCTATAGAGCAGTGAGCCTGAAATTCTATATATAATTTCTCATTATGGAATTTGACTACTTCCAAGTTGCACATGGGTTTGTGAGATATCAAGCACCAAGTGTAAATCAGCTTATGAGAGCTTGAAGATCTTAGCAGAGATTTGGGCATTTTGCAGCATTGGTTTCATAGAGTTTGGTATATACGCTGTTTAAGGTAGAGGGGACCCACAGCTCCATATACTTTTGGGAGTCCTGAAATACTACACCTTAGGAGTAATTGCTACATCCTAGGAACAAGGTCAAGCCAGAAATAGATCATCTCCAGCAAAGCACAACACCCAACCTACACTGGAAACACCATCACTTTCTATTAGGATGCACCTTTAGGAATCATACTGTACCTGGAGACATCAGTCCTTTTTTTAATTTGAATGACCCCTTTGGGCACTATGTTTTCATTTCCTCAGAGGGATCAAGCTAGTGCTTTATTTTCCTGCCAGAATAAAATTGAATACGTTATGGAAGAAGGTTAGCTCATCTAGAACCTCTAAAATGTTTAAAAAAAAAAAAAACATATCTATTCTTAATTGAAGGATAATTGCTTTTCAATATTGTGTTGGTTTTTGCAAAACATCAGCATGAATCAGCCATCGGTATACCTATGTTCTCTCCCTTTTGAACCTACCCTCCATCTCCCTCCCCATCCTAACCCTCGAGGATGTTACAGAGCCCCAGTTTGAGTTCTCTGAGACATACAGCAAATTCCCATTGGCTATCTGTTTTTATGTATGGTTATGTATACATTTACATGTTACTCTCACCAAACATCCCACCCTCTCCTTCCTCTCTCCTCCACCATGTCCATAAATCTGTTCTCTATGTCTGTGTGTCCATTATTGCCCTGCAAGTAGATTCATCAGTAGCATCTTATCAGTACCATCTTTCTAGATAAGTCATAGAGGATCTTGTGATGGTTTATGTCATGGGCTGTTCTGCCTATGTTTTTCTCTAAGAGTTTTATAATCTCTGATCTCAAATTTAGATCTTTAATCCATTTAGGGTTTATCTTTGTGTATAGTGTTAAGTAGAAATGGAGTTCTTAGAAGAACTGGAGTTCCTTAGAAGAAATAGAGTAGCCATTATAGTCTACAAAAGAGACCGAAATGCAGTACTTGGATGCAATCCCCAAAATGACAGAATGATCTCTGTTCATTTCCAATGCAAACAATTCAACATCATGGTAATCCAAATCTATGCCCCAACCAGTAATGCTGAAGAAGCTGAGGTTGAATGGTTCTGTGAAGACTTACAAGACCTTTTAGAACTAACACCCCAAAAAAGATGTCCTTTTCATTATAGGGAACTGGAATGCAAAAGTAGGAAGTCAAGAAACACCTAGAGTAACAGGCCAGTTTGGCCTTGGCATACAGAATGAAGCACGGCAAAGGCTAATAGGGTTTTGCCAAGAGAATGCACTGGTCATAGTAAACACCCTGTCCCAACAACACAAGAGAAGACTCTACACATGGACATCACCAGATGGTCAACACCAAAATCAGATTGATTATATTCTTTGCAGCCAAAGATGGAGAAGCTCTATACAGTCAGCAAAAACAAGACCGAGAGCTGACTGTGGCTCAGATCATGAACTCCTTATTGCCAAATTCAGACAGAAATTGAAGAAAGTGGGGAAAACCACTAGACCATTCAGGTATGACATAAATCAAATCCCTTATGGTTATACAGTGGAAGTGAGACATAGATTTAAGAGACTAGATCTGATAGAGTGCCTGATGAAATATGGATGCAGGTTTGTGACATTGTACAGGAGACAGGGATCAAGACAATCCCCAAGAAAAAGAAATGCAAAAAAGCAAAATGGCTGTCTGAGGAGGCCTTACATATAGCTGTGAAAAGAAGAGAAGCAAAATGCAAAGGAGAAAATGAAAGATACACCTATTTGAATGCAGAGTTCCAAAGAATAGCAAGGAGAGATAAGAAAGCCTTCCTCAGTGATCAGTGCAAAAAATAGAGGAAAACAATAGAATTGGAAAGACTAGACATCTCTTCAAGAAAATTAGAGATACCAAGGGAACATTTCATGCAAAGATGGGCTCAATAAAGGACAGAAATAATATGGACCGAACAGAAGCAGAAGCTATTAAGAAGAGGTGGCAAGAATACACAAAAGAACTATACAAAAAAGATCTTCATGACCCAGATAATCACACTGGTGTGATTACTCACCTAGAGCCAGACATCCTGGAATACGAGGTCAAGTGAGCCTTAAGAAGCATCACTACAAACAAAGCTGGCAGAGGTGATCGAATTCCAGTTGAGCTATTTGAAATCCTAAAAGATAATGCTGTGAAAGTGCTGCACTCAGTATGCCAGCAAATTTGGAAAACTCAACCATGGCCAGAAGAACTGGAAAAGGTCAGTTTTCATTCCAATCCCAAAGAAAGGCAATTCCAAAGAATGTTCAAACTACCACACAATTGCACTCATCTCACACACTACTAAAGTAATGCTCAATATTCTCCAAGCCAGGGTTCAACAGTATGTGAACTATGAACTTCCAGATGTTCAAGCTGGATTTAGAAAAGGCAGAGGAACCAGAACATCAAATTGCCAACATCCGTTGGATCATCGAAAAAGCAAGAGTTCCAGAAAAACATCTATTTCTGCTTTATTGACTATGCTAAAGCCTTTGACTGTGTGGATCACAACAGACTCTGGAAAATTCTTGAAGAGATGGGAATACTGGACCACCTTGAGAAATGGCTCCTGAGAAATCTGTGTGCAGGTCAGGAAGCAACAATTAGAACTGGACATGGACCAATAGACTGGTTCCAAATCGGGAAAGGAGTATGTCAAGGCAATGGCACCCCACTCCAGTACTCTTGCCTGGAAAATCCCATGGACGGAGGAGCCTGATGGGCTGCAGTCCATGGGGTCGCTAAGAGTCGGACGTGACTGAGCGACTTCACTTTCACTTTTCATTTTCATGCATTGGAGGAGGAAATGGCATCCCACTCCAGTATTCTTGCCTCGAGAATCCCAGGGACGGGGGAGCCTGGTGGGCTGCCGTCTACGGGGTCACACAGAGTTGGACACGACTGAAGCGACTTAGCAGCAGCAGCCACAGCAAGGCTGTATATTGTCACCCTGCTTATTTAACTTCTGTGCATAGTACACCATGAGAAACACTGGGCTGGATGAAGCACAAGCTGGAATCAAGATTGCCGGGAAAAATATCAATAACCTCAGTTATGCAGATGACACCACCCTTATGACAGAAAGTGAAGAACTAAAGAGTCTCTTGATGAAAGTGAAAGAGCAGAGTGAAAAAGTTGGCTTAAAACTCAACATTAAGAAAACTAAGATCATGGCATCTGGTCCTATCACTTTATGGCAAATAGATGGGGAAACAGTGGAAACAGTGTTTTTATTTTATTGTATTTTATGTTTGGGTGGCTCCAAAATCACTGCAGATGGTGATTGCAGCCATGAAATTAAAAGACGCTTGCTCCTTGGAAGAAAAGCTATGACAAACCTAGGCAGGGTATTAAAAAGCAGAGACATTACTTTGCCAACAAAGGTCCATCTAGTCAAAGCTATGGTTTTTCCAGTAGTCATGTATGGATGTGAGAGTTGGACTATAAAGAAAGCTGTGCACTGAAGAACTGATGATTTTGAGCTATGGTGTTGGAGAAGACTCTTGAGAGTCCCTTGGATTGCAAGAAGATCCAACCAGTCCATTCTGAAGGATATCAGCCCTGGGTGTTCTTTGGAAGGAATGATGCTGAAGCTGAAATTCCAGTACTTTGGCCACCTCATGCAAAGAGTTCACTCTTTGGAAAAGACTCTGATGCTGGGAAAGATTGAAGGCAGGAGAAGGGGACAACAGAGGATGAGATGGTTGGATGACATCACCAACTTGATGGGCATGAGTTTGAGTAAACTCTGGAAGTTGGTGATAGACAGGGAAGCATGGCATATTGCAGTCCATGGGGTGACAAAGAGTCAGACATGACTGAGCAACTGAATTGAACTGACCTAGAATTCTACCTAAAATAGAAATCTCTCTCAAAAATGAGGGTTCAATAAAGATCATTTTATAATTTTTAAAAATCTACTAAAATTCATCACCAGAAAACTTGCCTTAAAAGAGAAAAAATGTTTTTTTTAAAGCAGTAGTAAAACTAATGTAAGGTTTAAAGAAAGGAGTGAAGGACACCAAAAGAATAAATATATAGGAACCTAGAGGAGGTACCGGAGAAGGCAATGGCACCCCACTCCAGTACTTTTGCCTAGAAAATCCCATGGGCGGAGGAGCCTGGTAGGCTGCAGTCCATGGGGTCGCTAGAGTTAGACACAAATGAGCGACTTCACTTTCACTTTTCACTTTCATGCATTGGAGGAGGAAATGGCAACCCACTCCAGTGTTCTTGCCTGGAAAGTCCCAGGGATGGGGGAGCCTGGTGGGCTGCCATCTATGGGGTCGCACAGAGTCGGACACAACTGAAGCGACTTAGCAGCAGCAGCAGCAGTCGAGGTACCCTAGATGAGGGAATAGCTTTGAGAAATAATTAAGAAACTCAATTGACCTACATGGGTAGGTAGATAATGATACTGTCTTACCACTTCTATGGCCTCAGATTAAAACAGAAAAAAGAAAGAATATCCTCTTATAGAACACCAAATAGCAACTTTATTGAGGTATAATTTACATATGCACAATTTAGGTATACAGGTTGATGACTTTTGGCAAATGTATACACTTTTGAAACCACCAACTGAGTCACAATATACAATGATTTCCTCACCCCTAAGGAATTATCTCTTGGCCCTTTGCTTCCAGTCTTCTCCAACACTCCACTACAGATAAGTGTTTTGTGGAATCTCAGAAATGTCAGTAATTTCATAAATTCTAATCCACATCAGATGAACATCTTCCTGAAATTTATATAGACTGTCTTTAAATATCAGAACAATTCAGGATCTTTTACAGTTTCCCCAAGTTCAAATCCTGCCTTTTATTAATATGTAACAATCTACAACCCATAATAAGTAGGAAACTTCCCCAAAAAAATTATGCGGAGGATTTTTTATTGTTCCTGCAGGGGTGTCCTTGACCCTTAGTTTTGGGTACACTGTTTAGGAAAGACACTTTTTTACCATTCCTGATATATTTTCCCCAACTTTTGGAGAGGCATCACTAGCATAACACTCCTGACATCTAAGCCTTTGCTTCTTCTTCCTCTAGGAATAAATTAGTTGATGGTAGGTTTTGAACAGAAAACTAGATATGCGATTGTATTCATTTGTAAGGGCAGTGGTACCAAAATACAATAAATGAGCTATCTTAAGCAACAAAATCAAGATTTAATTCTTAACAGAATTAAGACTCGTTGGCAAAGACCAGGATTCCAGGAAAGACTGAAGGCAGGAGAAGGGAACAATAGAGGATGAGATGGTTGGATGGCATCACCAACTCGATGGACATGAGTTTGAGCAAGCTCCGGGAGTTGGTGATGGACAGGGAGGCCAGGCGTTGCAGTCCATGAGGTTGCAAAGAGTCGGCCATGACTGAGTGACTGAACTGACCAAGCAACAGAAACATATTGTCTCACAATTCTGGAAGCTATAAGTCCAAGATGACTGTGACAGGAGAGTTGGTTTCTTCCAAGTGCTGGGAGATCTGCTCTGTGCTTCATGCTTAGCTTCTGGTCGTTTGCTGGCAATCTCTGAAGCTTCTTAACTTGTAGAAGCATACCCATATTTCTGCCTTTATCTCCACATGATGTTCTTTCTGTCTGTTATCTGTGTCCAAATTGTTCTTTTTAAAAGAAGGATAACAGTCATATTGGATTAGAGGCCCAGCCTGCTCCAATATGACTTCATCTTAATTACATCTGAAAGAACCTTGTTCCCACTCAAGGTTATATTCTGAGGTACTGGTGGCTAGAATTCAACATATGAATTTTGGAGGGACACAGTTCAACCCATAACCATCTCAGCACTCCTTCTTCACCCTTTCTCTTGCGACTGAGCCTGGCTTCAGTGTTCTTGACTGCTCTTGGTCATGCCATAGCTGATGGGTAAAGGCCTAAACTCATTGGGGAGGTCTGTTTCCATTACTGCCAGTGACAGAGAAGGAAAGAGACTCAAATTCTGGGATTCAGGACACAAAAATATATGTGTTCATACATATGTACCCCATTCTCTAATATAACTCTTTGATTCATACAGGTAATATTTTGCTCTCCCATGTATCTTCTCTTTTTGTCATTTCCTTAGCTGATTTATAATTTAGGAGGAGAAGATGTGTATCAACGTATATCCTCTCCAATAAAGACTGTAGCAGTGCCACACCTCACTCCCTACATCTGGATGACTGCAGTGTTTGAATTCCCTTAGAGTGGAAAAATGAAGGAAGCAATCTCTGCATGGATTTATCATAATCTACCAGGGAGTGTTTAAGGGTCTACCCAAAGAAACTTAGATAGGAAGAGGTCAATGTGTGATGCATAGAAGGAAAGGGATGGAGGGGGGAGCTGACCATTTTGATGGGTGTGCAGTGAGGATCACCCCAAATTTGTTGGAGTACTAAACTTCAGAAAGATTTATCATTATCATTTATTGAAGAAGGAACATAGGAGAAGAAACAGTTTTGCAAAGAAGTCAGTGAGGGAACACTGAGTTTGAGAGTCTTGGAGAATAGGCCAGTGAAGAAGTTCATTGATCCTCCAAGGAAGGTTGTATTCGGAGATAGGGACACTGCCACACAGAATTTGTCTGACATTATTAATATGCTATAAATAAAATACATTAGCTAAAATCTTAATCATAATCATCGTGAAGGTATATAGGAGGAAGGGAATTGGTTCAGAGGCAGCTACCATAACCAAACTAGATGATAAGCACTTTGGAAAAAGGCAATGGAAGTAGCAACAGAGGACAACTCCTTAAGTAATGGTACAAAGTAGGTGGCGGATATTCTTTGCCTAAACCATGATTTCATATCTCCTATCTCTCAACTGTTGTTAAAGTCCCAACAACCCAGTCTCCCACTCCAGGGAAATGTCAGTGTCCAAAATCTCATTCTAGTAGCCATCTGCTAAGATGGGCTGTGAGAGGAGTCAGCTGAAATTTATAGAGTTTCTTCTGTGCTGTCTGGGTTGGATTTCTTAATTGTCAAACAGAGGATTCATGATCTTTTCTCTGGCTCAAGTAAAGTAAAAATAAACAAAAGCTTTTCTGAGACACTAACAATGTTTCCAAAAGTTGAATTATTCCTTTACCAAGGCAGGGAAGTAGTACCTTTAAGGGTGTACCCTGAACTGCTGACTTGTCAATATTATTGTCTATTACATGCTGTTGATGAGAAGTTTCTTTTCCAAATGATATTTTACAAGATGGTATACAATTAAATTTGATCATTGAGGCCTCTCTAGATTTAAATAGGATTCTATAATTGGCAAGGGGGATTTTAAATAGAAATTATTTTTCAAAGGTGTTCTCAGCTTGAAGAATCCATATTTAGTTTTAACCAAGCAAACACAAATAGCTGTGAAAAGAAGAGAAGTGAAAGGCAAAGGAGAAAAGGAAAGATATAAACATCTGAATGCAGAGTTCCAAAGAATAGCAGGAGAGATAAGAAAGCCTTCTACAGCGATCATTGCAAAGAAATAGAGGAAAACAACAGAATGGGAAAGACTAGAGATCTCTTAAAGAAAATTAGAGATACCAAGGGAACATTTCATGCAAAGATGGGCTCGATAAAGGACAGAAATGGTATGGACCTAACAGAAGCATAAGATATTAAGAAGAGGTGGCAAGAATACACAGAGGAACTGTACAAAATAGATCTTCACGACCCAGATAATCATGATGGTGTGATCAGTTACCTAGAGCCAGACATCCTGGAATGTGAAGTCAAGTGGGCCTTAGAAAGTATCACTACGAACAAAGCTAGTGGAGGTGATGGAATTCCAGTGGAGCTATTCCAAATCCTGAAAGATGATGCTGTGAAAGTGTTGCACTCAATATGCCAGCAAATTTGGAAAACTCAGCAGTGGCCACAGGACTGGAAAAGGTCAGTTTTCATTCCAACCCCAAAGAAAGGCAATGCCAAAGAATGCTCAAACTACCACACAATTGCACTCATCTCACATGCTAGTAAAGTAATGCTCAAAATTTTCCAATAGGTGAACCGTGAACTTCTAGATGTTCAAACTGGTTTTAGAAAAGGCAGAGGAACCAGAGATCAAATTGCCAACATCTGCTGGATCATGGAAAAAGCAAGAGAGTTCCAGAGAAACATCTATTTC
This sequence comes from Bos indicus, assembly GCF_029378745.1. Lineage (NCBI taxonomy): Eukaryota > Metazoa > Chordata > Mammalia > Artiodactyla > Bovidae > Bos > Bos indicus. The sequence continues at coordinate 45,274,486 of NC_091774.1, forward strand.
TGCTTTATGGACTATGCCAAAGCCTTTGACTGTGTGGATCACAATAAACTGTGGGAAATTCTGAAACAGATGGGAATACCAGACCACCTGATCTGCCTCTTGAGAAATCTGTATGCAGGTCAGGAAGCAACAGTTAGAACTGGACATGGAACAACAGACTGGTTCCAAATAGGAAAAGGAGTACGTCAAGGCTGTATATTGTCACCCTGCTTATTTAACTTCTATGTAGAGTACATCATGAGAAATGCTGGGCTGGAAGAAGCACAAGCTGGAATCAAGATTGCTGGGAGAAATATCAATAACCTCAGATATGCAGATGACACCACCCTTATGGCAGAAAGTGAAGAGGAACCAAAAAGCCTCTTGATGAAAGTGAAAGAGGAGAGTGAAAAAGTTGGCTTAAAGCTCCACATTCAGAAAACTAAGACCATGGCATCTGGTCCCATCAGATCAGATCAGATCAGTCGCTCAGTCGTGTCCGACTCTTTGCAACCCCATGAATCGCTGCACGCCAGGCCTCCCTGTCCATCACCAACTCCCAGAGTTCACTCAGACTCACGTCCATCGAGTCAGTGATGCCATCCAGCCATCTCATCCTCTGCTGTCCCCTTCTCCTCCTGCCCCCAATCCCTCCCAGCATCAGGGTCTTTTCCAATGAATCAACCCTTCACATGAGGTGGCCAAAGTATTGGAGTTTCAGCTTTAGCATCATTCCTTCCAAAGAAATCCCAGGGCTGATCTCCTTCAGAATGGACTGGTTGGATCTCCTTGCAGTCCAAGGGACTCTCAAGAGTCTTCTCCAATACCACAGTTCAAAAGCATCAATTCTTTGGTGCTCAGCTTTCTTCACAGTCCAACTCTCACATCCATACATGACCACAGGAAAAACCATAGCCTTGACTAGACAAACCTTTGTTTGGCAAAGTAATGTCTCTGCTTTTGAATATGCTATCTAGGTTGGTCATAACTTTCCTTCCAAGGAGTAAGCGTCTTTTAATTTCATGGATGCAGTCACCATCTGTAGTGATTTTGGAGCCCAGAAAAGTAAAGTCTGACACTGTTTCCACTATTTCCCCATCTATTTCCCATGAAGTGGTGGGACCAGATGCCATGATCTTCGTTTTCTGAATGTTGAGCTTTAAGCCAACTTTTTCACTCTGCACTTTCACTTTCATCAGGAGGCTTTTTAGTTCCTCTTCACTTTCTGCCATAAGGGTGGTGTCATCTGCATATCTGAGGTTATTGATATTTCTCCTGGCAATCTTGATTCCAGCTTGTGTTTCTTCCAGCCCAGCATTTCTCATGATGTACTCTGCACATAAGTTAAATAAACAGGGTGACAATATACAGCCTTGACGAACTCCTTTTTCTCTTTGGAACCAGTCTGTTGTTCCATGTCCAGTTCTAACTGTTGCTTCCTGACCTGCATACAAATTTCTCAGGAGGCAGATCAGGTGGTCTGGTATTCCCATCTCTTGAAGAATTTTCCACAGTTTATTGCGATCCACACAGTCAAAGGCTTTGGCATAGTCAATAAAGCAGAAATAGATGTTTTTCTGGAACTCTCTTGCTTTTTCCATGATCCAGCAGATGTTGGCAATTTGATCTCTGGTTCCTCTGCCTTTTCTAAAACCAGCTTGAACATCAGGAAGTTCACAGTTCACATATTGCTGAAGCCTGGCTTGGAGAATTGTGAGCATTACTTTACTAGCGTGTGAGATGAGTGCAATTGTGCAGTAGTTTGAGCATTCTTTGGCATTGCCTTTCTTTGGGATTGGAATGAAAACTGACCTTTTCCAGTTCTGTGGCCACTGCTGAGTTTTCCAAATTTGCTGGTCTCATCACTTCATGGTAAATAGATGGGGAAAGAGTGGAAACAGTGTCACACTTTATTTTGGGGGGCTCCAAAATCACTGCAGATGGTGATTGCAGCTATGAAATTAAAAGATGCTTACTCCTTGGAAAGAAAGTTATGACCAACCTAGATAGCATATTGAAAAGCAGAGACATTACTTTGCCAACTAAGGTCCATCTAATCAAGGCTACGTTTTTTCCAGTGGTCATGTATAGATGCGAGAGTTGGCCTGTGAAGAAAGCTGAGCACAGAAGAATTGATGCTTTTAAACTGTGGTGTTGGAGAAGACTCTTGAGAGTCCCTTGGACTGCAAGGACATCCAACCAGTCCATTCTAAAGGAGATCAGCCCTGGGTGTTCTTTGGAAGGAATAATGCTAACGCTGAAACTCCAGTACTTTGGCCACCTCATGCGAAGAGTTGACTCATTGGAAAAGACTCTGATGCTGGGAGGGATTGGGGGCAGGAGGAAAAGGAACAACAGAGGATGAGATGGCTGGATGGCATCACCGACTCGATGGACATGAGTTTGAGTGAACTCCAGGAGTTGGTGATGGACAGGGAGGCCTGGCATGCTGCAATTCATGGGTCACCAAGAGTCGGACATGACTGAGCGACTGAACTGAACTGAAGCAAACACACATTTTAGTGATACACTTAACTTTATACATGGTCTTTTATATTTACAGAAGCTTATCACAGTTAAAGCAATAAAGTTAGTGATATATGTATGTGTATGTATGTTAGCCACTCAGTCATGATAAGTATCAATAAAAATATCCAGCAAAAATATCCCCCAAATGAATAGTTTGTGATGTATAGATTTATGTCTGATTTAATTCAGAAAAACCAGTGTACTCTGGCCACTAGTTTTCTCATAGCCTCTTTCACCTCCTTGTTCCTCAGACTGTAGATGAGTGGGTTCAACATGGGGACCACCACCGTGTAGATTACAGATGCCACTTTGACCTGATCAGCTGAATAGTTCGATTTGGGCATCACATAAACAAATAAAACTGCCCCATAAAACAAAGTGACTGCAGTGAGGTGGGAGGTGCAGGTCGAGAAGGCCTTCTTCCTCCCCTCAGTGGAGCGCATCTTCAGGATTGAGTGGAGGATGTAGCTGTAGGACACAATTATGGTAAACAGTGTGCTTATGAGGACTGATGCTGAGGAGATGGCTGGAGATATCTCAGCAATATAAACATGGCCACAAGAAAGCTTCAAGAGCGGGAAGAGGTCACAGAAAAAATGATTGATTTTATTTGGTCCACAGAAGGAGAGATTCATCAAACAGCCGGTAAATGATGAAGCATTCATACAACCACCCAAGTAGGAGGCCCCCAACAGGAAGAAGCAGACCACTGGGGACATCTGGGTGGAGTAGAGCAGGGGAGAACAAATGGCCACGTAGCGATCATAGGCCATGGTGGCCAGCAGGAAGCACTCCGTGGTCCCAAAGGCAACATCAGAGGCAAGCTGGACTATACAACCAGTGATTGGGATGGCAGTTCTCTCTTTTAAGAAACTCATCAGCATAATTGGTGTAACTGATGTGGAATACCCAATGTCCACAAAGGCCAAATGGCTAAGGAAAAGGTACATAGGCGTGTGAAGCTGTGGGCTACTTTGGATTAAGATGATTATGCTGATGTTTCCCACTATGGTAACTACGTAAACTCCTAGAAAAGTCACAAAGAAGATGGCACATAGTGTCACATTATCCGTTAATCCCAAAATAATGAAGTCTGTCACTCTTGTGCGGTTTGCAGCCTCCATCTGTTCATTTAACAGTGCCTATTGAAATCAGAACCACAGGAGATTAAATTGACTGGAATGACCCTACAATTTATATGCATACCTAAGCATAACCTAAATATAATCTTATACATATTTCAAATGGTAAATTTGCCTTATTTACAGAGTACTTTGTGCACATAAGCTTTCTTTTCAGTTTCCATGCAAATATTAAAATTGAAGCCTCAGTTACCTTAGGAGTCAGCTGTTTTATTCCTATGTGTATACCATGGAATAAGTCTTACCTGTGTGCAAGGGAGATATGCAAAGGAATGCTTATAGCAATATTGATTGCAATAACATGAACTGTAAATAACATGAATGTTTATAGAAAGAGCAGCTCTTGATATTTCAGCCCCATCCCAAGTATACCTCTAGTCAGTAATCTCTGTCTTAGTAAATGCTGTCTCTGTTTAACCACTGATCAGGCCAAAAAATATGATGTTAACTTTGACATCTCTTTCTTACTTGATCTTTTTCCTGGAATAAAAAAAATTTGATAGCGAGGGCTGAAAGGTGTCCATGTTCAAGATGAAAAATGGAAGTAGAACTTTTACTGTTGTGAGCAAAACTGCCTGGATGTTTTGCAGAATCATCCAGGACTTCACTTCTATACCATACCTTTTTATACTTATGGGATTGTATGAAGCAATACGAAGAGTCTAGATACTTTTATCTAGACTTTTTTTATGGGCAAGGATTAAATGCAAGAAAACTGAAAGATTTGGGAACTTGGATTAATTATGTTTTGGTTTCTTCAGTTCTATTAAGCAACTACAGAGAAATAAACAGGGGCATATGATGAGGATAAGAGGAAAGGGTAGTTATAGAAGTTGAGACAAAGTGAAGAAAGCTAGGAAACTGGACTGAAAGATTAGCACTTCAGAATACTGGTCCCTTACTTCAAAATAGATCACACAGATCAAGGGCAGGTGAGAATGTATTAATTACCTTCAGACATTTCCATGATTCCTCGAATTTAATGATCAACATACTCTTATTAATAATTTGTTTTTTAAAGAACCTCTATCTCAAGGATTAAGAAAACATATAAGCTATGATAAACCTAGACAGTGTATTAAAAAGCAGAGACATAAATTTACTGACAAAGGTCCATATAGTCAAAGCTATGATTTTTCCAGTAGTCATCTATGGATGTGAGAGTTGGACCATAAGGAAGGCTGAAAGCCAAAGAACTGATGCTTTTGAACTGTGGTACCAGAGAAGACTGAGAGTCCCTTGGACTGAAAGGAGATCAAACCCGTCAATCCTAAAGGAAATCAACCCTGAATATTCATTGAAAGGACTGATGCTGAAGCTCCAGCTTCAATATTTTGCCCACCTAATGTAAAGAGCTGACTCATTGGAAAAGACCATGATGCTGGGAAAGATTGAAGGCAGGAGGAGAAGGGGGTGACAGAGGATGAGATGGTTGGATGGAATCAATAACTTAATGGACATGAGTTTGAGCAAATTCTGGGAGATAGTGAAGGACAGGGAAACTTGGCGTGCTGTGGTCCATAGGGTCACAGAGTCAGACAACTTAACAACTGAACAAAAACAAAAAAATGTATATACATACAATCAGCAACCACAAACATTTTACTCAGTGTTATATGTGAATCATGACAATGGCATGCTATAGTATGAGTAGTACCAAGATTACGTACACGTGAAGTGTTGATTGCTCAGTTGCGTCTGACTCTTTGCGACTCCATGAACTGTAGCCCGCCAGGCTCCTCTGTCCATGAAATTCTCTAGACAAGAATACTGGAGTGGGTACCCATTCCCTTCTCCAGGGGATCTTCCCAATCCAGGAGTCAAATCTGGGTCTTCCACATTGCAGGCAGATTCTTGACTGTCTGAACCACCAGGGAAGGATTATGTAAATGAATGATCAAATTCTGGCCATTTAAACTAGACAAAGACCCAAACCTGAAGTGAATTGTATATGTTTAAAGAAAATAGATGTATGAAAGACACAAACGTTTTGAAAGTTAGATATGAGTGCCAGTGTGGAAGGCAAAGGGACATGCAGAATACCATGGACTTTGGAGCCATGCAGACCTAGGATTCGTTTCTAGCTCCGCCTCTATCTATTAAATCATAGGCAAGTTATAAGAAATGTTTGCTCTTCTGTTTCCTTACCTGTGAAGATGAGAAAATAATACATACCTCATGAGATTCTTAGGTTAAACCACATGATATTGGCGATTACTCATAGCGCTGTTTATACAACAAATAAATGCTCAATTACTAATAATTGACCTGAAATAAATAACTTGTAATTTCTGATACGTAGAAGAGAATCAACTATTTCTGTGTTCTTAAAAAAGAACAAGTGTGCACTAGTGATATATCCACGGCAACACTAGCGATAGTCTTCAAGGATTTGTTGCTGTACAGCAAGGCGTATTTAAGTGAGGTTGGTGTCATTTGGGATAAGGCCCAATCACCTAGGTCACTTGTAATTATTAATTACTTCACTTGTTTTGGAAATCTACTTTGAGAATCCATTGGGACAGAGAAATTATAGGTATATATCTACTGGGACAGAGAAATATTGTGCAAACATAATTATGTAAAAATGTATGAACAAAATATTTTCTCAATACCTTCAAGTTCTATTTATTTTTTGGTTAAATGGAAGAAATGAAAATTTTTATTTCATTAAATTGAAAAACATAACATTTTACTATCCTTAAAATTGATTATTAGATCAATATGACTAATACGGTTGTGACAATTTGTGGTTCTGAAATGCGGCTATATTCAGTGGTCCAGATTTTCATACCACCTGTATTTAGAGATAATTTGGGTTTGTTACTACAATTTAGTTTACAAACATACATCTAATGGAATTGGAGTATTGTTATCAACATAGAAATTGACACACATTTTTAAAAATCATATGAGTTTTCCACATGTATTATAGGTTTATACTAGGGCACTTGAGATACACACCAGGCTTGTTGGCAGTAGACACTGCTGCTGCTGCTAAGTCGCTTCAGTCGTGTATGACTCTGTGCACCCCTATGGACAGCAGCCCTCCAGGGTCCTCTGTCCACAGGATTCTCCAGGCAAGAATACTGGAGTGGGTTGCCATTTTCTTCTCCTGGCAGTAGACATTGCTCACATGCAAAGTCTTCTCTCTCCCCATTGACCTACCAACACGTGTGCTTTCTAATAGAAAATGAAGTTCACACTAACATTTTTCTTATCACTCTGCCACATTTTCTTATCACAGCTGCCACACTGACTAACAGGTTGTCCAGGATACATGGTCACAGTTGATTCTGGCTGTGTTCTTAGATCATGGCCATATAGCTGAACATTCTCTAGCTTGAAGATCAGGTTCCTTTGATTTGGGGCTTGAAGAAACTTATAGATCAATAACCTTCAGAACAAAGGTAAGCCTGATAACCTACATCAGGAGGCTCGAACAGCTCAAACACCTCTACTCCAACAAGTTAGGAAATGGACATGCCGCAAGGTTCCATCTGTCCTAGAAAGACATACCTCCATTAGGCATTAAGAAAGCCCAACTATGGCTCATAAGAGATACAAAAACCTTCCAGATGACATCTGGAAGAATTAAATTCCCTTCACCCCTGCCCTCCTCCTAATATTTTGTTCACATCACTTGATTAATATCCATTATAGTTGAAGACCTTACTCTGTCCCTGAAGTGACAATGCAATGTCTATGGCTAATTATTTTTGTATCCCTCTTTGATGATGCAGTGTTGGGAATATTGTTGTTCTTGTTAAGTCACTCAGTAGTGTCCTACTCTTTGCAACCCCATGGACCGCAGCACACCAGGCTTCCATGTGCTTCACCATCTCCTGGAGTTTGCTCAAACTCATGTCCATCGAGTTGGTGATGCCATCCAACCGTCTCATCCTCTGTCGCCCTCTTCTCCTTCTGCCTTCAATCTTTCCCGGCACCAGAGTGTTTTCCAATGAGTCAGCTGTTCACACCAGGTGGCCCAAGTATTGGTGCTTCAGCTTCAGCATAAGCCCTTTCAATGAATATTCAGGGTTGATTTGCTTTAGGATTGACTGGTTTGATCTCCTTGCTGTCCAACTGAATCTTAAGAGTCTTCGGCAGCACCAGAGTTCAAAGGCACCAATTCCTTGTCATTCACCCTTTTTTATTCTCTAGCTCTCACATCTGTATATGACTATTGGAAAAACCATATCTTTGATGATATGGACCTTCTTTGGCAAAGTAATGTCTCTCTTTTTTTTTAATGCTGTCTAGGTTGGTCATCTGCATATAGATGTTTTTCTGGAACTCTCTTGCTTTTTCCATGATCCAGCGGATGTTGGCAATTTGATCTCTGGTTCCTCTGCCTTTTCTAAAACCAGCTTGAACATCAGGAAGTTCACGGTTCACATATTACTAAAGCCTGGCTTGGAGAATTTTGAGCATTACTTTACTAGTGTGTGAGATGAGTGCAATTGTGCGGTAGTTTGAGCATTCTTTGGCATTGCCTTTGTTTGGGACTGGAATGAAAACTGACCTTTTCCAGTCCTGTGGCCACTGCTGAGTTTTCCAAGTTTGCTGGCATATTGAGTGCAGCACTTTCACAGCATCATCTTTCAGGATTTGAAATAGCATCATCTTTCAGGATTTGAAGGACACCATCCTTATGGTAGAAAGTGAAGAGGAACTAAAAAGTCTCTTGATGAAAGTGAAAGAAGACAGTGAAAAATTTGGCTTAAAGCTCAACATTCAGAAAACGAAGATCATGGCATCCAGTCCCATCACTTCATGGGAAATAGATGGGGAAACAGTGGAAACAGTGTCAGACTTTATTTTGGGGGGCTCCAAAATCACTGCAGATGGTGACTGCAGCCATGAAATTAAAAGACGCTTACTCCTTGGAAGGAAAGTTATGTCCAACCTAGATAGCATATTCAAAAGCAGAGACATTACTTTGCCAACAAAGGTCCGTCTAGTCAAGGCTATGGTTTTTCCAGTGGTCATGTATGGATGTGACAGTTGGACTGTGAAAAAGGCTGAGCGCCGAAGAATTCATGCTTTTGAAGTGTGGTGTTGGAGAAGACTCTTGAGAGTCCCTTGGACTGCAAGGAGATGCAACCAGTCCATTCTGAAGGAGATCAGCCCTGGGATTTCTTTGGAAGGAAAAATGCTAAAGCTGAAACTCCAGGACTTTGGCCACCTCATGTGAAGAGTTGACTCATTGGAAAAGACTCTGTTGCTGGGAGGGATTGGGGGCAGAAGGAGAAGGGGACAAGAGGATGAGATGGCTGGATGGCATCGCTGACTCGATGGACGTGAGTCTGAGTGAACTCCGGGAGTTGGTGATGGACAGGGAGGCCTGGCGTGCTGCGATTCATGGGGTTGCAAAGAGTCGGGCACGACTGAGCAACTGAACTGAACTGAACTGAGGTTGGTCATAGCTTTTCTTCCAAGGAGCATCTTTTAATTTCATGGCTGCAGTCGTCATCTGCAGTGATTCTGGACCCCAGAAAATAAAGTCTGTCACTGTTTCCATTGTTTCACCATCTATTTGCCATGAAGTGATGGAACTATGATCCATCACTATGATCTATAGCATCAATAGGATGCTATGATCTTATTTTTTTGAATGTTGAGTTTTAAGCCAGTTTTTTCACTCTCTTCTTTCGCCCTCATCAAGAGACTTTTTAATTCCACTTTCCTTTCTGCCATAATGGTGGTGTCATCTGCATGTCTGAGGTTATTGATATTTCTCCCAGCAATGATTTATCCCGCCTGGCATTTTGCATGATGTACCCTGCATATAAGTTAAATAAGCAGGGTGACAATATACAGCCTTGACATACTCTTTTCCCAATTTTGAATCAGTCTGTTTTTCCATATCTGGTTTTAACTGTTGCCTCTCGACCTGCATAGATTTCTCAGGAGGCAGGTAAGATGGTCTGGGAGTCCCATCTCTTGAAGAATTTTCCACTGTTTGCTTTGATCTACACAGTCAAAGGTTTTCGCATAGTCAATGAAACAGAAGTAGATGTTTTTCTGCAATTCTCTAGCTTTTTTGATGATCCAGTGGATGTTGGCAATTTGATCTCTGGTTTCTCTGCCTTTTCTAAATCCAGCTTGAACATCTGGAAGTTCTCAGTTCACATACTCTTCAAGCCTAACTTGAGCATTACTTTGCTAGGAAGTGAAATGAGTGCAATTGTTCTGTAGTTTGAACATTCTTTGGCATTGAACTTCTTTGGGACTGGAATGAAAACTGAGCTTTTCCGGCCTTGTGGCCGTTGTTGAGTTTTCCAAATTTGCTGGCATATTGAGTGCAGCTCTTTCACAGCATCATCTTTTAGGATTTGAAACAGCTCAACCAGAATTTCATCACCTCCACTAGCTTTGTTCATAGTGATGCTTCCTAAGGTCCACTTCACTTTGCATTCCAGGATGTCTGGCTCTAGGTGAATGATCTCACCATCATGGTTATCTGGGTCATGAAGATCTGTTTTGTATAGTTCTGTGTATTCTTGCCACCTCTTCTTAATACCTTCTGCTTCTGTTAGGTCCATACCATTTCTGTCCTTTATTGTGCCCATCTTTGCATGAAATATTCCCTTGATATCTCTAATTTATTTAAAGAGATCTCTATTCTCTCCCATTCTACTGTTTTCCTCTTTTACACTGTTCATTTAGGAAGGCTTTCTTATCTCTCCTTGCTATTTTCTGGAATCTGCATTCAGATGGCTATATCTTTCCTTTTTCCCTTTGCCTTCTCTTCTTTTTTCAGCTATTGTTAAGGCCTCCTCAGACAACCATTTTGCATTTTTGCATTTCTTTTTCTTGGGAATGGTTTTGATCACCACTTCCTGTACAATGTTATGAACCTCTGTTCATAGTTCTTTAGGCACTCTGTCTATCAGATCTAATCCCTTCAATCTATTTGTCACTTTCACTTTCACTTCACATAAGGGATTTGATTTAGGTCATACCTGATGGCCTAGTGGTTTTCCCTACATTCTTCAATTTAAGACTGAGCTTGGCAATAAGGAGTTCATGATCTGAGCTACAGTCAACTCCTGGTCTTGTTTTTGCTGATTGTATAGAGCTTCTCCATCTTTGCTGCAAAGAATATATTCAGTCTGATTTCAGTATTGACCATCTGGTGATGTCCATGTGTAGAGTCTTCTCTTGTATTGTTGGAAGAGGGTGTGTTCTCTTGGCAAACTTTGCTAGGCTTTGTCCTGCTTCATTTTTTACTTCAAGGCCAAACTTGTCTGTTAAGTCTCTTAACTTCCTACTTTTGCATTCTAGTCCCCTATGATGAAAATGACATCTTTTTTGGATGTTAGTCTAGAAGGTCTTGAAGGTTTTATATAACAATTCAACTTCAGCTTCTTCAGCATCGGTGATTGGGCCATAGACTTGGATCACTGCGATATTGAATGGCTTGCCTTGGAAACAAACAGAGATCATTCTGTTGTTTTTGAGATTGCACCCAAGTACTGCATTTGAGACTCTTGTTGACTGTGAGGGCTACTCCATTCCTGTCCAGTTTAGTTCACTGATTCCTACAATGTCAATGTTCACTCTTGCCATCTCCTGTTTGACCACTTCCAATTTACCTTGATTCGTGGACCTAACAATCCAGGTTCCTATGCATTATTGTTCTTTACAGCATCAGACTTTACTTTTAGCACCAGACCCATTCACAACTGGGCATATTTCTGCTTTGTCTCAGCCTCTTCATTCCTTCTGCAGCTATTTCTCTCCTCTTTTCCTGTAGCATATTGGACACCTACCGACCTGGAAACATCATCTTTCAGGGTCATATCTTTTTGTCCTTCCATACTGTTCAGCAGCATGCTGAAGTGGTTTGCCATTTCCTTTGCCAGTGGAGCACATTTTGTCAGAACTCTCCATCATGACCTGTCCGTTTTGGGTGGCCCTACACGGCATGGCTCATAGTTTCATTGAGTTAGGCAAGGTTGTGGTCCATGTGATCAGTTTGGTTAGTTTTCTGTGATTGTGGTTTTCATTTTGTCTGCCCTCTAATGGATTAGAATAAGAGGTTGGTGCAAGCTTCCTGATGGGAGGAACTGGCTGTGGGGAAAACCGGGTCTTGTTCTGGTTGGCAAAGCCATGCTCACTAAGTCTTTAGTCCAATTTTCTGCTGATGGGTGGGGCTGTGTTCCCTCCCTGTAGATTGGCCTGAGGCCAAACTTTGGTAGGGGCAATGGTGGTAATGGTGACCTACTCCAAAAGGACTTATGCCAGCATGCTGCGCCTCCCAAGACTGCTATAGTCAGTGCCCCTGACCCTGCAGCAGGCCACTGTCAACTCATGCCTCCGCCACAGACTCCCAAGCACACACAGGCAAGTCTGGCTCAGTCTCTTGTGGGGTCATTGTTCCTTTCTCCTGGGTCCTGGTGCACACAAGGTTTTGTTTGTGTCCTCCAAGAGTCTGTGTTTCCCCAGTTCATTGGAAGTTCTGTAATTAAATCCTGCTGACCATCAAAGTCAAAGTCCCTGGCTATACTCAGTCCCTCTACCAGATCCCCAGATTGGGGAGTCTCTTGTGTGGCCTAGAACTTTAGCAGCAGTGTGAGAACTTCTTTGGTATGATTGTTCTTCAGTTTGTGAGTCGCCTACCTAGCGGCTCTATAGTAGAACTAATGGCCACCTCCTTCAAAAGGATTTGTGCTACACACTACACCTCCCAGGACTGCTATTGCTGGAGCCTCTGTCTCCGCAGCAGGCTGCTGCTCACTCATGCCTCTGCAGGAGACCCTAAAACACTCAAAAGCAGGTCTGTCTCAGTCTCTTTGGGGGTCACTGCTCCTTTCCCTTGGTCCTGGTGTGCACATGGTTTGTTTGTGCCCTCCAAGCAGCTCTGGTGGCTATGAGGTTTGATTTTGAACCCCCTTCCCACCATTTTGCTGCAGCTTCTTCTTTGCCCTTGGTCCTGGGGTATCTTTTCTTGGTGGGTTTCAACATTCTCCTGTCAGTAGTTGTTCAGCAGCTCATCACAATCTTGGAGTTCTCACAGGGGAAGATGAGTGCACAACCTTCTACTCCACCATCTTGGATTTGATTTGGGAATATAGGTGGCAGTAAATAGATATTTATTAATTTAGTGTTCAACAATTTTTAAAACAGTCTTTCTGTCTGTCATACACTGTGCTATGACCTAAAGATAGATACTCCCACATCTCTCTCTTTACCCAACTACAAACCATTTTATAATTGTATCCATCACTCAACCCCTTCCAGTGAAAGACTAACTTCTAGTCACCTTAGATCTCAGGTTTAAATAAATTTATTTCACTACTGAAACCTCCCCTGATACCTTAGACTAAGTCACATTCTCCTGGCAAACAATTTCATAGAATTCTGAAATATGTTTTACACTTGCACACTTTTAATTGTATAGGTACTGTAGTGAATAATTGCATGATGTCTTTTTTACCCACTGTCCTACAACTTCCATGAGGAAGGGGTCCTATCTACCTTGGTCAACACTCTATATTTAGAATATTGCACCTTACCTGGTACATAGCAGTACTAAATGAATGAATGAATGAGTGAATAAATAATCTATTTTTAATGTTTATTTTATTGTGATAAGAACAGTTAGCATGAGACTTATTCTCTTAATGGGTTTTAAAGTATACAGTATAATATTGTTGTATAGATAAAATAGTTTATAGCAGATCTCTACAACTTATTCATGTTGCTTAACTGAAACTTTATGTCTATTGATTTATGTCTCCTCATTTCACTTGAACCTCATCCCCTGAGAATCATCATGCCATCTTGTTGCAGCTTCTCCTGTGAACTTGACTCTTTCAGATACTTTATAAATTAGAATCATGCAGTCCTGTCCTATGACTGGCTTATTTCACTTAGCATAATGTTCTCCAGGTTCATCTATGTTATCACTACTGCAGAATGCCTTTCTTTTTAAGACAATAATATTCCATTATTATTCCATGTCTACCAAAATTTCTTTATCTATTTCTCTGTTGGTGGATATTTACATTGCTTCCATATTTTTGGCTGCTGTTAATAGTGCCACAGTGAACATGAGAGTGCTAATATCTGAGATACTGATTTCAGTTTTGTTTTAGGTAAATATCTAGAGGTGGGATTAGTAGATTATATGGTAGTTCTATTTTTAATTATTTGAGGGACCGTCCCACTGTTTACCATACCAACTGCATCATTTTTCATTTCCCACAAAATTGTACAAGAGTTTCCTCCTTCTCCATATCCTCGCCAATACTTGTTGTCTTGGTTTTGTTTTACTTTGTAACAGCTATCCTGATATTTGTGTGGTGATATCTCATCCTGGTTTTGATTTGTATTTACTTGATGATTAGTGACGTTCAGCACCTTTTCATATACCTGGTAGCTACCTCTATGTATTCTTTGGATAAGTCTATTCGAGTTTTTAGCCCATTTTTGAATCGAGTTATTAGTTTGTATGCTGTAGAGTTGTATTAATTCCTTACATATTTTGGAAATCAACTCCTTATCAGATGCATAGTTTGCAAACATTTTCTCCTATTCAATAGTTGTCTTTTCACTCTTATTTCCATGCTGTGCAGAAGCTTTTTAGTTTGACGCAGTCTCATGTGTCCATTTTTATTTTTATTGCCTGTGCTTTCCATTTGGTATTAAAGAAATCACTGCCAAAGCCAATGACATGAATCTTTTTCCCCTATGTTTTCTTCTAGGGGTTTTATTCTTACAGTTTTAGGTCTTACATTTAAGTCTTTAATCCATTTTGAGTTGATTCTTTTGTATAGACCAATACAATTGTCAATTGTCTTACACTGTATGTGTGCACTGTGGCATATATATTACATTTTCTTTATCCATTTATATGTTGATGGACACTTAGGTTATTTCTATGTCTTGGATATGGTGAATAATGCTGCAGTAAACATGGGAACACATGTATCTCCTTTGAGATAATGTTTTCGTTTCCTTCAGATATATATCCAGAAGTGGTATTGTTGAATCATATGATAATTCCATTTTAACTTTCTATTTATTCTTGATTCAGTCTTAATAGTTGTTTGCTTCTAGGATTTATGCATGTTTCTAGGTTATCCAATTTGTTCACATACATTTATATTAATCCCTTATGATACTTTTTTATTTCTGAGGCATCCCTTTAATGTTTCTTCTTTCACTTATGATTTTATTTATTGAGCCCTCTTTTTTCCTTAGTCCAACTATAGATTTGTCTACTTGGTTTATTTTTTAAAATTCAGTCTTAACTTTATAGATTTTTAAAATTATTTTTCTGTTCTCTATTTGATTTGTTTCTGCTGTAATCTTTACTATTTCCTTCCCTCTGCTAATGCTGGGTTTTTTTCTTCTTTTTCTAGTCCCTTGAGATATAAAGTTCAGTTCTTTATTTTAAATTTTTCTTCCTTTTAAATGTAGACATTTATCACTATGAGCTTCCCTTTTGGTACTACATTAGCTGCATATCATCAGTTTTATTAGTTTCATTTCCCTCTTCATTTATCTCAAGATATTTATACATTTTCTTTTGATATTCTGTGACTCAGTGTTGTTCAAGAGTGTGTTAGCTTCCATGTATTTGTGAGTTTTTTCCTTTTCTCGATGTCATTGATTTCAAGTTGCATTCCATTGCTGTTGGAAAAGATACTTATATATAACTAGTATAATTTCAATTTTCTTAATTTTGTTAAGAACTATTTTGTGATCTCATATGTGGTCAGTCCTGAAATGTGTGCTTGAGAAGAATGTGTTTCCTTCTGCCATTGGGTGAAAAGTCCTGTGTATGTCTGTTAGGCTCACTTGGTCTGTTTGGTTGTTGGTTTAGTTGCTAAGTCATGTCTGACTCTTTGGACCCCATGGACTCTAGCCCTCCAGGCTCCTCTGTCCATGGGATTTCCCAGGTAAGAACACTGGAGTGGGTTGTCATTTCCTTCTCCAGGGGATCTTCCTGACCCAGGGATGAACCCGGGTCTACTGCACTGCAAGAGGCCTCCTGAATTATAGGTGGATTCTTTACTGACTGAGCCACCAAGGAAGCCCCTCTTTGGTCTATAATGTTGTCCAAATCTGTTATTTCTTTACTAATTTTCTGTCCAGGTGTTCTGTACATTATTGAAACTGGACTATTTAAAAATACTATGATTGTATTGTCAATTTATCCTTTCAGGTTTATCAATATTTGTTTCATTTAGGTGTTTTGATATTGAGTGCATAAAAAGTGAAAGAGTTAGTTGCTTAGTCACGTCCGGCTCTTTGTGACCCCATGGACTATAGTCTGCTAGGCTCCTCTGTCCATGGAATTCTCCAGGCAAGAATACTGCAGTGGGTAGCCATTCCTTTCTCCAGGGGATCTTCCTGACCCAGGGATCAAACCTGGGTCTCCCACATTGCAGGCAGACTCTTTTACCACCTGAGCCACCAGGGAAGCCCCTGTTGAGTGCAAATATATTTACAATTGTTATATTTTCCTGTTGAATTGATCTTTTTATCGCTATGTAATGATCTTCTTTGTTTCTAGAGACAAAAGTCTTTATAACTTAAAGTCTTCTTTGATGTTAGCAGAGCCACTAAAGTGAGTTTCTTGATTTTTTACATGGTATATTGCAAAAAAGATGGAAAACTGTTATCAAAATGTCTTTCTCAAGGCTTCTCAAGAATTTAAATAAAAAACTTTAAATTATACAAACCCAAGAAATAAAGAAGAAAATAGTAAAAGTTGAATATAAATTATGAAATAGAAAATTAATGTACAGTGCAAAAAAGCACAAATCAAAATTTTATCCTTTGAAAATACTGATAAAATTGATAAAAGACTAGCAAGATTTATTAATAATATGTATAGAAAATACAATATTGAAAATAGAACATTACATATCTTATGGAAAATAAAAATAAAATATAATTTTGAAATATAAATAAATTGGAAAACTATTTTTAAGAATATGTTATCAAAAATGATAAATAAATTGAGGAACTAGATATTTCTTTATTCATTAATGAAAATGAGACTTATAGTAAAAATGTTTTCTATAAAAATGGAAAGCCCAAATGGCTTCACCATTGAAGTCTTACAAATATTATAGGTATAAATATCACTGATCCTATAAAAAGTTCTTCTGAGAACAGACAACAAAGAAATCCTTTCCAAATCATTTTTATATTTTGATATCCCCACTTGTAAATTTCAAGAATGGAAAATGATATGCCAATTTCTCTCACAAACAAAGATGCAAACATCCTAAACCAAATATTAGGAAATCAAAGCCAATGATAATAAGATGAATAAAAATGCAACCAAAGTTGGGTTTATTTCAGCAATTCTAGATTGCTTTAATATTCATAAGTCAAAGTGATACTTTCATATCTGAGTTAGAATGTACAAGGATATGAAAAACATTTGATCATATGGTAACAAGAAAAACCTCAAAGAAATGAAGATCATATTTATGTATTCGATGAACTAGGAGCAGAGGATTCAAGAAAGCCTTCATGAAATGACATCTATATAGGTGAGCAGATTGCACACCTAAGGACAAGTGCATAGTCTCGTCTGCCTTACAGAGACACTTTGAAGGGAAGAAAAGGCATCAGCCAATTCTTGATGACAGTATAAATTGTCTGCACAAATAGAAATTTAGAAGAAACCCAAATGTAAAAATGGTAACAGAAGTAGTGGCAATAAACATCTTCTTGAGACATATTACAAAGAGGGATGGCAGGTATATTCTATGTCTGCATCAGCCAAGGGTCTTAATCTGTAATTTTATACTCTGAAAATGCCAACTAGCTTGCTAAAAGAAAGCTCCACTATGTCTTAACCTCCATTCCTGCCCACTACTCCCCAGTAGTTTTTCCTACTACTCAAAGGCTTGTCGGCAAAGGTTCAAGCTGAACTTTGCAAAACAAGCTTTGCAAACCAACCTTTGAAAAGTAGGAGAAACTTAAGGGAACTCTCAAAGGCTAAGCCTTCAGGATTTCTTTATTATCTGACTGAGTCTTCTGGTGGCAAAAGTGTAGAACAAATTCTTTTGGTCTGGCTTAGATTAGATGGGAATGAAGCTTTTCTAGACTTCAGCATCACTATTCCCAAAGAAAATAATAACCCTGTATGAGAGAAACCAAGTCTTCCATAGAAAGTAATCTGCACTGCCCACACCACCATCAGTTGCATTTCTAGTTGCGTATATGATGCCTTTTGAGATGTTAATTTATAAGATGACTTTTTAAACTGTATAATTTAACAGAAGAAAAAAAAAAAACATCCTCTAGTCAAACTCTCTAAATAATGAACAGAGAAGAGAAGAAGTAAAAATATATTCTCTAGATATCCTCATCCTGAAATACACACATTTCATTTGAACCTAGCAGATTTTCACAAAAATGCTGTACTCTGTGAATCTAGAAAATTATAAGTTAAAATTGGCATTAATCAATATTTGGGCATTTTATGTTTAAGATAGGTCTTCACATAAAATGATAAGACTAATGGACAACATAAACACTCATCGTGTATGTTTTTTAATATTTATTTTTATTTATTTGCTGGGTCTTAATTGCAGCATGCAGGATCTTTGATCTTCATTGCAGCATGCAGGATATTTGGTTGCAGCATGTGGGATCATTCCCTAACCAGGTCCTCCTGCATTGGGAGTGTGGGGTCTTAGCCACTGGATCACCATAGAAGTCCCCATCCAAAGTTCTTGAAATTATTTTTTTGCAGTTTCTGGATTCACATTGCATTTGTTTCAAAATGACTGATGTATTTTAGTCATCAGTTTTCTCATGGCCTCTTTCACCTCTTTGTTCCTCAGACTGTAGATCAGAGGGTTCAACATGGGGATCACCACTGTGTAGAAGACAGATACCACTTTGATATGGTCAGGTGAGTAGCTTGACTTCGGTATGACATAAACAAATGTGACTGTCCCATAAAACAAAGTGACTGCAGTGAGGTGGGAAGTGCAAGTAGAGAAGGCCTTGGACCTTCCCTCTGTAGAGCACATCTTCAGAATTGAGTGGAGGATGTATAGATATGAAACAATTATGGTAAACAGTGTGATTACAATTATTGACCCAGCTGAGATGGCAGGAGATATTTCGGCAACATAAACATGGGTACAAAAGAGCTTCACTAGTGGTGGCAGGTCACAGAAGAAATGGTTGATTTTATTTGGTCCACAGAACGTCAGGCTCAGTAAACATCCGATAAATGATGAAGCATTCACACATCCTCCCAGGTAGGAAGCAATCAGTAAGATGACGCAGACCCTGGGAGACATGTGTGTAGAGTATAGAAGTGGCGAACAGATGGCCACGTAGCGATCATAGGCCATGGCAGCCAAAAGGAAGCACTCAGCTGTTCCAAAGATAACATCAGAGCCAAGCTGAACTATACAGCCAGCAACTGGGATAGTAGTTCTTACTTCTAGGAAACTCACAATCATAATAGGTGTGACTGATGAGGAGTAACCAATGTCCACAAAGGCCAGATGGCTGAGGAATAGATACATTGGGGTGTGAAGCTGAGGGCTTCTGTGAATTAATGTGATGATGCTGATATTGCCCAATATGGTAGCAACATAGATTCCTAGAAAAACCAAAAAGAAGATGGAGCAAAGTGTAGGATGGTCTGTTAACCCCAAAATAACGAATTCTGTCACCATTGTGTGGTTTCCAATCTCCATCTTACTTGGAATGATGCCTTTTGAAATGAAAATCAGTGGATATTAAATTAAATGGAAAGATCTCATAATTCACATATTTACTTTACCAGACAACCTATCAAAAAAGATAGAACATTGATCTCAATTTAGCCTAATGCTAATACTTTACAAAATGTTCCCAAATATATTTACATTATTCATGATTTGACGATATTAATGTACACTATCTTAGTCCAAAGATACTCTCAAAGTACCAGTGGCTCAGATCAGAACACACTGGGCACTCACATTTGTATCATTTGATCAAAGCAATGATGTTTGGAAATTTGATGAGAGTCAGAGGTGAAACATAATCACTTTGCTAGTATTTAACTATATCCATATTTGTATTACAATTATATTATAGTATAATTAATAGAATGTAATATTGTTTAAATAATATCTGTTTCTTGGTCACATTGGTCACTCTCCAGCCCCAACACAGGTGAGACTGTGAACAGTACATGCCAATGCATGATGGAAGGAAATGCCCTGTCTCTCTTCTGAATCAAATTAAATTACCAGTGGGTCAGTCTCTCTCTTTCATTAAGAGATATATTAGCATAATACATTTTGAAGGAGGTCACCATTAACTTCATTACCTCTGCCATGGTTTGGTCTCAGGTCAAATAACAGGGAGGGAACACAACCCTGCCCATCAACAGAAAATTGGATTAAAGATGTATTGAGCATAGCCCTGCCCGTCAGAACAAGAACCAGTCTCCCCCACAGTCAGTCTCTCCCATAAGGAAGCTTCCATAAGCCTCCTATCCTTATCCCTCAGAAGACAGACAGAATCCTCAGAAAACCACAATAACATAAAACTAATCAAACTGATTACATGGACGACAGAATTGTCTAACTCAATGAAACTATGAGCCACCCAAGATGTGTAGGGCCACCCAAGATGGATGGGTCATGGTGGAGAGTTATGACAAAATGTGGTCGACTAGAGATGGAAATAGCAAACCACTTCAGTATTCCTGCCTTGAGAACCCCATGAACAGTATGAAAAGGCAAAAAGATAGGACACTGAAAGATGAACTCCCCAGGTTAGTAGGTGCCCAATATGCTACTGGAGATTGGTGGAGGAATAACTCCAGAATGAAGAGATGGAGCCAAAGCAAAAACAACTCCCACTTGTGGATTTGACTGGTGATGAAAGTGAAGTCCAATGCTGTGAAGAACACTATTGCATAGGAACATGGAATGTTAGGTCCATGAATCAAGGCAAATTAGAAGTGGTCAAAAGGAGATGGCAAAAGTGAACATCGACATTTTAGCAATCAGTAAATAAAATGGTCTGGGATGGGTTAATGTAATTCAGCTGATCATTATATCTACTACTGTGGGCAAGAATCCCTTAGAAGAAATGGAGAAGGCTTCATAGTCAACAAGAGTCTGAAATGCAGTACTTGGGGGCAATCTCAAAAATGACAGAAAGATTGTTGTTTGTTTCCAAGGCAAACCATTCAATATCATAGTAATCCAAGTCTATAGCCCAGTCACAAATGCTTAAGAAGCTGAAGTTGAACCATTCTATAAAGGCCTACAAGACCTTCCAGACTAACACCAAAAAAAGATGTTCTTTTCATTATAGGGGACTGAAATGCAAAAGTAGGAAGTCAAGAGATACCTGGAGTAACAGACAAGTTTGGCCTTGGGAAAAAAAATGAAGCAGGACAAAGCCTAGCAGAGTTTGCCAAGAGAATGCACTACTCATAGCAAACACACTCTTCCAACAACACGCGATGACTCTACACATGAACATCACCAGATGGTCGATACCAAAATCAGATTGATTATATTCTTTGCAGCCAAAGATGGAGAAGCTCTATACAGTCAGCAAAAACAAGACCTGAAGCTAACTGTGGCCTCAGATCATGAACTCCTTATTGCCAAATTCAGACTTATAATGAAAGTACAGAAATTCACTGTACCATTCAGGTATGATACAAATCAAATTCCTTATGATTATATAGAGGAAGTGAGAAATAGATTCAAGGGATTAGATCTGATAGAGTGCCTGAAAAACTATGGATGGAAGTTTGTGACATTGTACAGGAGGCAAGGATCAAGACCATCCCCAAGAAAAAGAAATGCAAAAAGGCAAAATAATTGTCTGAGGAGGCCTTACAAATAGCTATGAAAAAAAGCTAAAGGCAAAGGAGAAAAGGAAAGCTATACCCATCTGAATGCAGAGTTCCAAAGAATTGCAAGGAGAGATAAGAAAGCCTTCCTCAGTGATCAATGCAAAGAAA
The DNA here is from genome assembly GCF_029378745.1 of Bos indicus. Lineage (NCBI taxonomy): Eukaryota > Metazoa > Chordata > Mammalia > Artiodactyla > Bovidae > Bos > Bos indicus. Next base: position 45,296,113 of record NC_091774.1, read on the forward strand.
TTGAGGAAAACAATAGAATGGGAAAGACTAGAGATCTCTCCAAGAAAATTAGAGATACCAAGGGAAGATTTCATGCAAAGATGGGCACAATAAAGGACAAAAATGGTATGGACCTAACAGAAGCAGAAGTTATTAAGAAGAGGTGGCAAGAATACACAGAGGGACTATACAAAAAAGATCTTCAAGACCCAGATAACCACGATGGTGTGATCACTTACCTAGAGCCAGACATCCTGGAATGCAAAGTGAAGTGGGCTTCACTTCACTTTGAAGTGAAGGAAGCATCACTACGAACAAAGATAGTGGAGGTGATGGAATTCCAGTTGAGCTATTTCAAATCCTAAAAGATGATGCTGTGAAAGTGCTACACTCAATATGCAAGCAAATTTGGAAAACTCAACAGTGGCCACAAGGACTGGAAAAGGTCAGTTTTCATTCCAATCCCAAAGAAAGGCAATGCCAAAGAATGCTCAAACATGGAACAACAGACTGGTTCCAAATTGGGAAAAGAGTACATCAAGGCTGTATATTGTCACCCTGCTTTTTTAACTTATATGCAGAGTACATCATGTGAAACGCAGGCTGGATGAGCACAAGCTAGAATCAAGATCACCAGAAGAAATGTCAATAACCTCAGATATGCAGATGACACCACCCTTATGGCAGAAAGTGAAGAGGAACTAAAAAGCCTCTTGATGAAATTGAAAGAGGAGAGTGAAAAAGTTGCCTTAAAGCTCAACATTCAGAAAACTAAGATCATGGCATCTGGTCCCATCGCTTCATGGCAAATAGATGGGGAAACAATGGAAACAGTGACAGACTATTTTCCTGGACTCCAAAATCACTGCAGATGGTGACTGTAGCCATGAAATTAAAAGACGCTTGCTCCTTGGAAGAAAAGCTATAACCAACCCAGACACCATATTTAAAAGCAGAGACATTACTTTGCTGATAAAGGTCCATCTAGTCAAGGCTATGGTTTTTCCAGTAGTCACGTATGGTTGTGAGAGTTGGACTATAAGGAAAGCTGAGTACTGAAGAACTGATGCTTTTGCATTGTGGTGTTGGAGAAGACTCTTGAGAGTTCCTTGGACTGCAAGGAGATCCAACCAGTCCATTCTAAAGGAGATCAGTCCTGAATATTCATTGGAAGGATTGATGCTGAAGCTGAAACTCCAATACTTTGGCCACCTGATGTGAAGAACTGACTCATTGGAAAGGTCTCTGATGTTGGGAAAGATTGGAGGTGGGAGGAGAAGGGGATGACAGAGGATGAGATGGTTGGATGGCATCACCGACTGGATGAACACTAGTTTGAACAAGCTCCTGGAATTGGTGATGAACAGGGAAGCCTGGCATGCTGCAGTCCATGAAGTCTCAAAGAATAGGACATGACTGAGTGACTGAACTGATTAAATATAATACAATAAGATAGTGGTGTCTCCTGTTAGCCTGCAATTTGAGGGAATATAGAGAACAGAGAATATACCAGAAATATACTGGAAATGAGAGAGAAACATGTGTTGTGTTCGGCCACACTGAGTTTCCAGGGTTAATTTGTTAGAGCATAACATCACCTAATCTGATTAATATATTAATAATTGTATATTGGCAGGAAATGAAATTGTGTATAGAGTTTAATCCTGAGAGCAACATGAGAAATAAACCCACTTTGTATTGTTAATTGTATTTTAGGTACTGTACAGACCTAATAAAGAACACATTTCATAGTCATACATTAATAAGGTATATATTAGAATATGTTGGAAAAATGCCTACATATGTATATTATACCAGTCACATGAGATCAAAAGAGTAATACACAAATGTAAAAAAAATCAAGAAGTCTTTTCACCTAAAAAAGTTAATGAGTAATCATGAGTTTATTACTCATGATTATGAAACCATTAATCAAAAGTTAATGGTTTAATCATGATAATGCAAAAATTAAATCAAGCTTTCAGTTTAAGCAACACTGTGTATATGAAATATCTGAAAATTTTTTCAACAAAATACTTGGATAAGCTGTTAAATCTTTTTAATTGTTAAATTAAATTGTTAAATCTTTCTAATTGTAGCCAAAAATGTTGTGAGAGCTGATAATCAGCAAAATAAGATGAAGCAGAAATGCAGCTATCTGGACACACATGCTAATCTCCACAACTTAGAACCAAATGCTTTAATAGCTGTGCAGACTTTGGATATAAGGGATTGGTAAGACTGCAAGTTGGAGAGTTTAAACTGAGACTTTGACACCCTTCTCCACATTTGTACTCATAATTCAAGGATCTTTTCCTTCAGCCTCACTGTAATGATAGTTAACTGGTAATAGTAATATCCTCTTACTAGCCAAGTGGATGAAAAGGAGAATTTTCTGTCTCTTCTTTGACCTTTGGAGAAATAAAAGCAACAAACTCCTATCTAGGAAGTAATTGAATTGGTTTATCCTGATACAGGTTTGGGATCTGACTTTACATTCTTTGTTTAGTGTAAAGTGTAAAACCCCAAGTTGAGTTATCATAAGTCATGCATAGGCAGTAATGTAAAACAGATTACTGTAATTCATTAAAGATGTGATATATCTGCAGTAGATTAAAGATGAATGCAAGTATTGTGCTTCTACTCCCATTGAAGAGGGAGTCAAATTCCCTACTACTCAGTTTAATTAGGACTTAGTAACTTGTTTGACAAGCTGAAGTGAAATATCACTCCCAGAATACTGGGAGCTCTGAAGCTGGGACCTCTTGCAGATTTTTTTTAGGATTCTTGGAATATTCATCTTCATCCCTCTGGGAGCCCAACGTCATGTTGTAAGAAGCCTAAGCACCCACCTGGAGTGACAATGTATAGTTAGTTGCTCCAGTTGATAGCTACATACAGCTGCACTCCCAGCAGATAGCTAACATTAACAACTAGAAAAAACAAGGGAATTCCCAAAGAACCTCTATTTCTGCTTGGCTATGCTAAAACCTTTGATTGTGTGGTTCACAGCAAACTCTTGAAATGCTTCAAGAGATGGGAATACTGGACCACCCTACCTGCTTTCTGAGAAACCTGCATGTAGGTCAAGAAGCAACAGTTAGAACAAGACATGGAACAACAGACTGGTTCAAAATTGGGAAATGCGTATGTTAAAGGCTGGATATTGTCATTGTGTTTATTTAACTTCTGTGCAGAGTACATTCAAATGAAATGGTGGGCTGGATGAAGCTCAAGCTGGAATCAAGATTGCCAGGAGAAATATCAACAACCTCAGATATGCAGATGATGCCACTCTAATGGCAGAAATCATAGAGGAACTAAAGAGCCTCTTGATGAGGGTGAAAGAAGACAGTGAAAAAGCTGGCTTAAACTTCAACATTCAAAAAAATAAGATCATGGTATCCAGTCCCATCACTTCATGGCAAATAGATGGGGGGAAAATAGAAAAAGTAATAGATTTTATTTTCTTGGGCTCCAAAATCATTGTGGATGATGACTACAGCCACAAAATTAAGAGATTCTTGCTCCTTGGAAGGAAAACTCTGACAAACCTAGACAGCATATTAAAAAGCAGAGACACCACTTTGCTGACATCAGATCAGATCAGATCAGTCGCTCAGTCGTGTCCGACTCTTTGTGACCCCATGAATCGCAGCACGCCAGGCCTCCCTGTCCATTGCTGACATAGATCTGTCTAATCAAGACCCTAGTTTTTTCAGTAGTCGTGTATGGATGTAAGAATTGGACCATAAAGAAGGCTGAGCCTTGTAAAATTGATGCTTCTGAATTGTGGTATTGGAGAAAACTCTTGAGAGTCCCTTGGACTGCAAGGAGATCAAACCAATCAATCCTAAAGGAAATCAACTCTGAATATTCATTGGAAAGACTGATACTGAAGCTGAAACTCCAATACTTTGGCCACCTGATGCAAAGAGCTGACTCACTGGAGAAGATCCTGATGCTGGGAAAGATTGAGGGCAGAGGAGAAGGGGGAAACAGTGGATAAGATGGTTGGATGGCATCACCGACTCAATAGACATGAATTTGAGCAAACTCTGGGGGATAGTGAAGGACAGGGAAGCCTGCAGTTCTGCAGTCCATGGTGTCACAAAACACCAGACACAACTTAATGGCTGAACAACACCTATCCAGTCCAGACTAACTCTTCATCGGTAACAATGAAACTCTAAGACACTGAAGTAATAACTTCAAAAGCTTGAGAGAAAACAATGGCCAACAAGATAATCTAAGGCAGAACTACAATTGTCTGGAGACATTTTTCAATCTGTAAATCAATAACTAGAGGTAGCTTAAAGAAAATAAATAGAAAGAAAAATTGCAATATACATCACAACAGAACATCAATAAGGGTTTTCAAATCAGTGAAGAAAGAAAGAAAATGAACCAGAAGGAAGGTCTTAATACACAGGATAGAATGTTGTATAAATATATGACAAATATTTGAATAAGTACAAACAAACACTGAGTTAATAAAGCAAGGATTATGCTTACTTTGGAGATAAAAGTAATAGTAAAGCTAGACTTCTGGATTGTAGAACAGCATATAGGAGTTTAGAAATCATCATTCCTTCTTAACAACAATATAAAGCTGAATAAACTGACAAAATAACAACTTTTCTCAGTCCATAAGAGAAGTGACATTACAGGGCAACACACTGCCCCCTAAGTTGGAAAGACAGACAGGTAGCTACAGAGGATCACACCTTAGTGGAACAGAAATTCATGAGTAGAAATCTCCTAAGGAATCACTACTCGGTTAGGAAACCCTTAAATGTAACTGATGAATTTCTGGAGGCTCAGTGTAGACAAATTTAAGAAATAAAAACTCCAAGGGGCTCAGTCATGTGGGGTACCTCACTTAAGTGTTTTACTTCCAGGAGCTCTTACCATATCCTGATAGCAAGCATCACAGAAAAATCCCCTCAGACTTCCAACAGGGGAAGGAAAGAAAGGAAGCATTCTGAAATATGCCAGCGAGTTCTGTCCTTCTTTACGGGGTCTATCCTCAGGAGAAACTATTCAACCAGAGCCTAAGCTACTTGCGATAAGGAAAATACACAACTCCAGCCCCTTCTAGTCATTCTGTCACTCTGAGGAGAAAAAACTGAGAAGCACTGGTGAAATTCACAGTCCAAGGCATAGACTCAACAAAAACTGAAACCAGTTATAGGACTGTCAGAGAAGGCGATGGCACCCCACTCCAGTACTCTTGCCTGGAAAATCCCATGGACGGAGGAGCCTGGTGGGCTGCAGTCCATGGGGTCGCCAAGAGTCGGAGACGACTGAGCGACTTCACTTTCACTTTTCACTTTCATGCATTGGAGAAGGAAATGGCAACCCACTCCAGTGTTCTTGCCTGGAGAATCCCAGGGACGGGGGAGCCTGATAGGCTGCCATCTATGGGGTCGCACAGAGCTGGACACGACTGAAGTGACTTAGCAGCAGCATAGGACTGTAGAACACTTCCTCATCCCCCACACCTTACCATGACATTACTAAAGTCCTGTTTACTGAAGTTTCTTTTACCCAGTATATTATGTTTGCCATTAAAAAATTTGTTTTCAAAGCATGCTGAAAGGCAAAATGTCATCAGGTCCAGAGTCAGATATGGCAGGAATGTTGGCATTAGCAGACTAGAAATGTAATTATCAGACCAGAGATGTCCCTACAGATCCCATAGATATCAAAATGGTAATTAAGAAACACTATCAATGATTTTATGCCTGTAAATTTGATAACCCAGATAAAATGAACAAATCCCTTGAGTATACAATCTACTAAAACTCACACAAGAAGAAATAGATTATCTAAATAGGCTTATATCTATTGAAGATGTGGAATTAAAATTAATAATCTTCCAAAACAGAAGACACCATGTCCAGATTGCCTCACTGATGAGTTCTATCAAGCACTTATAGAAGAAATTATACCATTTATTTACAATCTCTTCCAGAAGATGAAATCAGAGGGAATACTTCCTAATTCATTTATGAGAACAACATTATCGCTAGACAAACACAAGTAAAAAAACTATAGAATAATATTTCTCAAGAATAGAGATGCAAAAATACCCAACAAAGCATTAGTAAATTGAATCCCACAAAATATAAGACACAGATCTACATATTCTAGAAGTGGTTGAACAAACATGATCTGGGAGACAAAAATAAAACTCTCATAATACGTAGGTAGTATCATAGTCTGATACGTAAGGAAATTCAAAAGAGTATATACATTAATTACTGTGTTTAACGAGCCTGGCAATGTTTTGATATATAAGATCAAAACAAAAATAAATGACAAAATTCCACTTCCAGAAGGATGGAGGAGAAGTACATTTCCCTATTCTGCTTATTAAGCATAATTTAAAACTCTGGATATCATATATGAAACAAGCATAAAGAGACTCTGAAAGTGGAGAATGAAATACAAACTTCTAGAAACCTTAGGATCAAAAGAATGACATGGAAATGAGTTCCCAGGGTTTTCTTTTTGTCTCTTTTATCCCAGACACGGGGCTGGCAAAGCCAGCAACTTAGAAACACCAACAGGTGAAGACCAAAAAATAGCTCCAACAAAGTTTAGTTCTTTCTAACCAAAAGACTAGGGTGGGGGAAACCTAGCAAAACTGAAAACTTTTGGACAATAACTGTTCTACTCCAGCCTAACATCACACACACACCCCACACTACCAAAAAAGGATAAATGTTCTATTACAGGTAAGCATCACATACACACAACGGAGTTCCGTTCCCATCAGAAAAGGATGAATGAGGAGCCTAGACATTCATACTCACCAGGATATAATGAGGTATCTCAGCCCTCTACTAAGATTGTGTCAGGAAAGTCTGAGTAGGAAACTGAAACCTTCATCTCTGCCACTCCCCTTTAGGCCACTCTGTCAGTGCCAGTCCCCATCTGACAATAATAAGGTAGCACCCTCACCATTCTCCTTTACCCAACAGAGCAGTTTTGGAGAAAGCCAGCAACACAGAAGATTTAAGGAAGATACAGAGTCTCATAATGGAATACCCCAAAGTCAAGGATTCAATTAAAAAGTCACTCATCATAACAAGAACCAGAAAAATATCAATTTGAGAAAAAACAAATAATAGTCACCAGTGCCAAAATGACAGAGATGTTGGAAGTTTGGAATTATCTGACAAGGATTTTAAGGCAATCACCATAAAAATGCTTCAACAAGCAATCAAAAATGTAGTTGAAATTTTTTTTTAAATAGAAAGTCTCAGCAAAGAAATAGAAGATACAAGGAAGAAACAAACGGAAATCTTGAATTGAAAAATACACCCCAAATAAACTCAGTAAATCAGCTCAACAGTAGAATGGAGGGGATATGTGAAAAATCACTAAAATTGTGGCTAAAACAAAAGAAAAAACATTCAAACAGTGAGAAAGAATGGACTAAAAAAATGAGTAGAGACTCAGGAGCTATGGAACTGTAATCAAAGATCTAACATTTGTATAGTCAGAGTCTTAGAAGTAAAGGAGAAAAAAGGTGGTATTGAAAAAATATTTGAAGGAATACTGACTTAAACTTTTTCAAATTTGGCAAAAGACTCAAACCTATACATTCCAGAAGTGTTTGAGAAAACATCAAAGAGGATAGTCCCAAAGACATCTGCACCAACATATATAATAATCAAATTTCTGAAAACTAAGAACAAAGAAAAAAAATTGAAAGTAGTGAGAGAGGAATGGCACCTTACCTATAGCAGAAAACCAATTCAAGTGATAGCCAATTTATTATCATAAACTATAGAGGTTAGAATGAAAAAAATTAAGTGCTAATGAAAGAAACTGTCAACCATGAATTCTATATCCACCAAAAGTGTTTTTCAGGAGTAAGGAGAAAATTGAGACATACTCAGATGAAAGGAAAGTAAGAGAACTGATTACCAACAGACATATCCTAAATGAATGGCTAGAAGAAATTTCTTAAACATAAAATAACTAATAAAAGAAAGAATATTGAAACATCAAAAAGCAAGAAAATAAAACATGATAAGTAAAAAATATGGATAAACAGAATACATGTTCCTTCTCCTAAGTTTTATAAACTATGATGATCATAGCAAAACTTATAAAGCTATCCGATATGGTTCTTAAAATATGTAGAAGAAATACTTAAAATAATTGTATAATTAACAGGGAGATTAAAGAGACATAAAGGGAAAAAGACTTCTACTTTTCATAGCAATTCATATGATTATGCCATATGATTACAGGTTTTGTCATTACCAATAATTTTATCAATTCCATGATAGTAATTTCAAACATCCCATTCTTTCAGTATCAACTCTAGGTCCATTATGCAAAATTTTTTTGATTCCACTGAAAGCACCAATCACTGATGCATCTATATTTTCCAAGTCCAGACTCTGCCCTCTGTTCTGTTTCTACATCCCTTCTGACCTAGTTAGATTCCACAGATCATCATTATAAGCATTGCTATGCTTACATCTCAATTTCCTTGCTGCCCTTCTCTCTATTCTCATCTAAGAAAAGTAACTTGTGGTTGAAAGCACTTTTCATCTTATGTACACCTATACTCTAATATCAAACTGTGTCTTGAGAAAAACCAAATACGTTGACTAGTATCACTTTAGGTTATGACAGCAATCTTTAAGTTTGCCTACATAGATGCCCAGATATACTATATTTTCCTAGTAAATTCATTTTTAAACCTTCCATTCCATCCTTATGTCTCATAAAGAGTGAGTAAACTGTGGTCTATAGAGATTTGAAAAGTTCATCATTGTCATATATGTTATTGTTAACTAAGCTCAAAACTAGAACCTATATTCCATTCCCTAATTGTTGACTACAGCTGAAAGCACATAGTTCCCATGCAATCGTCCAAACAAGAAAATCAAATATCATAATTCATACTGGATTTATTATATCTGGGAAAATATCTGAAGGGGGACAAATTATTTTTTCATTTAAAAATATTTATTGAACACTTTGTATTTATCAAACACTCATCTAGGTATTTGTGAGCTTCTTGAGCTTCACTAAAAGAAACAAGAACACTGCCCTCGTACATTGTACATTCTATTGTGGAGGGCAAACAATTTGAAAAGAGGAAAAAATAAGAGTAAGTAAGCAAGAAATTTTAGACAATGCTAAGTGCCATGCAGAGAATTAAAATATGGTGATTCGATAATGAATTTGTGGCTGATTTTAAATTGGTCAAGGGACTTCCCAGGCGGTCCAGTGGTTGAGAATCCACCTTCCAATTCAGGGGACTCCAGTTCCATCTCTGGTTGGGGAACTAAGATCCTACATGTTGCAGGGCAACTAAGCCCAAACTCTGCAACTACTGAGCCCGCACACCTCAACTAAAGAGCCCTGTGCCACAGCAAAGAGCCCACACACTGCAACAAAAGATCCACACACCACGACTAAGACCTGATGTCTTAGTTGTGTCAAAAAGTGACATCTTGACCTGATGTCAAAAATAAATAAATAATACAAATAAAATAAATTTATCAGGAGAAACCTCTGTGTAGAGGGAATGACTTAGCAGCAGCAGAGGGAACATTTGAAGTAAAGTATAAATGACACAAGTGAAGATGAAGTTGGAACATTCTAAGTGCAATGGGAACAATAAAAAGTTTTAAACTGAAAGTCATACTCTAATTTACTTAATAATAAGATAATTCCAGCAAATCTAGGGGGACTAAACTGTAGAGGAGTAAGAGAATTAGCAGAAAACCTTGCTAGAATGTTTTATCAATAGTAGTCCAAGTGCAGTATGATGCTGGCTTGGGTGGCAGCAATAAGGAATGAGAACAGTGGGCAGATTAGAGAAATAATTGATGTGTTAAAGAGTAATTTGTTGTTGGGTCAAGAGAAATGTGAAGACAATGCCAATATAAGAATTTTTTTAAAAGAGAAGAAGCTCAACTAAACTGCAGCTACCTATAGTTTTGAGGTTGTTCCAGGATCCCAGGAAGAAACAAGCCAGACCACTTGAAAAAGCAAATACAAAACAATGAAAAAAATCAGCAAGTACTACTAAATATCAAATAGTACATCAGAAACCCTACTATCAAATATCAAAACCTGCTACTGGAGGGACAAGAAATGTCATCAATTTTGAAAGGAACAGAGTTGATCATGTGTAGACTCCTGAACTGCCAATTGGAACATTTCCTACTTAAAAAAAAAAAACCTCAACATTGAAATCTTCCACTAAATACACAGATAAATAACTATCAGTACTTTATTTTCACCTGATTCTTAGTCAGCTATGAAAACTTCATACTCTATGAAGCGATAATTAAAATCAATGCAATTAATCAAATATTTATATTAATTAACTTCATAATAATAATGTAAGAATGCTATATCTCTGGGCTTCCCTTATGGCTCAATGGGTAAAGAATCCACCTGTAATGTAGGAGACACAGGAGACTCAGGTTTGATCCCTGAGTCTGGAAGATCCCCTAGAGTAGGAAAAGGTAACCCACTCCAGTGTTATTGCCTGGATAGAGAAGCCTGGCAGGCTAAGAGTCAGACATGACCGAGTGACTAAGGACACGAGCTAAACCTCTGGTTTCATTAATTAGTCTCAGGATTGTGTCAGAGGCTCAAAAGACACAAATCTATAATAAATCTTATATTTGTGTAAGAAAATATATACATGAAAGACTCAGTTGAATTCAAAATATGATACGAATGCTGGTATGATATAGAAAGCATGACATACAGGGCTGCAATGAAAAGAGAAGATTTCAGAGCCAAAAGATCTAGGGATAAAATCCAGGTCTGCCACTTACTAACTAGGTGATCTTGTAAAAGTTACAAAATCTTTCTAAGATGCAATGTCCTTATTTTAAAAATTGAGAAAATAATAATACTTACTTCACATGGTCACCGTGTTAAATGGTATAGGTTAACACACCTAGCAATGGATGACAATGAATGAATAATTCATAAATGAGAATCATGTGAAGTAAGTAAGTATAAGCTTCCACTACCAGTGCAAAAGGACATTTATAAATCAACAACAGTGGATGAATGTTACCTACTTGTCTACCGTTATGATGGAGACAGACTCGAGGAATCACTCGTGTATAGCAGGGCTTATTTTTGCAGGATTTAGGAGCATTAGAGTACAAGAAAGACCATAAATGCCTCAGCATCAGACATACACAGGTTTGTTAATATCCTATTGAAAATCCAGTGGGAGAAAATCTAATGAGATTGAGAAAATTAGATGTGTCTTCATGTTCCTACATGATTATGCTTGCTAAGATATTTATTAAGGTCTCAAGGGCTTCATTTATTCTCTTTATTATTTACATACACATTATAACTACAAAGATCTAATTAGGTTTGAAACTTGATTCGGACCAATATAATTAACATAGGCTATGCTGTGATCATCTGTGACATTTCTGAGAAGCAATCATGACTAGGTACCTAGAACTATTTTCTTGAGCTCGGTCCTATGGTTCCTGTTTAGGCATACCTGGGAAAGTGCAGGAAGAGTCAGATGCTTTTCTGTGTGTCAAAATGACCCACAATTTAATTCAGACTTGGCATTTCCCACTTATCATAGGGTTTCCTCAAATCCTGAATTCTTGAGATAGATGCCGAATTATCAAAAATACTTATTTCCCATAATAAAAAGGAAGCAGACTCATAAAGAACAAACTAGTAGTTACCAGTGGAGAGAGGGAAGCAGGGAGGGGCAATACAAGGGTAGAGGAGTACAGGTAAAAACTATTAGGTATAAAATAAGCTATAAGGATATATTGTACTACACATGGAATATAGCCAATATTTTATAATAACTGTAAATGGAATATAACCTTTAAAAATGTGAATTACTGTATTATATACCTGTATATGATATTGTACTGTCAGGCGAGTGTATACTCCTCAGTTCTGTCTCATCACAACAAAGATTTGGAGTGACGGACATTAAAGCCCTCGGCGTGTCACAGCTCTCGGGTCTTGGACAGACCATGTTATTTAAGCCAATTTATTCACTCTCCTCTTTCACTTTCATCAAGAGGCTCTTTAGATCTTTGCTTTCTGTCAACTGCATATCTGAGGTTATTGATATTTTTTCTGGCAATCTTGATTCCAGCTTGTGCTTCATCCAGTCCAGTATTTCTCATGATGTACTCTGCATATAAGTTAAATAAAGAGGTGACAATATACAGCCTTGACATATTCCTTTCCCAATTTGGAGCCAGTCTGTTGTTCCATGTCCGGTTCTAACTGTTGCTTCTTGACCTGCATACAGATTTCTCAGGAGGCAGGTCAGGTTGTCTGGTGTTCCCATCTTTTCAAGAATTTTCCACAGTCTGTTGTGATCTACACAGTCAAAGGCTTTGGTGTAGTCAATAAAGCAGAAGTAGATGTTTTTCTGGAACTCTCTTGCTTTTTTGATGATCCAGCAGATGTTGGCAATTTGATCTCTGGTTCCTCTGCCTTTTCTAAATCCAGCTTAAACATCTAGAAGTTCACAGCTCACATACTGTTGAAGCCTAGCTTGGGCTTCAACAATTTTGGGCTTCAAGTAATTTTGAGCATTACTTTACTAGCATGTGAGATGAGTGCAATTATGTAGTAGTTTGAACATTCTTTGGCATTGCCTTTCTTTGGGATTGGAATGAAAACTGACCTTTTCCAGTCCTGTGGCCACTGCTGAGCTTTCCAAATTTGCTGGCATATTGATTGCAGCACTTTCACAGCATCATCTTTTGGGATTTGAAATAGCTCAACTGCAATTCCATCACCTCCACTAGCTTTGTTTGTAGTGCTGCTTCCTAAGGCCCACTTGACTTTGCCCACTTGACATTCCAGGATGTCTGGCTCTAGGTGAATGATCACACCATTATGATTATCTGGGTCGTGAAGATCTTTTTTGTATAATTCTTCTGTGTATTCTTGCCACCTCTTCTTAATAGCTTCTGCTTCTGTTAGGTCCATACCATTTCTGTCCTTTATTGTGCCCATCTATGCATGAAATGTTCCCTTGGTATCTCTAATTTTCTTGGAGAGATCTCTAGTCTTTCCCATTCTATTGTTTTCCTCAATTTCTTTGCATTGATCGCTGTGGAAGGCTTTCTTATCTCTCCTTGCTATTCTTTGGAACTCCATTCAGATGGATATATCTTTCCTTTTCTCCGTTTGCCTTTCACTTCTCTTTTTTTCTCAGCTATTTGTAAGGCCTCCTTAGATAACAATTTTCCCTTTTTGCATTTCTTTTTCTTGGGGATGATCTTGATCACTGCCTCCTGTACATGTCATAAACCTCCATCTATAGTTCTTCAGGCACTCTATCAGATCTAATCCCTTGAATCTATTTCTCACTTCCATTGTATAAGCATAAGGGATTTGATTTAGATCATACCTGAATGGTCCAATGGATTTCCCTACTTTCTTCAATATAAGTCTGAATTTGGCAGTAAGGAGTTCATGATTTGAGCCACAGTCAGCTCCTGGTCTTGTTTTTGCTGACTGTATAGATCTTCTCCATCTTTGGCTGCAAAGAATATAATCAATCTGATTTTGGTATTGACCATCTGGTGTTATCCATGGGTAGAGTCTTCTCTTGTGCCACAGGCTCCTGGACACACACAGGCAAGCCTAGGTCAGTCTCTTATGGGGTCTGCTCCCTTCTCCTGGGTCCTAGTGTACGCAAGCTTTTGTTTGTGCCCTCCAAGAGTCTGTTTCCTCAGTCCTGTGTAAGTTCTGGTGGCTCTATGATGGGGTTAATGGAAACCTCCTCCAAGAGGGCTTATGCTATACCCAGGTCTACTGCACCCAGAGCCCCTGCCCCTGCAGCAGTCCACTGCTGACCCGTACCTCTACAGGAGACACTCGGACACAGTTCTGGCTCAGTCTCTGTGGGGTCTACGGGTCCTGGTGTGCACAAGGTTTGTTTGAGCCCTCTGAGCATCTCTGGGAGGTATGGGGCTTGTTTCTAAACACGATTTTGCCCCTCCTACCTGGATGTACTCTAAGAAGTAGAATTACTGGGTCAAAAGGTTTATACAGTTTAAATTCAAATAGATACTGCCAAATTAAACTTTTAAAAAATTGTATCATTTTAAAATAATGTTTTACATTAATAATCTATTAGATTAAATTTTTAGTTGTTTATTTGATCTACTAAGTTCTGAAAGCCTTACATTATGATTGTAGATTTTTCAGTGTTTCATAGTCTTTTCAGATTTTGCTTTAAATATTTAGACACTGTATTATCAGTTATATAAATATTTAACACTACCCTAAATTCCATGCAAATTAGGCCTTTTGTTTTTATAAACCCTTTAAAAATATCTGTGTTGATTTGTTTTTCATCTGCAGTATCTGAGCATATACATTCCCTCACTCCTTAATTAACCATTGGTATTGTCAAACTTGTCCATGTATACATCCTATTTCTGTTCATTCACATCTCAAATTTTAATGCTTTGTTGACATTATCTACCAAGGTTTGGAATTATTTTGTTTCTATAATTTTGTTTGTTCGTTCCATCTTCTTGTGTTTTTGTGTTTCCTTAGTTTCTCTCTCTCTTCATCCAGAAAAATATGGATTGTGCGAAATAAACATGTTGGTGTGTTTCCATGATATGAAAATGTCTCTAGATTCCCTCTTGCTTGAATCATATAGTTTTAAAATATAGAATTTTGTATAGATAAGAATTTCCCACCTCACAACTTAAAGTTGCTTCCTATCTTCTTGCCTCCTACATTGCTGATGAAAAGTCTGATATCAATATTCTGTCCTTCTGGAGATAGACATTGCTACTTATAGAAACGTTCAGAGTGTTTTCTATGTTTAATCACACAATTTTAAAGATAGCACTTTTGTGTCACTCCTCATACTTGGTACTGAAGGAGATCTTTCTCATTGCAGACTCTTGTCTGGTCAGCACTAAAATGTTTTCTTTAATTATGTCATTATGCATTACTTCTCATCTCTCACTTCTCCATTTTCACTCTGTCTCTGTGACTCCCACTAGATAAATGTTGAAGCTTCTTGATCTGTCTTCCTCAGCTTTTACCTTTTCTTTTCTTTCTTCTACACCTCTTTGACCTTTTGTGCTACATCTTGGGCATATTCTTCAGTTTTGTTTTTTGTCTCACTAATAGAGTCCTCCCTTCCTATGTCCATTTGGATGTTTAACTCATCTGTTGAGGGTTTGTTTTTTTTTATTTCAACAATAAACTTCTCCAACATCTCAAGTTGATTTTTATGCATGTAATATATTCTTATTTTCCTCTGAGTATATTAATTATACTTACTCTAAAGTCTTCATTCTAGTTATTTTATTAACTCCTTCCCTTAGGCATTGGATCTTCTGATGATTACATTTAGTGTTTTCTTTCATAGCACTGGGTTTTGTTTTATTTTTTTCTTGATGATTAACTCTTTCTTGTTATTTGGTCAACTTTATGTTTTCAGTTATCTATTAGCCTTTATATGGATGCCATAAACATTTACCAACGCTACCTCAGTGCCTCTGAGACAAGATGTACTGTCAGATAGGAATTCCAAGGGGCTGGGCTTCTGAATTTTTTCCTATTCTTATTCTCTCTGGATGCTGCCAGCCGTTTGGAATGCTACCTTTGCTACTTGGACCCAAATAATCCTTTGCATTTCCCTCCCAGGGAAAAGGCCTGAAACAGATTCCTGTTTGAAGTAAGTTAGAGTGAAACAAATTAAAGTGCCTAATTTCTCTATTGGGATATCTCAGAAAATGACCCTATTTATTGTCCAGTAGATTTCTTCTTCTCACCTTACTACTGCTTCCAAAGCACTATCATTCTAGAACTTTCTCAGTAGTTTTCTCCTTTAACTTTGCTTCAATTCAGTTTCATCTGCTTTTTATCTTTCTAGGAATACTAGTAATTTGGACCCATTAAATATCCTTTTCTGGTTTTCTAGAATTGCTATTAGTTCACTGATTTCATATACATTTCTTATCATGAATTTGGATCAGGAACAAGAAGTTACAATATGCTCTCAGGTTGTCACTTTAATCCAATCTCTAGGTGGGAGTCATGGACTCTGTCTTTATAGATGTCTTGTTTAATCCCTGTTGGACAGGAGAAAGCACACTTGACCCTGAAGCCAAGTGAAAAAGGGAGATTGTGAGACAAATTGTAAAATAATTAAGGGCAAGCAGAGAATGCAATGAGAG
Organism: Bos indicus; assembly: GCF_029378745.1. Classification (NCBI taxonomy): domain Eukaryota; kingdom Metazoa; phylum Chordata; class Mammalia; order Artiodactyla; family Bovidae; genus Bos; species Bos indicus. Next base: position 45,312,312 of record NC_091774.1, read on the forward strand.
CAATCAAAAACAATGAGGCTGTTATTTCAAAACATCCAGTCTAAAATGGAAGAGATGATTTGGAAATAAGAGGTGTTAATGGAGAGAAACTGTAAAAAGGAATACGTGCATCCCTCTCTTCACACTGTGAGTTTTAAAATACAAATAAGAGGATTCCAGGGAGGAGAGAGGTTTAATTATGTCCAGGAATTTCAGGAATATTGGGGAAAGGAAGAGTGGGAAGGGTGTTCCCAGAGGTAGTAGACATAGGGGATGTATAGCAGAGAAACAAACTCGGGCAAAAGTAAGGAAGTCAGAAGTATGAGAAGAAAGGGGGAAATGGCACATGGATTTGCCCAAGGCAAGGCTGAAAAGCAAAATTTCACACACTGGAAAGAAGGTAGAGGAAAGGAAGTTGGACAGAGATTGTGTTTGCAAGTAGAAGAGACATAACTAGCTCCAAAATTCAAGATGAAAACTTTATGCGTTACACTTCTAACTCAGAAAGCTTTCTCCTAGATACTAGTGTTTATGAACACCAAACTTTGGTAGTGCAATAGAGGAAGAGGATCAAGGAATATGGAGGTTAGTGAGAAAGCCAGAGAAAGAGTAGTTTAGAACAACAACAACAACAACAAAAAGTCTCACAAGCATAAAATGAGAAAGGAGGTTGTATTATTTTTCCATAGAAATCTGGTTTAAGAGAGAAATTGTGCAAATGCATCTTTATTTTGTGCAAATTTTGAGACAAGTGATTAATGAAAGCCAAAAAAGAAAGAAAAGGGAAGGAAGAAAAGAGAGAGAAAGAAAGAAAGGGGAGGGAGGGAGGAAGGAAGGAAAGAAAATAGAAAGGAGATTGAATCCTCCTGGTCTGCCAGAGAAAAACAGAAAAGGTACATAAGGAAACTTTCATGGACTTAGTTGACATAATAGTATGATTACAGTATGAGGATGAGGAATCAAAAGGCATAAATTGAAATCAACACTCCAATATTTAGTAATTGTCTAACCTTGGGAAAGTCTATTTGAATCTTATATTCCATATTTGTAAAATATGGATAAAACCAGATTGGGATTTTCTTGAATATCTAGTGGGATAATATGCTACAAGGATTATTTAGATTGTACTATGTTACATTACTTCACAATGATACTAGAAATATTAGTTGATCATCTTTAGAGGATGCCAGAAAATGACTCATTATTCTTCAAAATGACTGATAAAGAAAAAGAAACAAGTATTTGTCTTATCTTTCCAATATCAAATATACTGTGAGGTACTTAGAGAGTTGATGAAAAAAAATCTTTATAAAATAGTTCTAGTTGATAAACACAGAAGAAAAAATAAAATTAGAACATCATCATTTTATAACCATTAATTAAACAGTGGATCTAGGCAATCATTATCAAGGGCTATTTAAAATCATTAAATGAAAAAGTATGAGGAACTTTGTACTGAATGAGTCTGAACCCACTTACTAATTTTAAAGTCATAGAAAGGACAATCAGACATTATGTGCCTCATGATATGATGCAATAGGAAGTATACAAACTTACTATAAAATTTCTTGCCAAAAAAATCTAACCTCAATCTGATTAAGACTCTATCTGGATGTGCCTATCAGCTCACAGGTCACACAGAGGTCATAGGAACACATTAGAGGAAATAGTTATGTAATCAGTGAAACACATAATGTAGAAAATTCTAGAGGACTAAATAGCCAATTTCTTCAACAAAAATAATTGTATGAACAAGAGAAAAGGAAGTTATAGCTTTAAAATACATGACATATAACAACTAAATGAAATGAGCAGAGCACTTTTAAATTTTAATAACACAATTGTAAAAAAAAATTCTAAGACAATTGGGGAAATTCAAACACCAAATTAAAAAAAAAAAAACATTTATTTATGGCTGCAGGGGGTCTTCATTGCTGTGCACAGGCTTTCTCTAGTTGCAGCAAGCAAGGACTACATTGTGGTGCCTGGTCTTCTCATTGCACTGGCTTCTCTTCTTTCGGAGCACGGGCTCTAGACTGTGGGCTCAGCAGTTGTTGCACACAGGCTTAGTTGCTCCCCAACATGTGGGATCTTCCCAGACCAGGGATCAAACCCGTGTCCCCTGCATTGACAGTGGATTCTTAACCACTAGGCCACAGGGAAGTCCCTCAAACACCAGATATTTGATATTAAAGAATTATCAGTTTGGGGGTTAATAATGATATTGGTTTCCCAGGGTCTCAGTGGTAAAGAATCTGCTCACCAATGCAGGAGATGCGGGTTTGATCCCTGGGTTGGAAAGATCTCCTGGAGGAGGAAATGGCAACTCATTTCAGTATTCTTGCCTGGAAAATTCCACGGACAGAGGAGCCTGGTGGACTACAGTCCATGATGTCACAAAGAGTTGGACACAACTGAGCAATGAAACCACCACCACCAATGCTATTTTGATCATGTTTTTATGAGTCCTTATAAGGCAACCCACTCCAGTGTTCTTGCCTGGAGAATCCCAGGGATGGGGGAGCCTGGTGGGAGGCTGTCTATGGGGTTGCACAGAGGCGGGCACGACAGAAGTGACTTAGCAGCAGCAGCAGCATAAGGTGTATACTGAATTGTTTGTAGATGAAATAAAATAATTCAAATTAAGATTGTAGATAGAAATGCTTAAGACACACCAAAATGCACTCATCAATGAATTTGGTAAAGTTTCACAATACAAAATTAATATATAGAAATCTGTTGCAGTTCTATAGCTATGAACTATTAGAGAAATTAAGAAAATAATCCCATTGACCATTGCATCAAAAAGAATAAAATAACTTGGAATAAATCTCTGTGGAATTTAAAGACCTATACTCTGAAAATGATAGAACACTGACAAAAAAACTGAAGACAATACAAACATATGGAAGATATACCTTGTTCATGTGTTAGAAGAATTAATATTTTTAAATGATCATGTTACCCAAAGCAATATATAGATTGAATTTAATCCCTATTAAAATGCCAGTGGCATTTGAAAAGACCCTGATGCTGGGAAAGAGAGAAGGCAGGAGGAGAAGGGGACAACAGAGGATGAGACGGTTGGATGGCATCACCGACACAATGGACATGAGTTTGAGTAAACTCCAGGAGTTGGTGATGGACAGGCAGGCCTGGCAAGCTACAGTCCATGGGGTTGCAGAATCAAACATGACTGAGTGACTGAACTGAGAATAAATAATTCTAAAATTTGTATTTAAACAAAAAGACCCAAGCAGAGAAAACAATCTTGAGAAAGACAAACTGAGGTGGAGATATAGATGCTCCTTGGTTTCAGACTGTACCACAAATCTACTGTCATCAAAACGGTATGATATTGGCACAAAAACAGACACACAGATAGACAGAACAGTATAAATAGTTCAGAAACCCACTCACTCATGGTCATTTAATCTACAACAAAGGAGGCAAGACAGTACAATGAGGAAGAGATGGTCTCTTCGGTAAATGATGCTGGAAAAACTGGATAGCTGGATACGAGAGAACTAAAACATTCTCTCACACTGTATACAAAAATAAACTCAGATGGACTAAAGAACTAAATGAAGACTGAAAACCATAAAGTTAGTAGAAGAAAACATAGGCAGAACACTCTTTGATATAAATTATAGCGTTGTTTTTTTTGATCTATCTCCTAAGGCAAAGGAAACAAAAGCAAAATTAAACAAAGGGGAACTAAGTGAACTGAAAAGCTTTTGTACAGCAAAGGAAACCATCAGCAAAATTAAAAGACAACCAACTGAATGGTGGGAAATATATGACTGATAGGGGTTAATATCCAAAATATGTAAGCAGCTGATACAGCTCAACATAAAAAAAAAAAAAAAAAAAAAAAAAAACCTAACTGAAAAATGAGCAGAAGACCTGGATAAACGTTTTTCCAAATGTATATAGGTTGCCTATAGGCACATGAAAAGATGTTCAACTTTGCTACTCATCGGATAAATTCAAATCAAGACCTCATATCTGTCAGAATGGATATAGTCAAAAAGACCACTCTTAACAAATTGCAGCAAGGATGTGGAGAAAGGAAGCCTTTGTTGGAGGGAATGTAAATTGGTGCAGTCAATTTACAGTGGAAATAGTTTGGAGGTTTCTATAAAAACTAAAAATAGAACTACTCTATGATCCAGCAATTCCACTCCTGGGTATATGTCCAAAGAAAATGAAAATACTAACTCACAAAGGTACATGAATCCCAGTGTTCACAGCAGCAGTATTTACAACAGCCAAGATATGGAAGCAATCTAAGTGCCCATCAGTAGGTGAATGGATAAAGAAGAAGTGGTATATATATATACTATGAAATATTACTTAGCCATAAAAAAAATAAATTTTGCCATTTGCAACTATATGAATGGACTTGGAGGATGGGCAATGCCAAAGAATGATCAAACTACTGCACAATTGCACCCATCTCACATGCTAGTAAAGTAATGCTCAAAATTCTCCAAGCCAGGCTTCAGTAATACGTGAACCGTGAACTTCCAGATGTTCAAGCTGGTTTTAGAAAAGGCAGAGGAACCAGACATCAAATTGCCGACATCTGCTGGATCATGGAAAAAGCAAAAGAGTTCCAGAAAGACATCTATTTCTGCTTTATTGACTATGCCAAAGCCTTTGACTGTGTGGATCACAATAAACTGTGGAAAATTCTGAAAGAGATGGGAATACCAGACCACCTGACCTGCCTCTTGAGAAACCTATATGCAGGTCAGGAAGCAACAGTTAGAACTGGACATGGAACAACAGACTGGTTCCAAATAGGAAAAGGAGTACGTCAAGGCTGTATATTGTCACCCTGCTTATTTAACTTCTATGCAGAGTACATCATGAGAAACGCTGGGCTGGAAGAAGCACAAGCTGGAATCAAGATTGCCGGGAGAAATATCAATAACCTCAGATATGCAGATGACACCACCCTTATGGCAGAAAGTGAAGAGGAACTAAAAAGCCTCTTGATGAAAGTGAAAGTGGAGAGTGAAAAAGTTGGCTTAAAGCTCAACATTCAGAAAACTAAGATCATGGCATCTGGTCCCATCACTTCATGGGAAATAGATGGGGAAACAGTGGAAACAGTGTCAGACTTTATTCTGGGGGGCTCTAACATCACTGCAGATGGTGACTGCAGTCATGAAATTAAAAAACACTCCTTGGAAGGAAAGTTATGACCAACCTAGACAGCATATTGAAAAGCAGAGACTACTTTGCCAACAAAGGTCCATCTAGTCAAGGCTATGGTTTTTCCAGTGGTCATGTGTGGATGTGAGAGTTGGACTGTGAAGAAAGCTGAGCGCCGAAGAATTGATGCTTTTGAACTGTGGTGTTGGAGAAGACTCTTGAGAGTCCCTTAGATTGCAAGGAGATCCAACCAGTCCATCCTAAAGGAAACCAGTCCTGGGTGTTCATTGGAAAGACTGATGCTGAGGCTGAAACTCCAATACTTTGGCCACCTCGTGCAAAGAGCTGACTCATTGGAAAAGACCCCAATGCTAGGAGGGATTGGGGGCAGGAGGAGAAGGGGACGACAGAGGATGAGATGGCTGGATGGCATCACCGACTTGACGTTCATGAGTTTGAGTGAACTCTGGGAGTTGGTGATGGACAGGGAGGCCTGGTGTGCTGTGATTCATGGGGTCACAAAGATTCGGACACGACTGAGTGACTGAACTGAACTGAACTGATGCTTAGTGAAATAAGCCAGACAGAGAAAGACAAATACTGTGTGTTATCACTTATATGTGGAATCTAAAAAATAAATGAATATCACAAAACAGAAACAGACCCACAGATATGAAGAATAAACTAGTGGTTACTAGTGGGGAAAGGGAAAATAGAAGGGGCATGATAGGGAATTTAGGGGTACAGCTACTATGTATAAAATAAACTAGAAGGATATATTGTGCAGCACAAGCAATATAACCGATATTTTATAGTAACTTTAAATGGAGCATAACCTATAAAAATTTTAATCACTGTGTTGTACATCTGAAACTAATATAGTATAGTGAGTCAACTATACTTCAAAAATACATATAAAATTATAGAGTTGTAAAAGATATAAAATGGGCCAAATATAAGTTATTGTTGAAGAAAAGTGATAGGTACATGGAGGTTTGTTACACTATTCTCTCTTCTGTTAAAGAGATTTAACACAAAAAGTTAAAAGGATAAACAATCAAGTAGAAATATGAGCAGGGGATACAAAACTATAATAACTGGAAAAACAAATACTAATTACCACTAAATACATCTGAAATATTTGATGTCACCAATAATTAGGCAAACTAAAAATTAACAACAGTGACGTATGGTACAGGTTATATCTTTGCACATAATGAGAAAGTTGATACATCAACTCTACAATGTATTAGGTTCCTAGACTTCTGTCTTTTCACTCAGTGATCCTTACCTTGCTTTGGGGCCACAGAATGATTGCTCCAGCTTTGACCATTTTGTTCATTTTTCAGGAAGGAGGAAGGGGAGAAGTCCAGAGCCAAAAGATTTATGTCAGCTGAGTCCATCTAAACTTTTTTAGAGTATCCCTTGAACCCTAAGTCAACAAAAAGAGCTCAGTAACAAGGCCTGTTCATATACAGAGGAAGCTGGAAAATGTCATTTGTTTTGTGTTTAAATTAGGCACTTTGAAGAACCCAACAAAATCAGGGTTCTATTACCAAGAAAAAAGGGGTGAATATACATAGGATATGCAACCAGAAAACTTCACCCTATAATTTCAGATTAGTCATTACTATTGTTACTTTGTGCTTGGTTATATTTATATATATATTTATATTTTTATATTTTTCTTTATACTTTTTATATTTTATTTTATATATATTATAGATATTTTTTCCTTTATTCATCATGGCCTCTTACATCTCTCTCCTTCCTTCTGGACTTAGTTTCTTCTGATATACTTTCTTCATTTATTGGATCTCTTATCAATGATTGCTGATATTAAACCCTCTTAAGTGGTTTTCTTTTCCCCCAAAAAATATCTTTATTTTACTCTTATTCTTAAAGCATCACTTAGTTGGGCATAAAACTCTAGGTTAATCCTCAGCTCTTTGAAAATATTATTTTCTTTCTGTTTGTGGATAAAGCCTCAAATGATGTTCGAGTATCCTTCTTTTCATAAGGAAGTCTTGACTCTTCCCTAAATTTGCAGGTCTCACAAACTTTAGGTTTTAAAACGTCTTTGTTTGCATGTGTATTAGTTGTCTGTGTTATATTTTTATAGACTTATTTTGTAGAGGGGTATAAGTTGGCACATGAAAGAGACTTCTAGTTTGACATTTCTGTTTTGGGCAGGTAATTTGTAAGAGTTGATAGAAAATTTTTCATATTGCTATGTGGTCACATAGGGCATTGGCCAATCCACAGGTGCCTCTTACACAGTGACTGCATCCCAAAAACTCAGCCAAGGAAAAGGAAGACAGGTATAATCAGAGCTTCCTCCCTGTGCCACATCATCTACCAGGTATAGAAATCAAGGTAATTTAATTTTGCCTTCCACAAATTCAAAAAATGGTGAAAGAATGCAGTTCACCAATACCTCAATGAATAGTATCCTAAATTGATTTCCTGAGTGTGCTACCAAATTATCTTTCCTCTAACACATGGCTATAACCATCCATTTACATTTGGAAAACAAGAGAAAGACAGATGTTTCAGGATATTCTGATAGGTTATTTGCAAGCATGTAGGAGAGTCTATCATTGCAAATGAGGACAACTTTGATATTCAATCCTCTTGTAGAACATGATAACCTGTCCTAAGAAGCAAGTACTGTTTGCAAATGGAAGCCTTAAGTCACCAACCTCTTGGCTTGCCAGATAAACTCTGGGGGAAGCAATGAATTGATGTGGGTGTAAAGGGACATGTACTATTGCTTGATCAAGACTATGCTTCTGTGGTTGACTCCCCACATCTTTCAAAGATCTTTGCAAGAAACCACATTCAGAAACATCATTTGGACATGGTTGAATGCCTCATGTCTTGGTTAATGAGTAACCTTCTTTTAAGTTGGTATATTTCTGCTCTCACAAAGCTTTCTATTTTGGTTCTCTTCAGTCTCTCTAAAATTTCAGGGAAAAATTCTGAGTTTCAAAATGCATATAAGCAAGAGGAAGCTCATTTTACTATTTGGAATAATCTTTTTGGAACAGAGTAAATCTGCAACTCTCTCTCTCCCCAAAGGTAAGTTCTAGGAAGTCTATCACTATCTTTGAAGAAATAACCTTTGCTGGCAGTGGGTATTACAGTTTCACTCCATATTCCTTTGGGAGAACAGGAGAAGCAAATATATTCTGGAGATCTAATTAGATTTCATGTAATTAATTTGGACTTCTCTCCTGCAATCATCATTGGAGAAGGAAATGGCAACCCACTCCAGTGTTATTGCCTGGAGAATCCCAGGGACAGGGGAGCCTGGTGGGCTGCCGTCTATGGGGTCGCACAGAGTCAGACATGACTGAAGCAACTTAGCAGCAGCAGCAGCAGCCTGCAATCATCATATTAAAGTGAATAGAAAATTTATGGAATACAAAATACAACTTGGATAAGTTGCACTGATCTGGAAAAGACTGGAATTATTCATTTATTTGAACACATTCTACAATCCCATCTCCTTTAATGGAACAAATTCGAGAAATGAGCATAAATTTGGAAGCATTTGTAATCTTTTAAAAAATTATACTTTTTACTGTAGTTTGGTCTTCCCTGGTGGCTCAGCTGGTAAAGAATCCATCTGCAATGCAGGAGACCTGGGTTCAATCCCTGGATTGGGAAGATCCCTTGGAGAAGGGAAAGGCTACCCACTCCAGTATTTTGGCCTGGAGAATTCCACGGAGCGTATAGTCCATAGAGTCACAAAGAGTCAGACACAACTGAGCAACTTGCACTTACTGTACTTTATACAATATACTGCTATAAATAGAAGGTGTGAAGCCTGTTTACTGCAGTATATTTTGTATATAAATGATGTTTTTTTCTTCAAGTAACATAAGCTAAGAACAGTTCTTGGCAATCTTCTTCATAGTCAGATTTGTACTTCAAGAATCATCGTATTTTTTTATTTTTCCTTCAATGGGTTCAGGAAATACTAAATGTTATGTATACAAAGGTATTTATGATTCAGTTAACTGAAACAGCTAGAAAATAAGCTTTTGATTCAGCATTATGCCTGCTCTGGATTCAGAATCAAAAGACAGGGTTACATCCGTGCTTTGTCATTAATTAACTGTGCATCTCTTTGATTCTTCATTTTCCCATCTGTACTGTGGGGATAATAGTGCTTGATTTATAGTCAGAGAATGGAAATTAAATGAGAAGCTATTTGAAAAAGTTTTGGATATTTTAACATATTGATCTAAATAGCTATGCTTTCACAGATATTTTCTCAAGAAAAGTCATTTGTCCATCCTTCCAATTTTTCTAAGTGTCCACTGTATGCTAGGAATGTGCTAAGTGTTGGAAATACAGAGATGAATAAAACAGATTTTTTTCATTTTCATAGTAAATGAGGATACAGGAAAAGAATTTTCTATCCCACTATTTCATGGTGAAAACTATAAAAAGGGAGAGGAAAGGGTTTTACACAGGAGAGACACTTAAGACAGTTTGAGGAAATCAAGAAAGACGCCTCAATTGAAGTGATCTCCAAGCTGAAGAATAGGGATTAGAGGATTCAACTAGGTAAAGAAGTGGGGCAAATGTGAGGCAGGGCATTCAGGCCTTCCAAGAGAACATGTGGAGAAGAATGACCTGCAGTAGGGACAGAAGGTGGATCTTCCCTGATTACCAAGCAGAATGATAAGTACATGGAGGTTCACTTATACTGTTCTCTCTACTTTTGGAGAGATTTTCACTTTTCCATCACAAAAAGGTAAAAGCATAAACAACCAAGTAGAAATAGGAGCAAAGATATAAAACTTCAATACATGGAAAAATAAACACTAGTTACTAGTAAATAAATTTGAAAAATTTGATGTCACCGATAATTAGGCAAACTAAAAATTAACAATGCATTTTAAGCATCTTAATCTAGTCCATCTCTTAGCTGAGGAGTCCAAAATAAAACAAACAAAAAAAGGCAGAACAAACATTTGAGAGTAACTAAATGCAGATTTTTCAAGGATAAAATGTTTTTTCCATAAAAAGGAAAGGGTTCTTTTTCCCATTACCTAGTAATCCTTCTCCAGAGAAGGCAATGGGAACCCACTCCAGTACTCTTGCCTGGAGAATCCCAAGGCTGGAGGAGCCTTGTAGGCTGCAGTCCATGGGGTCGAAAAGAGTCGGACACGACTGAGCGACTTCACTTTCACTTTTCACTTTCATGCATTGGAGAAGGAAATGGCAACCCACTCCAGTGTTCTTGCCTGGAGAATCCCAGGGATGGCGAAGCCTGGTGGGCTACCATCTCTGGGGTCGCACAGAGTCGGTCGGACACGACTGAAGCAACTTAGCGGCAGCAGCAGTAACCCTTCTACCCTAACACCATTCTAGTATGTGAATTAACGTACCGTCTCCTTTCTAGTCCACTATCATTAAACAATCTGTTACTTTCCACTCTTAGAATTAAATCTAATATTTGACTGTGCCAGGCACTACTGACCATGATCAGAGACTTCATCTCCTGGGTCAAGCAGAGGGAAAGATGCTAACACAAATACAGTGAAAGGCAGACTACAGGGGCTTCTCTGGTGGCTCAGTGGTAAAGAATCTGCCTGCCAATACAGGAGACATGGATTTGATCCCTGATCCAGGAAGATCCCACAGGCCATGGAGCAACTAGGCCCATGCACCACATCTACTGAGCCTCTGCTCCGGAGTCTGGAAGACACAACCACTGAGCCCATGTGCCCCAGCTACTGAAGCCTGCAAGCCCTAGAGCCCGTGCTCCACAACAAGAGAACCATTGCAATGAGAAGTCTGTGCACTGCAACCAGAGATACAGTGCCCCGCTTGTCGCAACTAGAGAAAAGCCCACAGAGCAGCAAAGACCCAGCACAGCCAAAGAAATACATAAATAAATAAAATTACTTTTTAAAAAAGTTTAAGGCAAATTGTAGTATCACCCATTCAACCAATTAATTGAGCAACATCTGGGCATCAGTCTAGTGGATTTGAAAGAATAACCACAATGGAATGTAATAAGTGACACAGAAGCACAGAGCGCTCTGAGGAGCCTGTAAGGGGCCAAATGGCTTAGAATCAAAAGGGGACTGCATTCGTGCTAACCTGGTGGAGATCTACCTCTAAGGCCCTAAATCTTCATATCTGAAACGTAGATCTTCACAATATGCAGGTTCTATGTGAAAAAGCTGAACAATTGCTTATACTGCAAATCACAGTAAATCCCACAAGTAATTTAAAGCCATTTTGTACTATTTCTACCTGCTCTATGTCTTCCAGTATTTCTTGCTCGGAAGAGTTTCCTGTATACCTCAGAACTAAGAGCTATCTAATCTCCAAATTTTTGTCTTTGCCCTCCCCAGTTTCCACTTGTGGGCAGAGTCCAGTGAAGTCACAGCCTTTGAATTACCTGAACATTTTCAGTCGCATCGTTGGGGGAAGGCAAGTGGCAAAGGGTTCCTACCCTTGGCAGGTGAGTCTCAGGAAACCTTCTCTGGTGGGATTATGAGCTGCCTCAATTGGATCTCTCAGAATCCCATGCTACTCATCAGTATGCTCCGTTCTGCTTAGTTCATCACCAGAGATCTCATGAGTGTGTACAAGGATCCAAGAGCCTCCTGATGTTCGTTAGTTGACTTCTAGAAAAGATGTGTTCAGAATAGTTACAAGCACTATTCTCTGACTCCAAAATTTAGAAATGCCATCCCAAACTTTCAGTCCCTAAGACAAAAATCCCGCTTCAAATTTGTAATTTAAAAAATAATTTTCTGATTCAATAAACATATTTAAAATATACCTATCTTGTTATCGTTAAAGATGATGAGGGAAGTCAAAGGTGTCATATCCATGGGTCTACTTTATGTTTGGGGTGTAAGGTTCATACCTATACCATAGGGCCCTTCAGAGAACAATCAAGAGTTTATAGTATATAGTTAGTCTCCTTAGTATACAGTTGGTGTCCTCAGAATTCTGTGTCAATGTAATTTCCTGGTCCTTCTGTGCCTATAGAAACAAGTTTCTGCTTCTGCCCCTAGACTATGGTTTTCTCATTTATCATCTTTGAAAGTCTCCCAATTTTCTTTACCCTGGGACCCATCTTGTCTCTTCATTTTGTAAGTAGAGAGATAGTTTTTTATTTTCACTTCTCTGAGTCAGTCATATTAACTTTTATCAGTGGATATTTAGCAACGATTGGTTGATTGAATTTTTGTTCAGTGGGTGATGGAATGGCTGAATCATTGTTATTTGATTAACTGATGAATTAATTATTTGGTTGAAGAGTTGGTTTATCAGTTTCTTACTTGGTCAATTAGTTGGCCAGTCATTTCAGAAGTTCACATTTAAATCATAGTCACAGATTCACAGACCTTTACTTACTTGTGCTTTATTCTATTCTTAGCCTTTTCTCTGTACTATTTGTTTTAATTGCTCATAGAAAAAATTTTGATCAAAAAGGAGACAATTCTAAAAAATTGCTTTTTTCTAATTCCAACAATGGAAGTAAAAGTATTTATTGTACCCTCTAAGTCATGTTGGAGTCAAGCCAAGTATCATGAGCAGGATAGGATATGATAGGGAGAGGGAGAGGGTGGGAAGATTTGGGAGAATGGCATTGAAACATGTGAAATGTCATGTATGAAACGAGATGCCAGTCCAGGTTCAATGCACGATGCTGGATGCTTGGGGCTGGTGCACTGGGATGACCCAGAGGGATGGTATGGGGAGGGAAGAGGGAGGAGGGTTCAGGATGGGGAACACATGTATACCTGTGGTGGATTCATTTTGATATTTGGCAAAACTAATACAATTATGTAAGGTTTAAAAATAAAATAAAATTAATTTTTTTTAAAAAAGCAAAAAAAAAAAAAATTTACTGCAGAGATTGATCTAAAAATAAGATTGAAGAAATTGTAAAGGTTAAATAGTTAGACTGTTAAGAAAGCAATAAATCCAAACTATTTCTCTGGGATACCTAGAGGAATTGGAACAGACTTTGGAAGACTCCCTTAGCCCTCACCTTTGTCTTTATCCCAGACTTTTTCATCTGGTCTATGCTGTATCTTATGTCCCTCTCTCTCTCTCTCCATTCACAGATATCATTCACATTGTTAGAGTAACAGACTGGCTGAGCATTATCATATAAATAAATAACCCCAATTTTTGCTACCAGCTTGCTAAAGCCTCCAGTGAACTACCTCTCTTGTGGACCAGGGGTGGGAATATTCTGAGTCTGGCTTTGCCCTTCTTTCTGAACTATAGTGTGCTTGGTCTACCCCTTCACAGTTCATGATTTCTGATATTTATGAGTAAGATATCTGGGTCTCTTTTTCAGAATATGCTCAGTCTCCAGATCTGGGGGGATCCCAGGGCATTAACTTGCTCCCATTTAAGGTCTTTGTAACTCAGGTGTCTCTGAAACAAAGGCAGAAGCATGTCTGTGGTGGGACCATCATCTCTCCACAGTGGGTGATCACGGCTGCTCACTGCGTTGCAAACAGGTAAGGAAAGTCCAGCCGATTGATAAAGGTCAGATTACCTTTCTTCTTCCTGGGAATCAGCAGCAATAACTCTCTTAAAATATGGGATGGTGCAATGATTGCTTAAGGGAAGACATGCTGGTTGCATAATATACATAGGGCTCAAAGACCTTGTCAAGGGCTCTAAACTTGATAGAAAACATGCATTCCTTATAGGAGTGAATACTTTGATATTTAAAATGACTGGATTAATAAAGAATAATATCCAAGTGAGAAAAAAAAGCATCACAAAGATAGATTTGTGAAAGTTCTCCCCTAGTTTTCTTAAATTCCAATGAAAAAACCATCCAGCTCATTATGCATCTTAATAAATGAATAAAAGAAAACAAAAGGAGGCCAATAAAACATGAAGAAGGCTTCTGTGTCTTCCTTCCTATTGATCCTGGTTCTCTGAACTTTAACAATTTCCATTTTTATCCATTCTCTTGTGTGCTCCAAATGTTCTATTGTTGCCAGTGTTCTTGATACGCATAAAGCAGCACTCAAGATCGCGTCCCCCTATTTTCCCTCTTTCATTTCATGTCTGCAAACATCTCCTGGATATTTCCTTAAAGCTGTACGCTAATAGCTATCAAAGATACAAAGATGACTCAGAGGTGAACCCTGCCCTCCGAGAGTTGATTGTTTAAAGAAGAGTCAACTGATAATTTCACTGCAGTGTGGCATGTGGTTAGGCTAGAAAGATGCTAGGGAAGTATGCCAAGAGAAAATGATGCCTTTTCCAATGTTGTATTAAATCATCTTTTCTGGATCCCCAGAGATCCCCTTCTAGATCCCTAAGGTCTTAATCCACCTCAATGCATGCTGTCAAGTTCCTTTCAGATACCTTTGCAGCAGGTAGAAGTAATATAGGTCTTCAGTCTTTCCCATGTTAGATCTCTAAAATACAAACACGAAGGAAGTAAGGGAAGATCCCCTCTTCCCATTACTGCAATCAGTCCCAAAGCTCTGAGTGTGCATACTCTCTGGGATATCAGAGTTATGATGCTATTATGTCTTTCATGGTATGCATTATGTATTAGATCTCTGGCATTAAAGCAGCCTTCTTGATGAGAATCACCAAATACTCCCAAAGGATATCAGTGATACCCTGTATGCAAGACAGCAAAAGAGACACAGATGTATAGAACAGTCTTTTGGACTCTGTGGGAGAGGGCGAGGGTGGATGATATGGGAGAATGGCATTGAAACATGTATATTATCATATGTGAAACGAATCGCCAGTCCAGGTTCGATGCATAAGACAGGGTGCTCGGGGCTGGTGCACTTGGATGACCCAGAGGGATGGGATGGGGAGGGAGGTGGGAGAGGGGTTCAGGATGGGGAACACATGTACACCCATGGTGGATTCATGTCAATGTATGGCAAAACCACTACAATATTGTAAAGTAATTAGCCTTCAATTAAAATAAATAAATCTATATTTTAAAAAAAGAGAGAGACCAAATCAACCATCTGGGGTAGCTTCAGATCTCTGAATTACAGTGTATACACAAACCCTTGGATGCTTAACAAATAACATTGCAAAGTATTCAGTTTATCTTATTACTAGTTCCCCATGAGGCCACTTTCACTAGTCCCCCACTCACACTGGGAACCTCTACATTTGGAATCATTTTTCTGTTCAGTAGCTGCACACATGCATTCTCCATCCAGCTCATTTTGAAGAGGTCAGTTTGTCAACCATTACAACTGTACTCAGCTTCAGTGAAATCCATCCCTTTTACTCTTTCCTCCTCATAGAAATACTGTATCAACTTTCAATGTTACTGCTGGTGAATATGACTTGAGATATGTGGAGCCAGGAGAGCAAACCCTCACCATTGAGACCATCATCATACACCCACACTTCTCTACCAAGAAACCAATGGATTATGATATCGCTCTTTTGAAGATGGCTGGAGCTTTCCGTTTTGGTAAACATTTGAAGTTTACTCTGAATTGTCCACCCCATGTTCTCCAGAACTTCTGTTCCATAGCACAGTTACTAAAGTATAAATTATGTAGCATGTGCCCAAAATTTCTGGATCATGGACTTTGAGACAGAAAATCAAGGTGGGGTTCCCCTACCTGAAACTCATTTTGCTTGTGACTTTAGAGATACAATTAAGTGGAGTCAAGAAAGAGTCTGTCTTTCTTTGATAAGAGACCCCTGGAGGTGCCAGAGACATCACAAGGCCTTGGGGGATCCACCTAGATGCCCACTGGTGAGTGGCTTGTGGTGTCTCTCCCCCATGA
Source organism: Bos indicus (assembly GCF_029378745.1). Lineage (NCBI taxonomy): Eukaryota > Metazoa > Chordata > Mammalia > Artiodactyla > Bovidae > Bos > Bos indicus. The sequence continues at coordinate 45,328,247 of NC_091774.1, forward strand.
ATGAAATGAGCCCTGCCTTGCTCTTTTTCTTCAGATCAGTTTGTGGGGCCCATGTGTCTTCCAGAGCCAGGGGAACGATTTAAGCCTGGATTCATTTGTACAACCGCAGGCTGGGGCCGCTTGAGTGAAAGTAAGAACTTCCGTATTCTGCTCTTAATCTGATATCAGAACTTTCTGGTAGGTAATCAGAAAATAGAATTTTTAACCTATTTGTAAAAGACCATGTGTAAACATTTTTAAAAATAGAGAATGCCACATTGTACTTAAAAATTCAAATCTTTCCAAAAGACACAAGCCTGAATGGGGCATCTTCAATGCAGGGAGGTGAAAGAGTACCCTGCTGGGGTTCTGTGTTTTCTAGATGGCATCTCTCCGCAAGTCTTGCAGGAAGTGAACCTGCCCATTTTGACCCAGGATGAGTGTATTACAGCTCTGTTGACCCTAGAGAAACCCATCAGTGGGCGGACCTTTCTCTGCACAGGCTTCCCAGATGGAGGAAGAGATGCATGTCAGGTAGGTGGGAGTGGTCGGGCTGACAGGTCCCAGACAGAGCTTCCCTCAGATTTGTCATCAGATGAGAGGCTGAAATAAGGCTATAGGAAAGACTAGACTCTGGGAAGAAGGATCAGGAGTGAGAAGGGAGGTCAAGTCAAAATAAAGGGACAATTTCCTTCACTGTTCACCTGAAATTATCACAGCATGTTTAATCAGCGACCTGGGTTTGATCCCTGGGTTGGAAAGATTCCCTGGAGAAGGGAAAGGCTACTCACTCCAGTACTCTGGCCTGGAGAATTCCATGACTAGTCACTGTATAGTCCATGGGGTCCAAAAAGTCGGATACGGCTGAGTGACTTTCACTTTCATACCTCAATACAAGATAAAAAGTTCAAAAAAAGAAAAAGCTTCAGGCTCCAGAAAGAGTATAAATCTGTTTAAAATATCAAAAGTATTCATAATTATTAGTGACATCATAATGATATTTCCAATGTGTGTATGTTATCAAATACCTAGTTTCTAAACTTTTTGGTGACTGTCAATGATATCTCTTGGTTATTTATTACCAATAAATAACTGATTTGAAAAGACAAAATTAAAGGGACAGTTTAAACAACCTGTTTTTAGCAAGGACTGTGATTTCAGAGGAGGTCTTGTGCTCTTTCCAAAAGACCAAACATTGAAAATGATGCCAACAATGAACTCAGAGTTCTCCAGCCTGAAGGACAGGTGGCTCCTTCCTACTTAGAGATTTCTGGTTTGTGTATAATGGGAGCTTTTCTTTCTCTCCGTCCCTCCTGCCAACCAGGAACTAAGGTCAATATGACTACTGGACAAAACTTCTCTGAGTCTGTAGGATGAGACAGGAGAGGGAAACAATGTGATGTCTGATGAAAGCCCCAGATGGGGAAGGAGGAGGTGGATTTGGTGGACTCCAGTGGTATTTCAGGAGCGAATGTGAATTGTACTTGCCTGTTCTCTCAGGTCCTTGAGTCCAAAGTATTAGAAGCGAAGAAATTCATTGATCAATTTATTGACCTTTGTCTAGCATCTTTGTGGGGCATAGACACTGACAACGATGGTAACAGAGATCTTTTCTCCCTACAGGGAGACTCGGGAGGTTCCCTCATGTGCCGGAATAAGAAAGGGACTTGGACTATGGCTGGTGTGACTTCCTGGGGTTTGGGCTGTGGTCGAGGCTGGAAAAACAATCTGCAGAAAGATGATCAAGGATCCCCTGGGATCTTCACAGATCTTACTAAAGTGCTTTCGTGGATCCACAAACACATCCGAATTGGTAATAAAGCTAAAACATAAGGTCAAGAAGCTAGGGAAGGAGAGAACATCAGCAGAGTCTAGGCAAGTCAAGATCATTGAGCAAACAGACTCTGCTTTCATTCTGAGTGTCTCGCATAAGGATTGTGGTATTTACTGAGTCTAAAAAAAGGACCAACTATGATTCACACAGCATACAGCTATTCAATGAAACATGAGTACATCCATCCTAGACTTTGTCAAATTTGCATTTAATTGAAACTGTCTCAGCTGGTGATATGTTTCCACCACTTACTTCTCACTTACTGTGCTAGCAAGATTCAGCAAGCTGTAGCATAGGTTGGTGGTTATCAACCAGGGGGAATTTTGCCCCTTCAGGGGACAATGACTGGAGACATTTTTGGTTGTCACAACAGGAGAGAGAGGAACCACTGGTGTCTAGTGGGTAGGGGGCCATGGATGCTGCTAAGCATCCTACAAGGCACAGGAGAGCACCCCCACTCCCACCCAGCAAAGAAGGATTCAGCCCCAAATGTTAATAATGCTGTGGCTGAGAAGGCCTGACCTAGAGCCAGGTACAGTAAATCTGAAAAGGCCAAGGTCTATATACATCCTTCTACTAGACTGACCAATGAGTTAATTGAAACTTCATTTTTTTGCCTCCAAATCCAACTTAACTGGTGGCTTCCAACCTCGATAGGACTTATGTTCTTCCCAAAGGGGTTAATTCAAACTAGTTCAGGAAAAACTTGTGATTGTATTCACGTTTATGGAACACTCACAGGTATTTGAGTCCTCAGTTCAAGTCATAGCTACCTCAGCATCTCTTTTGTGATTATGGGTACGTTATTTCCATCTCCAGCCTTTCTTTTCATGAAAAATTAGAAGGGTAGCCCAGATGACCTCTTCTTGCTTTGCATAATCCCCAAGCCAATGAACACACTTAATAAAGAGAGTGAACCATTTTCTTAAAACACAAAGGCTCCTCTGCTGCTTTGTCAATTTATCCCTTCTGTTCTCTCCACAGATTATATTTTCATTAGTTGCAAACTGACTTAAAAACCTCTGCACTTTTGGGCCAGGGAGATGCTAACTTCTTGAAATATTGTTCAAGATACCACAAACCTTGAATCCCATCTTTCTTTTTCTTTCCCAGGGAAGCAGAGAAAGAGCTCCAGAGGTGGGTATTTTTCATCGCCTGCTCTTCTGGGAGCATGAATTAATCTCTACTATTTCTGAATATCAGTTCCCTTTATAATCAGAAGTCTTCCTCTGCAAGAGTTCTCCATACTGACTATGCATGACAACACCACTGGGCACACTCGGTCATTCATCCCCAGCCAGTGAGGGCGCACCCTCACCAGCAGGAGCCCACACTCCCTCCCAGTTCACTTCTTGTCAATCCAGAGCTCCAGCTCAAGTCAACAAACAGTTGTCAAATTCTCAGTTTGGATCTCAGACATGAGGGAGGAGGTGAAGTGGATAGTGGTCAGGTTTCTGAGCTCAGCTTGTTCAGAAAGCACAGGGAAGCCACCCCAGGGTTACATTGCAAGTCTTCAGTGAATTCACTCTGATTTGGTGCAAGCTCCTTTCTGCCTCTGAACCTGAGTCTCCTTATCCGAAAAGGAAGCAGTTTGGACCAGATGGTCTCAAAGGCATCTTTAGCTCAGCAGTTCTGTGAGCCTGTGGAACCAACTCCAAAGAGCAAAGTGGGAAAAGAGTATCCTGAGAGCTCAGTGGAGAGAATGGCTGCTTCTAGCTGGAAAAAGACAAAAAGACACGGGAGGCTTTGGAGCACAGACATCTTTTAACCTGAACCTTAGAGAATAAAGGATGAATAAAATTTTGTCAGGTGGGGATGGGATACAGGTAAAGAAAAATATTCCAGCTCAAGGAATCATTCTTATCAGAAGATGGGTACTAAAAGATGAAGATAGGAAAATTTAGGGTGTAATCTTGCCTGGAAAATCCCATGGATGGAGAAGCCTGGTGGGCTGCAGTCCATGGGGTCGCTAAGAGTCGGACACGACTGCGCGACTTCACTTTCACTTTTCACTTTCATGCATTGGAGAAGGAAATGGCAACCCACTCCAGTGTTCTTGCCTGGAGAATCCCAGGGTCGGGGGAGCCTGGTGGGCTGCTGTCAATGGGGTCGCACAGAGTCTGACATGACTGAAGCGACTTAGCAGCAGCAGCAGAGACCCAGTAAGTCAAAGCAGCTAAAGTGTAGGATATGTGAGGGATTTTATGATACAGAAGATTAAACATATAACTTGAGACCAAATTATGGAAACTTTGAACACCAGTCAAAAAAATTTAGATTTTATTGAGTAATAGGAGTTGACTAACTAGATAAATAGATTAGAGCTATACTGAATTGCTATAAGAACTGTACATAGGGAATAAACTGGAGGAGAAATAATGCATAGTAGAATTATGAGATTATGCATTAGTTCAAGAGATAAGAAAATAAGGCTTTATTTAGGGCAATGGCCAGAGAATGAAAAGGAGGGCATAGAAATAGGATGAACTAGGACTGGATAGTCACTAAAGTTAAGGATGGTGAGAAAAAAGGAGTGGAGGATGACACCAAATCTCTGAGCATGAAAAGCTAAGAACACAAAAATATTCAAATCAGAAGCACATGCAGTTTTGAAGACCCAAAGGAATTCTATTTGTGTACTCTTGCCTAGAAAATCCCATGGATGGAGGAGCCTGGTAGGCTGCAGTCCATGGGGTCACTACAAGTCGTACGCAACTGAGTGACTTCACTTTCACTTTTCACTTTCACACAATGGAGAAGGCAATGGCAACCCACTCCAGTGTTATTGCCTGGAGAATCCCAGGGATGGCAGAGCCTGGTGGGCTGCCGTCTATGGGGTCGCACAGAGTCGGACACGACTGAGGTGACTTAGCAGCAGCAGCAGCAGCAAGTTTAAGAGGAAGAGACCTATGAGAGGGTTGAAAAATCAGAAGTTTAGGTAGACATAATAATTAAAACTGAGAGTGTGAATGAACTAGGTCAGAAGGCTCATGTAGAGAGAAATGAAAACTCAGAACAAAACCTAGGAAATACCTGCATCTGCAGAGTGGATTTCTGGGGTCAGAGAAAGAATAGTAAAGGAGAAGAAATCATAGAATCTCAAAGTTAAGCAAAATCTACAAGGAACAAAAAAAGAATAAAGTGTCACAGAAGCCAAGACAGGAAAAGATTTCATGGAGAAAGGAAGGGTGCATGAAGAAGAGTCAAGGGGTCCCAGTGTCTGTGTGTATTCTGGAGGGAGAGGGCTGCTGTGGCTAGCCATCACTGTTAGTCCTAATTCTCATGGCTTTCCCTCCCAGCCACGTGCAGTGAGCAGGACCGCGTGGTCAGAGCATTGGAGGGGGACCTGCACTTCCCAGAAAGTCCCTTCCTATATTATGAGAGCAAGCAGTGAGTAGCCCCCACTGCCACCCCTGCCCCAACTCCCACCTCTAGTTTTTTTTTTTTTTTAACTTGTTTTATATCGGAATAGAGCCAGTTACTAATGCTGTGATCATTTCAGGTGGACAGCAAAGGGACTCAGCCATACGTATACATGTACCCATTGTCCCCCAAACTCCCTTCTCATCTAGGCTGCCACATAACATTGAACAGAGTTCCCTGTGCTTATATAGTAAGATCTTCTTGGTTATTCATTTTAAACTTAGCAGTGTGTACATGTCCATCCCAAACTCCCTAACTATCCCTCTCCTCCATTCTCCCCCCACCACCCAGCAACCATAAGTTTGTTCTCTAAGTCTGTGAATCTGTTTTGTAAATAAGTTCATTTGTATCATTTCTTTTTAGATTCCACATATAAGGGATGCCATACAATATTCTTCTCTGACTTCACTCAGTATGACAATCTCTGGGTCCATCCACATTGCTGCAAATGGCATTATTTCATTCTTTTCAATGGCTGAGTAATATTCCATCAAAAATATGTGCTGTATCTTCTTTATCCATTCCTTTGTCCCACCTCCAGTTTGACTCTGCCCCACTCATTGGACTGTGACAGCCACTTTCTGCCTGAAAATAATACCCTCTCAATGTGTCTACCTGCAGACAGTGTGCCTGGACCCTGTTGGTACCAGAGGAAATGCATGTGCTCCTCAGTTTTTCCCACTTTGATGCAGAGTCTTGTGACCATAATTACCTGTCAATATATTCTTTAGAAGACACACTTATTGGTGAGTGGATTTTCACATTGTCAAATGGACACTATGCTATTACTTAACGGGGCCTGGTTATAATATGTCTAGCCCCAAGGCATTTATAAACAGCACACTTCCTGTCTCCACTGTTGAGACTTAGAATTGATGGTGGAAAGGAACGCAATCTGAGCCTGTGTGAGGGCTGGAAGGCCACAGTGCATTTCACTTACTGCCTTTGCTTCCCATGGAACCAGGCTTCCTAGACTCATTTGCCAGACCTGGTACCCATCGGGAGTAAAATGCAGATCTACAGCTGTGCCTCTCAGGGCCTCTCGGGCAGAATGCTGCTCTCCTGAGCATGAAAATAACCTTTACCTGCCTCATCCAGCTCAGAAGGAAGACAGCAACAGATAACCACAAGTCGGAGACAAAAGTTACTTATGTAAGAAACAGAAATGGAGGCGCATTCCTGTGGTTCTAAACTAGAGATGGTATGGTCCGTCCCCGCTTTCCCCCAGGAGACCTTTAACAATGTCTCAGGAGCAATTTTTGGTGGTCACAACTAGAGGGAACGTTGCAAAACAATTTTGCAGCCAGGATGCCGCAAAACATCCTACAATGTGCAGAACAGCCTGAACACACAGAACGTTCCAGTTCAGAACATCAGTAGTGCCAAGGTTGAGAAGCCCTGATTCAGACAAGCCTGCCCTGTCATGAATGTTCAGGAACCTGTAAGTCTTTTAATGGGTGCTGTTTTCTAGGCTCTGAGCAAAGACTCTCCTTTCTTATTTTGCAGCGAAATTCTGTGGAGAGAGACTGGCTTCATCAGTTCTTGTTGGCTCCAACGCTATAAGGCTGAGCTTCATCTCTGATAACACAGATAATGCCGTTGGGTTCAATCTCACCTATAAAGCTGTTAAACCAAACTACCTTCCTGGTAAAACTGTTTACTCTTATCATACACTATGCTGACCTTTTGCAGAAGTTGAGGCCCCATAGGAATTAGATGATGGGTGGGGAAACCACCAAGGCCCACTGAGCTCCACAGCAAAGAAGAGCCCTAGGTCAGTGAGACACGGGGTACGGGGGCTCTTCGTGCAGTCTTGCAAATGCATGCTTGTTGCCCACCCACATGAGCCAAGAGAGCTTGATGACTTCTCCAGAACCAGTGCACAGACCTCCCCCTTCTTGATGGCTCTGCCTGAAGAGCCAGTTCAGGCATCTTTCGTGGGGGACACAAGGGTGAGAACAAAGAGGTCCCCTCTGTCCACGGTGATGCCACTGCTTGGACCTTCTCCTTTGTATTGCAGATTCTGGCTGTGACTCCTTAACGATCCTGTTTGAAGAAGGCCTCATACAGAGTCCTCACTATCCTGAAGACTACAGCAACATGGCCAGCTGCAACTGGGTCTTTCAAGCCCCCAAACATTATCTAGTTAAGGTACCCTTACTTGGCTGTGGATCTCCACAGAATCGCTTACATGGACACCATGAGGGCAGAGGCTTTTATCTGATGCATTTGCTGCTGTATTCCTTGTACCTAGAACCTAGCACCTGGCACACAAATCTCTTGATAAATACTTGGTATCAGACCGGCGTATTCTGTCCTGCAACTACCCACACTTGCCACTAGATGGCAACTGTGCGCTTTCAGTTCAGTTCAGTCGCTCAGTCGTCTCCGACTCTTTGCCACCTCATAAACTGCAGCACAGCTGCTTCTCTGTCCATCACCAATTCCCGGAACTGACTCAAACTCGTGTTCATCGGTGATGCCATCCAATTATCTCGTCCTCTGTCACCCCCTTCTCCTCTTGCCTTCAATCTTTCCCATCATCAGGGTCTTTTCAAATGTCAGTTCTTCACACCAGGTGACCAGAGTATTGAAGTTTCAGCTTCAGCATCAGTCCTTCTAAAGAATATTCAGGACTGATTTCCATTAGGATTGACTCGTTGGATCTCCTTGCAGTCCAAGGGACTCTCAAGAGTCTTCTCCAACACCACAGTTCAAAAGCATCAATTCTTTGGCGCTCAGCTTTCTTCACAGTCCAACCCTCACATCCATACATGATCACGGGAAAAACCATAGCCTTGATTAGACCGACCTTTGTTGGCAAAGTAATGTCTCTGCTTTTGAATATGCTATTTAGGTTGGTCATAGTTTTTCTTCAAAGGAGCAAGCGTCTTTCAATTTCATGGCTGCAGTCACCATCTGCAGTGATTTTGGAGCCCCTCAAAATAGTTTCTCACTGTTTCCATTGTTTCCCCATCTATTTGCCATGAAGTGATGGGACCAGATGCCATGATCTTAGTTTTCTGAATGTTGAGTTTTGTTGTTGTTGTTTCTCTTTTTTTTTCTTTTTTTTTCCTTTCTTTTTTTGTCTTTTAGAATGTTGAGTTTTAAGCCAACTTTGTCACTCTCCTCTTTCAATTTCATCAAAAGGCTCTTTAGTTCTTCACTTTCTGCCATAAACATGGTATCATCTGCATATCTGAGGTTACTGATATTTCTTGTGGCAATCTTGATTCCAGCTTGTGCTTCTTCCAGCCCAGCATTTCCCATGGTGTACTTTGCAAAAAATTTAAATAAGCAGGGTGACAATATACAGCCTTGTATACTCCTTTCCCAATCTGGAACCAGTTTGGTGTTCCATGTCCAGTTCTAACTGTTGCTTCTTGACCTGCATACAGATTTCTCAGGAGGCAGGTCAAGTGGTCTGGTATTGCCATCTCTTCAAGAAATTTCCAGTTTGTTGTGATCCACACAGTCAAAAGCTTTAGCATAGTCAATAAAGCAGAAATAGATGTTTTTCTGGAATTCTCTTGCTTTTTTAATGAGCCAAAGGATGTTGGGAATTTGATCTCTGGTTCCTCTGCCTTTTCTAAATCCAGCTTGAACATCTGGAACTTCATTGTTCATGTACTGTTGAAGTCTGGCTTGGAGAATTTTGAGCATTACTTTACTAGCATGTGAGATGAGTGCAATTGTGTGATAGTTTGAACATTCTTTGGCATTGCCTTTCTTTGGGATCCAGTCCTGTGGCCACTGCTGAGTTTTCCAAATTTTCCTAGTTTATTGAGTGCAGCACTTTCACAGCATCATCTTCCAGGATTTGAAATAGCTCAACTGGAATTCCATCACCTCCACTAGCTTTGTTCGTAGTGATGCTTCCTAAGGCCCACTTGACTTCACATTCCACGATGTCTGGCTCTAGGTGAGTGATCACACCATCGTGGTTATCTGGGTCATAAAGATCTTTTTTTGTATAGTTCTTTTGTGTATTCTTTCTACCTCTTCTTAATATCTTCTGCTTCTGTTAGATCCATACCATTTCTGTCCTTTATTGTGCCCATCTTTGCATGAAATCTTCCCTTGGTATCTCTAATTTTCTTGAAGAGATCTCTAGTCTTTCCCATTCTATTGTTTACCTCTATTTCTTTGCATTGATCGCTGAGGAAGGCTTTCTTATCTCTCCTTGCTGTTCTTTGGAACTCTGCACTCAAATGGGTATTTTTTTCCTTTTCTCCTTTGCCTTTCACGTCTCTTCTTTTCACAGCTATTTCTAAGGCCTCCTCAGACAACAATTTTGCCTTTTTCTTTTCTTTTTCTTGGGGATGGTCTTGATCCTTGTCTCCTGTACAATGTCATGAACCTCCGTCCATAGTTCTTCAGGCACTCTATCAGATCTAATCCCTTGAATCTATTTGTCACTTCCACTGTAAAATCATAAGGGATTTGATTTAGGTCATACCTGAATGGTCTAGTGGTTTTCCCCACTTTCTTCAATTTAAATCTGAATTTTGCAATAAGCAGTTCATGATCTGGGCCACAGTCAGCTCCTGGTCTTATTTTTGCTGACTGTATAGAGCTTCTCCATCTTTGGCTGCAAAGAATATAATCAATCTGATTTTGGTGTTGGCCATCTGATGATGTCCATGTGTAGAGTCTTCTCTTGTGTTTTTGGAAGAGGGTGTTTGCCATGACCAATGTGTTCTCTTGGCAAAACCCTGTTAGCCTTTGCCCTGCTTCATTTTGTATTCCAAGGCCAAATTTGCCTGTTACTCCAGGTATCTCTTGACTTCCTACTTTTGCATTCCAGTCCCCTATAATGAGAAGGACGTCTTTTTGGGGAGTTAGTTCTAAAAGGTCTTGTAGGTCTTCATAGAACCATTCAACTCAGCTTCTTCAGCATTACTGGTTGGGGCATAGACTTGGATTACTGTGAAATTGAATGGTTTGCCTTGGAAACGAACAGAGATCATTCTTTCATTTTTTAGATCAGAGGCAACTGTGTTCTTTACTTTTTGCCATTTTGTCCAACTGTGCACTTTACTTTTTGTCGTTTTTGAGTTGCAGAGGCAACTGTGCACTTTATTTTTTGTTGAAAAGCTGCCTTTACCTTTGTACCAGGTTAACTTGTTCCATCAATGTCTAGTCCTTTCAAGAAATAAGTATTTCTTCCTTATTAATTAAACTGTTACCAAACATGCTGTGGGACGTAGATAACAAAAGTGCAGAGCAGAACAGGTTCAGGTACTAGCATAATGTGTCGCAGGAGGGGTGACAGAAGGCGAGGCTGAGATCAAGGTGTGGAGGGCTTTAAATGTCAGGATACAGAAAGTATTCAGCCTTCGGCGGCGGTGTTTCGGCCTTCTGTTTGCATGCTTGTTCACTTAACACTAGTGCGCTGTCTGCAGACATGCCTTCAGGAAGATGGTGCTGCAGTCAGGGGAAGGGTGGAATTAGCATTTACTTAGAACATTTTCTCTTTAATTATTGAAAGCAAGAAAGTATATGAAGGAGACAAAGTAGATTATAATACAATGGGGAAGCAGCAAGGGTGAACAAGACCTAGAAGTTCTTGTATATTTGAGGCCAAAAAAAAAAAAGATCTGACCTAGGAAAAACCAAATTGGTGCAGTGTTATGACAGTCCAGAGAAGAGAGCTTTTAAAACAAAAAACAAAACAAAGAGGTATGGCTAATAGCTTGAATTTCCCACACAAAGTTAGAATTTGAAGAGAAGGAGGACTCCTCCCTTCCTTGGCTCCCCTTCCTTTCCCTCCCTCCCTCCACCACCTCTTCTCTTGATATATCTTGATCTCCTTCCCTCTTTTCTCTCGTCCTTCCACAGAGAAACCATTGTACAGCTCTGAAATCTTTTGTTCTTTTCAAACGTGCATTTAAATGTTAACAAAGTAAAAAGACAGAACTTTTTTTAAACATAAGGAGGACTGAGCGCATTATCCAGTCCCCAAGTCACCCCTCATAAAGAAGGTAGAATAATTGAGATGGACAATTGAAAGGAGGTGGAGGTGGTGGCATCTGAAAGGTCAGGTGAGGTCAGATGTCAGTAGTAGAATGAGATCACACAGGTTTTAAATGTGAGAAGACACAGAGGAAGTAAGGCAAATATAGCTGTTGTCTTTCTAAAAGTTCCTGAAACCCAAGCGGAGTCAGGCAGACAGTTCAAGAAGCAGTGAGATTAAGGGAAGCTATGTAGTGGCAGGGTTTCCCTCGTAGCTCAGTTGGTAAAGAATCTGCCTACAATGCAGGAGACCCGGGTTCGATCCCTGGGTTGGGAAGATCCCCTGGAGAAGGGCATGGCAACCCACTCCAGTATTGTTGCCTGGAGAATCCCCTGGACAGAGGAGCCTGGCAGGCTACAGTCCATGGGGTCGCAAGAGTCAGACACGACTTAGTGACTAGACCACTACCACCTTATAGTGACCAAGGAGAAAAGATGAAGTGTGAGCATATTTCCAAAAAGAGGAAGAAGACAAAATTTAGTTGAAAGTCTAAACATACAAGAGCTAGAAGTGATTCAAAAACACCTGTGCAGCCAGTACGCTGAGTGCTGCGTCAGTGAAAAGCTGCGCTCACATCCGCCAGCGGCAGCATCGCCCTGCAGGACCCATTTGAGACAGCCATTTGTAAGTTGCTGTGACGGGTCATGACTATGTGCACACCATTTGACTCAAAGGGAAAAGAGTCTATTTTTATTATTCATCATAAGTTTTATGGCTCTGCATGTCCTATTCACCAACTTTGAACATTTTAAATTCTAAATTTTAAATATTATTGATATTAAACAAAACAGGTTTGTTGTTATTGCTCAGTCGCTAAGTCATGTCCAACTTTTTGCAGCCCCATGGACTGCAGCACAGCAGTCTTCCCTGTCCTTCACTATCTCCTGGAGTTTGCTCAGACTCGTGTTCACTGAGTCAGTGATGCTAACTAACCATCTCAGCCTCTGCAACCCCCTCACTTTAAAAAATATTTTTAACTTTCTTTATTTATTATAGGGATTATAGATCCCCTGTGTGGGAAATTTCTGGTTTAAAAAAGATTTATGTAATTTTCCTCCTTTTTTAAAACCTCTTTCCATAAGACATAATGGTCAGAGTAACTGAAAGTATCTGTTTCCAGAAAGAATTCCAGGAAGGATTTAAGAAATGTTTGAGTGAATCCTATTTCTGACATGTCTCCTTGATCCCATGTCTTGTGACCATGAATCATCATTTGGCTCCATTTTTGTCCCAGACATACAGGCCTCTGTGTCTTTTGCCGAGTGTTTAGGATCCATTGAATCCCCGTCACATGCGTGTATAAAATCTAGACTGCTACCCCATCATTTCTATCTCCCACTGCTCCTCTCTTTAAACTCAATTGGTTAGGGATATCAGATTGCTTGAACATTGTTCTTTGAAGTTTCTTTGTTCCTCTAAGGAGGCAGCTGGGGAGCTCAAATATTTGCGCGTTTTCCCACCCTTACATTTGGCCCATAGTGGGGTGCTTACATGTTTCGAGAGGTTTGGGAGCCTGTGGTTTAGCATCTTTTCCTAAGTAATATAACTCATTCACGAATGCCTGTTACCTTTCTCATCTTGCTCCAGAGCAAGCTGAACAACTGAAATTCTTCTGCTTGATCAAAATCAGTTAATGTATTCATATTGTCAACTCTAAATGTAAAGTGGAGCCTTCTCAGCTTTCATTTCAGGACCTAAAAATAGAAGAAAATGGAGACTGCACTTCCGACTATGTGAGCGTGCACAGGGATGTAGAAAGGAAGAAAGAAATAGGTTTGTGCAGGGGCTCTGTATCAATCTAGAGGGGTGGGATGGGGAGGGGATGGGAGGGAGGTTCAAAAGGGAAGGGATATATGCATACCTGTGGCTGATTCATGTTGAGGTGTGACATAAAACAACAAAATTCTGGAAAGCAATTATCCTTCAATTAAAAAAATAAATAAATTTTAAAAAACAAAGAAATAGGTTTGTGTTCCCTGGGAGCCTCCAGTTTGCATCTGGATCTGGTCCTTCTTGGGAATCCTTTTAGGGAATAAACAGGATGTGGCTCAGTGTTCCTTTCCCTGCATCATCTCCATCCTTCCCTGTGCTCTCATCACCTCTCCTCCTTCTCCCCAGTTGTGGGGGGAGGCATGGAGCGAGGGTGGGGAGAGCTTCAGGGAAAATCAGAGAACCATTTGAATGGAAGGCCCACGTAGACTAGGGGTCAGAGGGGAAAGTGCCATTGAAATAAGCCCTGTGGCTGGAATCAGCTCTCTTAGTGGCATTCCCAATGGGGGTATTTGGGAGATAAACAGAATTGAAATGTTAGCAGGGTTAAATATGTAGTACAAAGAAGCAGTATGCCTTTTCCATTTTGAAGATGAATTGTGACATCCACCGGAAAAGTTTATTTCTTAACAGTTACCTGAAGGACAATCTTTTTTCTTCTATCCACTGCCATGTCTATTTGCTGGGCCCTTGATCCGGTCGTGCCTGGGCTGGGCTTGAACCAGCTCGGCTGTGTGGCTTTGCTGTCCCCACCCCCGTGGTGAGCGTCACCAGGGTAATGTCCATCAGCTTCCAGTCCAATGAAAACGCGAACTTCAGAGGCTTCCAGGCTACAGTTTCCTTCATTCATGAAACAGGTAAGAGGACGGAGGTACCAACTCTGAGTCTCATCCTCCTCATGTGGTAAATAGAGCAAGCTTTAGAGCTCGGCCTGGGTACAGTCAACTCTTTTTTCACCGAATCTGTGAACCCTGAACCACTGCTCCTGGGGTAATGCGGAGGAGCTAGGTTCCTATCAGCCTCTGGTTTTGTTTGTATTTCTGTTTCAGGTCACCTTATTTAATATACATTGCTGATTCATTAACACTGAACTCACTCACAGCCAATACCACTGTAACCTGTGCCTGAACAAAGCTTATCCATCACAGGTATTTTCTCTGTAAGGCACGACCCAGCCTTTTTGCACTTACGAACACTAGATGGCACTGGAGCGCTATGTTTAGGGCCATTTCAACCACCAAAAAAAGCACGAAAATGCAGAGACGCGTACTAGTGACTAAGAGTGAAGCAAGTCAGAAAGAGAAAAACAAATATCATAGATTAATGCATATAAGGGGAATCTATAGAATGGTACAGATTATCTTATTTGCAAAGCAGAAATAGCGACATAGATGGAGAAAACAGATGTATGAATACCAAGAGGGGAAGGGGGATGGGGTGGGATGAATTGGGAGATTGGGATTGACATATACACACCATTGATACTATGTATAAACTAGATAACTAATTGAGAACCTACTGTGTAGCACAGGGAACTCTACTCAATGCTCTGTGATGACCTAAACGGAAAGGAAGTCCAAAAAAGAAGAAATATATATGTGTTCAGTTCAGTTCAGTCACTCAGTTGTGTCCGACTATTTGTGACCCCATGGACTGCAGCACGCCAGGCCTCCCTGTCCATCACCAACTCCTGGAATTTACTCAAACTCATGTCCATTGGGTCGGTGACGCCATCCAACCATCTCATCCTCTGTCATCCCTTTCTGCTCCTGCCTTCAATCTTTCCCAGCATCAGTGTCTTTTCCAATGAGTCAGCTCTTCGCATGAGGTGGCCAAAGTATTGGAGTTTCACCTTCAACATCAGTCCTTCCAATGCATATTCAGGACTGATTTCCTTTAGGATGGACTGGTTGGATCTCCTTGCTGTCCAGGGGACTCTCAAGAGTCTTCTCCAACACCACAGTTCAAAAGTGTCAATTCTTCGGTGCTCAGCTTTCTTCATAGTCCAACTCTCACTTATATGTGTATGTATATATATTATATATAGATATAGATAGCTGATTCACTTTGCTGTACAGCAGAAACTAGTACAACATTGTAAAGCAACTATAATGCAATAAAAATTCATTTAAAAGTAAGTAAAACATTTTTAAAAAGTAAATAATTAAGGTGATAAAAAACAGCAGCATGCCTGAAAATGAAAAAACAAAAGTACAAAAATACAAAAAGCAAGACAAAACAGAAAATGGTGCTAGCAGACCCATGAAAGCACACTTGTTTACACTGCGAGAGCTGAAACAAGACAACGGAGTGTGGCTGAGACCTCAGCCAGGACACATGCTTCAAGTAACTCAAATTTTTCATGCTCTGCACATGTCCGTGAATGCCTGTGAAAGTGCCAGGGGGATTGGTTTTGAATTAACAAATAAATGTTAGCAAGTGGGTGAATTTGAAAATTCGGAATCCACAAAGAATGAAGATCAACTGTATGTCTGAATGTTGACCTTTCCTTACTAGATGTGTGACCTAAGTGTCCCTTAAGATTCGTCCTCCTCAGTCTTATTATGGGAGAGTAATAAACACATGATAAGAATGTAGCAAGGATTAAATCAGACAAGATATGGTTGGTCAGGAGCCAGGGTGTGTGACACACGAGGGAGGCTCAGAGACATGAAGTATTGTCACTGACCCCTGGTCCCTGGACACCAGAAGATTCAGCTTCCTTCCAAGCTCTCTCACCCATGAGCACTCTGTCCAAATCCTAGAAAGCTAGTTACTGGCTTCTCAAGATGTTCATTCTTTTTAAGTGATAAATAGCTGCTTATGGCAAACCCAGGTTATAGTTAAAACACTCCACTTTCCAGTTCAAATACCCATAAAATCTAACTGACGAGATGCCCCCAGAATTCTAACAATAATAATTTTCTGATAAACCCTAAACACTGACCTTGTTTGCATGATCTGAGCACTTGTATTATGCTTATACACAGATTTCAACATCTCTGGATTAGAGAATGAATCCGTGTTTCTGGAGACATGGAATGTACCACCTGAAAGAATCCAGTGATTCTGGTAAGCTGTTTTGGAGAACATGACCATGAGAAGCACATGCAGTGTATTAGTCCAGGGTTCAACCAAGAACCCCCACAAGATAATATTGGAATTCTAATGTCCAGTATCTAAGGACACGTTTTATGACCTTATTTGGAGACAGTGTGTTTACAGAGGCAATCAAGTTAAAATGATATCATTAGTATGGGCCCTAATCCAATATGACTGATATCCTTATAAAAGGGGTAATTTGGAGAGAGAGACATGCGCATATGGAGAAGGCCACGCGGACATGAAGGCAGAGACTGGAGTGATGCATCTTTTACGAACCAAAGGATGCTGAAGATGGCCAGCAAAACGCCAGAAGCTAGAGGAGAGGCCTGGAGCAGGCTGTCCATCATCATCATCTTCATCCTCAGAAGGACTCAACCTTCCCAACACCTTCCTCTCAGACCTCTAGGCTCCAGAACTGTGACGCAATAAATTTTTGTCTAAGTCGCCCTGTCTGTGATATTTTATTATGGTAGATCTAGCAAGTTTATTTGCCAGGAACCGGCTTACGGGATATTTGGGGGCTGACTAAGCAAGTCTGTTTATAAGGCAGGCAGGCAGAAAGGGAAGATCACAGGACTCTGGAATTTCACAGATGTGGGCTGAGGCCATTCTCCACAAGCTGAGTGTCTTCTCTCTTCTGGGGAGCCTTCTGTGTTAAGGCCTTTCCAACTAATGATGTCAGGCCCACTCAGACAATCCAAGACAGTCTTCCCTACCTAAAGTCAACTGATTAGGGACTTTAATTACATCTGCAAAATCCCTTCATAGCAACATCTAGACTAATGTTTTATTGAATAACTGGAGGCTGTAGCCTGGCCAAGCTGCCACATCAAAAAAGCCGTCACATAGAGCTGGATGGGATGCGGTCACTGTCCCTTTGCTCAAAGCAGCACTGAAATCACAGAATCAAATTCCCAATCCAAATATTCATTCAGTAGGGTTGGGTAAATAGTTGGCCAGATCTGATCTGACTTACAAGATCCATCCGCTGCAAACAAAGTGAGTGAACTGCTATGTCTGTATGCAGGTAAGCATTGAGAAGCTGGGCTTTCTCTTTTCCTTGTTTCCCCTGTAACATCACTGACATCCACGTGTGGCATCCAGGTCCCTGTGGGAAACATGATGAAGGGGCAGTAGAGGCTGAGGGTAAGGGAACTTTCCAATTGCCATTTTGATATTTTGTCTAAAGAAAAATCACCTTATTTTTAACTAAATTTTTTAATTTTATAAATTATCTGACACGTGGAGCACAGAAAAACAGAGTTTGGTGGGTAAGTATTTCTTTTAGTGAGGAGGGACAGAAGCAGTCTGAATTTTCTGGATTTTGTTTTTTGGCTTGGACGGCATGAGTCATAGAAACCCCGGGTGGAACTTCTTTGTGGTGTATCTGCAGCGGTTCCTGCTCTTGGCCACCAGGGGGAGATATAGTCAACAAAGTCTTCTCTCAGCCTGACCTACACAGGATATCTGCCAAGGAGTCTCATTACTACTCTTGGCTAGATTTTATTCATCATTTTATTCCCAGCACCTATCACAGTGCCCAGGACACAAGAAATGCCAAATAAATATTTGATGAATAAAAGTAAATAATCCACAAATAGCTCCAGTAAGGGAGGCTTTCCTGATTCCCTCTCACTGAACTCCCACCTACATTTAGGGGTTTCTTCCCTTATACAAATACACAAAAACTTACAAAGGATAAGATAAAGAGTTTACATGTGTCCTGTTTTAAATAGCACACCTAAACTGGATTGCATAAGTCGTCCAATAAGCTATTGTGTCTTTCACTTTTATTTTGAAAATTTCCAAATCTACAGAACAGATAGAAGAATAATACAATGAACTCCTGTATATATTCCTCAACTGTTGACATTCTGTCACGTTGTCTTGATCCGGTGCCCTGATTTGGTGTCCTCTTTGGATAAATCTCTGTACCAGAGCCCAGGGCATGGGGGAGATAAGTACAGAGAACTACATAGGTACTAACCTAGATGTCGTAAAGGGATTTATATCCTGATGATGAAAGTTACACGTACAGAGAGAGACTGCGTGTGTGCTCATTCATACCCGACTCTCTGCAACCCCATGGACTGTAGTCCACCAGGCTCCTCTGTCCATGGAGTTTTCCAGCAAGCACAGTGGAGTGGGTTGCCATTTCCTATGCCAGGGAATAGAGTTGCTGCTGCTGCTGCTGCTGCTAAGTTGCTTCAGTCGCGTCCGACTCTATGAGACCCCATAGACGGCAGCCCACCAGGCTCCCCTATCCCTGGGATTCTCCAGGCAAGAACACTGGAGTGGGTTGCCATTTCCTTCTACAGTTCATAAAAGTGAAAGTGAAGTCATTCAGTCGTGTCTGACTCCTAGTGACCCCATGGACTTCAGCCTACCAGGTTCCTCTGCCCATGGGATTTTCCAGGCAAGAGTACTGCAGTGGGTTGCTATGTAAAACTAAAAGCATCGGAAACATAGATGGTGTTAGATGTCAGGATAGCAGTTATGCTTTGGAGGCATACTGACTGGACTGGACTCCTGAAATGTCTTTAGAGATTCTAATAGTCTAAATCTTGATCTGGGTTCCAGCTGTACTTCTTAGAAATTCATTTAAAGTGTTTTATTATTTGAGTATTTTTCTGTGTGGATGTTACTTTAATAAAGTTGACAAAGTGAAAGAAAGTGAAGCCACTCAGTCGTGTCCGACTCTTTATGACGCCATGGACTATAGCCTACCAGGCTCCTCCATCCATGGGATTTTCCAGGCAAGAGTACTGGAGTGGGTTGCTGTAAAGTTGACAACAAATTGGGAAATGTGCACCAAAAACCACAATACAAGAAAATCCTGAATGCCAGAAAATACAAGAAATAACTTCTGAGAAAATTAGGACACTGCTGTTTGGGGCTATTTGATGAAGAAAAATAGGATGTGAACTTTATTCCATACACTGTGGGGAACCTTGGATTGTTATAATCAGGGGAGTGATATAATCCAAACAAGCACTCTTCAATGGTTAATTTGGGAGTGAGAGGACAGGGAGAGATTAACCCCAGGGAGAGTAGTCCAGGTGAGCAATGTTGAAGATCCAAGCTCAAAGACAAAAGATGGATTCAAGATATACTGTGAATATAGGATCTAAAGTGTTTGGAGACTTGATAAGTGGTACCAAAAAAAAAAGGCAAGAGAGAGCTTGATGTTTTACTCTTGGGTAAAACGTCATTTCTAGTTATATATAAGTTATGTGTGTGTGTGTTTGTATATATATATATATAATTTCTAGAATTCAATAAGCATTTCTCATTATTTCCAGGTATCATTAGAGTTCCCAGTCCAAGGGAGATGCTCAGACCTGGACTTGATGATGAGGAGGTTTCATGGGTAGCTAAGTTGTGTCTCGCTGGCCCCTTTCCAGGTGGGCTTTGCAGCACCGCTCTCTCTCCCCCTTTCCAGGTCCCTTCCCAGGCAGATTGTGGGAGGCAGGAGGCCATGGTCAGTTCTTGGCCATAGCAGGTCAGTGTGCAGATTGCCACCAAGCATTGCTGGGAAGACCAGGTAGTCACCCTTGCTCGTTGCTTCACCAATATGTAAGTACACCTGGGGAATGGAGCATGGTGGAAGCGCGTGGTTTAACTTGACTGATCATTAATTTTTCAGCTACCATCTCTGATATCCACTAGGGTCTGCTGCTGCTTTCCCATTCACCACCATCACAGGCAATCTGCTTCCCCAGCAGAACTTGAGTTCCCGAGTGCTTGGGAAATTTCTGCCCCTTCACACTATTTCACACTAAAATATGCTTCTAGTATATTTAAACTAAACAGAAGGCTGGTTTTTGGAGATATATTTTATTATACCTCTCTTCCTAAGATCTTTAAACCAGAAATGAATATTGAATTTTTTGAAATACTTTTAGCATCTATTGTAATGACTGAGTGATTCTCTCCTTTGACTTATTAGTATATTAAATCTATGTTAATAGGTTTACTAAGGGCTTCCCTGACGGCTCATATGGTAAAGAACTGGCCTGCAAAGCAGGAGACTTGGGTTCAATCCTTGGATCTGGAAGTTCTTCTGGAGAAGGAAATGGCAACCCACTCCAGTATTCTTGCCTGGAGAATCCCATGGATGGAGAAGCCTGGCAGAGTTAACATTCCTACAGTTCTGAATCCCACTTGGACATGATACATTCATCTTTCAATGTACTGTTGGGCTCTGTTACTAATGTTTCATTCAGATTTTTGCATCAACATTCATAATTGAAATTGACTTACAGTGGAGGTTCTCAAAATGTGGTCTGGAGACCGACGGGGATCTCCAAGATCCTTTTAGGGGGTCTGCAAGGTCAAAATGCTTTTCATAGTAATTGCTGTTCAGTTGCTAAGTTGTGTCCAACTCTTTGCCACCCTGTGAACTGCAGCATGCCAGGCTTCCCTGTAATTCACTGTTTCCTGGAGTTTGCTCAAACTTATGTCCACTGAGTCGGTAATGCCATCCAACCATCTCATCCTTTGTCACCCTCTTTCCCTCCTGCCCTCAATCTTTCCCAGCATTCCCTGGTGGCTCAGATGGTAAATAATCTGCCTGCAGTGCAGGAGACCCGTGTTCAATCCCTGGGTTGGGAAGATCCCCTGGAGAAGGCAATGGCTACCCATTTCAGTATTTTTGCCTGGAGAATTCCATGGACAGAGGAGCCTGGCAGGCTACAGTCCATGGCTTCACAAAGAGTCAGACATGACTGAGGACCTAACACTTTCATAGTAATGTTAAGACATACTATCCCCTTTCACTCCCATTCTCTCAGGAATGTGTCATAGAGTTTTCTAGAGACTACATAATGTGTGATATCTCAACAGACTGCATGTAAAAAGCGGATAGGAAGTTCCATCTGTCTTCTGTTTAGTCAGACGTTAAACAGTTTTGAAGAAATGGGAAACAATGCCAGTTTAATGTAAATTTTTTTTGTTTTGGAAGATTTGGTTATTTGAGTACATGTTATTTATGTTAACACCTAATAGTTCTATTGTAGTTATCTTTAAAAAGGCATAATCTAAACAATTTCTGCTTTAATTTCTAACATGTTAACTATTGATAAATATTACTTCCATAAACAAAAGCTCTTTAGGATTTTCAGTGATATTTTTCAAAGTGTAAAGGTGACCTGAGACCAAAAAGTTTGAGAACCACTGGCTATACTTTTCTATCATCTGCCTTTGTCAGATTTTGGTATCACCATTCTTCATGAAAAGAACTGGAGAACACGCCTTTGATTTAACTGAGGTATAATTGACATGTAACATATTAGTTTCCAGTATAAAATATAATCATTTGATATTTGTATTTTTGCAAAATGATCTCTGCAGTAAATGTAGTCAATTTCCACCACCCTGCATGATTACAATTGTTTTTCCTTGTGATAAAAACTTTTAAGATCTGTTCTTTTAGCAACTTTCTCTTAGCGCTTTCCTTCTTGCTCTATGCTGTGCATAAACTTACAACGGGAGAATAATAAATAATGATGTCATGTGATTAAATATACTAGCCGTCTACTCCTTGAAGATGCCAACAGTAACTTTCTCAATTTCTTTCCTGGTTACTAGTTTTTAGGTTTAAAAATGTCACCTTCACTCAATTTTGATCTTTTATCATCTAGTAACAGCTATAACACTCAGATTTTCCTACTAATTGCTTTGTGTTGTACAAAATATTTCCCCATGATACCTTGTGATATTTTCTACTTTCCTTGGATATTTTCAAAATCTTTAAAAAAAATTAGACTAGCCTAGTATCTTCTCATTTTATAGAAATTTTATTTTTATTTCAGAAAACTGTTTGGTAATTAACCTATTTCCTCTGGCTGCACCCTCTTGAGTCTCTTCAGCTGACCCAGACATGCAGGCTAACCAGGGCCTTGAGACCGTGGCTCTGAGTTATTTCCTGCAGATGATGAACATGCATAGCTATAACCTTTAGAATGAGGCTGCAAGTCTTGATTATGCTCCTGTTAGAGCTCTTAACTCATCAAATGATGTCAAACAGACTGCTTCATGTTCCTGAGCCCTAGGATCATCTATATACATAGAGAAGAGAGCAGTCTCTAGAGCCTCGCTGGGCTTCTGGAAGGAATGGCTGCTGCCTTTACTGCAGTGGTCAAGATGGTGGCCTTGCTTTCCCTCTGATTCTAGGGCTCCTTGGAGAGCCACCTCCTAACCCCAGATTTTTTAATATGTATATATTTATTTCACTGTGCTGGGTCTTAGTTGTGGCATGTGAACTCAGTCATGGCATGTGAGATCTAGTTCCTTGACCAGGGAGTAAACCCAGGGCCCCTGCATTGGAAGCATGGTTTCTGAGCCATTGAACCACTAGAGAAGTCCCCTAACCCCATATTTTCTTAATGAGGCCATATCTGTGATTTTTTTATTATTATTTTAATTGGAGGATAATTACTTTACAATATTGTGATGGTTTTTGCCTTACATCAACGTGAGTCAGCCACGGGTACACTTGTGTCCCCCCATTCTGAACCTCCCTCCCACCTCCCTCTCCACCCTATCCCTCTGGGTTGTCCCAGAGCATTGGCTTTGGGTTCCCTGCTTCATGTATCCGACTTGCACTGGTCATCTATTTTACATAAAAATATGGAACGCTTCACAAGTTTGTGTGTCAGCCTTGCACAGAAGCCATGCTAATCTTCTCTGTTTCGTTCCAGGTTTAGTATATGTGCTGCCGAAGCAAGCACCGTATCTGTGATTTCTTTTCTTCTCACTTTCTAGTTACCTGGGTGGTGAAAGCAAGCATCCATGATTTGGCCAATGGCTCCCCTCAGGTAAGAGACCTGGGTGCCTCCCTTCTCTCCAGCCTGCCTGGTCACCAGCACCACTGTGACTGCCGCAGCCCCACAGATCGTGGGCCTCCCACAGCATTGACCAGAGGCTGGTCATTCGTAGATGTCTCTGGCCCAGAGTACAGGATTTGGACTGAGTCTCCCTTCTCTTTATAAAAAGAGAAACAGGATTTAAGAGCCAATTCCAAGTTTGTCGATTGTGTCTAGCTTCACAGTCGAGGCCCTCTTCCTCTCCTGGGAACCCTCTACTGCCCACAGGCCAGCTTTCCCTTGTTTCCCACCCCGCAAGACTGTAGAACAAGCTACAGTCATTTAGGAATCCCTCCCTGACGCCCATGTCTGCCTGGAGCCACGCGGGCACTTACAAGGGGCAGTCTGACAGCATCCCACACGGTGACCAGGTGCCCTCACTTCATGCTGTTTCCTCTTCAGAGGGAGTTCAAGCACTCAGGCTCCATGAGCCTCCCTTCTTCCATGGGCTTATTTACCACTCCTTTTGTCTTATTAGAAAAGGTCCATCACCTAACTCGCAAGCTACCCTGCGTCCTGCGGCACCCCTGCGGACTACCACTTGGCACCACCGCAGCCGGTAGACTTGCTTCACTTGAATCACCACCTTCTTCCAGCCCGAGTGCCTGTGAGAGGTGATGGGCAGCTGCTTCCAGCATGGGGCACAGCCACAGGATAGGGGCCCCCATCCAGGTCTGCGATCAGCCTCACACGAGTGTCCCGGGAACCTTCCATCCCCACAGCCCTTCACAGACTCCTGACTTGCACACCTGCTCTCAGCATCTCTCACACTGCCCCTGACGTGTGAACAGGTGAGGACCCTTACCCTGTGTTCACGAAAAGAAACTGAGGCTGATAAAGCTGAAGTGACAGTCAGACAACTGCAGAGACAGAGCCTGCACGAGACTCAGCTTAAGCCCAGCCATCCTTGCACGGCCCTGCTTTGGGACGAATTCCACACTGCTCTGGTGCTGTGCCACCCTTCCCAGCCCACAGTTGATCCCTTGTTCATTCATTATTTTCCATGGTCACGTGCAAGTCTTCACTGAGTGCCATCTTTTTGCCAGACTCTCAGTTAGGCTCTGGAGACACCAAAGCAAATAAAACAACCCATGATTTCTAGCATAGGGTTTACGAAGGGTGTGCCGCTGTCCTCAGTACAAGGTGATAAACACTGACATACGTGAGAACTGTGTTCAGAGGGAACGAAGAGAAGGGAGTGACTTCCTAGAACTATCAGGGAAGGCTTAACTAAGGATTAGACACTTATGCTGGGTCTTAAAAGAATCAGAAAATATTTAGGGAAACAGAAGGGAAGGCTTTCCATGCAGAGGGACTGGCACGAACAAGGGATCAGAAAGGCTGTGCAGAGGGATAGTCAGGGCAAAGGGGGCAGTCCTATGAATCTGGTGCTTTGACAGGGGGAATTGAGTGGAGATTACCCTAAATTACAGCCTGAGTTCCAGTTGTAAAGGGTCTTATGTTGGTGCTAAAAATGTTAGACTCTATCTTGTAGCCAACAGATGGGAACTATTGCCCTTCTAGCACAGGGGGGAAAGAAGACCTGTATTAAAGAAAAACTACTCTGACAGTAGAGAAGATGCATAGATGTAAGAGCCCAAATAAAATATGCTAAGGACTATAAGGGTGACAAAAAGGAAAAAGTAGTTTCAAAAAACATTGTGTCCACAGATTCAATAAGATTTGATGACCAATAATGCTTAAAATGGAGGAAAGAAAAAGTCACACACATATGCAAATAGCTTCCAGGTACCTGACTCAAGTGACTGAGTAGATAAAAGCTAATCGTTTTTTACCACTAGTACCACCCAGGAAGCTCAAACCATAATAATAGTTGACATTTATTCCTTACTCTGGGCCAAACCCTTTATGTGCATATAATACTCTCAGTAAACCTGAGAAACTGGTACTATTCTTAACCCTAATTTTACAGATGAAGAGACTGAAGCTCAGTGATCAATTTCTTTGCTCCAGCAAGTGGCCTATAGGGATTCCAAGCCAGGACTGTCTGAAATCAGAACTTGGTGCTCCTAACCACTATACTATACTGCCTCTGCATGTGCTCTTGGCCCAAAAAAGAAATATCATAGCAGAAGCAGATGTGGGGAGGGTGTGAGGGGTACAGATGAATTAAGTTTGTATCAGGTAACTTTAGAGATACTTGTGGGATGTCCAGCTACAGATGTCTAGGGATTAGGAAAACAGCCAGGGGTGATGTGATTTGAGAGGTGGCAGATATGGGTGAGGGTGAGGGTTGCAGCCTTGGAAAAGGCTATTTTCAGAGGAAAAGGAGCAAAGGGAGAGAGGAGAAGCTGAGGAAAGGCTGAAGGAGTGAGCAGAAGGGGAGGGGGAGAAGCAGGACAGAGCATGGAAGCTGGGGAGAGAGCTTAGGTTTCAAGAAAAAGGATGGTCAATAATGTAAAATGCTGGACAAAATCTAGTCCTGTAAGAATGGGGAAAGAGGTCTTTTGATTTGGCCGTTGGCAGCTTGTGGGTAATCTCAGTAAGTCAAGATTCCATGTCTGATGGCTCAAGAAGGAGAATAAAGAGGAGCTGACAAAGAAGCCACAAGAGAGATAGACTTCCCTTTCTGAAGAATGGTCTCCAAGTACAGTGGCTTGTTTCTGGGCTGCTGATGCTCCTGGCTTCAGGATTCACGGATGTAGACTAATACACCAGCATGATCCTGATAACCACTTATTTCTCAGCCTTAGTCTTTGAAGGGACTGTATTAAAATCATGTAGTAGGCCCTCTTTCTTATTCTCACAGCCATCACTTCTTATAAATGTTTCGGGTAATATAATTTTCTTTGACAGCTTGCCAAGAAACATCACACACCTTTTAATTCACACAGTAGAATCCTCTTTCCCTTTGTCTTTACAAATAAAATGCCCAAATATCCCTTAAAAATATATGCCATTTTTTTCCTAGACATTAATTGACCTTAACAAAGAGATTTCTTGCCTTCAAGGTGGAGAGAAGTCCAACAAGTTACTGCAGCTCAGCATCGTCATCCTTGCCTCTGAAGCTGCCAGGTCCTAGCGCGTCCCTCTCTCCATGAACGCTGTGGACAGCGCTGTGGCTTCCCTTCTCGGGAGGCACAGATTCCTGCTGGTACACTCTCCACCCACCGTCTCTCTCCTCTCTCACAATGCTCATGGGGGACTGGGGAGTTGGCAGCCTGTGGGAAAGACTCTAGTTGTCACCTGGTGGCTTGGTAAGGGGGCCTCTAGTGGAGCTGCTGGAACAATGGGAGGTTAGAATCTCCAGGATGCTCAGGGACCCTCTGTAGACAGTTTTAAGGACCTTCTTTTGAGATTGGAATAGTCCTTTATAAAAGCACTGTTTTTGGATTTTTCAGAAGCATCCCACTCCAGATAGGAAATAAGGAAAAGGATCTTCCTTTTACATTTTCAGGGTTCAGTTTCCTTTCTCCTTGCTTCCAGAATCAGATCACTACTGATTGCAGCATAGAGTAGGGCAGCCAACTCTATGGCTTCAAAAGATCTATTTCATCCTATTTGGACAGGTAGACTGTAGTCAATAAATCATGCATTCGTTGTTCCTCCTCAGTTCTCACAAGACTTATTATTAACACATGTAAATTTTGTGTGTTAATAATTGAGGTTTCCCAGGTGGTGCAGTGGTAAAAGAATCCACCTTCCAATGCAGGAGACGCAAGAGATGCAGGTTCTATCCCTGGGTCAGCTTACTGGAGCTGGAAGCAGGGAGGGAGGGACGGCGAGTTATTATTTAAAAATTACATAGTTTCAGTTTTTCAAGATGAAAAAAAGTTATGGAGAAGGATGGTGATATTGGTTGCACAATAATAATGTATTTAATACCACTGAACTATACAGTTGAAATGGTTAGGATGGTAAGTTTTATGTTACATGTATTTTATTACATTTTTTTAATTGGAAAAAAAGAACAGAAAACACCATGATGTTCTCAGAATTGACCCCCTTAAAATGATTAAGTTTTTGTCATCTCCTCAGACTTTTTATACCTGGATCATTCTCCCTCACTATAAATTCTTTCTCAGGAATCTCTTTAGCCCTAAGCAAATACACATCTGCTAATTCCATCCCATCCCTGTTCAAACATCCCTGGAAGAGTCTGAAACCACTTGGACTCAAGCTGAAACCCATTCCTACATAAGAAAATTAACTATGTCCTATAGAAAATTAACTATGGACTATAAGTCCATACACCATAATTATTGGGGTTAATTTCTGTGTTACACATAAGATTCTGGGCACAAGATCAAAAAGTAAGAAGAAAGAAGTAAGAAATAAGCTCTTAACGCTTGTTGAAGCTTGATTTAAGAGCCAATGAAAAAAATGTTTCTGTTTCAGGGACGGTGTCTGGCTCCTCAAACGAAGTCCTGGAGGTGCCCAACGAGTCCAGGTCCTCAGCCCTGTCAGACCAGAAACTCAACTGTGTCAAGATTTTCTCAGTGAGGAGGCTCCTGGAAACAAGTCCCAGGATCAGCGGGAGGATATATAAACACAAAGGTGGGTGTTTTAATGCAGGGCTGGGCAGTGCACTTCTAGTGAACGGAATATGTGATATGGGATATGTACATCCACTCTTCCTAACTTCTGCTGCCACACTTTTTTGAAGGACAAACAGGGACCAGGCATCACCCTCAGGGGCAGCCCCGTCACTCTTCCAGTAAGCAGAACGCTCTGATGCCAAACAGGGTAGCAAACACCGGAGCTGAGCCCTGCTCTCTGACTTCCCTTCTCTCAGGTTCCATGAATACCCATCTCATGTTAACAGTCTGTCTTCAGGATAGACTGTAATACAATGACTCAGGGCATAGATTTCTTAACCATAGACACATAGTAGTGCTATGCACAGTATACTGCACCCTAAACAGTGTGATCAGATTCAGGTATTCCCTAATATCCACCATCATCTATTTATAAGCAATGTCCTGGATTGTAATGAGACTAGCCCAGTGCCTGCATATAGTAGACATTCAATGATGGTTAATAAAGTGCCACCTGTTACAGAAAGCTGCTGCTGCTAAGTCGCTTCAGTCATGTCAGACTCTGTGCGACCCCATAGACGGCAGCCCACCAGGCTCCACCGTCCCTGGGATTCTCAGGCAAGAACACTGGAGTGGGTTGCCATTTCCTTCTCCAGTGCATGAAAGTGAAAAGTGAAAGTGAAGTCGCTCAGTCGTGTCTGACTACTAGCGACCCCGTGGACTGCAGCCCACCAGGCTCCTCCGTCCCTGGGATTCTCCAGGCAAGAACACCGGAGTGGGGTGCCATTTCCTTCTCCAATGCATGAAAGTGAAAAGTGAAACTGAAATCACTCAGTCATGTCTGACTACTAGCGACCCCATGGACTGCAGCCTCCCAGGCTCCTCCATCCATGGGATTTTCCAGGCAAGCTAGTCTCGCTCATTATGCGTCAATTCAGGTCATCCTTGGGAGTTCTAGGGCCACATGAATTTGCCCTTGTAGACAATCAACACACATAGTAGGCATTCTAGTTTTCTTAGAATAATATTTGCTTTGAACACTATACATTAACAAAAGTGGAATCGGGAAGATTTGAACTACTGTTACACGACTGTACTGTTGTTGGCGTCCTGAAAACCCATTCCAACAAGACTGTGGTTCCAAATAGTTCTGAATGAAATCAGATTGACTTGAAACAAGATTACGAACATGACAGTGTAGTTGAAATAATGTTTTCTCAAAAATAAGTATTTTGAACCACTGCCGTTTATCAATAATTTTAATACACTCTGGAGTATTTTATACACCTTTTCACATCTTGAAAAAGTTTTGGTGTGTTTTTTTTTTTTTCCCTAACTTAAGGGGTGGGGGAGGCTGACTTGCTTTTATGCCACTAATTCCTGCCCAGGTCATAATATAAATATCCAGAATAAGAACTCTAAAATGATGTATTGCAAGGGGCTAGTAGGGCTTTTCTTTTTGATGGGATATGGGTGCTCTTTAGGCTCTTATTAGATTTCTCTCTTCATTTAATCAACAAACATTTGTAAGTGGCTCTATCTGAATCAGGTATCTAGTCACAAGGGATACTTCAGTGAGCAAAATGGACAAAAATCTAGTGGAGATGGGGAGGCAGATAATAAAGAAGTAAAAAAAATACAGCAGTTAGTAATAAATGATAGAGTGAAATAAATCAGGGATGAGCGATAGTGAATGCCAAATAGAAGGATGTTTGCAATTTAAAAAAAACTATGGTCCAGGGAAAACTGATAAGGAGACATCTGAGAAAAGATCTGAAGGTGGTGAGGGTGAAGGCTAGGCAGATATCTGGAGACTAAAGCATTCTAGCCACAGAGAATGGCAAGTGCTAAAGACCTGAGGTGGGAGCATGTCTGAGATACCAAAACCCACCAGAAGGCCAGTATGCCAGGAGAGGCATGAACACAGGGAGATCAGAGAAGCTGGGTGGGAAGGCAGCTTGTGTGGGACCTTATGGGCTAGTGGAAAGACATTGGGTTTTCCTCCAAGTGAAAAGACATCAAGTGGAGAAGCAGGGCCTCAACCCATCTAAACAAGTTCACTCTTGCTCCTATGTTGAAACTAGACTGCTGGGAGAAGGCATGGGACAAAGCAAGATCAGTTGGGAGACTATTGCAATAACCAGGGTAAAACACTGACATCTGAGTAGAAGCAGTGGACGTGGTGAGAAGCAGATAGACATTGAACTAAGAGCCAACATGACAAGATTGAATTAAGGTATGAAAGGAGAAGTAAAAAATGACCCCAGTGGTTTTGACCTGAGCAACTGGAAGTACAATGCTGCCATTTCCTGAAATGAGATGTTTTGAACAATGTATACTAACCAACATGGCAAAGAAAGGATCTGAACTATTTACATATGACTATATTGATCTCGGGTATTCTCCTCCTGAGATGACTTCCTTAGATGGCTATAAGGCACAGGATTCTGGGGGAGAATTGTGACTTTGTATCTGATAACCTTAAGTCTGAATTGCCTATTGCCACTCAAGAGGAAATATCAAGTAGACAGTTGAATATATGAACATGGAGTTCAGGGGAAAAGATCCAGCCTGCATTATGTAGAATAGGTTGATATTTAAACTGTCATAGGACAAAATTGCCAAGGAAGCTGAGATCTGCGATCTGGAGCACTTCAATGTTTACAGGGGGTAGAAACGAGAAGGAATTGATGGAGAACTGATCAGTAGGTTTTGCACCATTGGCATATTGAAATTTCAACAATGGTGGTGAGAGTGAAAGCTTTTTTGGAGTAGACTCAAGACAGAATGGGATAGACAGATTTGAAGATGATGTGTACAGGTAACTCCTTCAAGAAATTTTATTGTAACTGGAAACTCAGAAATGGAATAGCATCTCAATGTAGGTATGGAAGTCAAGAGAAGGTTTTATAACTTTTTAAATTTTTTATTTATTTATTTTTGGCTATGTTGGGTCTTTATTGATGCCTATGGGTTTTTTCTAGTTTCAGAGAGTGAGAGCTACTCTTTATTGGGGTGCACAGGGTTCTCCTTGCATGGCTTCTTTTGTTGCTGAGCACGGGCTCTAGGCATGGGCTTCAGCAATTGTAGCATGTGAACACAGTATTTTTAGCTTGAGGGCTCTAGAGGTGTGTCCCCTGCCTTGGCAGGTGGATTCTCAACCGCTGGACCACCAACTTTTTTTAACATGAGAAAAATTACAGAACACATGTACTCTGCCAGGAACTGTCAAGCAGAGAGACGGAACTGATATTGAAAGGAAAAGATGGAAGAATTGCTGGGGCAATGTTCCTTAGCAGATCAGAGGGGAAGAGAACTTAGATGGGACTATGGCAGGTGATACACAGTAACAGGAGGGAAGGCAGAGAAAAAAGACGCCTTTCTACACTTCTATACCATCTGAGTTCTCTTCCACAATGGAAGAAGCTTACACTTGCTATTCATCAAACTGCAGGCTCTGAAAGAGCCTGAAATCTCAGTACTAATGACCCAATTACAGTCCTTTCTCCAAAAGCATCATTTGACATTTCTGGGCTTCGGTTTGGCAGCTGAAAAATGGAAGGTTTCTTTAAATTTGAAGTCAGGAATTGAGTTTAAGTTTGTATGGCTCACGAACAAAATGTTTTTTATGCATTGACTGTATCATGTATTGCCGTGGTATAGGAGAAAGACCTACATTCAGGAACATGGCCCTGTGTCTTAGCTTTGTGACCTTGCACAAGACATGGAATCTCTTGGAGGTTCTTTATTCCAAACTAAAGTGGTCGTAAAAGGATCACAATAGTTTCAGAGAGATATCTTCTACTCTGGGAAGTGCTTTGTAAACCCTGCAGTTCCATGAGAAAGAATGTTCTATCACGATTCTCAGAACGGAAGCTTTAGCCTGGTTTGTTCCATCTTCACTTGTTATTGCTTTCAAAAAAAGAAAAAAAACAGAAATTGCTGATTGTATGCAACTAGGAGATAGGAATGCCTTCTTCCATATCTTTCTTTGGGACATTTCCCCCTTCTCCCTTGCTGGAGACCAGCCTTTCTCCTAATATAGGTCTGAGGCTCCCAGACCAGGCAGGCAGCCACAACTGCCTGTGTAGGTGGAACTCCACCCCTGGAAGCTTCATTTGCTGTCCTGGTTACTCCCTATTGTCTCCACAGCCCAAGCTGTGAACTCACAATTACACACTACCTTCTGGAGGCTCTACCCCAGCCCCGGCACAGCAGATGCTGTTTGGGAAGAGTTGAAGCAACTGCTATAAACATTGAGGGGAACTCAACTAGCATCACTGGTGAAGCTCTGCCCACAAAGCTGCTCAGGGAGGATTCTTCTGGGTGTGGGAGGGACAACGGGCACAGGACTCCTCAAGCTAGTCTCCTTTTTTGGAATGTTTTTATTTTCTCTCTCTTTATATATATATATTTTTAACTGAAGTATATAGTTGATATACAGTGTTGTGCTACTCTCTGCGATATGGCAAAGTGATTCAGTTTTACATATATGCATACATTCTTTTTTATATTCTTTTCCAGTTATGGTTTATCATAGGATATTGAATATAGTTTTCTGTGCTATATGCTAAGACCTCGTTGTTTATCCATTTTACGTATAAACATTTACATCTGCTAACCCCAACCTCCCACTCCATCCTACCCCCAACCCCCTCCCGCTTGGCAACCACGTATCTGTTCTCTATGTCCATGATTGTTTCTATTTAATGACACTGTCTCAAGCTATTCTTTTGATTCCTCCCAAAGATAACTGTTTTTGGCAAGTTCTGGTCACTCCCAGGGTCTCAAGCCTTTTGTCTTTATAAAGTCTTATCCCATCAGGCCTGTGTCAGCCCCAAATTGCCAGGAGCTTGCCAAAAGTTTTTCATGCCACATTTCTGTTCTACAAGTCCAGGTTGAAACATTCCAGAAAGCAAGGCGTTACTATTGCTTTATGTCCATTTGCAGGGCTCAGTGTTGAATTCTGATCAGGTAGCATAAATATTGTTGCTGTTTGGTTGTTCAGTCATATCCAACTCTTTAGCGACTCCATGGACTATAGCCCACCGGGCTCCTCTGTCCAGGGGATTTCCCAGGCAAGAATACTGGAATGGGTTGCCATTTCCTTTGCCAGGCGATCTTCCTCACCCAGTGATTGAACCCAGGCCTCCTGCTTGGCAGGTGGATTCTTTACCACAGCTCCACCAGGGAAGCCCAGCATCAATATACTTTAGTTTAAAATCCTTGAAGAGGAAAACCAAGGAAACTCCAATTCAAGTAATATTCTGCCTAGGTCATGGTTGATTGCTTGAGTTCTCCATCTGTGTTCTCTTATAAATTTCACCCTAATCAACTAAATTTGCCTACCAAGGTCCTTTGTTCAGGATGACACTTTTGGACAATGCACAGAGGACAGGAGAGAGCCAGGGTGCAGAAGTGGTAGAGTGGGTGAGCTGCTCACGTGGCCTGGCAGAGACAAGTTGAAGTTGTGGCCAGGCAGCAGGAGGCTGCTAAGACTAAAAAAAGATACCCGTACTTAGAGCAAGGAGAACATCAAGATCAGAGGCCAGTGCCACTTCCTGCCTTCTCTTATCCAAATTACAGGAAATATATTTTTAAGTAAATCTAAGTATAAATGAACAAGTCCTAAGAGACTTGTGGACAAAGGTTCATATAGTCAAGGCTATGGTCTTTCCAGTACTCACGTACAAATATGAGAGCTGCACAATAAAGAAGGCAGAGCGCTGAAGAATTGATGCTTTTGAACTGTGGTGCTGGAGAAGACTCTTCGGAGTGCTTGGAAAGCAAGGAGATCTAGCCAGTTAATCTTAAAAGAAATCAACCCTGAATACTTTTTGGAAGGACTGAAGCTTAAACTCCAATACTTTGGCCAGCTGACACATTGGAAAAGACCCCAATGCTGGGAAATATTGAAGACAGAAGAAGAGGGGGACAGAGGATGAGATGGTTGGATGGCATCACTGATTCAATGGACATTAACTTGGGCAAACTTTGGGAGATGGTGAGTGACAGGGAAGCCTGGCATGCTGCAGTACGTGAAGTCGCAAAGAGTCGAACACAACTTGGCAACTGAATAACAAGAGACAAAACCAATTGTTCATTCAGTGTATTAGTTTCCCATTGCTGCTGTAACAAATTACCACAAATCTACTGGCTTTAAGCAGCACAAGTTTATCCTCCTATAGTTCTTTTTTTTAATACTCATTTGGCCGCATTGGGTCTTAGTTGCAGCACACAGGACCTTCACTGAAGCCTGAGGGCTCAGTAGCTGCGATGTGTGGGCTCGACCATTGTGGCATGTGGGCTCTTGAGCATGTGACCTCTCTAGCTGCAGTGCTCAGGTGTAGTTGCCCCATGGCACGTGGGATCCTAACAGCGTCCTCTGTGTTGAAAGGCAGATTCTTAACCACTCTGCTACCAGGGAAGTCCCTCCCTTACAGTTCTAGAAGCCAGAGTTATAAAATCAGTT
This sequence comes from Bos indicus, assembly GCF_029378745.1. Taxonomy (NCBI): domain Eukaryota; kingdom Metazoa; phylum Chordata; class Mammalia; order Artiodactyla; family Bovidae; genus Bos; species Bos indicus. Next base: position 45,362,211 of record NC_091774.1, read on the forward strand.
TCACTGGGCTAAAGTCAAGGTATCAGTAAAGATACTTCCTTCAAAGGGCTCAAGGGGAAAATCCTTTCCCTTTCCCTTTTCATCTTCTAGTGGTGCCTGTGTTCTTTGATTTCTGGCCCATTCCCCCATCTTCAAAATATGTCATTTCAATTGCTGCTTCTGGCATCACATCACCTTCTTATCTGTCCCTTCCTATGTCCTTCTATTTAAAAAAAAAATATATATATATATTTATTTATTTGGCTGTGCCGGGTCTTAGTTGTGGCATACGAGATCTTTTAGTTGTGACATGCAGGACCCTGGTTGCAGGATGTGGGACCTAATTCCCTGACCAGGGATCAAACCCAGACCTGCATTGGAAGCATGGAGTCTTAGCCACTGAACCACCAGGGAATTCCCTCCTGTATCCTTCTTATAAAGAATATCATGATTGTGTGGGCCCATGAGACAGTCCAGGACAGTCTTAACCCAAAATCTTTAACTTCACTGCAGCTATAAGGCAGCATTAGGTAGGACTGGGATGTGGTACATTTGGGTGACTCTTACTGAGCCTACCACAATTTAAGCTTAAAATGGCCGGAGTTGCTCATTTGTTCAAAGGATAAAATAGAAATAAATCATTTTCAAAGTTAAAAGCTAGTGAAAAGCCCACAACAAGCTGGTGGTTTAAGAAGCACATACTCCAAACATCAACTTAGCGCACCAGTTTACCCCAGGGAATTCTCAACAATGAGAGAGGCTCGGTACTGTTATATGGGCTCAAATAGTGACAACAGATGTTCATTCTTTCTTTCTTCTTTTTCCAGCAAACACTTGCTGAGGGGCTTCTCTTTGCTGGGCTCTCTTACCAAGCTGGGGATGTGGGGAGTGAGACATATGCTCATGGTCTATTTCAGGAAATGAGTAGAAGATAAACCAAAATCTGGCCACACACAAGCATCTGAGGGACACATATAAAGTGTGTAGAAGAGCTGAAGAGATAGGGGAATCATCACCCTCTTGAAATTACTGGGTGGCCAGATAAATGCCTGCCTTTGTGGCTCAGACAGTAAAGAATTTGCCTGCAATGGAGGAGACCCGGGTTCGATTCCTGGGTCTGGAAGATCCCCTGGAGAAGGGAATAGCTACCAACTCGAGTATTCTTGCCTGGAGAGGAGCTTGGCAGGCTATAGTCCATAGAGTTGCAAAGAGTCAGACACGACTGAGTGACTAACACTTTCCCTTTCATCCTGCCCCAAGATTAAGGAAAGCAAGATGTGCCATCTGGCCCTCTAGTCACACAGAGGGACCATGCTATGCAGGGAACATGAGAAGAGAGGATAGAGGATAAAGGCAAAATACTAAGAAAGCCATAGAACAAAGTGAGGCATCTTTAGATTCCAAAGTCAATAAAGACTTTTAATTGAATCAAAGGGAAAAAATAAAGTTCATTCATTCATGCATGCAATAAATCCTAGGCACCTTTCTAGGAGTTAAAACAAAGTAAATCCTGTCCTCATGGAGCTTATATCCTGGCAGGAAGAGAAAGACAGTAGGCTAGTAGGTAAGATATGCAGTTTATCATCTGGTGATACATCTTACAGAGACAAATTAAGCAAGCAAGGCATACAGAGTACTTTCAGAAAGGATTGGTTCTTTCTTCAGTATTTCTGGAGCATCTACCGTGCATTGTATTTATAAGTATCTACTCTGTGTCAGCCAGTGTGCTAAATGCTACGGGGCAGAGATGAATGCATTCACTCCTTTGTTAAATATTTATAAATGTTATCTACATGACAGTCACTGTACTAAGCCCTGGGGACACAAAATCTCTGCCATAGTGGGATTTCCAGACTAATGTGAGTCAGACATTTAACAATTAAATACTCAGAAATAGCAGCTACAAACCAAAGTAACAGCTATGAATAGAATGTAATATGTACATCTCCTTAAATTGGGGCATTGGAACAGGCATCTCTAAGGAAGTAATATTGGAACTAAGACCCAAATAAGAGTAAAAGATATAAACAGTTGTTATAAACTATTGCAATTAGAGAACTATGGCATTGTTACAGGAGATGGGCAACTAGATCAATGTAAGAGAACAGGGAGGCCAGAACTGGACTCATAAATAGGTAACAACTGATATATGACAGCGGTGGCATTGCAGGTTAGTGATCAGGTGTGAGCAACACAATAAATGTTACCAAGACAATGCATAATCCATATAGAAAAAGTTGAACTGGATCCCTACTTCACATCGTACACAGAAATCAATTCTGGGTGATTGAAAAACTTAAAAGGAAAAAACTTGAAGTCTTGCCAGAGAAAATATAGAATATCTTGACCTTGGGTAGGAATAGATAATTGTGGGCAGGACTTCCCTGGTGGCTCAGACGGTTAAGCATCTGTCTACAATGTGGGAGACCCAGGTTCGATCCTTGGGTAGGGAAGTTCCCTGGAGAAGGAAATGGCAATCCACTCCAGTACTATTGCCTGGAAAATCTCATGGACAGAGGTGCCTGGTAGGGTTGCAAAGAGTCGGACACGACTGAGTGATCTTCACCGTAATCACTGTGGGCAGGAATCCCTCAGAAGAAATGGAATAGCCATCATGGTCAACAGAAGAGTCCGAAATGCAGTACTTAGATGCAATCTCAAAAGCGACAGAATGATCTCTGTTCATTTCCAAGGCAAACCATTCAGTATCATGGTAATCCAAGCCTATGCCCCAACCAGTAACGTTGAAGAAGCTGAAATTGAACGGTTGACGGTTCTAGGAATAAATAAGTCACAAAAAGCACTAACCATAAAGGGAAAAAGATTGAAGATTGATACATTTGACCACACTAAGAGGACAAACTTCTATCCAAAGAGGGAGGGAGAAAGAAAAAACACTACCAAAGAAAAGAAGGAAGAGTAGTTGCCAACTAGGAGGAAACATTTGTAACTGATATAATTGGCAAAGAAGCAATCTCTAAAATATATATGACTCCTAAAAATCGGTGAGAAAAAGACAACTCAATACAAAGATGGGCAAAAGTCATAAGCAAGCACTTTTTTTTTTCCAAAGAAAGAAACTCCATGAGAAAAACGTAGGATGTTCAACCTCCTTAGTAATTAGGTAATAAAATTAGTTCACAAGCCATCATGTTACAATTAATAAGTAGTCAGAAAAGTGTCTGACAGTGATATCCTGGCACCTGCCGGTGGTGGGGTGGGGGGCTTCCATTATGCATGTGCCTGTGGTGGTGTGTGGGGCTGGGAGTGGAGTCCATTTCTTGGCTTCTCTGTCTTACTCAGGCCGGGAGGCAGGGATTCACCCTTGCCACTGGCGATGGGAGAATTGATGGGGGAGGGGATCACCAAAGTTCTGAAATTTGCTGTGAAGTCCCCCCAAAGCTATCTACGCCTGCCATTCTGCACCCTCTTTGGGCTTGTGTTGGGTACCTATCATCTCTCCCAACAGAGAATGAATGAATGCTTTGTTCTCTTTAACTCAATCACCACCCGCCCCGTCCAAACACCTGGTCAAGGACTAGGCTCAGAGTAGGAGCTCATTATGGATGTCTGCTGTATATATTTCTGTGCTTTCTGAATTGGAGTGGATTCCCATTTCTTTGACCAGCAGAGCCTTCCTCCAGCCTTGCCACAGGTGTAAACAAGCAAGTAGAGGAAGTTCTCCACCAGAGCTGCTCAGCGTGTCCGGCGAGAGGACCGGGATACGGAGGCAGCCACGTAATAAACAAGGGATGTTAAACGAGAAGCGAGGCAGCCCCCAGATCCCAGCGCGGGGCCTCAGCTCCGCCCTGGAAGCCCCTGGATTGGGGTCCTGGGGACAGGGCTGGAGCAGATCCGGAATCCCGTGAGAAAGAAGCTTCGGAACCCTGGCCCTCATGGTGGGGACGACGGAGGGGCCCACCGCCCGTCCCGGGTGCCCGTTTCCAGGCCTAGCTTCTGTTGGAGTCCTCCCGGCCTCCCAGACAGCGCCCCTTCGACATGTTCAGCGGCTGGTTCCGGGTGGGTTCCCAGTAGCCGGGGGCCTGGCAGGAAGCGGCCAGAGAAGCCAGGGCGGGAGCCGGGCAGAGTCCCCGGGACCCCCGCAGGCCTTGAGGAGCCCGGGGACGGTGTTATCCCGGCCGGCCTGGGAGGGGCCGGCACTGGGCGGGCGGAGCCTGAGAAGGCCCAGTGTGGGGCGGGGATCTCCCAGCCTGAGAAGAGGGCCGGGAGGACCTTTCCCAAATCCACCCGCCGGCGGGCCTCTCGCTGGAGGGGTGGCAGGGTGGGGGGCGGATGCAGGAGCCCCGCGGAGTCCCTGGCAGGTGAGTGCCAAGGCCTCACTGGCCTGCCTCGAAGGGTGTGGGTGTATCCTGGGTGCTAAGGTAATGGAGTATCCCAAATCAGCTGTTACAGAATTCAGTTGGGGCCCTCGCTTGGTGGCAGGGAGAGTGCCTTTTCCACTCGGGTTTGCGTAGGAGAGTATAAGGCACAAGCTTGATTCAGTGGCCAAAGAATGGAGAAGAGGGAACTAAGTTCACAGATCAACTCCTTGCCCACCTGGCAGTATGTATTTAGAGTAACAAGGATAAAATGCATTAGTCTATGGGGAAGGGGCAGGGCTTTTTTTGAGGGAGTGGGGTGCTACCCCCTTTTTATCCATTTTTGGTCCTAATGTCTGGTCCTGGCTACTAATGCTGTGCTGTGCTTAGTCGCTCAGTCATGTCCTACTCTTTGTGACCCCATGGACTATAGTCCACTAGGCTCCTCTGTCCATGGGGATTCTCCAGGCAAGAATACTGGAGTGGGTTGCCATGCCCTCCTCCAGGGGAACTTCCCAACCCAGGAATCAAACCCAGTCTCCCGCATTGCAGGCAGATTCTTTACTCTCTGAGCCACCAGGGAAGCCCAAGCATACTGGAGTGGGTAGCCTATCCCCCCTTCTCCAGGGGATCTTCCTGACCCAGGAATCAAACAGTGATCTCTGCACTGCAGGTGGATTCTTTACCAGCTGAGCTACCAGGGAAGCCCAGCTACTAATAGGTGTGTCATTTAATATGCTCATATAGTAAAATGAGGACTCAGGGTCTGCTGGAGTTCAGATTCATTGCCATTGTGGTCTCAACTGGTTCCATCTGTTTTTTTCTTTTTTCCTTTTGTGTGTGCGTATAACTTCCTTTATCTCTGAACTCTTCAACTTAAAGATTTATGTCCACTCCTGCTAAGGGTGGGTGGGGTGGGAGTTGGCAGGTTGTGAGCAAGGACACTCTTGCTAAGGGTGGGAGTTGGTGGATTCTGAGCAAAGACCTGGAGCAGCTCTGGCACCAGGGGTACTCACCCCACCCCTACCTCTGCCTTAGCCAGACCTGGAAGGAGGGAGTAGGGGAGGGGAGCCCTATACCTCTTAGATGTCAACAACTAATCCCCCCTCTTTAGCTCTGTCCCTGAGGATTGAGGCTTTCATTCCAAATTGCGTATTAGAAGCACCCCCTCCACCTCAAGGGAGAGACTTCCAGGGCTTGCACCCTAGACTGCAGCCAAAATCGAGACAGATGGGCTTGAAAGGCCTGGTGACATTAGCACTTCTGGGCCATCTGGCTGGGAGTTTAGAACCTCCCAGCTAGTCTGATCTGCAGCTGGCCTCTTCCCACACTCCAGGTCCACCCGAGGCTCAGCCTGCCTTCCATTCTGGTACCTTTACCTCTGCCTAGCTTCTTTCAGGCACAGTCCAGCTTCACACGTGTCTTTGGTGTGGAGAGGATTCCGCCGTGCCTGAGGGCTGTCCTGCCTAGGGCAGGCAGGACCTGAGGGGCCTGCTCACACTGTGTCCAGGAGGACCCGTCCCTGCTCTTCGCTGTCACTGTTATTGGGATCACCGTGCTCCTGTTTGCCCGGAAGAGCAAGAACGTGATGAAGAGTCGTCACATCACCTTACAGAACTCTGATACCAAGTACCCGCTGCCTTTGATTGAGAAAGAGGTGATGGGGCAGCCCTCCCCGTCTGCTGTCAGGGATGGGGGTGGGGTGATGCGAGAGGAAGACAAGGTGTAGGGCATGCGGTGGCTGGGGAGGCCAGGGCAGTGGGGTGGGCCCTCGTGGCCTCTGGTTTGCTCCCCAGAGCACACACGTCTGTGTATGCATGTGGAGAGCTCCTTTCCCAGGCATCTGAGCTGCCCAGCAAGACTTCCAGAAAGCTGACAGAGCCTGTCTCTACTTTATCAGCAAATCAGCCACAACACTCGGAGGTTCCGCTTTGGACTGCCCTCCCTGGACCATGCCTTAGGGCTTCCTGTAGGTGAGTGGGCTTTTGTCACCACCGGGAGCACTCTGCTCCCATCAGAAACTTGGCTGAGGTGCAGAGGTTACCCTGCTACCTTGCTTGAGCCACATAAGCTCTGAGAGGTGGGGAGATGGGCTTGGGGACGGTCCATTCCCTCTCTCATTGTTCCATTTGGGCTGACACAAAACTGATACTGTAATAAGCATTGAAAAGAAGCACCTCTAGAGTCAGAATGTCTAAGATCCCATTGTCAGCTCCTTGCTGTGCAACTCTAGGCAAGTCCCTCACCTCTCTGAGCCTCTGTCTATAATATGGGGTTTCCCAGGCCTGTCTGCTACTGGTGGTATTGTGAGAAGGGACGGATGGATGTGAAATTCAAACTGTAAAGTGCTGTGCACTTGGGAGGGATGGGAGGAATTGATGTTCCCCTATGTAGGGAGAAAGGTCCTGAATGTTTGGAGAGGCAGGAGGAACTGGTGTCCTCCCCCCAGCCCACTACATGGATTCTCAGCGGGGGCTTCAGACCCATGCACACAGAGATACCCGTTGTGGGTACAAGCCTCAACAGTCCTAGAGTTCCGAGTTAATGCCATTTCTAATCTGTACCACCAGGCTTCCCGGGTGGCACAGCGGTAAAGAAGTCACCTGCCAATGCAGGAGATGCAGGTTTGATCCCTGGGTCAGGAAGATCCCTTGGAGTAGGAAATGGCAACCCACTCCAGTATTCTTGCCTGGAAAATTCCATGGACAGAGGAGCTTGGCGGGCTACAGTCCATAGGGTCACACAGAATCGGACATGACCGAGCAACTGAGCACAGCAACGCCAATCTGTACCACCACCAGATGGCTGAGTCAGTCTTAGTCTCTGCTAGGCCCAGAGCCTGAAACTTTGTACAGACTGCTAGTGCTGTTTGCCTTCCTGGTGGAGGTCCTCATCCAGAGCCTGCTTGTCCTGTGTGCAGGGGACAGACGTTGACGTCATCTCTTCAAGTGAGGAAACGACCCACCAGGCAGCCAGCCTGGCCGCTGAGCCTCCTTGCTGCTTCCTCTCTTCTTCAGCCCTAAGAGCTGAGTGTCAGCTTGCTTTCCAGCCCGCTGCCTGGCCTCTGAGGCCAGTCCTATTGGCAAGAAAACTAAAGAATGAATAGAAACTGCCATGACCCACTCTCCTCAGTCCTGGTGTGGGCAGGGCACAGTTAGTGGGAAAAGTAGTTTAGAGGCTTCTGGGAGAGTCGGCTATGAAGACTCAGAGTGCTCATGCGTCCCAGCTCTGCTGAAATAAAGCTGGTCAGAGATGGGGGCTTGGGACCAGTTGTGCGGACCCATTTTCTCTGAGGTTGCCACCACGCCAGGCCCAGGTTGTCTGCATCTGAAAGAGCCTTTCTGAGGTTTCCAGCATCAAATGAGCTCTCAGCAGGAAGCTGCTGCAGGTGTTTATTCCTGGGTATCCCTGGTGTCCAACCAGGCCATAGCCAGAGACATTGAGCCTGTCCTTTTTAAAATTTTATTGAAGTAAAGTTGATTTACAATGTTCTGTTAATTTCAAAGTGACACAGTTTTATATCTTCTTCTTCATATTCTTTCGCATGATGGTTTATCACAGGATATTAAGTATAGTTGGCTGTGCTATACAGTTAAGACCTTGTTGTCTATCCATCCTAAGCCTGTTCTTTCTTAACCCATAGTCAGGCTTCAGAGCCCCTCAAAGACTTTGGTTTATGCCCCCTCCATCCTTTTCCTCCTTCCCTTCTCCTCCTTCTCCCTGGATCTCTGCTTCTGTCTGCATATGCTCTCTGTCCTGTGCACACACAGCTTCTCCCTCAGATACTCTGGCACAGAACTTCCTCTTGCCATCTCTTAATTGCAGCTTTTGACCTCACCACTATTGCCTTAGTCACTTAAGTCTCCCAGGTTGGATCCAACAGAAACCTGAGTGGCCCAGCTCATCATGTGATGTTGGATCCATAAGACTCTGGCCACCGTGGTCCGCTCATGTCTACCCTTGAGAGGCAGAATTACATGGTTCAAAACTTCACTCTGCCCTTCAGCAGAGCCATGGGCCAGGGAGACACAGTGCTTCTGCTGGAACTCATGGTCTATGGATATGTAAATCCTGAGGCTGCACATACCTGTGAGCCCAGGCCTGCTCCATCCCAGGCAGCAGGATACAGATGAGGGGGCTGTGATTCATTCATAGACCCCAGTGATAAAGGAAGCAATGACTTATTAAGGCAGCATGTTTTGCTTTAAAAAGGAAATACTTTTCTGTAATTCTTAATACTCAGCCTCCAACTTTAGTTAGCTCTTCCTGCTCCACAGAGTACTTGGACACAGTAAGCACACAACAGTAGGTTTCTAGTCAGTGAAACTCACAACTGCACTATGACGGAGTCAGGGCAGATGTATGGGGTGAAGTGACTTGTTCAGGGTTGCACATGTGATAAGGGCAGGCCTAGGATCCAGGCATCCAGGACTTGGACTCCACTCCTTCTTGGTCCTCCTCCCATGCGCCCTGCCACAATATGCACCCCCTCACCCCTCGAAGCTCAACTCTTTAGAGCAGGAGTCCCCAGCCATGATCAGGTACTGGTCCGTGGCCTGTTAGGACCCGGGCTGCACAGCAGGAGGTGAGCGGTAGGCCAGTGAGTGGCGCTTTATCTATATTTACAGCTGCTCCCCATCGCTCACACTATTGCCTGAGCTCCGCCTCCTGTCAGATCAGCAGCAGCATTGGATTCCCATAGGAGCCCAAATCCTAGCCCTAAAGTCACAGTGGAACATCCTGAGATTGCCATGAAATGGAAATAAAGTGCAGAATAAACGTAATGTCCTCGAATCCTCCCCAGACCACTCTCCTGCCCTGGTCTGTGGAAAATTTGTCTTCCACGAAACCGGTCCCTGGTCCCTGGGGCCGCTGCTTTAGAGAAACCCTTGGTCCTGTTTAGGCTGGCCCTGCTCAGTCTTAACATTTGGTGTCTTTTCTGTAGGTAACTATGTTCATCTCTTGGCCGAAATTGACGGTGTTCTGGTGGTCAGGGCTTACACGCCTGTGTCCAGTGATGACGACCTAGGCTTTGTGGACTTAATCATCAAGGTAAAGGATGCCTGCCACGCCCAGCTGCCTCACTGTCACAAGCCTGTTCAGGGTAGTGGGTGGAGAAGGGGTGCATGCCCTGGATAGGGCTTCCTGGCAGTGTCATTTAACAGTGAAGCTGTTTCCTAGTGAAGTCTTCAGGGGTTGCTCAGAGCAACCGTGAGCACAGTGGATTTGCTCTTCACAGTTTCTGGTAGCAAATATATTCCTGAGTTGTATGTGGCTGCAGTCTCGGGTCTAAAGGTGTGAAAACTGTGCTGCTTTATTTTTCAGATCTACTTCAAAAATGTACATCCTAATTACCCAGAAGGGGGGAAGATGACTCAGTACTTGGAGAACATGAAAATTGGGGACACCATCCTTTTTCAAGGGCCATCTGGGTGCCTGTTCTATCATGGGTCAGGTACTGGGAGCTTCACACTAGGCCTCCAGCTGGGAGGAATATCCCCACTCTTGTTGCATCATTCTAGAAAACTCCTAAGATTTGAGTCACATGCTCTTGTCCTTGAAGTCATACATTCATTCACATACCCACTTTATGAGAGTTCATGAAGGTAAGGCGGTGATTTGGTATTTCCTCATCACTGTATCTCCAGCACAATGCCTGATACACAAAAGGCACTTGGCTATCGCTGAAAAAATGGATAAAGGGTTGATGGATGGAAGGAATGCACACTCATCCATTTACTCACACACTCATCACTTACTCATTCACTAGCACGGGTGAGAGTGCTCTGTGAGGCTCCATGTTAACTTCAGCGTGCCTTCCTCCTTCCTCAGGAGAAAAGATACAGTTATTCCCCAAGAATGCCCCCGCTCTATTCCCGCTTTGGGCCCTGGTGGGCCAGGGCTGGCTGAGGAGGCCCAAGATGATCTTTGTGCAAGTTGTAGACATGAGAAGTACCCTCTTGTGATTTCAGGGAAGTTTGTATTCAAGCCATACAAAACGAGTGAGCCCGAAACTAAACTGGTGCATCACCTGGGAATGATTGCTGGGGGCACAGGTAAGAGGGAGCTGGGGGCTTCATCCAGGGTGAACCCTGAGACCTCTCTCACTTTGGAGTCATGGTCCTGGAAGAGGCGATGGAAGAGATTCTTTCCCTGGCTGTTTGAAATGGGGATACAAAATCAATGACAGTTCTTGACTCTGACCCTGGATGCCCTGCTCCCCTTAACCAACATGGGGGCTACAGCAGGGGCCCCTGGAGCTTCTAAGGTGAGTTTGGGGGGCAGGCTGGGCTGGCCCACACGTGGGCTCCCAAGGGCTCCTGGATCCTATTCAAGCCCAATGCTCCCTATCCCTTGAAAATGAATGCCTGAAAGAGGAGAACAATCATGTAATGTGAACTACTACGCGCCAGGCACCATAATGGGCATTTTAAAAAAACTACCACATTTACTTGTCATTGGTTCTCTTTTACAAACGAAGACACTAAAAAGCTCAGTGAGGGAGCTGGACGGAACATGCAGTCCAGTTTCAAAGCCGATGCTGCCATGTGAAAATGAGAAGGGCTTTTGATGGACTATTGCATTAGAAGAGAAAACCAAGATGAAGGGTAGTTCTGCACTTTGAGTTTTGGGCACAGAAGTGAGAAAAGTAATTGAGATCAAGGCAACCTGTGAAGCTGCTGCAGAGCAGAGACTATGGGCATCAGGGGGAGGGGAAGCCAGCCTGCCTGCTCTCTGTGTTCCAGGGATCACGCCTATGCTGCAGCTCATCCGCTGCATCGCCAGGAAGCCCAGTGACAAGACCGTGATGTCCCTCATCTTCGCCAACCAGGTCAGTTCTGCTAAATCAGCCCTGAGCAGGGAAATAATGTCCCACTGTTGTGGCCCTTCCCTGCTCACCGAGCTCATGCTGATCTGTGCCTGTGGCTGTGGAAGGGCTTACTGGGCTCAAGGAGGGCTGCTGGCAGCCAGAGAAACTGAGTCTAGGCACTAAGCTTTCCTTCTTTAATACATAGTTCTGTGCTTTTCCCCAATATAAAATCATAGATGCCTTTAGTGGAAATTTCGGGAAATACAGAAGCATATAAATAATTTACTTCATTTTCTTGTCTTTGTCCTATACGTGCTGTATAGTCACAATTAGTTTTTCATTTTTTTCCACTCAACATTACCTCACAGGCATTTTCTTCTCAGTCTATATCAAGTTGTACCATCATTTACTAAGTCTCCTTTTCCAGGCTATTCTCAGTTTTCATGGTTATACATGATACAGTGATGAATAACTGTGCCTAAGCTTGATCACAGTTGGATTATTTTCTTAAACAGAATCCTAGACGTGAGATTGTTAGGACAATGATTGTGACAAGTTTTAAGGTCCAGGACTCGTGTGCAGCAAATCTCTGAGCCTGCAACAGATCTTCTGGCTTTGCTCACTTTCCCTAGTGGGGGCTACAGCCTCTGTCTTCCTCTGCAGTAGCTCTCCAGTGCTGTAGATTACATATAGTGTCCTATATCACTGCCTTAGCCCCTTGCATTCCCTGCAGGAAATCCTGGGTCATTGGAGTTTGCCTTGCCTGGCACTCAGGGTGGATGCAGGAGCTGGGCCGGGATGCCCAGTGCTCAGACACAGCCTTCCAGGTGGAGGGCAGTCACCCACCGCTTCCCTCCACCAGAGGGTGTTTGTGGTGCCGGAGCCTCAGCAGAACTTGTTGCCCCAGAGTCTGCAGGTAGCACTTGAGCTAGAACTGGAGGACTGGCACAGGAGTGTGCGGACCCACGTGCTTAGTGTGGGGGACAAGTAGGATGCCCTGGAGGAGCTCGGCTCATGCTGCTTTTTTTTATTTTTCCAAGACAGAGGAGGATATCTTGATGAGAAACGAGCTGGAAGAAGTTGCCAGAACTCATCCAACGCAGTTCAACCTGTGGTACACGCTGGACAGGCCTCCTGTTGGTATGGCCCCTTTGTCCCCACCAGGGGTCAGCTCCAACCTTGGACCCAGCCAGGAGCCAGTCCCTGGGGTGGTTGATTGGTTGTGAGCTTGGTGGCTGAAACCTTGGGCTATGTCCCTACTGGGAATTTGAGGGACAGACGATTTGGGCTGACTTGTTTGTAAGGGCAAGGAGAGAGTAGGTGTCTGCATCTCAGCGGCACTCCACACACTGCCCTGTGACAGAGGGATCCCTGGGTCACATTGAACACCCACTCCACACAGCATCCCATAGAGTCATCACTCACTGCATCCAGTATGGCCACTTAGCCCTTCACCTGGCACCGTTCACCTCACCTAGGACAGCAGTCCTCGCAAGTTGAACCACAGACAGTGGCCGCAGCCCCAGCCAGCACCCAGCCGCCGCAGTGCACACCGCACCCCACAGAGCCCTCACACTGCTGGCAGGTGGCCTCTCCCACACAGCGCTGTTATGCCTGTCTTGTCATAGAGCCCTCTGGCCAGCAGAGGGCGCCACCCAACTGCGCCGGCTCCCAAACACCACCGCGTCCTCTGCCGGGCACAGTTCCCGCTCTCTGCCTGGATTCACACTACACATGGGTGCATCTGTCTCACTGCACTGTTCACCCTGTCAGTGCTTACAGCCGGCAGACACCAGCCAAGGACTCAGAATCCCAGCAGTGAGCCTGGGATCTGGGGTAAATACTTACGAGGGCTGCCTGGACCCACCCACATCCTCTACTCTCTCAAGTTTCTGCAGAAACCAGTAGGACAGATGTCTAAGCTTTGGCCAACAAAGCTCCCAGGCTTAAGGGAGGGAGGGTAGGAGGCCTGGGGTCAAGGATGCAAACTGGCTCCTCCAACAGTTTTTTTATGCTTAACCTCAGACTGGAAGTACAGCTCAGGCTTCATTACCAAGGACATGATCAAGGAGCACCTCCCTCCTCCTGGAAAGTCCACGCTCATCCTGGTGTGTGGCCCACTGCCCCTGATCCAGACAGCTGCGCACCCTAACCTGAAGAAACTGGGTTATACCAAGGACATGATTTTCACCTACTAAAGCCTCTCTTGCTCTTTCCAAATTTGCCCGGTCCTGTTCATAGTTCACAGTGAGCTCAGCTTCACCACGTTAAACTGGGAAGTATCCAAAGACCCTTGTCATGTACCCTCGGGTACGCTGGCACTCCTCTTTTGGTGTGGTTCGAGAGGCAGGAGATAAAGGGGCTTCTGGGGCCTCCTTGCCTGGTGAGGTTTGAAGGCACTCCCTTTCAGTGTCTTTTCCCATAGTTTAGTGAGATAAAATTCAGTGCAAGGCAGATAGCCCATTAGTGTGGGTCTGAGGGTGACCCGCTGGACAGGTAGAAGGCCTTGGCTTGCTCCACATCTGAACTGGCATCTTGTGCCTTGGGAGGTCAGAACTGTCAAAAATGCTGGGGCAGAACTCCAGCAGAATCCAAGCGGGGTCACGTCAACTTGTGATCATTTCTCTTGACCCCCTTTTTTCTACAGTGCAGTTTTTAAGGTCAGACCTATTAGAGTGCTCAGGCGCCCTCCACATGCACTCTTTCCTCTCTTGTAGGAGACCCTTGAAATGTGAACAGTGTTTAAAATACACATCAGGGCAATAGTCAAGGTGGGCCCCGGGAATACTAGATTGCTTGTACTCGGCACAACAAATGGAGGTAAGAGGTGCGTCTTTGTTAGCGTCCTCTAAATGCCAAGTCCTATTCTGGAGTGCGGTGGGTTAGGGGTGGTTATTACAAATACCTGTGTATTAACTTTGTATCCTGCAACTTTACTGAATTCACTGATGACCCCCAGTAACTTTCTGGTCCTGCCTTTAGTACTTTCTATATATAGTCATCTGCAACAGTGACAGTTTTTAATTCTTTTTCAATTTGGATTCATTTCCTTTTTCTTTGATTGCTGCAGCTGGGACTTCCAAAACAGTTGGATAAAAAAAGTGAGAATGGACAACTTTGTTTTGTTCCTGATCTTTGAGGGAATGCTGTCAGCTTTTCACTGTTGAGTATGATGTTAGCTATACCTAGCCATGAAAAGCTATGTATAGCCTTTATTATATTGATGTATATTCCTTTTATGCCCACTTTCTGGAGAATTTTTATCAAATGGATGTTCAATTTTATAAAAATCTTTTTGTGCATCTGTTGAGATGATCCTGTGGGTTTTATTCTTCAGTTTATGAATATGGTGTATCACACTGATTGATTTGTAGATATTGAAAAAAAATCTCTGCAGCCCTTGGATATTCCCACTTCATCATGGTGTACAATCCTTTTAACGTACTGTTATGAGTAGGTTTGCTAGTATTTTGCTGAGGACTTTTGCATCTATGCTCATCAGTGATAAGTGTTTTTAATTTTCTTTTTTATTATAATTTTGTCTGATTTTCATTATCAGGATAACGGTTGCCTCATATAATGAGTTTGGATGTGTTTCTTTCCCTCCAGTTTTTTGGAATAGTTTCAGAAGGGTGTTATCTCTTCTCTAATGTTTGATAGAATTCATGTGTAACTTTTGTTTGTTGGGGGAGAGTTAAAGTTACTAATTCAAATTTCAGTACTGGTAATTGGTCTGTTCATATCTTCTTTCTTCCTGGTTCAGTCTCGAGAGATCAGACCTCTCTAACTTTGTTCATTCCTTCCAGATTGTCCACTTTGTTGGTGCATAGCTGCTTGAAATAGCCTCTTGTAATCCTTCGCATTTCTGTGGTGTCAGTTGTAACTTTCATTTCTGACTTCACTGGTTTAGGCCTCTCTTTTTTTTTCTTGATGAATCTTGGTAAAGGTTTAGCAATTTTTGTGTATCTTTTCAAAGAACCAGCTTTTAGTTTCATTGATATTTTCTATTTTTTTGTAGTCTCTATTTCATTTGTTCCTGCTCTCATCTTTATGCTCTTTCCTTCTGCTAACTTTGTGTTTTGTTCCTTCTTCTTTCGTTAGCTGCTTTAGGTGTAAGGTTGTTTGAGAACTTTTGTTTGCTGCGTAAGCCTGTATCACTATAAACTTCCCTCTTAAAACTGCGTTTGCTGCATCTCGGGGTTTTGGAACATTGTGTTTTCATATTTGTCTCTAGGTATCTACTTCCTCTTTGATTTCTTCAGTGATTCATTGGTTGTCTCTTTTAACAGTCTTTAAGTCTATTTCGTCTCTAAGTATTGCTACTCCAGTTTTCTTTTGATTTCCATTTGCATGGTATGTCTTTTCTCCTCCTCTCGCTTTCAGTCTATAAGTGTCCCTAGATTTGAAAGGAACCTCTTGTAGGCAGCAAATACATGGATTTTTTTGTGTCCATTCAGCCAGTCTGTGTCTTTTCTTTAGACCATTTACACTTAATTATCAATATATATTTTCTTACTGCCATTGTGTTGTTTTGGATTTGTTTTTGAAGGTCTTTTTCCCCCCTTTTGTTTTCTTGTGACTTGATGACTATCTTAAGTGTTACGTTTGGAGTCCTTTGTATTTATATTATAGATTTTTGGTTTGCAGTTACCTTGAAGTTTTTGTACAGCAGTCTGTATGTATATATGATTAAGTTGTTGATCTCTTTCAACTGCATTTTAAATACCCTGCATTTGTACTTTCCCCACCCTCACAATTACTCTTTTTGACATTTTACATCTAGTTGTTTGGTATATCCCTTAATTGCTCATTGTGGATAGCGATGACTTTACTACTTCTGTTTTTATCTTCCCTACTAGCTTTGCGGGAGGCTGATTTCATACCTTTGCTGTATGTTTGCCTTTACTGGTGAGTTTTTCATTCCATAATTTTCTTATTTACACTGGCAGCCTTTTCTTTTTCCACTAGACACGTTCCTTTAACATTTGTTGTAAAGCTAGTTTGGTGATGAATTCTTTTAGCTTTCGCTTGTCTTTAAAGTTTTTGACTTCTCCTTCAAATCTGAATGACAGCCTTGGTGGGTAGAGTATTCTTGGTTGCATTTTCCCTTTCACACTTTAAATATATCATGCCACTCCCTTCTGACCTGCAGAGTTCCTGCTGAAAAATTAGCTAGTAGTTTTATGGGCGTTCCCTTTAATGTTATTTGCTGCTTTTAGTATTCTCTCTTTAGCTTTAATTTTTGTCATTTTGATTACAGTGTGACTTGCTATGTTTCTCTTTGGGGTTCTCTGCATTTCCTGGACTTGAGTGACTATTTCTTTTCCCAGGTTAGGGAGGTTTTCAGCTATTATCTCTTCAAATATTTTCTCGAGCCCTTTCTCTCTTCTCTTTTTGGGACCCCAGTAATGCAAATATTAGTGTGCTTGATGTTGTCCCAGAGTTCTCTTAAACTCACCTCATTTCTTTTCATTCTTTTCAGCAGTGGTGGTTTCCTCTGCCACCTCATTCTATCTGAATTACTATTCGTATGTAAGCGGTAGGTTAGTTACATTTCTTGACCTTGGAGAAGTGGCCTTGTGTAGGCAGCATCCTAGCAGTGTATTCCTCTCCTTACCCAAGCTCTATGTTCTAGGGCTCCCCCAAGAGGGCAGCATGGGTCTTTATGTTGTGGTGCATTGGGCTTGGATGCCCTCCTGGTCTGGTTGGGTGTGGCTTAACCCAAGGAGGCCCCAGGGCTAGTGCTGGCTCACTGGTGGGCAGAATCAGGGTCACAAAGACCCTGGGGCTGTTGCCCACCTGGTGACAGATGAAACCAGTTCCTGGGGTTAGGGCCAGACTACTAGCAGGCAGAGCTAGTTCCTGAAGTCTGACTGGAAGGCCAAGGACCCTAGAGCTTGAGATCATTGGTTCCTCACACAGTTGGGCATGGGACCTGGGGTGTCCTGAAAGGTTGTGTTGGTCTATTAGTGTTCAGGGCCCACCTGGTCCCAGGGTATAGTCTGGCCTGCATTGGGGAATTGTACTTTTCTTGCTTTACAAGCCAGGTCTTAGCCCTCTGGTGAGTTGGGCTGTGTTGAAGGATAAACCCAGAGGCAGTTGTGGGCTCTTTAGTCTTTAGATAGCCTGTTTGCTGATGGGTAAGGCTGTGTCCCCACCCAGTTCTTTGGCCTGAGGTGGCCCAGTAATGTTGCCTGTAGGCCACTGGGCAGGGTGTGGTCCTTGAGCTACTATGCCAAGCTGTCAGCTGCCACCGTCAACCATGTTCAAGCTCCCTAATGCTCCCGGGTATGGCTGCCACTCGTGTCTCTGTCCCCAGCATGAGCCACACCCGCTCCCTTCCTCTCCAGGAGACTCTCCAAGACCAGCAGGTAGGTCTGGCCCAGGCTCTTAACAAACTACTTCCTTTGCCCTGTGTACATGGAGTTTTGTATGTGCCTTTAAGAATGGAGTCTCTGTTTGCCCCAGGCTTGTGGGGCTTCTGCAGTTAAGCCCCACTGGCTTCAGAAACAGCTGCTCTGAAGAGATCTGACCAGAGCCCTGGGCTTGGGGGCCTGACGTGGGGCTCAGAACTCTTGCTCTTGTGGGAGAATCCAACATAATTATTCCCTAGTCTGTGGGTCACCCACCCTGGGGAGGTGGTATGGGATTTGATTGTACTGCAAGTCCATCCTTCCTACCTGTTTTGTCATGGTTCCTTCTTTATGTTGTTAACTGTAGAAAGTCTCTACGGTCTTTTTTTTAAATCGATGGCTGTTCTGCAGATAGATGTGATTTTGGTGTGCTCGTGAAAGCAGGTGAGTTCTGGGTCTTGTTACTCTGACATCTTGGCTGCGCTCCCCTCTGCTGAGCCATAAATCCCATGCGGATTTTGTTCTCCAAGTTACAGACGTGGCAACTTAGACATGAAGCTGTTGTCCCTAGGTCATTCAGCCAGTAGGTGGCAGAGCTGGGCTTCAAACTTAAGTTTAACTCCAAGTTGTTCACTTTTTGCAAAAACTGGCATAGTAGTAACATTGTTTGAACTTGATGTCACTGGATTTCTTATGCCACTGGATTTCTTATGCACGTGTATATGTGGGTAGCAGGGCAGAGTGAAGGGATACAGGAGAGAGAGAGAGAGGAAGACAGCTCAAGAGAATTCTCTGAAGTACAGTGGTGCAGTATTCATAGGTGGCGTAACACAGGTCAGTCTCTCAGAGGGCCAGTGGGGGCTGGGGGAGATGGTGGCAGCTTAGCTTTCATCCATCCACCTGTTGAACTCATCCTCAGTGAGGTCCCTACTCAGAGAAAGACACAGTGCTGGGCACTGCACGATGAGTAAGGTAGGTCCTCCCTTCAGACGTTTCTTTTAAACACAAATTACCATGCCTGTCCCCTGCTTTAAGCCTCTCATTGCTTTCAGTACTCCCTCCCTGGACACCGTGTGTCTCCAAGGTCAATTCCAGGAGGCTGGCTTACAAAGCCTTTCTTGATCTGGGCTCCAGCTGACCTCACCAGATCCTTCCTTCCTTCCTTGGGCCTCCTTCTCTGGCCCAGTGGTCATCAACTAGAAGGGAGCTATTGGCATCTGGAGGGAGAGACCAAGGATGCTGCTAAACATCCTAGAGCACACGGGATGGCCCCAGCACAGTGACTTGCCAGACCGCGGTGCAGGGGTCAAGAAGCTCTGCTCTTGTCATACCAACTTCAGGTACCTCTTTGGGCATGCTGGGATGGTTCGGGTCCATCCGCCTGGAGTGCCTTTCCCCTCTGGCATACTTGGCCCTGACTCATCTTTCAAAAATTCAAGGATCACCTCTTCCTTGGAGCCTTTTCAGTCCCCCTCCCCAGTGCTCCGTTAAAAATGACAATTTGCTGTTTGGGGCTGTAGACACTTCTATTGGAGCCTCTGTAACGCTCAGCACACGCTCTTGTCTGAAACAGACCTGTACTCCCACACTGGACCATCCACACCCTCAGGCAAAGACCTTGGCATTCACCCCTGTATCCCCAGTGCTCCTTGGCCCAGAATGGAAGGTATTTAACCTGCACGTGTGAGGGAATGAGACGATGCGGAAGGCTCTTACTCTTGTCTGCAGGGGCCTGTCCGTAGCAGATGCTCAGTGAGCTTGTGCTGCGCACGGGTGCAGAAAGGTGCCACACCACTTCAAGGAGAGCCAGGAGGTGCTCAGGTCAGACAGCACCATGGCGTGTGGACCTCCAACCCTCAGTGAAAGCCTCCTGAAAGAGGCTGGGCTGATCTGAACCTCGGCAGACAGGATTCAGCCTCGTGACAGGGCGGAGGAGAAAAATACATTTCGGAGAGGGAACAGTAGGAGCCATGGCTAGAGCATGGGTTCATGAATGCTGACGATTCAGAGGGGTCTTGGGTGCTAAGGCTTTTGAATGCTAATCTGTGGTGGTTGCAGAACTGAATTCTTGGCAGGATGAAAACAGTACCTGCAGGGATGGTGCAGAGAACACCCGGAGGGGACCAAGTGGGAGACCCCCTGCGGAGGAAGTTAGAGAGATGAGGCCAGAGCTAGAGCCGCCACAGGGAGGAGTTAGGGCCATTGCTCGGGGGTGGGGGGGCGGGGTGGAGAAGGCTGGTTGGGAGGGTGAGGTATGGCTGCTGAGCAGGCGCCGCTCCCTGAGGTAGGACATACTTGAGATGTCTTGCAGTGGAAAGGGCCTTCCACTCGAGGGAGCTGTTTGATCAGATAAATTGCCTCTTAGGCTGACGAGGGAAGGGAAGTAGAGATGTCTGCTCAGGTGCTGGGAGGCCCCGCAGCCCTGAGAACCTGAGACACCACTGCAGAAAAGGGCAGCCTTGTCAAGGAAGTCCATTCCTCCTTCCTTGCTGTCAGTCACTCCCGCCAGATTCCTGGGAACGGAAATGCACTACAAGCTTTCATACGGAAGCATCCCAGGAGGGGGCTTCCTACCCCTTCCGTCAGCTCAGAACATTCCATATTTTTTTTTCCAGCAAAGCTTTTGTGACTCATAGCCCTTCCCCTTTGGTGTAAGAGCCCCCGGCTGTCGCTAGGGATGGCGTGAGTCGTTGAGTGTGCGGGGGCATCTCACTGCCCTCCCTGCAAAAGCGCTCTACAGTGCACTTACAAAAGTACAAAAGCTGTGGTGGAGAGCACAGCACAGCTGGAAACCTGTGGGCCACCTCGTGGACATCTGTTCCACAGCCTCGCGTTGTCCTGTCAGCACCCACGTCAGAGACGCCCTGGGGCCCAGTCTGGGCTCTGTGGGTGGCCGTGGGCCAGCTTCCCATCGAAGCAGAGTTGGGACCCACACACGTGCCTCACTGGGCTGCCAGCCATGAAGAGAGTCATCTCCAGTCCTCAGATCTGGGAGTGGCCAGGCAGGAGTCGGTCAGCAGCTGGTCCTGGCTCAGCATCGTCTGAAAGGACACGGCCGAAGACCCCGCTCAACAGCGTTCAACAGGTCAAGGCTGCCCTGCGGCTGCTCCATGGGGAGCAGCAGGGTCCTGGGTTGGCCCTGACACCAGCGCCCTGTAGGTTCATGGTGTCCCAGGGACACCAACACTATCAACAATAGATTGCTCCTACCTTTAAAGGTGCCAGTTCATGGCCACCAAAGGTCTGTGAGAAGGACAAGGCTGGGTGGGTTCATTTCAGTGTGCGAGCCAAGAAAAAACAAATTGACAAAAGTGATCCTGATTGGACTCAGGGAGAGCCCCCCCGACCCCCAGTCTTGTCTTGGGTTCGGCCTTTATAATCTGCTCAGTAAACCAGCAAAGGCCTCAGCGAGGTGGACGCTGTGGCCAGTGGGCTGATGCTGGGGCAGTCCAGAACTGAGAGGCGCTGGGAGGCACTGGGCCTCACCAATGCGATTCTGTTCTCTGGTCTTTTTCTGCCAGCTCTGGTCTGCCTGCCGGCCTGGAAAGGAGGATGTTATCAGCCCTGCTTGACAGACAGTGACTTGCCCAAGGTCGCAGACAGGGACAGTCAGTCTCCCTCCAGAGTGGCTCCTCTCCCCTGGGTCTGAGCTGCTTCACATGGTACAGTTTGTCCCAAGTGGACATGCCAGGATGGGCTCGTGCCTGTGAAGTCCGTAAAGTCAGAGGCGTGACAGGAAATGTGTGTCTCATGAGCAGAGAGGGCAGAGCCCTGTCCATCAGGCAGGGGTGAGGCCTGGGCTTTGGGCTGACGAGGCAGGTGACCCAGAACTGCTGAGTATCTTGGTCTCCTCACCAGCCCTAGGCCTGGACAGAGGGCCTGAGACCTAGGACACTAGCTGGTTTCGGCTCAAGACAGGTCAGTGGAGAAGGCCTCTGGGCCTCTATCTGCCTCAGGGCTGGCTCACCTCCAGCACCAGCCCCCAGTCCCGTCTGCTCTCCCCCAGCAGGGGCGCTGGCACTACAGGCTCTGGATTAGGCAGGGGGGCTAAGCCAGCCCCACACCAAACTCCCGGGGCCTCCCCAGCACGGGTCCTACTATAGAGAGAGGGCCAGAGTCCTACCGTGAGGCGGTGAATGTCTTGGGAGAGGAGCCCTATCTGCGTCACGGTGCCTTCCGAAGGTGCCATCTGTAAAACGGGTAGTGGCCTGGTCAGTGCTCGTGGACTAAGCTCGGGATTCGCAGAGGTGGCTTGCAAGTCCTATCCTGCCTGGGCCTGCTCCCCGGGAGAATGGGCAAGGAGTGGGCCAGGCCCTAGGGAGCGACACATGGGCGAAGCATGCACTGCTCGTCCCTGGGGAGAGGCAGAGCTTCCACTGTCCCACACCGTCACATACACTCCCACGTTCCCACTTCAGTGCCAGCTCTGAGGGGACACAGGAGCGGGGAGAGGCAGAGCTTCCACTGTCCCACACCGTCACATACACTCCCGCGTTCCCACTTCAGTGCCAGCTGAGGGGACACAGGAGCAGGGAGAGTGGGATGAAGGCCTTTCTGATGCTGAACATACCGACAGTTTCTGGCACCAGCAGGACCTCAGACACTGATGCCCCAGTGTAGGCATAGCCAAGTATCCTCACTGCCAGGAACCTCCGGCCCCACTTGCTCAGGCAATGCCGGTCTGCTCCTCCTCCCCTAAACCTTTGTGGACATCACAGATTTGCCCTTTGAGGGCACTGCATATAACCCATCATTTTACAGGTGGGAAAACTGGGCCCCACCAAGAGATTCAGGACTTGCACAGGCCGCACAGAGTTAGTGACATCACAGTCCCATGCAGGGTTTGAAAGCAGGCACATGCAGAGAGTCTCCCACCAGGACGTAAGAAAGGAACAAGGGGTAAAGCCTGCCCTGACTACAGCTCTGAACTGCCGTGCCCAGCTATCAGCCCCGGGGAGCACCTCTCGTAGTCCCGGCCCTGGGATCAAACAGCAGCCGTGCTAACAACTTCCAAGCCGGTGCCCACATTCCTTGCTAACTGGACTTCAAAGGAGGCCGGGAGGCCATGGCCTGAGGCTGCTGGTACTTTGCATTGCCTCCATCTGGAACAGAACCAGAGTTCAAACTGGGCTCGTGAGGCCCTGCCGCGGCCACCAGTTATGAGGCTGCTGTCCGGATTCTGCAGACAAGGCCCAGGGGACACAATGGAGCCAAAAGCTGCACTGGGCCCAATTGGGATTTCATGAGCAGGAGCCCAGACTGGCAGGTGCGTCCCTCCCCTGTCCTTGGCCAGACCAGGCCCGGCTGGAAGACCCACTTTCAGTCAGTCAGCCTCTAAATCAGGAGGCCAGGTCTGTTCCAGCTCTGCCAAGACAGAGCAACCCCTACACAGGCCCAGGGAGGGCAGTCACAGCAGAGCCCACACAACGCACGCAAGAACACAGGCCTGCCAGCAAGGCAGGCTGGCTTCCCCTCACCAGAATGGAAACCAGCTTCGGGGTCTGCACGACAGCAGAATGTGAGATGCAAAATGCCTCTGGGCTTCCCACTGAGCGGTGCACCCTGAAGTGAGGCCACAGGCTCCTCCAAAGGCTGGGAGGGGGTACCTCCTTGCCCCATCCCCCTTGCTCAGGACACTTGCAAATCACAGCCCAGCTCAGCAGTGTGGGCTCTTGAGCAGCACTCCAGCTGTCAATGTGCCCACCTCACTCCCCTGGACACGCTTAGAGATAGGCTGTGCTGCTCGCTTTCTACATAAATACGGGTTTTATTACCGAAAGAAGAGACCACCTCTGAATGAAGTCACGACAGTTCCGTTGTCCCCACAGCAGAAGGCCCTGCTCTGTCCCTGCAGCCAAAACTCTGGCCACAGGCCCAAGGCACTTGGGACTGCCCTCCATGGGGGAGCAGCTGAGGGGCCTGAGAGCTGAGCCCCTCGGGGTTGTCTGCAGTCTTGGCACGTGTGTCCAAGCTCAGGCGTGGCCACCAGTGCTATAGCTGGACATTCAGACTTACCGAAAATGTACAAGCATCCTAAAGTGTCTTTCCTTCTGAGTCCCCAAGTCTGGGCCCTTAGCAAGGATGCAGCTCCATACCTGGCCACCCGCAGGGTTCGGAGAAAGACGCCCAGGGGTGCGCAATGGCTGGAATGTTCTCTGCGGGTCATGCGCACACGCGGGGGTGAGGTGAGTTACATGGTGACACACACGGAGTTACTGTGAGCTCTCAGGACGCACAGACAGTACAGGTGACAGGGGCATCAGCTAATCGGTCCCACCTGGTCCAACCCGTCCAGTTCAGGGGCATCAAGTGTGCTGAGGCCCCGGGTGCCACTGTAGGCCCTGTGACCATCACCAACACTGTTGCTGGGCTCCATTGGGCAAATGTAGTCCGTCGATTCATCAAACTTCTTTTTTCTTATGTTTCCAAAATGTGAAAATCCCAGCTTCCTTGGCTAAAACACAGCAGATGCAAAGTGATAAGAAAGAGATGACTGAGCTGGTATGCAGCTACCCTGACAATACACTTTAGAGCAGGCCTGTGAGGGAAGGAATATGGCACACTGCTTCTAGAAAACTCTCTTCACAAAACAGCACTCCTGGAAAGAACTGGCTTGCTGGGGAGAGGCCAACAGATCAATCGTCCTGAGCAAGCAGAGCTGCTCCTCCAAGGCTCGGTGCCCAAAACTCTTGCCCTGTGATGTTGACATTCCCTGGGAGGAGTCGGGGCTCCCTGAAGATGCTGCAGTCTGTACAGAGGTCAAGCTCACAGGACTTGGCACCACACGGGGAGCACTGCCCACCTTCTCACAGCACCTAGGGCAGCCACACAGATAACCCTTCCTGCCTGCTCCAGCACCGGAGCTGTGCTGAGTTGGCAGGACAGCTCAGGCAGGGGGGATGTGTGAGATTCAGAGCCCCACTGAGTGGTGCTGGTGCTTAGATGACCTCGGGACCTCTGCTAGCTGTGTGCTGGCCACCTTCAGGGCTGGCTGCCGACGGGGCCACTCATTGAGTTGGCAAGACAGCTCTAATTGGCACAGGGCACCCACACTTGGGAACTTGTCTGCTTTGCAAAACGAGTCAAGGTAACATCAGGAAAGAGGACTGGATGCTGCCTGCACATCATTTCTGTATAAAGAAACCTGCACACCCTTGGACTCAAGGGTGGCTGGGAACTGGCCTAACAAAGAGTAACATAAAATCAAACCAAAGGTAGAAGCCAAAGCAGAAGTCACGAGAGCCTCCTCGTCCAGGCAGCCCACTTGGGTTTGGCACCAGGTCCGGGCTTATCTGCTGCCCAAGTTAAGGGGCAGAAAGCAGGTCCCTGTGGCCACCCCAGAAAGGGTCTGGCAACTCACCCGGACTTTGGCTGTGGTGGTCAGTGGTGTGTAAGCAGGTGAGGTCATTTTCTCTCGCTTCTCCTGCTCAGCCTCAGGGCCAATCAAGGCATTGAATTTGGTGGTCAGGTGACGTCTGAGGAGCGTCTTTTGTGGTGGGATGTTGAGAAGCATGGCCAGGGTGTCCCCTGTGAAGCGTGGCTCTAGGATCTAAGAAGAAACAAGACAAGTCAGCCAGTGATGACCACCAGCGCTTGCAGGTGATGACACTGAGAAACAGGCCCCCATCGACCCAGGTGCCTTGAGGGCACTTGTCCTGTGTCCCCACCCTGCTTGCTTCCCGGCACGGGCCCGACTGTGCCAATGGAGAGCTGTGCCCTCTTAGCCAAGGCTGTCTCCCTTCTCATCCTTTGTCATCCAGGGTCCACTCCGGATGATGGCCAAGCCACCCCTTCCTCATTTCTCTGCTAGCTTTGCCTCTTGATGGCGCTGAGTGCTGAGACAGATCGTCCCATGACAAGCAAGAGGTGACACCTAGGTGCCCTCTCCCTGCCCAGCCCCGTGTTCCTCTAGCAGCAGGTGGAGCTGCCTCGTTAATGGGCAGTTTTCATGCAGACCCCTTGTCCTGCACTCCTCTGGGCCTGTAGCAGAGAAAGTCTTTCCAGAGCCCATCTTATTTCCATGAAGCCTATTAAATCTCAGCCACAACAGACCAAATTCTACTTTGAAATTTCAATTTATGCAAGGAGTTCCGATGAAGTATCAACTTTCTTACTGGGATGCATGTCCAGCCCTTAGACGTCAGTTCCTGAATACCCCAGGAGCACTGAGGCAAGTGGACCAGCTCAAAGAGCCACTCACAATGAGCCCTCCGTGGACGCCACTCCCACGAAGGTTGGGCGCGTATTCCGCCAGGTCCACGGACCGCAACCACTCCATCACCCTGTGGTTGGACCACTGCACAACTTCTGAAGGAGAGAGGTTACTCTGTGAGAGGGGAGAAGGAGAGTGGAGAAGTTAGGCCTACAGGTCCTACCAGGCTCCTCTGTGGAGCCAGCCCCTATGAGTCAGTCAGCCCTAGACGCCTCACCCAGGCCTTCCCTTATGCCTACAGACCCGGGCCTCCATGCAAGCTGCCTGAGAGCCTGCCTAGTTTCCAAGAAATTAAGCTCTCGCTCAACCTGCAGGATCTTCTTACTCTGAGATATCGAATTCCAGAATCCCGTTACTCCCTGACTCTCTGATTACTTCAAGACTAACACATGAAGGCATGGAGTTATTCATTCAGTGATGCAGAAGCACTTTAAAAGAGGACTACCAATGATGAGCTGAGTGTTTTATAGAATAAAGATCTCACTGGCGTGGCCAAATGTTTTTGGAGAATACACATTAAGATACTTAGACCTAAGTGCCCTCAAGTGGCATCTGGGTCTTCAAAATGCCCAGCACTGTGCCTGACATATAGAAGGCATTCAAAATGTGCTTTGTTGAACAGGAAGAAAAGAGGGGATGGAGAGTACAAATAGGAGTTTTCAATCCCCTGGGAAGTGACAAACACCCCATGAGGATCCTTTCCAGACCATACTCTTAAAGCAGGGTTGGACTCAGTTCCCAGAACACAGGAGGCAGGGTGTTACCGACAACCTTGTAGAAGAACTCTGAGGTTCATGGAAGATTATGAGGGAATTCCCCAGGCTGTGGGTTGCTGTGTTTACCGCTACTATTTCTTCTCTAGCAAAACCTGCTCATGGATTCCCTGTGAATCTGGAGCTGCAGGTCAGTTAATGTTCTACCTACCCAGAGATTCTGAAACACCTGGTTTCCTCATAGGCTCTTTTCCACTCCTCTGCATACTCTGACACCATCTTTCCATTTTGTCTCACCACTCTCCCCTCTCTCTCCTTTGCTTCACCTCCTCGTCCCCTTTAATCGTTATACACCTTTAAAAGACTTGCTGCCACTGCCCTCCAGCCCATAGCATGTATCGCCCCCAGGGAGATGGACGTTGGAGGTATAGTGGCTGCGATGGGACACAGAGTCCAGGCCACAGGCATGTTGGGGCATCATGAAGCCCTAGCAAAGGGAAGAATCCATAGCACCATGGTCCCAAACGCAGCCACTTAGTGACGATAATGTCCCGGCTTTCTAACTCCCTATCTTACAGGTGTCCTGGCTCAGGGCTACCTGGACAGGTAGCGCCCTGCCCTTACCTCATCAGCCGGCCGCCGGTGCAGGCAATGAGGGTTGAACTTGTTGACGTGCAGCACGTGAATGGCACATTTGATGCTGAGATGATGTAGTTGGCTGGTGACTTTTAGGAAGAGGAGATCATTCTGGAAGAACAAAGTTTTGGTGCATGAACCAGAGCTTCTGAAGTGACAAACACCCCATGAGGATCCTTTCCAGACCATACAATACAACATGGACACAGCAACAGTTCTCCTTGGCACAATAGTTTGTACTTCGCTACTTGGGGCATCTTATGTGACAAATGACACTGTTTTAAGACCTTAAGGATATGCTGGAGGTGGTGGAATCAAGTGTAAAATAACCTCCCTGGGGACGCCCACGTTGAGCTGGGTGCTCATAGGGACTGAAACACTGGAGGAAGAGCCCTCACCACCGTCAGGTACTGCAGCATCCGCCCGTCGACTCTGGATTCATGAAACTGGTCTTTGTACTGGGGTAAGCCAATATCATCGAGCCAACCTACACAAATGGGGAAGTAAGACTTGTGAAAATCAGAGACTGTGGATGCAAAAAACACATAAAAAGAAAGCAGCAGCAAATTATCATTCAAGTTCCAGCTGTGTTTCCCCTAAAGTTTAGTAATCTGTCTGCCTATCCCAAGGAGACAGCTGCCTTTGAGGCACACATTCCCAGGGAGCTGCCAGAAACATACACACATCTGCCTGTCCTTACGTGTTACCCAAATGTGGTCCAGCAGTGCAGACTTCTCCTCCTGCTTGGTGTTGATGGCTTTCACTGCTAAAACCAGCTTTTTCCTGTGAAGGGGGTGCTTAATTCCCAGCTCCTGAAAGTGAAAGATGGAGACGGCTGTGAAATCTCAGCAGGCAGCCCAGCTCTCAGAGGCTCCTGTGTCTGGGTGGAGATCCTCCACTGGGTGGAGCATAACAGCAGACCTCTGCCCACCGCCCTGGGATCAACCTGCAGCAACAGAATCTTGGCCTCCTTTGCCCATCTTCCTACGTGTGGGCATGTTGTCGGGGTGGTAGGTGGGAAGGAATGGGGGGAATTCATCTTCCCATGCATTGGTTTGGGGAGAAATAGGAGCCTCCTCACCCAGGGCTCATACCTTTTCCATGTCCTGAGGGGTAGCTGTCAGTAAAGTGTGGCCAGAAGTCACCCATTGCCTCGCAAAGATCACATACTGAGCCAGGCCGAAGTCCTCCAGCCACGTGCATACACGCTCTGTGCTCCACTGGGCAAAGGGGGCGTTGGCGTCACTGGAAGCAGGAAATGACCCTGTGAGCATGAGCGCCTGGGCTCCATCTGAACAGTGCCTCACAAAAAAGGACCAGGTTTAAACACACAACCCCCATAATGGGATCCAGTTGAACCACAACATACTCATTCAAGATAGACTCTTGAGTGTCCTGGGATAACACCTGGTGGGAATCTCAGATCTGCAGCTGCTCACAGCTTGGGGCAGTTATATGTGCCTCAGGAAGCTGTGCTCAAGAGCGTCACTGATGGCGCAGTGGTAAAGAATCTGCCTGCCAATGCAGGGGACACAGGAGACATGGGTTTGATGTTGGGAAGATCCCCTGGAATAGGAAATGACAACCCATTCCAGTATTCTTACCTGGAAAATCCCATGGACAGAGGAGCCTGGAGGGCTACAGTCCATGGTGTCGCAAAGAGTCAGACACGACTGAGGTACTTAACACACACATACACAGGAAGCTGTGCTCACACGAACACGCAGTCCACATACATACACACTTGAACCAAAGCCGATTAGGATTTAGATCCACACCTGAATCATGTTTTACATAATGTTTAATATCATTTTTACCAAAATGCTTAGAAAGCTAGAGAAAGAGTATCAGTACTCAAACATTAAAAAAAACTCCAATTATCAGTAGTTAAAATCTTATTTACTGATGAAATACTAGGAGCATTCACATTAAAGGCAATAAAAAGACTTTTATCACACTAGTAACACTGGTCAGAGTTGCAGTGAGTATAAGAAGAGATAAAATAAAAAGCAAAAATATAGCTATTAGAAAGGTAGAAATAAAGCCACTCTTTTCAGAAAGACATGATTGTCTACCTAGAAACCCCAAGAGAACTCAGTAAGGTGGCTAGTTATAAAATACACATATTCCTAATATTTACATGACATACATGATTTTCTATATACCAATGCACAGACACTAATATTGTTGTTAAAATAATTTTAAATCCCACTGATAGCAACCAAAATTATAAAATGTCTAAGTGCTGCCTTTACGAGAATTGAGTGGGTCCTTGTGTGTGGAGATGGGGGAGGTGGTAATGATGACACTCAACTGAGCAGCATAAAAAGGATATGAATAAATGAAGAGCTAGATCATGTTCCTAGACAGGAAGCCTGGGCTTTACAAAGCCATCAATTCTTAAAGACATCAATTTTTCATTTAAAGTCTGAATATAATGGCACACTCAAATCCCAGTTGAGTTGTGGGGGGTGGGGGGAGGTTGACAAAGCAACTTTACATCCTTTTTTTTTTTAAATAAAGGTGGATTCATGGAATGTAGAAGACTGGCTATTCCAAAAGACTGCTTCTAAGGAAGTACTTCTAAAATGCTGGTTAAAATAAAAATTTTTTTTATGCCTGAATGAGGCATTAAAAAATTCCTTGAAAGTGAGAGGATTTCTTAAAGAGTCAGGATGACCAGGAAGCACCATGTTAGAACTAATGCAGGAGATGATGTGTGCCTTAGAGCAGGTGCTGGTCACTCAGCCTGGAGCCTAGGTTTCTAACAAATCATGAATAAGTGCAGATCTAGGTTTTTTGAGACCTGGAACTTATAAAATTTGGGGCGGGGGACCTCTTTAAGAATTGAGTGCAGATGGATTATGTGAATACACAATTTGAATACAAAATTAAGAACAAAAGGTGTATTTAGAATTTAAAAAATCACAAAAGTTACAAATCTAACAAAAACGTAAAAGTATCATGGAATCCAGAAAAATAATGTTTTTATTAATTCCAAATACACTTCTATAGTGCTTTACCTTCATATTTGGTAACTCTGCTTGCTTCATATGTCAACAACTCAATAACACAGCTGTCCCTCTGTATCTGCTGGGGGATTGGTTCCAGGACCCCAAAGACACCAAAATCCAGGGATGCTCAAGCCCTTTAGATAAAATGGCATAGTTCATTCAGCCCTCTGTATTTGTGAGTTCTGCATCCATGGATTCAACCAGTAGAAATCTGATATGTGGTTATTTGAATCTGTGGGTAGGGCAGGGCTGTATTTTCTGTGAGAAGCTTAATTCCACCTTCCTTCTAGCACAATGGACCAATGTTTGTTATTTTGATAGTTTTTTAAAAAATCCTTTCAGCTTCACAATTTAAAAATGGTATTGTTAAATACAATTTTAGAATCATTAAATTTAGGAAAACTATCAAGTGTCCTTTAGATACAAGCTGTAAAATTCCACAGCATTCAAGCTTTCTGGTGTTTCTTAAATATTTTTTGAATTGACATTTATTTAACGTCCCTGTGGCTGTTGCATATTAGGCAACATCATCTTGGTCAAAGTTAGTATATCATGTAAAATCATCAAGAAATTTGATTCACTTTATTGAACAACAATCAAGGAACCTACTCACTATTTTGAGTATATCATGCAAGTGTGGGGGTGGATAAAGCACAAGCTGGAATCAAGATTGCTGGGAGAAATATCAACAACTTCAGACAGGCAGATGATACCACACTAATGGCAGAAAGCGAGGAGGAGCTAAAGAGCCTCTTGATGAAAGTGAAAGAGGAAAGTGAAAACACTGGCTTCAAACTCAACACCAAAAAACCGCAAATCATGGCATCTGGTCTCATCACTTCATGGCAAACAGATGGGGAAACAATGGAAACAGAGGCCGACTTTATTTTCATGGTCTCCAAAATCACTGCCGACAATGACTGCAGCCATGAAATTAAAAGACACTTGCTCCTTGGAAGAAAAGCTGACAAACCTAGACAGCGTATTAGAAAGAGACATCACTTATTTAATTACATTTATTTAAAAGAGAGTTTCTTTTAATTTCAGTGCTGACAAAGGTCTGTCTAGTCAAAGCTATGGTTTTTCCAGTAGTCATGTAC
The DNA here is from genome assembly GCF_029378745.1 of Bos indicus. NCBI lineage: Eukaryota > Metazoa > Chordata > Mammalia > Artiodactyla > Bovidae > Bos > Bos indicus. Next base: position 45,393,348 of record NC_091774.1, read on the forward strand.
AGATGTGAGAGATCATAAAGAAGGCTGAGCGCCAAAGAACTGATTCTTTCAAACTGTGGTGCTGGAGAAGACTCTTGAGAGTTCCTTAGACAGCAGAGAGATCAAAGCAGTCAATCCTAAAGGAAATCAACCCTGAATATTCACTGGAAGGACTTATGCTGATGCTGAAGCTCCAATACTTGGGCCACCTGAGGCAAAGAGCTGACTCACTGGAAAAGACCCTGATGCTGAGAAAGATTGAAGGCGAGAGAAGGGGGTGACAGAGGATGAAATGGTTGGATGGCATCACTGACTCAATGGACATGAGTTTGAGCAAACTCAGGGAGACGGTGAAGGACAGGGAAGCCTGGCGTACTGCAGTTCATGGGGTCGCAGAGAGTCAGACATGACTTAGCAACTGAACAACAACCACAAATTCACTATTTTTGTTTGGAATTTATCTGTTGCTCTTGGTGAATTATTGCATTTGGTTTGATCTGGGATTTTTTGTGTATATATTTTTCTTAATATCAGACTAGTTTCTTTTAATTTCAGTGCTCACTTTATCACTTTTATTTCACATTCTATTAGCTTTTAATTTTAGTTTCTAAGTTTCTGGGAATTGGGAAGAAACAAATGTTCTACATATCAGAGAGACATTTTAGTTCTGAGGTGAAATAGTGTTTTTGAGACTGTAATTTGAATGCCTCTGTCCTGTAGACCTTTTCAAAACATCCTAGAGCTTTGACATACTCCTCTATTCTTAATCATATTCCCATTTCTCGCTTTGTGAATGGTCTCTGCTCTCCTAAGCCTGTGGTATTCCCACAATAGCAAACCCAACCTTCCCACCTCCTGGGGTTCTGTCAGTGCCAGGGTCTCCCATACTCTGGTCCGGGGCTGAACATGGTGTTAAGTGATTTAGAGATGACAGAGAAAAGTACCTTTCGTATACAGCCAAACCACTTGTTTTACTAACATGCTCCAAAACATCTTTCCAAATTGCAGTTAAAATGATGTACGTGCAATTTATCAAACAGGCCATTCCCATGGTGGATGGAGAACACAGGGTGCCCTTACCATTGCACGTATTTCATTAGTCCTTTTCTGAAAAGAGAGGACTTCTGTTTTGAATAAGCACCAAGAGAACCAAATCTCCTGTTTGGGATTATGCAAATCTGATGACTGGAAAGACTTCCCACAGACTAGCTTCTGGTTTTGTATATTTCAAATGTTCTTTCTTTTCCCACTACCTCATACTTCTGAAACCAAATGCCAGAGGACAAGTTCGTTTTGGAACAAGATCTCTGACTTTGAGTCTCTGCGTCAGAGCGCTGGGCACACTGGCACACTGGCAGCCATTTTTATAGTAGGACAGCTAATTAATGAAACCTTAGTAAGCTAAACACGAAGGGACTGCAAACCACATCAACATAATTCCACCAAACCCAAACTAAATGGATTCCCAACTCAACTTCCCCTAAGTCAGCTCTCAAGAATGCCCACGGCTATTCCAGTGTCATCTGATATTAGTCTAAGCATAGACCAAGGGGAAGTTGGAGTAAAGAGTCAGCAGTCTCAAAACTGTGTTTGAAATGTCTTACTTATGAAAAAATTTCAACACAGGGCTTTGTCAGTACATTGGGTGGACCCTCTCTGGACTGTGGAAGGGGCCCAGACAAGTAAATGACCCTGGGACAAAGGCAGTGAGATGGGGTCTGAGGCAGGGAAGCACTCTGATCAGAGACTCCTCATAAGCTAGAGTCACTAAGACAATACACTCTGTAGACGAACTCAGAAAACCCCTCCAGAGATGGGGGCCAAACGTGTGGCTTTAAAGTCTGGCTGACTTAAACATTTACACTCTACTTTCTCTTGGGGAAAAAAAAACTGTCACTGCACGTCAAAATAAATCTCTAAATAGATGACTTTTGAAGTTTTTAAAAATTACTTTTAAAAAATTCATTGTTTAAAACCAGTTTAAAAAACATTATTGAAAATTTTTAAAACAAAATAATGAAAGACATCACAAAGGAAAAGTTGGTAACTTATTGTACACAAACCTAAAAATTTCATATATCAAAGAAAAGTCTGCAACAAACCTGAAAAATGATCTATCACAATTTTTAGATGTGGCTTAATATCTTAATATACTGTATAGAGAACAAATAGAAATTAACTAAAAGATATTCATAACTAAATAAAAATGGGCAAAAATGCTCACAATTCACAAAAGAAATAAACATGTAAACAAAATTAACAATAAGAATATAATTTGAGGAGGCCTATAAAACTAGAAGTTTAAACAAAGAAAAGCTGCAAGTAGTTAATGCTGAGAAGGCTGTAGGTGCAACAAGCACTCACTGTACAGCAGTGCTCTGTGTGTGTGTGTGTGTGTGTGTGTGTGTGTGTGTGTATGACTCAGTCATGTCTGACTGCGATCCCATGGACTGTGGCCAGTCAGGCTCCTCTGTCCATTGGAACGTAAATCAGCAAAACAGGAAAATTTTTAAACATGGATTCTTCTATAACCTGAGAGTTCCTATAAAACGTCATTATCAAATACTATATTAGCAAACAACTGTTCCACTGGAAAAAAAAAAAAAGAAAGGATTAGGGTTGGAGACTTTCAGTAACAATGAACTTTTCCTATACGAATATTGGTGACAATATTTTTTAAAGGCTACACCTAAATATCTATAAACTATAAATACCAGAGAGTATTAGCATATAATTATATCACACTTCTGTTAAAGAGTAATAAAGGCCTTTCTTTCCCACCAGCAAGCTCATTTTTGTTACCACAAGCACAGCTGTGATAAACATACAGTCTTATCAGGCCTTCATTCCCATTCTCCTTGTCATCCATTGTTACTGTTAACAAAGCACAAAGACATCCAAACAAAGCAACTCTGTGGTTAGAACTGCAGTTCTGCCTTTGGCAGAGAAAGTTCCCCACCCTGGCCGCCCCACACCCAAGTGACTTGGCAGACGGTGAATGGGCCCCTTAACCAGGCAGTCCTGCTCTAAGGAAAAACGCCTAAGGGTCTTAGAGAAGTTCTTACACCCAACCAATGATCCCCTCTTCAAAAATAAATCCAAAGGAAAGCCAGAAGTGGAACAAAATTTCATCATTCAAACTTATGATGGCTTTATTTTTTCATCCCAGAACCATTAATGTCTAAGGTCAGAAGACTGCCAAGTAGATTAGAATACTCATGGAATATATGGAAAGGCTTCCTGTGGCTTATTTTCTAATGGCTCTGAACTGGTCTCTGCCTTCTTAGACCATATCCTTAGATTCTCTAGTCTCTAAAAACTAACATTTGCTGAGCATTTACATTTCTGAATAGAAAGGTAAACACGGATCCACAACCCTCGCAGAGCAGGACCAGGAGGGCTACGCATCCTCGGGTTTTCTCTGCAAGACATCTGGAGGATGGGTCTGGGGACACTCACCGAAGGTCCTGAGAGTGTACATGGGAGAGCCTGGCAAGGCCTGGGAACCTGAGGGGGCTGGGTGGGGAAGCAGGCTATGTCCACACATGCTCCCTTCCGCAGGGGTGCAGGTCTGTGAACAGCATGCCATACCAGGGAAACATCACTCCCCCCTCACCAAGGTCTGGACTGTTGTAACTAGAATTAGTCTGCAAGTTGTGCACATCTTAGTCCTACGTGCACTTGCCACTGGTGTCTGGCAGTCTCAGGAGGATGAAAATTAAGAGGGTTAAACCTTACATTTTGGAATTCCCTGATGGTACAGAGGATGAGAATCCGCCTGCCAATGCCGGGAACACAGGTTTGATCCCTAGTCTGGGAAGAGCCCACAGGCCATGGAGCAACTGTGTTCATGCACCACAATTACTGAAGCCTGTGTACCCTAAAAGCCCACACGCCGCAACTCCTGAGTCCATGTGCTGCAACTCCTGAAGCCTGTGTACCTACAGCCTGTGCTCAGCAAACAAGAGAAGCCACCATGAGAAGCCTGAGCACCGCAATGAAGAGTAGTCCCTCACTCACCGCAACTAGAGAAAGCCCACGCGCAGCAATGAAGACCCAGCGCAGCCAAAAAACAAAAAAATCCTTACTTTTTACTGTTTGGTTAAATTTAAAATGTCACAGTCCAATCTTGAGAAAGGCCCCCCAGAGCCTGTTCATGGCTAAGAAACTCAGACTTTAGTAGGAGATATTCCGCTGGAGATGATATATCGTGGGGATCATCTGATGGGAGCAGAGGTTATGGAAAAGGGTTTCCCTAAGACACAGGACTAGAGGTTCACCTGGGCAGGTCAGAAGGGAGAGGCTCTTCTCAGAGTAGGGAGATTTGGGGAAAGCGGGGGGATAAAGCTGGTGGCAAGAGGGTGTCCACCAGGGCGATCTTTGGAAAAGTTTTTTGTTTTTTTTTTTTTAATGCTTTTTTATTAGGGTGTGAGGGGAACAGTTGTATGAAAACCTCCCATTCTGATCCCCTGATAAGCCCTTCCAAGCTGCCCCTGCAGGAGGGTTTGGTACCGTGTGTCATGAGGGATCAGGGCAGATCTGCCTGCTGCCCCCACAGCCTTTTGCAGGTCTGTGTGAAAGGAGGGGCTTCCCCAGAAGCAGGCCGTGCTCTTTCTACCGGTCTCCCGGGGGAAGGGGACCCTTGAATGTGGCCAGCTGACGCCAGGGTTAAATTGGAGGAGCTCACGTGAGCCTCATAAGAACTTTCACAAGCACTTGTTTTTGACCCCACACTTCTGAGACTGAGGTTTACTCGTGGGGCTGGAGTGCCGCCTCCCTGGCTGTAGGCAGCCCCTGCCTTTGCCTCAGTGCACCTAGAAATAAGCATGAGCAATGTCCACACGTGTCAAAGGGATAGAGCTCTGGCCTAGGGGCTCCTGCCTTCCATCTCTGGAGGCTCTGGGGCATCCAGCCCCCATCCCCACTCCATCCTGGGCAGGATTTTACATGGTTCTTTGCAGATGGACTGGAGGGAGCCTTACCTTTTCTGAGCCTTGGGGTCTCTGGTCCTGGACAGTCTTGGCCCTGCAGTTGCCCGGAGCCCACCTCGTCGAAACTCGGCCACCCCTGGAGCATCGGTGTTAAAGTTTCCTGACTGAGTCCTTCGGATCCTGTGTGGACAGGAATCCATGGAGACCATCAGAGGGCAGACTGGAAGCCTGAGGTCAGTGCACTCCCCCTACATAGGGCCTCACAAGCCACACCCAGGGCTCTGGATGGCCCTGCTTCCCAGTGCCTCCCCTGAGGGCCAGCATCAAGACCCAGCCTCAATTCTAACCCTGCTTCTAGGATGGGGTCCCTCTCCCTGAGGGGTCAAAGTGCAGGTTGCTGCCTGGGAGGAGGCCCCAGTTTCTGCCTTATTTTGCAGACTGGGTCACCAAGGCCAGCAAAGACTCAGCACTCTATCTTCAAAGATCGCTTAAGACACAGATTGAGCCCTAAGGAGGAAGAAATTGGTCTCACCCATGCATCTCTCCAAAGCACATGAGGCATAAGCTGCAGAGGATGTTCTCAGGGTCTGTGGGATGGACTGATGCCTAAAATGAATGACATGTAAGGCAACTGGCTATACTTAAGGGGTGCCTTTCATAGTTCTCCTTCTCTGGGCCTTAAAAAATAATTCAAAGTCTTCTCTCTACATGTAACCACTCTGTGCTTACTGCTGTTCCAAAATCTAATTAAACAGGAGGGTTATGGAGACACTTTGCTCAGCCAAGAATATTAATTCTGAACAATGTAATTAATGATCATCACCACCAACTTACTTTCCCCAGAACTTCTTGATGCCTTTGGGGCTCCGTTTACCATCTGGTGTCAGGGGAGACTGGGGGCTGGACTCGGTGCCCGATGACATGGATGAGTCATTGGCCATGGCAGTGTCATCCCAGCCACTTTCTGTGTCTCCTGAGATTGAAAGAATGAAATGACATGTGAATGACAAGAAGGAACCTGACCTCTGCAAACCTTATCCCCAAGCCTGGGCCATTCCCTCAGTGGGAGTCGAGAATAGTCTGCCCAGCCCTGCTTTCAGGGCAGAACTTTACAGCAAGATCTCGGAGACCAGTAGGGGCTCAGGCACATTCCAGGTTTTCTCTCTGGGGAGTTAGTGAGCTTAAGGCTTCAAATCTGGGTGAGCAATGTCTTCAAACGGGGCCCCAGTACTTGCAGGATAACTCCAGCAAGGAGCTTCCTCTCTCTCCCCCCAGGGAGACGCGGGAGTGCAGGCAGCAGGGGGACCTGGCTGAATGTTTGGAAAAGGGAGGGTGTCCCAGGAGGCAAGCAAGGGCATCTCACTCTCCACCTCACCTGGAAGGGTACAGTACCTAATACGGGGGCACTGACACTCCGGCCACGGTCTCCAGCCAACCAAGAAGCAGAGAAGCCACATGAAGAAGCAAGAGAGGCCAAAGTCCAGCCCAACAGAGTTATAGGGAAGCAAAGAAATAAACAAGAGTCATCGAGCAAGAGGGAAAAACTCAAACAGGAAGAAAAATAATCCCACAAGGAAGGGTGGGGGTGAAGGGTGACTGAGCCTGACCTGCAGGGTCATGCAGTGAGGGGACCAAATGCTCCTGGTGCCACTTCCTGGCAGGTAAGGCATCCACACACATGGAGGGAGAGGGGCAGCTGTGAGGGCCGAATATGCCAGGCCGCCCACTGCTCTTGTGCACATGCCAGAGCTCACTCAGATCAAACTACAATGATCCGAAGCTGCAGGAAAGTCCAGTCTGAGTGTCGCTAGGACACATTCATTCAAGGGCTTATCTGGAGTTTCTGCAGCCAAAGGCAGTACTGGCCAAGGGCAGAAGCCTGTACATTGGCTGGCTCGGAAACAGCCAGAGATGAGGAGTCAAGGGTGGGGAAAGCTCTGTCAGGACCAGAATGCTCTGGTCTTCTAGCACCCACCCACCCCGCCCCGCTACCAATCTGCTGCTGCTATTGGAGAAATACAGCCTATTGTGCAAAGACCTCCATCAGATCCTAAGCACCAAAAGGCTACTGGTGGACTGGCATCCTTGCCCACTGACTCCACTTCTCTAAGGAAATGCTCTTCCTTGGAAGAGCACATAATATCACCCTACTGGTAAGAGAGAGGCTGCAGAGAGGAAGGCAGAGACAGGAAAGAGATCAGGAGGCAGAGGAGGAATGGGGAGGGCCAGGGAGGGTGGAGTGTGGTATCTAGCAGGGAGGGAAAGAGGAAAAATAGGAAGGTCAGGAAGGAGTCGAGAGAGGAGGAACAGAGGAGAAGAGAAAATGGGGGTAGAATAATCACAGGTGGAAAGAAGGTGGGCACACACCCTGATTCTCTGGGCTCTGGAAGGGAACAGTGAGCCCAGAAAGACAGCCATAGTCTCTGGACATGGGACCACCCTGAGGTACGACTTGCCCCGTCCGCCCACCCCCACTGCTCTCCAGCTGTGGGCTGTGGTGGGGAGGGTGCAGGGACCTCGTGCAACAATGGAAGTGCCAAGGCCGAGGCACCAGAAGCCACCAGCCTGGGGTCTGGACACTCACTCAGCCTCAGCGGGCTGCTCCCTGCGGGGTCCAGTGGGGAGGCGGTGGGTGGAGACTTGGCAGCCTCTCCGTTGGGCGTGGATCCTGGAAGCTTCCCAGGTAATGTGGGGTACTTGTGCTCCGCCAGGAAAGGGCCATCCTAAGGGAAGGAGAGGGAGGGAGATGTTCAATTAGCTGTCACTCTCCAGCTCAAACCCAGTTAGGAAATCTCTGGATGCAGGAACAACTCGCTTTTCTTCAAGAACCATCTGTAAACTGAGGCCAACTCGAAGACCCCTCAAAGGTCATTTACTCTAGGCCAGGCAATAGGACCAGAGCTCCGAGAAAGAAACTTGCCCAAAGCCGCATAGCGAGATGGGGACAGAGTCGAGCTCAAATCGAGGGCTGACAGAAGCCATGTCTGAACAGAAGGCGAAGCCTTTGCTGTCTGGCCTTGTGCTCAGAGGTTAAGGAATCAACAGACGAGAATTACCTTTCAAGCTCTCTGAGCATACAAACCAGAATTCCAATAAATGTTATACCTATTGCTTTACCCTATAGATAATATTATCTATTGATCGTATTTATATATTACAATAATAGTTATTTTGAAAGCAGCAGGTTAAGGTGAAGCGAGAAGGTAAGAACACAGTCAGGGGAGGTGTCAACAGAAAGTGGGTCAGAGGGCCGCCTGCCAGCACGAAGTTCCCCGGGAACTTGGGGTCACAGTCTGCGTGAGGTTCAGTCCAGGGCAGTGGGCCCTGTGCTGACTCTGGCCATGGAAAGGGTCCCCAAAAGAAAAGGTGATTCGAGATGAAGAAGAATTGCACTTAAAAAAAAAAAAGAATTGCACTTATTTGGTCAAGAAGGATTTAATGGGCCCTAAACCCACAAACCCGAGGGAAACACAGTAGTAAATTCATTTGAGTGAAAAGAAAAGAGAAATTAAAGCAATGTAACCAAGGGAATCAATTGTGGATCACTTGATCGGACACAGAAGTAGAAAAGAAGAAAGATGAAACCGATTTCAAAACGAACAAGTCAGAAGAGTAGTGGGAGACTTCAGTGACTGCGATTCTTTCATTTAGTTAAAAGCCAAGTGCCCAGTAAATTTCTGAATTTACTTTCCTTATAAAGGCATGCCTTGGAAATTGTTTGAAACTCAATTTAGTCATTGAAAACTGAATACTAATCCTATATAAATCAGCTCAGAAAGGAGAGAGATGAGAATAGTGGGCTAAATTTTCAAGGGGTTCTGAAGGAACTGGCTGGTAAGGGAGAAATAACTGGAACTTGAAGAGATGGACACCACACAGTCTTTAAGTTCATGATGATCCATGAGGGACAGATGGGACCTGTTAAGATTTATGATCAACAGCAACAGTTTCCAAACACCAGCCCCGACACGGGCTGGTTTATAATCACCTGGGACACTTGTAATATAAAAACCCAGGTCCCACTGCACCCATGAATCAGCCCCTGTGGGAGTGCACCCTGGGAGTCTGTGTTTTTAACATGCGTCTCAGATTGCTCTGACGCACAGTCAGACCCAGGAACCACTGACTGTGGGGAAGGCAGCATTCACAAATTTTTGACAGCTAAAGGGCATGGCTCCAAAGTTCCATTTTATACAGGAAATATGGGAGTGGAGAAGGGTTCAGAAACACATCCTGCCGTACCATCATACACACTCCTCTAAGACAGGGCAGAGACAGCCGAGGCTACCCCCGAGGGCTGCCCTAGGAGCTCGCTGGAGAGCTGAGACTTACAGAGGGCAGAGCCTTGTGGAAGAAGGCTTCAGAGGCAGCTCAGGCACATGAAAAAGACAGTGAAAGAACCAAGGGCACTGGAAAGGGCTCTCAGCTCTGCTCAGCCAAAAGAGACGCTGGGAAGGAAGCACTCATTGCTGGAGAAGGCAATGCAACATCAGCACACACACAGGGGAAACGGAAGTGCCCGAAGCCAGAACTGCACTGCAGTCTCTGAGAAGAATGACCCTGGTCAGGGGATGGAAATCCCAGGCAAGGAGCAGCAGACGGCTGAAGACGGCGCTGCCCTGAAAGGGCACAGAGGCAGCGCCCTTGAGCAGGAGACCCAACGCTGGGAGTCAGACCAACTTGGGCCAAGTTCTTTCTCTTTAGCCCCTCATAACCTCCATTTTATTGTTTCTAAACAGAGAATAACAATTTCTGCCCCTGGCCTAGCACATGAGGACATAGAAGCACAGAGAATATCATACACCCGAGGTCTACAGTAACAGCAGTTAACGACAAGATCAGTCCCTGGAGCGAGGAAGGCAGCGGGCAGACCCCACCTACACCAGGCTCAAGTGTGGTCCCGGCACAACAGAGAGGACTCACTGCTCGCTCCAAGGATATGGACTAGGACCTTTAAGGGCCTGTGAATGTGCACAGGAGATGATAACTGAGAGAGGGCCTGAGGGACTCCACTTCCAGAGCTGTCAGGAGCAGGGGAGACTGACTCATTGCGTGGACTCCACAGGGAGAGCCCATCAGTGGAGGCACATTCTAGGGAAGTCCAGACGTGCATCTAACGGGGCTGGAGAAGAATACAGAGGGTGTCTTACAATGTCATGAGTTCTTAGTCCTAGAAAGCAAAGGCCAGACATCCACATGTAGGGACACTGCAGAAGGATCCGTGCGCCTGCGCTGAGTGTGCCCCTGGGTGTTTAACCGTGACTTATCACCACAGAAAGGACGAGAGCGGTCTCACTCCTCTGCTTGTGTGCTGAGATCATAACTTCTCCCTCCCCAGAGATCAGAACAACTCTGCCTTAAAAACGGATTTCTCAGAGCCTGTAAGATGGGGGAGATAAGAAGTCCTATTGCACAGATAAGGGAGATGAAAGCACAGTATCCAGCTGAGGGCATGGAAGAAGAAAGCAGGAGAGGAGGTTTCATCTTTTCTTTTACCCCTTACACGTAACATATTTTAAGGTTACTAAAGCTGTAACTTGCTAAATGAAAAGACCAGCAAACAGCGCAGCCTCATACAGACAACAGGGACATGCGGTTAATGTATAATACCTTGGGTTCTACCACGGGGGAGGGCTGGTTCCCACCGACACACTAGGGGACGGCAAGGAGCATTTCAGTTATGTGGAGAGAAAGAGACCCGTGTTAGTCATGGCAGCAACTCAGGGCCACCCGCTGGCCTGGATCTGCAAGGTTCACCCCTCGCTCCCTCCCCATCTCTATGTCAGATCAACACAATCGGTGGAGGGAACACAGGTCACTGTCTAACGGCCTGGACAGACCGCAGGGAGCCTGAGGCACGTGATGGAACAAAGCCACTGCAGGCTCCTGCCTTCCTGGTTTCCCACTGTGGACCCCAAGGGATCTACGCAGTAAGGTCACTGGGGTGCTCTACAGGGCAGCACCCCTGTGTATCCAACGACCTCGCTGCCCAAGAATCCGTGACCCTCCTCTCCAGCACAGGGGCACCCACGTGGTCAAGGGCTAGCCCCATATAAGGAACCACAAAGCCCTCCTCCTGTCTTTTTAGACTCTTTAAGAAGCTTCCTCTCCAATCTTCTACTTTATTCCATAACCCACTCCCAGGGGCATCTTTATCCACATTATATCCTCATTCAAAACCTCTGCAACATTCCAAGTGCCCTGGGGAAATAGGGCCAGGATTTAAGAACTCTGGCTCCATCTGACTCCCGCCTCTGACCTTACCGCCTCCTGCTCCCCAAACCATTTCTCCAAACCTACCCATGCCCACCTCAACATCTTTTCTCATCAACTCCAGGCAGTGTGTTCTGACTCACCGTGCCTTTAGGATGCCTTGGGCCATAGCTGACCAGTTTTCTCAAAATGTTCATAAAATTCCTGCCTCCTCAACAACTTGATAAAAGCCTCCATCAGGTAGGGACAGCGCCTGGCCTGCATGTCGCGGCACTGTGCTGACCTCAAAGAAATAACTCAGTCATCTTTATGGATAGACTGACGGACTGACCTTGTCCACAGATTCACTTCTCAAGTCTTCGAGACTACAGGAGAGTTTTTTCTGAGTCCTGGAAAAACACAAAAGAAAATAAAAAAGGAAACAGTTACTGGAGGAGGAGGAACGTAGTATCATTCGTACAGAGGATATTTCAACATTTAACTGGTATTCCATCCTGGGCTCAGAGTCAAGGTCAGGAAAAAACTCAACACCCTCTCATCATAACTGTTACATGTAAGATGAGTCTGGCCCACTCTGGGGATGGTCTGGTCTGACCATGTGTTGGTAATGCATGAGAGCATCACTGAAATCCAAATCAAAAGTCCTTGACAGTCCTCAAAAACCAAGAATACACAATTCAGTGGCATCAGTGGGCACTGGCTATTGTGTGGTCATAAGAGAAAGCCAATGTCTGTGGAGTCAAAAGAGAGGAAAAGGGGCCAATACTGCCTGGTCTGTGAGTGTGAGAGAAATCCAGGGAGGGAGGCCGTGCCACCTGCGAGTGGAGATGAGCACGTCGGCCACAGCTCAAAGCATCACCCGCTGGGGTCCTCTGTCCCTCTGCTCCAACTCTGTGAGCCCTGAGCAGTCTGCTCAGAGGAATCAGCTTTCTCGGGCACTATTTTGCAGAGAAGGGAACCAACTGGATAGAGAAGCGGCACCACCACCCATGGTCACAAGGGTTACCTGTGACAAGTCTCCTTGGCAGTGATACTTCTCAGTTCATATGAATAAATCAGCATCTGTTGCTACATTAGTCTCTTATGAGTCTAGTCAGTGCGAGTCACTCAATGTTGACTTCATTCTGAGTGAACTCATCAAGCAAATTTCTTATTCTGCAAAACTAAGAATTGGCCAGTCGCCATCCGTGGCATGACTGCTTTCCTCTGAGGCTAAAAGCTCAGTAACAATGGCTTTATGGAAAATGGGGGGTTCTGAGTGCCTAGGCTCTGGAGACTCAGTGCCCTTCTGGGGAAACTCCTGTCACTTGGCTGAAGGACAGCCTGCCCTTGGCAGTGGAGCTCCAGATCCCTGTTCCTTGGAAACGTGTTCTCAAGAGCTGACATCAGTAACTAGAAGTAGGTTGATTTTCGAAGGTATCAGTCAGGAGGCAGTTGGTGACCACATAGGCCAGCCCACAATAAGCTCATTGCTATCTGAAGCTTCCTCAAAGCAACTGGACCAACCTCCCTGTGAGGAGAAAAGGCCCTCCCTGGAGAGAGAGTGGAGTGTTGTCACAGGGCTGGCCTCCCTCTGAGAGCAGGAAGGCCATGCCAGAGCTGCTGGCAGCAATGACAGGCTCATGGCGTGGGGCACTCTCTGCTCTGAGGAGCCCCTGGGGGCACAGAGAAGATGCAGCCCCCTCCCCGAGGCCCCAGGCCCTGGCCAGAACTCCTCTCAGTGACAAGAACCCGGCCCCTCGGCCTGTGGGGAGGGAAGCCCTTCTGCAGCAGGGGACATGGGCATGGTTCATGACTGCACCACCTTTTTGGCCCTGCTGTGACCACTGCTGGGCCTGGAGTGCTGCCCTGACTACGGGAGGGCAGGTGGGCCCAGGACAGGGTGGCTGTGATCACCACCTCGTCTGGAGCCCTGAGAGGGGCCTGAGAGCACAGCAGCTTCACGGAAACGCTTGGGCCTCCTACCTGGTTTCCAGTGATTTCTGCGGTAGTGGGGGTGGCCCCGCCGTGGGAGGGCTGCCTCTTGGAGACACCTGCATGGGAACCAGAGTCACTGGAAAGAACAGTCGCTGCCTGGAGACCGGCCTCCATCCTTTCCCCTTGTTTGGACAATTCCTCCTGGGGAGGCACGTCTCCCGCCCTGGGTATAGCCACGGGGGGTACAGCAACACTGGTGCCTTGCTTTTTTAAGATGCCAACAAGCAAGATATATTGAAAGCCATGGCCAACTTGCCTCTCCTTCTAGGGCCCAAGCTCACATCCTTGCAGTAGAGTCCTGACCAGTTAGTCCTGACACCCGAATCCCTGCGCCCTGTCCTCTTTGAGCTTGGTTCGAGCTTTTCCTTTCATTCAGTGAGCCACTGTGCACCTTGTTGTAACTTAGCCAGAGTGGATTTCTGTTTGCAATGAGCAACACTGTAATTCATACAGTCAATCAACAAACAGGAGCAGCATCCACTGCCTGACAGGCCATCAGGGAGGTGGGTAAGTTAATTAGGATGAAAGATCAATGCAACACTCCTATAATATATTAATAGTATGGGAACGGAAGGGACCCTTCTCATTGGTGGGAAGGTCAGGGAGGCTTCAGAGGGGAGAAACTTAAGCTGAATCTTGAGAGATGAGAATGGGCTTAGCAAGGTCAGAAAAGCAAGGGTCTCACAGGTGGAATGAACGCAAGCTAATGGTGGTAGACAAGGACGCAATTTAATGTCTTCACTGACTTAATGGCTGTCTTCTTTAGAGCCTGGTATCTTCCTGGTCTATTTAGAAAGAACTCTGGCATTATAGTATGTAGTGTTGTTAAAAGCCTGGGCTTTTGGGTTCAAGTCTAAGTTCTGCTACCCACTTGCTATGTGACCTAGAGCAGATTACTTACCCTCTCTGAGCCTCAGCTACGGCACAATAAAAGAAGAATCTTTTATGGGGTGTCATGAGGCATAAATGAGGTGAGTCATGTACAGTGCTAATCACACCGGTACTGGATATCAGTTATTGCCACCATTGCCAGCAATCTGGGGTGCTTGCTCTGACTACCTAACTGGGCCACCAGGTGACACATTTGCCCCTCCCTTAATTAAAAGGGTTTAGCTGGACTAAGCCTCCTCAGTGTGACTGTTCTGGAGTTTTAAGAACCTTTTAAATTCTGGGCTGAAGTCCCTCCTCCATCTGAGATCTGTAACTACAAGTTTATTTGCCCAGTGTATCTAGACTAAGTCCAGAGGCAGCCATAGAACTGGACCAAATTGTAACAAGAGAAAAGGAAATCTGCATGCTGGCTACAGGGAAGAGAGGTTGTCTATGAAACAGGAATGTATCACTTCAAAAGTTCATTATCCCTCCAAATGTGCAAGATGCATTCATTAAGAAATATTTGTTGAATACAACTGGGTATCAGGCATCACTGCAGATCCTGGAGAGGCAGTGGTAAATAAAAATACCCCTTTGGTCTATGCTCAAATTCCAGAGAGTAAAGGCAAAAATAAACAAGGAAACCAATTGAAAAAGAAAAGTTGGGGCTTCCCTGGTGGCTCAGTGGTAAAGAATCTGCCTGTCAATGCAGAAGACATGGGTTCTATCCCTGGTCTGGGAAGACTGCACATGCCACGGAGCAACGAAGCCTGTGCACCACAACTACTGAGCCTGTGCTCTAGAGCCCGGGAACCGCAACTACTGAAGCCCATGCGCTCTAAAGCCTGTGCCCGGCGACAAGAGAAGTCCGCACCCCACAGCTAGAGAGCAGCCCACGCTGGCTGCAACTAGAGAAAAGCCCTCACAGCAACCAAGACCCAGCATGGCCAAAACAAAGCTTAGAAAAGAGAAAATTCCCATCCTCAGAAGTCTAGTATCCACTCTGCTGTTCTCCCCAACAGGAACACAGGCCTATGCCCTGGCTCCTTCCACCCTCAGTGTCTCCCCAAAGCCTCTGCGGTGACTCCACTGGTTTAATTTTTTTTACCTGTCAAGATTTATACCTGGCAGGTTCCTGATCCTCCCCCAGGTTCAGGGCAAGCTCCCGGGGCCTGCTGAAACCCCACATCATTAATGGAAACACAGTACCTCTGATTTAAATAGGTCTTCGGGGCCTTTATTCGCAGTGTTCCAGTTCCTGAAACCTCCCTCCAGGTCTTCCTCATTGATGGAGAGAGTTCTTTCTGAAGGCCCTGGAAGCATTAATGCAGATCATTACCACGACATGGCTTGTTTAGAAACCTATAATTGTACCACAAAATTCTAACACAGTCTCTCCTTCATTAAGAGGGATAAAGAAAAACATTAAGGGACATTAAAAGTGTGATTCAGATCTAAGCAAGGGCTTCCAGGAGGCCGTTTCAAGGTCAAAGCTCAAGCTGGGGGAACCAAGAGAAGTCCCCACCCCCCAATTATTCCTCTCCAATCTTCTCATTCCTTGGCCACAGGCATTCAGGCCCTCACCTAACCCAAGATCCAGAAGGATTAGAGGAAATTAGCCTGTGACATGCGTGCAGGGCTGGCAGTGGCCCTGGGTGACAACCGGCAGCCACAAGCCAAACTAGGGGTTGGCTCTTCCCCAAGAGGGAGCAGCAGCTCAGCCCGAATGAGAGGTTCCTGAGCACCCTCATAGCAGCCCTCTCCTGTGAAACAGCTGCTTTCTCGGGATCTGTAATGGGAGCCCGGGTCAACAGCGTGACCAACAAGGCAGCCATCGGGCATCTGCCCCAGGGTGCCCACACAACACGGATGCTGCCTGGGCAGCAAGTATGAAACACAAACAGCTCTCCCTGCCCTGTGACTTCCTATGGGAACCCAAGCACCCAGAAACTCAAAGAAGGCTCCCCGAGTGTCCTGGCCACTGCTAGGGATGCTTTTAGACTCTCCAGGAGGTGGATAGGCTCTAATTCCCAGTGAGGGTACTAAATTGCCTTCGGATCCAGGTTTGGCTACACTCACTGCCTCTAAAAAGTATGCCAGGCAGATGCACAGATCTCCTGAGGGTGGGGATTCCCAGTGGTTCAAGTTGAAGGCTTTCTTCTCTTGATGGTCTGGAAAGTTTAGTCCCTGGAAGTACTGAACTGTCTGCCATTTGACAAAATTTCTGGAAATCAAGAGCTGCCAGTTTCCCACCATCCAGGGCAGTCTAACCAGCTCCATCTTCCTGCAGAGCATTTTTCCAAATGAAAATGAAGACTCTTCTGGCAGGACTGCCCGGCATTTAACACAGTGGAGATGGAATACCTTGGGGAGAAGATGGTAAGCTCCCCGCTGCTCTTACCTTGGGTTGCCATCACGATCTCATTCACCCTTCGGTACTGGTTTAACAGCCCCGTAAGCTCCTCTATCCGACGGTCCTGTCACAGGGCAAAACAGATTACCATGTAAACAGCAACACTGGCACCTGAGGCGATTTCATGTGGGGCCCAGGCTACGTTCTGCGCACACAGAAAGGAAAAGCTGGGTGGAACCTCTAGAACACCTCAAAGGGAGACAGAGTGCCCAGGCCCTGGGTTCTCAGTGGTCTGCCTCCTTGGCCGTCGTAAACACTCCTGCTCTCCCTGAAGGCTAGGAGTCCAATCTCTACTTATAAAACAACCCCCATTTGACACAGCCTTCGAACGTCTCAAACGTTTCCTGAAGCAAGAAACTGTCTCCCTACCCCCCTGATGTAGCCACTGAAACCTGCCTCCTGACCCAAGTACTGTCCTCTATTTGCCGTTGCTTAGTCGCTCAGTCATGTCTGACTCTTTGTGACCCGATGGACTGTAGCCCTGCCAGGCTCCTTCTGTCCATGGGATTGCCCAGGAAGAATACTAGAGTCAGTTGCCATTTCCTTCTCTAGCGTATCTTTCCAACTCAGGGACTGAACCTGTGCCTCCTGCTTGGCAGGTGACATTCTTTACCACTGAGCCACATGGGAAGCCCATTGTCCTCTGAAGCTACATGCCAAAAAAAAAAAAAAAGACTAAAATAAAGCTGTCATATTTATCTCAATACCTAAGGAGTCTGAGATTCCTTACATAACAGAGGAAATTTCCGGAGGGGATCAATTCTTCCCCAGCAAAGGCTGGGGACTTGGGACGACACACGAATTTCAGAGTTAGATAAACGTGGGTATGACCTTGGCTCCGCTATCTGCTGTTACCTGACCATTGGGCAACACTACTCAAGCACTTTGAATCTCGGTTTCCTGGTCTGTAAAATGCAGGGCTGTGATCCTTAGAGCTGACCTTTGTGCCAGATAGGTGCTCTGTAGTATGGAGGTGGCTATGTTACGATTGTACAGGGATTCAACGTGAAGGACAAAGAAGGCTGATGGGTCTGTCCCAGTTTTATGAAGGGTCTATCACCAGATGATGAACATGGGGGATTGATTGGTGGATGGCTCTAAAGTTTTGTTAGGAGTCTGAGCAACAGCTATGACATAGGCAGTAACCCCAGTGTATTTTTTTCCCCCAAACCAGCCTGAACAGCCATGGCTTTACTCTGCCTTTGAGAGATTCCATTTAGGCAAAATTCCCAGGCATCAAAATCAAAAGCAGGTAACTGAGCTGAGTCTCCAGGAAGCAGAGGTGGATCTCCTGACACTTCCCTGAGTCAGTGTCCTGATGGGCACAGCCCTGCCCAAAGTATCAGAGACCAGAAGGGAGCAAACAGAACCAGGAAGGTCTGCAGGGAAAGGACAGGGCGGCTCAGTGGCCATCTTACCTTGTCTTCATTGGCAACAAGCAAAGTTTCCATCCCCATTTTCAGACGTTGAATTTCTTGGTCTAAAAGAATTTAAGTGTAGGAAGAATTATTTACATAAAATGCAGACAACTAGTTCTACCTGCTAAGATGCTACAACTTTCTGTGTGAATCAATTATACATCACTCCTTACTTCTTCAAAGAGCCCAGGATGGTGTCTGGCACACAGTCAGTCTCATTAAATATTTATTGGATAATTCAACCAATTAACCTGGTATTTTGTCTTCTCTTTATAGACACTTTTTTTGGGGGGAACAAAATGTCATTTACTCAAGGGTGTCGTAGAAGAACCCCCAAACTTTCTACAATTGATATCCCAGAAGAAAATTGACATTTATTCTTTATAACTTGAGTAAGCAGGTACTTGGGCTGCTAACTAGTTTCAGAGAGAATCAAAAATCACACAGTCCCATGGATTATACCAGAGGAGAATTTAAAATGGGAAGAAAGAGTCTCCAGCCAAAGAGAGACAGGGAAAGAATGATTATGTAAAAAGAGCCAGGTACCTGGCTCAATTAGGAAAGGCATAGTCAGAATTGACTAACAATGTTTAATTGGATCTATAAATATATTGAAACAAACTCTACAGTCAAGGAAAACAGTCTTAGTTCATCATAAACCTACAGAATTTCCCTATGGGCCCAGGGGTCTTTGTCAGTCTGTGGTAGATGACAGTTGTCCTTCTCCCACTCTGGACCCAACAGAGACTCTTTGGAATTCTTCACAGACTAGTCTGGAGAGCCAGGTCAAAGGACAAGGCCTAAATGGGCTGGGAGTCATTCCGCCAAACAGGTGGAGGTCTAGGAATTAGCTATTTCAAATCCTGAAAGATGATGCTGTGAAAGTGCTGCACTCAATATGCCAGCACATTTGGGAAACTCAGCAGTGGCCACAGGACTGGAAAAGGTCAGTTTTCATTCCAATCCCAAAGAAAGGCAATGCCAAAGAATGCTCAAACTACCACACAATTGCACTCATCTCACACGCTAGTAAAGTAATACTCAAAATTCTCCAAGCCAGGCTTCAGCAATACATGAACCATGAACTTCCAGATATTCAAGCTGGATTTAGAACAGGCAGAGGAACCAGAGATCAAACTGCCAACATCCACTGGATCATCAAAAAAGCAAGAGAGTTCCAGAAAAACATCTATTTCTGCTTTACTGACTATGCCAAAGCCTTTGACTGTGTGGATCCCAATAAACCGTGGAAAATTCTGAAAGAGATGGGAATACAAGACCACCTGACCTGCCTCTTGAGAAATCTGTATGCAGGTCAGGAAGCGACAGTTAGAACTGGACATGGAACAACAGACTGGTTCCAAATAGGAAAAGGAGTACATCAAGGCTGTATATTGTCACCCTGCCTATTTAACTTCTATGCAGAGTACATCATGAGAAACGCTGGACTGGAAGAAGCACAAGCTGGAATCAAGATTGCCAGGAGAAATATCAATAACCTCAGATATGCAGATGACACCACCCTTATGGCAGAAAGTGAAGAGGAACTCAAAAGCCTCTTGAGCAAAATGGAAGAGGAGAGTGAAAAAGTTGGCTTAAAGCTCCACATTCAGAAAACAAAGATCATAGCATCTGGTCCCATCACTTCATGGGAAATAAATGGGGAAACAGTGGCAGACTTTATTTTTTGGGTCTCCAAAATCACTGCAGATGGTGACTGCAGCCATGAAATTAAAAGACACTTACTCCTTGGAAGGAAAGTTATGACCAACCTAGAGAGCATATTAAACAGCAGAGACATTACTTTGCCAACAAAGATCTGTCTAGTCAAGGCTATGGTTTTTCCAGTGGTCATGTATAGATGCGAGAGTTGGACTGTGAAGAAAGCTGAGCGCTGAAGAATTGATGCTTTTGAACTGTGGTGTTGGAGAAGACTCTTGAGAGTCCCTTGGACTGCAAGGAGATCCAACCAGTCCATTCTAAAGATCAGTCCTGGGTGTTCATTGGAAGGACTGATGCTAAAGCTGAAAGTCCAGTACTTTGGCCACCTCATGCGAAGAGCTGACTCATTGGAAAAGACTCTGATGCTGGGAAGGATTAGGGGCAGGAGGAGAAGGGGAGACAACAGAGCATGAGATGGCTGGATGGCATCACCAACTCGATGGACATGAGTTTGAGTCAACTCCAGGAGTTGGTGATGGACAGGGAGCCCTGGCGTGCTGAGATTCATGGGGTCGCAAAGAGTGGGACATGACTGAGTGACTGAACCGAACTGAGGAATTAGCACATAGTTTTTCCAAAACAAAGCCCCATACCCATCCCAAACTGGATCCTACAGAGAATAAGTATGTCAATGTAAGTAAAGTTCAGGAGACAAGGGAACAAAAGCACGAATGGGCACCCCATCTCCTCTGGATGTCTGCTACAGCCAACAAGAGCAGGAAGAATGGATTGACAGACTTTGTGTAAATAGACATAGGGATACATTTTTCAGAGGAAGGTATAGAGTGCTGCTTGGTGTCTTAGGCTCTTGGTGGTTTGTGGAGTGAAGGGTGGTAAGCTCCAGATGAAGACTGCAAATCTTGATGCTTTGGGCAGGGCCTAACTGGAACAAGGCTCTAAAGATCAGCTCCAAGAGGTACCCGAGGCAGGCCCTGGAAAGTGTGGTCTGTGGGGAGGCACAGGGTGCAGGGGGAAACCTGCCTGACCTGAAATCATGGCCTGGGGAGTTCTCTATCCAAATTTAGCATCATAGATAGTCTAGAGTATCTTAGGGGTCGGCATCCTCCACATTAGACCATGGGAGATAGATGACACACTCAATGGCTGGTGAAAACACTGAGAAAGGCTGGTGGAGGGATGAGCATATGTGTCACTATTTCCTTCTCCAGCCTAAGCCACTGTTTCAGGGCTGCATGGCTGCCCACCCCTGCCAGGGATCCAAGCTAAGTGGTGTTGAGGCCCGGAGGAGACTTAGTAGTGGAGCCAGTTCACAGGGCCACATGACCTTCTCCAGCAACACTCTGAAGCTTGAGGGCAAGAGGAGAAGGTGGAAGGTGTGTGATCATTTTGTATGTAAGGCAAACAACTGCAAATATTAAATACACATGAATAAGAATATTTGAGGATTTAGCCTCTATTTTTAATCAGCAAGACTTGAACTCCCTAGGGACCATTCACTATCCTTTCATTTATTCAAAAAATATTCCTTGGCAGCTATGGGCTGAATGCTGTGTGAGGCTCTGTGGATATGCTCTCAGGTAAGACAGTCACAGTCCCTGCCACCAAGGAAGGATGACAGTCTATTCAAAGGGACTTTAAAAAACACAGCACTGGTTATAGTAAATGCTATGAGAGAAACAACAGGAATGATGATTCTGAGAAAAGTAGGGGCACCTAGTTGAGGTAGGATGGCCAGGTTAGGTCTTTCCGAGAGCTAACACTTAAGTTGAGATCCAAAGGACGAGAAATGATGGATTTGTTTCGTCACTCTGGCCCTTGAGTGTGTATCAGGCGGGGAACCATTCCATGACCAAATGAATTGCTAAAGCCTCTTCTGTGGCGATGACACAAAGACAAGTCCTTGCACTGAAGGGGGAGTAAACACTCCAGAGGAAGAGGCCCAGAGAGCCCCAGTGGTGACGGCACATCTGAGGAAAGCCTCCAGAGGTGAGGCCTCGAACAGGGAAGAGTTCACGGCCATGGCTCAACAAGAGAGCTGGGCTTTACAGACCCATGCGTGCACACACGAACATACACACATGTATGTGCACACCACGTGCCTGCTCACACAGCTGTTCACATACCCAGAGACTCACAAGCCCACTTATAAGAGAGAACCCAGGCTGAGGGGCGACTGCACTCTGTCACGGCCGAGCCAGTTACCTTTTTCTGCGTGGTCACTGTGCAGAGCTGCTGACCTGGAGAGCTGGCTGTGCAGACGCTCAATTTCTGCATCCTTCAGGGCCACCTGCTCTTGCAGCTGGGCTACCTCAGCCTGGAAGAGAAAAAGGCATCCAACCAGCTCAGAGGGACCACCAGACCATAAGAAAGCAATTCCAGTCAGAGTCCAGAGCCCATGGGTCCTAGGACCCGTTAGGAAGTTAACAGGTCAGAGCAAAGTAGGAAGAGGCGAGCAGTGAGAGGTGTTTACCGCCCTCCCCACAAGGTGGCGCTCTGGGGAATAAACATGCTCTTCCTGGCCATTCTGGACACTGGCCCTCCCCTCTCCACTTCCCCACCCTGCTCTGACCATCCTAGCTGCTCTTTCTCCTGCTTCTTCCTCCCTGACTGGACTGAACTCTTTCCCTCCCCTGCCTTCTGTAGTCCACACACCACTGAGGCCTGAGGAGGTGCGAGTGTGTGTAATTGGAGGGCTGCCCTTGGTCCAAAGATGAATTCTCTTTCTGGACATGGTCTTCTTCCTCCCAAGATACTCCTGCGACAGCATGTATGTACACCACTGTAATAAGTACGTGCATCTTTCATTTTTCCACCCCATACAGGAAATACAGTGGAAAGCAAATCACCACAAGTAGATAATGCGTGAGCCGAGTTCCCTCCCTCAAACTCTCCCACCCTGAATGCACAGTCACTGCCTCAGCCCAACCTCAGGCACCGATGCTCCTTTCCTCAAATGTAATTACATAAAGCACTCAGGTATGCTGAGTGGACATACTTGTGTAAATCAAGCATGTGAGTACAACACAGGTGTGCACACATTCATATAGGCAGCTGCACTGGGTGGTACCCAAATGTCTACCGAGTACAGCAGATTAAATTTCACACGTAATAGGAGGTGAGGTTGTTCCTGGGGCTTCCCAAGTGGCTCAGTGGGTAAAGAATCCGCCTGCAATGCAGGAGACGCAGGCAGACACGGGTTCAGTCCCCAGGTCAAGGAGATCCCCTGGAGGAGGACATGGCAACCCACTCCAATAATCTTGCCTGGAGAATCCCATGGACAGAGGAGCCTAGCAGTCTGCAGTCCATGGGGTCACAAAGAGTCGAATATGACCGAGCATGCAGGCACACATGAGGTTGTCCCTGCCTTTCATACTCATAAGAAAATCAGAACTGGGTGGGTGCCATCCTAAGAGATACACTGGCTTTGGAGTCAAACAAACTTGGATTCTCTCATTTCCTAGTTGGGTAAGTGGTTTAGCTTTTCTGAGTCTTGGTTCATCTACAAAGCCAGGAGCATAGCATTTAGCTCATGAGCTGTAGTGAGGAGTAAATATGATAGTAGTTACAAACAACTTAGCCTCATGCTCTGTAGGCAGTAAGGCCTCAATCAGTGCTACTTCTATTGTTGTTCTCATCCTATTCCTTCCCTTATGGATAGCTAGTTAGTTCTCTGAGCATCAAGCCAGACTAAGAAAGGGGGTGAGAACTGACTCCCAGCCAGACAACAGCACACACAGCAACAGCTTCTACTCTGAGCACCCCTCCCCCATGGTAGCCCAGTGGTGTCCCACCTTAATTCTGCAAGGTTATGGTATGGACTTGTCCTTTCATGAGGTCATCTTTGAACAACTCAAGTAACCAAATGAGCACCGGCCTGTTGGTGGCTTTTCCTGTGTTCAGTTTCAGGACACATGGATGGAGTGCACATTGCATTCTTACATCAACCCTTACTCAATCCTCACAGGAAACCAAGGGATGAAGAACTATCCCTGTACATCACTGGGGAGAAAGCAGGAGCAGTGAAGGATTTGACTGAGGATAGACAGATGAGGGCTGCTCTTATGGGGCTAGGGCACCCAGAGCCTTCCTCCAAGGGTCTGGACAAACCTTCCTTAATGTCCCCTAATTGGGACCAGGTGAAAACAAAGAGGTGGCAAGGAGTGGGTTTCCTTACCTGAAGTCCCTACAGAGCACTGTCCCTCTGCCTGGCTTCCACCCACAGAGTACGGAGAGCCGGGGCCAGATGTGCCAAACGGTTTGTGGAGACTTGCAGTTAGGTGGCACCTTCTCACAGCTAACTCAGGGCCGTGGAGCCCATGGGCTTATAATTAATGGTGACAGTGGCTTCAGAAAACATTAGCATTGTCTGTGTGCATGCTGTCTCTCCAGTAGTGTCTGACTCTGTGCGACCCTATGGACTGCAGCCCACCAGGCTCCTCTGTCCATGGGATACTGCAGGCAAGAATACTGGAGTGGGTTGCCATGCCCTCCTCCAGGGGAATCTTCCTGACCCAGGGATTGAACCTGCATCTCTTACGTCTCCTGCATTGGCAAGTGAGTTCTTTATCACAAGCACCACCCGGGAAACCCCTTAGCTCTGAGACTCGATCCAAATGCCTCTCATTTCTATAGTGAAAAATGAAAGTATTAGCTCAGTCGTGTCCAACTCTTTGTGACCCCATGGACTGTAGCCTGCCAGGTTCCTCTGTCCATGGAGTTCTCCAGGAAGAATACTGGAGTGAGTAGCCATTCTCTCCCTTCTCCAGGGGATCTTCCTGAACCAGGGAGTGAGCCTGGGGTCTCCTGCATTGCAGGCAGATTCTTCACTGTCTCATTTCTGTAAGGGCCAGACTAATCTTGGAAGATAGTCTCTTAACGTTTCTTGCAACTTCTACACCCATTTCTCCCCTTCTTTGCAGATAGGGCGAAATCTAGTTTCTGCTAGGAATCCGCATACCTGATTCTTGTCTGCAGGCCTCACAGTGGACACCAGTGACGTCCAGGGGCCGATCTATCAAGGCAGAACCCAGGCTCTTCTCTCTGAGGCCTGCGTCCGGGTGAGGTCATTTATTTACAACTCTACAGACCAACTGGCTGGGTGCCCCTTCCTGTATGCCAATTTTCACAGAATAGGCCAGAAATGACAGGTGCTCTCTTATGCTCAGAGAGGTGTCTGTTCCAAAGCTGGGAAGTCTACAACAGCGCAGAGGCCCTGCATCTGACCATCAGAAAAAGTATGGTACTTCCATGGCCACTGAGACTGGAGTTGTGTGGCAAGAGGTTTGGGACAAAGTCATGCAGACCGGTGCCAAGCAGAGACGGGGTGCTCCATCTCCCTTAATTAAACCCAGGGACCAGGCCCTATAGCCACTGCACTGCCACATTTAGGGACTA
Source organism: Bos indicus (assembly GCF_029378745.1). Taxonomy (NCBI): domain Eukaryota; kingdom Metazoa; phylum Chordata; class Mammalia; order Artiodactyla; family Bovidae; genus Bos; species Bos indicus. The sequence continues at coordinate 45,418,229 of NC_091774.1, forward strand.
AGAAGCTTTGCACAGAAAACTAAAGAACTTTAACAAACAAGACAGGTTTCAATCGCAGGAAATTAGGATGACGGAATGACACAGACCCAGATCAAAACCTCACCTTGGCCACTCTGAGCCTGTTTCCTCAGCAGAAAAATGAAGATAATAAATCAACCGACCTCGCTGGGTTACTTTATGGCCCAAATGAGAAAACGTGTGCAAAGGGCTTGACACATCCTGGCACAAAGAGGGGTTTCAGACCTGGTGGTTATTAAATAACCCTTAGTATCTCAAAGGTCTATGTGCCAAGGCAGAGCGCTTTGGTGATTTAAGAGCTACTTGGTTTTATAATAGAAGGCGGTGTGTATAACTTTAAAGGTTTCACCAAGACAGGACTTGCTTGAGTGGATCATAGTGATGGAAGGTTCCGAGATGTTAGAGAAACAGTGTTCCTAGAACTGGGGCCTGGGCCGCATAGAGCATACAAGGGGACACTTAGATAAAGACAGAGCAGTAAGTGAACAAGCAGATTCTCCAGCGCTGCTGCTGAATAGCTATAAGATCTGGGGAAAGTTACCTAACTGCTCTGTGCCTCAGCTTCCTCATCAATAAAGTAGTTAAGAAAATTATTTACACTTATATATACATCAACATCGCAGAGTTTTTTTTTTTAACAATATGGTATAAAATTGTGAATAAATTATCAACACCAAAAATTAACAGAGAGACCCCCATCCTCCAAAAAAAGAGAAATGCCTGGAAGGAAATATTAATAGTGGTTATCTCCTGGGTGGTATACGAGTGATTTTTACTCCTTTAAATTTTTGTGATTTAAAACTTATATCTAATGATCATTATTGTTTTTATAATCACTTAAAGTTATAGAAAAATAAAGTATAAACTAGATGTTGGAAAAAAAAAATTCTAAGATGAAAATGGGCTTCCCTGATAGCTAAGTTGGTAAAGAATCCTCCTGTAATGCAGGAGACCCCAGTATGATCCCTGGGTTGGGAAGATCTGTTGGAGAAGGGATAGGCTCCCCACTCTAGTATTTTGGACTTCTGTTGTGGTTCAGCTGGTAAAGAATCCACCCGCAGTGCGGGAGACCTGAGTTCGATACCTGGGTTGGGAAGATCCCCTGGAGAAGGGACAGGCTACCCTACCCATTTCCGTTATTCTGGCCTGGAGAATTCCATGGACTGTATAGCCCATGGGGTCGCCAAGAGTCGGACAGGACTGAGCGACTTTCGCTTAGCAGTAAGATGAAAATGCCTACGGGACTACCTGGTGACGCCTGTGGGTGGCGCTGCAGAGCTCTTGGCGGAAAGGCAGGCGTGTGTGCACCCTAGGTAGCCCAGGCCAGTTCCTCAGGCAGGAAAAGTTGCTTCAGGTTTTAAGGTTTCCTTCCCTTAACCCCAGATCGTCCTTCCTCTGCTCCCAAGGAAGTCTAACTCTGTATTTTAATGTGAAATTTCCTATTGCTTAAGTGCAAGCTAATTTAAAGTTTTAAAATACAGTGTTCTGGCCAAGACAATAAATGTGTGGGTTGAATCCATTTCAACTAGTAGAGAAAATGAAAGAAGAAACAAAAGAGGGAAGGATAACACTTATTTTGCAAAAATAATATATCACTGGTATCCTTTAAACAGCAAGCTCCTCAGTTCAATAGAAATATGGTTTGGTTGGGGAAAAAAAAGACAAGTAGATATTTTTAGGAATTGCTAAAAATAAAGCATGCCTCTTTTTAGAAACTGATTACTACAGCAGAAGGACTGCTACATTTAAAACAATGCAGCCAAGATAATGTTGGCCTTCATCTAGCACCTCAGCCTGGGGGTTGCTGTGGGACGCAGAGACTGTGACTTCAGCAACTCATAATCTCGGGGGCTTTCTCCAGGGGAAGAGCCCTCCTGGATTTGCTCCATCTGCTCACACAATCTGCACACTGTTACCTATGCATACAATGGGGTCAATTCACATTTCTCAAGCTAAGGCTACTGCACCCCCCAGGCTCGGACACAGACCCTCCCCACGGGGCTCAAAGCCTCTCCATAAACAGCAGGCCTGCCTCTTACCTTGGTGGCCTTCAGTTTCCATTCATACTGATTCCGTTCATTTTCCAACTCTTCCACCTTGATTTTGAGGTGCCGGAGCTCCTGAAGCAACTCCTAGACGAGTGAGCAAGACAGAGTTCTGATGGTTAAAGAGCAGGGTGTTGCCAGGATCTACAATCCTGCATAATAAGCACATGCACAGAGGATGACGCCAAGGCAGGAGCCACCACATCAGGCTCCGCACTGCGGCTGGCTCCGATCTTTAAAGATGGCCGGTTCTTGCTTCAGGAAGAGCTGCGTGCCTATTACAAAACAAAGGCCTGGAGTTTCAGACATAAGGAAGAGAACATTTTTTCTTTTAGAACCTGTTCCCCTCCACCTTTCTAGCATCTGCATTCCCTGTAGGGGGTACCCAAACCATGCACACACGTGTAAAGGACAGGAGAGGTAGGGTTTGGGAGCAAGAGAAACAGAGATGCAAAAAACAAACAAAAACAAGGCAGCTTCTTATAGACAAAGGGACAGGAAGCATGCTAAGTGGGAGCATCTCTCTGCCTGGCCTAAAGGGAGGGTCAGGGAGGAAGTGACAAGCCAGGAGGATAGAAATCAAACACTGCAAGGTCAAATGCTCAAGTGTGAAATGTAAAGGCTGGCCTGGGTGTTCTAGCTCTGAGGAGGGAGTTGGCTTGAAGAAAGGAGGAAGGGGGGAGGCATCTAGGGAGAGGGCAGACAGGAAGCATGAAGGCAGACAGCCTGTTGGGCTGGAGCAGGGGATGGGCAGCCTTCAGTGGGAATAAGGTCAGGAGATAAGGTGGAACCTTACTGTAAAGGCTGTTGGATGAGAATATAAAGAATTCTGAAGCCATTCTTTAGATCGTATTATAGGAAGCCATTGAAGGTTGCTGAGTGGGAAGGTGACATTTAAACAACTTGCTGATGGTGGAGCTGGAAATCAGGCCTGTTATCTTCTGACCCCAGGGCCCCTGCTTTCTACAGTACCCCTTAGTACAAACACCACTGTCCCAAATCTAGGGTCCTTTAACAGACAAATGGTCCTGTTGACTGGTTTCATTCAGAAAAATTAGCATAAAAGTGATTACTTCCACAGACTTTCTGAACTCCAGACTCATGTAACTTTCCACTTAACATCTCCACATGGATGGCATCTGGGCCTCTTCCAACTGTCATGGCCCAAGCGGAACTCTCAGTTCCCGTTTTTAGATATCCTTGTCTCACTAAATGACATCTCCATCTTGTGTCAGAAACCCAGGATCCCTCCTTGGCATCTCTTTGGTCTTTCCCCCCAACATACGTAATCTACAGAGCCTTGTAAATTCTACCTTCAAGGAAACTGCCTGAGTCTCTTGTTTAACTCCAACCCCACTGTGGCTACTCTGATCCAGCAGTCAGTGCTGACAGCCTGGACAGTCTCTCTGCTGGCTGGTCCTCTGTCGTCTTGCCCTTCTTGAATCCACTGGCCCCATGGTATCCAGGGGAACAATACGATTGAAGCACAAGTCTGATCTTGGCCTTCCCTGCTCTTCAAAGATCATGAAATGTAACCCGTGACCAACACAGCTGGGCCTGACCCTGCGCCCTGACTCTTGTATTACTAGCTCTCCCCAGGTCTACTCCAGCCACACCCGTACTTGTTAGTTCCATCTGACTTGGGCCCTTGCACCTGCAGCTCCCTCAGTCTGGAGTTGTCTGCCAGGTTAATCCCTGCCCATCCTTCAGACTGCCTTGAGCAAAGCTATCCCAACCTCCACACTTCCTCAGATCTCCCTTCTATACTCTTGTGGTATCTGTATCATCTTTTACATCATTTGCAATTAAACATTTACCGGTGTGACTGCTAGTGGCTAGTTATCCTCCTATATTGTGAACTCCATGAGCTTTGCTAACCTCTGGCACATAGTCAAGTATGCATTATTTCTTGATGAATGAACACATGCAACTCAAGCCATCTATTAACTGGCCTGGAGCTCTTTGCATTCTGAGACAATCCACCGGAAAGTGACATCGCTTCCACTTGAACTGTGTAGGTTTTACTAAGATTTTTTTTTTAACTAAAATTTTTTTTTTACTAAAAATCTTTACTAAGATTTTTTTTTTATAAATGAGGTGAACATTTGTTGCTGCCCTTAAAAAAAAAAGTCTTCCAAGCTAAGATTATTGCCTCCTTGATCTGCAACATTAGACTTTAAGGCCTGTTGTGACTTGTAACAGATCCAAGATCCTTTTCTGAGTCTAGCTGTGCTTGAGGGGGATTCCAAGCCTGCTGATGGCAGAACCCAAAGTGTGCAGGTTACTGCTGAGGTGCAGCCATTATGGGGACACCGAGCAGGACCATCTCCAGGCTTGGGGACCTCTGGGGCCCAGCCTCTTCCTTCTCAACTATTTGTTGCCCATCATGAGCTATTAGCACTGGTGCCCACTCTCATTTCTCTCACAAGTCTTTCTGGGGTGACCCGCTCTCCATGGGGCCAGCACCCTGTCAGAGCTCCCCTTTCCAAATCTGCACCTCATCTTGACTCTCATTTTCTTCCCCACCGAGCCCTGTCCTCTCATGCCCAAGTCAGAGTAGAGATTTTTCAACACGTCTCATAGTTGAATATAACATCACAGCAACTTCCTACAGACGTGGCTATCATGACCTTGACCTTCTCGGTCCTCTTCAGTAGGGAGCATTGGGGGCACAGGATCATGGCTGTGCAGCTGCCATCACAAAACACTGGTGACACCAGTGTGAGAGGTCAAGTCTAGAATCCCAGTCAGATACACTCCACAGGCCCAGAGGTGGTGAGATCCCGCAAACGTGATCATGTGGGAGAATTTCCCCCAGAAACTGAGACGATGACAGTTGTCAAATATACGGAAACTCGTGTTCTATTTTCTCACTGGGGATAAATCCCTTTAAGTATAAACTTGAAAGGATTCTTTCATGATGCTATTTTTTTCTTAAAAAAAAAAAAAAAAAAGAAATCACGTGAGACGAAACTTCATTTAATCTCCCAGCCCAGGAGGAAGAGCTGGTCAGACCTGGGACGGGAACTCCTGAAGCTTCCTTTTATACCAATGCCCCATCATTTGGGGCACCTGACACAGCTCACTCCCAGCCCTGAGGCAGATAAGTGCAGTCGCCGTCAGAGGGCTGGCCTCTCCTGCTCAGATGCTGCTGGGGGAGTGTCACAGAGCTCAGCTCACGTCCCCCAAGGGGAGTCCCAAGCTCTGCCCAGAGGTGACTGCAGATCCATGTTAAGCTAGCACACACGGTTCTGGTTAGGAGATACCCCGGTCCCTCCGCCATGAGACGCCCCACACACACATGCGCCCATATACTTAAGTGTGGTGCCTACAGGTGACCCCTCCCCGTGGGCACAGTCCTGGCCGCAGGGCTGGGGCCGGGCCGCACCGTCGCCGGCCGCCACCTCCTCAGAGTAGTCCCTACTGAGAGAGAGGCGCTCTTGCATCTGCCTGTGGATGTCCAGCTGCAGCCTACACATCTGCTCCTGCAGCTCACTGATCACATTCAGAACCGACTGTAGGAAGGAAGAGAGAGGAGAAAAAAAGCACTCAGCGTCAGTCTGCACTCACACGCGGAACTCCCTGGGAAAGCAGAACAGGACAGAAGTGTGCAGCGGGGCACCCGGGGGTCACTGTCCACGACCACCTGCTCTCTTCACAGGAACCAAAAGATGCAGTGTTTTCCCTCACCTGCCCCATCCGCAGGACTGTCTTGCAATTTGAACAACCCCCTTAGCAATGCCTTCGTGCCATACTGGGGGCCATCATTACCTGTCCAGGTCTGAGATGCAGAGTCCAGCAACAGCAGAGATGGGCATACATGTGGACACACCCCTTCTACACACACCAACTCCTTCCCTAAACATACCAACACCTGAGTACCAGGGACATACAGCACACAACATGTTCACAGGTCCCCAACCCTAAGCACTCCCTCACGCCCAACACCACACCTGACTCCTCTGAAGCCTCAAGAACATTTTGGCCTTTTATGTCAACTTCAGAAAAATACTGCAAATTTTAGAATTCATACCTACTTAGTTCTGAATCTCTTGGACTAGCAGCTCCACTGGGCTTTTCTTTATCTACTCCACAGACATTTAGTGCCATTCTTCAGGGACCCAAGGCCACGGTAAGCAGCGGCACTCATGGGTGAGTGAGGAGAAACACACAAATAAAAATCACAAATGGTTATAAGTGCTATGCCAGGAAGACGGCGGGGCTTTCAGAGAGTGGGGAGGGACTAATTCTGCCTGGGTCAGGTCAGAGATGGGACGAGTCTCAGTGATGTCAAGTAGGCACATTCTAGACCCCTCACCTGGGTGGGGGTAAAGGAGACGAGGAGTCAGGGACTGGGTGATATGGTAGATGACGGTACTGCTCACATCAACAAGATACCCGAGAGGCTGGGGAAGACTGTGGGCAGAGTGAAGGAGATGGCTGCCAATAGATCTAAACAGAGCCCAGGGTGGTCAGGGTGGCAGCCAATCACAGTGGTTAGCCCCTTTCTGCCCACCTTTACTGATGTTCTAAGCACCGTGCTGAGGGGTCTGCCCCCTGGTACCTGCCCAGGCATGCAACGTTTTCCATCCCCAGTAGAAATTGTGTTTTGTTTAAAAAGAAAAGCTCCTCCCTGCTAAACCTTGTTGGGTCCAGGTGGCAGCTTGGGGCTGAGAGGACACTGGGCTTGGGCCCTACGCCAGCCACTCCACTTGAACCTGGGGAGCTGAGCGGCAGGCATGGCTGTTGTAAGCGGGCCCCTGGCCTCCTGGCCACTCTGCCCTGGAGCCAGCTCACCTAAATCAGCCTGGAGATGGCCCCACCAGATTCTGTCTTAACCCAGAATCAGCGTCAGAAGGTGGGCCGCCCTTGACTCAGCTGACTTTGGTAAACAGCTTGCATGGTGCCTGGCACACAGGAGCCTTCAATAAATGGGAGTTCACTTTCCCCCAGTGCTTCTCCTTTTGCCACCAAGTACTTGACCCGTAAGGAATGAAGGAGAGAAACTGGGAGAGCAATCAAAAACATCTCAAGGTCACAGGACATAGTGAAGACCTACGTGACATTGATCACTGACAACAAAAGCCCAGGCATGCGTCCCATACAGGTCAGTCTTCCAGAACCTTTAGTCTTTCCTAGTCACTGGCCCTGCCTGTCATCAGACCTGTTCTTCTCTCGCTTATGTAAGTTTCAAGAACTTTGCTGCCCTCACTCTTCTCTTGTTCCCTTCATTGGTATCTCTCTCAAGTGAGGGGTCTAGACCCACTGACCCTGATTTTCATCACCTCATCCCCACCTCGTCTCCAGGCAAATGAGCTGGAGCTCTGTCTCCACCACACAAGGGGTCAGTACCGGCCTCCTCATCAGATCCACACATGTGTTCTCTGTCCTCAAGCTGTGTGGCTCCCTCTTTTTACTCCTTACCTTCAGCAACTCTGAACTACTCAGGTTCTTCTGGCCTCTCTTTTACTCTTTTTCTGCCAACCTATCCATCACTCCAGCCTGTGGGTCTTCATGAATCCCAATGTTTAGTTTTTATTTGGCTTCCTGTCATCACAACTTCAAGTCCTTCTATTTCAGCATCCAAATAATGGACTAAAAATGCTCACCAGGCAGGAGGACTAAGAGCAGATGACATGACCCTCTACAAAAAAATCTTCCTAGCAGGAATCTTACGGCACTGTTCATTATCATTTCGGTACCAATAAGATGCTTGCTCCTTGGAAGAAAAGTTATGACCAACCTAGACAGCTTATTAAAAAGCAGAGGCATTACTTTGCCAACAAAGCTCCGTCTAGTCAAAGCTATGGTTTCTCCAGTAGTCATGTATGGATGTGAGAGTTGGAAAGCTGAGCACCGAAGAATTGATGCTTTTGAACTGTGGTGTTGGAGAAGACTCTTGAGAGTCCCTTGGACAGCAAGGACACCCAACCAGTCCATCTTAAAGGACATAAGTACTGAATATTCATTGGAAAAACTGATGCTGAAGCTGAAGCTCCAATACTTTGACCACCTGATGTAAATAACTGACTCATTTGAAAAGACCCCGATGCTGGGAAAGATTGAAAGTGGGAGAAGGGGACGAAAGAAGATGAGATGGTTGGATGGCATCACCAACTCAATGGACATGAGTTTGAGTGAACTCTGGGAGTTGGTGATGGACAGGGAGGCCTGGTGTGCTGTAGTCCATGGGGTCGCAAAGAGTCGAACACGACTGAGCAACTGAACTGGTGCCTATTTTGGCATTCATCCTAAATTCCTATATCTTATCCACAAGACTTATCCCAAGCAGTGTTTCCACATGTGATGCCTCACTAAAGTGGGGATTTTCCGGGCCTAATGCTGCAAGATGTACTCCTGGCGAAACCAGTGAGGCCCAACAGACATGACTCACTCTTAAGAGACACAGACCCCTACTTAGTCTTCTAGCTTCTCACAAACCATCACAGGGTTGACTTCAAACTCAGCAGAATGAATTTTGTAGAACCCTTCTTTCTTTGCCATTTTGAAAAAAAGAGGAGGAGTAGAAAATGGTTACTTCCAGTTTTTTTAGCAACTCACTGATTTCTCAGATTCCTTAAAATTCACTCACAGCAAGCACTTGTGCACCTGTGAGAAGCATCAGCGGAACCAAGCCCATTCTTTCTTCTGACCTTCTCGCTGAGCGTGTGACTTTAAAGGGAAACCTCCCTATCGCCCTAGGCACTGGCCCTTTGAGTGGGGTTTGCCCTTCCTGATTACTGTTCATACAGGTGCACTTTCATTTGTCTTTTCGACCTTTGGTACAAGCCCCTTTGAAAACTATAGTTTCTTTCAGGTATCTCTAAGCTTCTCCTTTTTATTGGTATTATTTGTGAGGTTACACAGTCAGAAATAATTATATTTCTAAGTAGTTCAATATTTTTGAGTCATCTCTTCTTTGTCTGAACTTTCAAAGGTAAGCTTTACCAAAGTCTACAGTGCATGGCAGTCTATGGTGAGTTTCCCCTCCTCCACTGTCATGAATTCTCAAAATAGCAATGGCCACTCACTCCCAAGATACTCTTCACTTCTACTTCATAAACTAGTTTCTAGCTTTGCTTTAGCTTTAGAGCCAGAGTGGGAGTTTTCCTGGTTTATCTACATTCAGGGCAGAAACTAAAAACAAGAGGGTAGGGAAGAAACAAAAACAAAAAGCAGCCTTTCGATACTTAGGTGTTTAGCTGAAGGAATCTTTTGAAAGTAAAAGCGTGAGTCGCTCAGTCGTGTCCGACTCTTTGAAACCCTGTGGACTGTAGCCCGCCAGGTTCCTCTGTTCAGGAGATTTCCCAAGCAAGAATGCTGGAGTGCATCGCCATTCCTTTCTCCAGGGAATCTTCCCAACCTAGAGACTGAATGTGGTTGTCCTGCATTGCAGGCAGATTCTTTACTGTCTGAACCACTAGGGAAGCCTGGAGTAGTCTTTTTAGGAACTCTCCAAATTGCCACTCCCTCCCATTCCTGTCCTTTGTCTGCCTCCATCAGTCTGGGGATCTGTATTAGGAGTGCACCCATTTTCCTCCTCTGCTTCCTGTAACCACGTGGTGCAGCCCAGCAATTCTGAACACTCTCCTCTCAACCTCCTATCCATGTGGCAGTGCTGCTCTCCAGTGTGTGCATCCTCAGGCCTGCCACTTCAGTGTACTTTAAAATCCTTATTTTCAGAGCCAGCCCATCTCTTCTCTCAACAGGTCTGTCTCTCTCCCATTCGGTGGAGCCTTTTGTCGCAGTGTTTCCGTTCTCAGGCCTCATGTCATGAAGTCCAGGTGACATTTATGAGGTTCTAATCACTGCTCTGTAATCTCAGCTCATTTTATTTATTCCTCCTGCTTTGCTAACCATCAAATTTCTTTTTTTTAATGGCACTTTTCTGTGTGAGACTACTGGGCAGCTCCCATAATCAGTCTTTCCTATGCTACCCTACCTGTTAAACTTGTTCACAGTTTTACTTAGCTGTTTTTCTCCCTCTTACTTCATGCTCAGTTTAGGACCATCCTGGCACTCTGACACATCAGGGTGGGAATACCACCTCCACACCTGTCAAAAGGTCAAATGCATGTACCCTTTGACCCTTGAATTTCACTTCAATATCTTCACACATTTACAAATTTATTCACAACAGCATTACTTATAAGAGCAAACACTTGGAAACAAATGTCCACCCAAAAAAGAGAAATGGCTAAATGAGGGTAGAGAGTGAAATAATATATAAACATAAATACAAATGAGGAAAAAAAAATTTAATGTGCTTGATATGAAACAAACTCTGACTGCTCATTAAAAAAGAGAAAGGCTAAAGTAATGTGTATCTGTGCAAAAATGAGGAAAATAATTAATCCACCTAAATTTGCTCATCCATACATAGGATAACTCTGAAGCATACAAAACAAACTGACAACACTGGCGCCTGCCTGCTGGCCGGGGAAAGGCCATGGAAGAGGAGATTTTGCTGCGTTACCTTTCTGAACTAACTTATGTGAGTTGTTGGAGTATAATTCCTATACAAATAAAAATGAGTAAATAAAATAAAATACAGAAAATAAAAACAAGAATAGTAAAACTTTCCTAAGTCAGGCTAGCACCTCTCAGAGCAAACACAATGATCCCAGCCTTTGCTCTGTACTCCAAGTCCATCATTCTGATTGCCCCAGTTCAGAAATCAGAACCCTTCCTTTCCAAAGTCCCACCCATAGGAAGAAAGTAAGCATGACAGCAGCATCTGTGCTACAAGACATTCCATTTTCTGCCAGGAAATCCTAGAGACTGCTTCTGGTTCTCTTTGAGATATTCCTGACCCATCGGGCTGACTCCATTTCCCAGCACACGCCAGGCCCCTGGTCCCCTTTTGGAAGGCTGCTTTGGTACTACACGCAGAAGGGGATGCAGCTGCAGGCCTCGCTGCATACCCAGTGCTGGAAGCCAGATGCCCTTCTCCAAGGAAGATCTCTCCAAGGGCTGTGACTTTGATAAGTGCGCCACCCAGAGGTTTTCCTTTGTCTCTGGATCCCTTTCTTTCATGTCCCATCCTCCTAATTGTGGTATCACTTTTCGCACTGGTCACTTTTCCTATCATCCTACTTTTCAGGCATAAACCTAACAGACCCAAACACGGGTCCCCTGAAATGACCCAGAACCACTGCAAAAGGCTCAGAAGAAAAGGTACAGTAAACAGGAAACCCAGTATTCACCCATGTCTCACAAGGGTCACCAGTGACTCCTGAGTGAGCTGGCTGTCAGGATTGTATTCGTCTAACAGGAAACCTACACCTCAAAGTCCTCGGGTTTATATATGAATATTTGTAATCACTTTGATACTGACTATAGGGCAGCAGGATACTGGCTTAGGATAAATCCTGAGCTACACAGAGAAAGTTTGTTCAGATCTGGCTCAAAAGACCTCAAAAGAAAAAAAGAAAAAAGTCTTGCCTCTTTCAAACTGTAAGCAATCAGCTGAACCTTAAGCTAAGTGCATTCACTAGAAAAACAGCAGCAGCACAGGATGAGAAGCAACATTCCCTTTAATCATGCTCCTACGCCCTCAGTGACCTGAGCTGGCCAAACATCTCACACAAAACAAACACCTTCACACACAGGACAATAGTGCAGCTTAAGCAGCCCTCCGCATGGCTCTGAGCCTCAGATGCTCCAGAGAGTTACAGACAGGAGTGTTGGGTCTCAACATACCAGCAAAGATCCTGTTCAATTACAAGAATGAGAAAGTTGTTTCAGGTCAGGGGGCTGGTCGCTGAATTTCACAAGTTTCAACAGCCTAAAAAATTCCTCCACGTGGAAGGAAACCTAATGCTTGTACTAGCAGCTGGGAAGGGCTGTTATCTGGTAGAACTGAGGCCAGGGGCTTAGGGCTTATGGTGCCCCATACATGAACAGCCTAATGGAAAACAAAAACAAAAACTCAGACTGAACAATCATCCTTCAGAAAAGAAAAAATAAAGCAAACAGTAAAATGACTGCATTAGTGGTACTCGGCCTAGAAGTGGGGGCTCCCCTTCCTTATCCAGAAAGGAGCTGAACTGATCCAGCTCAGTGCTAACCCAGCATTCTGCTGCCATGAACTGACTCTAAGGCTCACGCACACACACCCATATGTGGGCCCACACCCACTACAGTGACTGGTTCAGAACAAAGCACTTGAGCCAAATTAGCCCAATGAGATGCAATCCTGGGGAACCTTTGAAAGAGAGAATCTCTCTATGCACTATGCCACTATAGTAGGCTCTAAGGCTACCTCTGGCCACCTTCGTCACACGTGGGAGAGCCTTCCTGAGAATAAGGCTGGTGCGTGCATGCTCATGTCTGACTCTTTGCAACACCATGGACTGTAGCCCGCCAGGCTCCTCTGTCCACAGAATTTTCCAGGCAAGAACGCTAGAGCAGGTTGCCATTTCCTTCTCCAGGCGATCTTCCTAACCCAGGGATCTAACCGGCATCTCTTATGCCTCATGCATTGGCAGGTGGATTCTTTACCACTGAGCCATCTGGGAAGCCAAGAACAAGGATGGAACAGAACCAAATGAGACATTAAACCTGATTTCTAATGACATGGTGAAGCCAACTGGATCTAGTGAGATCAGCTTTTAAAACCCTAGACTGTTCCAGTTGTGTGACTTAATAGTCCCCCCTCTTTCCTTTCTTTTCCTTCCTTCTTTCCGTGGTTTTGGTCTCTATGATTTTAAGTCTTCCGCCCCCAAGTCTAAATGTATATTCACATGTCTTGAAATATTGGTAAAAGAACTCTACATCTGGAGAAAATCCAGTTGCTTCTCTCTGAACATTGAAGAAGTATAGTCTATTCAATTGACACTTCACACAGATAAGCTTTCAGTCTGTGTGAACTCTGCAGTCTGTCAATAATGTAGCTAGGTCTACATTTCCATTTCTTGCATGCTCAACAACACAATCAGTAGTAACTAATAAAAGCTTGCTATCCAGCACTATCCTAAGGACTATACATACACATGATGTCCTTCCTTCCTCAGAACAACTGAGCAAATAGCAAGTATTGCTAATCTCCATTTCACAGAAGAAGAAACAGAGGTTTGCGGGGGCAGGGTTCAATTACTTTTCTAAGATCACAGAGCTACTGAGTAGCTGAGCTTGGATTACAGCCAAGAGATCTGATTCAAGAGCGTGCACTCTTAATCCCTGGAAGATGGTGTCCTCAGCTTAATGGAGATAAATTTTATTTTGGCAACTATACCTCTTACTAATGAGCATGTTCTCAAAAGCAACACAAGGAATATGCCCCACATATTAGCAGTGTCTCCATCGCCAGCATTTACCCACACAAATGTGCCAGGTTTCAGAGGACAATGATGTTTGTGCTTAATTGAAAGGAACAGTGTCCATCTTTAGATTTTAGATATGCCTGAATGGAAGCAAGGATGCCAGATCATACGATAAAGACTTAACTTTTGTTATTTTTTTTTCTGATTTCATAACACAATTACCCATTTTACAGATAAAGAAATGGAAGTTCAGAGAGATTAAGTAGTTAACTTGCTGAAATTCAAAGAGGTATTAACCAGTTAGGTCAGTTAATTGAGCTAAGGCATTTCTAACCCTAAAGGCTGCTCTTCTTGTCACATCTCACAATGCCACATCTCAGAATGCACAGTATACAAACGGAGAGGCTTGTGGGTAGAAACACACAGAAGGTGGTTATATTAAGTTAAAGCAGACTGTTCTGAGCTCTGAGCCTGAACTTTATTCAAAACATTTATCAAAAAAAAAAAAAAAAACTATCTGGCATGCTCCAGTCAATGGCGTATGAAGCCTGAGAAAACATAAACCAAAACAAGTCACAGGAAAACATTCTCTAAGAGAAAGCCTGTTTACAGGCTCACCCACAGGAGCCATCAGGAGAAAAGAAACACAAAATCTAGGGGCCGCAACTGGGTCACTGAAATGCATATTAAAGAATGTCTCCAGGCTCCATGAACAATGACAGTGGCCATCCCAGCACATGGTCATCTCTCGCAGGAGACCTCTTGTGTCCCTCTGAGTCTTGTCTGCTCCTTTCCATCCTTGCCAGCAGCCTGAGGGAGGATAAAGCCTAGAGCCAAAATGGGGTGGTTTGGGCACTGCTGAAATCTGCAGCCACAGCAAAACCCGATAACTTGGTATTAACAGATCACTGGGTCTCTGATGTATAGATGTTTCTGGCACTCAGTGGCTGTCAGGCATGGGGTTGACCAGATGGCCTGAGGCCACATTAGGATAGCTTCCCCTGATCTGAGTTTAGAGTAGTATGGGTCCTCCCCAGAATGTGGTTTATCGCACTCACCTCTGCTTTTTTCTGCTTCTCCTCCTGCTCTTTCTGTTCCTTCTCCATGCCCACCAGCTTGAGCTTCAGCTCAGACACTTCGGTCATCAAATTGAGCTTCTGGGTCTCAAGAGATGTACGACTTAGTAGCTCCTGCAGGCAAAAACAGATCTCAAAATCATAAACCTCCATGGCAGTAGGAACAACTGTAACTCCATTCATAGCACATAAGGCAGTCTCTACATTGTACATTGAAACTGTTACATGTGAGTCACACTTCTCTCTGGGACAGGCCTGTGTTGATGGTGGGTCACTCAGGGATTGCACAGTTCCTGATCCTATCCTCTGTGCTCTGAGAGTCAATGTGAGCTACGTTTCTCAAGAAAACACATTTGTCCATAGAAACCATTATTCATTATTTCTAGGTTAGAGAAAAATAGATGGGTTGGCTCAGAGAACAAAATTTCTCCATGTCTATTTTTAAAGCAAAGGCAGCAGATTCTCTGCACCAAAATAAACAAACAAAAAACAAGCTAATGTTAATAATATATGTTTCAAAACCAAAGTCTCCATATCATCTCCTGGGCTTAGTTCAATATTCAGCCCAGTCTTCCACACATCTCACTGTAAGACCTCACTGCAATGAACCTAGAAGGGCGCTAGGACATAAAGCAGATATTCGGTTATTATTTACTGAATAGTTACAGTATAATCTTCTGTGATATGTATCTTTCCCAGTAGTCCTGCCAAGCCTAAAATAGTAGCAGAAACAACCTGCCATTAATGCACTTAATAAGCATAAGTAAGATGAGAAACAAAGGTGATAGGTGAAACACCTGCTCAGCACTACTAGGAATTATGAAGGATCTCAAAAGCCAGGCGGACGTCCCGTCGTCCAGGGGTAACATTTCTCCATGGGCAAAAAGGCAATGTTCCACGAGATCCCAAATCCTGCCACCCAACAGACACTGGACACACAAGTCCGGGCAAGGAGACTATGATATGGTCCTCAGAGGCCCTAGAAAGGTAACCCCTGACGTGAGCAGGTGGAAAGGACATCTTGCCATGGTCTGAACTTTCTGTGTCATCTTAAGCAACCCAACCCTAGTACAAGAATGGTGATATCAACAATCTGACCCTACAGCCACAATTTCATGTGTTCCGAACCGTCTTCAACTCATAAAACCAAACCACATGAGACACAGATTTTTTAACTTGGACAAGATGATTTCCTAGGCCAAAGGCCGTCAGTATCGCTGAAAGCCAGGCTACAAACCGTCCATTTGCTAACCTGAGGGAGTAAGTATCTAGAACCCAGAGAATTCAGCAAAATGAGCTTTTCACTAGGCTGAGGAGGCCAGCTCTTCCTGAGCCAGCCAGATGTGAAGCTGGCTTACAGGGCAAAGGTGGGGCTGCTTGGTCATGAGGAGTTAGCCAGATAAGGGAGCCCAGTGTTGAGAGCAGGGGTGGGTGGACACAGATTCACAGAGTACCTCCTCTGTGCTCAACACTGCTGGGTGCTATACATATACTATCTCAATAAACCCCCACCCAGGGACTAAGCAGTCAACATTATCACCCCTATTTCAAGATGAAGAAACAAGCCCAAGATTTATTGGTCCTTTCATCTACTTGAGGCAATCTGCAAATAGACAATTCAAGTTAAAAAATAAGTTGTAAAAATTAAAGCAGGTAAGGAAAGAAGATGAAGCCAGAGTGATTTTTGGCATAAAACTCAGACCCTAAAGTTCTATTCTTTATTGGTGATCAATATTATCTATATTGATGCTTTTGAACTGGGGTGTTGGAGAAGACTCTTGAGAGTCCCTTGGAGTGCAAGAAGATCCAACCAGTCCATCCTAAAGGAAATCAGTCCTGAAGATTCATTGAAGGACTGATCCTGAAGCTGAAACTCCAATACTTTGGCCACCTGATGTGAAGAGCTGACTCATTGGAAAAGACCCTGATGATGGGAAAGACTGAAGGCAGGAGAAGGGGACGACAGAGGATGAGATGGTTGGATGGCATCACCGACCTGATGAACATGAGTTTGAGTAAACTCTGGGAGTTGGTGATGGACAGGGATGCCTGGTGTGCTGCAGTCCATGGGGTCGCAAAGAGTCAGACATGACTGAGCGACTGAACTGAACTGAAAGTTCTATTCACAGCTAGAGATTGAGTACAATGTGTGCAAATTGAATACAATGAGTGCAAAAGGAAAAAGGGATGATTCTAGAACTCTAGGATAGGATAGGATAATCCTATCCATAGTCCATAGGATAGTAACAATTGCTTTGGAGTGCTGAGAACTGAGAAAATTTTCTTCCATGAGACTTCAATCATTTGTTCAACTATCAGATGCCAAGGTCTAGGGACAGGAGAGTTAAAAACACAGCTCCTGTGGAGTGCTTGAGTCTTTTAAGATGGTATTTATGCAGTCATCTATTGTCTAGTGGTCAAGATATAAGACAATATCCTGACCTCGATATTGACCCAATATACAATATCTTGACCCAATCCTACCAAGACAGGTGGGATTCAAAAAAGCTTCAGAAGGCATCTCTCTTGAAGATAAGAATCTACTCTGCTTCCTTTATTGCCAGAATCCCTCTGGCTGTTTTAACTGCCAGGTTGTAACTGGTCATACCAATGTTAAAGTTGACAAAGATAATGTTCAAATTGGTTGCATTAAAGTTCCAATAGCATTCCAATTGATAATACCAGGGCTCTGATTGGTCATACTAACCTTCCAAGTGGACATTTCAACTAGACACACCAACGTCTTAATTAGAAACCTGGAGTTGCTTTATTTCACT
This sequence comes from Bos indicus, assembly GCF_029378745.1. Taxonomy (NCBI): domain Eukaryota; kingdom Metazoa; phylum Chordata; class Mammalia; order Artiodactyla; family Bovidae; genus Bos; species Bos indicus. The sequence goes on from NC_091774.1 coordinate 45,435,409, forward strand.
TAGCCTACTGTTAGTAAAACTTCTACCTACTATCTCCTAGCTTGCATCTATTAGCATGTGCTTCCCCCTTTCATTATCATCACCCCAGTCTTTGTCATTAATATTGAGAAGTACCATCCTAGTCCCTGAACTCAAAATCAGCCTTTGCCAGTCTTATCCCAGCCCAGCTCCACCTCCTCATCTCCAGGCCCAGCAGTCTCCAGCCATTGTTGTGTACTACGACCCCTATCCTAGTTCCCATGTGTGTGCTTAGTCACCCGTCATGTACGACTCTCTACAACCTCATGGACTACAGCCCGCCAGGCTCCTCTGTCCATGGGATTCTCCAGGCAAGAATACTGGAGTGGGTATCCATTCCTTTCTCCTGGAGATCTTCCCAACCCAGGGACTGAACCTGGGTCTCCTGCATTGCAGGCAGATTCTTTACCATCTACTACCTGACCCTCATCTTTATCCAGAATGTATGTGTTTTGCTTCTAAAATCTTCAACTCTGAAATTCTCTCCTCTAGCCACAATCCTCTGACCTTTCAACTAGCACTTTTACTTACTCAAAACATCTTTAATTTCAACTTCTGCGGCTACCAGTTACTTAATAACTCCCTATTTTCCTAGTTTATCAACTTCCTTTATGCAGTATTTGCCTCCATAGCCACCGTATACCTTAAGGCTTATCATTTCCATTGTACCATTTCTCCAACTCATTCTTGCCCCTAGGTCTGAAGTGTGTTTGCTTCACCAGTGCCCAGTCCGTGCCAAACCTCAAAAACTTTTGCCTATGTTTCTACTCCCCACGGCCTGAGAACTGCTGGTAAAAGTCACTTAATGATGCCAATTTGTTTCCACACAAATTTACTCTATCTAATTACAGCTGATGTTCCAACAGTGCCTGGCAAAACTTGTATTCATCTCTGGCTGGTTTCTTTCAGAGATTGTTCCAAATCTTTTCCATTCTCTTTGAGCTCTAAACCCCACCCTATTCCCCTCTTCTCCTCAAATAACCTCTCCTCATATTTACTGAAAAGATTTTTAAAGATCATCTGATCAGTCATTGAACTTACATCCTTCTGTTTCAAAGTTTCCTGGAATCATCCCTTATTTGTCTCTCTTGAATCATGTCTAAGAGAAAGCAAGCCCACACCTCCTTTCTGAGGCTAGCCTGACACGACTGAATGCAACCGTCAGAACCTCTGTGAGGTTCTACCATCTTAAGAACTGTTCCCGAGTTTGACAGAAAACAACAAAATTCTGTAAAGCAATCATCTTTCAATTAAAAAAAAAAAAAAAAAAAAAGAACTGCTCCCGAGCCCAGTAAGTCTTCAGGTTGCACAGTAAAAGCATATGTTAAAAGATACATAGATTCCAGAGTTTTCTTCTGAACTGCCCCACCTGACCCACCTTCCTGTGGCTGAACAGTCCTCCACGCCATCCTCACTCAGCTTGAATGAAGACTCAGGTTACTCCCTGGTTAATCAGTAGTAGCGCTGGGCTTTGTTCTGAGTCCTAGTCCTGTTTCTCCCTCTAGCTGGTAGAGCAGAGTGAAGCCTGCTCACAGGGACCTGGGCCCTCCCTCACCTCTGTACTGCCTTAGAGGAAGTTCCCACCAAGTCTGGGCTACTCTAGGGTAGGGCCATTAATCATCCGATCTGACAGGCATTTAATCTCTCCCTCACCATCAGCTTCCATCCCTCAGGCTATAAACATGATCAAATTTCTGACATTTGAAAGAACCTTCCCTCTTGACCTCCTTCCCCTCCAGCGACCACCATCAGCTCCCTAGCTCTTGGACTGGGCAGGCATACTCTGTGTGTGGTGTGAGTGTGAACACTGGCTCTCTTTCTCTCTCCACTCCCTTCTTCCCCTCTCAGCCAAGCCCTGAACAGAATAATCTACTCTTGCCGCCTCTTCCTCATCTTCCTGTTACTTTTCAAGAATCTGCATGCCTGTAACGTGGCTTCTGCCTTCAGCGGGCAGAACACAGAAACTGTCCTGGCTCCGGGGACCAATGCCCACACTTCCACTTCTCAGCTCTCAACTCACTGACTCACCCTGAATCCTCTCATCAGTATAACCCCATCCTCCCTTTCCATTCCCCTGACCTTTCTTTTTTTCTTTTTCCTGTCATTTGCTAGCTTCTTTTATCCTGGTTATCCTTTAAGAATGACATTCTTGGATCCTGAGCGCCCATCCCCAAGACTGGAGTGATTTCTGGATTCAGCCTCTTTGTCTAGAAGGTTGGGCACCTACTCAGCCCCACGGGGTGGGATCCTGCTGGGATCTATCCCAACCACACAGCTACTATAATGTGTGGGGGTGGGGGCAGTATGAGCAGGCAGGGGGCTGGAGATGAGAAGCAACGGTTTCATAACGTGTGTTCTGATTGTTTCAAGGCTGCCTGTATAAATGAGAGAAGGCAGGGGATAAATAGAGGGTGGTATGAGATGAGGGTGGTTTGTGTTTCTTTCTATGAAGGGCCATGAAACTGGATAATGAAACTTTAGGAAGAAAACCAATAAATAAAATTATCACCCACCCCCCTCACTTCACCACGATCAGTAATCTCTTCCAGAAGGGCAAATACATCTCCCTTCTTGGAGATGAAAAAAAAAAAAAAAGCTTCCCTCTCAGAGCAAACGGCCATTTCCTTTTTCCAAAGCTCAGAGTCTGAGTGGGGCTGATAAAAAGAGCTTGCCTTTCAACTAGGCTCTCCTTAAAGGGCCACATCTTGAAGCAATTACCTCCATCTTTAAGTGTGGAACCTGACCCAGGGAGTTACTGGCCAATGATGGAGGGCTGTAGCCAGACTGGCAACCTGAAACCAGAATGAGAGTATGGGCCACAGAAAGACTTGAAAGGAAAAATGTGTCCCTTTGCCCTTTGAGGTAAGAGGCCGAGGCCTTGCCGGGAAGTCTCTTTCAGGGAGAGGGGCTCGTACTCAAGCTGGATTTGACTCAGTCCCCACTAAATCATCTCCCTGAACCTCAGACCCTCTACTTTATCTGTAAAAAGGGACAAAGCACCTACTTCGCATTGTGGTCTGGAAATTCAACAGCAAATGAGATAAACCTGAGGAAAGCAGTTATCTGCCTCATGAATCTCCCATGGGGAGTTTTAGGGAGTAACTGGCAAATCCCTGTTTTCTTCACTCATGACTCAAGTGCCCTTGTCTCCCTGGACAGATTTGTGTTCCACAGGAGCATGTGCATAGCTCTGTTTAATGTCCTTTCTGAGGCAGAAATACCTTCCTTAAGGTGCTCTTTAGGAATTTATGAACTGGGTGCTGACGACGCTTTGCTGTGTTCACACATCTGGGCACACTGGTCCCTCACTCGACTCAGGGGCTGGAGCTGAGCCTAGGTCCTGCACTCTCCTGGCCGTTATGCGATGGTCCAGTTTTTACAAAACTGGAAGAACTGTACTACAGCTCTAAGAGGTGGACAGAGCAGAGTCCACACTGTCATCCTCATTCTCTATAAATAAGAACATAGGTTCACTGACTTATCCAGATCAATCTCAAGTGTTAAATCTGTACAAAGTCATGTCTGCAGACTCCAAATCCCCTCCATTTGTCATTCTCCACCCGTCACCTTCCCTGGTGGCTCACAGGGTAGAGAATCTGCCTGCAGATTCCCACCTGCAGGAAACCTGGGTTCGATCCCTGGGTTAAATTTCATTTAAATCAGTTGCATGGCAACCCACTCCAGTATTCTTGCCTGGAGAATCCCCATGGACATGGGAGCCTGGAGGGCTACAGTCCGTGGGGTCGCAAAGAGTTGGACATGACTAGGTGACTAAGCATAGCACACACCTCACCTAAAAGGCAGCCAACACAAATGAGGTTACCTGATGCCTGGAGCTCCAGGTCAGGTAGGAGGACTGAAATAGAGCCAGGGGTCCTTCCCAGTTTCTCCAAAGCTGGACTGTGTCTTCCAAGGAGCTCAGCAGCCTTTCCTCCTCCCACCTCAGATTCCTTATCCTTTCTCCTTCTTGGCACTAAACATGGCTTCTGTTCTTGACATTGATTACATCTGCTGACGGCCAGTCTCTGGAAAGTACTCCCTTTGGCTGCCAGCTCTGTATGAAAGCTCTTCTCCACTGAATGCACTGGCTTCTTCCCTGAAATCATCACCCTCTGGAGAAGGGTCAGCAATCACTGGCTTCTTCCCTGAAATCATCACCCTCTGGAGAAGGGTCAGCAATCACAGGCAGAGGAACCTCCCAGAGAACCAACGGAGGCTGCTCTAGAAAAAGCCACCAGGGACTTCATGACCTGCTTAAGGAACCAAGGGGCAAATTTCAGCCCTGTGGGCTCCATATTCAGACCAGTTGTACAAGACCCACTTGTACATTTCCTGGGAACCTTCCTAATGAGGAAGGTTCCCTGGGGAATCTAGACATGCTCAGTGAGCCAGAGACCATACCAGAGTAGGTGTTACCACAGTCAGTCCTAAGGGGTACTTATGGATGCTCCGTTCCCACCCTATGTTCTGCAACAGACTACAGATAAGAAGTATTTTGCCCTCAAACGTATCCATAATCTATGTGTATCTCACGTAGCCCTGTCTCTGTGCTGATTCTGTTTGGTCCTGATTCACCTGTCTATCCCTATAGGTCTTCATGCTCTCCCTTTCTGGAGACCAGATGGTTAAGTGTGTAGAAGAAAACAGATGAGAGCTAAGACATCAGTAGTCATGTACAGATGTGAGTTGGACCATAAAGGAGGTTGAGCGATGAAAATTTGATACTTTCAATTTGTGGTGCTGGAGAGAGTCTCTGGACAGCAAGGAGATCAAACTAGTCAATCTTAAAGGAAATCAACCCTGAATATTCACTGGAAGGACTGATGCTGAAGCTGAAGCTCCAATACTTTGGCCACCTGATGGGAAGAGCTGACTCATTGGAAAAGACCCTGATGCTAGGAAAGATTGAGCGCAGGAGAAGGGGATAACAGAGGATGAGATGATTGGATGGCATCAGCGACTCAATGGACATGAGTTTGAGGAAACTCTGGGAGATAATCAAGGACAAGGAAGCCTGGCATGCTGCAGTTTATGGGGTCATAAGGAACTAGACACAACTTAGTGACTGAACAACAACAAAGAGATCAGCACTTAGGAGAGGGGGCAGGCCAAACCAGGCTGAGGGGGTCCTTGGCTCACAAGTCAGGTGTGAAACTAACTTCCTCTCTCTTGGGATCCTGGAGGGAAGCTGACATTGGTCAGGAGAACAGTTGTGGGGAGAGACAGCACAGTGGGGTTTGGAGCCCATGGATGCACGGGGTTTGGGTTACGTGGTTGAGTATGAGTTTCCTTAAGTCTACCCTGCCTCAACAGTGGTCTTCCAGCTGGCCCAAGGGGCCAAGTCTGGAATCAAGATCAGAGGTCCATGGGCCAGGTTTAGCCTGATGGTAAATATTGTGTGTTTCAAACTTTTTTTCTTTTTCCCATTGGTTGCCATTAAATTGGTTGCCAATTTTTTTTTTTTAACACATTATTGGGAATTTTTACAGACACTAATACCTGTTGCAGCTGATTTGTTATGTTAGTGAATAATATTGAAACACTCGAGTCAATAGCATTCAGGTAACAAAAGACATATTAATATATCTCTGGTCGGTAAGATGTTAAAATAGAAAGACCAATCTTTAAATCCTTATATGTGAATTCCCAGCTTCTTGTGAAAACTAGAATATCTAGCAATACTGGGCATCCATGGGCAGTCAGCTGCCACTTCAGACAGGATGTGTGCAAAGGGCAGGGCTGCTAGGAACGCATCCCCAAGGGAAGCAGTGTCCCTGTGCAGTCAGCAGCCCCATGCTCCTTCAGAGCTCCTGGGCCTTTAACAGGAGGCCAGGTTGGCTCAGGCAAGATTGGTCTTGAGGGCTGGCAGAAAGAGGCAATTGTTTGTGTCCATTTTCTGCCTCAATGACATGAGTCATGCCTGCTTCTACCATGAGCCCGGGGCCCAAGATATCACAGTCAGATCAAGCAAGTCTCTGCCTGTCCCCAATTAAGAGGACACTTATGTACACACTCCAAGCTATAGATGGCATTACATCAGCACTGTGGTGCAAGAATTAGCATCTTTTCAAACAGCATCAAGCAGATTTCCGAGAAGCATTAGCACACGCAGAACATTCAATGTGGGACTTAGAGCTGGCAACCCAACCATCTCCAGTTCAGGCACCACCAAGCCCAGCAAACATGAGTGGGAGTGGTGCCTCAGAGGCCCCATAAGAACTGAACTCAGAATCCTCCAGGAGAGGAGTGCAGTAGCACACTGCTTTCATTTTACCCTTGAAGGCTGAGAGAACATGGTCAAAGTTATGGGCGTAAAAATAACTTGGTTAAGTTCAGGAAGGTCTTTCAGCCCCAGAGGGAGCAAATAAGACCTACTACCCTCTAAAATCTACCAAGCCAAGACATCCACCTATGGTACATGCAAACCACATGACTGCCACCTCACCCACAGCACACAAGAAAGAAGATTTAGAATATAAACACGATGAAAGGGGTAGTTGAACTTACAAGTTTTTTAAAAAGTCTAAAATCCGAACTTCTCTGGTGGTCCAGTGGATAAGAATCTGCCTGCTAATGCAGGGGGCAAGGGTTTGATCCCTGGTCTGGGAAGATTCCACATGCCACAGGGCAACTAAGCCCGTGCACCACAACTACTGAGTCTGCGCCCTAGAGCCTGTGCTGTGCACCAAGAGAGGCCACCAGCACGCAGAGCCTGAGCACCACAGCTAGTGAGTAGCCTCTGTTCGCTGCAACCAGAGAAAGCCCTTGTGCACCAATGAAGACCCAGCACAGCCAAAAATGAAAAACAACAATTTTTTTTAAACGTCTAAAATCTAGTCTATGGGATAATGCTCAGGAGGACAAGGCAACCTCCCTGAGGTGGGGCTGGGAGCCAACATTGAACTTCTTGGTACAGAGACTCAACAAGGAAGCAGAAACGTTGTCATGAGAGGGGCGTAGGGGGGCCCTGGAAGAGCAGAAGGACGGTGGTCAGAGAGCTCAGGTACCACAATGGACCATGTTGTGACCTCTGATTATGTGACTGGTTGCTCACCAGGCACGACTTTCCTGAAGCATCAGCCTTTTGCCATTTTTCTGACACGTTCCTTTCCACACGCAAGTTTTCCTGGTCTACGTCTGTCTAGGTTCTTTTTTTTTTTTTTTTTTAAACAGCATTCCGTCATCTTCCTCCCTGGTGCTCGTCCCAGAACTGCACCTTCTGCCTTCTTGAAAATATAATCTAGTGGGTTGTCCCATGCACTCCTGTGAAAATGCTTTTCTGCTATTTGAGATTTTTCCACCAGGCTATTTTTTTTTTCCTGAGTCTTCAAAAGGAAGATTCAGCTTTTAAAAATAAAAAGAACTCCTATTGCTATTCAGATTTCCAGGGAATATGATGAGCAAGAGAAATGGCACACAATTTAAACAGAAAATCAAATGAAGCCAAGAACATGGTAACTTATTAATCAGCAGTGAAAGGATAAACTAAAAACAGTTTCAGAGCTGTTGGAACTAGTTTCTACAAAGACATTTGCATAAAAATACTGATTATTTTTTTTTAAAGTTCCTCAAATGCACTCAAAGCTAATACCTGGGAAATAAGACACTTATCCTGAGACCAGACGTTATAGTCAAAGCCTGTGTTCATTACTATTCTGTAGAGAAATAATTTGAATTTTATGCTGACCAGTAAAAAAAAAAAGTTAGAACTTGGGGGAAAGGATTATAAGCAGTCTTCTAATTGAACCCACTCATTTTAAAATAAAGACTTTCATTCTTTAAATAACTAGTGAGCACATTTTATGTGCCAGGTACTATACCAAGAGCTACAAAGTATACACACATAAACTTCAGTAATGGTTTATTTTTCAAAATAACTGAAATGCAAAAATAATGCAAGTTAAGGAAACCTATTAACTAGATATATCACATTAGTTCATAAAATACAACTTCTAATTAGCATCTCAACAGATTCTAAAAACACTTGACAAAAATTCAACACCTCTTCCTAAAAATTGTTGCTCATTATTTACAATGGGGTCAGATTGTTCAGGAAGTCAATTAACTATAATATTTTTACCAAAAAAAAATCTTTAAGTGATAGTAAAGACAACAACAGCAACATTTAAAAATGGAAAAAAAAAAAACACTCCCTCTATGATGTTAAGCATAGAAAATCTGAGAACTAAATCATATCTCTGGTACAAATATGTTTTGTATATCATATGTACACATAGCTAAAAGGACCAATGAGAAACAAGAAGACATTTAAGAGATCTTTTTGAATGGTAAAAGAAGAGCTAATTTTTTTTTTCATTTTGATACATATTAAACTATATTCAAATATTATTTATGTAATAATGTGATCAATTTTATCAAAGAAAGGCACACAGAGCAAGTAGGGGAAGAGTGAGGGTGGAAAGAGGCGCAAAATAAGCTCACTGACTTTCAGAAACCCCAGATGCCACTCATAGGGCAAAGGCGGTAGCAGGGCTGTGCCAGGACCGTGGGCTACTTGGTCACGAGGAGTTAGCCAACGTGTCCCATGTGGTTGGCGTGATAAGATGAGGGGGAATTGCCAGCCGAGAGCTCCTCACTAAACCAGGCCTGGAGAAAGTACCTTGGGGATCTGTGGAACCAGCCCGACAGGTTATTCCTCTCAGGCCTGCCCTTCCCCGCCCTCCCCCTCTGGTTTCACCTGCTGTGTAAACACCGCAAGCTGGGCGTCCAACCGTCCCTGCAGGCAGGACTGGAAAGGAAGCAGGGAGCTCTTCAAGCTGGACCCAGAAAGGGGCTCACCCACACGAGCAGCGGCAGGACCCAAGGCCCTGGGCCTCACCCGCCCGTACCTGCTGAAGCATCTCTTCGGCAGCATTGAGTTTCACCTGGTGCCCTTCCAGACACACTTCCAGGTCCCGAATCTTCTCTCCCTGGGCTTCCACTTGGTCTGTGAGGACACTCACCTGTCCCAAGAGATAAAGCACAGGTTGAGGATCAGGACTGGCTCCCCACACACCACTGACTCTGGATGCGAGAAGAATGACCGTTCTTTTTGGCGGGTGGCAGGTGGTGGAAATGTCCTAGATGAAGGAAACCCAGGTTATTTTCTTACCTGGCCGGGAAGTCTCAGCCACCACCCTGACAAGGTTGGTCACATTTCCGGCTCTTGACAGACTCAGGGGGAAAACACCCAGCAGCCACAAGAGTGGCCTCCGGGCTAGACTCTGGCTCCCTGTGCCTCCAAGGGCTCTCTCGGCTGGCTTGCCAGGGCTTCTGCCACTTCACGTGGAAGCACAATCCAAACTTCTGTGCAGATGAGCCAATGACCTTCCCCCTCTCATCAGGGTGTGAGGACCGCTCACCTATCAGGCAAGGCTTCTGAAGCAATTAAGGAATGTGGGATGTAAAGGGCATGTATTAGCACTGACAACACTTGGCTGCAGAGAGGTTTTTGCGCTTCACAGGCCAAAACATGACTCTAAGTCATAAATATATACAAGCCACACTGCATAGACAGTGGCAGGAAAACAACTGTCTTTCTGAAGAACAGTGAGACTGTCTATTGGAATTGTTAGTTCATAAAAATCCATTTACAATAAGTCATTTAAACTGCACCCGAAATACAGATTGAGAGGATTTTCATAGCCTTCTCTATCAGCAAACAGCCTCAGGACCCTTTTCCTTGTTTGTTATTAAAAGGTGACTCAGAGCAGAAAGAGGAAGAAAGCGCCTGAGAAACCTCTGCCAAAATAAAGAAATCAAGTACTGGTAAACTGAAATCCTCTATAGCCTTCTTGTTTTTAACCAATGGTTGACTCATCGCTATTTACATATACATGATGGTAAATTATTTCTCTGTCTGTAAAGGAAAGATAGCTGGAGCATGAGCCTTAGTGTGAATTCCTTTATGAGTGTTTAGACAAAATTTATGAATTATAAGGCTCCCTTTTACAGAGGAACTAATCTTAATGAATATGGCTGCTTTAAGTCTTTCATTTTTATGTTCCTAAGTGATTAATGAATCATTGAAACATTCCTGGAGCTGATGCATGGTGTGCTAACATTTTGATTATAATCCCAAAATGGCACCTTATCCTTGCTGCCTAACGTGATCAGCAGTCTGGGCCTTTCCAACTACTTACTCTACTTTCAAAACAGTAGCATTCCAGGGGTGGCCTTTGCTCCTTGGGTCCCAGAGTTTCTGTTTGGGAAGGATATGCTGTGATTAATCTGACTGTGAAGACTGACACCTAAAGAGTCTGTACCAACTGTAGGGTCATGCACTGGGGTACCCAGAAGAACAATGCATGGTCTCTGGCCTCCTATAGCTTATAGGCCAACTACTCATATGACTCAAGATACACAGGGCTACAAATACTCTGAACATGAATATTCAGTCTAAGTTATGAACGGAAAGGTGTAGAAAATTGGGACAAAATATTTAGATTCTAAATGTGACCTTTATTCAAGAAAAATATTTTTTGAGCCCCTACTACATGCTAGAAATAATCTTAGAAACTGAGGGGATATAAAAGAAGAAGAAGGGAAAAAAAAAAAAAAAAGATGACAATCCTTGCATTCAGAAGGTACATTCTAATGAAGATATATTAATAAAAGACTTCGGTTTTATTTGCTTTTAATTCTGGAGGCAGCAAATTTTGTCCTGTCTGATTCCCCTTGTTCTTCTGCGGGTAAACCCAGGAGAACGTTCTGGACCAAGGGCTCCAGTGAGTTGGGTCTGGCTGAGCTGCCTTGTGAATTAAGCAAGGCTCTCCCATGCTGGGGGTCATGCCCCTTCCATGGAGCCTCTAGAGACAGGGGTGAGCACGTAAGAGCAACTCTGACAGCCTGTCCACAAGCTCCTGGAGGAATAGAAACCACTACAATGGCCAGAAGGAACCTGACACCCTACAGTCCATGGGGTCACAAAGAGTTGGACACAACTTAGGGACTGAACAACAACAATCCACTTCTGACTTTTCTTGTAAGCAGCTTCCCGACTATGCTAGAATTATTTTAATAAGGATTATTCAAGAATTTGGGATTTTAAAACTATCAATGAGAGTACTTCTGTGTTAAACTGTAGTCCTCTAAACTGCTGTGGTTGTTTAGTTGCTAAGTCGTGTCTGACTCTCTTGTAACCCTATGAAGCCCGCCAGGCTCCTCCTGGCCGTGGGATTTTCCAGGCAAGAATACTGAATTGGATTACCATTTCCTTCTCCAGGTACTCTAAATAGGAATGTCTTATTTCAGCCATGAAGGTTCCTGGTTCAATAGCTTGCAATTTCATGCTGTTTGTAGCAAAATTCTAAATTGGACACTTTCATTAGTCATGTCATTGGGATGGAGGTTAAAATTACACACCCCTCAAAACATCTGCACTCTATGCTCTATATAATCTGGCCCCAGCTACCTTTCTGAAGGCATTTCCCAGGCTTCTTCATGGTCACCAGCTCCAGCCACACAGGCCCTTCCTGTTCTTCGAACACACCAAGATCACTCCCACCTCAGGGTGTGCACGGGATAGACCACCTCCTCTGCCTGGAATGTGCTTCTCCCAGTCTCCATGGGGCTCCCTCCCCAGTTCCTTAGGTCTCCTCCTCTCAGGGAAGTCTTCCCTGACTACACAGTCCTTATCCTTCTTTATTTTCTTCCATGATATTTATCATCACCGGAAATATATTGTGAACACATACACACACACACATGCATGGAAGCTCGAGACAAGGACTTTGTCTATATTCTTCACAGCTACCTCCCCAGCACCTAAAACCAGTGTCTACTGAGTTGTGGGCATGCAAATATTTTTTAATAAACAAATCAATGAAGTGAAGAAAAAAAATCCTTGGATGCAAAATTGTGTAGTTGTATATTTGGCCTGAGCTTAATTTTTTAAAATAGGGGGACAGGAGAAATAAAAAGATTGGAAGAAAAAGCCAACGTGTTAAATTCTTTTTGATGTCCCAAAGTTTCTAAAATAATCGTATATTCTATCAATACTTCCATTCATAAAATAAAGTGAAATGAATAAAGAAATAAGGTAAAATAGAAGGGAAAAAGCCAAACATACTGTAGCCTCTAAACACTAGTACGAACTCTAAGCTAAGGCCCACAGTCTAGGGAGAGGCCCAGAATCCTACACCTGCCTCCTCCCTTCTGTTCCACTATCAGTCTTAACCACCACCCTCCAAGCTTTTTAGGAGCTGGGATTAGGATATTAGTCTTATTATTCTCCAAATCATCAGTCACAGTGTCTGATGCGTGAACAGCACTCAGCTTTTCAGAATGCGAAGCAAGTTTTCAGACCCGAAACTATCTTTGACTCTGTTTCTGAAAAGTTGTGTAGTTCCTTTCTTCAAAGTAAAGAATCCGCCTGCAATTCGGGAGACCTGGGTTCTATCCCTGGGTTGGGAGGATCCCCTGGAGAAGGGAACATCTACCCACTCCAGTATTCTGGCCTGGAGAATTCCACGGACTATAGTTCATAGGGTTGCAAAGAGTCAGGCATGACTGAGTGACTTTCACTTTCACTTTTCTTCAAAGTAAGAGAGTCACCAAAGGCTTATTAACCCATGTTAACAGCTCCAGGGGGGTTGGGCTCAAAGTGATCAGTTTGGATCCAACTTCAGATGAGTTGAGACTGATCCTGTACACATCCATCCTTGGGCTTTTAAAGAGGCTTTGTTTTACTAATGCCATGGAGACACATCTTATCTCCTTTGCAAGACTCCTGGAGGACAGGGCCCCATTTAATCAGCCTGGTCATAGAGCTTCCAGTGCATAGAGGCAAGTACTCTCATCAGATCAGATCAGATCAGATCAGTCGCTCAGTCGTGTCCGACTCTTTGTGACCCCCTGAATCGCAGCACGCCAGGCCTCCCCGTCTGTGATAAATAAATGAATCCATTCACAGCCTCCCAAAGCCAAGGTCAGAGTTAAACTGTGTCCCCAGTTACTTTCTGCTTTGTTTCAGGAAAAGTCTTTTGAGAAACATACACTCTGGGAACAGGAGATACCCCACAGAGAAAACCCTTAGTACTTCCCTCCCATTTAAAGCAGCTACTGCAATGCGGGAGTTGGAGGTAACACAACAAAGTGATTCCCACCAGAAAGGACTCACCTGTAATATGAGGGACTCCTTATCTCCTTCTAGGCGTGCTAAGCGTTCCTGGTACGTTTCATTACCGGCAGCACTGTGGTGATTTACCTGGGACTAAAGGGGAAAAGGAAAAAATACACACTTAAAAGGCTGGCAAAACATCTTACCAACTTCCAAATGAAGTATGCAACTGGTGAAGACAGTTTCACTGATTATCTATGCAAAACAACCTACCTCAACAGGAAACCACAAGATGTCGAAACCACTTCAACGAGGACCAGACTAGATGCCAGCGATAGGTGTGCCATGAAAGTTGGCAAAACCACCCCCTGGATGACCTCACCTTTGGCTAGAGAGGCTTTCATGAACTCCAGACTCGGCGGTGCTTGACATGACTGGGCGTGTTGGGTCTGGTTTGGTTGGAGGCACAGCCTGCCAGCGGCACCAACAGCAATAAGGGTCCACCTCTTTGAGGAGACCAGGGAGCTAATACCATTCACCAAGGAACCATATGGGAACAACTCCGGAACAGACCTCCTCTCCTGACTCTCCTGCCAGGGTTCTCCAAAGCTGAGACACACCTTACAGCATGCAGATCCATCCTGAACATTGCAGAGAGCATTAAGGATGAGGGATGTCAACTGCAAGGCTCTTCATCCACTCACATGTTCCCTTCTGGGAATGGACAATCCCACCCCTCAATAAGGGCTGTGACAGCCAGGGTAGCACATGGAGTTGCTGCAGTGCTAGAGCTGAGAAGAGTAAGCCAAGATGAAACATCCTGAGAAGAACCCAAATGACAGCCAGAGGGATCTCCAGGGCCAAGCAGAAGGAAAACACAGGAAATACAAAGAAGCCAGAAACCATGGAAATCAGAGGTGAGGGAGGTTTGATACAGCAAAGGAGAGGCAAATCTAATAAAATGTCTTGAGCTAGAGACAGGAGCTGCAGTCACTTTCTGGGTGTGTCTGCCCTGGTTGTAGGCAGGGAGGAGGGAGGTGGCTGCTAATGGAACTGAAGTGGACCAGCATCTCCCACACACCCTTCCTTCACAATGAATTTAAGGCCCAAATCAGAACCACATTCCAACCTTCAGACTGCACTTTCCAATCCTCTTTCATTAAGAAAAGACATCACCTTCCTTCCCTTGTCCTGTCCCTTCCCCAGTGCACTGCCTAGGTGATGGCAGGTGGTGGAGCCAGGCCTGGCTCTAAAAAAGAAACAGGGAACAAGAATTCTTTATTCAAGCCTTGGAGTGTCACTTGTGAGAGAAGCACCAGCTGTTTGTTGAAGGTACAGTGGGCGGGCGAGCTCAGGGGCCATTTCCCAGGGCAGCTGTGCCAGACACAGGCCAGACAGACAGGGCACCCCTGCCACTGCCTCTTCCTCCAGCTCCTCTCCAGTCTGCATCTTGTCCATTGTTACGGACGCTCTTTCATATCATAAACAAAGGGCCTTGACAATCACCAAAGGCTTCTCTGTGTTGACAGCAGTTTATTATTATTCCATTAATCCATATTCCAGTCATCACATGGTCAAACATTGACTAGTATCCAAAGATATAATTATAACCAACTTTTTCTCAGAACCTAACGAGAGAGGAAAATAGTTCTTAACAGCAGGGCAATTGCTTCTATGTCCAAGAACTCACATGATGGCGATTTTCAGAGGAGAGAGAAAATGGGAAGGACCCAAGGCATCCAAGTGAAGCTGTGCATGTCCAAACCCAGTGCCAAAGTCAGCACGTGCACAGGGCCACCAGCACTGGCACCTGCCACTTGTCCCGCAGGAGGTGAAGAGAAGGCTCCTTCCACAAGACTCCAGTAAACTACCTCACCACCCGGGCCTCTGTCAGATGCAGTGGTGTGTTCATGCAGTAAAAGATCTACACACAATCACCCAGAGAAGCAGCTAGTTGACAAAAAAAAAGTCAGGAAGTTGACATCGTAAATTCAGTTAATACACAAACTGCATGCACAGAGTCATAGAAGTAGATTTAAAAAAAAAGATCTGAATCCACTCTAGCAGCCAATGGGAAAAGGGAAGCACAATTGACTTAAAAGATGCACAGATTAGTATGAGAAATTCCAGGTGACTCTAGGAGAAGAGCAACTCTTCCTAAGGAAGGGAGAAACTTCCCTTCTTTTCACAGAGAGACTCTGTGTAGTGGGATAAATAATATTCATGGTGATAGCCTCACAATAAACAGAGCCAAGCAGAACTCACTGCTCTCCTACGATGCTCTCAAATAGGTCAAAGGTTAGTAAATTCATGGGCCAGAGATCGAAACAATTCCATGGAAACCAATACAATGTGGTCCAAGCACTGTGCTCTAGACCCAAAGCAGGCAGTAAGGCAGAGATCACCATGTGCCAGGCACTGTTGAGACCACTTTACATTTACTAATTCATTTAATCCTTCCCACAACTCTGCCGCTGCTGCTAAGTCGATTCACTCATGTCCGACTCTGTGTGACCCCATAGACGGCAGCCCGCCAGGCTCCGCCATCCCCAGGATTCTCCAGACAAGAACACTGGAGTGGGTTGCCATTTCCTTCTCCAATGCATGAAAGCAAAAAGTGAAAGTGAAGTCGCTCAGTCGTGTCCGACCCTCAGCGACCCCATGGACTGCAGCCCTCCAGGCTCCTCCATCCATGGGATTTTTCCAGGCAAGAGTACTGGAGTGGGGTGCCATTGCCTTCTCCGATAGATTAGGTTAGTAATTCTAATTCCCAAGGAGTTATGAAGTGGTCAAACAGACTGAAAAGTTTAACCGAGAAAAGAGAGTTCGGTCCACATACTTTGCCCATTTCTGGTCAGTTCCAGAAGGAGACATTGGGTGCCTCTTGGCATTGGCAGGTCAGTATAAACCCGCGACAGGTTTCTGCCATAAGCCGTATGAGATCACCGTGGAACCGCAGAGCAGGGCTCCTCACAACTCTGCTAACAGGGTGCTATTTTTATTCTAATTTTACACTGAAAGAAACTGCCGTGCAAAATGTATGGACAAGGCACAAATGGATTATTTGTTTAAGTTACTACATATTAAATAAGTAAGCTCTCTGTTATAGCTTAATTGAGGAGCAGATCAGTATAAATTTTGTTTCATACATTGGGATTGTATGAAAGTTCACTTAAAGTATAATATTTAAAAATGCTCTATGAACCTAAATATTCTTTAATAGAGAAGTGGATTAAAAAAAAAAAACTACAGTTCACCCATATTATGTACAACTTGTAGCATCTTAACATATGAGGCAGGTATTTACGAACCATCCTACAAATAAAAGACATACTGGATAGTGAAAGTAGCAAGATTCAAAGAATCATACAGTGTGATACTAGAAAAAATACTATGCAGGGACTTCCCTGGTGGTTCAGTGGCTGAAACTCTGGGCTCCCAATGCAGGGGGCCCAGGTTCGATCTCTGGGCAGGGAATTAGATCCCACATGCTGCAACTAAGACCAGGCACAGCCAAATAAAATAAATATTAAAAAAAATACTATCCAGTTCCATAAGTATTGATATATGTATGAAAATAAATCAACTGTCTGGAAGGTTACAGAACAACCCTTAACAGTGCTCTCTTCTGGGGAAATTTCTGGGCTATGAATAGCTAAGACTGGGAGGTTTGGTCAAGATTGGTTTTTACTTTAACCACAATAATTGAGCTTTTTACAAAAATATATTTACACAAGTAATTAAAATACATTTCAAAAGCTAGAAGCACTGTTTGAGAAACTAGAAGAGTAGTTCTAGGAGCTTTTTTCCTCCCCCAACAGACTTGAGTGGCTTCCCAGGTGGCACAGTGGTAAAGAACCTACCTGCCAATGCAGGAGACCTAAGAACCACCGGTTCAATCCCTGGGTCAGGAAGATATCCTGAAGGAGGAAATGGCAACCACTATTCTTGCCTGGAGAATCCCATCAGAGGAGCCTGTAGTCCATAGGGTCTATAGTCCATAGGGTCTCAGAGCTGGACTCGACTGAAGCAACTGAGCACACACACAGCGGACCTGAGGGGCATGTCCTCTGCTGGCAGCCTGCCCGTGTAACTGCTGCTCATGGCAGGAAAGTCCTTCCCTCGACCCAAGTCACCATTCTAGAGGAACAGGGCATCTTCCTCTCATATAGTATGCAAAAGTCACTGTTCTTCTCCAGCAAGTTTTTAAAAGGCATTAAATAAACAGCAGTGAGACAATGTCCCAGACAGAAGTCTGCTGTATTATCATCCTTTGCTTTTGGTAAAGTTCAAAGTCCTATGTTTTCTCTTCCACATAAGGTTGACAGCTCTCAGAAAAACTGCACACAAACCTTAACCAGGCACAGACCAGGATAAAATACCACTTCTACTTGAAGAACCTGGAAAGCATCAGAAAACAGGGCCAAGAAGATTACTTTAGAATCACCTTATTGAATGCCAACACTTATCAGCCAAAGGTGTGGATTTGAGCTTTAGTGAATAAATGCATTCTGCCTTCCAATAATTAAGCAATAAGTTCAGTCACTTGTTGGCATCATTCTTGGATTATAAAATGTCAGTACCATCAGGGCATTAAAAAGCCAGATGGCTATGAAAATTATTGAAAAACAATTAAAAAGACAGAGTTGGGACACAACTCTGTTTTGCCACACTTTAAGAAGAGCTTGCTTGTCCGAGGGTACACCTGCTTCCTTAATTATAACAGTGGCATTGTGGTAGAAGGTTTGGATCAATACTGAGATCATCAACTGGATCCCTGAGTGATTCCAAGGTTTGGGAGTCTCTGAAAAGTCTGGTCCATATTCTCTATTAGGTAAATCGGTGGTAGAGCAGTTGCCCAGCTCTCCATGCATGAAGTCAGAGAGAGAGAACCATGTCAACATTCCAGTGAGGAGGAGAAAGTCACACTGAATTCTGAAGGAATCTAATAGAAAATGCTAAGTTTCTATTTCTCCCCATCTGGGACAGCAAGTGATCTAAAGAGAGTTCTGTACAGTTCTATCCTATTAAGGATGCTCATCCCATTGATGAATATAATTTTTTTAAAAAAAGAGGTCATTGTTCAACTCATTGTTAGCCCCTAGGCTGGATCTATACAATGAAATTCTGATGTACTAAGGTGTACTACACATATATTTGATCAAATTTTCTCCTCTTCTCTTTTGATGGTTATTTCTACAAATGTGACAGAGGGGAAAACTGAATCTTCTCATCCAAACTTTCCATGACTATAGCTATTCTTAAAACTACAATTCATGTTAGTTACCTGATATAATGTTTTGTGGGACCAAGAGATATCGTGAAGGCACGGGGCCTGTGTATCCTGCGGAAGCGAAGCGGCAACTGCAGATTGCCGCTGCCATTCCTCTCGCATCTCTTACTGAGGGATGCCACAGTGACATATACACCCTCTCATATCACAGCAATGAATCAGCACGGGTGTTCTTGTGTGTATATTGTCAATAGTACAGAAACTTTAGCCAAGACTATTGAAGCCAAGCCACCTTTGCTTCTATCAAAGCTTTGCTATCAAGAAGCTCAGCAAAGTCTTGGATAAAGGAATCCATCCTGTAAAACCCAGATCTCTCCAAGGGAAATATAAAACACAACTCAGGAATACCACATCTTCCCCAGATGCTCAACATCTCTAACAGAGAAATGCAAATCAAAATTACAATGAGGACTTCCCTAGTGGTTCAGTGGTTAAGAATCTTTTTGCCAATGCAGGGGACATGGATTTGATTCCTGCTCTGGGAAGATCCCACATACCACGGGGCAACTAAGCTCGTGTGCCACAACTACCGAGTCCCCGTGCCCTCAGCAAGTGAAGCTGCTGCAATGAGAAGTCCATGCACTGCAACTGGAGAGTAGCCCTGGCTCACCGTAACTAGAGAAAACCTGGGCACAGCAACAAAGACCCAGCACAGGCTTAAATAAATCAATAAAATTTAAAAAGAAAAAAACAATGAGGCACCACCTTACACTGGTCAGAATGACCATCACCAAAAAGTCTACAAATAATAAATGCTGGAGAGGGTGTGGAGAAAAAGAAATCTGCCGATTCTACTGATAGGAGTGTAACCTGCTGCAGCCACTAACAGTATGGAGGTTCCAATGTGACATATTCTTATAATGGAGTCTTACTCAGCCGTAAAAAGATAGAAATAATGCCATTTGCAGCAACATGGATGGACATAGAGATTATCATGTTAAGCAAGTCAAAGACAAATATCATATAATATCACTTACTTATGGATCTAAAATATACCAATGAACCTATTTATAAAACATAAACAGACTCACTTTGGCCACCTAATGTGAAGAGCTAACTTATTGGAAAAGACCCTGATGCTGGGAAAGATTGAGGGCAGGAGGAGAAGCGGGTGACAGAGGATGAGATGGTTGGATGGCATCACTGACTCAATGAACATAAGTTTGAGCAAGCTCTGGGAGACAGTGAAGGACAGGGAAGCCTGGCACGGCTGCAGTTCATGGGGTTGAAAAGAGTTGGACGTGACTGAGCAACTGAACAGACACAGAAACAAACTTATGGTTACCAAGGGGAAGGGGGGAGGGAAGGAATAAATTAGGAATTGGGGATTAACATACACACACTAGTGTACATAAAACCAATAAACAGCAAGATCCTACTGTATAGCACAGGGAACTATGTTCAAAATCTTGTAATAACTATAAAAGAATCTGAAAAAGAATATTTGTGTCTATATAACTGAATCACTTTGCTGTATAACAGAAACACATTATAAAATCAACTATACTTCAATTAAAAAAAAAAATTATTTCCCAGGCCTTGAGAATGATATTGGTGAGTCCTCAGGAACAGAGACAATACAGCATCTTGACTCCTACAGGCCGTGGCTCTCTTTCTAGAAGACCCAACATGCTGTTGATGCTGGGACTGGGCAGGCCTAATGTACAGCTCCAGCAGTCAACAGCCTAGAGTGGGGTTGTGTTCTAAGCCATCTCTAAACGGAAGAGAGCGGCTTCACGACGAGGGAGCAGGCATGCAGGTGATCTATGGCTGGGGGTCATGGAGTTGAGCACGGTAGCTCATCAGCCTCAGTCATTAGGAGAGAAGTGGGAGGGTGGAGAGAGGGCTGTACGGGCCCAGGAAGCATAGGACTGACCACCAAGATTCCAGCATGAGCAGAGTCTCTATAGGAAGGGCATTTGGGGCTACACAAAGCTTAATCTGAGTCCTGCCCCCTACCTCTTCCATGGGTCAGTGAATATGGGGTTTACCCTTGGTGAAGTTCCTCATGCACCAAGAGCTGGATGTTAGCAGACTTGAGAAATAACACAGGTTTTCCATATCTTGGGGGTGTTGCATTTTTATTTGGGATAGGCTATTTAAGTTATCAGAGAACATTTAAGATGCCCCCTCAAACCCTCATCATTAGCTGTTTCCTCAGTTTCCCTCTTGCTTTCTTGCGGAGAGAAAACCACAGGCTGGGATCATTACCTTCGCTGTAACTATTTGGCACAAGTGAGGGTTGCCATCTTCTTGGAGATTTTCTCACCTTTCCCAGCCTCTGATGTGAAGCTTGGATGGTTGAACCCTTCCTCTGAATTTTTAAACTGAGGAACAGAAAATGGTGGCAGTTGTGCTAGAAGGCTCTGAGGTTGTCCGTGGCCATGTCTTTTTCCACATGGAGGAAGTTGGTTTGTGACAGGAGTCAGCTATGAAGCCAGCGTTCATGGAAACACAAATGAAAGCCACGAAAGAGATTGATGGCATTCTCACCCTGGTTCTTGCTGTCCAAAAACAATGATATAACCCTGCCCTTCCTGTCGGTCTCCTGTCGGTCCCCTGTTGGGCTGTAGTGGCTCAAACCAAGTTTCAGTTACATGCAACCAAAGTCCTGGCTAAAGCATTTGTCTCAAATGGTGATCAGTCCAGTAAGTGAAATTTACTCCTGTGGAAACACACTTACTAGAAAGCATTCCTGCTACTTGGATATAGTACTGAATTACAAAGGGATTCTGCCTACTGTTTCCTGAATTGCTTGAACTGGCAATTGTTAAGAAAGAATTGTCAGTTCAGAGCCAAGTATAGTTAAAACCAGGATTATCATCAAGGGCTAACAGGGATCTGCTTTGTGGCACAGGGTGTGTCTGTGTGGGATGCATGGGGATGAAAGAGGCACCCATTCTCCTTTGTGTGTGAAACAGGTGACTTTACTTCCACTACCTGTTTGCCTCCATTCTTACTTCTCCAGTAGAGCAAGAAGGTTAAGAAGGGAATAATACAAGATGCATTAAGCCCGTGGGCATCAACTAGATGTGTGTAGAGGAGAGATGAAATAAAGAAAAATAGGTTAAAGCACAAAAAAAAGGAACAGGAATCTAAACTAGGGCTAAAAGACACAGGGTGGATGGGTAATGAATAAATGAAGGGCAATAAGACTACAAAAACGGGGACTTTCTTGGTGGTCCAGTGGTTAAGAATCAGCCTTCCAATGCAGGAGACATGGGTTCGATCCCTGGTCGGGAAACTAAGATCCCACGTGCTGCGGAGCAACTACCAAGCCTGCACACTGCAGAACCCATGTGCTGCAACTAGAAAAGCCCACGCACCACCACAAAGACCCAGCACAGCCAAAAAAAAAGAACACAAAATACCTAACGACATGTTTAAGAAGTTATGTTGAAAAAAAAAAAAGAAGTTATGTTGAAAGAATAACATGCCCTATATAGCTGTACAAATGCCAGGTCTGAAAGCTGCAGCTTCCCTGCTCCCATCCTTTGCTAATCTGGACTTCAAGGCAGGGGGTCCCCGGGGAGATTGTTGGGAGGGGGCTTCCATATTCATGTACAGAATTCCTACAGCCTCCTCCTCCAAAATGCAGAACCTCCTGTGCAGAATGACAGCTGAGAATAATCAGGAGGCGAGGCTGCATTAACCATGCACAAGCTCAGGTAGGTCACCTCATCTCAAGCTTAAATAGAGGAAGTCATACCTCACAGAGGGGCCCAGAGGGTCAATTAGGTCATTAAACACAAAGACGTGTGGGAATAAATGCGCACAGTGCTCTTCAGAGCAAGATGCTGCTCTAATGCTTCCTTTGTGTAATATAAACAGTTTTTGAATGATCATGGAAACATGGAACTCATTTAAATGGCTTTGTTTAAGCTAAAAGACCAAAACATAGTTAGATACAGCTCATCCCTTGTACTGTCGGCTTTAATTAACTCATTCTTTTTGTGCAAGAGAACAAAAAAAAGGCAACATTTCCCATAGACACCTATGAAGTATCTAAAGATTTGAACAAACAACCCAAGGGAATAACCCAAATGCGTTGGGGCTGGAAAGAAACAAAGTGCCTAAGGAACAACAGAACCCACTGTCAGCTAAGAGCTCTGGATTCATGCCTGCGGTGCCAACATGAGAACCTGTTCTTTCCATTGTCCCTGAAAACATGCCCATGTTCAGAGTCATATCTACATGGCCACAGTCTTTCTTTTCTATGAGCATCCTATGCTACGCTATGCTAAGTCACTTCAGTCGTGTCCTACCATACTATAAGTCCTCCGTGCTACATACATGCTTATGATCACCACAAAGAGAATTTCAATAGTTAATAATGACTGACCATAAATACTTAAATTTTTTTTCTGTTCCAATCTGAAACTCAGGTCAATTAGTTAAACATGAGTTTTCCAGCTGAACCCCCACTGAGGCCCCTGGCAGCCTCCTCAGAGTCATCACCCTCTGACTCTAGTGAACAGTCAGATTCCCCAATGCTTGCTCACTCTTGGCCTGGTCCCTCCATTGTACTGAGTAGCTTGGCCAACGGATGGCCATATTAGGTCTCTGCAGAGTTCTGGAGGGGGTGAGTGCCACAGATGCAGGCCATGAGGAATCCCCAGGAATCTGACTCTTTCATGGGCTGGCTGGCCTCTGCTGGGAGGGTGCGCCTTCTTCCTGTGCTCTGGTATATCCTCAGGGGTGTTGAGTGAGGGCAGTTCTGCAGCATTCCTTTGGGGGCGTGTCCTAGGGGACCTCCTGTCAGCATGGCACCTCACTGAATATGAGGAAAGAGCTGGTTCCAGAACAGTCAAGTGGGGTGAAGGAGAGGTCGCATGGGGGTGTCATTTGGTATGCGGGCATGAGTGTGGGAAAAGTCTAAAGCAGTCAGCTCCCCAGTGAGACAGCTCCAGTCATGTTTCCAGGCTGCCTAGTCAAGGGGATCATATCAAATCCAGAAAACCCATCTCAAGGGAGCCATGGCTGCCAGGTCCAGGGAGATGTCCAAGTCACTAAGGCTATACTTTAAGCTTAGGACCACCACTCACATATCAAGCTTTTTAGAAACTAGGAAAATGTAGACCTTAAAAAATAAGGGTGAGGGGGCTTCCCTTGTCCAGTAGATAATAATCTGCCTTGCAATGCATGGGACATTGGTTCAATCCTAGGTCTGGGAAGATCCCACGTGCCACGGGGCAACTAAGCCCATGTGCCACAACTACTGAACCTGTGCTCTGGAGCCTGGGAGCTGCAACTACAGAGCCCATGTGCCACAACTACTGAACCTGTGCTCTGGAGCTTGGGAGCTGCAACTACAGAGCCCATGTGCCACAACTACTGAACCTGTGCTCTGGAGCCTGGGAGCTGCAACTACAGAGCCCGTGTGCCACAACTACTCAACCTGTGCTCTGGAGCCTGGGAGCTGCAACTACAGAGCCCATGTGCCACAACTACTGAACCTGTGCTCTGGAGCCTGGGAGCTGCAACTACAGAGCCCATGTGCCACAACTACTGAACCTGTGCTCTGGAGCTTGGGAGCTGCAACTACAGAGCCCATGTGCCACAACTACTGAAGCCCGGACACCCTAGAGCCTGTGGCACCCTGGAGCCTGTGCTCTGCAACAAGAGAAGCCACCACAATGAGAAGCCTGCATACAGCTAGAGAGTAGCTCTCGCTCACCTCAACTAGAGAAAGCCCATGCGTGCAGCAATGAAGACCCAGTGCAGCCAAAAATAAATAAATTAAAAAATAATAAAATTACACATTAAAAAGGGAGAAACCAAAAAATTTAAAAATAAAAAGTAGATCATAAAAGCTACAATTCCTTTTACATGGTTCAGGTGTAACAGACAAGGAAGCCAAATGGAATGAGTGCAGGAAGGTGCTTGTAAAAAGGAAAGCCTCTCCTCAATATTCTGGTTAAGGAGTTTAAGGGCCTTCTGGCAGTTATTATAAAGCCACTTTTTCTAGATAAGGAACAGCTAAGCCAATCCACTATCTTTGGCACAGAGCTTCTTTGAAATGCAGTGTGAACAGAGCACAATCAAATCCTTAGCTACCAGGACTCCAGCAAGAGAGATCTTATCCTGACTTTGACCTCCTTATGCCCTTGGTTGCAATTTTGTAAGAGGTGACTGAGGGTTGCTAGTGGGGTCATCACTATCAAATATTTCACCATTAGGGAAGAGCAAAGCAAAGTTCACAAATAGAAAATTAAATATGGGGTCAACCAATGTTTATGCAATCATGTTTCATTCATTTATCTATTCAGTGACTCAAATATTCCTGAACACCTATGAGGTGCCACGCTCTGTGCTAGGCAGTCCCTGCCTTGAAAAAGCTCTGTAGTTGTACAGTTAGATGTCATAAGGCAGCAGGAGTGGCACAGGGGATGGACGAATCAATAATACTTTCAAGGGAGTGGAGAGGATTTATAGTGGAGTCCTCACTTGAAAGACTGTCTTGAAAACAATGAAGGAATTCCCCCAGGAGAAGAGAGAGACCAGCACCTTTGGAAAGAGTCTTCCTGATACAGCTAGGCTATCCATGAAACCATGACAATTGCCACCCTTCACTACTCTGGTCTCCAAGAACACAGAAAACAAAGGATGTCTTGAAGACTGTCTGTAAGCTTTCCAACCAAGGAGCTGGTGTGATGTACATGAAGGCTTGTAATTGATCATCCTGGAAAGTAGAATGAGGAAGAGAGAGGAATGCATTTGATTAACCAAGATATTGTTCCAAAATAATAGCCTTGCATGAGCTTAGTCTCTGCTCAATTCTCTTGATCACATGGCTGGACGCATAAGGAACCTACAACACTTGACTATAGAAGTGGTATTTATAAGTGTGTTGGTATCTTGCAAAGGGATTATATTAAAGCCAGGAGCACAGTAAAAACAGGAGCCTCTTTGAGTAGTGCTCTTTCCTCATCTTGCCAACTCCAAACTTAATTCATGATTATTAAAAACACCCATCAGAGACGGGCAGCATCAGGTGTCAGGGTTGGGGATAGCAGGGGCACTGTGATTGTTTTAATGATTCACTTGGAATCATTAGAAGCAAACTTCCTGATGCTTCTTGGCTCGGGTCAGACAA
This sequence comes from Bos indicus, assembly GCF_029378745.1. Taxonomy (NCBI): domain Eukaryota; kingdom Metazoa; phylum Chordata; class Mammalia; order Artiodactyla; family Bovidae; genus Bos; species Bos indicus. Next base: position 45,460,876 of record NC_091774.1, read on the forward strand.
TCCAAGAATCAAACAGGCATGCAAGATCCATAGGTGGAAAATATGTGAGTAGGTAAAGGCCAAAGTAAGGGGCTGGTCCTTTGGTCACAAGAATTTTATTAGCACTACAAGATGCCCAAATGGGAATGAATTCTAGGGGAAATGAATGAGAAATGTTGCTTGGGAACTAGAGGTGATAACATTACAGAAGAACTTTGAAAGCTTTCTTAGGGACAAAGCCAGTGTGAAGTGGGTTTGGGGGTAAGTAACCAGGAAGGAGTGCAGATGGTGAGTTTTTAGCCTGCTTTCGATTTCAAGATTCCCAATGGTGAAAGGAACGTTAAGTTCTATAAGGCAGCATAGAGAGAGAACATAGTCAGAGTTTTGTTTTTCTCTAAGAATTACAGAGGTATTTTCTGCCAAGGACAAGGGACAAGTAGGCAGGGCCGAGTAAATAAATAGAAGAAACAATCACAGAACAAGAAGGTGTGGAACGGCTTTGGGTCAGGAGGACAGGATACCAGGATAGCCTTGGCAGAGAGAAGGGACTCTTGACCTACGAAATCAAAGGAAGCTAAAAAATAATGGTTGTGAACACTGTTACATTTTGTGGTGAAGGGGAGGGAAGATGAGATACTCATCTATATGTGGCAAATTTCTTAGTAGGTGGTAACATCAAGTGAGAGGGGGTCAAAGTTGGGGACCCATGGAAAAGTATGAAAGAGCTGATACTGGGATGAGGTGGACAGAGAATGCAGGGAGGAGTCAAATGATCACCCCCCGCCCCGCCCAGCCCCACCCACCTACTCACCCACCACCACCGCCACCACCATCACCACCACCGCCACCACTGTGCTGTTGCCTGCTCACAGAACTACCAGTGGCTGAACTGCTCTAGAGAACCTGCAAGCTGCTCAGCAAATGACCCTGGTATGATGCCACTTTGTTAAACCCTGCTGGGAAAGAGGCATGAGGCCCTCTTCAAGCAGCTGGTACACGGGAGTCACAGGTGCTGGTGGTCAGAGATGGCAGAATCTGAGCTCCTAAATTATATTGGGGAATATGATGGGTAGGCACACTGGGTGCATTGGCTAAAAATGGGATGTACTCTTGGGAAACTGGGGACAGCTAGAACAGGGGACATGCCTTTCCCTGGAGGAAGGCATGGCAACCCACTCCAGTAGTCTTGCCTGGAGAATCCCCATGGACAGAGGAATCTGGAGGGCTATAGTCCATGGGGTCACAAAGAGTTGGACACTGAGACACTAAGCACAGCACAGAAGAACCTTTGGGTAGCCATACCCACTGTCACCCTCCTTCTGGTCTGAAAATACCTCTGTCCAGAATCAAGGTTGGTCACATGACTCTGGAATAACCAGAGGCTGTCAGTTGTGGCCAAGGTGATCATCATCGTAACACCTAGGAAGCATTTTCTAAGCACTTTACAGACATTGAATTACTTATCCACATTTTACAAACAAGAGAGCTGAATATCAGGGAGATTAATCAATTGTCCAAGGTCACACAGAGCTGAGATACGAACCCAAGGAGTTGGACGCAGGGATCTGTGCTCTTAGCCAGTAGGAGCAGCTGTCACAGAAGCCGCTGCCTACTTCAATTTCACTGCAGTCTGACTTGAGAGCAAGACAAGTCAATGTCTGGGGCCAGGATGTCTTCCCAGCTCTTCTGGCCCAAGTGGCCAGGCTACTGGATCAACCATTTGAGCACCAGATGACACAGTATAAGGCTTACATTAACAGTCTGACCTCATTCCACATTCTACTACAGAACCCAAGACAATTGCATGGAGGAGTCATGGTGATTCCATTTTTGACTTTTTTTTTTTTCAGGGGGGAGGGGTGGTAGACAGGGTTATGACTTTAGTTTGGAATTCAGTTTCAGCAGAGTTCTAGAAGCCAGCAGCAGTATCAAGATGCTGACAAATGCTGGGGTTTCTGCTCCTGGGAAATAGCTCCTGCTCAGGGAACAGTGAGTGAACCCCACAGACCCTGCTTCTAGCTATTTTAAGAGGCCCTTTCAGGACTATGTGGGTTAGAGCCACTTGGATCTCAAAGCAGGGCAGGTGTTAACTGTTCGTGAGTCAGTCAGGAACCAGATAGCTGAACAGCGGAGGCCCTCTGGATGCTTGTGGCAGATTACCTTATCTCAGGGCTCTGCCTATTGGGGAAGGAGCTGGAGGACCAGCCCTGGTCAGCCTTCTCTCAGTAGCCATAGCCAAGCTGGCCAGAACAGTAGCCACTGGGGCCTCTGGCTACTCAGAGCGGGCCAGGTCCCAGCTGTATCCCACAGGGCTTTGGTTTGAAACTGTGACCTAAAATGTGGAAAGGGGCCCTAAGTGGAAGGAATGATGGCCTCTTCACTCCAAGGAGAGAAGAGAACATACCATCTGCTCAAGATCTCCCTTCCTGGTTATGGCCAGTAGCAGTTAACTTTTATTGAATGTTCCCTCGTGCATGGTACTCTGCTAAGCATTTGACATGCATTATCTTACTTGACCCTCATAAAACCTGTATGTGGCAGGCACTTTTATCTTCCTTATTTTATAGATGGAGAAATCCAAGATTTGAGGTAATCTGCCTAAAATCACACAGCAAAGCCAAGAGCCCAACCTAGGCTTTACTTCAAACTGCATGTTCTTAACTAAAACAACATGTAGTATCCCATCCCCTAAAGGCCACAAAACAATGTCTCTTTTCTCACAAATGCTTTCCTCTATCTCAGTGCATTCTTGGCCATAAACATCTCCCTTACAGCTTCCAAATTCAAAGACTGTCTTGCTCCGAGGCATTACCCTCTTGGACTGGTGCAAGAGCAAGCGTTCCTACGCTACCAGGTCACAATTCTGCCACAACCACCCCCTCTGCACGGGAACATGAAAGAGCAGGTTTCCATCTTCAAAAACCTGGGCTAAGGACTTCCCTGATGGCGCAGGGAATAGGAATCCACCGGCCAACGCAGGGGATGCAGGTTCAATCCCTGGTCTGCGAAGATTCCACGTGCCACAAAGCAACTAAGCTGCATGTCACAGCTACTGATGCCTGCACGCCTAGAGCCTGTGCTCCACGAGAAAAGCCACCACAATGAGAAGCCCGAGAACCACGAGAGGAGTAGCCCCTACTCACTGCAACTAGAGAAAGCCCACACAACAACAACAACAAAGCAATGAAGACCCAGCGCAGCCAAATAGAAAAAAAAAAAAACCTGGGCTAAGAGAAACCTGCTCTCTAAGCCACTGAGGCTTAAGAAAGCATGTGAGAAGCGGTGGGTGAGCCAGGCAAATGGAAAGTACTGGAGACTCGGGCTGGAGTCCAGTAGGTGCAGTACAGGGACGAGGTCAGCAAAGGACACAGAAGGCAGGGAGTATACCTGGGAGCTCATGGGAGTAGATATAAAAGGTGAAACTGAAAGGTAAGTTGAGGCCAGGTTAAAAAAGTGTCTTAAATCTCACCAGGCAGAAAACTCTGAGCTTTCTCATTCAGACTAAGGGCAAGTCCTAGGCTTCTGATCAGGGTCACAGGATGAAAGGGAATTTGGTTTTTGTTTTTTAAGGGGATTTTAAAAAGAAGAATCTGACAGTAGTGTTTCAGCTACAAAATAGGAAAGATATCAATTATACTGCCTATGACATATCTAATATTTTGTGCACTTTTTTTAATGCTCCTTAAAACTAGAAGAAAAATATGTTTTGCTATGAGTCACCTACAGGGGGTCTGAAGTCTCCTCACCTAGCGCTTCCCTTCCTTCCACGGGAGCCAGAGCTGCCAACCTGGGCCTCAGGACAGAAAGAGCCTTCTTACATTGCCTCACATGCAGGATTCATTTCTCTGCAGACAGAACTTCTGCACAACATCTATCCCAGCAGCTAGGACACTGCGTAATCCCAAGCATATCATAGCTGCTGGTCCCAAGACCTCCCGGTTAAAGAACTTCAGTTGGATACAGGACAATAAAGACGAAGTGATGGGAACAGCACTTCTTATCTCCTCCAAAACCTCTTCAGTGACGTTTTTACAATTCTTAAGACAATGATGTGAATCTTTGCCAAAATATCTGGTCACCTCAGCACACTCTTTGGTGACTGCAATGACCCCATTCCAAAGCTGGACAGAGGCTGAGCACAAACAGGATTCCTGCTGGGTTCTAAACCCATAATTTTCTACATACTTGGTCGAAGAAATGAGGGTTGAGAACTGGACTGGGAGACAGAACAGGGTTGAAGATCAGGCTGCACCACTAATAGCCATGAGGTTCTTAGCCTCTTGGACTTTTTTAAATGAGGGGTTTGTACTAGTTGATCCCAACAAACCCTTGAGCTAATTTGGTTCATTTGCCTTGCTTTTCGCAGCACAGCTTACCATACACCACATCATAGCTAGAGTAATTTTCTTAAAATACAAATTATATCCCTCAACATATCTCATGCCACTTCCAAGCAGCAAGTCTCCCATTATACAAACCCTGTCCCCCACAACCCTGCCCACTGTCCTCCCTGTGCTGTGTGCTCCTGGACCCGCCCACGTCTCCCCTCCATCACTGAGTTCAGACATGTGTTCTTTACCGCATTTTTCACCGGACTCACTCCTACTTCTCCTTCACTTTTCAATGAAGTGTTACTTCCACAAAGAGGGTCCTGACCACTCTTTCTCAATCAGTAATAGTCCTTTGGGATGGCCACTTAATAGTTCCTCTTCTTGGCTGTTTCTATCAACTTGTAAATTTCAAGCTTATTTCCTGGGGACTGTTTAACTGCCTTCTCCCAAGCACTGTATGGAAGATCCACAAGAGCAGAGACTGGTTCTACTTTTTTGCTTACGATTAGACACCCAGTACCCAGAACTGGGTAAGTATTTGCTGAGTGAGAGGTGCAGAGGATGCCCACAAAAGCCAGCAGGCCTAGTGTTGGAGTGTGGAGGTCAAGGACCTTCCAAGCCGGGCACTTCGTGTCCCTCCTGTTCTACAGTGTCAGATCTCTTATCTGTCAGCTGCTTTTGCCCTTCCTGCTTCTGGAAACATCCTGCCTCCATGTGAAAATTAATGGATACCCATCTTTGCCAGTTCAGTTGTTGTTTAGTTGCTAAGTTGTGCCCGACACTTTTGCGGCCCTATGGACTGTAGCCCACATCAGGCTCCTCTGTCCATGTGGTCTCCAGGCAAGGATACTGGAGTGGGCTGCCATTGCCAGTTCAGAGATGGTGACAAAAAAAAGCAAGAGCATGGCTTCTGTGAACGTGGATGCAACTCCAGCCCCCAACATTCGCCCACTGTCACTCACCCCACACACTCATGCTCACCCCTAAAGAGTCGACAGGAGCAACTTGAAACCTAAACCCTTGGCCTCTGGAAAACATGCAGAACTCCCGAGGGCCTCCCCCGGAAACGCGGCAGCTCTTTCGGCTGACAGCTGACTAATCTCCACGCCGGATAACTTCCAAGAAGGAGAGAAGCCCGGTATCTTGTGAACCCTGTGCGGTTGAAAGGCAGCGGCTTCCTCTCCGAGTCCTCACACCAAAAAGCGGCAGATGCCTTTTTCTGACCACGGTGTTTGGACCCTCCAACTGTTCAAGTGCCAGAGTCAAAAATAAGGAACTTTTCTCACTTCATTGTTGCCTTTCTGCACAGAGGCTCATTCACTAGAATGTCAGAGGAGAAACAAAGACAGCTGACTGTTTTCTCCCCTAGTATCTATAATTAGATTCTCATGGAGAACTTGGCGGCAACAGGGCTTCGCTGGACAAACACCTCCTCCCTCAATACACACACACACACACACACACACACACACACACACACACACAGTCTCTCTCCTCACTCATCTCGACGGAGACCCACACAAAGCAGTCAGTCACTTACCCGCTTCAGCCACGTGAAATGCTTGTAAACATCAATGTCCCCATCCATGCTGGGCACCCATGTCAGCAGTTAGATTCCTTGGTTGAAAAAGCCCTATTTCTGGCTGGATACCAAATTCGCTCCTCTTTCTTGTCTCTGCCCCCTCCCCCTCAGGAACGTCAAGCCGTGTTCAGATTTCCCCACGTCCCTGGCCTGCGTCCTTCAGCCTTGCCCTGAGAGGTTTCAGAGACACAGCAGCTCAGACCAGACCGTGCTGCTCCCGTATCCGCCCCCACAGACGCACACAGGCACCAGCTCTGGGACGCAGAGCCTGCAGAGTGAGGGAACCTAGCAAAAGGTGGGGGAGAAAGACAGACTTGGACAAGAGTTGTAAACACACACACACACGCACACACACGCACACACACACACAGGAACATTCTTTTTGGTGATAATACCAGAGGCTGCCAGAGGGAAACAGTCCTGAAGAAAATTCCTCGTCTGGCTTCCCCCTTCTGGAGTGGCTGGAACTCATTAGGGAGAGACCCCGGTTTCCTGTCTCTGCTCCATTCTGCATTTACCCACAGGCTCCCAGCTGCTCTTGGTTTATCTGGGACTGGGGAGAGGACTAAAAATAAGTGCAGCTCTTGGAGGACTGCTGGTTCCCACACACAGCCTGACCCCCACCCAGCAGCCCACGCCTACCCCTTCTCTTCCAGGCCGGCGTCGGGCTGTGCCCTGAGGGAAGCTGATTGTTTCCAAAAATGAACAGATTCAGAACCAGCTCCAGTTCGGCTTCTTGGCCCGGCTGGGGGTTTGCCATCCTGGGTGCTGGCGGCACCATCCGGTGTTGCCGCCTTGGAGAGCTCTGCTGCCAGCCGTCGCTCCAGGGCTCCCTGAGGCCGCATTCTGCACAGGGACAGGTGGGAAAGAGCGAGTCCCAGGCATGCCTCGCTGTTGGTCCCCACCCCAGATGTGTGTCCGTGAGGTCTAGGGAGCGCTCTGGGTAGGAGCTCTGGGAAGGCAGCAGCCTGAAGAAACGGGGAGCTGGGCCTGCCTTCCTACTGGCAGGTCCCATGCTGGCTTTCCAGGGTGGTCTCCCCAGCACTCCCCACATGTTGACCCCCTCCTCTTCACATTCCCACCTCCTTTGAGAGCTCTCTTTAAAACAGCTTTTCTCCCTTGCCCAGCCCGCAACGTGTGGCCGTTGGCTCTGACTGGTTATGAAAGCGGTCTTTGATGTGGGTACAAGGGGAACTGTGGTTACATGCAAGGGCTCTGAGCTCCGCTGCCATAAATGACTTGCAGACACACATCTTGTGACTGTGTGGGCCTTCCCGGCGCACCTTGGGGGTCAGCAGGGAGTTTCCTGGAGCTCCCAGCCTGAAGAGAAGGCATGCCACTTATCATGGTATCTTCGCTGTCCACAACCCAGAAGCAGGGCCTGAGGACAAAGCAGCAAACACGCACAGTCCCCCACAGGCTGGCCCCGTCCACAGAGAGCACAGAGGCGGCAGGAGGAGGGCTCTGGCCAGCAGCTGGCCCGAGGGGGAGGAGTAGATTCCTGGAGACACACCCAGATCAGAGGCCAGGAAGAAAAAGCAGGCTCAGCTGCCCATGCCCTGAGCTCTATAGCCTTATTCTGGCCTCTGGCCCAGTTCCAGAGTGCAGTGCAGGCCCGACTCGCCGAGGTCCCCTGACCTGGACTAGGGCAGGATGTGCTAGTCCAGATCCCTAAGTTTGCAGGGGTAGCTAGACCTTTTTTTTTTTTTTTTTTTTTCCTGTCTAAAAACCTGGAAAAGTCTTCATTTTGGTCAATACATATTTGCCCAGTATCCAAAGCAACTGAAACCAACTTCCTGCTCTGGGCAAACGAAGAATTTCCACGTGGCACATAATAAAGGTATTTCTGGGGTGCTGTGGAGGAAGAAGCAAAGTCAACTTGAGGGTCTGTATGGGGAAAGGCCTGTACACCCTTGGAGAAAGACTGGTATCCTTTGGAAGGTTCCAGTGTGAGAGGAGAAAAGGGGACTGGGCAGCAATGTAGCTGCCTTCCACTGCACGTGGGCTGGCTCCCTGGTACCCATGCCCCTCCCCACATCACTCAGGTACTCAACCACACCTGTTCCCACTTCAGACAGGAGGACATGTGTCTGAGCTCTGATTCACAGCTCTAGTTTCTACACCTAGCACAATTCTTAGCACACAGTAACAACTTCAATGATCTCTGAATGAAAGAATAAGGCTCAAATGGTGAAACTGGCAAGATAAGCCTGAAATTACTTGGAGGGAATGAGTTTCCCAGAGGTAAAGATGCTTGACTCAGAAAGGAGAGAGAGGGTCAGCTTCATCTATTAGCTCAATTCATGTGTGATGAATTGGAGGTTGGGGGGCAAGAAAGGGGGAGAAGGGGGAAAGAGAAGAGGGAGGGGAGGAGGAAGGGAAGGGGAGGGAGGGGAAGCATGGAATGGGAGGGGACATAGAGAAGGGGAGTGAAGGAGGGGAGGAGGGAACGGGAGGAGAAGAGACAGACAGGAGGCAGGAGGGGAAGAGAGAGGAGAGGAGGGCGGAGAGGAAGAGGGAGGAAATCCAGATAAATTGCAGCTAAATTCTTGACATATTTTTATGGTACCCTCAAGTAGTAATTCTTACCTCAGTCCTTTTTTGTTTTCCTTTGAAACCCTAAATTTTATATTGTAATTAACTCAATCCACAAATAGCACGCTAAAGGCATAGGATCAAACCCATAGCTGCGCCCCCTCACTCAGAAGGCCACCCAGCCAGGGGCTCCTCACAGTGAATCACAGAGGGGCTTTGGGGGATCAGACAGGCTCTTGACTACGTCCATAAAATGTATACAAAGCACTATGAGTATGTATAAATCACTATTTCTCTGAAATAGTTTTCATCAGATCATCAAAATGATCCATGACTCCCCAAAGATTGAAAGCCTGGGTTTTATCCCATCTAAGTAGTTACTTGGAAAGGATTAGGCTGCCCTTATTAAGCATGGTGGGGGTGGTCCCACTTCTACGGTACTGCCCTGTGAGGCAGAGCCTCAGGGACTCCCTGGATCCATCACTAAAGAGAGAAGTCTTCAGGAGCCATACAGGATACACCAGTAAGATTCATTACAGTGACCCTATAGCCCTCAGAGCCTTCCCAAAAGCAACTCAAGGTCAGTGAGACAACTCATTACTGTCTGGAACATGAGGCAGCCAGCTGAGGGCAAAGAGCAGGCACCTGATCATTTGTGGGAGTAAAAACACACCTACGAGGCCGGAGCCATCAGTGAATTCATCCCAGGGTCCAGTGGGGAGACCTCAGGAGGGCTGCTTATCTGGCTGGAATCCCATGTACGCGGGAATGACTGTGGATGGAGCTCTGAGATTTGCTCCTCCTGCTGGCAGCCAGGAATCAGGCACAACTGTGGACAGAGAAGGGGCATGAGCTAGTCAGCTGACCTCTGGCCTGCATCCTGAGCTCCAGCTCAGGGCTGAGCCTTGGTCTCTGGGCCATGTTGATAGGTGCCAGGACACCCTGATACGTCAGATACAGGCTTATGTCCTTCAGCAGGCACACTGCACCATAAGCCTACCTCTGGGGAGAGGAAGGGATGGCCTGAAGACCCCGGTCCTTGGGCTGCAAGGTCCTGCTTGTGCAACAGCATCCTGGCCCCATAGCCCAGGTACCCACAGTGTCCAGGCATGAAGATCTGTCTCCAAAACGGGTAACAGAAGGGGTGGCACACTCTGCCTGTAGAGGGCCAGATGGCAAACATTTCAGGCTTTGCGGGCCATATGGTTTGTTACAGTCGACTCTCTCATTTACAGCACAAAAGCAGCCACAGCTAACGTGGAAGCCAGTGAGGGTGGCTGTGTTCCAGTGACATTTTTTGTGTGTGTGTGAACAGTAAGATTTAAATTTTACATCATTTTCACATCACAAATTAGTCTTATGAGTTCTCATCAATCACTGGAAATCACAAAAAATTATGCTTGGTTTTCAGGGAATAACAGATAGGCAGCAGGCCAAATACAGACCCTAGATTGCTGACCCCCAGGTGAGGATGATGTCTCTCTCTCTATAATGAATCTCCAGGGACAGAGGGTACTCTTGTAAAAATGCAGATTCAGGCCCAGCAGGTTGGGAATCGGGCCCAAGACTGGGCATCACTAACAGTCTCCCCAGTGATGCTCATCCTGCCAGTATTAATGACCATATTTGAGGAGTGCTGCTGCTGCTGCTAAGCCGCTTCAGTCGTGTCCGACTGCAACCCCATAGACCGCAGCCCACTAGGTTCCTCTGTCCCTAGGATTCTCCAGGCAAGAACACTGGAGTGGGTTGCCATTTCCTTCTCCAATGCATGAAAGTGAAAAGTGAAAGCGTGTCACTCAGTCGTGCCCGACTCTTAGCGACCCCATGGACTGCAGCCTACCAGGCTCCTCCATCCATGGGATTTTCCAGGCAAGAGTACTGGAGTGGGGTGCCATTGCCTTCTCCGATTTGAGGAGTAAAAGGAAACTATTTTCAGAAGTTCCTTGGAGCACAGGCTACTGAGCAGTTTGCCTTAAGTACGACTCCTCCTGAGCCTTCCTACCTGCCTGAAAGGGCAGGACGCCTGGCGCTGTGGCTCTGGCATGCCCTCTTTGCAGGCAGAGGGTGGGCGGGTGTCTACATGCTCAGACCTCAGGTCATGCTGACCCGGCAACATCGCCCACCATGTCCCCTGGGCCTCGAGCAGGAAATTGAGTGGGGAAGGATTTATTTGCTCTTCCACCAGTGTTTGCACATTCTTGCTCATTTATAAACATTGGTTCTTAGGGACTGAACTAGTCTCAAGTCAGGTCTGAAAGAATCCAGATCTCCAGAATTTTAGTAAGGTACAATTACTTGGAAGAGGCAAAAAAACAAACAAACAAAAAAAAACAAACAAAAAACCCCCCCAAATTCAGGAAAATTAAAACTGCTAAGTTTGCAATGGCTGAAGGCCCCCAGTCTGGAGCGTTATGCCAGGAAAAAAAAAAATACTTTCAAAATCCCTAAGGTATAGGAAACCTCTCTAGGACAGGGCCTGAAAAACACAGGTCAGGAAATGGAGAGCCATCCTAAGCAATAGTGTGCCAGTAAAAGGCGCTGGGATTAAAGGTGTCTGGAGAGAGCTTCTTAGCTTTGATGATGGAAGGTCAGGTCTGTGCTCCTAGGACCAGCAGTCATCCCTATGGTCTCCTCCCCCAAGGAGAAGGAGGGTGGGCTCAAGCAGTGGAGGCATCCCAGGCCTACCCTTTGTCCACTGGCTTCCAAGGAAAAGAATCGTTTTTGCCAGCTGACTCAGGTACACTGTCCAGCAACTTCATTAATGAGAGGAGCTTATGTCCTCTTTCTACGTGGCTGGCGGAGGGTGAGGGGAAGCAGGCAGCTATTTTCTCACAAAAGCGGGTTCCTTGAGCTTCAGACTTTCCAGCATTTGTCCCTGACTCCCATCTAGTGGCGTTTTCCAGTACTGCACAGAGACAAAGGCCCTCCTCCAACCAGCACGCCGGCCCAGCGTGAGTCCATCCGGAGAGAGAAGCACAGGAGAGAAAGTACCTACAAGTCTGAGCTCTCAAGTTCACACCTATAGAGGGACACACACTGGAAACTGACTCACAAAAACCTTCACTTTTTTTTTTAATGAAAAATAATCACCAAATTTCCCCTTTTCTAACATCCAGAAAGCCAACGTTTTCCTATATAACTCCTGCCTGTAACTTTTCAAAATGAACGTGTTTGCCACACAAATACCCCATCCATCTCTTACTCCAGGCCCTAGGTGGAGGACAGAGACACAGAGAATTGCAGGGCAAGCTGACGGCTTATAATTCATAAAACAGCTTCTCCCCGTGCTTTTTTTTTTTTTTTCTTTCTAAACTCTGGCTTTTCAATATGGTGAACAGATTTGCTCCTCTGGTCAGAATGAAAGACTGCAGGCTGACTCTGGCAGGAACGCAGGGGCTTTGTCTGAGGAGCCGCCATCTGTGACAAGGTGGCTGAGCGGATGGGGGGCGGGGGGTGGCCATGTGCCCTCCTGGGCCTGGTCTATTTCCTTGTTTCTGGAGAGTCTGATTAAGAAGGTAACTGAGGGCACATGAATATCTGATATACAGACTGACAGAGGTGAGACCCAAGATGGGGTTCACTTCCCCGGACCTGCCAGGCAGGCTCAGAGGAGGCTCCCTGGTCAGGGCATCCCATTTCACCGCTCCAGAGATGATGGCCTCGGCTGAGCCCTGACACGGAGCAGCTATATCAGGAGAGGTTCCCTAACCTGTCTCTACTTTCCAAACTTAAAGGTCCAGACTGAGGGACTTCTCTGGTGGTCCAGGGGCTAAGAATCCACAGTCCCAATGCAGGGGGCCCAGGGTTCAATCCCTGGTCAGGGAACTAGATCCTGCATGCCGAAACTAAGACCCAGCACGGCTAAATAAATAAATATATTTTTAACAAAAGTCCAGACTGAGGAAGGCAGGGACTGATGGCTACCAGGGGGCTGCTCTAAAGCCCTTTAACTGCAGGACTGGAATGCGTGGCCAGATCCTACAGAGGGATTGTCAAACCAGCTGTTATTTCCAGTAGGGAAACTGAGTCCCAGAGGAGGGAAATGAGGTTCACCCACGTCCACATGAGGGTGGCACAGAGCTGGCCTTTTGGCTCATCCCTCCCTCCGACACTGCCTCACCTGGTCCATTCTCTTCCATCTGCCTGAACACGCCGAGCAGGACACCTGCAGCCTGGCCAAGGAGAGTCTGGGTTCCCCCAGGAGGCCAGGCCTGTTCCGTGAACCCCGCTTCCAGAAAGTAGCACAGAATACAGTCCCTCTGGAGGGTCTCTGCCAAGCTCTCCCCTTACTCGCCCTCCCCTCTGCTGCTTCTGGGTTTACTTGTCTTTCCTCAGACTTTAGCCCCTGAAACCTCAGGTCTTCACCAAATACCCCATGGACCCACATCTGAAGTGATTAAACAATGGGACAGTCTGGTGCCTTGTGGATGAAGAATGCATGTACCTGGCTATTAGAGAAGCCCCCAGAGACACTCCATCTGGAGACTCTGCTGGCTCTGGTATCGCTTGGGCATCTCCCAGGAACCAGGCTCACTGGGTCTAATCACCCCTCCCTTTCTCACTCAGTTCAGTCACTCAGTCATGTCTGACTCTTTGCAACCCCATGGACTGCAGCACACAGGCTCCCCTGTCCATCACCAACTCCCAGAGTTTGCTCAAACTCACGGACATTAGGTTGGTAATGCTATCCAAGCATTTCATCCTCTGTCGCCCCCTTCTCCTCCTGCCTTCAATCTTTCATAGCACCAGGGTCTTATTGGTTGGCTTCTTACTAGTTGGCTGTTTACAGCCCCTTACGGGCTCCACTCTCCCTGAGGGCTTTACCCCCAGGTCACCACAAGCTTACCTGCATGGAGGGGAAAGAGGTGGCCCCCTTTTGGAACTCAGCTCCATTCCCATCACAGCAGAGATGCTGCAGCCTTCTGGCATGGGCCTCAGCTTCATCTCCTGAAAGTCCTGACCCTGAGCTTGGCCTGGTCTGCCAGCAATGAAAGAGGGGCTCAATCTTATACTGTCAAAGGGTGGCCTCACTGATGCTACTCTGCAGGCCAGGCTCCATGAAGCCTGCTTGCCTTGGACTTCAGGAAACTTTCCTGTACAAAAGCCCTGTCCAAAGCTCCATGGTGTGCCACCAACTTTGAGGATAAGCCCAGAGTTCAGACACAGATACTGAAACTGTGCCCCACAGAGTTTACAGAAGCTAATAATAGAAATTCTTGAATTTGTCTTATAGAACAACAGATAAGGGAGTAGCTTGTTAAAACTCTCTTGCTTATAAACTGCCCTCATTGATTAAGCTCACTTGGTTTCTTTCTTTCCTTCCATTTTCCTCCCTTTAACAGCGTATCTTTCCAGCTTCACACAGCCCAGCTGTTTTCCAATTACTTGGAATCATTACCTGACCAGCATGAGCTGGGCAGGGGCTGGTTAGCACCAGCCTAAAGCTGAGTCTGTGCAGATGTCTGAATGGCCTTTTGACGTCAGGGGATTGGAAAACTCCACCCTCCGACGATGCTAAGGGTCTCCAGCTCCAATATGTGGAAACATGAACCCAGACGCACCTGCACAGAACGCGATTTCCTCACAGTCACCTCTCCCCTAAGACCACCCTGCTTATCCCATAAATACTCCAACTCCCTCACCTTTAGTGAGGTAGATCTGAGACACAGTCTCCTGTCTTCTCAGCTATCTTGAGAATAAACTCTTCCTTAGCTGTAAACTATGGTACCTCAGTGTTTGACTTGTTGTGTGTCAGACAAACAGATCTGGTTGGGTAACAGTACTGTTCCTTTCCCAGGTGGTTCAGTGGTCAAGAATCCACCTGCCAGTGCAGGAGATGCAAGAGACACAGGTTCAATCCCTGGGTCAGCAAGATCCTCTGGAGGAGGAAATGGCAACCCACTCCAGTATTCTTGCCTGGAGAATTCCATGGACAGAGGAATCCACGTGTCACAAAAAGTCAGACACGACTGAGCACGCACTGATCCTAGAACAAGGGAATCCAGGCCCTTTGTTCCTTTTATCACTGAAGCCCCAGAGGGTCTCCAGCATAGAGAGCCCCCCCACACACCCTTCCAGACCTAAAGCCTACTCTTCCTCATTCTATTGGCTGCCCAGAAAGGGAGGATCCTATTTTAGGCCCCAAAGCTCTGGAAATATGCTCACAATCCAGTTACCCCTGAATCCTGGGCAGTTCTGTTCCACTTGTATTTTTACCACAAGTCTGGCCTATTTATAACTATTTCCAGGCCAAGGATCCTTGCTGATGGCCACTGTGCCCACCCCTGCCAGCACCCAGCAGAGGAGGAACCAGCCCCACTGTAAAGAAACACAGCTGCCCACACACAGTCTTTCTGACCACAGTGTACTAGGACCAGAGCTCCCTCTCCACTTAAGATGTAAGGGCAGAGGCCCAGGACGAGTCTGCTGTTTGCTGTAACCACCAACCACTCCCCTATACCCACCATGGCCCCTCCAGCAGCCCCTGTTTCTGTGCACTACAGTCGCCATCATCTGAGCCTGAAGATCCCCATTGCAGCTACTAATGAACAGAAGACTGCGATTCCTACCACATGATCCTCTCCCCTCTCACCACAGCTAATTATTGGCCCTTGGGTGGACACCTGACCCAAAGGCAGCTAGTCCATATCTGAGTGTAAGTGAAAATGTCTTTAATTTCTATTTCTTTTGCATTTAACATTTCTTCTTATACTTGGAGGACTTAGTGCAAAAATTGAGAATTAGGTCAATGAGATTCTCTCCTTCGGAGGTTAACACACATATATAGAAAACATGAACTTGTCAATGAACAAGAAAACTAACATCAAACCTAAAGGAAGTGTGGCAGTCACCATGAGCTCTCTTCCTAAGGGCCATTCGTTTCCCCTACTTCTTGGTTGCTCCCTGACAGGGGTTCCCCTCCGCTGTGATGAGAGTGCCAGCCTCCCTTGCAGCTAGGGTACGCACATGCGAACAGATCCTGACCACTGGGACCATATGGGAAGCTGTTGGGAGGTTTCAGATAGAGGTTTTCCTCCCCAGTTTATAAGAGGAGGACATGTTCTACCTCTGGACACATCTATCTGTGTGAAGGGAGGCTGCCCAGAGATGCAAGTAGCCTTCTTGCAACTTGCCCTGCTTCTTAGGGCAGCAGTACCCCAACTTTTTCAGCACCACGGACCAATTTCATGGAAGACAATTTTTCCATGGGTGGGGGTGGGGTGAATGGTTTCAGAATGATTCAAGCTCATTACCTTTATGTGCCCTTTGCTGCTGCTGCCACCAAGTCGCTCAGTCGTGTCTGACTCTTAGCAACCCCATGGATGGCAGCCCACCAGGCTCCTCCATCCATGGGATTTTCCAGGCAAGAGTACTGGAGTGGGGTGCCATTGCCTTTATTTCTAACCTAATGCCACTGCTGATCTGACAGGAAGTACTGGTCTCCAGCCTGGAGGTTGGGGACCCCTGTGTTAGGGGACATATCTGAGGAAAAACCAACCCTTGAGCATGGGGAGGGAGAAAGATAAGAAAAGTCAGTGTCTTTGAGGTCATCCCAGAGCCACTGATTTAACTCTGGGACCATCCATCCCCTGGACATATATTAGTTACATATAACTAATACATGTATTATTAGTTATATGTTAGTTACATATATATTAGTTATATGTTAGTAACATAACATATAATGTTAGTGACATATAAACCTCCTTACTGTTCGTATTTTATTGAGAAAGAATCCCCACTGACAGATGTCATGAGGAAGAGCTGGGTCATGCTAGGCCAGATTATGACAACTGAGGTTTATGACGAAGGAGAACAGTGCAAACATCCAAAGGATGCACAGATACCATGAATGAGAAATGAGAAGGCACAAGCCTGGCTTCAAGCTATCTTATTAGTTCCAATTCTGAGTCACATGTGTTTTTGTGTGTCTTTTTTTTGGGGGGGGGGAGGGTAATAATTAGCGTGAGTCTCTGTGGTTTAAGGCAGTGCTTTACAAACTTTAAAGTGAATATGAATCACCTGGAAATGGTTCAGTGGATTGGAGAGGGGAGAGGCAAAGTCTAACGTTTTTTTTTCTTTAAGACAAGCTATCAGGGGATGCCAAAGCTGCTGGTCCATAAACTACAATTTGAACAGCAATACCTTCTAATTAAAGTACCAATCTAGACTTCCCTGGTGGTCCAGTGGTTAAGAATCTGCCCACCAATGCAGGCGACAAGGGTTTGATCCCTGGTCTGGGAAGATTCCGTATGCCACGGGGCAGCGAAGCCCGTGCACCACAACTACTGAGCCCAGGCTCCACAAAGAGAAGCCACCGCGATGAGAAGACCACGCATGGCAACTAGAGAGTAGCCCCCCTCACCATAAATAGGAAGAGCCTACACACAGCAACAAAGACCCAGCGCAGCCAAAAATAAATAAATAAAAGTACCAACCTAAGGCAATCTAAAATTAATCTGAAGAGGAGCTGTGGGTTTATTCACTGCCTTGAATTCTATTTCCATACAGATAAGACCTGCTATGAACTGTGTGTGCACCAGATTGTAAAATGACTTTAAATCTGGGAAAATGAAAATACACACAGGTGGTCTCTGTCCAGAATCAAAACCTTAACAACCAGCCCTGGTATCTTGGAATGTTTATATGAACTTTTGACCCCGCCCCCCTCAAAGTACACCACTCATAGGTTGCTGATGGCCATAATTACTCCAAAAGATTTATGAATGCAACAACTTTTAGAAACATCTATCCCAAGGCAAGCATTTCCCCAACGGTTATAAAAAGCCACCAAAACAGATCTGCAAATCTTGAACGCAAGCTGTTTTCTGGGATGGGTCTTGCAAAACCAACCACCACCACGACTACTTTTAGATCCAAAATAGTTTTTAAGAATCTCTTTTGGTAAATTATAAAAGTTAGATCCTTATTTCATACCACACACTAAAAAGACTGCAGATGAATACAAATCAAACTATAAACCTACTGGAGAGACTATCCAGGTGAATATTATTTGATCTGAGGTCGGGTAGGGCCTTTGTAGAAAGAAAAGAAGCTCAAATAGGAAAGACTGATAAAATTACAATTCTTTTATAATTAAAAAAAAAAAAAAAAAAAAACCCACCAAAAACAACATTTAAAAACAAAAGAGAGGAAAAGGAACACCACAAAGCAAAGAGCTAGTAAAAAGTCATTAAATATAAGAAAAGCACTAAAACCCAAATGGGGTCAGGGAGGCAAGAATACAGATGCTAACAGATCAGACTATAGCAGGCACAGCCAAGAGACTCAAAATAATCTCTGAGTTATGTATGTGAAGAAAATATTAAAACTATTTTCTTAACTGGTCTTTTAAAAAGGATCTATCTGGGACTATGTTTTATAACTTAATATATGAGGACAATTCTCCATATATGAATATGTGTATTTGGAGAATGAATTTGTTTTTCATATTGGGGTATAAGATCAAAAGTTTGGAAACCATACAGAAGAATAAATATTAATAAGTTTATTTAAAAATTCAGCCTTTCTACTAAACAAAGAAATGGAAAAATAAAATGAAACTCTCTTTCCTATGAAATTAGCTGTTTTTTCAATCTTAGTGCTTGTTGTTGATCAGGATGTACCTCAAGCCCTGCCAAAGAAAATATAAATGGGCAAAATCTTCCTGAAAAGCGGTTTGGAAAAAATGTGTCACAAGGCTTAAAGATATTAATACCTTTGATCAGAGTTTGCCAGACTTAGCAAACTGCATGAAACACACTTATTAAAAAATATTATCTAAAATTCCAACTTAACGGAACATTCTGCATTTTATCTGTTAAGCCTGCTTTAACTATTATTCTACTTTCACGAGTCCATCTGAAGAAAATATTTAGAGATAAATATTTCTAGACAAAGACAGTCTCTACAGCAATGCCACGTTACTAGTGAAAGATTAAAAAATATCTCAATTCAATATTAGAGGAATGGTTACATAAATTCAGGCCTATCTGTACAAGGTAAATATACATAGTCACTGAAAATTATGTATTGATAGTCTGTCTTTATCCTGCTTCATGCAGATATTCACAAGTGTTGCTGGAAAACTGTTCAGTGTTTCCTGCCCTGCACTGGCTAGAAATGGTACATATTATACATGTGCACCGTCTCACCTTTTAAAGTTTAATAAGCTTTGAGTTCCAAAATGCATCTAGACCCAAGGATCTCAGGCTGATGAATTATGAACCTATATCATTTTCTAGAGGCTTCATAAAATTTTCTGTAAACACTGCAGCCTGAGTCAGTACTAGCAGAATTGCAAGGAGGGATAGATGCTGATGCCAGGAATAAAGTGAGCTAGAGAGTCGCAGCCACACAAAGAGGTGAGCAGAAGATGGTCAGATATGGCAGGGCAGAAGCCAGGACCAGCATCATAAAGCAAACACAGAAATAGCCAGAGCATGCCTCTCTAGGGAGGCTAAGGGGATCCTCTAGCTGGGGAAAAAGAGGACTAACCTACCTAAGCCATTCCCCGGCAACTTCCAACCTAGTTAAAAGAGTACGTGGAGGGCTTCCCCAGTAGTCCAGTGCATGGGTTTGAGCCCTGGTCTGGGAAGATCCCACGTGCTGCAGGGCAACTAAGCCCATGAGCCACAACTACTGAGCCCTCTCTCTGGAACCTTCGAGACAAAACTATTGATCCCACATCCTCTGGAGCCCGTGCTCCACAAGAGAAGCCACTGCAATGAGAAGCCCACATACACAACTACAGAGTAGCCCTAGCGCCCACTACAACTAGAGAAAGCCCACATGCAGCAACGGACCCAACACAGCCAAAAATAAAGAAGCAAATAAACAAATAAAAAGAGCCCGTGGAGAAGCAGGTTGGGGCTTCTATTATCAGTCTGAGAGGACCACCAAGAACCATCTTCATGGGGGGTTGGGATGAGAAGCTGGTCTGCAAACCAGAACTGTACAGGCCCACCCAAGACCCACCCAGGAGCCTTCACCTTCCTCTGTGGGCAATCTTGGTTGCTGCTGTAACTAATTACCACAAACTCAGTGACTTGCAATGACACAAATTCATTATCCTACAGTTATGGAGGTCAGAAGTCTGAAATGGTTCTTATTGGGCTAAAATCAAGGTGTGGGTAAGACTGTTTTCCTTTCTGGAGGAGAGGCCAGTTTTCCAGCTCCTGGTGGCTGCCTGTGTTCCCTGGTTCTTGGTCCTTCCACCTTCAAAGACAGCAGCGGTCGGGGGGGTGGGGGGTGAGTCCTTCGCCCATTCCATCACTTCAACACTGACTCTTCTGCCTCGCCTTCCTTTTACAAGGACGCCAGTGATCACACTGGGCCCACCTGGATAACTCAGGCCACTCTTCCCACTTTAAATTCAGCTGATTAGAAACCTTAATTCCACCTGATTCCTTCCCTTCCACCACGTATGGAAACTTATTCACAGGTTCTGGCAATCAGGATGTAAGCATCTTCAGAAGATCATTATTCTCCCTACCACACTGGCATTGGCATGTTACAGAACCCTAGGTTGACAGCCCATGTAACGAAAATATTGAACAACACATATCATGAACATGATAAAGAATTCATCAGTGTTCAGAGGAAGGCATGCGGATGTGACTATCAACGGACTCCTGAAGAGGAGGAGCTAGGACACCCCAGATAAACCTGATGGCATTCCACGGGCTCCGTGACTGTGCTCCCCTACCCAGGCCATGGGCCTACTCACCGAGCTCTCCTTGAACCATTCCTTTATGTAGGCAGCTGTGGGGCCCGGGATCTGGCTCAGGAGGGCTGCCCTCTCCTGAGGATGCTCCAGCATCTCCAAGGCCAGCCTCAAGTCCTCGACGAGATGGAGCACTGGGAAGGGGTTCATGTAGGAGCCTGGGGAAGTCGGTCCGGGCTCACAGGTACCATCACTAATATCTGCCCCTGTTTTAGTTCCTGGAACAAGAGAGAGGTGGGAATCCGGGTGAGAATTGTGGATGCCATGGGCAAGGAACTGGTAAAGAGCAAAGTTAGTGAAAGGGAAAGGGAGATGGATGGATCAGAAGACTAGATGACCACTTCCATCTCGCAGAATCACTCACAAAGTGAACTTTGCAGAAATCATCTTTCATCCTGGGTTGGGCATGAGAGAGAGATGACTGTGCCCATTGTGACTGGCTGGAGGAAGCTCACATGCTCAGACAAGTGGGAGGGCACAGCCAGAACTTACCTGCAACTAAGTACTTGTGTGCTGAAACAGTGAGATGCCAGTCCCCAGCTGTGAGATGAATAAATGTGTCTTCTTTGAACTTAAAGTGGTAAACTGTATGCACAGAGAGCCATGCATCCTTGTGTGCGCATTCCACCCCCTCACCCCAAGGTGGATCCTCACTCCGGGCTGGTCTAGTGACTTGCTCTGATCAACAGGATGCAGAGGAAGTCATGCTGCGTGGGATCTGGTGAGAATGAGTAAATCAAAATCTTTCTAGATCTTCCCGGTTGGGCGATTCTATATCCTCTGATACACTCACACCTTTGACTCATATTTAACTCTGTGTGTATCCTTATTTCATCTCCCTTCATGGACACTGACGTCTCTGAGGGCAGAGCCCCTGTCATCAGTGGCTGACACAGTTATCGTGCCCCCTGCCCAGTAGACTGTGAGGGGAACTGGCTGAATGTCTGTACATATGTTTGGATGAATAGCTAAGAGGAAGAATGCCTGATTTCCACAGAGATCTGGGATACTGGGTCAGCTTTTTCTAAATTGGTATGTCCCAAATAGGACTGTGTTTGCCTTCCTAAACCCCACCATTAAAAAAGAAGGGGAAAAAAGCCTTCTTTGCATAGATGGTGATATATTTTCTAAACCAAAACTGGGGCAACAGAGTCTAACAAAGGATTTCTGTGCTTCTTTCATCAGTTAAGAAACATTTTAGAAAATATGGCTCATGGTGGAATTTCCAGGGCATTTGAATTGTTTATAAAGCCAACAGAATAAAATACTTGAAATCAGGACTCTTGCTGGAAAATGTGGGCTGTAGAGCCACCATATCCACGGTTACACTGCAGGCCTGTCGTCTAATTCCAGGTTCCTCTACTCTCTCCAAAGCCAACTTCCTACTTGCCATGGCAGTCTTTGGAATGAGAAATCCACACAGAAGGAAACAATTACTTTTAGATTGCTGGTTTGCTTTCTGAAAGTGCAGGTTAGAGGGAATTGTGGATCACAATCCACAAACAAGTCCGTGGCTCTGGGGAGCTAGGAGACGGCCCCGTTACCCCCACTCTGATGTGTGCTCACCAGTTTCTGGCTTCTACAAATCCAATTAAGAGTTGCCTAGGAAAGGTCACAGTCAAAAACTTCAGGAGAGAAAATGGACAGAAGTAGAGCAAGACCCCCAATCTCTAAACAAATGCTAAGTCATGCCTCTCCATCCTGAATACACTCCAACACACACACACATACACACACACACACACACACACATATTTACAAATGTAGGATAAGTCAGGCCAGAAGTATGTGGGAAGACTGAGATTTTCATTCATTTTCTATCAGTGAGGCCTTGGACAAGTCCCTTCCATTCTGTGGGCCACTCCCTGCCCCTAAAGCCTTGGGATTTTTTCTTACTTTTCAAATATTTTACGTGTGTGTAAAGGTGTATGAGTGCATGTGTATCTGTGTCCATTTTTGCATGTAATGTGTACATACATAAAAGACTTTAATTTCTATTTCTTTACAATTTACATCAATATATAGGCTCAGAAAATGGTCCAAAATGGTGAAACTTCTTAGGCCTAGCACTAGCAAAGGTAACAATTACCCAGAAGACTCAATTCCACATGCCACACACATTCTCTACAGCCAACTGACGGCTACGGAAAAACTACAATCACAGAGGCAAACACACAAAAACAGGACTATCAGACGCAACAAATAAGAAAATGCATACCCTCATACCTGGTTTAACAAAACAAAAGTGACAATAACAGAAGGCAAGATGTTGATCCCTAAAGTGCCTCTCAGAAAACAGCAACTCACCTCCTGTTCAAGCCCTAATAGAGTTTCTCTTTGGGGGCAATCTCTCAATTACTTTATCTTGAACAATAAAGCATTCTTTGGAGAAGATAGATTAACACAAAGGGCTTCAGTTTTATATACATACTGAAATCCTCTACAGATGCCAGAGTCCCACCTCCAGGGTTCTAGTTTGATTGGTCTGAGGCTGATCTGGGACAACGAAAAGCTACCCAGGTGATGCCAGTGTGCAGTTTAAGTGGAAACCATTGACTAGCACATCAAATTAATCAATGCCAAGTTTTGATGTTTAGGAAGGACACTCCTGAGAATTTTTATCTGAAGCACATTAAAACCAAAATTTAATACAGATTCAGTAATTGTTAGGGGGAGATGAAACAACCCAAAATGCAAGTATAGGATTTTATCGAAAGCCTTTCAATGGTCATGTTCAAAAGCAACTAAGTATGTGTAGCAGTTACTAGGATTATTCAGAAATGTTTTGGATCTCCTCCACTTCAGCTCATACTGGGACAACACTTCTGCCCCTTGAAGCTACTCACAGCCACGTGACTTCCTCTGACCAATAAACATGAAAAGTGACATTGTCACTTCTAGAAGAAGGTCATTAGGAACAAGAACACAATTCCTTTTATCTCTTTCACTTGCTCTGGCCTCTGGCAATGGTGGGAACTGAATCTACCCATGTTCCAAAGAGATGATGACATAGACCAGAGCCCTAAGCAGACCCAGGGCAGTGAGGGAACTTGTGGTCTAAGCTGTTTCAAGGCAACTGATATTGTGGGACTGTTTGTTACTGCAGCATGACGACTTAGCCTGTCTTCATTTACGTGATGTATGTTACACAATTCAGAAATACGTACATACAAACAAGGTAAACTTTTTAAAAATGATCTTTATCATACAAATGGGGTTCTTCAACATGAGATGAAATAATTGATGACAGCCTTGTATGTGAATTTTCAAAGTGCTGTGTTTACAACACTTAAAAGTAAAAATATGGACTCTCAAACTCTGCACATCTAAAGCGTGATGCACGTTGGTAGCTCCAGGACTACCTGGGAGTGTGGTGCAAATGCAGACTCTCAGGCCCCACCTCCACATTTTATCAACATCACCAAATGCTCTTCAACTGCTCTGGGATGCTATACTTTTATTCAGAAACTAGCTCTTATAATGACAGAAATAGTATGTTCGGATAAAGGTAAAATGGTTGAATAAAAGTATTATTTAAAATGTACTGGTGAGACAAAAAATTTGTAATTTTTTGCAAATTAGTGCCTGTAAATACACATGTGACTAAATCAATATTATGAGTACTTGTCTATTTGGGAATATATTTGGACATATGTTTTACCTAAAAGGAAGTTAAAAAGGAAGATGTAGAAACGTTAATGAAAGGACAAGAAAGCATGAGAAAAGAACAGAAAATTTTGAAAAAGAACCAACTGGAAACCAAAACACAAAGAATACAGTTACTCAGGTTAGAAAATGAAGTGCATAGGTTAAACAACAGATAAGAGAATTACTGGAATGGAAGGTGGAAGAAGCTATTGAAGCAGAGGCGAAAGAGAAAATGGTTATGGATTTATCACCAATAAAATCTTCATTCGGGCTTCCCTGGTGGCTCAGTGATAGTGAATGTGCCTGCGAAAGCGGGAGACACATACATGTTCCATCCCTGATCCAAGAAGACCCCACATGCTGCAGAGCAGCTAAGCCACAAAAACTGAGCCTGTGCTCTAGAGCCTGGGAGCCACAACTACTGAGCCCACATGCTGCAATTACTGAAGCGCCCTAGAGCCTGTGGTCTGCAACATGAGGCCACCACAATGAGAAGCCCGTGCAACATAACTAGAGAAAAGCCCTCGCTGCAAGCAAGACCCAGAACAGCCAAAAATAAATAAATAAAATTAAAAAAAAAAAAACCTTCAGTCTTCTCAGTTTAAAGACACACATTGAGTCCCCAAAGGGATACATTAAAACAAATCCTAGCAACAACACAGTGAAACTGAAGAACAAAGATAAAAGAAATTTAAAAGCAACCAGAGATAAAAGATATTCTACAATTAGACTGTCAAAGACTTCTCATCAGCAGTAAGTCCTGATAACCACAAAATATCTTCAGGTAGCTACCAACCTATAATCTGTACAAGATAAACTACCACTCAAGATTTAAGAATAAAATAAGGACATTTTTCACATAAATGATGCATGCAATTTATTACTGGCAGAGTATTTCTGAAGGGATTTTAAAAGATCTACTTCATGAAGCAGGAAAAACTGCACCAACTAAAAAGGAGGGGGATAGAAGAATCAACTCTGTCAGAGAAGTTGTTTAAACTGTTCACTAAACAAAATAAACACTGTCAGTTTAAAAAACACACATGGCAGGGGAGAGGGGCGGCTCTGAAGAGTGGTTGAACCCAGGGTCTGTTTCCCCAGGGCCAGCTGCAGCCGCCCCCTGTCTCTCTTCCAAGACAAGCAGAAGAAAGACCATGTGAGAACACAGTGAGAAAAAAACAGTCCACAAGCAGTTAGAGAGGTCTTACCAGAAATCAACCCTGCCGGCACCTTGATCTCAGATTTTTCGGCCTCCAGAACTATTTTCCATTTCTTCTTGATGCTCTTCAGTGGTATACAGTATGGCAAAATGTATATGACAGGAGTATTTATAGATAGCCGTTACTTAGGCAGAGCCTTTGAAATAGAGAGAAGCTGCAGCTTCACCCTCAAGACACAGATCTGCAGCCCCTCGGGCACCAGACACCTCCACTGAAGACCCAGAATGGAGACCACTGGACCACATGTCCTGTACATTCTCTAACAACTACTTAGACCTAAGGTCTTTATTTCAACATTTTTCTTTGAGAGCTAAGACTAGTTTATGAAATATGGGATGATGAAAAAAACTTGGATTTTGAGATCCAATGGATTTAGTATTTTTTCCTAATTATGCTTTCCAGTTAATCTATGCCTCAATTTTCTGTCTATAAAAAAGGGATAGCAACACTGTTTATCTTTCACAATTTTCATAAAGATTAGGTTAAATAATGCATTATGATATCTGATAAAAAAATAAATGTTCAATGAATAATAATAAATAGCACAATACTTGGGGGACTATAAGTAAAGATGATACCAGAATACAAAACTATGGAAGACGGGGCACTGATGGGAATTAAAGCATTCTAAGACTCACGTACTACTGAAGAGGAAGACAATTATTCTATAAAGATATTTGTATTTCACCTTTGTGGTAAGGATTTGTGCTAAAAATGTAAGGATGAGCATTAAAAATACAGAAATAGATGTTTGACTTTCTAACAGAGATATAAAAACAACTTGATCAATACAACAGAGGCCAGCAAGGCAAAACCAAAAACAAGTTAAAAAAAAAAAAAAGTTAAAAAGAAACAAAAACATAAAATGGAGAAATAAGCACTTACCTATCTATATACTACCCTACAAATAGCTGTGAAAAGAAGAGAAACGAAAAGCAAAGGAGAAAAGGAAGGATATAAGCATCTGAATGCAGAGTTCCAAAGAATAGCAAGAAGAGATAAGAAAGCCTTCCTTAGGGATCAATGCAAAGAAATAGAGGAAAACAACAGAATGGGAAAGACTAAGAGATCTCTTCAAGAAAATTAGAGATACCAAGGGAACATTTCATGCAAAGATGGGCTCGATAAAGGACAGAAATGGTATGGACCTAACAGAAGCAGAAGATATTAAGAAGATGTGGCAAGAATACACAGAAGAACTGTACAAAAAAGATCTTCATGACCCAGATAATCACGAAGGTGTGATCACTCACCCAGAGCCAGATATCCTGGAATGTGAAGTCAAGTGGGCCTTAGAAAGCATCACTACAAACAAAGCTAGTAGAGGTGATGGAATTCCAGTTGAGCTCTTTCAAATCCTGAAAGATGAGGCTGTGAAAGTGCTGCACTCAATATGACAGCAAATTCGGAAAACTCAGCAGAGGCCACAGGACTGGAAAAGGTCAGTTTTCATTCCAATCCCAAAGAAAGGCTATGCCAAAGAATGCTCAAACTACCGCACAATTGCACTCATCTCACACGCTAGTAAAGTAATGCTCAAAATTCTCCAAGCCAGGCTTCAGCAATATGTGAACCGTGAACTTTCAGATGTTCAAGCTGGTTTTAGAAAAGGCAGAGGAACCAGAGACCAAATTGCCAACATCCACTGGATCATGGAAAAAGCAAGAGAGTTCCAGAAAAACATCTATTTTCTGCTTTATTGACTATGCCAAAGCCTTTGTGTGGAACACAATAAACTGTGGAAAATTCTGAAAGAGATGGGAATACCAGACCACCTGACCTGCCTTTTGAGAAACGTGTATGCAAGTCAGGAAGCAACAGTTAGAACTGGACATGGAACAACAGACTGGTTCCAAATAGGAAAAGGAGGACGTCAAGGCTGTATATTGTCATC
This sequence comes from Bos indicus, assembly GCF_029378745.1. Lineage (NCBI taxonomy): Eukaryota > Metazoa > Chordata > Mammalia > Artiodactyla > Bovidae > Bos > Bos indicus. The sequence continues at coordinate 45,487,790 of NC_091774.1, forward strand.
CTGCTTATTTAACTTCTATGCAGAGTAAATCATGAGAAGTGCTGGGCTGGAAGAAGCACAAGCTGGAATCAAGATTGCTGGGAGAAATATCAATAACCTCAGATATGCAGACGACACCACCCTTATGGCAGAAAGTGAAGAGGAACTCAAAAGCCTCTTGATGAAGGTGAAAGAGGAGAGTGAACAAGTTGGCTTAAAACTCAACATTCAGAAAACGAAGATCATGGCATCTGGTCCCATCACTTCATGGAAAATAGATGGGGAAACAGTGGACACAGTGTCAGACTTATTTTTGGGGGCTCCAAAATCACTGCAGATGGTGACTGCAGCCATGAAATTAAAAGACGCTTACTCCTTGGAAGGAAAGTTATGACCAACCTAGATAGCATATTGAAAAGCAGAGACATTACTTTGCCAACAAAGGTCCATCTAGTCAAGGCTATGGTTTTTCCAGTGGTCATGTATGGATGTGAGAGTTGGACTGTGAAGAAAGCTGAGCACCGAAAAATTGATGCTTTTGAACTGTGGTGTTGGAGAAGACTCTTGAGAGTCCCTTGGACTGCAAGGAGATGCAACCAGTCCATTCTGAAGGAGATCAGCCCTGGGATTTCTTTGGAAGGAATGATGCTCAAGCTGAAACTCCAGTACTTTGGCCACCTCATGCGAAGAGTTGACTCATTGGAAAAGACTCTGATGCTGGGAGGGACTGGGGGCAGGAGGAGAAGGGGACGACAGAGGATGAGATGGCTGGATGGCATCACTGACTCGATGGACATGAGTCTGAGTGAACTCCGGGAGTTGGTGATGGACAGGGAGGCCTGGCGTGCTGCGATTCATGGGGTCACAAAGAGTCGGACATGACTGAGTGACTGAACTGAACTGAACTGAAGGATCACAGTCTTGTCATGGCAAAGGGGCTTGGGTAACTGAATGAAGCGACACACACAGCTGAGCATCTTTTCCACTTTGGCCCAGTGGTTTCATTCTTTCTGGAGCTATTAGTAATTGCCCTCCGATCTTCCCCAGTGTTTACTCTTTGCAACCCCATGGACTATAGCTCACCAGGCTCCTCTGTCCATGAAATTCTCCAGGCAAGAATACTGGAGTGGGTACCCATTCCCTACTCCAGGCAATCCTCCTGACTCAAGTATTGAACCTGGGTCTCCTGCTTTGCAGGTGAATTCTTTACCATCTGAGCCACAAGGGAATACACTGGACACCTACCAATCTAGGGGATTCATCTCCTGGTGTCATATCTTTTTGCCTTTTCATACTGTCCATGGGATTCTCTAGGCAAGAACACTGGGATTGGTTGCCGTTCCCTCCTCCAGTGGACCATGTTTTGTCAGAACTCTTCACTATGACCCATCTGTCTTGGGTGGCTGTAAGCATGCTCATAGCTTCATTCAGTTACCCAAGCCCCTTTGCCATGACAAGACTGTGATCCTTCAGTTCAGTTCAGTTCAGTCACTCAGTCGTGTCCGACTCTTTGCGACCCCATGAATCGCAGCACACCAGGCCTCCCTGTCCATCACCAACTCCCGGAGTTCACTCAAACTCATGTCCATCGAGTCAGTGATGCCATCCAGCCATCTCATCCTCTGTCATCCCCTTTTCCTCCTGCCCCCAATCCCTCCCAGCATCAGAGTCTTTTCCAATGAGTCAACTCTTCACATGAGGTGGCCAAAGTACTGGAGTTTCAGCTTGAGCATCATTCCTTCCAAAGAAATCCCAGGGCTGATCTCCTTCAGAATGGACTGGTTGCATCTCCTTGCAGTCCAAGGAACTCTCAAGAGTCTTCTCCAACACCACAGTTCAAAAGCATCAATTTTTCGGTGCTCAGCTTTCTTCACAGTCCAACTCTCACATCCATACATGACCACTGGAAAAACCATAGCCTTGACTAGATGGACCTTTGTTGGCAAAGTAATGTCTCTGCTTTTCAATATGGTATCTAGGTTGGTCATAACCTTCCTTCCAAGGAGTAAGCGTCTTTTAATTTCATGGCTGCAGTCACCATCTGCAGTGATTTTGGAGCCCCCCAAAAATAAAGTCTGACACTATTTCCCCATCAAGAGGCTTTTGAGTTCCTCTTCACTTTCTGCCATAAGGGTGGTGTCATCTGCATATCTGAAGTTATTGATATTTCTCCCGGCAATCTTGATTCCAGCTTGTGCTTCTTCCAGCCCAACATTTCTCATGATGTACTCTGAATAGAAGTTAAATAGCAGGGTGACAGTATACAGCCTTGACATACTCCTTTTCCTCCTATTTGGAACCAGTCTGTTGTTCCATGTCCAGTTCTAACTGTTGCTTCCTGACCTGCAAATAGGTTTCTCAAAATGCAGGTCAGGTGGTCTGGTATTCCCATCTCTTTCAGAATTTTCCACAGTGGGCCTTAGGAAATATTAATATGAACAAAGCTAGTGAAGGTGAGAGAATTCCAGCTCAAATATTTAAAATCCTAAAAGATGATGCTGTGAAAGTGCTGTACTCAATATGCCAGCAAATCTGGAAAACTCAGCAGTGGCCACAGAATTGGAAAAGGTCAGTTTTCATTCCAATCCCAAAGAAAGGCAATGCCAAAGAATGTTCAAACTACCGCACAATTGCACTCATCTCACACACTAGCAAAGTAATGTTCAAAATTCTCCAAGCCAGGCTTCAATAGTATGTGAACCATGAACTTCCAAATGTTCAAGTTGGATTTAGAAAAGGCAGAGTAACAAGAGATCAAATTGCCAACATCCGCTGGATTATCGAAAAAGCAAGAGAACTCAAAAAAAAAAACCCATATACTTTTGCTTTATTGACTACACCAAGGCCTTTGACTGTGTGGATCACAGCAAACTGTGGAAAATTCTTCAAGAGATGGGAATACCAGACCACCTGACCTGCCTTCTGAGAAATCTGTATGCAGGTCAAGAAGCAACAGTTAGAACCGGACATGGAACAACAGACTGGTTCCAAATCGGGAAAGGAATACGTCAAGGCTGTATATTGCCACTCTGCTTATTTAACTTCTATGCAGAGTACATCATGCGAAATGCCGGGCTGGATGAAGCACAAGCTGGAATCAAGATTGATGGGAGAAATATCAATAATCTCAGATATGCAGATGACACCACCCTTAAGGCAGAAAGTGAAGAGGAACTAAGGGGCCTCTTGATGAAAGTGAAAAAGGAGAGTGAAAAAGTTGGCTTAAAACTCAACATTCAGAAAACTAGGATCATGGCATCCGGTCCCATCACTTCATGGCAAATAAGTGACAGACAAATGCAATGACATGACATGCATGACATGACAAGGCAAACAGTGACAGACTTTTTTTTGGGGGGGGGCTCCAAAATCACTGCAGATGGTGACTGCAGCCATGAAATTAAAAGACACTTGCTCCTTGGAAGAAAAGCTATGACTCACCTAGATAGCATATTAAAAAGCAAAGACATTACTTTACCAACAAAGGTCAATCTAGTCAAAGCTATGGTTTTTCCAGTAGTCATGTATGGATGTGAGAGTTGGACTATAAAGAAGGCTGAGTGCTAAAGAATTGATGCTTTTGAACTTGGTGTTGGAGAAGACTCTTGAGAGTCCCTTGGACTGCAAGGAGATCCAACCAGTCAATCTTAAAGGAAACTAGTCCTGAATACTCGTTGGAAGGACTGATGCTGAAGCTGAAACTCCAATACTTTGGCCACCTGATGCAAAGAACTGACTCACTGGAAAAGATCCTGATGCTGGCAAAGATTGAAGGTGGGAGGAGAAGTGGAAGACAGAGGATGAGATGGTTGGATGGCATCACTGATGGTGGACATGAGTTTGTGTAGGCTCCAGGAGTTGGTGATGGACAAGAAAGCCTGGCATGCTACAGTTCATGTGGTTGCAAAGAGTTGGACACAACTGAGCAACTGAACTGAAATGCCTTACCAATATGATGATGTTTTTGTCATACCATCACATTCATGTCATTTGTGTCATCAACATGAATTGGCCATAGGTATACATATATCCCCTTCCTCTCAAACCTACTTCCATCTCCCTCCCCATCCTACCCACTAGGTTATCACAAAGCACCAGCTTTGGGTTCCCTGCATCTTACAATAAACTCCCACTGGCTATCTGTTTTACATATGGTAATGTATATGTTTCAATGCTCTTCTCTCAAATCATGAAAATTCTTAAAGAGATGGGAGTACCAGACCACCTTCATGTCTCCTGAGAAACCTGTATGTGAGTCAAGAAGCAACAGAAGAACTGGATATGGAACAACAGACTGGTTCAAAATTGGGAAAGAGTATGATAAAGCTTTATATTGTCACCCTGCTTATTTAACTTATATACACACATCATGTGAAATGCTGAGCTGGATAAATCACCAGTTGGAATCAAGATTGCCAGGAGAAATATCAACAACCTCGAATATACAGATAATCAAACTCTAATGACACAAAACGAAGAGGAATTGAAGAGCATCTTGATGATGGTGAAAGAGGAGAGTGCATTGATGTAGGTACTTTTGAGCAAAAAAAAAATTAAGACTAATCACATATACACACAATCTCTGGATAAAATGATTAAAAAAAACATTTGAACAAACCTATAAAAAGTTGAACCATAATTTGATAATTTCCCACAGCGAAAATACCAGGCCACATACTTTTACAAGTTAGCTCTAGCCAGTGTTCATGAAGTGAATGATTCTCATCTAATTCTTGTGTTCAGTATAGAAAAAGAGGGACTGTTCCAAACGGCTTCAGTAAGGATAGCTGCCAGTACAACTTATAAACCAGAATGTGAATGGTGACCCCTGTCACTAAACAATTTACAAAGGCAAATTACAAGCCTTCTCACTGATGAACTTACATATCAAATCCTAAACAGAAATTTATAGACTAAACCTCACAGTGTATAAAAATGACCCTCTCCCTTGGATCTCCCACATTGCAGGCAGATTTTTTACTGTCTGAGCCACCAGGGAAGCCCTACATATCAAATCCTAAATACAAATTTACAAACCAAATCCCACAGTATATTAAAAAGACCCTCTCCCTTGGGAAATGACAGATCGAGCAGACCCAAAATTAAAAACTATAGTGGTGATACAGCAAAAGACATATAAAGAACTATGTGCTAAACACTGGAGACGGTACATTGTGTTCAAGCACATATAAAGCCTTTTTTCAAAAATGACCATAGACTAGGCCATCCAGAAAGTCTCAGCAAAAATCAAGAATTGCTATTATGGGTACTATTCCAGTCTCCATATTTCTGTGGGAGGAGAGAATGGTTTCACCTATCTCCCCTCACTCAGCTTTTCCTCAACAGAGGAATACCCCTTCTGATGACAGAACTGAAAGATGGAATTCTCCCCTAGAGATGCCTGTCCCCATATGCAGGCATTATCTTCCAAGGAAGCTTTCTGAGACCAGCTCCACCCCCAGCAAGATGGAAGTTAGAAGTTTGGGATTACATTCAATTCAAGGAAGGGTGTAGGATGAGTGGATTCAAGATCTTGACTGTGGCTTCAGGTCAAGTTAAGGTTCCTAGTCAATTAAACTAATGATAAAGCTGATACTTTGATCTCTTTCTATCTGACTCCTTTGTTCCTTAAGCGGAACCAAATAAGCAGGGGAATAAATGGATGGCATTCTTTTTAAATTTTTTATTTAAGTATGGTTGATTTACAACATTTAAGGGATGTTCGTTATTACCTTTGTGGTAGAATAATGACCTTCCCAAAGATGTCCACATCCCATCCCTGGAAAGTATGGGTGTGTTTGTTACCTAATATAGCAGAAGGGACTCTACACATGTGATTAAGAATCATGAGATGGAGATACTATCCTGGATTTTTAATCATATGAGCTCTTAGAAAAGGGAAGCAGAAGAATAGGTCAGAGAGATGTGACATGAGGACTCGCCCTGCCACCGCTGGCTTTGAAGATGGAGGAAGGGGTTGTGAACCAAGGAAGGTGATGGTATTACAGCTACAATAGGGCAGGTCATGACAGACTAGTTGTACTCAGAAAAATCCCAAAGGACACCCTAAAATTAAAAAACACAAATACATATACTTTTTAAAGCAACTGAACTGAAGGAAATTTCCAGAGCTCAGTAGCTCAGGAGAAAAAGAGCATTTGAGCTGATGTTCCTGGCACACCTGGGCTTGAATGGGCTGCTTGAGGAGACAGGAGACAAAGTTTAGGGCCAGAGCAAAGGGAGAGGTCAAATGGGAGACCTTTGCATAAGGCCAGGAAGCAAAGGGCAATACCCTCAGCCTATCACTAGAAAAAATCACCGACTGATCTTGGCCTTGATGCTGGAATATGAACACACATAAAAAATTCTATGTTTTCAAACATTAAAAGAAGGGTAGGAGAAGTGAAGAAAGAGAAGTGCAGAAATAAAAAAATAAAATAGTTGATAAACAAATGAGACCTAGTCAACATAAGCTTTCACATAACAGAGGAAACCATCAACAAAAAGACAACCTAAAGAACAGGAGAATATATTTGCAAATGACACTGCTGAAACGGATTAATTTCCAAAATATACAAACAGCTTATGCAACTCAACAACAAAAAAGCAACAACCCATTCCAAAAAGGGCAAAAGACCTAGCCTTTTATCCATAAGACATACAGATGGCCAACAGGCACATGAAAAGATGCACAATATCATCACTAATTATTAGAGAAATGCAGATCAAAACTACTTGAGATATCATCTCACAACTGTCAGAATGGCCATCATCCAAAAGTCAACAAATATAAATTTTGGAGAGGGTGTGGAGAAAAAAGAATTCTGCTGTGCTGTTAGTAGGAATGTAAATTGGTGGGGCCCTTGTGAAGAACAGCACGGAGAAACTAAAAATAGAGTTACCACATGATCCAGCAATCCTATTATTGGGCATATACCTGGAAAGGATGAAAACTGTAACTTGAAAAGATACAGGCACCCCAATGTTCACAGCAGCACTATCTGCAATAGCTAAGACATGGAAGCAACCTAAGTGTCCATCAACAGACGAAAGAATGGATAAAGATTTTCTACACACACACACACACACACACACAGAATGGAATATCACTCAGTCACAGAAAAGAATGAAATAACGCCCTTTACAGCAACGTGGATGGACTTAAAGATTATCACACTAAGTGAAGTTCAGAAGGAGAAAGACAAAAACCATATATCACTTAAATGTGGAATCTAAAATAATGATACAAATAAACTTATTTACAAAACAGAAACATGCAATGTTCTAGTCAAAGTGACAAAGCAAGAATCAATAAATTCCAAAAAGGATCAGAAACCGCTTTAACCGCTACAATTAAGTTAGTCAATTTTAAATACATAATATTATATATTATTGATTTGTTAAGCTGAACAGATAGATTCAAGTAAGAACAGAAAATGATAAAGAATATATATTCAAAGAAGTTAAATATGTCCATATATAAAGCATAAATACATAATGTCTATGTATATATAAGCATGGTTAGTTGTATGTGTCGATCTGGCTAGGTCACAATACTCAGATATTTAGTCAAATATTATTCTAGATGTTTCTGTGAAGATATGTTTTTCAGTAAGATTAACATTTAAATCAGTAGACTTTGACAAAGCAGACTGTCCTCCATAACATGGGTGGGCCTCACCCAATTAGTGGAAGATCTTAATAGAAAAAAAAAAACTGACTTCTCTGGAAGAAGTGGAGATTTGCCAGCAGATGGTCTTTGGACTTGAACTGCAAAACTGGCTCTTTCCTGGCCTTCCAGGCTGCTGGCTTACCCTGCAGACTTTGAACTTGCCAACTTCCACATTCATGTGAGCCAATTCCTTAAAATAAATGTCTCTTTCTCTCTGTCTCTTGCTCTGTCTCTCTCCACATACCTACATACACACACACACCCTATTGGTTCTGTTTCTGTGAAGAACCTGAGCTAATACATATACACATTTATCTATTTATAGAATAAATAATATACACACCTACTATGGGGACTGATCAGCAAAAATAATTCTTTGAAAACAGTCATTACAAACAACTAATCTCAAAAATATACAAGCAACTCCTACAGCTCAACTCCAGAAAAATAAATGACCCAATCAAAAAATGGGCCAAAGAACTAAATAGACATTTCTCCAAAGAAGACATACAGATGGCTAACAAACACATGAAGAGGCTCAACATCACTCATTATCAGAGAAATGCAAATCAAAACCACTATGAGGTACCATTTCACGCCAGCCAGAATGGCTGCGATCCAAAAGTCTACAAGCAATAAATGCTGGAGAGGGTGTGGAGAAAAGGGAACCCTCTTACACTGTTGGTGGGAATGCAAACTAGTACAGCCACTATGGAGAACAGTGTGGAGATTCCTTAAAAAACTGGAAATAGAACTGCCTTATGATCCAGCAATCCCACTGCTGGGCATACACACTGAGGAAACCAGAAGGGAAAGAGACACGTGTACCCCAATGTTCATCGCAGCACTGTTTATAATAGCCAGGACATGGAAGCAACCTAGATGTCCATCAGCAGATGAATGGATAAGAAAGCTGTGGTACATATACACAATGGAATATTACTCAGCCATTAAAAAGAATACATTTGAATCAGTTCTAATGAGGTGGATGAAACTGGAGCCTATTATACAGAGTGAAGTAAGCCAGAAAGAAAAATACCAATACAGTATACTAACACATATATATGGAATTTAGAAAGATGGTAACAATAATCCTGTATACGAGACAGCAAAAGAGACACTGATGTATAGAACAGTCTTTTGGACTCTGTGGGAGAGGGAGAGGGTGAGATGATTTGGGAGAATGGCGTTGAAATATGTATAATATCATATATGAAACGAGTCGCCAGTCCAGGTTCGATGCACGATACTGGATGCTTGGGGCTGGTGCACTGGGATGACCCAGAGGGATGGTATGGGGAGGGAGGAGGGAGGAGGGTTCAGGATGGGGAACACGTGTATGCCTGTGGCGGATACATTTCGATATATGGCAGAACCAACACAATATTGTAAAGTTTAAAAAAAAAAAAAAAACTATTAGATAACTTAAAAAAAAAAACAGTCATTAAAAAATACTCTCTGGAAAGACTGATCAAAAAATAAAGAGAAGGCAAACAAATAAGCAATACTAGGAATAAATACAGATATAACAAGTGTAGCAGATCTTAAAAAGATAAAACACAATAAGCAACCATATGCTAACAAAATGGAAAATACTGGTAAAATACACAAATATCTAGAAAAATACAGCATGTCAGAACTCAATAGAGAAAAAAATTAAACCCTGACTATCCCTAACCATTAAGAAAAGACATGAGGAAATACAAGGTCCAGATGGTTTTGCAGGTCAGTTCCTATAATTTAAACTATAAGCAAATATTTAATGAACAAATGATAATTCCAAATTTACTCACACACTTTAAGAGAATAGAAAAGGAGGCTGGAGATGTGGGCTCTGCCAGCAAAGGTAAAAAACAGAATGTAGCTGTTCAACAGGGCTCCCGGCCCCACTGTGGGCCATCTCAACCTCTTTACGCAAAGGGCAGCCTTTTGCGTGTGTCAGCCCGCTAGACACCTCCAAAATTCTGCCGACTCTCCTTGGGTCAGTGTCAAAGTAGAGGACTTTCAACTTGAGTCCTGACTGGAAAACAGGTGGCTTTGTTACTGATGACCACTCCACACTGATTGGCCTTGGAGAGGCTGGATATAAGGCCAACTAACTGTTCAGACTGTGGGTGCATCATCAGCCTTGAATGCCACAGCTAAAGTCATTCATGGGCCCACACGAATAATTCCAGTCTTGATTAGAACTTTCTCTGCCCTCACACAATCTTGAAAACAAACAAAAAAACCAAAAAATGGACACTAATCAGAGTTGGCAGAGGGATTTCGCTGGTCTAGTGGTTAAGACTTCTTCCAGTGCAAGGGGTACAGTTTCCAGTCCTGGGGAGCTGAGACCTCACATGCCTTGAGGCCAAAAACCCAAAACGCAAAACAGAAGCAATATTGTAACAAATTCAATAATACTTTAAAAAAAGAAAAAGGTCCATATCAAAAAAAAAGTCTTTAAAAAAGAAACAGTTGGAAGAAAGGCCCAGACAGAGCAACCTCTTTGTTCAACTGTCATTAAACAGATTCCTTTTAACTGTTCTCCATCGATGGGTATAGCTTGTAGATAACCCCATGAGTAACCTCCCGCACAGTGAAGAGAAATAAGTGGCCCTCTGTGTCCTGACCAGGGGTTCTCTGGTCATACACACACACACACAGCCCCCGGAGCAGCCACTGACCCCATTAGCCCACAGATGAAGCCCTACACAATATTAGTGTATGTGGTTGTTGCTTAGGGTCATCCACAGGGATGCAATTAAGCAGCATAGCGTTCAATTTCAATCATCAACACTGTAATTCAATTATGGTATTATTTGTAGGCTGAATCACAGGGACTAATCAAGAGGAAGACCAGATCAAAGGTTAACATCTTACTGGAACTTATAATACTGGTCTTTTGTATTAGAAACAACTCATTTGGACAAAGGTTCTGGGTTTTCTAAGTCACCTTGTCCTAACTTTCTGGTATAAAATTCTTGGGTCCTAATTAAATACAATCACATTCGGGATACACCCCTTCAGATTTCAAGAATTCAGCTGTTTTCACTTCATGTTTCTGCTTCATTTCCTACTTCTGCTTAGAAGGCATTTCTTTGTCTCATGTCTCCAGAGCAGACGAATGCCTGCTGATGATGGGGGTCACCATGCTTGCCTCTGCAGGGGCGTATTGGGCACTTGTGTATCAGGATGTCCTCTGAGTTCTCCTGGCCTGGTTGCTTCTGCGAGTGATCATCTCTTGCACCATCTGTACTGTTTACATTGGTCACAAGAAGAGGGCACTTTTTTTTTTTTGCATTAAAGGCTTAATTATATACACATTGATATCACATGCCCTAAGTATACTCTTCTGGAAACTCTTTTGGAAAGAGTTTTGGAAAGTGAAGAGTAGCCTGTCATACTGTACAGTAATTAATAAGGGGAAGTTCTGGTTATACAGTGTTATAATCATTAATAATCATTACTGAAGGAAATTGTGTCCATTTGAGTAGGAATCCATTTGTTTCTACATGTTGCTGCTGCTAAGTCACTTCAGTCGTGTCAGACTCTGTGTGACCCCATAGATGGAAGCCCACGAGGCTCCCCCATCTCTGGGATTCTCCAGGCAAGAACACTGGAGTGGGTTGCCATTTCCTTCTCCAATGCATGAAAGTGAAAAGTTAAGATGCTCAGTCGTGTCCAATTCTTAGTGACCCCATGGACTGCAACCTACCAGGCTCTTCCGTCCATGGGATTTTCCAGGCAAGAGTACTAGAGTGGGGTGCCATTGCCTTCTAGAGTTACACTATTACAATCATTGATCATATATCAAACTATACATCTGATCAACTGCTTCAAGTCTAGTCATCATTTCCGTTGAAGGCTCAGTCATATACTTGGTAATACAAGAAATAATAATCTTGTGAAACAAGCAAAATACAAATGGTATAGTTAATAACACTAGTGGAATTAAAAGTAAATATTTTAGCCATGAGCCTCCCACACCAGTTTTTTTTTTTTAAAGATTGTCAAGACTAGGAAATGGGTCACTTACAGCAGAAATCTGATTTTTCATGTGGTTCAAATGTGTTACATTAAAGGATTTATCAGGTACAAAAATACAGCATTGAGTTTGAGTTACAGCACAGATATCTCCCTGAGATGCTGTAAGGTGTCAAGGGTCTTGCAGTTGTGTAGCACTGCCTTTCTCATCATAGAGATCTCAGAATTCAATAGGCTAACAGCCTACATAAATGCTTGCTATTTAGGGCACGCAGGAAGCCCATAAAAACTTCTTCACTAAGATAAGCATAACTGTGTTTTCATAAAGTGAGAGGATGCAGTGGTTTGAGTCCTTTACCAGCTAGAAGTAGTACTTGACACCCTTCGACTTCAAATTAGTGAGAGAATAGAAATAAAGAAAGGACAATATAAATGTTCACACAAAGACACAACCCCTACAGAATCTGTGATTCATGATGTTGGTGCCACAGTCTTCAGCTTCCTTCTAGCTGCTCTATGCTCAAGCAAACAAGCTCTTACTTGGAAGTTGAATGTAGAAGGGAAGAGAGCAAAGCCAGTGTGACCAACAGACTGGGGACAAGGACAGGACTGGACCCTCCTCCTAGTGAACTCCCTAGACAGCCCTGCAGAACCCCAGGGGCTCTGCTGCACATCACCATGAGATGAACCCAGGAGTGAAATGAGCCAGGAAGACATCTGGATCTCAGATAGCCTGGACTCAAATCTTAGTTCCGTCATTTACCAGCACTATAGCTCGGGTGGCAAAAATACTGTCAGTAGTCATATCAACAAAACCAAGGTAATTTAGAGCTGGTGAGCACTCACTAGGTAACAGGCACTATTCTGAGTGCCTTCTTTACCTTAATTTAATCCTCCCAATAACATGAGATGGCACTGTTATTACCAATGTCTATACACTATGAGGAAACTGAGGCTCAAGGGGATCAAGCAATTTGCGCAAAGACTCCACAGCCAGTAATAAGTGGCTGAGCTGGGATTCAAACTCCAACAGTCTAACTGCAGTTTACATTAATAACCACAAAAATCCCTAAGCTCTTTGGCCCAGTCAACTTGAAAATGAGGATGGCTTTAATAATCTTGAGGAAAAGTATCCCATACAAAAGCATTCAGTAATTATTATTCTTTTCATCGCAAATGGCATAGAACATATGCCCTCCAGATACTCGCTAATAACCTCAGTGTTGAATTATCTGCCAAATAGCTCCTGTCAAATGTCTGGGTGAGCCAATTACTGCTTAAGAGATGGCTCACAGGACATGCTAACCACAGAGTCTTCAAAAAAAAAAAATTAGTGATTTATTATTCCACAAGAATGAGCCAAAGACACAAGAGAGAAAATAATCAATGAAGTTCAGCATGCAGACAGACAGGGGATAGGTACAGAAACCAGTAACTGCCACCTAATAAATGAAAAGGGGAGCTTATTCACAGAAGTAAATCAAATACACATGGGACCCAAACATCTATTAAGCACATGTTCTGTGTTGCCCTGGAGATGCACCAGCAAAGCCTCTGCTGCCACAGAGCTTACATCCTGGTGCAGGAGGCAGATAATAAACAGATGAATATGAACCTAATGGGTCAGATGGTAGTAAGTTCTATAAAGAAATAAAAACAGGATGCGAGGATGGGGGGAGGGATGTAGGGACGCTACATGAGAGAGTGTCAGGGAAGGCCTCTGCATGGTGACATTTCAGCAGAGACCTGACCTCAGTGTACTTGGAGAACATTCCAGCAGAGGGACAGCAAGCACATAGGCCCTGAGACAGCCTATGCTAAAGCAAGACAAGCAGATGGGAGGTGTGGGAGGTGCAGCCACACAGGCAGCCAAAGGCCAAGCGCATACAGCACTGCTGCTTATAATGGGGACTTCAGATGCTTATCCTGAAATGCGAAGCCACTGAAGAGTTGTGGGGAGAGTGGTGTGACCTGATTCCTCCACTGCTCTGTGGAAGACAAGGTGGCAAGAGCAGAGCAGAGCAGAGCCCACTCAGAGACTCTGCGTTAATCTTGTAGACCCCAGGCGAGCCTAAGAGGCATGCACAAGCCTTAGCTAGACAATGAAAACCACAGCATGCAAATGGGTGAAATAAGGACCTGAATACATGAGAACTCAATTTATCAAGAGCTGACACTTTATCAGTTCAGTCGCTCAGTCGTGTCCGACTCTTTGCGACCCCATGAATCGCAGCACGCCAGGCCTCCCTGTCCATCACCAACTCCCAGAGTTCACTCAAACTCATGTCCATCGAGTCGGTGATGCCATCCAGTGCTTACTATATGGCAGGCTCTGTGTTAAGCCCTTACATGTATAAGCACAGCAACCTTCTTAGGTGGGTTCTATTATTATACCCATTTTAAATATGAGGAAGCTGAAGAACATATCATGCAGGTAACTTGATGCACAGCTAGGTTTTGAAACAAGCAGTCTGGCTACAGGTGTTCCTCCAACCAAAGAACTCCTTGGAATGTTTTAGACCACCTCTCAGCAAAACTCTTGTATCTGTTCCAGAGACGCCCAGGGAGCCCTTCCAGAAGGAGTCTGCCAGGGTGGAGGCCTAAGGAAACAGGAGAAGGAGGGAGCACACAATGCTGGAAGGGAACAGGAGGGGAGTTCCTGGTTCTGCTCCAGGAACCACACCCACCGCAGGTCCCTGACCAAGCCAAGGCCCCAAGTATTCAGACCCACAGTCCTCGCTCACAGACGGAGGGGACCGTGCCAGACGCTTTGTCATTTCAGGGGTGTCTGCGTGGGGAACTTCAGAGGCAGGAGGAAGTGACCCCACATAGGCTGCCTTCTTTAGGAGGTGTCCCACTCACCTGTCCCAGCTGTCTAAGAGCTCCGCCTGCTCCAGGGGCTCTCACAGTCTCCTTCTTGCCCCTGGGCTGGGGGCTCGGCAGTGCTGACCACCTGAGCTAGTCTGATTCTGTGACTATGATCTCGATGCACAGGAGACCCTGGAAACTTCCGGGGGAGACTCTCTGAAAAGACTGCCAGGAAACCCACACTGTTGTTCATCTCCTCTCAATAGGGCTTCCGGGACCCTAACCTGGAGCAAGACATCCCAATCTCCAGAGTCTCTGAAAACCCGGATGTTGGTCGGCGTCCTGAGGACCCTTTCTGTTCACTGAGAAATTAAGAGCCTGACAGATGACAGCTGGAACACGTCATCTGTGCACCACAACATGCAGAAGTTTCAAGGCATGGAATACCTACCTCCTCTGCCCCAGGCGCAAACACCCAGGACCCCCAGTGCCTCGGGTGTCTCTCTGCAGGATGGAAGGACAGACACCGGGCAATGTCAGGTGCCCTGTGCACGCCCTGGGTTCTAGTCACACTCAGCCCAAACATGACTCCTGCAGCCATAGCTCCACACAACAAGGAGCAAAGTCCCAAAGAAATGCCCAGTCAGCAAATAAGGTCACTGACTTGTATCAAGTAAGGACAGAAAGAAGGCCTGTGACCTGCAGAGAAAAATTTCCAATGACAGGCTCGTTCCAATCAGTACGGGCTTCAGTTGTCCCCCAAAAATGAGTTAATCAGCCCAAACAGCCCATGGCAGTCCTTTCCAATTAAACAGCTTTGCTGGATCTTTTCAAGAGAATGTTCCTAACTGGTTCACACAAACATGAAGCCAAACAGTTGCAATAATATGGCATAAAGAACATTCTTCAGGTGATTAAGTGAATCAATACAAAACCACTTCCTGACAGACATACTGGAGACCAGCCAGGGAAGGGAAACGACACCGGTGTTAGAGGGCAAAGTCTGCAATATTGCAAGTTTCAGCTTGACTGAAACCATGCCGTACTGTGAAAACTTCATGATAAAATCAGTGCCACTGCACCTGTTGCAGCCAGGATCCAAAGTGGGACAGTTATTCACGTGCTAATATACGGCGCAGCCGCAGTCTCAGCAGAGACCTAGACCCTTACCAGCTATCAAAGAGTCTGAGTTTGCACTGTTGAAAGACAGCGCAAAAGAAATCCAACAGGGGCCTTGTCTCTGCACCCAAAAGAGAAGTCCAGTGAGAGGAAAATGGTTTCTCAGTGCGGAGGTCGCCAGGACCCCTGAGCATACCTGCGATGATTCCGTCCATCTGCTCCAGGGCAGCTTCTAGCACGTGACTGGCGTCAGAAGCCATGAGTCCTTGTCTCTCCTTTGTCTCCTTCTACTGAAGATTCAAACACAGCACAAAGGAAAAATTAGAGTATTTCATGTTACATACCCAAGACCACTGAGCCCTCTCATTCCACCACGGTAACTGCACTCTCATAGGAATCTGAGTAGCCCACAGTGGGTTTCTGCCACCTTCCAGCATGGGTACTCCATGAATCTTTAGCAGGTGATCCCACTTGTTTCTGTCACGAAAAGCCACTGGGGCTCTCCAGGGTCACCTGTGGCAGCGAGGTGGCGATTACCACTGCCACCATCATCACAGTCCCAGCTCCAGAAGCTGCAGCCACCCCGGGGAAGGCTCGAGGCTCCCCTAGGGCTGCAGATCGCACACAGCTAGCGAGGACTCCATCGGGACGTGCCCTGCAGCCCTGGGTCACAGCAGGCATTTGTGGTCTTATACCTGCATCTGTCCCACTACTGAGGTGCTCTCCTAGGGCAGGTATGATCCAGGCTGAGAGGCCTCAGCTCCCACTTTCACTTCTCACGTGGGCCAGTGGGCCCCGTCTAGGAAGGTTTCAGGCACACTGTTGGGGGAGAGCACAGTCCCTTACCATTTTAGTCCTTCCTACTCCACCCAGGACCATTCAAGGCGCAGAATCCCATCTTCTCAGCACGGAAGAATTTCTCCAAAAATACACTGTCTAGCCATTTCCCTGATGCTGGGCCTCCCTTCTAATGAGAGAGGTGGCAATTGGTTCCATCTCCAGACAACTCTGCCTCTCAGCAAGGTCTTTAAGCTAGACTGTCTTCCTGCAGCCTCGTCTCATTTTTCTTACTTCCCACCCTCTCCCTGGGTGTCAGGCAGAGACTTACAAGAGCAGTTGTAATTCTGAGATTTAATTCGCATCTGTAAACTGGAGGCAGGTGCTATTGTTTGTCTGCTCATTCAGCAGAGCCCACATGTGTGCCCAATGGGCATAAGTGCTGTGGAGAACAGAGGCAGGGCTCCCAGATCCAAGGGTGGATAGAGCAGGTCAGGCAACACGAGATCTGTTGCTCCTTTCCCCCACAGAGTTACATCTTCAGAGTGAAGAGAGGAACGTGAGCAACCATAGGCAAGTGGTTTGGAGAGGGTGTGGATAAGGATGTCCAGACCACAAAGAACCATGCTGAATGGCACCAGGCAGAAACAGTCAAATACTCTGGGTTCAAAGCTGCCTCTGCCATTTCCTGTGTGATCTCTGAACCTCAGTATCCTTTTCTGTAAAGTGGGGAGGATGACAGTACCAAACTCATAGAGTTGATGTCACAGTTAAATGAGTAATTAACATTTCATTAAAAATGCAGGCCTTCCATGTAGTAAGGGCTCAATAAACATTGAGCCACCAGGGAAGTTCCAATAAACAGCCATTTTTAAATGACATATTTGTGCCAGGATAGTTCACAGGATGAGGGACTTTAAAGTGGGTCAGGTTTAGGGAGGGGGAACCTAGGTATGTCCAAGAGGCTGGCCCTGTGGGGGAGGTAGGCACAGCAAAGCAAGGTAAGCAAGTTGGAGGGGGGAGGGGGAGGGCTCTGAGTCACAGGGGCAAAGGCCAAAAAGGGACAGAAATGCAAGAACCAGGGTGCAGTCAGCTCAGGGGAGTGAGAATGGGGGCTCGTGGAGGAGGTGGGAGCCTCCCTGGCACCTTGGGGCCATGGCAGGAGCCAGGCAGGCTGCAGCAAGGAGCAGCCAGGTGGCTCAGAGCACACACGAGTGTAGGTCTCAGGGTCTGAGTGGAAGTGAGGCTGGGGGGTGGGGGTTGGAGAAGAGGCAGCAGGAAAAGGAAGGAAAGAAGAGGGCCAGTTTCAGCACCTTCACCTGCTTAGCCATACAGACAGTACAAGAGTGAAACCCATCCTACCCTCCAAGGCCTCCCCAACCACTCCCAGGAAGAAATCCAAAGTCCATACCATGACCTGCAGAAGCAGCTCGGCAGTATCTGGCCGGGACAACCCCACAAGGCCTGCCCCTCTGACCTCCCTGCTTTGGCAGCCTCAGGCCCTGTCCACTTCCCCAGCACTCCGAGCCCCTCTGCCTCCCCTGAAACTGCACCTACCATTCCTCTGCCCTGAGATCACCTTCCCGGGTCTCTGCACGGCTGATCCAGCCTCATCCTTCAGGCCTCAGCTCTGAAGTCTCTTCTCAGAGACGCCTTCCTTGCACACCTGCATCTGAAGCAGCCCCTTGGCAGCACAGCAGTTCCAAAGTGTCTCATCCATCTATGCTTCCTCGCTGACTGGCCTTGCAAACCCTCTGCCTGGAAGCTGGCGACCCTGTCTGCTTTGTTCACCGCTGTGTGCCCAGCAGAGTGACTGGCCCAAGGAAACTTAAGAGTAAATAGTTGTGAATAAATGATAGATCTGTATGGGCAACACTGCTTAAACCCTGCTGTGCTGGGCACTGGTGTGGAGGGGACATTGATGAATCAGACCTCAACCCTATTCCCTCAGACCACGCAGTGTAGTGGAGAAGACAGAATTAGGAATAATTAGGATGCAATGTGAGGTATGCTGATAGAGGCTGGCATGTAGTTTCCCTGGCCCATAAGGGCTGAGGAGGAACTTTCTCAGCAGATAAGGGTGATTCCAGGCAGAGAGGGGCAGTGTGTGAAAGGGAAGGAAGCGTGTAAAGACAAGATATAGGTGGCAAACGTCAAAACGGTCGGCAAGATTATACAGGAGCACCCAGCTGCTCACTGTGAGTCAAAGCCCTCCACGGGATTTACGTAAGCGTGACTCGGGCAATTCAACAAGAGCAGCTTGGGAATCACACCCACAGCATCAGGGACCTGTATGCGTGCTGGGCAGCTCAAGTGGCCTCAGGTGTAAACTTGATAGAGATTTTTTTAAGAGAAGGACCTTGTATTTCAGTAGACTGGCTCCACTGGGGGTCTTAGTCCTGGGGTGCAAGGTGAGAGATCAGTTAGAAAGTGCCGAGCCCTTTAGGACACCTGCAACAGAAGGGCCATAAAAACGACCCACAGGCCCTCTGCCTAAGGATGAGTGTGTACTTGGCAGATGGCAAGTTGGGTGGACCCGTGGGAGCTGGCAACAAGTGAAACATGAGTCAAAGGTGTATCATCTTTACGGTCCAGAACCTGGGCCAGTAAGACTGGGAGTGCTCAGGAGCCGGAACCTGCTTTGGGCAACTGATGAGCTCAGTACTGGGTCTAAGGTGATGGCAGGATGCAGGGAGAACAGGCTCTGCCAGCCCGTGAGGAGTCAGTGGTGTGAGGTACCGGGGGAACCGCTGAAGGGCCAAACACACCACAGGAGTGACGTCTCCAGGCCCATCTGTGAACACGGACACTCTGATTGAACAGGGAAGCCATGATTCCGTTTGCCAACCATTCCCTTTCTGGCAGCCTCAGCCATTTTCTCCCCTCACCAGTTTGGAGCTCCCCATCAGTAACGCACCCTGGGACAGTCCCTGCTCTCAAGGAATTGGGGGTCTCAGAAGCAAACGTGTCATCCAGCTGAACTCAGTGTGTCTGTTCACCCCCACAGTGACACAGCACCTCCCCAGGAACCTGGGTTCGTCGGGGATGTGGAGGTTAAGTGCACAGAGCACCAGCAGCTGCCTGCGAGGATGACTCCTCAGAGAAGCAAGGTGATGAGGGTGCACCGGGAAAGGCAGCAACCCCAGGGCTGGGAAAGAGAGCAGGATCCAGGACAGCCCCCAAGCAGGTGGTGGGGAGGGGAAGTGAAATCGTGTTCGTCACCCGTGAGAGCAGGCTGTGGCAGCCACTCAGGCAGAGGAACTGATGGTGTGCCCTGAGGACTTGAAGGCACCGCCACAAGCCCAGGAAAGAGAGGTGCAGGCAGAGGAGGACATGGTGCTCTTAACACCATCTACTGTCTACTGACAGTAGCTAAACTGGCCAAAAGCTGTTTTCTCTCTGGACACTTGGACTATTAACAGAGCCCTGCATTTGACCCTGACGAGCTGGCAGTCTTCTCACACCAAGAAACTGGCTCACACCGAGCTGCAGAGATAAGGTAAGGAATGTTGTTTAAGGAAAGGTGTGGTCCATTGCTCATGCATCCTTCTCTTCTCCCACAGGCCTCTCTAGATGCTGTCATCCTCCTACCTGTCATGGTGCCTGATGTTGGGCTCCCCTCAACAGACCCTCCCCTCTGCTACCAGCCAGGGAGGAAACCACCGTGCAGCTGTGAGTCCAGCTGTGATAGGTACCAGAGTCAAGTGATCTGCACCACACAGAGGGCTGTTTGGCACTTTGAACTTGAATAAGGGGCAGGGTTAGGTGACATTTAGAAAATGAGCCACAATTAGCCACCCAACGCCTGGTGGCCTCTAAGGCAGTTACTTAGATACGGTATTAACTACCTTTGTGTTCAGCAAAGGAGGATCAGAAGTAGGCAGGAACAGCTGACTAAGGTAAGGCTTGAGCAAGTAAATCTTAACTTGTCTCCATCCAGGCTGAAATGCAAGCTGCCATTCCATTTAGTAAAGGTGGTTAGAGATGCCAAGTGTTTTGGGCAGGCTCAGAGTGTCCTGGCTGGAGGAATCAGGAATAGGTCTCCAGTCCTGGTCCCTCCAGCGTCTGCTGACTCCTCACAGCAGCAGACAGACGCGCCCCAGCATTCCTGTACAAAGCAAGACCCGGGGAGGAACCCTCAGCCAAGAACCCACCACCACTGAACTCAGATCCATCTCAGACCTCTCCGGCCCTCAGCGGCCAACAGGTGGTAAAGAAGTATCACCACATACTTTGTGGTTTGTTGCCACAAACCGGAGACTTTCCCCACAATTTACTGGTCATCCATAAACCACAGCGGCTGGCTCTTCAAATGGTCATTTAAAGGAATATCTGTTTTTATTCCTAAGCTGAGGAGACAGCTTCTTAAAAGTATATGGGAAACTTCTATCTTTGGGATAATAGAGCAAGAAGCCATTTTTAGCATTAAAAAATAACAACAATAAAGATGGAGGATGATATACAAAGACAGCTGATGGCAGTGCCTACATTTTCTATCATATCCCATATCAACCAAGATTAAGGTTCTTTTTTAAAGGACAAATAAGAAAGAACGTAGGGTTTATAGCCTGACAGTCTTGAGTTAAAACCTGGGCTCTGCTGCATGACGACTGTGGGCCTTTAGGCAGATTACTTAACTTCTCTGAGCCTCAACTGTCTCATCTATAAAATCAGTATAAAACTGACACCATTGTTATGGGCAAAAGTAAACAAGAGACAGAGCTCAGAAAAATACAGGAGATTGAAGTCAAACATCTAATTTAGCTACCACTGAAACAATAGTAGAGGAATTTATTTTGAAAGACATAAGCCCACAAGGACATGGAGAATGTGATAAGGGACACAAGGGAGATGCCAGGGCAATAGATATGCAGCAAGCAGGAAAGGGCAGTGGGTCCATGCGGGAGGGCTTCCAAAAGCTCTGAAAGACTTCTTCAGTAATAAGAAATTAACGGAATAGCTAATGCATCGAAACAGCTTAAGAAATTTATAAAGTTGAAGAATTTAATTCCATGATAAGAAAATGCAAACCAAGCAATGACAAAAGAACTCCGAGAAAACCAAAAATAACATTAGTCCTTGCACCAAAACACCGCATATACATGGATTTAACAGAAATGGCACTGACGGATGTGGGGATGGAAAAGTGCTTGTGAGTGATGGCAGCAAGATTGGAGGGACAGCTGATTCATCTTCCAGGGTGGGAATTCAGAAGTCACCAGATAATGACAACTGAAAAAAGAATAAAGTAGCAGAACAAGCATTTTTTCTAGTATCATGGATAAAAATACTAAGAGTTTGAAGTGGCTCCATCTCAGGAAGAGCAATAGGGGTGTGCAGATGGGGAGATGGCCACTTTAACAAATCGTATACAATTATTTGAGCCTTCATATTGTGCATATATATAGTAGTGATTAAAAAAAACAATCAGAAGGATTAAAAGAGATAACGTGTGTGGTGTGCCTGGCACAGAGTCGAGATTTGATTGATTACTGGGTACTCATTTCTCCTTGTAGCTACTGTATATCAGGCAAGTGTCTGTAGCTGCCTGCTGAGAGTTTATCCAACATTCTCTCAGTTAATCCCCACGTGCCACTTAGGAATTATTCTCCCCCTTTACAGACAGATAAAGCAAAGTGTCTGAGGATTCGCCCCATTTTTCCTCCCTTCCTTCCACTTTTCCTTTGAGGTAGGAACCCACCTAGTAGAGGGCTTTGAGCACAGGAGGGTCTAACTTACCTTTTAAAAGGATTATTTTGGCTGCTGCTTGAACTGGGGGTAGCGGGGTGAAGAAGTGGGAAGGGGTGCAGCAGTGAACACAAGAAAACTAGGCAAGAGATAAAGGTAGCTTGGACCAGAATGCTTGTGGTAGATGTTCTGATCCTTAATATATGTTGAGGACAAAGCTTGTAAGCTCTACTGATAGGCTAGGTGTGGGCAGGAGAAAGTGAAACCCCAGGCTTTTGCCCTGAGCTTCTGGGAGAGTGGGGAGAACTGTGGGAGCAACAATGCTGGAGAGGGTGGGGTGGGAAGGGTGTGAAATTAGGAGGTTGGTTTTGGAAATATTCAGTTTAAGATGCCCAGGGACACCTAGAGAGAGATGCTGAGTACAGTAGCCATTTGGAAATTCAAGATATTTGGAGAAATCTAGACTGGAGATATTCTGGGAACCGTTTGCATAAAGGCAGTATTTGAACAACCACAGGAAGTAACTTAAAAAATAGTGTAAGACAAAAAAAAAAAAGAGGCTCCAGGACTCTTTGAAACACTCCAAATGTGCTGTCAGGGAGGAGAATCAATGAAAGGGACGGAGGAGGAACAGCCAGGAGAACTGAGACAGGGGTGCAGCATAAACCATGTGAAAAGTTAGCAGCCGAGGACAAAACCAGGGGTGCCACGTGCTGCTGAGTCAGCCCAGAGGCCATCTTCTCTCCAGCGACTCGCTGGGGGTGACCTCACCTGCTCCACAACCTCACCTGCCCCGGCCTTACCACACCCTGGACGGCAAGAGCCTGACTGACTGCCCTGCCTCCAGACAGCCTCTCCACTCGCCCTGCACTGCAGGCTCACTGACTCAACGCTCCTCAAACCTTCGTGTTAGAAGCACCTGGAGAGTTAATGGCGCAAGAGGCTCAGGTGATCCTGAGACTGACCAAAGTTGATGGAATGCAAACACAGCTCCCAACCGGGCACTCAACTGCTTGTGGAGAGTTTCAGGGTCCCACCACCAGCCAGGGTAGAATTATGATTCTTACCAAATTGATTCAACCTACTCAGCTGCAGCTCTACGTGTCCATCATACACCATGGCAAACCTCAGCCCCATCCCAACCAATGTCTTACCATTAGCAGGCAGATTCTAAGCATTAACTGTCTGAATCCAGGAGCTTTCCAGCTTTTATGCCCATGCTGGTTAACTTTCCATCTTCTCTTTGAGCCAACTCTTCCAGAAAACCCTATGTACAGTCAGGTCACTTGAGATGGCTGTTCTCTTGCTCTCTGTACATCCTCTGCCCAACCAGTGCTTGCTTCACCCTTATCTTAAGTACATGACTGACCTTCCTGCATACTTGCCCCAGGTAATGATAGTGTATCAAAGGGCTGGTGAGGGGCGTGTCCCTCTAGTGGTTTCCCGGTAACTAATGAGCCCACCTGACATCAATTCCCCCTATAATTAGTAATCTCTTTCTCCCGGGAGCAAAGACTGCCACCATGTCCTGCCTGCTGTCTGCTGTACAGGGTAGGGAGTCGCTCCAGGACCTTGCTTCAGACATGTAAGCAATTCTGTTAAACTACTCATGTTTGTATCTCTATTATTGACTCTGGGCTCTTTCTTTGGTCTTGAAGCTGGGCAAGCACAGGCCTTACAGGCTTACAAAATGCACCATGCTTAACCTGCTCACCTAAATGTGATCACCCCATCTTTGATCTTGCAGGAAAAGGCCGAGAGCAGCTCGGCACAGCCATCTCCCTGCAAGCCTTCCTTGTGACTGGGCCCCTGAGAGCATCCCCCCTCCTGGCCTGGGAAATCCCATGGACAGCTGAGCCCGGCAGACTATAGTCCAGGGGGTTGCAAAGAGTCGGACACGACTTAGCAACTGAACAACAAACATAAAACAGCAGGAAACTAAAGCCTGGAAGGTTGTGGGGGCTTGGAGGAGGAGTGGCAGCAGGTGGCCCACCACTTTCCCCACACCTGACACCCACCTCCCTCCTTCTTGGCCTCACACTCAGCAGGCCCCAATACATAGGGTCTTCCCCAAACCACCTCAGTGATGCCACCACAGTCTCCAAGCCAGAAACCCAGGGGTCAGCCCTAGCCTTCCTGTCCCTCACCCACATCCAGTTGGTCACCGTGCCCAGTAAAGTCTTCTTCCTCACCCACTCTCTGATCTGTCCTCTCATCCTCATCTGTCTGGCTTCAGGCCCCATCGTCTCCCATCAGAATGGCTGCAATGGCTTCCTGGCTGGTTTTCCTGCCTGCAGGAAAACCCATGCCCAACTCATCCTCCACATTGAGTCTTGCACAAATCTAACCATAGTACCTCAGCTCTTGTACAATAATTCACCTGCTTCCTGTTACCCAGGAAACCACCCAGAGAGGAAGTTAAGGACCCAGGAGATAGTCGAGTGTGTGCTCTGTAGCCAGGCTTCCGTTTGAAGCCACTTTTTTCCCATCAGGGGCCAGACCTTGGACAAGTTCCTAGCACACTGAGCTTATTTCCCTATCACAAAATGTAGGTGGAAACATACATGTGGTAGGATTGTGGACATTCCATGAGACAATGCATGTGGAAGCCCTTTGCATATAACTGGGTGAGAGTTTACAACCACAGCAGTTAAAATTCCTTAGATACAACAGCCAAACTGGTTTTACCCTCACTGCCTTTACTCTAAGGCTTGCTCAGGATGCAATGTTTTTGGCCAAGACCCCCTTCCCACCTGCTCCATTCTCTCTCCTCTTTCAAGGCCCAATTCCAGCATCACTGATTCCAGGATCCTCTTCTTCCCACAGATAGAAGTGACTGCCCAGGCTCGGTTCCCCTCTCCTTGCTCATGCCACACTCCCTCATAGAACTCTCTAGAGCACTAGCCATGTGGGGTCCTTTGTCTGAGCAGTAGCTCCTAGTGGGCAGAGCCATGTCTCTGAGCCCAGAGTGGGGCCCAGCACCTGGCCCATAGCAGCCAGTCAGCTACACTTGTTGGATGGATGAAGAGAACCACACATTTGTCTGAGGAAGGCAGCTGGAGGCTGACCAGGAGCAAAATTCCTTTCTGTCTGTGTATCAGTGAAACAAGTTGTCTCCTTCCAAAATACAGCTGGACAGGGACAGGATAGACATTCCCATTCCAGAAGGGAAAAAATGGAAGAATAAAGGTCACTAGTCTTGACTGGCGGAGAAGGCAATGGCAACCTACTCCAGTACTCTTGCCTGGAAAATCCCATGGACAGAGGAGCCTGGTAGGCTGCAGTCCATAGGGTCGCGAAGAGTCTGACAGGACTGAGTGACTTCACTTTCACTTTTCACTTTCATGCATTGGAGAAGGAAATGGCAACCCACTCCAGCGTTCTTGCCTGGAGAATCCCAGGGACGGGGGAGCCTGGTGGGGTGCCGCCTATGGGGGTCACACAGAGTTGAACACGACTGAAGCAACTTAGCAGCAGCAGCAGCAGTCTTGACTGGAAGCTGAGAGGCTCCAGGGATGGCAGGCAAGTCTGCACACGGGACCCTGAGGCCGGCTGAGGTCCTGTCCAGCCTTGACGTCTTTGTCTACAAGGTGACGGGCCTGATGGTGCAGAAAAGCATCACACCTGGCTGCAGGGCCATGGCAGGGCCCACAGACACCTACGCAGTATCAGGACCCAAGGACGAGGCCACGGCCATTATTTTTCCACCAGGACAGAGGAGGCAGACACAAAGAGACATCCTGTCAGGACACTCCAGAGGAGTTAGAGCAGGGTAGAGGGACCTGGATACTGAGAAAGCTACCATCAGAATTGGTGACTGCCTTTCTGAGTCTAATAAAAGCAAAGAGGTGGAGCCTTGATTTCTTTTGTCAGTGAATAGAAGCTTAAACAGCCTAAGAAAAACTGCACAGAAGAAAATAAAAGAATGCCACTTAAGGTGAACAAGCATGTTTAACTTGTCCTCATCTAATCACTGTATCAGTCACTCTAATAACAAGCATTTGTTTAAAGCTTTTGGCTGCAGAAATGTTTTTCACACACAAGGCTTCTCATTCCCACCTAAACATCCCAGATCAGACTGTTCAGATTAGTGACACAGTTAAGCTGAGCCCAGTGGGTGCCAAGATCCCTCAGACTCACCAAAGGGTCCAAAACCTAGGTGCAGGCTGGAGTTGCAAGCTGGCAACAACGGACAGATGCAATATTTCTTGCCTGGTGTCTTTTTCCTGCTGTACCAGGTTAGTGAGTTATGTGCGCTGGGCATTCCCAGCCACTCCCTGTTGGGCGAGTTCCAAAAGATCCCTAAGAATATCTGTGCTGGAGCCCGGATCTGCTGAACCCACAGGAAGGAGTCCTTTTGCTTTCTGGCCCTTCCATTTAAAGCCCTGCCCAGCTCCTGTCACGTCACTGCTCCTCCAACAGCCTCCTTTGGCACGTCTGAACCCAGATGCTTCCACTTAGCATTTACCCCAAAAGCACTCACCCTTCTCACCAAACCACAGCCCTTTAAATAGGGCTGCATGATCCCAAACAGCTCTTCCACCAATGCGTCATAGGGGATTCAGTCCCAAAGCTGAACACTATTCTCTGAAGAAAGGAACGAACAGCACCGGGTACTGAACCTCACCTCCAGACACCAGAGTCTGACTCCCCTCAGCTTAGCTGTTCCCCAGATGCAGGACTGGCATGCTTCTCTTCCTTGGAATGGCAGGCTTCTTCAGAGAAACGCCACCCCAAAGACAGGAGCATGAGACACAAGCCCCACCCACAAGGAGGAGCAAGGGGCCTGGTTGGGAAATGGGTGTGAGAAGGTGTGAGAAGGTGCGAGGTTGTCGGGCTCACACCCAGACAGCACAGCAGACATCCAGGCTAAGGGACAGGGAGAGCCGACATTGAGTTTCCTTCACTGCTTCTGCTTTACCTGCCTGACTGTTCTCACTTCCCATTTTCTGCTCTTGACTTTCCGCCCCCAAGCTGGTCTTTTCCCCCAATTCAAGGATTTATTATTGTGTAAAGAGGCCACAACAATCTCAGGGATCAAGGCCATGGGCCTTAAAGTGAGCCTGTCAACGAATGGCTTGGGCAGATCTCAAAGGACAAAGGATACAGGTGCTCCATCAAGGAGAGGAATTGGGAGACCAGGTGATGAGGCAGGAATCTGAGCTTTTGGGAGGAGTGGGATGGGGAGCTGGACAGTGTCCATGGGGCAGAGCATCACCAAGCCCCCCATCAGTTTGCTCCTCAACACTGTGCTTACGACAAGTACATCCGTATCCTCACTACAGCCACCCAGAGAAGTCGGGATGGGAGGTTCTTCTCCTTCCTGCCGAGTCTCAGAAGAGTCTGTCTGAGGGTGTCCCCATCAAGGCTGGGATGTGAAGGACCAGACCAGACAACAAACATCTCCCCCACTGGAAGATGTAACTGAGACCGTGGTGAGCCCCACAGCTGGCCAGCCACCGTCCATCAAATGATGGCAGTTCCCACCACACTAGTGCAGTCTCCATCTAGCTGTAAAAGCCACCTGTCTCGAAGGTCACAGAGGGTTTCCACCCTCCCTCTTACAGAGGCAACAGCCCCTGTAAATAGATTTTGTCGTCATTATCTCATTTAATCTTCTTGGTAATATAGAATCCTGTGAGGGATGTAGTACAGTTATCAGCCCCACCAACAAAAGAGGCACCTGAGATACAAAGATATTAAAACAGCGCCAAGGTCCCACAGCTGAAGTTTACCCGCAAGGTCCTGTTTTTCACCTAAGTCCGCATCTGCTCTCCCAGCCATACTGCCCTAACCTGCTGATTTGCTCAATGCAGTTAAAGAGCTGGAAGATGGCCAAGTTGGTTTCCATGTCCAAACCAGAAGAGCTCAAACCGCTACAAACATGAGACTAATCACTGCTCTGCGATTTTTCATGGGGACTCTGCCCATTGCCCGCCTCTAGCTCTGTTACAAGACAGTATCTTACCTGAGAAAAGACAGACAGAAAACAGTTCTCATAAAAATGTACAACCCCCTCGCAAATCAATATATTATTTCTTTTGGATTATCTATTTAACAAATACTATTTCCCCCCCTTTCATCAGTGAAACACTGTGGTAGATGCTATGAGAGGAAAAAAAATAGTGAATTTAAGACTGTGATTTCTCTCCCCCAGACCACGAATCTTTCATCTCTCATCCATGTCAATTAGACTATGAAGGCTTCGTGTAGAATTTGGCCTCTATCTAGGATCTGTGAGCCAAAGCTAACAAATCTTGTCTTTTGCCAGCTTAGACTTCAGAAATTCATAAATTAATGGTCTAATTTTAAAGCAGCCATGGTATGCTTTTGTGAAAAGAAAAACATCATTTCCCTGAAATTCCCATCCTCTCTAAAATTAAGTTCAGATGGCAATTAACTGTGAGATGTCAATTCTCCGATGTCACTAGCTCAACAAGTAAGTTTGTATTAGTTTCAGAAAAGTGGAATTGCGAAAATCAGCCATTTCCTGAGAATCTTATGGACAATGAAGTTCACCTTGTCATCCATTCATTCAAGCTGATCAACATCCAAGTGGAAGCTCCTGGGTGCCTGGCACCATGGAGACCCTGGGGATTTCCAGGGAGAAAGACAGACAGACACGCACACACACGCACAAAGCAACAACACAGCAGGAGGTGTGCTCCTGGGAGAGGGAAGTTCAGCAGAGTCAGAGCAGGGCAGCAGCAGGAGGAAGGAAGGACCAGTGCAATGTGGGAAATCCTAGAAGGCTTCATGGAGGAAGTGAGATTTCTCCAGGTGGACTGCAGGCATTGGTGCAAATACATTGCAAGACTAAAGAGCATACTTTCAAGGTATGGGGAGAGGTGGGTATACATAGAGCTCCCTGTGGCCAGAGAACAACTGGGAAAGAGTGGCAGCAAATGAGCCCAGGACTAGCCTGTGAAGGGCCTCTCACAGGATCTCACCCTTAGAACTTGGCCTTTATCCATCAGACACGGGGAACCACTGACAGGAGCTACCTAGAAGCTGCCTGTTCTTCTTCAGCAATAATGCAGAAGCAAGGAAAGGAGTACCCCAAGACTGTATATTGCAATCCTGCTTATTTAACTCATATGCAGAGTACATCATGCAAAATGTCAGGCTGGATAAAGCACAAGCTGGAATCAAGAATGCTGGGAGAAATATCAATAACCTCAGATATGCAGATGACACCACCCTAAATGGCAGAAAGCGAAGAGGAACTAAAGAACCTCTTGATGAGAGTGAAAAAGGAGAATGAAAAAGCTGGCTTAAAACTCAACATTAAAAAAATGAAGATCATGGCATATGGTCCCATCACTTCATGGCAAATAGATGGGGGAACAATTGAAACAGTGACAGATTTTATTTTCTTGGGCTCCAAAATCACTGCAGATGGTAACTGCAGCCGTGAAATTAAAAGACACTTGCTCCTTGGGAGAAAAGCTATGACAAACCTAGAGAGTGTATTAAAAAGTAGAGACATCATTTTGCTGACAAAGGTGCGTATAGTCAAAGCTATGGTTTTTCCAGTAGTCATGTATGCCTGTAAGAGTTGGACCATAAAGAAGACTTAGCACCGAAGAATTGACGCTTTCGAATTATGGTGCTGGAAAAGACTCCTGAAAGTCCCTCGGACAGCAAGGAGATCATCAAACCAGTCAATCCTAAAGGAAATCAACCCTGAATATTCACTGGAAGGACTGATGCTGAAGCTGAAGCTCCAATACTTTGACCACCTGATGCGAAGGGCCAACTCATTGGAAAAGACCCTAATGCTGGGAAAGATTGAGGGCAGGAGGAGAAGCGGATGACAGAGGACGAGATGGTTGGATGGTATCACCGACTTAATGGATATGAACTTGAGCAAGGCCTGGGAGATAGTGAAGGACAGGGGAGCCTGGTGTGCTGCAGTCCATGGGGTCACAAAGAGTCGGACACGACTGAGTGACTGAACAACAACAATGAAAGCAAGGACCTGGGGGAAGGGTCCTTCTCAGAGAAGCTCTCAGGGCTCAATGGAAGCCTCCTCCCGGAGTAAACCAGGCTGTGGCAGCCTGTTCCCTCCCCTTCCCCGCCTCAGGAATCCTCCAACACTCTCCCCGCTTCTCTGACTCACCTTCCCCTTTCACCACACCCTCATTTGGACAGTGAGGATGGAGGCCTCTTATTCCGGGCCGTTTGCAGTCAGCATACAGGACCATCCCCTAAATCTCTGCCTGCCTCTCTCCTCCCACACCCCCAGCTGCACCAAACCTGCTCCAGGGTTCACTCTGCCTCCCAGACATGAGGGGGCGTCGGTCGGGAGGAGTCAGGACGAGTCGTGGTCAGAAAGGCAGAGTGAGCTAGAGAGCAGGTGTCTCCCCTTCCTCCTGCTCACCGACATGAAACCACGCATATAGCTCCATCAGACACTCTTGCACCCAATCTTTAACCTCGAACTTCCTTCCTCTCAGACTCCTCTTGAGCAAATGCCCATGCATCTTTAGGAACGGGATCCCTCAATTCTCTTTCCACCTCAAACCTCCCCTGCGTCCCCTCTGACCCCCTAATCTGTCACCCCTGAGGCCCAACCTCTTAATTATTCCCTCTCTGGGCTTTTTATTATTTAATTATTCCCTCTCTACCCCGCTTCTGCTCTTTCCTCCTAAACCCTACAGACATCAAAGCCTCTGCCACCCTAAAACACTTCCTTGGGCCCGCATCCCACAGCTACCATTTCATGCTCCTTCTCTGCCAAAGAGCTCACCTCCCACTCCCTCCTTGATGAGATTTCCACTTTCACACCTGAAGGGCTCTCTCATCAGAGCTTTTTCAGTTCTGATTTCCCTGAGGGGCAGCACGTGCAGGGTGAGTTTAAAGCACAAGCTGGAGAACCAGACTGCCTGGGTCAGAATACCCGCTCCCTACCCTCACTGGCTATGCACAAGTCCTAGGGTAGGACGCCTGCTCTCTGGGCCTCCGCTTCCTCATACAGATGAGAATAATAAAAGTACTTCCTCAAAGGTGGTCGTGAAGGTTAAATGAGACCAGTGATCAGTCAGCATCAGCTGGGATTGCCTTCCTTGGTAAACCCCAGGGACTCTCCTCCTCTGGCATTTGGGAACAAGTGTTCTCGGGGTCCTTCCTTCACTGAATGCCCTGCACTTCAGCTGCTCTCACTGCACGGGTGAGAGGGCTGATTCTTGTTTCCTTCTATGGTTTCCCCCTTGGACAGACCATATTCCATCTCCGTGGTTATAACTCATATAACACTAGAATGTTCCTATATGCTCCAGACCCAAATACCCAAAGACTCACCAGCTTTCTGGCTACATTTTAGCAGTCCCTGAGATTCAGCATGATCGGAAACACTCAGCATGGTCCTGCCCCGACTTGAGAGCTCCAAGCCTCCTGGAACTGCATACCCTGAACTTCTTGGGGTTCTCCCCTCTGCCTCCCGCACCTTCACACAGAGGCCACGTCCCTGGGCCTCGCTCTCTGAAGGGTGTGCTTCTCGGTCTCAACCTTCCCACTCCAGCTGGGGTTCAGGTATTCAGAACTAGACACTGAAGGGCCTCCTCTCACCTGAGCAATACCTGGCCTCTCCCATGACAGTCCAAGCTCCGCAGTCTGGCATCCAAGCCTGATCCCAAATTATCCTAGACATAGGACAGTAATAATAATGGCTGCCATTTGTTGAGCACCCACCCTGCTTTGAGTTAAGCAAGTGTATGTTATTTCCTATCTCAATAGTCAGAACTGTTACTCTCCAAATTTTATAGTCAAGGAAACTGAAGCTTGGAGACACTAACCACGATGGGAGAATCACACAACCAGGGAGTAGATGAAATGGGATGTGAACCCAGGCAGTCTGATCCCAAGGTCATTTTCTTTTTTTTTTTGGCCATGACATGTGGTATGCAGGATCTTAGTTCCCCAACCAGGGACGGAACCCGCACCCCCTGTACTGGAAGCACAGAGTCCTATCCACCGGACTGCCAGAGTTCCCTCCAAGGTCATGTTCTTAATCATTCTGCAGCACTTCTTTTCCAAGCCTGGTCACTTCCAACTACATCTTTCTGAATTCCTGATACTCCAGCCACAGGACAGCACTCTCATTTTGCCATGCCTTTTCATGTTGTCCCCTCAAGCTAAAGGTCCTTTCTCCAGTCTGTCCAACAGGACTAATTTTTTAAGGTCCATGAGTCTCCTTCCTCTAAGATAGCATTCCTACCATTACCTGTGCAAGAGAACTTCTGCTGAGACCCAGAGCACATGCTCACACCTTCATTCCGTTTCCATTTCGTGTTGCCACTGGGGAGAGCCAGTGGGAAGACCGTGCCAGTCTGTCTATCCTAATCGTTTTCACTGAGGGCAACTGAGTATCTGGTTGGTGGGAATGCGAGAAGGAACTGAGCCGTGCAGCCCAGGCTTATCCTTCCCTCTGTTTCCAGGGCTGCCTTGCCAGAGGGAAGTGGTCCAGGGAGATCCCACATGCTGCGGAGCAACTAAGCCCATGTGCCACGGCTACTGAAACCTGTATGCCCTAGAGCCTGCACTTGCAATGAAGAGCAGCTCCCACCATGCCCCACACAGCAACAAAGACCCAGCACAGCCAAAAATGAACAAATAAACTAACATTAAAAAAAAAAAAAGGATACACTGAGAGTGCTATTAGCCACATTCTCTAAACACCTTTATTAGCCCTGGAACTGATATCTTGGTCTCCACTTGTCTGACTCTTGGTCTTATTTTTCAATTAATGCCAAACTCTGAGGGCATTTAAGTGGTACACTTACCACACACACCTGCACTCTGACAACCAGGGTCACTTTCAGTGAAGAATGAAGCAACAGTGCCCACAGAAGGACTGGTCAGGGTGGGTCTGTGGCACAGATACACCATCTCTGGGGGTACGAGCAGTGATCACTACAAGGCAGCCCTGTGGCAGCCTGGGGTGACATGCCCCCATCCACAGGGTGCCTTCTCTCTGGGAGCCTGGCTCCCCAGCCACCTGCAGATGACCTTGCAATTCACTTTCCCAGCTGTGGTCATGCCAGGAAGGTGGTGTGGGAAAACAGGCATTTGTAGTAGCCACTGGATGATATTGGCCAAAGTAAATACGTCTGTTGGTGTCTGGTTTATAGCCCAGCCCTGTCAGTCTAGTCAGCATGAATCAGACCCCAGGCCACAAGGAGCCTCGGATGAATGGAAGATGAGGGTGTCTGACCCAGCACACCAACCTCCACATCATCCTCACCTCTGTCCTCTCCCCGTCCACACCCACCTGTCCCCGGGGCAGACAGAACTCTACCCCACTGACAGGAGCCTCTGGTGGCGGGTGGGGTGGGGGGGTGTTTCCTCAGCCCCAGCACACACTGTCCAAAGGCAGCTACCCTCTCGGTTCCTCTCATGGCAGAGAAAATGGACACACACACACACGTGCACACAACTTTAGGCCCTGGGAAGAACAAATGGACATCAAGTCATTTCACCACCTGGACCTGATGGTAGACAGATTCAGAGACATGCTGCAATGCAGACTCAGCTTGAATACTTTCAAAAGCCTTATCTCAAAGATCACCCCATAAAAAAACAGAACCAGTGAGAAGTTAGTGTGGAAGCTGGGTTCTGGGTAAGCAGATTCATTAAACTATTCCTTCCACTTGTATGTATGTTTGAAGCCTTTTAAAAAACAACACAAGTTTGCTTATTTCTTTAATCCACCACTTAGGGATCTAGACTTTTCCAGAGAGTGACACCAGATTCTACCTTCCCTTGTGGGTTATCAACAGAATGGAGATATGAACCTAAGTTCCTGACAATGCAGACAGTGCTCCTTCTGCAGGGCCGTTCAGCCTCGCTGAAAGTCCTCACATCTGAGCAAACTCTCACCCACCACCGTCCAGACCCTCACTGTCTCTCGTCTTGATTTCCAAAGCTGTTTCCCTCAACTTCCTGCTTCTAGTTCACCATTCTTCAACCCATCTTTCCCAGAGAAAGCAGGGTAAGTTTCCCGAAGCTCCTGACATTCCTCCTCTGCTCTCAGCCCCTCATGGCTCTCCACTGTTTCAGAACAAAGCTGCATGCTGAAGCTCTGCCATCAAAGTTCTCGGGAAAGACCCGCCTCCTCAGCTGCACTTCTCACCGTGCTCTCCATCACCTGCTGTTGTTAGTCAGTCATGTCCGACTCTTTTGCAACCCCAGGGACTGTGGTCCGTCCAACCCATGGGATTTTCCTGGCAAGAATACTGGACTGGGTTGCCATTTCCTTCTCCAGGGGATCTTCCCAGATCCAGGGATCAAACCTGCATCTCCTGCATTGGCAGGAGGATTCTTTACCACTGAGCCGCCTCTCAGTCACTTCCTACTCCCTCAATACAGAATGGTTTTCCTGTTTCTCTATTTCCTCTGTTTGGGATGCTTTTCTCCATCTGTACTTTCAAAACTCACCCATTCTAAGTCTTTATACAAATGCACCAACCTGAAGAAGCCTTTCCTGACACCCCTCCGCCAGGGCCCCAAGGTGTTAACTGCCTCCACTCTGCTCCTGACACACCTGCACTCCCCTTTATCGTCTCCCTTCCAGCTCTATTTATGTGATTTCTCAATATATCTGGCTCCCCTTCCAAATTAAGATGCTTGAGAGCAAGGAGGATGTGCTATTCACTTGTCTCCTCAGAGAACCACAACCAGTATCCACTTCCGTACTTTCACCACGCCTGAAGCCCCTCTCTTTGTGGTCTGATACTCAGAGGCGAAAGCAGCTGTGCCATAAGAGGAACCTGGCCATGGTTGGTGTTGGCGTGAGCTAACTGATGAATGCAATTATAGTCACAAAGCACCAATGGGAGAAGATGTAACTTCCCTTAATGGATGATAAAACCAGGCATTTCTCTTGATTCTATTATTTGAGAGTGCTAAGCAACAAGGAAATAAACAGATCTGAACTGGCAAGTTTTCTCTATCATCTAGAGTTTCGGGGCCTCGTGCATAACTTTCGCCTTCAGCCAGCTACCTCCTACAAGCCTCCCAAGCTGCCTGGGGAGGAGCACAGGCCCCAGAATTTTGGCAGGCTCCTGGTAAATACTAATTGAATTAATCAACATTTATTCTGTATTTTGAACCTTCATTTCAACATGTGTTAAAGAGTTTAGTTTTGAAACAATGCAATAGCTTTCTTTTTGTATATAAAAAAGTTTAAACCAGTAGGAGACAACCAAAGATTCCCTTAAAGACAGGATGTGTGCACCAGCAACAGCCTGGCTCCTGCCTCGGTTAGCGGAGAAGGGGGCTCTCTCTGTAGGCCCAGCTAGAGTGTTAGTGGAGGATTAGCAACTCTGTCTTCCCTGGAGGTCTGAGGGGGCATGGAAATTGGGTGAAGACACCATGCAGAACCCACTGCTGCCAGAGAGAATATAGGGAATAGTCTGGCCTAGACTGTTCTGGGCTGAGCCTTTGGATGAAGCCAATCACACTTCCTCCACTAGCTGGGCTGAGTCTACCTGCCTCTTCTGGTCCCTTGGCAGAACTGGCAGTGATGCCTCTCCAACCCTCATCATGACACCTGGCCTTGTTCCCTGAGAATCTGGGAAACACCCTGTTATTGGGGACACCCTGGATTGTGCCCCCCTCTCCCAAACTCAGATGTTCAAGTCCTAACCCCTAGGATCTCAGAATGTGACTGTATTTAGAAATAAGATCTCTAAAGGGGTAATTAAGTTAAAATGACATGATTAGGGTGAGCCCTAATCCAATATGACTGTGTCCTTATAAGGACACAGACGGATATGGAGGGAAGACCTCATGAAGACACACGGAGGAGATGACCATTCACAAGCCAAAGAGTGGGGCCTCGGAAGAGACCAATCTTGCCGACTCCTTGATCTTGGACTCCTAGCTTCCAGAATCACGAGAAGAAAAAGTTCTCTTGCTTAACCCAGTTAGTCTGTGGTTATTTTGTTAAGGCAGCCCTAACAAACTGACACATTCCCCCATCTGATCTTGGGTACATAACACATGCCCCCATCTGATCTGGGAAGCATGCTGGGCAAAGCTATGGGAAGAAGGCAGTCTCCTCTCCAGAGACAAGGGTTTCTGTTCTCATCCACTGGTTTTCTCTTCCCTCTCAGTCTAAGAGAGATGGCTTTGCATCTCCAGACCTTAAACAACATCCAGGTAAGGACAGTTTCTAGCAGTCCTTTCTCTCTTTTCTTTGTAAGTCAGCTCTGAGTCAAGTCATGCCTGGGGATGAAGACCATTCAATGAGGCCATTGGTATGTTGTAGGTAGGAAACCCAAAGACCTCACAGCTTGACCAGCTGTCAAGCTGCATTCAAGGAGCCACGAGTCCTAAGCCCAGCCCTCTTCACTTCAAGGCAATTCAACAATCCAGCGTTTGATGGGTGAAGGGAGGGGCTAAGCCAGTCCCCTTAACCTCAGCTCACCAATCACAAGACACTTGCCACTCAGATCATTTCCCTCCCTTAAGGGCACTTAGGCCAGAGTGGCTCAGGGACTTTCCTAAGAAAAGCGATCCAGGAATCCCCTATTTGCACACACACTCACAGGCCAGTGGGCTGGGGACTGCCCTGCACGAGGTGTCGCCTCCCTGGGCATCCATGAGGTCTGGCTCCTGGCAGTCTGTCAGTCTGATGGCAGGGGAGTGGGAGCACATATAAGAGCTCCAGGGGGCCTCTCTTCCATCTTTCTCCACCGTTCTTTTCCATCAAGCAGGGCCATTACTTCCCCATGGGAGACACCCGAAAAGTTCCTCGGTCTCAAAGTGGAAGGTGTGGAAGCTTGTGTGTTGTAAAGTGGCCACAGAAGGGGAAGGCAGTCCTGACACTAGAGGCCCAGCGCCCAGCCCAATACGGGCTCCAGGTCTCTGTGGCTCCTTCCTCCTTCACCTGAAGGAGCAGAGCACAATGCAAGAGTCCAGGCTTTGGAGTCAGACTGACCTGGGGTTCAATCCTGGCTCTACTACTTAGAGCTGGGCTAGTTTCTGACCTTGGGTAACACAGATTAACCTCTAGGTCACTGTGTACTGGAGGTATTACCATCTGTCTCACACAGGGCTGGTCAGAGGGTTAGGAGTGGGCAGAGAGTCGACCACATGGCTCAGAGCCTGGCCCCTCTTGGAGACCGTCTCCCCACTGCACTGTTCTGTTAGCCAAGACTCCGTAGCAGGGCTTAAATGTTGGGATCCAGAAAAGATACATATGCAACATTGACTCCCTTTAAGAAACTGCCAAATCTCCTGAGGCCAGCCTGCAATTAATTAGGGGGACCCTGGGATACAACGTAGTGCACATGCTCTGGGCTTTCTAGTCTCTCTAGCAAGGCCTTCAGAAGGTAAGGTTCCTATTGATGACATGCTCACTCTTACGGCACCTTGGCGCCGTCCTCAGCCATTCTGCCAGTCCCACCCAGCACTTAGCTTAGGCAGGGGGAGAGGCAGAGTGTACGATGCTCAAGGGCCGTCTGGAGGCAGGCACCTGCCAGAGAAGTCACAGCTGGGGAGATGGACTTGGGGATCCCAAACACGGAGGCTGAATTCCAGGGGTCGAGAAAAGGAAAGACCAAATCCTGACCATATCCATGGAGCTGGAGGTCCCCAGCCCCAGGCACTGAAATGGCCTTGCAAGGAGACAGCCAACTTGTATTGGTGTCCCAGAGAGGCCCACGATTGCTCCCAGTGGACATCACACTCGCACAGACACCTAGAGTCAAACAGGCAACACTCCCAGTTTCCATTATGAACAGTTTCCATACACGTGTGTGACAGGGATGCAATGAGATGCGTGCTTCGTGTGGCCTGTAGAATCCTCTTGGGAATGCCATTCCTCGCTTGATTGTAACCAGGCTTATTTGAAATTCTCTTTCAAGAGTTCCCTGGTGGCCTAGTGGTTAGGATTCCAGGCTTTCACTGCTGGGACCCAGGTTCAATCCCTGGTCTGAGAACCGAGACCCTGCAAACTGCACGGTATGGCCAAAAAAATTAAAAGTAAACTTTTCTTTGAAATGTAAGTAATCATGACATGTGAGGCCTGGATTTGTGACCCTGGAGCAGCCCCTAACAGTTTCCCAAGTGTTCAGGATGAGCAGACAGGACATGAAGGTAGAGCACTGTCCCCCCTTAAGTGCCCTGTTAACGCGAGATCCCAAGACACTGCAGCCCACGTACACCCTCCTTAGCACATCAGCCTTCTTAGGCAGTCTTCTCTGGCTTCCTCCCTGGGCTGAGGGAAGCCTTCTGATTAGAAGCCTGAAGGACTCCAGGACTGCCCTGAGGACAAAAGCTGGGTGTGGCTGCCAGGGCTGGGTCTGGGTTCTCAGCTCCAGGAGGGAGGCTGAACTGAACAAAAGCGGCCCTGTGTAAGCCTGATTGATCAGCAGTGAGGACGGCAGACTCCACAGGACACAGGAGAAGAAAGAACTCCCAATTGCAGCAGGCAGCCACCAGCAGCACCCAGCTGCTGAGACCCTGAACACGACACTAGGGGAACAATGCGAACAATGCTCTCCCTTCACGCAGGTATCCCAGTGCCCACTCACACCCCTGCACAGGCAGGCTCCCAGCAAACGCTTCCAGAATAGTCTCCTCTCCCTCTCCACCTCCACACCTCCACCTAGGCTACCACCCAGGTTTCTCTCTCACTCTGACCCCACTCTTCCAACCTACCATCTTGCTTAACATCCCTTGACAGCCGACACCATAGGGGTCCTAACAGGTGGGGTATACGGAACCTGTTACTAATGATAAGGCAGCTAAAGTCAAGAATCTTTTTGTATAAATTAGAAAAGATTTTGGCTTATCTTGGATTATATTTTGAGTGGGAGAGAAAATAGAGGAATTCAGCCAGGAAATCAGCAAGTGCCAATGGCGCTCAGGAAACATCAGTTTCTGTGACACAATGTACTACTGTGCAACCTCCTGCTATTTTAGAGATTTAGTTTATAAATGTGTGTGGGCATGCAAGCGTGTGCATATATTACGTTGGAGCCAGTATACATCACGTCAACCTGGCCCTGTCCGCCAAGTGCTTCTAACAGGCTAATGCCGTCTGACCACCTTCCTGCCTCAACATGAAGAGCTGATCTTCCTGATAAACCTAAGACTGAATAATCTGAACTCTCAATGCGGTGGCACAATACAGTGGAAAGATCACGGGTTTGAGGATCAGGTACACTGGGCATCAGTCTTATTTCAGCCACTCGTCAGCCAGGGAACCGTGGGAAATTCACTTACCCTGAGTCAGTGTCCTCCTCAGCTAGAGCCCTGACAGGCTCCTGCGAGATGTAAGTGAGCCCACCTGATGCACGCTGCATGCTTAGTAAACGACAGTCTCTAGTCCCCGGATCCCTCACTAACCTCCCTCGCTCCTCCAGCTCTAGCCAAACCAAACCACTGGCTGTTTTCCACACATGCCCCTTAAGTCACCATCCATGCCTTTCTTTGTACATCGCCTTTCCCTCTGCTAGAAATGCCCCCCCATACCTCCATAGAAAGGGGTGTCTCTGGTTCAACCTTCCTTCAAGACACACCTCAAATGCCCTCTCCTTGGCAAGCCAGGTGCCCCAACCTCTCTTTTCTCTTGAGCATCCATTGTGCTTTCTTTGAGGTTATTACTGTCTACTTGGAGTGGGGGGTACATTCCTTAAATTCCATCCAGGTGGGGGACATGTTCTTACTCATCTTGTGTTCCCACCATAACAGTTTTCCACATGGAAGATGATTTTAAAAAAAAAATCATAAAAAATGACTGAAATAATAAATGAGGTCACAAGTCTATTGACTCTAGGATACTTAGGAATTATGTCCCATCTCTGCATCTAAAAGAGTTTTCCTAGATCCAGTGGGACAATGCTCATTTGGGGGCTTCCTTGGCCTCCTACCAGCCTTACCAGGCTCCCCTCCCTGCCACCCTGGCTGGGACTGTGTGCCTGTCAGGCATCCACGTTGCTTAACCACAGCACTCTCCATCGTCCCACCGCACGTCCCACCCAAAACCTCAGCCTACGTGAAGAAGGCCCTGCTGCCCACAGCCCTTCCCTGCCTCCTCTCGGGGCTGGGAGCTGGCTCTGTGGCCCAGGCTGCAGACAGTCGGTCAGAATTCCCGGGGTTGTGCCCACCGCCCTCCTGGACCTCTCCCTTCTACACCCGCCGTTCCCTCTAGGATGCTATGAGCTCAGTGTCTCAGACCACGTGGCCCTGGTCCTCCAGGTACCAGGACTCTGGGTTCTCAAAACCTTCAAGGAAGGGCCCATGAGTCTGTAAGAGCCTTTGTGCCCCAGCTGGGTGGTCAGGCCAAGGCATCAGCAGGAAATACACGCAGTGCAATCACATTGGGATCATGGCCTCGAAAGTTCAGCCCACAAAGGCACATCCTCAGAGCCTTTCCAGTCTCTCAACTCTTGCACTGGGTGGGACTTCAGCCTGTGACCTTCAGCCTATGCAGAAGCTTCTTCACAGCTTCACGGCCACCCTTCCCCAGCCTACCACCCTGGTTCCCCACCACCTACCCTGGCTGCAAGTCACTGCTTCTCTGCTCAGAAGACACCATTCATCCCTCCAGACCATACAGCACTTTTAGGAAGACCTCCAACTTTACTGAGCGACTTCCCTTTCACGTTTCACTTTCATGCATTGGAGAAGGAAATGGCAACCCACTCCAGTGTTCTTGCCTGGGGAATCCCAGGGACGGAGGAGCCTGGTGGGCTGCCGTCTATGGGGTCACACAGAGTCGGACACGACTGAAGTGACTTAGCAACAACAACAACAACCAACTTTATAGCAAAGTCTGCCTCCTCTGTTATTTTACGAATTCCTCTCTAGTCAATACTGGCTGGACAAAACCCTCTACAGGTAGATTTCAATACATGCTCTAAAACAGTCACCTGGCCCTAGAGAGAAGACTGAGTTATTTGGAATCTCTTACATCATGTCAAACTGAAACCTGCCTCTTCTGTAATCCTGTCTACCGTCACCACCGTGACTCCTCAGTCCTGCCCTCTGAGCAACACAGAGATGGCAGCTGAAATTCACAGTCACAACCCTTGTATTTTCTGTTTGTCCCAGGACCTTATAGGACTTACAAGTCAGGGATTCCAGTTTTGATGCAGTAAGGGGCTCTCTTCTACCTGCTCCCAAAGAGTGGTGCCCAGGGTACCACCTCCAGGTGTGGTCTGCCTTGGCCACTTCAGGGAAAAATAGGACGACCCCCTCCCCAGCAAGGTCTAAAGCCAGGACTTCTATTAAGGCAGCCAAGCTAAGCCAAGTTCTGTGGGCTTTTCTACGAGGCTGGGTGAAAATGCACGAATTGATTTTGGGAGC
Source organism: Bos indicus (assembly GCF_029378745.1). Classification (NCBI taxonomy): domain Eukaryota; kingdom Metazoa; phylum Chordata; class Mammalia; order Artiodactyla; family Bovidae; genus Bos; species Bos indicus. The sequence continues at coordinate 45,529,122 of NC_091774.1, forward strand.
CTAAGGGCAGGACTTTGCCTTTACCCCGCCACGTCCCATCGAGCTGGTTTGAGCTCTGAGCTCTGTTTGTTGTCCTTGTCCCGCACGCTGGTGACTGGCCATCAGCAATCAGCCTGTCCCCTCACCCTGCCATGGACTCTTGCCTCCTGGACCTCCTGCTTACCTCCACTGTAGGAGTTACACCTGGAGGCCCAGACGATACTACTTGCCCCCTGAAATTTCATTATAAACCCTCTGGGTGATGGAACCCACTCCTCTTGACAGAGTCGATCTGCTAGGCTTCCTGAGCCAAGGAGGCTAATAATGCCACTTAGTACTTATGATGAGCCAAACACTGTAGCCAACATTTAATACACGTCATCATCTCACAACATCCAAATGAAACCGACCTATTATTGTTCCCATATGACAGGTGAGGAATTTCAAGCTCAGAGAGGGAAAGACTGGCTCAAAGGAACAACAGCAGGTCTGAGAAGAGCCAGGATTTAAATGAAGGACTGTCTGAGCTGGCAGAGCCCTCAGAGACAAGATAAGCCAAGTCCCCAGGGTGGCAGACACCCACCGCCCGCCATACCCTTGTCTGGAGGGTGGGTGAAGAGTCAGTTTCCTCATCTCCAGCAGCAGGGCAACACCTCTGTCAGAGGCTTTGTGCAGCTCCAGTGAGCCACGCAGTGAAAACCTAGCTGGCCGCACAGGGCAGTGGTGTCTGCTGTTACCGGGAGAGCGGCATTGCATCAAAGAACCAGATGTCTTGGCTGGTTGCGGGAAGAGCTTATGTAATAAAACTTTCTCATGACAAGCAGCCGAGGTCAGGTGTCAGAGCCAATAACTACTCCTTTGCTTTGGTAAAATGTCGAATTAAAAGAATCCTCCTTTCTCACCCGAATTTGAATTCTAACTTCTCCCCGCCCCCACCCTACACTAACCCTCATTCCTCCAGCCCCTCTCCCAGTTATTTACTGAATTTGAGTTTGAGACCACACATCCCAGGATGCCTGAGACAGTCTGGTCATCCCAGGATCACATCCAGCTCAGCATCTGCCTCCTTCTTTCGCTTGTGTCCCAGTTTGGACAATAAATTAAATTGAATATTCTGGAAACTTACACTCACACACTTTCCTTCCCTGGCACCTGTTCCCCTCGCATAAATGGGAATAACACTGCCCGCCTCAGGAGACTAGCCCTTTGTAAAAGCCACCAAAGCCAGAAGTTCCTCTCTGTCTTCCCTCTGGAGGCAGCTTTCTGAGGCCAGTCTACATACAGCTCTGTTTCATCCAGGAAGCAGTTCAGTGTCAAGCTAGCTGTTCATGCATAAACCTCTGATTTGGGGAAACACAGCCTGTTGCGGGAAGGAAACAGTTGCCCTAAGAGAGGAGTTGTCACGTGTGCATGCAAGGAACAAAAGTAACCTGTTCTTGGTCTTCCAAACCTGAGCTGTGGCTTTGCCCTTCTCTGCTCCCTTAGTCCCTATAGCAGATCCCCTGGCTCCTACACAACTCTATCTCTCTCTCTCTCTCATATACACACACATACCGTCAACACAAGGAGTTCCTTCTGGTGGGCTCTCTGGACCTTTCTATCAGGAGCAGTTGGGAGACGTTTGCTCAGAAGACCTCTTAGGACACCCCAGTGCAGTCATAGGAATGGTTCTCCTGGTCAGAGTGCTCCCTGCCCAGCCATAACTGAGTGGGCCATTCCAACCATGCTCACAAGGCACTGTGGATTTATGTCTTTAGCTGGGGTCTGGGTGGGGGTTCTGACTATGCCCACCAAAAATGCCCAGCGACCAGCAGACACTGGTGTCCCTGAGCCAGCAGAGCAATCCTGGGATTTGGGTTACTTCCTTGCCTACACCTGTCCTCATCCTGGGAGGAAACAGAGGTGTTCAAGAGCACAGCCCTGAAGGTGAGGGAGTGGCTGTGACAGGATCAGTTCCCCATAGCCTCACCCGGCTTGACAACCTCTTCCTGGAGGTTTGTTAGTAGGCCTGCCACCCACTCGACTCTGAATAAGCTGTTTCAGAGACAGGGACAACTCAAATCTCCAGTCTGCAATCTAGGGCTGTCACTGATACTTTAGCATGGGTGAGCAGGCTCATGCACACACTTTGGTCTCAGTAAAATACACACACACTCAAAACAAGATGAATTAGAAACTTGTCAGACCCAGCTACATAACTCAAAAGAACCAAGAGGCTTGCAAGTTTGACTCAAAGTTGAATCCCAGCGTTTCTTGTGTCTTTGTTTTTATTGGGCAAGTATCATATGCCAGGCAATCATCTAAAGGCTTCACATGTGTTAACCCAGCTCTGCCTTAGCAAACCGAGGTAACCACTGTGTCAGGGCAAAGGTAGGACTCATCCTGAAAGGCTGGGGAGCCTGGCCAGGTAGAGAGGTGTGGAAGGGAAAGGTAAGGAGGGGAGGAAATCCAACCTCAGGGCCACTGAGTCTCTTGGCAGCAGTGTAGATTCTAGAAAAGGCCTTCCCTCCTTAACGGACAGCTCTGTCCCTCACTCAACCATCTAAATCCCTGACACTGGCCCTACACATAGGTCTTTGCCTAGAAAAGGTTCTCAAGGTTGACCACCTTCCCCAGATAGGCATCCCCACCACCCTCACTCCAATACTACACAGGCAACCTCTCATAACTGTTTGGATGTGTCCCTAAAACTTGCTGGCAGTAAGGAGGGGGCAGGGTGGGGGATATTTGGGTCCTTAGAATACATCTTTCCATGGAACTGACGGATTGATGCTTGCATTCCCAGAAAAACCATTTAATACCCATGTACTTGCACTAAGCACTAACAAGTATAAGAGTGCTGATACCATAAAGCACTCCCTACTTCCCATCACCACAAAACAGAAAGATCTCATGAGCCTTCACACCCCCAGTGGCTTTGGCTGCTACAGACACTTCGCTCTGAGTCTTTGACCTTTAAGTCTCCAGCCTTAGCTGTTCTGCAGGCTGAATTTGCCCCAAACCTGGTCTCTTTCTCATTTTTCATTGCCTAATGGAGTCTCCATCTGGACTTTCCGATAGCGCTCATCTGTTCAAACCCACTGAGCTACATAGGACAGAACCCAGGGCCAGAGGGCCAGAAGGCCTGATTTCTGCCACCAGCAGCTGGGTGACCCTGGGTAGGTGTCTTTGGATGTCATCATCCTCACGGGTAAAAATATAGGGAGCATGCGAGAAACTACCCAAGGCTCCCTCCTGACTCCAAAGGGAGTCAACCACCCTCATCTCCCTTCCCCCTTCCAAGGAGCTCCTCCATGCTTTCATGCTGCTAACAATTGCTTCATTCTTCTCCCAGCAAACTAGCACAAAATGTCAGTGTCCAGTTTGACTATTTTCTCTCTCCCTCAAATCCCATCAGTCACCAAATCCTGCAGGATTTCTTGGCAAGCTCATTCACCTCTGTTCACTCCTCTCCACCCATTGACTTGATTTAGGTCCTAATCTACCGCAATGGGTTATTCCAACAGCACATTCTCATAAACCCCTCCCTGTCTCTCCAACCTGCCCTTCTTAGCCTGGAATCCTCCTGAAAGCACAGCTTTCACCTAGTCTCAAGGTCATCAACATTACATTTAAATTCTTTAACTTCAGCTTTCAAGACCTTCCAGGATCTCTCCCCAGCCTGAGACTCCAGCCTCACTTCTCCCAGAGTCCTCTCCCCATCTCACCCTATGACTCCAGCCCTGCAGGCCACTCATCAGGCTTGTCCTAGTCTTTCAGGTTCTGCTCTTGTTCTTTGCCTTATCTCCAGCACAAAACCATCTGCCTTTCCCCCTTTTACTGAAGGCAACACGGTAACACCACCCAGCTCAAGGCCCTCCTCTGCCACAAACTCTTCCTCAACATCTACTGAGAGTTGGGTGGAACATAAGGGCTGACGCAGCCCCAGGGCAGCTCAGAGTTTGGAGACGGTGTGGACAGAGAGACATGCAAACGATGTGCATTATGTACCACAGCAGAGATCGGAACCGGATGCTACAACAAAAATGACTTGGGGGTTGGGGAGGGAGAGATGTTTCAAGACTTTGATCTGCCTCCTGAAGGATTAGCAAGAGTTCATGCATCTTGCAGAACAGAGACAAAAGGACTTCCCAGGAAGAGAAAATAGTGTATGTTAAGGTAGAGAGGCACAAAATGTAGAAATTGTTAAGCTACTCGGTTTGGGGAACAGTGGAGATGCAGCTGATGAGTCAAATTATTGCCAGCCTCTGTGGAACTCTGAATGCCAAACAAGGATGGTATACTTTATCCCTTTCAGAGGCAAGCCTATCCCATCTTGTCTATACCTTCCATCTACAAATGTGTTACAGAAGCCAAGATTACTACACAACATGGAACATGATGACTAAAAGCACTGTGCACAGTGAAAGCTGTGTTCTTGTGTGCATAAATGTGTTTGTGACTGAGAGAGGAAATCAAAGTAAGACTTACAAGGAAGCACCGTAGTAAGGACTACCTAGGAGCACTAAATAGAAATCATAAATTTCCCGAAGATAAAGCTGAGAGTGAGCAGCACCCTGGAACTCTCAAAGCCTTGAGGCGATCTAGGTCTAATGGTAAACAGACGCTCTGAGATGGCATCTCTTAGCAGAGTACTCACTGCTTGAGAGATAAGAACGGCCCTCATGAAGATCTGCAAGACCTGGCTTTCAGAGTCTATAAAGGATACAGCCCGCCCTTCTGGGACCAGCAGTGGATTCTGCAGAAACGGAGACACAAAGGTGTCATCAAGTGTTGAAACCGAAGAATGATGCTAGGAAAACAAGTGGAACTGCTCTGAGGAAGGAGGAAGCAGGAAAAATAGTGACTCAGGAAAACACAAAGCTGCCAAGAGTTTCAGCCTAGTTGTGCCCACACCAAGTGATGACAGTGTGACATCTTTTTTTTTTTCCCTGAGTGATATTTCTTTAATGAGGGTGTTCAGTCTGGGAACTTAATAAACCTTTAAGTTTATTGCCTCAACATTTAAATGCCTCAACGGTGCTGTTCATATTAGCTATTCCTTCCCATGTTTTGCAAAAGGGGATCCATCAGATTTCAAGCAGGAGTGTCATGAACAAATCTATGTATCAGGAAGGAAATGTTATTGATAGCCAAGTGAAAAACAGCTTCCAAATATTACCGCAAATCTGACAGCCGAAAGGCTACGCCATTCCTTGTCCAAAGCGCAATTCTTTCAGGACTGTTCCTCCCTCCTCACTTCTCCATCTGGCCCCCTAGCCCACAGATTCTGTCTCTCTAGTCTCTCCTACCTGTATCCTCTCCGGGATCCAGCACAGGCCCTAGTCACTTCTATCTTAATTGATCTTCCACTGGGCTTGTCCAACCCCAGGGTCTCTCACCTAGCAGTTTCCATTTGGCCTTCATCAGAATCACAGAGGAATTTGGTAAAAACATGCCAGACCTACTTAATCTGAGTAATTTAAAAGCTCCCTAGGCAATTCTGAGGCTCAGCCAGGTTTGCAAACTTTTTTTTTTTAATCCTTGCTATAGATAAGTGAAGGGGCTGCACTGCTGAGAACTTCCGAGAAAAGCAGAATGTCAGGTTCCACCCCGACCTAGGAATCAGAATTTGCATTTGAACAAGATCCCCAGGTGACTCTTAAGCTTGTTAAAGGTTGAAAAGCACTGCTACCAAGTGTTGCCAGATCATTCATTCCACAAATATTTACTGGGTTTTCTCCACCGGGCTAGAGGTTTGGGAGGCTGAAAGGGTCAAGGGCCAAGGTCCCAGACTTTAAATTCAGAGAACCATCAATCAATCTCCTGCTTAAAAGCCATTATTGAGGCTCATGATTTCAAAGCCCTGACTTCTCCACCTGGCCTTCATGGCCCGCTGGGAACAGGTTTCTTCCTCATCACCAGCTTTATTGTCTCTCACTTGCCGCTGCAGCCAAGCTGGGCCACTTGCTACTTCTCAGGCTATGAAGTGCTTGCCTGCGTACACAGTTCTCACAGGGCAGGTCACACTCTACCTACCTCTGCCCGGAGAAATCCTTCAAGGTCCACCATGCACATGTCACCGCCTTCCCGAAATTATCCCAGGTTTTACACAATCAGATGAAAGATAAATTCCCACAACACTTTGCTCATACCTCCTTCATAGCATTTATTTCATTCTACTTGTCAGGCACCTGTAGCACATAGCTGACCCAGTAAAGAGACCATGATGCTGTTTATCTCTGTAGTAGCAATATGCTAATAACTGGCACATCACTGAATCTCAAGTTCAGTGAGATACTGAACTTGAGATTAATAATGTATTATTAATCTAACAATATGTATTATTGTTAGATTACTAACAATAATGTATTATTAAGTATACTAACAATACTAACAATAATGTAGTATTAAGTAATACTAACTATACTAACAATAATGTATTATTGTTACTAACAATACTAACAATGTATTATTAAGTAAAAATTATGAATGAGTGTAGTAAAATTTCACCAGTCCCCCTCATCTCCCACTTCAAAGTCACCTAAATATGAATTTAAGCAGATTACATACAGACTACCTAAGCCTCAAGTAAAAAAGAAATAACCCCTAAATCAAGTATTTTTTCACGTAGTACAAATAACAATCAAAGACTGAACACGCAGAAGACGAATTTTGTGTACAGCTAACTGCCTTTGTTAGGCATTAAACGTCATAGAATGCCAACATAAAATTTGGTAACATTGCAGATTTGTAGTATAATTGATTAAGGAACTGGGAGAAAGAGATATGAGACAGGAAGTGAACGAAAATATACAAAGGGAGACAAACATCCAGCTGCTCTAAAAGTAAAAATGCTCTGGATTTGTTTTTTAAGAGGACTAAATGCTGGCTAGAGTGCCTGTTTTGATCTTATGCACACTTTGGAAGCCCTGGTCTTTAAATATATAATCTTATTTTCATCTGAGGAACAAGTGAAGGTCTGGAGTCAGGATGTCATGAAGGAGAGGAACACAGAACCATCCCCGTCTTGCCGTCTTTTGGGACGCAGTGGCTTGAGGTTTGGAAAAGCATGTTGCATTTTCCCAATTACAGTAGAGTTGATTTCTGCTAAGGCGTTGCAGCTGGACGCACGCTCTGGGGAACACCGATTTGCTTGGGCAAAACGGACCGTAAGCTTCCCGACCACCTTGGGCTATCTCTCTAGACTACGCCGCTGCTCCAACCAAATGAGCAGAGCTCTGACACACTACACACAGCTGGGATGACCAACCACCCCGCGCATCTCCAGGGCCATCCCGGCACCTGTAGGGGCGCGGACAGTCCGTAGACTTCGGACAGGACTGGGAGGAGACGCGAAGCAAATCCCCAGGAGTTATATTCGCCTCCCAATCTGGCAAGAGAAGGGGAGGAGGGTCCCCGCCCTCGCGTCTGGGACACACTCGGCGATCTCGGTTCCTAAGGCAATTCCCCTGCGGGGGCTCCCAGTTCAGCCTGCGCAGTGGGCCCGGGGGACGTGGGGAGAACCCACTGACCTGAGTGTTGGGCTCCTCTCCGGACAGCTCAGGTGTGCGGGCCTTTCACTTGTCCCCCCCAACCTCCGAACATGAGAGCCGAGAAACGAGTAGCAGGCCACTGACCCACCGACCAACTAACCGACCAACCAGCGGACCGACCGGCAGCGGCCGCGTCCGGAGCCCACGTGACGGGGGCGGGGACCCACGGGAGACTCGGGAGGCTCGTCCCGAAGCGCCCGCTCCCAGACCGTCCCACCTTCCCCCGGGACCGCCCCTCTGCCACGCCCCCTCCCCTCTAGGCTCCGTGGCAGCCCGCAGGGACCCAACCGCCAAGAGTTCCAGTTCCTTAGCGACCTGCCTCGTCAACCCCGCCCCTTCAGACTTGCTCAGCCCCCGCCGGTCCAGCCCCAGCCCCGCCCAGCCCCAGCTCCGCCTCCTAAGACGACTTTACCATTCCCTTAAGCCCCGCCTCTCTCTGGCGGCCACGCCCCTAGGAGCCCCGCCCCTGCTCTTGTCACCTCCCTCTCCAGCACCCTTCCGGCCCCGGTTGACGCCTGGCGGTCCTGGGCTCCCGGTTCCCTGGGCTTCTCCAGCCCTCGAGCACCGTTCTTTGGCCATAGGGAATAAAAGCGAAAAGCAGAAAGGGAACTTGTGTCGAGAATTGCAAAAAGAGATGTCATAGAAAGAATGTTTTAGAGGCAGTCCCAGCTTCTGGGCCCAGGCGATCTAGTTCAAATTGAGGTTGGCCTGAAGGCAATCTCATTTCTTGTCTCTGAGCGCCCCCAGTTCGGAAGACTGAGTCACCCTAGAATCTGGCCGCTCTCGAACCCCGCGACCTGGAGTGGAGGTCCCTCTAGCGGTCAGCGTCAATCAAAGGCGCCGGCACCCGTTCTTGTGAACAGCTAGGGACAAATAGTCCTGTCCTGTGCCCAGCATTTAGGCGGGGGTTCCACAGGCACAACAAAAGCTTTGCTGAGCACAGGAATGGATTGTAGGATCGGGGCAGGACTGGGCCTTTGGGGACCTAGGCCAAGGCCTTCCGCCGGTGTAGGGCATGAATCCCCTTTGGTGGTACTGCTAGATTGTTGCCCTGTCTGCGCCCACAAGACTTGGTTGCTCAGTTCAGCGGATTAAAATCCCTGTGGGCCTCAGATGGCATCGACACCAAGGACTCTGGCATAGTCCCCAGCTCTGGCAGGAGTCACTATCTCCCTAACCTCAGTTTTTATCTACATTTCTACAGGCTGGATTGTTCATCAACTCCACAAGACACATCTTTTTTTATATTATCCTGAAGGTCTGAAATTACCAGTGTGCCCAGAAGACTTGTACATGCGAACAAAACTTAAGCCACCCTGGCAAACATGAGACTCTGGTCACTGCAGGAACCCGGCCAGAGGCAGGCCAAGGGCAAAGCCAGCAGAGGAAGGCTGGGGCCCACAAGAGTTGTGTTACAACAGGACACTCTTCAGTTCACTTTCACTTCCTTAAAATAGCAGCTCAGAGGCTTTTATAGAGGAGGCTGCCATGGTTCACACGAGTTCATGGGTGTTTCCAAATCCTACATGTTATTGCCCTAGGGGACCCGCAGTCCTCAGAAAATGATAGTCTGTTCTTTAGAACTATACATTACTTTTTAAAAATCATCTTTAAAAATGGTATAAGTCACAGACATTGAAAATAAATTCTGGTTACCGAAAGGGAAAGGGGAATGATGAATAAATTAGGAGTTTGGGATTAGCAGATACACACTAATATATATATATATATATATATATATATATATATATATATATATAATGATAAACAAGGATTTACTGTATAGCCCAGGGGACTATATTCAATATTTTGTAATAACCTACAATAAAAAGAATGTGAAAAAGAAAATACTGCATCACTTTGCTGTACACCTGAAACTAATACAACATTGTATATCAACTATACTTCAATTTTTTTTAAGTGGTGTAAATCACTGATTTTCCTGCTTATTCACACTTTGGGACCATTTTAGGGGAGGGAACTTAAAAATCACAGCACTGTCTGGTCCCTCCTCCAGAGGCTCTGATTGAATGGTCTGAGGGTATGGCTTGACATCAGGATTTTTAAAAGCTCCTCAGGCGATTCTTAGGTGCGGTCAAGTTTAAGAACCACTGGTCTAGATCTTAGGACCTTCAATCCTCAGTAAAATCCAACAAGAGGCCAGAACTGAAAAGTTCTTCTGAAAGAAGCCCAAGAAGTGTCCACAGACCTACATGATTACCCCTGGCTCCCAGGAAACAAAGTGCCCTGTTAACAGGGGCTTCCAGGAGAAAATGTCTTAACCTAAAAGGTGATTCTAGCTACAGAAATTTAAGGCATGAGAGTGGGTTGTTAGTGGCAGGTGTGCCCTGCATAACTGTCAAAGCAAAGCCTATCACAGATGAATGGTAGACAGCACACAGGTAGCCTCTCTGCGCCTCCAAAGCCACCATGTATGCAGGATTTATGAGTAATCCCACTCTGATTAATTCCCCTGCTACCCTCATCTGTGAGGCACATTCCTTTTCCCTGTGAAATAGGTAATGTTATTTTACCCATGGGGCAGCAAATGGCCCCCAATCCATGGAATGGGTAATATCACCACATTTATTTATTCATATCTGCCTCATTCCACAATGGATTTGAGCTCTCTGTACCACTCTGTTAGAACTGTGGGTAACTGTGCTATGTCCATGGGCTTAGCAATTCCATTCTGCCAAACAGCTACTCAAATGCTATGGGAAAGAAAAAGAAAAAAACCCCCACCCCTCTCTTCACTGCCTATGGTCCCAGCCTGGGCTTGGCAGAGTTGGAAAACAGCTGCAAACAGAGCAAACCCTCTCATGTGACCAACCTGGGAAGACAGAGGCCCCAGCACATGACACAGACTGGCACCACAGCCTGCACTTGTGACCTGAACAGCCTGCAGTGAACAATTACGTGGGAAAGTTTGAAGAAGCCCCTCCAGACAGGCCCAGGTGGTCTCTGTCCCCTGTGCCACGTGGCACGCCTGCTGTGGCAGGGAGTCCCTTGCCTGCTATTTTTCATCCATCCAGATTCCAGAATACTTACTGAAGGCCTCAGTGAGTTGGGGATTGTTCACTGTAAATCCAGGCACGGGCAGCACTCCCTGAAACTTTCATGCTGAGGGCATGTAGGCAAATAGAACCTGATGAGGTTTATTTGCTTAGGGTCACTTTTATTGTGTTTCAGGCAGGAAGAAAGAAGCAGGGGAAGGTAAGGCAAGATGAGTCTACAGAACGGTCCTCAGCCTTAGGCTGGTTTTCTGGAGGAAGTAGCTTTTCAAAGGCCTACAGGAGGGTCTTGTGCAGGCATGAAACTAGCTAAAGAGGCAGGCCGTTATTTTTAGGCTGAAATGATTAACAAATTGCTGAGAAAAGTTGGGTGAACAAACATATATTTGATGCTTCCTTGGACAATGACAAGATTATGGGCTTTGCGGTCTTTTCTAGCTCTTTCCTTTTGTAGCTTTGGTACTTTGAATGGCTCACCGAAACCCTCTGTCTATAAAGGCTTGTCCCTGTCTATCTCCTAAGGGTGAGAGGAGTTCTAACACAGATGCAGACACTTTATAACTGGAAAGTGGTATTCAAATGGTAATATTTTCACTTTCTTATTACGACCGCCTTGCTTGGTGTAGGGACAGTACCAGGGGAAATCAAAATTAAACGTCAACAAGAAATATTACTTTACACTATTGATACTATGTATAGAATAGATAACTAATGAGAACACACTGTGTAGCACAGGGAATTCTGCTTAATGCACTGTGGTGACCTGAATGGGAAGGAAGGCCAAAAGGGAGGGGATAAGTGTGTATGCAGGGCTGATTCATTTTGCTGTTGTACAGTAGAAACTAACACAACATTGAAAGCAAGTATACTCCAATAAAAATTAATCCAAAAAATAGTACCTTAGTTGGGTAGTGAATAATAGGAGAATATCAATAGGCAACTGTAAAAGAGGAAAGAGCTTGGGCAAAGGCCAGAGGGGAGAAAAGCCAGGAGTATGAGGGTGTGGCCTACATTTCTAATGGCTGAGAAGGTGAGAGTGGGGAGAATTATTAAAGTACATGCTAAAATGCTTTACTAAAAAGAAAAGTTTGGAAGTAAGCTGGATCAGGATGTGGAAGGCCTTGAGCACCAGGGCGTTGGATGGGTAATGGAACTTCCTGAAAATTCCTGAATGACAGACTGTCATCTAAGCTTTTAGAAGATACCAAAGGCAACATCATCTAGAAAAGAATGTATGTGCATCCCCACTTGCAGCCCCTCATCTCCCTGTGTGCCATTAGTGGGATGCTATTAATATATTAATACTATAGTATATTGCAGAGGGGCCCTGGCCCCCCATCCTGGAGCGCAGCATCCCTGGCCATCTCCCTCCCCACTGTAATGCATCACTGGAGAGGCTGCTTTCTCCTGGTCTGGAGTTTGTAAATCATCTGATTTCCATCATTCCAGGCATAGAGGTGCTTATCTCTGGGGTTGTAATGGATCATGGAGTGACTTCTTGGCCGCCTGGGAAAGAACAAGTTGGGCAGATTCTCTTCCATGATGGTGCCAAGAGGATCATAGACACAGGTGATGCGATGTGGGCCATGGCCTCCAGAACTGTAGACCACATAGAGGACCCCACACAAGAGGAACGAGGCTTCAGCGTCCTGGCTTCTGCATGGAGTGTCCCATGAGTGTTCTACTCCCAGCGTGTCAGGCTCAATTTTTGTGAGAACCAAATGGCTGCGGATGCCTGGCCCTGAGTGGATGGCCCAGAGCCCGTGCTCATCCACAGCCAGGTCAATGTAAGTTGAAGGGGAGTGCTGGTAGGCCAGGGCTCTGCCTGCTCCTCCAAAGAGAAGCATCCGGTCTTCTACAATCCTCTTTTGCAGATTATATTTGATGATCTCATTGGGAGTCCCTTGGCTGTGAAAAAATAGGAAACCTTTGTAGATCACTTGGCCTGTTCCCTGCCAGGAATGTGTTAGAATCAGCTTCCGGGGGGCTGGCTTGATGCTATCTTCCATGAAGGCCCGAATATTGGCAAATTCCCAGACAGTGTTGTTTCTGGACCCAATGAAGACATAAACCTTTGGAGAGTCACTGACAGCATCTTTCATCCAAGAGCCATCTGTGTCAGTCGTCTTCTTCACTATTTTCAGAGACTTTATGCCCATCAGCATATTGTCACAGCCTAGCCACAAAGGAGGAAAAGGAGAGGTTACTTTATGAACATATGAGATGTCTGCTTTTCTCACAGATTGCTTTTTTTTTCCCTTCAGTGTCTAATATTAAATTATCACATAAAGATCAGTCAATGATTGTAGGATTCAATGAATCAAAGATTTTAAAGAATAACTGAGTCTGTGAAGGGAGTTGCTGTCCGGTTATAAGAGCATTCATTAGTTAAGTTAATCAAATCAAGATATAAACAACTATTTGCTGTGTCCTAGGCCCTGTTCACTCTCCAGAGCACTTCAGGTGACGCACTGAGTATGGAAGCACCTAATTCAATTGTGTTTGCCAAGATTTTACTAGGTTTCTGCTGTATACTTAGCTTATAGTACTGTCTTAGAACAGTGCTAAGTACTAAGGATAACAATTATAATATCAACCCTACAACGTGAGAAGATGACCTTCCAGGAAGGATTCTGATTCTTAAACTTTCTAGAACATTGTTGTCATTGTTCAGTTGCTCAGTTGTGTCTGAATCTTTGAGACCCCATGGACTGCAGCATGCCAGACTTCCCTGTCCTTCACTATCTCACTAAATTTGAGTTTGCTCAAATTCATGTCCATTGACTCATTACTTATTTACTCATGAATGCATGCATGCCTTTAGTCAGCTGACTCTGGATACCAACAAAAAGCAAGATACTAAGCTAGGTGTTATGAGCTGGGGGTACAATGGGCTGGGGTACAATGATAAATTAGGCACAGTTCTTGCTTAATAGGTGCCTGACTCTAGATATAAAGCTTAAAATGAATTTTTTTTCAAAAAAGAGGACAGAGAAGAGACATATCATTTGATACAGGGGAGAACCTGCCTTTGAGTTAGCCCTTGAAAGACACCTTGAAGGACATTCTGAGAGGGGTAGGAGAAGCTTTCCCAATAGTTAACAAAATTGCATTTGGGAAAGTCCTTCAAACTTAGTGAAGTAGTACAGTTTTTCATCCAGTATAAGCTAAATCCTTTGTGTATAAAACTAGATGCATAAAACAAACTAGTTGAAACCTGCTCTGTGCCTGGAACCTTGAGGGTGGAGCTAAGGAATATGGATTTAATTCTCCAAGAAGGTAGGGAGCTACTAAAGCTTTTGAATAAGAATGAAACATGGCCACTGTTCTACAAGACTAATTAAGCTGATAGTCATGTGTACAGTAGACACATGGGAAAGAGACTAAAATCAGGGAAACCAAGCAGAAGGTATTTCTGTAATCCAAACAGGATGAAGGGCTCTAAACTAGGTGGAGGAAGATGGAGTAAAAAGAAGGGGCCTATATTTCTCTAGCTCCTCACTGCCACTCAGACTATTACTCTCTCAAAAAACCCTTCCTTCTTTGATCCTAGATCAATTCAAAGATCTGCCTCTGCCCTTGAGAGCTGTGTGTTGGTGAAAAAAATCTCACATTGGTGCCTACTGGTATCATTACACTAAGGGGTCTCCAACGTCAACTGAGCCCTAAATACTATACTGCTCTCCATGCTCAGCCCATCTTCCACATGGCAGCTATCTTAAAGCCCTCCTTTTGCCCCACAACTAGCCCACCGATCCTTCATAATAACGCCTTTGCAAACATAAATACTACTAGACGTGAACTTCCTTGACTTCCTGCTCCTCACTTATAGACTTTTTCTTCAACTCCTAACCTTGCTCCCCTCCCACATATCTTAGAAGCAGCCATGTCATTCCTCCTGTGAAGACTAGTTAGTTCACCTACACTCCTGTCTCATCCTTTCCTGCCTTCTAGTTCCCTCCATGAATGATCCCCCTTCCCATCTCAGATTTCTCCTTCACTACCAGTTCTTTAGCTTGTAAATATCAATTCTCCCACAATTAGACACCTTTTCCAACTTCCTTCACTCTACCATGTTATAGAACTAGACTCTCCTATAGTTTGTACTCTCTGCACCCATTTCTTCACCTCCCATTCTTTCACTTCACCATAACTTCACAAAAATGACCCTTTAAAGCATGACCACAGACTTCCTAACTGAAAATGTCAACCTTTTATGTCCGTATTTTAGCTGACCTTTCTGTAGAATGGCAATATTGATTAGTTCCTCCTTATTAAAGGTTTTTTTCTCCCTCGATCTTTTAAACATATATATATATATATATATTTACTTATTTCTATTATATTTTTTGGCTGAGCTGGATCTTTGTTGCTGTGCGGGCTTTTCTCTAGAGGCAGCAAGTTGAGGCTACTCTCTGGTTGCAGTGCGTGAGCTCTAGGGCACACGGGCTTTGGTAGTTGTGGCACACTAGCTCAGCAGCTGTGGCTCCTGGGCTCTAGAACACAGGCTCAATAGCTGTGGTGAACAAGCCTAGTTGCTTCCCGGCATGTGGGATCTTCCTGGATCAGGGATCGAGCCCCCGTTTCCTGCATAGCAGGCAGATTTTTTACCACTGAACCACCAGAGAAGCCCTCCCTTGATCTCTGTGTCACCACAGAGACAAATATCTGCGTTCATCAGGTACCATTTCATTTTCCTCTTCTCCAGGCACACGTTCGCAGCCTCCTTTGTACATAAGCTGTACCCATTGATCTATGTCCTGTCCAGTGGGATGTAGACAGAAGTGGTGTAAGCCGTTTCCACCTGGCCCTTACATCTGCTATCTTCAAGAAGACCTCAGGGTCTTGGGATTCTCACAAGTTAGAGAGAGATATGGGTCAAGATTAGATGAATGCCACTTGCCATTTTAGAAAAAGTGGGTCATCAATTCCAGTCATGAGCTTGTTGCTGGGACTGCCCTGTTTATGTCTGTTGTGAGATGGGCATGTCACAGAGGCAGGGTGTGGTGGCCTGACTAAAAGCATGAGAAATCCTGTATGTCTCCCTCCAATCCTGCCGAGGTCTATATCATAGGTAGGAGAGGAAAGTCTTAAAAAAGCACAGGAAGTCTCTAGGTCTCCCTCACTGACTGCTATAGGGTGAAGTGGTGGAGTGACAGTTGAATGTATAACAGTCTCTTGAAGAGAACTGAACATTCCAAGGGCCTCCGCAAATCCTTCCAAAAGCTTCAATATAAGAAACTGGATGTGTCAGTGGGTTGTCATTTTGTTCTTAATAAATACATAGGTTCTCCAGGCCAACTGGAGGCCAACTGGAGTCAGAGGAAAAGAAATATGGTGAAAGGAGAGAGAGTGGACACAGTAGGAAAGATGTATGGCCAGAGAAGTCCCCGAGGTGGAGGTGAGTAAGCATTTGGCAAACTGTGTGTACTGACAGCTATTTGGGAACCAGTCATGAATGACAAGGAAAAAAAAAAATCCAGAAAGATGGGAGCACAAAGAAAAGCAAAGGTGTTCTGCAATCAAGAGAAGAAAGAGTTTCAGGGAGAAGTAGCGATCAAGTAATCAAAGTTTATTGAGAAGTTGATTAGGATGAAGACCAAGAATTGACTCTTAGATTTTGCAACGTGAAGGTTGTTGGTGACCTTGAGAAAAGCTGATCCAATGGAGCAGGCAGGGGGATTTAGACCTGTGGAGACCTGGAGCTGATCTGAGTAGCTTAGGGCATAATTGGAGGTGAGGAACCCTACCATAGTTCTTTAATCAATTCATCACCCACAATAACCGTACCTTCTTTTCGTTCCTCAAGCTTCCATCATAGCCTCCTCACTCTCCTAGGAAGATCTCACCTCTGATTTCACTAAGAAAACAGATGCAATCAGAGAACAATATCATCTCTGGTATGGATTACTGCAATAGCCTCCCACACTTCCATCCTTGACCTCAGAGGCCACTCTCCACAGCTGCCGAAGGTATCTTTGAAAAATATAAGTCAGATCATTTCCCTGTCTGCTTAAAACTCACCAGTGACTTCCCATCTGACTCAGAGTAAAGCTCAGCTCTACCTTCCTGGCCATCCGGGGCTGCCGGCCCACTGCCTCTCTGCCTTGATTTCTGCAAACTCCCCTACTTTGAGCATTTTGTTCAGCTACACTGGCCTCCCTGCTGTGCCTCAGACTGTGCCAAGCACACTCCTGCCTCAGGAAATTGGCACATTTTGTTCCCTCTGATTGGAACCCTTTTCCTGAAGATAACTACATGCCTTCCTCCCTCGCTCCATTTAGGTCTGCTCACAAATGCTCCCTCATTATCAAGGTCTCCTCTGATCACCCTATTAAAAATGGCAGCCCCCTTGTCCAGCTCCGCACAACCCCCTTACCCTAGCTCATCGTTCTCCCTAGTGCTTGTCATCTTCTCTCTGATATATTATAAATTCATCTGTTAACATATTTATTGTTCAGCTCCCCTCAATAGACCATAAACTCCATGAGGGCATGAGCACTGTCTCATCTGTTTCATTCACTGCTGTGTATCTTGCCCCTGGGATTGCAACTGGCACATAGGAAGCCAGTGTTTGCTGAATGGATGAGTTTTCCAACTAACCAATCTATTAATCAATTTCACATGAACCCACACTATTTGCCTTCCCTCCTGCTCTCTTTACTTTTGCAATGAATCTTGTTCCTCTCACCAACACAAGGGCTTAGCACCTGAAATTACCTCTGTTCTCCTGCCCAACAGTCTCTTCCTCCCCCTCTGTAAACAAACAGGTTACCAGATCATCTTAGAAGCTTTCTAGTGTGACCCCATTTCTCTGCTCCACTTTATAATAAAATTCCTTAAAAGAGGAGGTTCCTCACCTCCACTTACTCCCTAAGCTACTCAGATCAGCTCCAGGTCTCCACAGGTCTAAATTCCCCTGCCTGCTCCACTGGATCAGCTTTTCTCAAGGTCACCAACAACCTCCATGTTGCAAAATCTAAGGGTCAATTCTCAGTCTTCATCCTAATTAACTTTTCAGTAAACTTTGATGACCTGATTGCTACTTCTCCCTGAAACTCTTTTCTCTCTTGATTATAGAACACCTTTGGTTTTCTTTGTGCTCCCATCTTTCTGGATTTTTTTTCTCTTGGCATTCATAACTGGTCCCTTATCATCCACCTTTAAGTGTTTTGTCCTCAGACTTTTTCTTTTCTCTATTTATGATAACTTTCCAAGTAACTTCATTCTTTCCCATGGCTCTGAATAGCACTGTAAATTCTGAATAATGAATACATAAGAATTCCTATCTGGAATGACATCTTATCTGGATGTCTATTTAGCCCCAGACTTTTTCATCCAACTGCCTACTCCGTGTTCCTCCTTGGCTACCTTCAAACTTCTCTGTACAAAGCAGAACTCTTGCTTTTATTCCCCAAACTCTCTTCCTTTCCCCATTTCAAGCAAAAATCATCACTCAAATTACCTGTCCAGAAGTCATCTTTGATTCCTTTCTTTCCATCTCTCCAAACTGGCAAGTGCTGGTAGTAAACCTCTCTTTAACTTATGATGTTACACTGAAAATGCTCACTATATTTCTATATCCTCCTCTTTCCACCCCCTCCTTTCCCCCGGCACTCTGTGAATCCTCACCTTTTGCCTGGACTACTACCACCAATTTGTCTGAGTTTACTTTTGCTTATCTACAGAATGTTCTCCACAAAGCAGGACGAGTGATCTGTATAAAAACATGAAGTATGTGACTGACTTGCTAAACGCTTTTCCCTACCACTAACTTGGCCTAAAACATCTATCTGATTTGGCTTCTCCCAGTCTCTCAGACTTGATCCTCCACTCCCTCCCTATACTCCCACCTGGCCTCACTGTACCTGGCCTCACTGTGTGGAGATTTCATTGGCTTTCCTGCTATTCTGGGAGCTGTCAAGTTTGTTTCTGCCTCAGGGCTCTTGCACTTGAAATTCTTTCTGCTGGAAGTGTTCTTTTCTTTGATCCTCCACAGTCTGTTCCTACTCATCCTTCAAACCTCAGTTTCAATTTCAGATCCTTAAAAGGCTTCCTGTGACTACTGTATCTAAATTTAAAATGATCTTCTGTAGCATCTCTCTTATTTCCTTGAGATCATTTATTGAGTTTTGTAATTATGTTATCTGTTTTATTTACTGGTGCACTGTCCTTCTCCTTCACTAGACTATAAGATCCACAAAAGCAAGGCTTTTGTGTTCATGTTTGCTATTGTACTCTACTGCCTGAGAGCTCTGTGGGTTCAACAAACATCTATTGAATTAGTAAGGAAGGTAGGTTCATTCAAGCAGATGTTTTTCTAGGGTTTAAATAGTGCTGCACACCCAGAGTTCTGACTGCAGATGTCATAAGTAATAATAATTTGTAAAGCACTTTAGGGTTTTTATAATACTTTCAAATGCATTATTTAATTTAAAAACGTGACACAATATTGTCACCAAGGCAGCATATGGCAGGGATGTGGCTAGGGAGAACCAAGTCCTAGAGAGTCAGTCCTTCCAACAGTCATGCCATCTGTGGCTGCTCCCAGAGGACTTGCATGTTTCATACCATGGCCAGGACCAAACTTTGGGGCAAGCTATTGAAACTGAATAGAACCCTGTGGAGCTCCGAGGCTCAGAAGACTTTCTGTATCCCCTGTTTCTAGGGAATAGACTCCAGCCTCCATGACCTTCCCTGAGTTCCAAAGGGCAGACTGGAACAGTTGCTAACCAGGGAAGAGGGAGGCGAAGTCAAGAAACAGTAGTGCAGCCTTGGGGCAGGGTCTTGGTTGACTTCTAGAGATGCATATAATAGTATCTTTGAGCTCTCCTGCTGCCGTCTCTGGGGTCACACAGAGTCAGACAAGACTGAAGCGACTTAGCAGCAGAACTAAAATCCCTAACAAATGGAAGATACTCAGTTCAGTTCAGTTCAATAGCTCAGTCATGTCTGACTCTTTGCGACCCCATGGACTGCAGCACGCCAGGCCTCTCTGTCCATCACCAACTCCCAGAGTTTACTCAAACTCATGTCCATTGAGTCGGGGATGCCATCCAACCATCTCATCCTCTATCATCCCCTTCTCCTCCTGCCTTCAATCTTTCCCAGCATCAGTGTCTTTTCAAATGAGTCAGCTCTTTGCATCAGGTGGCCAAAGTACTGGAGTTTCAGCTTCAGCATCAGTCCTTCCAATGAATATTCAGGACTGATTTCCTTTAGGATAGACTGGTTGGATCTCCTTGCAGTCCAAGGGACTCTCAAGAGTCTTCTCCAACACCACAGCTCAAAAGCATCAATTCTTCGGCGCTCAGCTTTCTTTACAGTCCAACTCTCACATCCATACATGACTACTGGAAAAACCATAGCTTGGACTAGATGGACCTTTGTTGGCAAAGTAATGTCTCTCCTTTTTAACCTGCTGTCTAGGTTGGTCAGGTTGGAAGATGTTAGCATTCTTCAATCAAGAGAAGGTCACAGTTTGATAACGTTGAGAAGCTCATCAAGAAACCACCTGAGGCCGTATTAAAGGAGGGCAGGCCCTGCACACACCTTGATCCTTGTCAGCTACTGCTCTAGAACCACCAAATCCTCCCAGGTTAGGACTACAGTTTTTCAGGGGACCAGTCAGTTGTGTGCCCTTTTCCTGGCAAACCAATAAAGCTATTCTTTTCTACTTCACCCAAAACTCTGTCTCTGAGATTCAATTCTACACTGTACACAGAGGCTGACTTTTCAGCATCATTATGGAAGTCTCTCAGCCAATGGTTTCCACCATGCCCCATTACTGACCTGTTTTACCAGACTAGGGGATTGTTTCCCTATGGCCTCTGGGTCAGTTTCATCCTGGTTGGCCTGGGTTATAGAGACCAAATCCCTAGGAAAGGTAGAGAAGCCTGGGACAGCTGGGAACCTTAGAATAAGTTTCAAATATCTCAACATGGCACTCAAGGTCCTTTGTCTGCATTGCAGGAGCAGCTAACAGAAGGATCTCCCTCCATGCTGAACTCTGAGGACTATGCACTGTGGTGTGGAAGAGAGGGGGTGGGCTGCCCTGTTTACCAGGACCTATCTCTGCCAGGGCTCAGTATGCCTTGTCTCAGTTTCACCAGCTAAATCTGTCTCATGTGAATGCTCTCCTCTTCCCACAAGCTCTGTGATGACAGATGATGAATGAACAAGGATTTAGGACTGTATGTGATCACAGATACCTTTAATGGGAAAGGGGTGGTCCCATGGGCCATGAGAGAAGCTCAGAAGCTGTTCCCTATTGAGGAACAAGTCCAAAAGCTTGAAAAATTAATAAATACCTACAAATACATGTAATATGCTTGGTACTGTGATTAGGTACTTCTTTGCTTATCTAGATCTTATAGTTCATCTAAGTGGTAGATATTTTAATCTCTATCTTCCAAGCAAAAAAAGCAAAGTTTTGGATAAGTAACCTGATAGATCACCCAATTAAGGGAGCCTCTGAGCTGAATCTGAGCTGGAAGGCAGGGCCAGCCAAGACACCCCTAGCCCGGACACCCCCAGCCAGCCCAAGGGACATGGTGGATGGGCTTGTGGACATGGTGGGAAGGGGTGGAGAATGGGTGAGCCTGGGTATGCCTAGAGAGGAAGAAATGAAGGCAATGGACTCCCCAGGGCCTATTAGCAGGGTGATAAGATATCTGTCCTGACTAGGGAGCTCCCAGCCTGCCCATTCCTCTTGGAGGAAAGTCAGCAGACTTGCAGCCAGCTATGAGGGACTGTGGCTAAGAACAAGGAACAATCTATGTCTCATCAGTGATAAAATATTCATTTAAAATACAGCAGAAATGGGACTTTCTTGGTGGTCCACTGGTTAAGCTCCACACTCTCGACGCAGGGGGCCAGGGTTCAATCCCTGATCAGG
The DNA here is from genome assembly GCF_029378745.1 of Bos indicus. Taxonomy (NCBI): domain Eukaryota; kingdom Metazoa; phylum Chordata; class Mammalia; order Artiodactyla; family Bovidae; genus Bos; species Bos indicus. Next base: position 45,550,547 of record NC_091774.1, read on the forward strand.
GAACTAGATCCCACAAGCCACAGCTAAACCTGCATGCCACAACTAAGACCTGGCACAGCCAAATAAATAAATAGTTTTTTAAATAATATAATACAGCAGTAATTAATACAAACATTCTTCTTCCTCCTTCTACTCCTCTTTGAGGAAATAGCAAAACACGAGAGTGCTAGATGGTTTTGATCATGGAAACACAGTTCTGGGGGAGAAAGCACAGAAGTTTCCCCTGTGTGCTCCCTTCAGCTTTCTCCTATCGCTCGTAGCTGGAACCTGGCACTGGGAGTAGAGATCTCAGTGGTCTGAACTCCATTTGGTTCTCTGTGTGACTCCCTAAAAGTCCCTTGGTCAATCTAGCTTTTCCACCTGTAAAATAAGAGGTTTAGCCTGGATGTTGTACAGTTTATTCAGGTGAATATTCTATAATTTTTTCATAAATTCCTCTTCTTTTGGAATTTGGGGAGAATATACTTCCAATGTTTGAATAATGGGGAAAGTTAAAACTCCCTGTTGTGCCTCTCTTAGAAGAGATAATTAGCGGGACTAAAAGGTTGAGGAAGGATAAGAAATAAATTGAAAACCTTTGAGTCCAGCCAAGATGCAAATTATTTAACAGAGATACTGACATTTTGCAAATCAGAGAATGAAAATCTGTGGTTTACCCCTCAGGCAGAACTGTAGACAAGCAATTAGGGTAGAATTTGGCCCAAGGCCTCAGAGTGAATTCATTTATAAATATCACTTATTTGAAAGTTCTTAATATTTTCCCCCTTTTTCAATAGTAATACTCTCTAGACTTGGTGAGACTTTTCCCTCCATAAGGAATGACTCAATCAGAGTTATATTTTAAAAACAGTGATGTGGGACTTTCTGGTGGTCCAGTAGCTAAGACTTGGTGCTCCTATTACAGGGGGCCAGGGTTTGATCCCTGGTCAGGGAACTGGATCCCACATGCTATAACTAAAGATCCCACATGCCACAGCAAAGGCCTGGCACAGCCAAATAAATATTTAAAAAGAAAAAATAAAAACTGTGCTGGTTATTAGTAGAGAATTAACTTGGGGTAGAGGTGGAGGAGAGGGGAAACAGGGAGACAGGTGGAGAGTCTGTAAGCGTAATCCAGATGAGAAAAATCTATAGTGATGGGAATGAAAAAATGGGCACAGATTCAAGAAACAGAAAAAGAGAGGTCAGGTAACTGATGAGTTTGTGGGAACTGAGTGACAAGCCAGACTCAAGGTTGTGAGACAGGAGGGAAGGGGACGGAGCACAACCTTTAAGAGAATGGCATTGAGGACATGACAAAAACTGATCAGAACCGACCAGGCCCAAGATGGCGTAAGACTTGACTTCCACTAGGCCTTGATCCTCATTATACGCTCATTGTAATACATCAGCAAGCTAAACGCACGCCACCAGTGCCATGACAGTGCTGAGGCCAACCAACAAAAGGTAACATTTTGACTTCTTGGGACTTCCCTGGTGGTCCAATGGTTAAGAATTTGCCTGCCAATGCAGGCAACAAGGGCTCGGTCCCTAGTCTGGGAAGATGCCACATACGGCAAAGCCTGCTCTCTAAAGCCCACGAATCACAACTACTGAGCCCATGTGCTCCAACTACTGAAGCCCATGTGCTTAGAGCCTGAGGTTTGCAAGAAGAGAAGCCACTGCAATGAGAAATCCGTGCACCACAACGAAAAGAGGTCCCCGCTCACCACAACTAGAGAAAGCCCTCACACAGCAAGGAAGACCTACTGCAACCAAAAATAAATAAATCTGGACTCCTTCAACCACCTGAATTGTATTCATGTTAATAAACATTTGTCAGTACCTAGCAAATGACAGTTACATGAGGATGTAAAAAATGACAGCCCTCAGATGAGTAGTCAATAATAAAACTTCAAGTTATTTGTGTCCTGGAAACTAGTGGCAGTTATGCTTTTCCCCCATATTATATATATATATATATATATAACTTTTAAGTTTTATTTTGTATTGGGGTATAGCTGATTAACAATGTTGTAATAGTTTCAGGTAAACAGTGAAGGGACTCACCTATACATATAGATTTATTCATTCCCCTTGAAACTCCCCTACCATCCAGGAAGCCACATAACACTAAGCAGAGTTCCCTGTGCTATACAGTAGGTCCTTGTTGGTTATCCATTTTAAATACAGCAGTGTGTATATGTTCATCCCAAACTCCCTAACTATCCCTTCCCTGCATCCATTCCCCCAGCAACCATAAGTTGCTCTGTGAGTCTGTTTCCCACAGAATGCATTTCTGGTATGTCAGCATAGTACCCAGGGTCCTTCAGCTGACTTCTTCTGTCACTTCCCCACCACACTGGACTAATCAGTAATCACCAAGCTGACTTCTTCTGTCACTTCCCCACCACACTGGACTAATCAGTAATCACCAAGCTTGCCATGGCCTCTCACAAGTTTGAGACTTTGCCTCTACTTTTCCTTAGCTCATCTTCGCTAACTTAGGATACATCTTCTTGTCCTTCAAAACAAAATCTCTGACTCTTGCAAAGCAGCTACTTGCTCTTTTTTGTGTGTCCAAAGCTTTCTGTGCAGTCCTCTTCCAGGGCAATTCTTGGGCTGAATTGGAATTGCCTGCTCACTGTTTCCTTGCAAGCATTTTAGGCAGAATCTATCCTTTATTTGTCTTTTTATCCACAGGGCCTGGGACAGGGTACATATCTCACTCACTATTGAAATTCTTATTGCTTACTGACCAAACTCAGGAATCAGTTAGGTTCAGATGATGCAGTATTAGTCAGTTGCTACCACAATGCATGCTAGGCCAACTTAGAAATCAAGTAGATTCAGATCACAAGAGGTACATGTGGACAACAGCAAGTGCTATTGCACTGTCTAGAAAGCCTGATTAGATGGAAGACAGGAGGGCAGGAGGACCAGCTTATATGGAATGGTACTCAGTGAGCCATGGGAAGATCCGGCTCTGCAGAAGGGCTGTGAGTCCAGGGTGAGTGCTTAAACAGAGCCTGGCATACAATACATGCTCTATGTATTCTGATGAGTTGCACAGAACTCTTTAGCAAAACCACATGCTAAGTCCCTTCAGTCATGTCTTACTGTTTGCGACCCTGTGGGCTGTAGCCCGCCGGGCTCCTCTGTCCATGGGATTTTTAAGGCAAGAATACTGGAATGGGTTGCCATTTCTTTGTCTAGGGAATCTTCCTGTCCCAAGGTTTGAACCTGTCTGTGTCTCTTATGTTTCCTGCATTGCAGGCAAGTTCTTAACCTCTAGCGCCACCTGGGAAGCCCAGCAAAACCACATCAAAGGTTTATCTAGGTTCCCAACTCTAGAAGTATTTCATGGCACCCAGTACAGAGCCCTGCCAGCTTTCCTTTATTGGTGATTAGCCATTGAGTCTGAGAAGAAAACAGAGGATGCATGGCTGTTGGTTTGTATGGCTATGTGCTGCTCAACAGCATGGAGTGTGAGGAAGCTGGGAAGACCTGTGAGCAGTAGTGAGTGCACAGCTTCCACTGTGGGTCTCTATAGCTGGAGTTCAACACAGCCAACCTCCTTCATGTGTGTCCTTTCAGAAGAGGCCAACTTTCCATAACCTCCTTACCTTAGCTGGTTTTCTTCTGTAGTATTTAACCTCAATCTGACATATTGTAAATTTTCACACTAACACCCCACTCCAGTACTCTAGCCTGGAAAATCCATGGACAGAGGAGCCTGGTAGGCTGCAGTCCATGGGGTCGCTAAGAGTCGGACACGACTGAGAGATTTCACTTTCACTTTTCTCTTTCATGCATTGGAGAAGGAAATGGCAACCCACTCCAGAATTCTTGCCTGGAGAATCCCAGGGACGGCAGAGCCTGGTGGGCTGCTGTCTATGGGGTCGCACAGAGTCGGACACGACTGAAGTGACTTAGCATAGCATAGCATAGCATAGAATATTAGTTCTATGAGGGCAGGGCTTTTTGCCTAATGTGCTATGTTCACTGCTAGATATCCTGTCCTAGATTAGCATCTGGCACATACTACAATTTCTCTATTTTAATTGTAAATATGTTAAATATCTAGAGATGTTAACATACATCAACAAAAACTCTCTAGGGTCCTGAATAATTTTTTAAAAAATGTAATGAGTTTCTGAGATAAAAGTTTGAGAATTGTTGTCCTAAAGGATCCAGGCTAGTCAACACTCATGCACAAGTGAAGCATGGAACTGGCAGTCCTCCAAGGAATTTCTGATCAAACAGCCTCTGTTTTGCATTAGTTATCTAACTGTTGCGACATCTTAAGCATTTCAAGCTTATAATTATGAACTTTCTGCTTTTATTTAATTTTTATTTAAAGACTGAGCTGAGTTTTGGTTTCTGCATAGTGGGTTATTTTTTTTTTCTCCTTCAATATTCTTACTTAAACTGAAAAGGATGAAAATTTTCTCAGTGTCAAGGTGTGATACTGCCATCCTCCCATTTATCTAGCTAGAAAACAGAATCATTTTGACATTTTGCCATGAATTCTTCTTATACAATCAGTCATACTGATGCTGTTCTATCCTTTCTCAAAGTAGGCTGGTGTAGCACTTGCTGACCTCATCCTAAACTTTGCAGCAGCCCTCTTACAGGTTCTTCAGTCTCCCCTCAGTCACACTGGTGCTCCATCCATTGCCTTCATATAGATATTTGCATACTTAAAAACTCATCTTGATGACTGCCTCTTTCCCAAAGCAGCAAGACCAAAAGTCTCATACTGATGTTATTAGAGGTTCTATTGGAAGGATGGGCTCCAGAGCCAGACTTGAACTTGCTTTGGCAAAAAAAAAAACTTGGTGAAAGCAACCAGATCTTGGTATGCATGTGCCCTCTCCCTCAGACATCTTCCTCAACCATGAGAACAAGCCCAGGTTCACCTCCAAAAGATCAGATGCCACCTGGAGAAGAACCAAGCCACTGCAGCCAAGGCCGTCCTTAGCCGGTCATCCCCTGGGGAACGTGCCACTAACGGTGGATGCACGAGGGAGTCTGCCGGGAACAGCTAAGACTGGCCCAGGCTGACAGAACTGCGCAGCTGCCCCGTGGACTCCTGGGAAATAATCAATGATTGTTTTAGTCCACTAAGTTTCAAAGTGGTTTGTCATATAGCACTGTTGTGGCAGATACCTGGTGCGGGGCCAGGGTAAGGGAACTGTGAGCAGATAGGGAAACTGAGATGAATCTAGGGGGTGCTGCTTAGTCTTCAACATAGCAGGAAACTCTGAGTCACAGTTTCATCATCTGAATAGAAGTCATAATAGTATCTACCTAGCTGAGTTGTCATGGGTATTGGACAACATACCAGACAAAAGAGGCTTAATGGAATCCCTGGTAAATAGTTGCTTCCACTTTCCAATAAACTGGTCCTCAATGTCAGAAAATACTGAACCCTACTCTGTGCCAGGCACTGTGTTAGACTTGGGGAAAGAGCATGCACCGTGTAGAGAGGCATGGAGTATACTTCAATATACTATATGAAAGTAAGCTTTCAGAATAGCAGGTTCAACATAGCATAGAGAATCAGGTAGATGGGGATAGACAGTACTGGGACAAGACTAAGCGGGAAATGTTCAAAGCTGCTGTGTTCAAAACTTATGGTTACCAAAGGGGGAAGGGAGGGAGAGACAAATTAGGAATTTGGGATTAATAGATATGACAGTAATATACATATTAAATAAAAAACAAGGACTTACTCTATAGTACAGGGAACTATATTCCATATCTTGTAATAACCTATAATGAAAAAGAATCTGAAAAAGAATATATACATATAACCAAATTTTTCTATGTATAAAACTGAATCACTTTGCTGTACACCTGAAACACTGTGAATCACCTATACTTCAATAAAAAAATAATTTTTTTAAAAACGAAAAAAAAGGTGCTGTGTTCAATTGTTGGCTTATTATCTACTTTTATAAAATGGTAAATACAATAGATACAGTATATACTATGTCCGTGGTTTTTATTTAATCAGCAGATATTACTTTCAGAGAGAATAACAAAACAAATTATTTAAAGAAAGTTAGACTGGGGTCAATTGTAAAGGACTTAATGTTATTTTATGGGGTTTGCTTTACCCTGTAGGATGTAGTTGCCTTGAAAGATGATAAAGCAATGATAACCCTGGTAGCAATACAAGATGAAATCCTGGAACAGGAAGATCAGTTAGGAGTCTTGTACAATAATCAGGACTAGAGATGATGAGAGAGCAGGGTAGAGGTAAAGAATAAAGTTGAGGGATATTCAGAAGGAAGAATCTATTGGATATGGTGACTTATCAGATGAGGCCCAAAGGAATGCTCCTGAGATTCCCACCCCAGGAGTGTGTGGTGGGGCTCTTCTGTTAACTGAGCAAACAGTGGGGAAAGCAAAGGAATGTCATTGCTTAAAAATAAGTGAAGGAAAGGCAGGGAATTAAAAACCAAGGGTTAGAGGGAGAGGGGAGTTGACCCTTCTTGGCCAGGATTTGAAAGAATGATTTAAAGCAATTTGTTTATGAGTAGGAATCATCAAATAATGACCAAGAGGTGTGATATGGTGTTCACGCATGTCCCACAATAATGAGGTCCCTGGGTGCAGGCATTTAGTCTCAGAGCAGAGGGCTTCTACCTGAGGACCTCTGTGACAGCCCTGGAGATGGCCTGCCTGGCTCCAGTCCCTCCCTCTTATGAGCACCCAAACTCCCCTACTGCCAGTCCATTCTGAACGCTGGGGCCAGAATGATCTGAAAACACCGACCTGAGTCCGGACACTCACATGCTTACAGAGGAGTAAGCAAAACAGCATGGTGGGAACGGTTAGTACATGTAGGAGTCAGCCTGTCTTTGTTTGAATCCTCCTCTGGGATTATTAGCTCCTCACAGTTCACATGATTTATTCACGCAGTACCCTGATTTCCACATCTATAAAATGAAGATTAATTCTAATACTTATCACATAGGTTTGTTGTGAGAATTACCTGATATAATCCAATAAGGCTCCTTTAAATACTTAAAGATTACAAGGTACATCATAAGCACTCACTATTAACTACTATTATTCATTGTATTTTCATCCTCCACAGCTAGAAGGTGAAGAGGCTCGGTACAAAGGAGTTTAGCTTTTGTCTGTTTCTTTCATCTCCTCTCTACCACTTCTCCCTACACTAGACGTCTGCAGAACACTAAGCCCGATTAGGCCTATGGACCTCTATATGCTGGTCATTTGCTTGAAAGGCCCTCTACTCTCTTCTCCATTTAATTAGTTCTTTTCCAACATTAAAACTCAGCTTGAGACTTCTGTGGTGGTCCAGTGGTTAAGAATCTGCCTTGCAATGCAGGGGATGCAAGTTCAATTCCTGTTCAAGGAATTAAGATCCCACATGCCACAGAGCAACTAAGCCCTTGCCCTGCGACTGCTGTGTCCACACACTAATGCCTGCCCCTGTGCTTCTGTGACACCTTCCATCAGAGCAGCCATCATCCCATCTATTATTCTGGGTTTGTTTAGATGGTTTCCCTACTTGGCTGCAAGCCTCTTGAGGACAAGAATGTTATCCTAGTCAAAGTTCCAGTTCAAATGCCTGGCATAATGCCAACATATTTCTCAAATTCAGTTAGACTTCTGTTGAGTGAATGAATAAATGAATGAGTCATAGGGAGAATGAATGGGGAGGTTCACTCCACCTGGAGCCAAAAGCCATCAGCTAAAACAACTTAAGGGGGATTCCCTGGTGGTCTAGTGGCTAAGACTCTACACTTCCAATGTGAGATTAAATCCAGGTTCGATCCTTAGTCAGGGAACTAAGATCCCATGTGCTGCAACTAAGAGTTTGCATGCCTAAACTAAGAAACCTGCATGTCCCGACGAAGACTGAAGGTACTGCGTGCTGTAGCTGAGACCCGGCACAGCCAAATAAATATTAAATAAATATATTAAAAAAAAACCAAAACAATTTTGGGACCTTCTTTTAATACCTGTGTGATGGTCCTAGTGGTATCCTCATAGATCACAGGCCTTCCAGGTGGGTGCACAAGAAGTAGACTGGCCTTTTTGAATGCAGCACAGTGACCTATGGGACTCTCCAGTAGGCAGCATAGAATAAGCTGGATGTACACTTTTGGTATTGCTGCCCAGGACTTGTGAATGCAGCTGCTGTGTGTGTATGTGTGCACATACACACACACACAAACACAAGTACTCTCATATTCTCTTGCACTTACACCTGTGTATACACCTTTGTGGGAGATATTCTTCTCTGTTACAATTTAAGAGCTATACATCTCTCAATGTTTTGTTGCACTCATCACAAACTAATGGACCTTGGGAGTTGGCTCACAAATACATTTTATTTGGCTTCCAGTGGGATTTTTGCTTGTTTGCTTTATTTTGTTTGATTTTTAACAGTTTTGAATGTGAGGCACTCACATTTATACTAGCTGAGTGGATCCCAGAGGCATGTGAATTTGCAGCAATACACTTTTTTCTCTGAAACATGATCTAACAAAAGATATGAGTTATTTACTTCAGTAGGGAGAGGGTTATTGGAGGTTATTTGCAAGCACCCTTGCAAATAAAGGAGCTGGACTAAAACAGGAAATAAAATAATGCTATAATGACTTGTTTTGACTGCCTCAAGAATTTTTCTTTACAAGCTGTTTACAAGTTAAAAAGAGGTTAATACTATTCTGATTCACACAAGAATGGAGCCTGTGGAATCTGCCAAAGACTGTTAGTTAGATAGATTCTTAATCTGGGCATCTGAGCCACTGGTGCTTTGCCGTAAGTTGCCAAGTGCAATGCAAAATTTCTTTTTTTACTTATAGCAATTATAGTACCAAAGACTTGGAGTGACTTTGTAAGTTAAATTGTATTCAGGTAACTTTCACTCACTGCATTCTAAATTGTGTGTTAGACAGAAAGGGGGGGTGGTGGGGAAAGAAAGAAAGAGAAAGAGGAGAGTCTGTATGAGTTAGAGTTAAGATTCTAAGAATTTTACCTTATCCCCAAACATCCCTGGAATTGTAGACCTCACATGAACATCATTTGAGGATTACTTCTAAATAAAGGCTAAAACTAGAGGACACCTCTAGAAAAAAAATGGCTTAATTACAGAGCAACTCTACCTTATTTACTATCCCTAGCATCCCATTTAGACTGATGGTCAAAATTTCTTAGGAAATCTCCTAAGGCATAATGTTGAACTTTCTGAGAAAGTTATGATATCCTATCTTTCTAAGTTTTTCAAAGACACTCTCTGAGACGGCACGTATGTATGAATGAAACTCTTAATGTGACCTCTAGTGACCCTCCCTAGCCCATAATCCCATATTTGGCTACACAAGGGTTTTGACTTGAGTCTTAAGAATTCCTGTGGAAGTTCCAGAGTTGGCACAGTTCCAGCGGCCAAGGTTAGAAGACAGGAAGATGGGAGCCTTTTGGGAAGAAGGTGGGTAGAGGAAACAGCACCAGCTGGGATGCACAGAATTCTAAGGCTCCCACCCCCATGGTCATGCCCTACAAACTTCCTCCCCTTGAGTGAGGGCAGCACCTGTGAATATGATAGTTCTGCTTGACTAGGTTACATTACAAGACAAAACTAAGGAAATTCTGTAGATGTAATTAAGGTCCCAGGGACTTCCCTGGTGGTGCTGTGGTTAAGAATCTGCCCTTCATTGCAGGGGATGTGGATTTGATTTCTGGTCAGAGAACTAAAATCCCACATGTCTCAGGGCAACCATGCCTGCATGCTCCAACTAGAGAACCTGTGTGCCACAAACTGCAGAGCCCAGGCACTGCAACTCCTGAGCCCACATGCTCTAGAGCCCATGTTCCACATCAGAAGCCTATGTGCTGCAACTGGAGAAAAAGCCCAAGTGCCACAGCGAAGACTCAGTGCAGCCAAAAAATATTAAAGGTCCCGAATCAGTGGACTTTGAGTTAATCAAAAGGAAGATGATTATAGGTGGGCTTGACCTAAATCAGATAAAAAACAGGGGCTGAGCACTTCCCAAAGAGAAGCACTCTCCTCCTGGCCTTGAAGGAGCAACAACCACATTGTGGGCTGCCTGTGGAGAGGTGTGGCTTCTCGAAGCTGAGGGCCTCCATCCTACAACCCCAGGAAGGTGAATTCTGTCAACATCAATGAGCTTGGAAGAGGGACCTGAGCTCAAGGTGAGAATGTAGTCCAGGTAACACCTTGACTGTACCCTCGAAAGACTGTTGAACGAAATGTCCAGATAAGCTGTACCTGGACTCCTGAATCCACAGAAACTCTAAGCCAATAAATGTATACTATTTTAAACTGCTAAAGTTGTGGTAATTTGTTACACAGTATTAGCACAACTAACACAGGCAAAGCTACTAAGAGAAACAGCTCAAGGAATGGGGGAGGGGACAATATTTAAAACACAAACAGTGCATGGAAGGGGAATACACTGGCACCCCAAAGTCCATCCCTGGGCACAGAACCTCTGCAAACAATAGGTCAGAGCGACCCCATGGACTGGGGCCCACCAGGTTCCTCAGTCCAAGGAATTTTCCAGGCAAGAGTACTGGAGTAGGTTGCCATTTCCTTCTCCAGGGGATCTTCCCAACCCAAGGATGGAACCCGGGTCTCCCACACTACAGGCAGACTCTTTACCCTCTGAGCCACCAGGGAAGCCCACTAACCACACAGTTGGGATTGTTTACATCTTTCCCTAAACCAAGCTCTGAGGGGCCCGCTATCGGCATCTCTTCTATAGACAATTTTTACAGACTTCTCCTTGGCAGGTCCTGACCCTGGATCTGTGAGTACAGGAATGAAGACGTCAGGTATGTTCACATTCTGGTTAAGGTGTCAACTACACACAGATGTGTGTAGCTGAGTGTTAGTGCTGCCTCAGAAGACTGAATGAGGTGCTCTGGGAGCACTAGGGGCCAACCTGTCTAGTGGGGGCCCCAGAAATGTTCATGGAGAGTCCACAGCAATTTTGAGTCATAAAGGGTGGGCAGAAAAATTATATATATATTATATATATATAATATATATATATATAATTATTATATATATATTAGAGTGGTTTCCCCACCAGGGCTTCCCTGGGGGCTCAGACAGTAAAGAATCTGCCAGCACTGCAGGAGACCCAGGTTCAATCCCTGGGTCAAGGAAATCCCCTGGAGAAGGGAATGGCTACCCTATATATATATGTACAAAAATTGCTACTGCATGTGAGTGAGTTATGCGGGAAAAAGAGGGACATCAGCTCAGGCCACTTTGTGATGGGCCTTCCCCATGTAAAATGCTGACATTTGAGTGGGTTTGTTGCTGTTGATAATTGATGACAAACAACAAAAACAGTCTACACCGAGGAGTGAGAGCATCTGTGTGTGTTGTGGGAAGATGCACGTAACAGCGGACGGCAGCAGGAGGTAAGACCAGAGGCAAGAGAAGCGGTGAGAAGGCCAGCGCGGGATACAGGTGTGTTTCCGCTTGCTCCTTTGTCCCTGCTATGAGCACAGGGCCCACCCAAGAGTAGGGGGCAAAAAGTGCTTATTGAATCATAAACCGACAGATCATCAAAAGAGGGCTCCCAAGGCAACGGGCATGGAAGCAGCAATTCTGAAAACGCTGAAGGAGTTTTCACTCACCATGGAGCTGGGAGAGGGAATATTTTAGGCATCCGGGGTGTGAGGGATGAGGCAGAGGAGAGGGTTGTAAAAACAGAAAGTCCAGACTCAGGACCTCTGTTGAGCTCTAGGTGGAATAGAAAGGGGCCACCTCAAGGCCTGAGGGGTTTAGAGTGTCTCAGGGATCCAATCCAGCACCACGGTTCAGGCTTGGGGTCCTCCCTGACCCTCAGCATGAAAGTTCAGGCACATTCTAGCTCAGGCTACATTAGCAGCCACTCTTCCCTCCTGGTCAGCATTTTAGGGAGCTGTTCATTTTCCACTGGCTCATCCTTACCCTTATGCCTAATCCATAGACCCATGTTCTCCCTCAGCTGTTCCCTCTCTGAGTATTCCCAGATGGTGCTAGTGGTAAAGAACATGTGTACCAATGCAGGAGATTTATGAGACACAAGTTTGATCCCTGAGCTGGGAAGATCCCCTGGAGGAGGAAATGGCAACCCACTCCAGTATTCTTGCCTGGAGAATCCCATGGACAGAGGAGCCTGGAGGACTATAGTCCATAGAGTCACAGAGGTGGACATGACTGAAGTGACTTAGCATGCACGCATGCTTCCTCTCAGAAGGAGGAGGTTCATCTCAAGACAAGGCTGAAAAGGACCACTCACTTGACCAGTTTGACTAAGTGCTTCTTCTTGTAGATAAGGCACTCTCCTCTCTGTCTTATGACTCACAGATAAGATGTTCTTTTATCTACCAAAACCTAATAACTCCTCTGCCCATGCTAATAATCCCCCTGCCCATTCATTCATTTGTTCACTTAGTTACTCACTGACAAATATTTATTGAACATCGACAGTATTCTAGGCGCTGGGACTCAGCACTGAATGTGAAACACAGGATCCAGGCTCTTATATGAGATGAGGAGGCATAAAATGAACAGCAAGCAAATAAATGAACTAGAAGACCTCAGAGTAAAAAGTGCTCCAGGAAAAAAAACCCCAAAAGAGTGAAGTAGTAAGTGCTCCAAAATGTCTCCTGGGTTTCCTGTCTCAACATATTTCAGACCAACCACCCAAAGGCCTAAGCACCAAACCTAGGAAGCATCTTGGACTTACCCTTCTCACTTATTTTTCACATTCAATTATCAGTCACAAAGCCATGCCTATGCCGACTTTCAATGACTCTCAAATCCATCTGTCCTTCTCCACCCCACTGACACTTCATGCAGAGATGATAACTTGTTGCCCATTTACTGCAGCATTTCCCTAATTAGTGTCTCTTTAGTCTTGCCCTGTTCCCACCTCTCAGGGCTCTGCTTGCTGCTGCTGCTAAGTCACTTCAGTCGTGTCCGACTCTGTGCGACCCCATAGACAGCAGCCCATCAGGCTCCCCCGTCCCCGGGATTCTCCAGGCAAGAATACCGGAGTGGGTTGCCATTTCCTTTTCCAATGCATGAAAGTTAAAAGTGAAAGTGAAGTCGCTCAGTCGTGTCTGACCCTCAGCGACCCCATGGACTGCAGCCCTCCAGACTCCTCCGTCTATGGGATTCTCTAGGCAAGAGTACTGGAGTGGGGTGCCATTGCCCACTCTGCAGGGCTCTGCTTAAAATTGCTCAATAGTGGAGGGAGGCATAAGAAGGAGGGTGTGTGTGTATATATGTGTATGTGTGTATATATATATATATAAATAAACACACACATATGTGTATATACACATAGATATTCACATACATATAGGACAGAAACAGTATGGACATAATGGAAGCCAAAGATATTAAGAAGAGGTGGCAAGAATACACAGAAGAACTATGCAAAAAAGATCTTCACAACCAAGATAATCACGATGGTATGACCACTCACCTAGAGCCAGACATCTGGAATGTGAAGTCAGGTGGGCCTTAGGGAGCATCACTACGAACAAAGCTAGTGGAGGGGATGGAATTCCAGTCAAGCTATTTCAAATCCTGAAAGATGATGCTGTGAAAGTGCTGCACTCAATATGCCAGCAAATTCAGAAAACTCAGCAGTGGCTACAGGACTGGAAAAGGTCAGTTTTCATTCCAATCCCAAAGAAAGACAATGCCAAAGAATGCTCAAACTACCACACAATTGCACTCATCTCACATGCTAGTAAAGTAATGCTGAAAATTCTCCAAGCCAGGCTTCAGCAATATGTGAACCGTGAACTTCCAGATGTTCAAGCTGGTTTTAGAAAAGACAGAGGAACGAGAGACCAAATTGCCAACATCCATTGGATTACTGAAAAATCAAGAGTTCCAGAAAAGCATCTACTTCTGCTTTATTGACTATGCCAAAGCCTTTGACTGTGTAGATCACAACAAACTGTGGAAAATTCTTCAGGAGATGGGAATACCAGACCACCTGACCTGCCTCTTGAGAAATCTGTGTGCAGGTCAGGAATCAACAGTTAGAACTGGACATGGAACAACAGACTGGTTCCAAATTGGGAAAAGAGCACATCAAGACTGTATATTGTCACCCTGCTTATTTAACTTATATGCAGAGTACATCATGAGAAATGCTGGGCTGGATGAAGTACAAGCTGGAATCAAGATTGCTGGAAGAAATACCAATAACCTCAAATATGCAGATGACACCATCCTCATGGCAGAAAGCGAAGAAGAACTAAAAAGCCTCTTGATGAAAATGAAAGAGGAGAGTGAAAAAGTTGGCTTAAAGCTCAACATTCAAAAAACGAAGATCATGGCATCTGGTCCCATCACTTCATGGCAAATAGATGGGGAAACAGGGGAAACAGTGACAGACTTTTTTTTTGGTGTTGGGGGGGGGGCGTGGGCTCCAAAATCACTGCAGATGGTGACTGCAGCCATGAAATTAAAAGACGCTTCCTCCTTGGAAGAAAACTTATGACCAACCTAGATAGCATAGTAAAAAGCAGAGACATTACTTTGCCAACAAAGGTCCATCTAGTCAAGGCTATAGTTTTTCCAGTAGTCATGTATGGATGTGAGAGTTGGACTATAAAGAAAGCTGTGCACTGAAGAATTGATGCTTTTGAACTGTGGTGTTGGAGAAGACTCTTGAGAGTCCCTTGGACTGCAAGAAGATCCAACCAGTCCATCCTAAAGGAAATCAGTCCTGAATATTCATTGGAAGACTGATGCTGAAGCTGAAATTCCAATACTTTGGCTACATGATGCAAAGAACTGACTCATTTGAAAAGACCGTGATGCTGGGAAAGATTGAAGTTGGGAGGAGAAGGGGACGACAGAGGATGAGATGGTTGGATGGCATCACCGACTCAATGGACATGAGTCTGAGTAAACTCCGGGAGTTGGTGATGGACAGGAAGGCCTGGCGTGCTTTAGTCCATGGGGTCACAAAGAGTCGGACACGACTGAGTGACTGAACTGAACTGAACATATAGCTGATTCTCTCATGTTGTACAGTAGAAACTAAGACAATGTTGTAAAGCAATTGTACTCCAATAAAAAAAAAAAAAAAAACAAAAAAAACGAAAATCTTAAACACCCTTCAAACATTGTTCAATGGTTCTCAGTAGTTTCTTTAGTCAAGTTCAACCCTCTGAACTTGGCAAGCAAGATCTTTCACTATCTGGGTGCTACTGACCCTTCAGCCTTGCCCCCCCGGCACTCTCCTGCCCCACACAGCCTCCACTCAGCCGTCCCTGCAGATCTGTGTGTGCAAGTGCTACTTGCTTTTGATCTGTTGCCACTCTCGCTTGACTCGGCCTCTGCTTATCCTCTCTACTATGTTCGAAACTCAGATCAGAAGTCACCTCATTTGGGAAGACCTTTCTTATAAATGACCAAAGGAGCTTTTACAAGGATTACATGGAAAAGATACATGCAACGCTTGGCCTAAAGATGGCATTCAGCTGCTTATATCTTGTTTACCTGATGGAATTTTCTCATATTTGGGGCAGGCATAGTTAGCGCATAAAGTTTTTCTATTTTCAATGAAACCATCTCAGAATACAGCCTCTGAGGCATGGACTTATCTCCCTCATTGTTTTTAATGAGATGGACTCATGCACAGGAAATTTTCCTTCTCATTTATGATTTTGTTGCTTGATACTTGTTATTTTCATTTGAGCTCCTAATCCTTATTCTTAATGGCCTGGAAGTGATTCTGATGGATCCTAAGATTGGAGATAAATATCTTGAATATATCAGCATCCCAACAGCACAAACAATAATAATTCACAGCAGTCCTTGGCCCTGAGGATTGGCTGTTGCCATTTCCAATTTTATATTGCTTCTTGGCACACTCTCCCTACTCCCAGGGCACTGAGAGAATCCACCCACCTGCCACTCTCCATGGAAGGATGGGACCACACACCTCTACCAAACTAAGCCCTTTCTGGGTTGACTTCTGACACCATCACCCTGATCTTCTATGGAGGTTTTAGGAACTCTCTGAAAAAGGGAAAGCTGCTTTCTGAGAATACATTTTCCTTTGGATACCTGTTCCTTGATAAGATTTCTCTCCCAGCACGTGCCCACAAGAGCACACACCCAGTTCTTACTTGGTCGGTCTCCCTACCTATGTGAGGTCTGTGTTCTGAAAGTCCCCAGAAGGGGTGGTAAAGATGTGGCTCTCTTACTTGCATTTAGTAGCATCCGGATCCTTTGGTCTTCCTCAGCCTCTTGGACTAGCTTTTCTGCCAGCACCTTGTCCTCTGACTCTACACACGCGTCAGCTTCCCGCAGGTACTCCAGGTAGTCGATCTCCCGCTGGGCGCGCTCCACTCTCAGCGCCAGGTTGTGGACTGCGCTCTTGTACTCACTTGTGTAGGTGTGACATTGTCCCAACATAATGGAGATGTTTTTCGAGAACTCTTGGAAATCTTGAATGTATGCTCTCGTTGCTTGGGTACATTTCTGCAGTCCTTGCTTCAGTCAGAAAATAAATTCTCAAATTATTTCCAGTTATTTAAATTGCCCAAGTAATGTCAATAACTCTTATTCATAGAAACAGACTTTTAAAATACAAACAGCTAAAAGGGGGTGAAATTTAAAAAAAAAATCACCCATAATTCCTTAACTCAAAGAACTATTGAAACTTTGGTGTACACATCTTTAGGTTTTCCTATGCATTTAGTCATACACGTATAAACATATGTTAATGTGATTTTGCTACATGTTTGTTTTATAACATATTTTTAATTTGCTGATATATTGTGAACATATTTCAATACAAATTAATATATATTTATACCATAATTTTAATAACATAATTCCATTAAATTGATTAGAGTCTTTCTAATGAACATTTGGGCTTCCCTGGTGGCTCAGATGGTAAAGAATCTGCCTGCAATGTGGGAGACCCAGGTTCGATCCCTGGGTTGGGAAGATCCCCTAGAGAAGGAAATGGTAACCCATTCTAGTATTCTTGCCTGGAGGATCCCATGGACAGAGGAGCCTGGTGGGCTACAGTCCATGGGGTACAAAGAGTCAGATGTGACTGGGCGACTGACATACACATAAACATAACAGACATTTACATAATTTTCAATGATCTGCCACTCAAACAATGGTGAAGAAAATCTTTGTCTTTATACATTTATACTTCTCTGATTATTTGCTTAGGATACATTTCCAGATGTAAGCTCCATCCCCAGCACCTGGCACATAGTCACACTTAATATGAACTTACTGAATAAAAGAATAAGTTAAGGGGTCTTTCCTGGTGGTCCAGTGGTTAGGAGTCTGCCTGCCATTGCAGGGACACAGGTTCAATCCTTGGTCCAGGAAGATTCCACATGCCATGGAGCAACTACGCCCATGTGCCACAGCTACTGAGCCTGCTCGCTAGAGCCCTGGAGCCGCAACTCCTGGGCCCACGTGCGGCAAGTACTGAGGCTGGCTCACTGTGAGCCTGTGCTCGACAAGAGAAGCCACCACAGCAAGAAGCCCGAGCACAGCAACTAAGAGTGGTCCCCACCAGCTCCAACCAGAGAAAAGCCGTGCAGAGCAACAAAGATCCAGAGCAGCCAAAGATAAATAGCTTAAAAAAATATTTTTTTAAAAAGGAATAAGTGAATGAAGGAAATGGGATGGGTTTCTGGATCAGGATGTATACTTAAAGACCATCTGGTGGTTTACCAAAATGCTCTCCACAAAAGCTGTAAAAATATATACTTTGGACAGCAGGATGTAAGACTGTTCAGTGAAGAATGAAAGAGAGATTGAGAGAGAGAAAGGTGTGTGAGAGGGAGGGAGAGAGACAGAGATAGAAACAGAGAGGATGAGAGGGAAAGAGAGAGAGGAGAGAGAAATTGCCTAAATCTATCCTCTTTTATTCTTACCCCACCCCCACCCCACACACCCCTGGATGTGGGATCGCATCACTTGGCACATGTTTGCCTGGCCAACAGTGGAGCCACCCAGGGCTTGGCTTCCTCCTGAGGTCACCACAGTCAGGGTGGGAAGAC
Organism: Bos indicus; assembly: GCF_029378745.1. Lineage (NCBI taxonomy): Eukaryota > Metazoa > Chordata > Mammalia > Artiodactyla > Bovidae > Bos > Bos indicus. The sequence goes on from NC_091774.1 coordinate 45,568,604, forward strand.
CTACATGAATCACACCCTCTTCTTTTCAGTCCACATTCATAGCTATGAACATATCCATCTGTACTCAATACCCTTGTCTGCAGGCAGACTCAAGTCTTGTGGAAAGCTTGCAGGGATGAGACTGGCACTGAACCCCAAGGCAGGGCTGCGGCAAATGAAGAAGGACCACAGCTGAGCGTAATTCAGGCACACGTAAGAAAGTGAGATCGGGAAGGTCTCTGAGGAGAGAACCAGTGAGGCAGCGGCAAGAGGCCATTGGCCTGGGAACATTCCATCTGTGGCTCTCAGGCCTCGGATCACAGGACCTCAGAAACCCAGTGCAGCCTGCTCTGAGGAAGTGTTCTACCCTGGAATAGAACACTTAGTTCTATTTCAACCAAATAGTTTGGACTTAAAGAGTTTTCAGGAAATGTAGAAACTAAATACCAGAGATAAGCGTGTCTTTCAGAGAAGGGAAATAATTTATCAGAATTTAACTTGTACAAAAGCAAGGCGGGACATAAGAAATAGCTGATGTCCATGCCAGGGTGTGTTAAAGGTTAGGGCAGAGGGTTACATTTGCCCCAGGGAGTCTGTCCCTGCCGCAAAAATGTTGGGTTTTGCAAATTTTAATGAAGTGGCAGCTACAACACTTGGGAAAAAGGCCCTGAAACTTCCTCTCTAACACTGCTGAAACCTGCTCATTTCTAAAACCAAAGCCAGTTCAGCAAAAGAAGCACGAGCTTCTCAGGAAGCCAATATCATGACTATTTACAGTGACCTAAAGTCTCACCATTAAAAGATACAAAGAAAACTAAAATGTGCTGTCCTCCTGATATAGTAAAACATGAAGAAAACATGACCAAAATGTTTAATTTTCCTATTTTAAAAACTGAGCAATTGAATAATAACATTTTAGACATTTACCACCATGCCAGGCAAGGTTCTAAGTGGAATTAATTTATTAAACCTTCTGAATATTAGTAAGAGGTAAATTCTATTAATGGCCCCATTTTACAGATGAGAGAAACTGCCAGATCAGGTAACAGAGAAAACTGCTCAAGAAACCACTAGACAATGAAAAATATTCAGTGTACCCTTAGCAGTCTTATCATTCACTATCTGGAAAAACACATCCCAGTAGGTAGGGAAGCATGGGTAAGAAAAAGTGACTTCTGGGAGGCAGGTTCCCTGGGTCAGGGGCATGGATGCCACCTACCTCCAAGACTTGAAAGCGCTGATAGATATAGTGCACCATGGCCGGGTCCTGGGCGCGTTGCGGTGGGGGCAGGAAGGCCATGAAGACCAGAGCCCTGAAAATGCAAGCTCGCCTAAGAGCCAGCATCATCCTGCAAACCACCCAGGGCGGGAATCTCTTCTGCTGCTGCTTCTTGAAGAAGACTCAAGGGTTAGGGTGGTGGTCTCCTGCTTTCTAGCCGCTGCTGAGAAAATCCTCCAAAAACAGCCGGACAGCAAAGTCTGCTAGTTACTCCCTCTGATGCGTGATCTCACTTTGCAAACTGGTGATCAAGTCCAGCTGTTGGCAAGTCGTCCCTGGAGGCCTTGCAGGCCAACTCGGGGTAGAGAGTTCCCTGGGTCCAGCATCTGCTGCCATCACCTTTGACACATGGGGACCCTCTGCAGATAGTGGCTGCCCCCTCTTCAGGCATGGGTGAGTGTGCCTGGGGTGGGGAGGGGGGCCGGGAGGATTTCTCCCCTCTGCCCCGCTCTTTTCTTTTTACTTTTGCTTTCCTCCTCCCTAGAGAACTCTGCAGTCCAATCACAGCCCTGACCCCATACACACCACCCCCAACTTCTCAGAGCTGGACTCCCATTTTAGTTTCTGGCCAAAATTCCCGAGATCCTTTTCCCAGAAATCCTGATGGGAGACCCCACCCCGCCTCCAGACTCTCTTTGCATTCCTGCAGCTCTTAAAGGCACAGCAAGGGAAAAAAAAATGAAAGCTCTCTTACACCTCCGTCTTGGAGCAGGCAGGGCACAGGCCCCATTGCCCCTTGGGAAAGAGAGCTCCAATGGGCCACATGCCTAGCCACCCAGGGAGATAGCTGAGGAATCTGAAATTCAAGCTCAGAAGAGTTTCATTAAGAACCAAACAATTGCTGATACAGGGGCACTTTCAGAGCCAAACCATCACTAACTCTTCCTTAGTGAGGAAGTCCTTGAGTTTTTTCACTCTCCAGTAGCAGAGTTCCCTTCACCGGAAGCAACAAGCCAGCCATACAAAGGACTCAACTCACATTCTTAGTACAAAGTGGTAAATTCTTTCGATTTTTTGCCTTTTCTGTTCAGGCCTACTTATTTTAACCTCTCCTTCTGTGGTTGGGTCCAGTATACTCATGGTTCTTTCTCAATCACCAAAGTGGAGAAGGTTGGGGCATCTTTGAGAAGTGAAAAGAACTCTGACCAGGAGTCAGAGACCTGGGTTTGTATTTGATCCCTGCAAGAGACACTAAAAGAATTTTCCAGCGTTGCCCCTGCATGTCCTTGTTCCCATTAGTTGTTCCTCTACCTCTCTTTCAAGTGACTTTAGCCCCTAACTGTCCCTCCTCACCCTCTTGGTATCATCTCAGACAACAGTTCCTCATCCTTAAGAACAATCCCTATTTCTAAGAACTATCTTTGACAACGTTCAGGCCCCTATGTCTGCGGATGTAAGTGTACTAAGTCACATCATGTAAGGGGATGTGAGTACTGTGGGATTTTGGTGTGTTTGGGATGAAGGACAGAGAATGGGCTGGTCCTAGAACAAATTCTCTGTGGACATCAAGAGGCAAAGAAATTCTCTGAAATAGATGAAATTCTGCTCACCCTTCCTCTTAAATTCTCATTAAAAATACTGCCCGCTCAGCCTCCTTCCCCAAGTAAGAAGGCTCTTTTGGAAAACTCTCATACTTGCCTTTTTAAAATAAAGTTTTATGTCAACAGTGTCTGGTTGATTTTCTTGATGAATGCCTCAACTCCTAACTGTGAGATAGTGAACTAAGATGGATAAGATCCAGCGGAGGTGAAACACAATTTTTAGGAGGCGGCATTTTCCTGGGGTACACTTTTTCTTGGTTTTCTATAGCATGGTTACATTATTTTTACAATGAAATATACATTCAATTTGGAGAAGGAAATGGCAACCCATTCCAGTGTTCTTGCCTGGAGAATCCCAGGGACGGGGGAGCCTGGAGGGCTGACGTCTATGGGGTCGCACAGAGTTGGACACAACTGAAGAGACTTAGCAGTAACAGCAGCATACATTCAATACTAGAGGCTTTCCAGAGGGCACAGTGGTAAAGAATCTGCCTGCCAATCCAGGAAATGAAAGAGATGCGGGTTCGATCCCTGGTTGGGAGCATCCCCTGGAGTAGAAAATGGCAGCTCACTCCAGTAATTTTGCCTGGGAAACTATGGACAGAGGAGCCTGATGGGCTACAGTCCATGGGGCCATAAAGAGTTAGACAAGACTGAGCATGGATGCACACACATATATTCAACACTAATGGCATGTGGAGGATTACTGGAGACTCAGAACGAAGCAAGAGGCCTTATTGTACTATGTGTCCTTGGGCTGCTTCCAGGGCTGCCCTTGTCCACATGCCTCTGAAAGGAGCTCCAAAGAGCTTGGCCTCAGAGGCCCTTAGTTCAGTCCTGGCAGACACTCCCGCTCTGCCCCACACGCTCTCTCCTCATTCACCTGCTTCATAGAGACACACCTGGCCTCTGACCTCTAACTGCCCACACCTGGTCTTGCTTGGTGATTTTACTCTCGTGATTCCCAAGGCAGTAAAGTCTGCAGCTGGAACCCCTAACCCATTAGGATTGATGAGCCATGAGGCAGAACCAGAATGGAAACCCTCATGTTCTTATGACCAGAAATCTCACAAAGGAAAATTAAACTCACTTCAGAGATAATCACAGCTTTGACTGATATACAGTGGCCAACCGTGGCCTTTCTTATTCAGAGCAGACCTTAACTCAATGGAAAGAAAAGATGGCCTGGTGCCCTCAGCCTGCTGTTGGGATAAAATCATTCATTTGGCCCTTCTGCCTCCCTTACATTTAATCTCTGGCCTTGATCACTGCTGCAATCTCCTTAGGAAGGACAGTGGCCAAGCACAGTGACTCCCTTTTCTCCTTTGCAACTGAAGACCCCCTGGAGAAGGCAATGGCACCCCACTCCAGTATCCTTGCCTGGAAAATCCCATGGACAGAGGAGCCTGGTGGGCTGCAGTCCATGGGGTTGCAAAGAGTCGGGCAGGACTGAGAGACTAACACTTGTGTGTGTGACACTTGTGATCCTCTGCTCTCCTGCCCTGGTATCCTGAGAGAGGAAACTTAAGCCCTTGACAATTACGACCATGTCCCCAGTGTGGCTGGATCTGAGTCACTAGTCCTTGACCTGTAAGCCCAGCCCTGAGTTGCTATTTTTCCTTAAGGGACAAGTCAGAACTGGACACATCAACGCCCAGCCTAACCAGCCCACTGAGGCTGATCTCACTCAGCTTCCCAGTCCTCCTGGAATTCTTTGCTATCTTCATCACTGGTGGTCCTTTGGCTTGGTGCCTCCATATTAACTGACCCTACTGATTTCTAGAGCCTTCATGCATTGGAGAAGGAAATGGCAACCCACTCCAGTGTTCTTGCCTGGAGAATCCCAGGGACGGGGTAGCCTGGTGGGCTGCCGTCTCTGGGGTCGCACAGAGTCGGACACGACTGAAGTGACGCAGCAGCAGCAGGAGCCCTACTCCCTGCACCCTCCACTTTACTGAGAGGTGCTGGCTGGCTCTGGGAAAGTCTGTACGGAGGAGAACGTATATTCTTGGGAAGGCAGAGGCCAACTCAACAGCACCCCATCTGGGATACTAGAATTCATCATTTGGCTCTGAACAGGAAATCTCTCTTCTCTTTTTCCCCCTGGTTTTCCCTTTTATCTTTTATTCACCACTCCTGTTCCCCCACCCCCAATAGCTCATTGCCTTAAAATCATCCTCCAACCTTCCAACCTTTTACAACTAACTGCATTGTTTCCTGCTTGACTGAGTGGAGTGGTCTCTAATTACCTATGTCTCTTCAGATAAAACATTGGCTGCTTTTATGCCAAAAGGAAAGTGCTTGAAAATGTGACCTCAAGCCAACCCCTTGTGGGGAGGAAGAAATTTTTCTCTATCCTTCTAGGTTCTTCTGGCTGGTTCTGAGAATTAAATTGACATGAGACAGATTAATAGGAGAAAATCAAACAAAAAATTTAAAAATATATGTACATATGTGTATATGGGAGAAAACCCCAGGAAAACAGAGTAACTCACCAAAACGACTGAAGCTCTTACCTTAAATACCATCTTCAGCTAAAGACAAAAGTGGTTGTGTAGTGATTTAGGACTTCAAAAGGGAGGAAGGCAATATACATAGAGATGAACAAGCAAGTGTTTGGTAAACAAACGTTTGCTGGGCTTTGTAGAGACACTGGGCCACACAGAGGGATTTTAACAAATTTTCCTAGATTGCTTCCTATTTACACACCTAGTTCATACTTCCTTATCTATGGCCATAGCTCCCTTCCTGGAAGAGGTCCTCTATCTACATGCTTTTAGGCAATTAGGGCAAGTCAAATGATCTTTCAGTATCACAGTAATCCAAGTCTATGTCCCGACCAGTAATGTGAAGAAGCTCAAGTTGAATGGTTCTATTAAGACTACAAGACCTTCTAGAACTAACACCTGAAAAAGACGTCCTTCTCATTATAGGGGACTGGAATGCAAAAGTAGGAAGTCAAGAAACACCTGGAGTAACAGGCAAATTTGGCCTTGGAGTACAGAATGAAGCAGGGCAAAGGCTAATAGTTTTGCCAAGAGAACACACTGGTCATAGCAAACACTCTCTTCCTACAACACAAGAGAAGACTCTACACACGGACATCACCAGATGGTCAATAGAAAAATCAGATTGATTATATTCTTTGCAGCCAAAGATGGAGAAGCTCTATACAGTCAGCAAAAACAAGACCTGGAGCTGACTGGCTCAGATGATGAACTTCTTACTGCAAAATTCAGACTTAAATGGAAGAAAATAGGAAAAACCACTAGAACATTCAGGTATGTGAGTGAGTGAAGTCACTCAGTCATCTTCAACTCTTTGTGACCCCATAGACTGTAGCCCACCAAGCTCCTCCATCCATGGAATTTTCTAGGCAAAAGTACTGGAGTGCATTGCCATTACCTTCTCCAAGGGATCTTCCCGACCAAGGAATCGAAACCTGGGTCTCCTGCATCGTGGGCAGACACTTTACTGTCTGAGCCACCAGGGAATCCCTCAAATCCCTTCTGATTATACAGTGGAAGTGACAAATAGATGCAAGGGATTAGATCTGATAGAGTGCCTGAAGAACTATGGACGGAGGTTCGTGACATGGTACACAAGGCAGGGATCAAGACCATCCCCAAGAAAATGAAATGCAAAAAGGCAAAATGGTTGTCTGAGGAGGCCTTACAAATAGCTGTGAAAAGAAGAGAAGGGAAAGGCAAAGGAGAAAAGGAAAGATATACCCATTTGAAGGCAGAGTTCCAAAGAAAAACAAGCAGAGACAAGAAAGCCTTCCTCAGGGATCAATGCAAAGAAATAGAGGAAAACAATAGAATGGGAAGGACTAGAGATCTCTTCAAGAAAATTAGAGATACCAAGGGAACATTTCATGCAAAGATGGACACAATAAAGGACATAAATGGTATGGACCTAACAGAAGCAGAAGATATTAAGACAAGGTGGCAAGAATACACAGAAGAACTATACAAAAAAGATCTTCAAGACCCAGATAATCACGATGGTGTGATCCCTCACCTAGGGCCAGACATCCTGAAATGTGAAGACAAGTGGGCGTTAGGAAGCATCACTCAAACAAAGCTAGTGGAGGTGATGGAATTCCAATTGAGCTATTTCAAATCCTAAAAGATTATGCTGTGAAAGTGCTGCACTCAATATACCAGCAAATTTGGAAAACTAAGCAGTGGCCACAGGATTGGAAAAGATTAGTTTTCATTCCAATCCCAAAGAAAGGCAATGCCATAGAATGCTCAAACTACCACACAATTGCACTCATCTCACACCCTAGTAAAGTAATGCTCAAAATTCTCTAAGCCAGGCTTCAACAGTACGTGAACTGTGAACTTCGAGATATTCAAGTTGATTTTAGAAAAGGCAGAGGAACCAGAGATCAAATTGCCAACATCCACTGGATCATTGAAAAAGCAAGAGAGTTCCAGAAAAACATCTATTTCTGCTTTATTGACTATGCCAAAGCCTTTGACTGTGTGGACCACAACAAACTGAAAAAGTCTTAAAGAGATGGGAATATCAGACCACCTGACCTGCCTCTTGAGAAGTCTGTTTGCAGGTCAAGAAGCAACAGTTAGAACTGGACATGAAACAACAGAGTGGTTCCAAACAGGAAAAGAAGTTCGTCAAGGCTGTATATTGTCACCCTGCTTATTTAACTTATATGCAGAGTACATCATGAGAAACCCTGGGCTGGATGAAGCACAAGCTGGAATCAAGACTGCTGGAAGAAATATTAATAACCTCAGATATGCAGATGACACCACCCTTCTGGCAGAAAACTGAGAACAACTAAGGAGCCTCTTGATGAAAGTGAAAGGAGCATGAGAAAGTTGTCTTAAAACTCAACATTCAGAAAACGAAGATCATGGCATCTGGTCCCATCACTTCATGGCAAATAGATGGGGAAACTGTGACAGACTTTATTTTTGGGGCTCCAAAGTCACTGTACACGGTGACTGAAGCCATGAAATTTAAAGATGTTTGCTCCTTGGAAGAAAAGTTATGAACAGCCTAGACAGTGTATTAAAAAGCAGAGATATTACTTTTTATTTATTTATTTTTTTTGCTAGTAAACAACTTAGTCTTTTATTTGCCCAAGGGCAGCTGTCGCAGGCACTGAGGCCCTAAGACTTCAGAAGGGATGGGGGTTGGGGGAGCCATCCTGCCTTCCAGGTGCTGCCTGCCCTATCCTGCTTCCTGCAGGAGATGGGAGAGTAGATAAAGTGCACCCTTGTGCTGTCCAGTATTTCCTCAATTTTGTGTGTCAGTCGCTCAGTCATGTCCGACTCTGAGACCCCATGGACTATAGCCCATCAGGCTCCTCTGTCCAAGGGATTCTCCAGGCAAGAGTACTGGAGTGGGTTGCCATTTCCTTCTCCATAAAAAAGCAGAGATATTAATTTACCAGCAAAGGTCCATCTAGTCAAAGCTATGGTTTTTCCAGTAGTCATGTATGGATGTGAGTTGGACTACAAAGAAAGCTGAGTGCTGAAGAATTGATGCTTTTGAACTGTGGTGTTGGAGAAGACTCTTGAGAGTTTCTTGGACTGCAAGGAGATCCAACCCATCCATCCTAAAGGAAATCAGTCCAGAATATTCATTGGAAGGACTGATGCTGAAGCTGAAACTCCAATACTTTGGCCACCTGATGCAAAGAACTGAATCATTGGAAAAGACTCTGATACTGGGAAAGGGTGGGAGGAGAAGGGAATGACAGAGGATGAGATGGTTGGATGGCATCACCGACTCAATGGATGTGAGTTTGAGTAAACTCTAGGAGTTGGTGATGGACAGGGAGTCCTGGCATGCTGCAGTCCATGGGGTCACAAAGAGTCAGACATGACTGAGTGACTGAACTGAGGCTGAAATGGTCTTTCTGAGTCTTTTGGGACCTTAAAAACAATCAGCTTAAGTGGAACTTCAGTGGTGGTCCAGTGGTCAGTACTCCACGCTTCTGCTGCGTGGGTTCCAGCCCTAGTCAAGGAGCTAAGTTTGGGTGGTGCAGCCTGAAAATCAAAACAATCAGCCTAAATTAATCCTCTTGTCAAAGTGACACAATTTGGGGCAGCAAATTCTGCTCCTCTATACCCTCTTACTTTAGCTCTTATCATCCCCCACATTAATCCTCTACAAGAGCCACATCTAATTTCCCCAACATTCTCTATGAAATTTAAGACTTCTAGTTTTCCTACCACCTCCTCACCTCCACCCCAGGCAGAAAAACCTCCTCATTTACCTGTTTCCAGGGGCATGTTGAAGTCTGAATCTCGGCAATTTGAGAGGAAGGTTCATTTGGTCATGGGTTCCCTGATGGGGAGACGTGGGCTGGCTGCCCCTGGGGTGGCAGGGAGGAAGGAGGAGGAAAAGAAACATAGGCGTGTCATGGGCTGAACTGTGTGCCCCTGTGACCTTCAGATGTTAAAGTCCTAGCTGATTAGTGCCTGAGAATATGACTGCACTTGGAGACAGAGCCTCTAAAAGGGTAATGAGGTCACTAGGGTGGACCCTAATCTAATCTCACAGTGTCCTAATAAAAAGAGGAAACTTGAACCTAAAAAGAGACACCAAGTAAGAAGGAGGCCACCTGCAAGCCAAGGAGAGAATCCTCGGAGGAGACCAAACCTCTTGACGCTTTGAACCTGAACTTCTGGTCCCAGAACTGTGAGAAGTAATTTCCTGTTTTTTAAGCTCCCCAGTTTGTGGTACTTTGTTACGGTAGCCCCAGCAAATTAATGAGCATGCACTGAGTTGCTGAGGAAGCAATATGAGGACAGAAATGAGACAAACTGCAGTGGAGGTCTGCAGGATGCTCTCAATAAGTAAATTGATAAGGGAAGCGGTCCTCTATGTTCGTTCTTTGAGGTAATTAGGGGCAAGGTCAAAGGTCCTTCTTGAGTCTTGGGCCTTGATTGCTTTTAACTTGAAATAATCCAAATGCCAAAGAGCTTTTAGGGTGGCAAATTTTGCTCCCCTACGAATGCAAGACATTTCTGGGGCTGTATTCTCCAGAACAATACCTGTGGGAGGATGAATGGAGCATGAGTGGGCAAAGAGAGAAGTTAAACTGCAATGCAGCTGCAACACAGGCCCCAACCGATCCCACAAGGAGTTCTGGCCCTAGACGGGTCCTTCAGATGTGTCCTGCAAAGAGGCCAGGGGCCAATGCCTTCGCAGCCCACACCGAGCACTCAGTGGTGAGGGCTGTTCCTGGGAAGGGAGCGTATACAGCCTCAAGTGCAGCAGCTTCCTCTGGCTGAGGACAAGGCCTGGAGAAGGACTCAGCTGTGAGCCGTCAGTGGCAACACTCACACAACTCAGAGAATGAGTGTCCTTATCCTGAAGGGTAGGTTTGGGCAACATGCCATAGCACCCACTTCAGGAGGATAAGCAGAGGCCAGACTTTGCCACGTTTGTAAGACATACACACCAGATATTTTAATGCTATGGGGAGAAGAATGAGAGAAAATTAGAGCTTCAAGGAAGTGGGTTATACAAATAGATCTGTATTTCAGAGAGACCTCTCTGGAGGCTCAGTTTGGTTCAGTTCAGTTGCTCAGTCGTGTCTGACTCTTTGCGACCCCATGAATCGCAGCACACCAGGCCTCCCTGTCCATCACCAACTCCCGGAGTTCACTCAAACTCACGTCCATCGAGTCAGTGATGCCATCCAGCCATCTCATCCTCTGTCGTCCCCTTCTCCTCCTGCCCCCAATCCCTCCCAGCATCAGAGTCTTTTCCAATGAGTCAACTCTTTGCATGAGGTGGCCAAAGTACTGGAGTTTCAGCTTTAGCATCAGTCCTTCCAAAGAACACCCAGGACCGATCTCCTTTAGAATGGACTGGTTGGATCTCCTTGCAGTCCAAGGGACTCTCAAGAGTCTTCTCCAACACCACAGTTCAAAAGCATCAATTCTTCAGCGCTCAGCTTTCTTCACAGTCCAACTCTCACATCCATACATGACCACAGGAAAATCCATAGCCTTGACCAGACGGACCGTTGTTGGCTAGGTTAAAGCAACAAGACTGAATTCAAGGTGGGAGATGAGGACGCTGTAGTGGCTCATGGAGAGATCATGAGGGCCAGAATCAAAGTAGTGTCATCGGAGTGAGAGACAAATGGATGTTGTGGTATTGTGATTGATGATAAGAAATACATACATTCAGTCTTCCATCACTGTTCCTGGTTCAGAGATCCTAAAATCCTTGGAGGGTTTTTTTTTTTTTTTTTTTTTTAATGAGAGCCATGAAAGTGTCTTTTGTTATGTATGAGGTGGCTTTGGAAATCACCTAAGGATGGGGGCTGGTTGTTGGTGGAGCCGATCTTGTGATTAAAGTGTTGAAATTCTCGCTTCTATCCCCTTATCTGGGAGAGGGAAGAGGGGCTGGAAGTTGACGTTAGTCACCGATGGCACCACCAACTCAATGCACATAAGTCTGAGCAAGCTCTGGGAGATGATGAAGGACAGGGAAGCCCGGGGTGCTGCAGTCCATGGGGTCACGAAGAGTCACACACACTGAGCCACTGAAAAACAAAAGCCAATGGCCAATGATTTAATCAACCATGTCTCTGTAATGAGGCCTCTAGGAAATCCTAAAAGGAGAAAGAGTTCAGAGAGCTTCCTGGCTGGTGAACATGTGGAGATTGAGGAGAGGCTGACCCAGAGAGCAGGGAAGGGCCACGTCCTTTCCCCACGCCTTGCACTCTGCACCACTTCCATCTGACTGCTCCTGAGTTACATCCTTTTATAAAACACATGTCATCTAGTAAAATGTTTCTCTGAGTTCTGTGAGCTGCTCCAGAAAATTAAGCAAACTCAAGAAGGTGATTGTGGGAACCACTGATTGATAGCCAGATGGTCAGAAGCACAGGTGACGTGACAACCTGGACTTGTGACTGGCATCTGAAGTGGGACAGTCCTGTGGGACTGAGGCCTGAACCTATGGGACTTGACCCTACTCCCAGGTAGATGGTATCAGAATTGAATTGGAGGATACCTGGCTGATGCTGGAGAATTGGTGGTATGGGGGAGATAACATGCATTGTAAAGAACATCAAAGAACTGCAGAAGTCTTTGAGAAATATTAGAATATAGAATCAACAGAACTTGGTTCCTGACCAAATGAGGGGTAAGGAGAGGGGGGAGTCAGGCTGATGGCCAGATTCTGCATTGTTTCCAACAGCCTCCACGCAGACCCCTCTAGTCTACACTCAGACAGCAGACAGGGTGATGGAGACAGTCTGCAAACCTCATTATGTAATTCTGCTGTTTTGAAGCCCTGGCTGTCTGCCTATTCCTCCCTAATAAATTCCTCAGGCTCAGGGAAGGCTTTGCAAGTAAGTTACCCCTGAACGAAGATCTATAGCTGAAGTAGAAAGTAGGCCAAGGAGTGGGGGTGAGTGAGGTACCCTTCTGGTAGAGGTAGTGCAGATAGCCATTTAAGAATAGCTCTGGCCAGCAAGACACCTCTCAGGCTTGAGCATGCCTCTTTGGGATCTGATTTCTGCTACTCTGCTTGTGTTTGCCATAGGTTTCCCACTCAGCCCTTAGAACCTTGTGCAGACATACAACCCTGCTTAGACTAACTCCTAAAAGAAAGAAAGGCACCTTTCCTCTTGAGCTGGGCTCAGAACTGCCTCCAGAACTGGTCCCTTATCTAAACCATGCTCACTCCCATCTGGCAGCCAGGACATGCCACCTAGCAGGCTCTCTGAAAGACACGTGGAAATTCACACGGATGATGTACAAACATCAGCTCCATTACAGACACACATGCCCACTTCATGGATTTTAGCACTGACTTAAAATCTTATTTTATTTTGAAGGGCTCAGGGCCTTCCACCCCCCAGAAAGCTGGACAGATGTGAGCCCATTTCACTGTGGTTCAACACAGCCCACAAGCCTACAAAGACTGAGCCCTAGTCGTGTCAGTTTTAAAAGCCATGCATTGCTAAGGACACAAAGCTTCATTTCTCTATCCTTGCTGGGGAATGAGATATTCTTCATAAGCCAATTTTCAGAAAGCACAAATTTTTTCTTTCCTTGGAAAATGTAAAAATATTTTGAACCTTAAATATTTTCATGGAAATCTTCCCAACTATCTTTCAAATATTTATAGCCATTCGTTATTTTCTTTAAAAGCCAATTATTATTTTCTTAACAACATAAGATGACATTATGAAGATTAGCTATCATACTGTGTACAGGGGTCTCTCAGAGATTAAGGTATGTTGAGGCATTTGCTTTGGTACTTACTGGATAAGGACAACTGGGATTTTTAGTTCTAGGGTCTGCTTTTTATATTTTATCTTTTTCCCTTTCCTTCTCTGACTCACCCAATCCTTTTAGAAAAAAACTGGCTCATTATCATGCTGGTACCCTCAAATACTTTGACCACCTGATGTAAAGAGCCAATTCATTGGAAAGATTGCTGGGAAAGATTGAAGGCAAAAGGAGAAGAAGATGGGAGAGGATAACATGGTTGGATAGCATCACAAACTCAATGAACATGAATTTGAGCAAACTCCTGGAGATAGTAGAGGACAGAGGAGCCTAGCAGAACATGGGGTCTCAAAGAGTCAGACACAACTTAGCGACTAAACACAACCTTCAAGGCATGTGAAATAGTCTGGGATTATTTAAACTCAGGCTTCACAAAATATTTGAGGCTACTTCCTAATTGTACTACTTAGCTTCTCTGCATCTCCCCGTCTCCTGGGCTCATGATCTGTTTCTGTAACTCCTTCTGGCTCTGCCTTGTAATAGAATCTAGAACTGGATTGGGGCTCATTATTCAGAATCTAGAACTGGATTGGGGCTCATTATTCTGATTTCAGTCTTAGCACCTTTCTAGACTTTGGTGTCTAGTATCTTTACTCCAGGTTCATGCCTTAGTAGTGGGTAAGGGGGACCCAACTGAGTGACCCCAGTAGAGTCCTTTGGGACCTGCTCAGATAGGCTAACTTTGGAATCTCACTCTGTTCTCTCTCACTGTCTTCCAAGTGCTGCCCCAATACCATCTGCACTGCTCACCAATCTTTGCCCCAAGTTGCCCCAAGGAAACTCGGCCAGTTTTGACAGGCAGAGAAGGTCAGGAAGGACTTTTCAGGGTCTGAAGTTTGTTTTGTTTCCTCTTAGGCTAAATGGCAACCCATTCCAGTATTCTAGCCTGGAAAATTCCATGGGCAGAGGAGCCTGGCAGGCTATAGTCCATGGGGTCACAAAGAGTTGGACATGACTGAGTGACTATCACTCACTCACTGGGCTGTAAAGGATTCCCTGAATAGGGAGCATAAAACTCCAGAGGGTCTCCTACATTTCAAGAAGGAAACCATCTTCCTTTCTACCTCTGTTCCACTCTCAGAGAGACAGCAAAAGATAAATCTGAATCCTCGAGCCTCCATGATTGGAGGACGCTGGTCAAACCTTGAAAATGGAGGGGGGTACTGAATGAAGAGGGCAACTGAAATACCATATTGTCAAAAAATATCGGGGTTAGTACCTTTCAGTATACAAGAAAACCAGAGCTAGAATCCTTCAGAGGCTGGTTTTAGTGCCAAAAAAGGACAGTGCATGCGTGTGTGGGCGCTCAGTCGTGTCCTACTCTTTGTGACTCTATGGACTGTAGCCCGCCAGCCTCCTCTGTCCATGGAATTTTCCAAGTATTCCAAGAATACTGGAGTGGGTTGCCACTTCTCCCTCCAGGAAAAAGAATGTTAAGCATAGTTTATAATAAGCATGCTAAGGGATGGCTGCATGAAGCCAATCCCTTTTATTGAAGCCAATGTGCTATGAAAATAAGAGGACATGACCTTGCCCTCAAGGAGCTTATAATTTACTAGCACTCACACATACCCACACTCACTAACCCACCCACCCACTTAGCAATATAAAAGAATCCAGTTGTGAAGATGGGGGTTGGTGGCTCAGTCGCTCAGTTGTGTCTGACTCTTCTTGGCCCCATAGACTGTAGCCTGCCAGGCTCCTCTGCCCATGGAATTTTCCAAGCAAGAATACTGGAGGGGGTTGCCATTTCCTACTCCAGGGGACTTTCCTGACCCAGGGATCGAATCCCCATCTCCTGTGGCTCCTGCATTGCAGGCAGATTCTTTACCGCTGGGCCACCAGGTAAGCCTGATGATGTGGGTTTCAGTTCAGTCACTCAGTCGTGTCTGACTCTTTGCGACCCCATGGACTCTAGCATGCCAGGCTTCCCTGTCCATCACCAACTCCTGGAGTTTATTCAAACTCATCTCCATTGAGTCAGTGATGCCATCCAACCATCTCATGCTCTGTCATCCCCTTCTCTGTCTTCAATCTTTCCCAGCATCAGGGTCTTTTCCAATGAGTCAGTTCTTCGCATCAGATGGTCAAAGTATTGGAGTTTCAGCTTTAGCATCAGTCCTTCCAATGAATATTCAGGACTGATTTCCTTTAGGATGGACTGGTAGGATCTCCTTGCAGTCCAAGGGACTCTTAAGAGTCTTCTCCTTGTATGTAAATATGATGAGCTTGGGTGACTTGAAACAGCCTCCTCCTTTCTTAAGTTCTGTGATTTCCCCTCCACGTATTAATTTTCATGTTAATTTGCTTTTCTCATCTTTTCAAATCTTTGGATTATGTGAAAAGGAAGGAGGTGGAAATGAAGCCATAGGAAGTGGCCACAGAAACTAACTGCCATTTCAGGATGTAATAAAAAGGAACAGACATATTGCAGAAGGGACTTAAATTAGACAGTAAGAAGAGTGTTCTGAGAATTGAGGGGTAAGAGATTATTGAAGCAGGTTGGTATTTTTCTAGTGGATAATGAGATATTTGGGGAATCATTTCAAACTCTTTAGATATTTGTGTGAAGAAATGGGAAGTCCGGAAGAATCCCCAAGAAGGTAACAAACAAGACAGTCATATGTAAATGCTTGTGCTATGTCTAAACACCTATGGTACCCTCTCGCCCACACACACCCTCTCCTGTGCCACCAACCTCTTCATTTATCATTAACTTCAGTCTGACGGGAGTGAGAAATTCTCAAGATGCTCCCTTGATCTCACTCACCTCTTCCTACCCTCTGCCCTCCTCATTCCTGGCCTGAGTCCACTCAGAGCACAGACTTCTCAGTTCTGGGGCCTCTTTCCCTCACTCTGCTCTATGAAATAAATACCACATGCACCAGAGTCCCTGGATAGTGATCACTCTGGTTTGGCTTTGGAAACCCACCTGCCAGTTGCCTATGAACTGAGTCTCCCTGGGGGACAGTGTCCCAACTGGCACCAGTCAAATGCTGTACAAGGCAGCTGTGGCTGGTCAGGCTCAGGTGGCCTATTTGGAGTCTGTTCCTACAGGCCTGGTAACTTCATTTCAGCCAAAAGCCTCTGAAGTCTTGCCGATGTCTGCTTAGCTTGGGGATGTTTGGGAATGGAGGGTGGAGAGCTGGGGGGCGGGAACTAATTAATGGGCTCCAGGATGGAATGAGATGAGTGATTTCAGGTGGTGTGAGAGAAGTGGCTACAGCTGGAGAAGACGTGCTGGCTGGGAGATGACGTCACCAGCTGAGACTCCTTTCCCAGTGGCCCCTGGGGCCGGGTTGTTAGCATACAGGGTTGGGGTGAGGGAAACTGAGTCTCATCCAGGCTCCGGGTCTCCCCCAGAATAGGACCTACTTTTGGTCTCTCCCTCTCTGCTGGGCAGGTTCCAAGTAAGTGAGGCCTCTGGGGCCCTGTGAGCACTTAACCCCCTGGGAACAGAGCCCCAGGAATTAAAGCCAAGGGTTCGCCTGATGTCCCCAGAGAGCACCAGCTTGGGTGGTACCAGTTCAGGGTTCCAAGCCCAAACACTGAATGAAATATCCAACACAAGTATTTGTTTGAGCCTTTCTCCACTAGAGGGCAGAGGCTTTTCTGACTATGGCTAGGGTCCTAGTCCTTTTCCTATTTAGATTTCAATCAGAATTTACCAAAGGGGGAAAAAAAAATTGAATGAGCATCTACAAAAAGTGCCCACAAACCCTCTCACTTTTCTCCCTCCTCCCCTGCAAAATTGATATTCTCAACCAGACTGACTAAACAGATAGAATGGATGGAGTGGTTTTGTTTTCAAAATCGTTCCCACAGTCTGCAGAGCGTTAGACCCTAGAAATCCACACCTTAAGCTATGCTCATGGGGGCCTGGTGGATGGGCAGTGCTGGCTTGTGTGAGCTATGCAGTTTGGAGAAGGTACGTGCCCCAGACAGCTCTGACTTGATGTTATCAGGAGCACAGGGATGAGCTTCCCGGGAGTTATGGACAAATCCACAGAGCTTTCTGGGATCAAGATTTCTATTACAGCCGGAGGCGAGGAATTACAGGCTGTTGCTGAAGACGAAAGTCCAGGAAGGAGCCTCAGCATCTCCCCTCTTTCCTGCCCTGACTCTGAACCAAATGCAGACTGTCTTTCCCCTTTCTTCATCTCACATGGCTACATCTAGAAGTCCTTCTGCAGGGAGCTCTCTTTGCAGCTGCCCTCTTCCCTCCTTCCAGCTAAGAAGCAGAACAAGGATGAACTCTCGCGGGTGGATGGAGAGAATCTGTACTGGTATTTAATTCAGAATGGAATTTCCTCTGCTTTGAGGGTTTCAGTTCTGGTTTTACAATGCACAGGAGACATCAGTGATCATTAAAAGATTCTTCGGGAGATTCTCAAAATCAAATTCCTTTCATTTGTTAAAAATACAAACCCACAGAAAAAGGAGATCAAATAATGAAAGAGGTGGACAGAGAGCTGATGTTCATTGAGAATCAGAAAACCATCCTCCAGAGGGTATGCACTTGGGTGTCTGGGCAATAGGAATCTCAAACTGCTTGGGCTCCACCCTAGCCATACGGCTTTCCCTGTGACAGGCACAGCAGTTCCTCAGACTCAGGGACACACTGACCCAAGAGATGGAAGGAGCACAGAACAAACAGGCCAGCCATCATGTGAGAAGCAGCTGGGAGCAACTGGCGTGGCCCCAGCTTCAGAGACAGGAGCAGAGTCCTAGGGCCCAGCCCAGCCTGCGGCCCTCTCTGCTATGTTCTGCTATACCTTGTCTTTGTTCAGCCTTCCTCAGGCTAGCAATCCAGTTAAAAACCCTGCATGTGAGTGGCAGCCTTTCATCAGAAATGGCAGCCTGACAAACCCTCCACCTGATACTGTAGTTTTCGCTTGATCCTTTCTTGAACCTACATACCATGGCCCTGGAGAGGTAGAGTCAACCGTAGTGACTTCTTTCCTGGTTGCGGCTGTAGAATCTTGCATAAAATGAGGGCAGAGAGTTGCATGACTGAGGGTCATAGGAAGAACCAGAGGGCTCCTTGCTACAAGGAGATGCAGGAGCTTTGTTCTTGGCTCAGCACAGGGACCTGCTCTTCTAAGTCATTCCCCTCTGGCAAGAAGAGACTCGAAGCCCAGCACCAGCCTCTTCTGAGCTGGACCTGTGCAATGACTGCATTTCTGTCTGTGTGTGTCTGTGCACAGTGGCCTGGGGATACCAAGCATCACGAGGTAAAGATGAGTGAGGGGCTGGGGCAGGGGAGGAAGTTCAAGGCAGAGGTTTCCCATGGCCCTGTTTCTGTTGTGAGCTTGAGTCCTTTGGGGACTGCCTCTTCCAGGAAGACCTCTGAAGCCCAGAAGAGTGGGAGCCAAGTACAGCCACAGGCGCACTGCTGTTCTCCTTCGGCTGTGTCTGTGGTCTGCTTGCGCCAGAACCTACAAGGGTCCAGGCAGGGCCCCTTGAAGGCTGGGAGAGCAGCAGGAAGATGAGGGCTGGAGGTTACAGAGCTGGTCAGTGTTAGAGCAGATGCTCAGCTCCACCGTGGGCAGCGCTCTAATCAGCACTCAACTGGTCTGAGTTCCTTCTGCATCTTCTAGGACCAGCTGGTCTCTGCCAGTTTGTCTACCAGAATGAGGCACGTGTTTTATGATTAGGGCCCAAAGCAGTGAGATCATGCACTAGAATAGCTTCAAGTGGTGGGTAAAAGTTTAATCTTCCTTCCCAGTCCTTAACTCCTGCATAATTACAGCTTCAAACCTGAAATCTGCCTTCTCCAAACTAGTGATTTTACTTTGTTCCCTGGAGTCAGAAAAGGTCATAAGTTCTCCCCTCATTTACATAAATGCCTTTCCCCACAAGGACTTGCCCTCTGCACTTGGAAGCATAAGACTTGAAGCCAGCACTGGGGTCTCCTGAGTCTGCTCTCCTCTCCCAAGCCAGAAAGGGCCCCTCTGAAGGACTGTGGGTCCCCCTGAGGCTTCAGGCATAGAAACAGTCCTTTAAGAAGGAGTCTGCCAACAACTTTTAACCTGGACTGGGAACACTGATGTAAGGGAGCCATTCAACCAAATGTCAGTACTTGGTCTGCTGCTGCTGCTGCTGCTGCTAAGTCACTTCAGTCGTGTCCAACTCTGTGCGACCCCATAGACGGCAGCCCATCAAGCTTCCCCGTCCCTGGGATTCTCCAGGCAAAACACTGGAGTGGGTTGCCATTTCCTTCTCCAATGCATGACAGTGAAAAGTGAAAGTGAAGTCACTCAGTCATGTCCGACTCTTTGCGACCCCATGGACTGCAGGCTCTTCCATCCATAGGGTTTTCCAAGCAAGAGTACTAGAGTGCGGTGCCATCACCTTCTCTGAGTAGGTCTACCAGACAGAATAAGTATTTGAATAATCTACCGAACTTTTCTGGTTTTATGACTCTTTCAAGTCACAGATATAGCCCCCTTGGGTTTCCTTTGAGTCCACTGCTTATGTTCTTTGAAATTCCATCTTTATGTCCCCTAAAAATTCAAGATCAATAA
Source organism: Bos indicus (assembly GCF_029378745.1). Taxonomy (NCBI): domain Eukaryota; kingdom Metazoa; phylum Chordata; class Mammalia; order Artiodactyla; family Bovidae; genus Bos; species Bos indicus. Next base: position 45,588,231 of record NC_091774.1, read on the forward strand.
ACTTAAAACATACAAAAAAATAAAGAATATGGCATTTGGGCTGGCTCTAGAATTCCCCCCAAGCCCCTGCACGCACACTCAGTGGTTGACCTTGTTCTGCTTCTGTTTGGTGACACAGGTTCGTTCTCCTTTGCTTCGAATTGTTGGGGGAAGAAGAAAAGAGAGTCACCTTTCGGAGTGGGGAGACTCAAAACCAAGCGGCAGTTGCCGCTGGAATGGCATTATCTTGACCCGGAAGCCCCTGGGTTTGTGGAAGCTGCTAAGTGACTGCTGGTGGAGTGGAGGGGGGTCATCCGCTGGGGAGTTGTCACCGTGAAAGGGTCAGCAGGTGTTAACAGCACTCGTTAGGGCCAGCATCAAGCAGGCTGCTTCCTGAGGATTTCAAGTGTGGAAAACACCCGGAGGCAAAGTTTAAATGTCCTCTTGTTAATGTGACTCAAACAGATGCAATTACTTCAAAACCTATCAGTGCTGTTCAAGATAGTGTGACACTTCACTTTGCAGAGAACAAAATAAAATCAATACATATTTTTGAAAAATATTTACTTTGGTTGAAACGCTTTCAACCCCAGGAGTTCTAACTTGGAAAATAGCATTTAGTGTTCCTCTTTCATTTTGCACAGTAGCTGAGACACCTTCTTTTTTCCAGAGGGCTTACTTAGCCTAGGACCTCCTGGGTCTTATTCTCAATGAAACATTTCTGTATTCACTCTTTCTAGGCAGAAAACAAAATTTTAAATTACTGACCATAATGTTGGGACATAATGTGGCTTGTCTAAGAAAGTTTATGAGTCTTTTCGGATCCAAGAAGCCGAATGAGCCCTCCGCAGAGTTCCCATCTGAGTTTGCAGACACACAGGCAGGGAGAGCACATTTGTTTGCCTCTAAGAAAGGTATGGTTTATGGCAATGTTTTTCTTTATTTCTGACCTTGCTTGTAGTTACTAGCACACTTTGAAGGTAAAGATCACTTGAAAACTCTATTTTAGACAATATTTAATTAGTTCAGAAATTTCTTGAGGAAAACTTTGTATTTAAAAAATCATTACTTGTTTGAGATGAAGGTAAAACTTGTTTCTGGAAGATTCATTCACCAGTTTATATAGTCCATATGTTCATCTCTGAGGCCCTGAATACAAGTATCTTCAGGTATTTGAAGAAATTAATTTAATATTATCTGAAAGCTTTGAGTTTAGTGAATTAGAAAATTGTCTTTATTTGAAAATTCAAGATACTGTTGACATGCAAAAAGAATTCTATCTAAACTGTGAAAAAGTCAGTGTATTGGAGATGATGTTTCCTTAATAGGAAAACCCATCAATATTACTATGTCAAATGCTGGTTTGGAAATAGCTTTAATGCAATGGATAACTGTTAAAATAACTACAATAACTTTAGTATCGAGCCAAGATGATACTTGTGTGTGTGTGTGTACTACTTTTATCATTTGGAATCAAAATTTGAATTTTCAAAAATATTTTTAAAATGGATAAAAATGATACCATGCATTGTAAACTATAAGATGTGGTATTATCAATAATCTTCATATTGATAAATAGTTTTTAAAAAATTGTCTGGCAATGCTTATCCATTTCACAGAGAAGTCTATCTTATGATGGACTTTGGAGAGGCAGCATCAGTGAGTTAGGGCGACAGCCTCTGTGGCCCAGGTCTCTCTGGCCTCTTATCTACCAGGAGGAGGTACATGAGAATTCATCAGCTGGCCTGTGGATGAGATGGGGGACCCTGATGCCATTGAAACTTAGCCAAAGTATGGGACTTCAGGGCTGGCTCTTGATCCTCTGAGGCATTCTTCAATCTTGATCATTATTCCTTCCCGTGCCCAGAGCTCCTGGACACAGCAAGAAGACATTAGGGAGTGAGGGGAGAGAAGTGATCATACTGCGGGTTTAATTTACAGGCTGTAAGTCCAGGGAACCTAAGCAGCAGGTGACAAGTCAGCCTCTTGAGTGGTAGAAGTGGGCTCTGCCATTGTCCCTGAAGAGCCGTGATCTGTTCACGGGAAACTCTCTACTGACATCATCAACAGTGGAGGCAGGCGCGTGGCACTGACTGAGCTTCCTTCGCCTCACATCTGGGCTTAGCGGAGAGGACCAGGGCTCATCTTCCACAGCTCACAGTGTAACAGCAACCCTCTTTTTTCCCCCTATTTGCCTTGGAGTGCTCTGCAGGTCTCCCCTGGGATATTTCCTCAACTGCAGGGGTGATTTTTCTGATTACTGTCTTTCCTGGGCTTTACTATTTCACTTTCTCCATGCAGGTCAGCCTATTTGATATGCAGTTGAACAGAAGATAGAGTAGCTTGTGCTACAATGGTAGGGCTCCACTCTTCTGTGCCTCTTCTTTGGAAAGGGCATCTCAGAGACACTAGCATTCTCTGAACACTGCCCATGACTATTCTCTGGCTGAGAAGATAAGGTGCCAAGCAGTACCTTTGTGGTGGGCATCACTGGATCTGCAGTTAAGAAAGTGCCTAAGGTGGTTGTTAAAAGACAGTGAGGGGTTTATGGCCTCTCTTGGGCCCTAAGAATTGAAGGGGGAAGAGACTTGGAAGGCCCTGTCAGTGAGAAAACTAGAGACTCAGAGAAGGCTCACTGGCCACTCAGCCTCTCGTTGTGCTCAGGAATCTAGTGTATGAGAGATATTTTTCACAGGGATCTAGAATGGGACAGTAAAGCAAGTGTCCATCCTCTCTGGCTTGAGTGTGGGTGGCATTCTAGGACCCTCCCAGGCTGGACACTCTCATAACCCTCAGTGACCATCAGAGCAATGGTGGCCATGGGCAGCTAAATGGGCTGCAGAATTCTCAGGATCCACATACAAGTCGCAGACATTGTTTTTGGCCATACACGCATCCACAGTAACATCCTTTTCTCAGTTCATTAAGCCGTTTCTATAACTTTGCAAGTTCTGGCAAGGTGGCTGAGTTAGGAGGAGCCCAGGGTGGAGGGAAGAGCAGTGGACTGACTCTGATTACTCCATACAGCAGGACCGCTGCAGGAGAGGGAGGGGCGGAGTGGAGAAGGCACCGCGGCAACAGTAGCCACGTGAGGACCTCGTGCCAGCGGACAACTGGCAGAGGGATGCTTAGACTAGATTTGATAAGTTCCCTCTTTCCAACCTTCAGTGATTCTCTCTGAAGTCTTAAGAAAAGGGGCAAACAACCTCTGCTCATATACTTTGCATTTTCATTTCTAAGTATGTTCCCAAGCATGGGAATGTCTTGTTTGCACTTTTACTTTGGCAGTAAAGATGAGGGGGAAAAAGCATTCCACTCAAGCTCTTGAACAATCACTAGAATTACAATCTTCCTCCAGGCTTTCTTATGACATTATAAACTGTTTCAGTCACAACTATTCACTTTTCTTCGGCTTATGCTTTCTTGAAGTATTCATGGATAGCCCTTCCCCTTCTCCTCTGCCCCTTATTACACCCGCTTCACGCATGTTAACTAATGCATGTGTTTTTAAAGTGACAGCAATCCAGGAATCCCTCCCCCTCCAGTCCTATCCCCACTATCTCCAAAGTGGCACTGATGAGCCACGCTTTCTGGTATTTCCTTCTTTGGTAATTCCTTTCTATTGAATCTAGGCTGGCCCTATGACTTGCTCTTGACCCATAGTCTGTGGTGGGAATGACCCTGTGTTACTTCTGAGGTTATTTAGAAGAGCCTTGCAACATCTCCTGGGACATTGCCACATTGACTCTGGGAGAAGCCAGCCACTCCGTAACAAGTCTGATTGCCTAAAGACCTCCATGTTGTGAGGAAGCACAAGCTAACCACGTGGAGAGACTATGTGCAGAGAGGCGCCCAATCAGCCTTCAGCTGTTCTTGCTGTCCCAATGGAGGAGCCGCACATGGATGCAGAGTCCGCTAAGGATATCCTGCCCAGTCTGGCATTCAGATGATACCAGTCTCAGCTGCCATCTGATAGCAACCCCGAGACTCCAAGAGCGAGCAATCACCTAACCTCTGCTAACCCACAGAATCATGAAAGATAATGACTTGCTATTTAAACCACTAAGCTTTGAAGTGCTTTGCTGTGCAGCAATAGATACTTGGAACACCCACCATTGTAGGACAGGATGGCCATGAAGATAACCAGGCATTTTCCATATCTATCTTTTGTCAGTCTCATTGACGTAAGTATGAGAGTATGCCTTTCTTCTCTTCATATGAAATGTAGTTCCACCAATGGCCATGAGGGCTAAATCATTCCATTTAGAGTCATGACTATTGGGAGCATTTTGAAAATATCCACACTGTAGAAATAGTCCTTTCCCTCCCCTCCATTATTTCTCCCCTCGTCACGCACCAGTATACTTCCTGGATATCACATTGTCTGTGAAATGTGCCCAGTTCACTGGCTGCAACGATGCTTTTGCAGCAACAGGCATCCAAGGCAGGTTTCCTTGAAGACAAAGCCAGTGAGAGGAATGGGCTCAGAATCAGGGCCAGGTGGCAGAGGGAGACACTGGGTTTCTCCTCATATCTTGGAACCAGCTTTTCTGAAGGTCTGTTCCAAAGATCCAACCAGGGTGTATCCCTTTCCACTGACATTACCATATTTTTTTTTTTAAGATGATACTTTAATTTCCTTCTCTATTCTGGAAAAGACAATGGAGACTCCCCTTCCCCCCGAGTTCAATGAAACAAGGTTGGAATTTTTCAAAAGGAACATTTACTAGGAAACTAAAGGGAAACCAAACAGAATACAAGAGAACAGAGGCAGAGTTGCAGATGGGCTCAGGGAGTTCAAATTTATAACCAGCCTCTGGCCACAGCTGGACTGCTAGGCAAAGCTTTCCAGATACAAGCCACTTGCCTGCTGGCCCTTATTAAAGTCACCTTCTATTTCATACCAGCAAGCCAGTGGCATACTCAGCCCTCGAGGCAGGAAGATCTTGAGAGCAGGGGAACAATAGGCTCAGCTACCCCAGGATCTCCTACCAAGGCTCCCCATCCCAAGGACAAGTCAAAGCTTATTGGGATGGCTGCCTGATATCTACTGGGGCCAGTCTGGTTTCTCTGGGACCACCTTTCTGGGCTCATCTGCCAGGATCTAGAGATAATATTTCTGCTGACTATCTTGCTGGCACTAGTCCTTCATGCTTTGGTTCTAAACACTGGTATGATGGAAGATGTCTGAATGTGGAGGAATAGGCAGAGGGGAACCTTGGGCAAAGAAACTGAATTCTTCTCATGTCAGCAGACATAGGCAGAACCCTGGGTTCCCTGTCAATTTTCGAGGCTGAAAGCAAATCAGAGATGGAAATGGAATACACAGGCTGGGGAACATGTGAAGCTGGAACGTAGTAACGCTGCCTCATACAACCAAAGATCTCCATCCTTTTAAGATTTGACATCAAGGTAGTTTCTTGTACCAGGCAGCCTTGGCAACAAGAACTTTCTGAAGACCTGCCTAGTCCGTGCTTCTACCCAGTTAATCCTGTATGGAAGTGTTAATTCAAATGAAGATAACGAGTTTCCCAGGAAGGTAAACTACAGCCCAACTACGGATTCTTTTGCAGAGAGACTGTATGAAAGAGAAATGCTACCTTGGAGAAATGGTGCAAATGTATGGGCGGGATACCTCACACCAATGTTGGGGAAGAGAGGATCACTAGGTAACACCCCCAGCCTCAGGGCATGCTGAGACCTTTGGTTTCATTTGTATAGAAGCAGAAGCAAGGAGGATGTGGAACACAGCTGGCAGTGGGTTGGCTGATGTGGTCACAAAGGATGCTGAGTAATGGATGTGATACCCGGGGAGAGCCCTTGACCTTCACTCTAGTAGGTACTTCCATTCCCCAAGTGCCATGAATGTGATATATGTATCTGGAAAGGAAAGGAAACCTGTCTGTGGTTGCCCAAGGCTATGCCTCTGGGCTGTTGCATATGGAAATACCCAGAAGGCACTCAGGCCAAGAAGGCCCCCAAAGCTGTGCCTTCAATCAGGGACCAGCTGTGTCATTTCTTCACGAACTCAGCTCACTCAATGGTACATCTGTTTCTGAGGTTCTTCCCTTAGAAGACAAATGTACCTGGGAAAGGGTATTTCAGATGCCTATGCCATTGAGATGCATGCCTCTCTAACAGGGAAGACAATGAACTTTCATTCTACTTGCCAATACCAGTTGAAAGGAAGTGGCTGCTGGCTATTCTGAAAACAGTGCTGGGGATTCTGACTCTGGGTTTAGCAGAAGAGAGGGCCACAATTAACTGGTACTCACTGCCACAGACAAGGGAGTAGGCAGTGAATTTGCTGTGAACTAGACCGCTTTGCACTCGATTTTTTCCAGGGTAATGGCCTGCTTATCCTATTACTCTCCTGGGGCTATTCTTTGCAAAGCTGGAGTACTTCTTGGGTGAAATTATTTTCTGGAGATAGTTATTAGCTCAGTAGTAGTCCAGTGTGAATTAGATCTGCTGCCTACTTAGCACCTGGATAGATTTTAAGATACTCTGTCGTTCCAGGGCCTTCAAGCAAAACACCATGTCAGAGTGACACTGCCGGGGCAGCTGCTGTGAACCCCTCACCAAGGGCCCCGTGTTAATCATTGCGAGTCCTGGCACTAGGTGCTTTAGTACTCTCACTGTGTCAGGCGGTTCTTCCACAGTCCAGTCTTGATTCTTGGCCAGAAGAGATGTGCTTCCCCTACAGCACACCACCTTAGGCCACCTGAAGATGGCTGGACCATCCACGTTCAGCAAACCCAACCTGGAAAGAGGGCCAGTTATTGCTGTGTTTACAGCTGAGCATTTGGTCACTAGAGTCATCTGGATGTTGTTGGATGGGAAAAGTTACTGAAGATCTCTGTAAGATGGTGGTCCTATTGGGTTCTTGACATAAGTGGTCCTCTTACCCACAGTCATCGTTTCTGTAGGAAAAAGAAACAAAAAGAATGCTTTGGTTTTCATTCATATAAATATATTTTATTTCAGTTTTCTCTTTTTAATTGAAGTACAGTTGATTTAGAATGTTGTCTTCATTTTTGCTAAACAGCAAAGCTGTTCTGTTACACATTCTTTTTAAAGTGTTCTTTTCCATTATGGTTTATCATAGGACACTGAATATAGTTCTCTGTGCTATACAGTAGGAGTCTGTTGTTTATCCACCCTATATAGAAAAGTTTACATCTGCTAACCTCAACCTCCCACTCCACCCCTCTCCCAACCCCGCCAGCCTGTCCTCCCTGTCTTGGCAACCATCAGTCTGTTCTCTATGTCCATGATTCTATTTCACAGATTGATTCATTTGTGTCATATTTTAGATTCCACATATAAGTGGCATCACATATTTGTCTTTCTGACTTACCTTACTTAATATGATAATATGAGAACATGGAGTCGTTCTCCATGTTGCTGCCAATGGCATTACTGCATTCTTTTTTTAAAGCTGAGTAGTATTCCACTGCATATATGTGCCATGTCTTGTTCTTTTTTTACTTTATTTTTTGTTTAATTCTGTTTTTGGGTATAGCCAGTTAACAATGTTTTAGATTTCAGATGAATAGCAAAGGGACTTATCCATATATATGTATGTATCCAGTGCTTCCCCAAACTTTCCTCCCATCCAGGCTGCCACATAACAAGAGCTCTATGTGCTGTGCAGTAGTTCCTGGTTGGTTATCCATTTTAAATAGTGTGTACCTACCCATCCCCAACCCCCTAACTATCCCTCTTCTGCCCCCCAGCAACCATAAGTTTGTTTTCTAAGTCTGTGAGTCTCTTTATGTTTTGTAACCAAGTTCATTTGTATCAATTTTTTTTTTTTTTACCATACATAAGGGAAGTCATATGATATATGTTCTTCTTTGCCTGACTTACTTCACTCAGTATGACAATCTCTAGGTCCAGCATTATTTTATTCTTTTTTATGGTCAAGTAATATTCCATTGTATATATGTACCACATCTTCTTTACCCATTCATCTGTTGATGGACGTTTAGGCTGCTTCCATGTCTTTGCTATTGTGAATGGTGCTACTATGAACACAGGAGTGCACGTATATATTTGAATTAGAAATCTGTCTGGATAAATGCCCAGAAGTGGGATTGCTGGACCATATGTTAGTTCTTTTTTTAGTTTTCTTGAGGAGACTCCATATGGTTTTTTTACAATGGCTACATCAACTTACACTCCCACCAACAGTGAAAGACGATTACTTTCTCTCCACATCCTCTCCAGCATCTGTTATTTGTAGACTTTTTAATGATGGCCCTTCTGACTGTTAGGAGGTGGTTGCTGCTGCTGCTAAGTCACTTCAGTCATGTCCGACTCTGTGCGACCCCATAGACAGCAGCCCACCAGGTTCTGCCATCCTTGGGATTCTCCAGGCAAGAACACTGGACTGGGTTGCCATTTCCTTCTCCAATGCATGAAAGTGAAAAGTGAAAGTGAAGTCGCTCAGTCGTATCCGACTCTTGGCGACCCCATGGAGTGCAGCCTACCAGGCTCCTCCGTCCATGGGATTTTCCAGGCAACAGTACTGGAGTGGGTTGCCATTGTGCTACCTCATTGTAATTTTGATTTGCATTTTTTAATAATTAACAATGTTAAGCATCTTTTCATGTGCCTATTGGCCTTTGGAGAAATGTCTATTTAGTTCTTCTGTCCACTTTTTGATTGGATTGTTTGGTTTTTTGTTGTTGAGTTACATAAGCTGTATATTTGGAAATTAAGACTTTGTTGGTCACATTGTTTGCAGATATTCTCTCCATTCTATACACTGTCTTTCCTTTTTTTTTTTTTTTTTTGTCTGTGGTTTCCTTTGCTGTGCAAAAGCTTATAATTTTGATTAGGTCACATCTGTTTATTTTTGTTTTTATTTCTACTGCCTTGGTTGACTGACCTAAGAAAACTTTTATGATTTTTGTCAGAGAATGTTTTGTGTATGATCTCTTCTAGGTATTTTATGGTGTCAGGTCTTATATTTATGTCTTTAAGCCATTTTGAATCCAGACAATACTGCAAAGCCACAGTAATCAAAACAGCAAGGTATTTACACAAAAACAGACATATGAGTAAATGGAACAGAATAGAGAGCCCAGAAATATTAATAAACCCACACACCTATGCTCAGTTAATCTTTGACAAAGGAAGCAAGAATATACAAGGTGAATATACAACTGTAGCCCACCATGCTCATCTGTCTATGGGATTTTCCAGGCAAGAGTACTGGAGTGGGTTGCCATTTCCTTCTCCAGAGGATCTTCCCGACCCAGGGATTGAACCCAGGTCTCCCGCATTGTAAGCAAGGCGCTTTACCATCTGAGCCACCAGGGCAGTCACACACCTATGCTCAGTTAATCTTTGACAAAGGAGGCAAGAATATACAAAGTGAAAAAAACACTTTTTAGCAAGTGATGTTTGGAAAATTGAAAGCACATAAATCAATGAAGTTAGAATACACCCTCTCACCATACACAAAAATATTTCCTTTGTTTTTTAAATTGAAGTATAGTTTATTTATAATGTTTCAAATATATAGCAAAATGATTCAGTTATGCATATTTATATATGTTCTTTTTCAGATTTTTTTCCATTATAGGTTATTATAATTGAATATAGTTCCCTGTGCTAATAGTAGTTCCTTGTTTATATATGCTAGCGTGTATCTGTTCATTCCAAATTCCCAGTTTATCCCTCTCCCCTTTCCCTTTGGTAACCATGTTTGTCTTCTATGTCTGTCATCCATATGTTTTTAATGTGTATCAGACAAGTGCCAGGCACTGTGACAGATTCTGTTGATAGAGATACCATGAGGAAGACACATATCCTGCTTTCAAAGAGCTCACAGTGGGAGATATTATTACAACATGAGAAGCTGAACAACAGAGATATGTGTAAAATGTGTAGGAGCAAAGAGGAGAGAAGAGCTAACTTTGAGGGGACTGAGGTCTATAGAGAGGACCATAAGGATGTCTTGAGCTGGGCCATTTTGGCTGAAGAGGAGGTCATCAGGAGTGAAAGAGGGAAGGCCACTGTGGGCAGAGGAAAGAGCCTGTGCAGAGGCAGGAAATGGCATTGAAGGAACTATCAGAATGTGGTGTGAGGAGTGGAGTAGGAGAAATTAAGAAGACTGGGGAGCAGAGGGTCTGCGTGGGGTGACATACCTTCCCTGTTCTCAAGCTGTGAGGATGGGCTCTTTGACTGGAGCCCCAGACTTAAGAGTAGGAGGAACTCTTGTGAGTCACACTCAGCCCAGCATTCAACTTAATTTAAACTCAGGGCATCTTCCAATACAGACTAAGAGTATTAATGCTGCAGTTACAGAGAGAAAGAAAACTGCAGTTACTTCCATGGACACAGCAATAACAAAAATCAAACATGTAAACCATAGGAGAGCTGCAAACATTCTCAAACTGGAATGTCTGGAGTGCATTTCAAAGATCAAATGTTCATGTGTGAGGCCATCACAGAAGGTAACACAAGCCAGAGGGTACCCGGAAGAAGGAAAACGAGTCTGTCTCTGGCCTTTGGCTCTGAAGTGTGTGCATGGGTGTGGGCATACCCATACCCCTGGGAAAGGATATTATTCTCTGGATAAGGAGGAAAATGTGAATGGATACTTCCCCTATATTGTGATTCAAATACAACAAAAGTTCCCAGATACTCTGGAGCACCCTCCAATTGGCTCTACTTCCCAACCCACCATCCACATTAGGTGCTGGTTCCCAAAAGCCCTTTTGTCAGCTGTGAGACTCATACCTGCAGGGCAGCTTGCCAGTTCCTGAATCTTTTCTTATCAGGAAGGCAAGCCATCAACAGGCTCAGGCCCACCAATGAATGCCATGTGGTCTGGAATTAGTGTGCTGATATTAGCCAGGGCGGCCACATGCCTTCAGTTTTTGATTAACTATAGTGATATGAACTTTACAAACCCTTAAAAGAACCGTCTGAAGCTCTTTACTGAAGGATACAGGGATGTAGAGAGATTAATTTTCCCAAAGTCATGTTATCGGAGCTGGAATTTGATCCCAAGACTTCTAACTAGTTTAAGCTTCACAGTATTTACAATACCCAAGACATAGAAGGAACATAAATGTCCATCAACAGATGAATGGATAAAGAAGATGTGATACACACACAGGAATACAACTTGACCAAAAAAAAAAGATTGAAATAATGCCATTTTCAGCAACATAGAGGACTCAGAGATTATCATACTAAGTGCATGTTCACAAAGATAAATACAAGATATCACTTATATGTAGAATCTAAAATATGACACAAATGAATTGATCTACAAAACAGAAACAGACTCACAGACATAGAAACAAAGGAAAGGGGGTTAGAGAGGGATAAATTAGGAGTTTGGGATTCGCAGATACAAACTACTGTACATAAAATAGAGAAGAATAAGGTCCTACTATATAGCACAGGGAACTACGTTCAATATCCAACAATAAACCATAAGGGAAAAGAATATGAAGAATATATGTAAACTGAATCACTTTACTATACACCAAAAAAACACAACATTGTAAATCAACTACACAAATTAAAAATCTTTTAAAATGAAATTAAATAAAAAGTGGAAGCTTTAGCAATTGCATAATTTCTAAGTGCACTGTACAAGTTCAGTCTATACATCTGAGCTTCCGTCTTGGTTTTCTAGATACTCTGAACCTAGCCAGATGGGGCAATTTTAAGAAACCCTAGTCCAAGATAGTAGCATGCAGCAGGTGCTGTATTCCACTTACAGCTTCCCACCTTCTTATTCCATTTCTCTGGATTGCCCTGGCCAGTGGCCTGCATATGTATCTCACTTGTCCCTTCAGTTCTCGATCCCATCCTTCCCCATTATGACCTTAGTTTCATTTCTTCATCTGCAGAGTCCCTTCAGACTGCTTTGGGTAGAGCTCTTCCTAAACATTCAGCCTCTTGGACTACTTTTGCATCTGGTTTGTTGCCTAAGGCATGTATAGAGGGCTGGGCTATGACCTCAGCCCATTTTTTTTTTACCAGTCCCCATACCCAGGAATACTACCAGCAGAGGCCATGCTGCCAATGGCCAAATCACAGCACAGCTCCAAGATGACCTCTTTAGCTGGGCTTTGGTCACTTGGTGAATTTTGTTATGTGACTCAAACTCAGCCCCTGGGAATACTGCGGAGGGCCCTACTGGTCTACCCCTTCTTCAGCTGGGTGAATTTTCTGGGTCCTGATCCTGCCTGATCTCAGCATCCTTGTTTCCCTACTCTGAACAGTGCCACTAAGTCCCCAGAGTGCCAGCCCACAAGATGAAGTCTGCCAGCCCACAAGACGAAGGGATAAAGAAGTTTCAACACATTTGGTGGAGGGGTATGGTCACTTCTACCAGGAATCTTAGCATTTTTTCTTCAAAAAGAGAACAAATGAAAAATAGACAAATACATGAAATAATCATTACAGCTGAATATTTTTAACACAATCTGCTCAGAAACTGACTGATTAAATATAAAATTTTGAGTATGCCATGGGTGGATTGTGCTGTGGCTCAGTTCCTTTTGTCTGTGCTGTGGAAGACTTGAAAAACTCAACCAATGTCAAACAAACAAACAAAAAAAACCCAAAAAGCAAATAATACTTTTCTAAACACTTATAACCTAATAAGTGGTTACCTAGCCAAGATTTCTAATAAATGAGGTATGAGGAAAGATTTTTCTACAGTTTAGAAGAGCACTGACCCAGCAGGGGTGGTGGTGGGATGGGGTGGTGGAGACTGTGGCATCCAGACCAGAGACAGCAGTGATGGTTCGAGCTCTGGTGGCCATGAGGCTGTGTGGCTGGTTTCAGTGCCGGTGTCAGGACCAGGGGCAGAAGAAAAGCAGCGTCCTTGTTATCAGGCAGTACCAGGTGTTTAGAAGGTATTAGGAACTTCAGTAGCATCAACAGGAAGTGGTGGTTACAGTCTTATCTGAACAGAGGGGATTTTAAGCAAATTCAATTGTCCTGAGACATATGGATTTGATTTGAATGAAATTGAATTGAAACCAAAGATGAGAACTGTCCCGATGAAAACTGTAATGTGAAGTGACATTTCGATCACAAAAATGACAGCTGATGTGAGTCAGGCCATTGAGACTGACCCCAAATTAAGAACATGAAAAGATTGAGTGGATCATTAGATAATATCTGCCTGTGAATTGGAAAATGGGTTTTGATTACAGGAAGTATCTAAGGGCTTTGAAATAGGAAGCCTGTTGAAAATTGAAGTGACTCATTACATGATTCAATCTTATTGTACTTAAAACTGTTAAACTTGTACTTTAAAATTTTATTTAAAAAGCATAAAAATCTTGGGATTTTGCTTATTTATTACTTAACACAGATCTGCAAATATATGAAGAAACACCATCCCCTGCCCGCTTAAAATCTGAGTCTTCCCTTTTCAATTTCCCCAAGGAGGGCTGTCTTCACTTTCCTTTGCCTCTTGAAGAATCAGCATGTTAAAGAAAGTGTGAAGGTAACTGCATTTCCAGCCAGGTGTGTGTGTATGCGTGTTAGTTGCTCAGTCGTGTCCAACACTTTGCAACTGGAGCCTGCCAGGCTCCTCTGTCCATGGAATCTCCAGGCAAGAATATTGGAGTGGGTTGCTATTTCCTTCTTCAGGGGATCTTCCCAACCCAGGGATCAAACCCAGCCAGGTGACTGGGGCCAAAGACAGAAAACGGAAGCATCCATTTGGGTATTAATTACTATTTAGTGAGCACTCAAGCACCCTGCTTTGCCCTAAGAGATTTGCAAACCTTATCTTGTTCAGTCCTTGCCTTGACCCTCTGTGATAGATGTTAAATTGCTTTTTTTTTTTTCTTACAAAGGTAACTGAGTCTGAGAAAAGCCAAACAACAACAAAGGTTGTAAATGGCAGAGCCAGGATCTGCCATCATATGTGTATGGATCCAAATGTGTGCTCTTAGGTCCTGTGCCTGGGACAGCAAATTATGACACCTTGAATGCCAACTCCATTATGGTGCCCTTCTAAAAAGGAATCTCTGTTCAGAAAGGAATCCTGAACAGTCCAGAGTTCGTAGGAAAGTGTTAAGATCCACTGTCAAGTCAACCTTGAAGGGAAGGCGGTGAATGGTGACATGTGTGACATACAGGCTGTTACTAAGAGGGATTCATCAGAAAAAAGAAGCAAGGGCTATAAGTGTGGCGTTGTTCAAAAGATAAGAAGACCGTTGTCATGGCTTTTCAGATGAAGGGGCAAGTTAGGGAACTGCTGCAAGGAAAAACTTATTCCAGTTGATGAAGAGGACTTTTGGGGTTGGTTACTCCAAGTTTACATTCAGTACATTTATTCTTAATTTGTCCCACAAGCATTTACTGAGCACCAGGCACTAGAAACACAAAGATGACCAATACACACCCTTCTCTTGAAGAGCTCACAGTTGTCAGTAGATGACTTGAGAACTAAGGCTGATGAGAAAGAAAAGGGAAAGTAAATGAAGTCTCATCAAGAAGCTCATTTGTAACTGCTAAGTGCTACACGCCTGTGTATGTGTGTGTGCATGCGTGTGCAGTGGTAGCTCCATCTACTCAAATCAGAGAAGGAAGAAAAAAGTTATGATAAAAAAATTGGGTGAGGGTTAATGTTGAAAGGGTCTTAGGATATATGTGACACACTAGATTGAGCAATAAAATTCCACTTCAAAAGTCTGAGGATGAGGATTTCCCTGATGGTCCAGTGGTTAAGAATCTACTTTTCAAGGCAGGCTTCCCTGTGGCTCCAACAGTAAAGAGTCTGCCTGCAATGCCAGAGATCCAGGTTCGATTCCTGGGTTGGGAAGATCCCCTGGAGAAGGGACTGGAAACCCATTCTAGTATTGTTGCCTAGAGAATCCCATGCCCATGTGTTGCAACTACTGCTGTAACTACTGAAGCCTGAGAGCCTAGAGCCTGTGCTCTGCAACGAGACGCGACCACAATGAGAAGCCTGTGCACGCTAAGAAAGACCCAGCACAGCAATAAATAAAGAAAGCCTAAGAAGTCTCTTGCTGGCAATGCAGCTAGGAGAAACCAATCAGGAGAACATACTGCCCTTGTTAATGAACAGCTGTGGTGAAACCTCCCTGGGAGGCAACCATGCCCATCCCAGGTCCTGGCACAGGTATCCTGTCTTTGTAATTTGGAACTCAGATCTTGGGTAATCTCAGTCACTGTAGAGGACTTGAAGAGATAATTCTATTCCTGTCATTAGGAATAGTAACTTTGTAATGCCAGAAAGATGTAACAAACAAGAATTACAAATGATGAATTGATGCTTTTGTGTAAGTTATATTTATTTGAGTACAATAGCACAATTTTGCTTTGTTTATGCTTTTAAGGTCAATGGTTAATGAAATGGTATAGTAGAAATTTACCAGATTTATGATTTTAGTGCACATATTTAGGAGAACTTAACTTGCTAAATTTATAGTCAATAATATTCCAATGTTTAGGAAAATCCAATATACTAAATTTATGAATTTGATTTTTCAAAGATTTTATTTATTTAATATTGACTTTGCTGCTTCTCTGTTGCTGCACAGGCTCTTCTCTAGTTGCCCGAGGTGGGAGCTCCTTTCTAGATGGGGTAGACTCAGCAGTTGCAGCTTCCAGGCTCTAGGGCAGTGGCTCAATAGTTGAGGTGCATGGGCTTAGTTGCTAAGTGGCATTTGGGATGTTCCTGGATCACGGACTGAACTCATGTCTCCTGTATTGGCAGGTGGATGTTTTACCACTGAGCTGCCAGGGAAGTCCTGAGTTTGATTTTTAAGATGCTGAAATGCTCAAAGTAATTTAAGCTAAATGTATAAGATTTTATTTATTAACATTATAAGAGTTAATATTCCTTGAGAACAATTTGGTTTAACACCTACTGTGTTAGATATTTGAAATGTTTGACATAACAACTTGTGACCTTAGTTTGAAATGTTTAAGGGAAAATAGTCAATCATTGTTTAAACAGTACTTAAATATTAGAAGAGTAGTTTTTTTTTTTTTTTTTGCTAGATTTATAAAGTTTTTTTCCCTTTAATTTGAAATATTTAAGAGAATTTGATTAAGTGTGAAATTGGCTTTAGAACTCTAGGGAAATTTAATCTGTCAAATTAATGAGCTAATTGAGAATTAAGCAAAGAACAAGTAAAACTGAGCATTTTAGTTTCACAACTAAATGATTAGATTTATAACCATTATAATAGTTAACACTATGCAGGATTTAGTATGTACTGTTCTAAGCATATTACATGTATTAATCCATTTATCTCCTCACCAGTTCTCTGAGGTGGGTCCTGTTATTATTCTCATTTTATAGATGAGGAAACTGAGGTACATAGATGTAGAATAAGTGCCTTACCAAGTGCTTCCAACTAAACTGCTTCAGTTCAGTTCAGCTGCTCTGTGTGTCTGACTCTTGTGGCCCCATGGACTGCAGCATGCCAGGCTTCCCTGTCATTCACCAACTCATGGACCTTGCTCAAACTCATGTCTATTGAGCCGCAGATGTAGTCAGAGCAGGTAATCAGGGTCAGATGAGGTCATGAGGGTGGGGCCCTCATGATGGGATTAGTGCCCTTATAAGATGAGTCACCAGAGAGCCTCTCTCCTGCTCTCTCCCTGCTTCTGTCCACCCACCATGTGAGGACACAGTGAGAAGGCTGTCATCTTCTATCTAGAAAAAGAGCTTTCACCAGAATGCAATCATGCTGATCTCTAACTTCTAGCCTCCAGATCCCTGAGAAAATAAGCTTCTGTTGTTTTAGCCTCCCAGTCTGTGGTATTTTGTTATGGCAGTCTGAGTTAAAAAGCCTCTTGATGAAAGTGAAAGAGGAGAGTGAAAAAGTTGGCTTAAAGCTCACCATTCAGAAAACGAAGATCATGGCATCTGGTCCCATCACTTGATGGGAAATAGATAGGGAAACAGTGGAAATGGTGTCAGACTTTATTTTTTTGGGCTCCAAAATCACTGCAGATGGTGACTGCAGCCATGAAATTAAAAGACGCTTACTCCTTGGAAGGAAAGTTATGTCCAACCTAGATAGAATATTCAAAAGCAGAGACATTACTTTGCCAACAAAGATCCGGCTAGTCAAGGCTATGGTTTTTCCAGTGGTCATGTATGGATGTGAGAGTTGGACTGTGAAGAAGGCTGAGTGCCAAAGAATTGATGCTTTTGAACTGTGGTGTTGGAGAAGACTCTTGAGAGTCCCTTGGACTGCAAGGAGATGCAACCAGTCCATTCTGAAGGAGATCAGCCCTGGGATTTCTTTGGAAGGAATGATGCTAATGCTGAAACTCCAGTACTTTGGCCACCTCATGCGAAGAGTTGACTCATTGGAAAAGGCTCTGATGCTGGGAGGGATTGGGGGCAGGAGGAGAAGGCGACGACAGAGGATGAGATGGCTGGATGGCATCACCGACTCGATGGACGTGAGTCTGAGTGAACTCCGGGAGTTGGTGATGGACAGGGAGGCCTGGCGTGCTGCGATTCATGGGGTCGCAAAGAGTCGGACATGACTGAGCGACTGAACTGAACTGAACTGATACTAGTTTCCTTGATTTCTCTTTTTTCCCCTACCTTTAAGTGTTGGAATGTCCCAATTTTTAGTCCTTGGGCTTCTTCTCTTCTCCATTTACATCTGGACCTACTTCTGGAATTCTAGATTTCTGTCTCTGCCACGTGATATCTCCCTGTAGATGCATCCAGTAGATGTAGTTAAGTCAAATGTAGTTAAGTCCAACTCCAGAGTGCCCTACATAGGCACACCCCCTGTGGCCTTCCTCAGCTCACTTGTGGGAACTCTACCCCTTCACTTCTGTTACCTCCATCCCTTCACTTCTGTCACACCCTACATCAGCAAGTCCTGTTAGGTCTCCTTCCAAAATCTATCCAGAATGTAACCACTTCTCAACTCTACCCTTGCTTCTACACCGGCCCAAGCCTCTACTGCTTCCATCTGGATCGTAGTGGCAGACTCCTAAAGGTTCTCCCCACTTTCACTCTTGCCCTGATATAGTCTATTCCAAACACACAGAACCAGAGGGAATGGTTGTAAGCCATCACGTCACATCTCTCTTCAAAATGCTGCAATGGCTTTTCTGTTCACCTCAGAGTGGGAATCAAAGTTCTTATGAAGATCACTAGGTTCTGTGCAACTGGGCCCCACCCACCCCGTGTACCTTTCTGATCTCATTTCTATTACGCTCCCTCTCAGCCCTATTACTCTCCCACACTGCTTACCTCACTCCTTGTACAGGCTTCCTACAGGCCTCAGTGTTGGCTGTTACTCAGCCTGTATTTCTACATGGCTTGCTCCCTAATCTCTTTCAAGTGTTTGCTCAAATGTTTCAATGCTCCTCAAGGCCTACCATTACCTATATTAAAATAAACCTTCTTTTAAAACACACAACCAACTAACCAACCAACAACAACTGGGACTTCTCTGGTGATCCGGTGGTTAAGACTCTGAGCTCTCAATGTAGGGGGCTCAGGTTCAATTCCTGGTCGGGGAACTAGATACTGTGTGCAGCAATTAAGACCCAGTGCAGCCAAATTAAAAAAAAAAAAATTTTTTTTTAACTTTTTAAAAATTAAAAAAAATTTTAATTAAAAAAAAAACTAAAAGAAAAATCACTACCACGTTTCTGATTCTCCTCGTTTTCTTATATTTTTCACAGTACTTATTACCTCCAACACAATGTTCACTTACAATGTTTCTTTTTTGTTCCTCTTACTAAAATATAAGCTTTCAGTTCAGTTCAGTTCAGTTGCTCAGTTGTGTTCGACTCTTTGTGATCCCATGAATTGCAGCATGCCAGGCCTCCCTGTCCATCACCAGCTCCGGGAGTTCACTCAGACTCACGTCCATCGGGTCAGTAATGCCATCTAGCCATCTCATCCTCTGTCGTCCCCTTCTCCTCCTGCCCCCGATCCCTCCCAGCATCATAAATATAAGCTTTATGAGGACAAAAGTTTTTGTCTATTTCTTTCTTGCAGATGGATACTCAGAGTAGTATGGCACTCAATTAATATTCACTGATGAATAAGTAAATGACTGAGTCCCCCACTTCCCTCTCAAAGTGATTGTTTTAAAGGCAGCTGGACTGATCATTACTTGGACAGAATGCCACAATGTAACAAATGATGCAGGAATGCAAGGAGAATCTTGAAAGGTTGTTGAGACAAGCAGCCAGTATGGTGAGCACAAGGGTGAAGGAATTCTGAGCTTCCTGGAGGAAACAGTCACGGATCTTCCATTGTACTTTTAAACTCAGGTGATTCTTTTGCAGAGATCTTTGTGAGAACTGTCCGTTCTTTTGTTTTGCCACAAATATCACCTGAGACGATGACTGAGAACTTGCCTGCACTGAATAGCTCTATGGCTGCCGTCTTTCACTTGGAGAACTGGGTGCTGGAAGGAAGGTAGAGCTCATTTAGTCCTCAAAAAAAGGGAGCTTCTTCAGCTTTCAGAGCTAGCACTGGGTTACTTGTATACATTAATAGAACCATATGCCTGTATGTTTGAAAATATGACATCCAGAGTCTTTCTAACAAATCAGCAATCATTTTCCAAGTTGTAAGACAGAAGAAACCGGAATTCTATCCAACAAGAAATTATTCGACACTGACTTTGTGCCAGGCGTTTTGCCAGGTACTGGTTACATAATGATGAATAACAGTCTCTATCCTCAGGGAGCAACTGGATGTGCTGCAGGTGACTCGTACACAGATAACATCAAGTGTCATCAAATGCTAAGTACGGGGTGAACACAGGGGACCAGGAGAACTCAGACCAGAGACATTTAACTCATAGCGGGCGGATCTTCAGAGTGCTTCCTGAAGAAAATGACAAGTGATAAGATGCTTAAAAGATAAGCTGGATCCAGCCAGGCAAAAAGGGGTGGACAGGACAGCACACACACAAAAAGAAGGGAAAGCAGGAGCAGGGGCCACGGAGTGAATAAAAAAGCATGATGTGGACCACTGATAATTGGGCCCAGCCTCAACATAACAGGAGGAGGTGGGGGAGGAGTCACAGAGGACCTTGAATGTCAAGATAAAGAACTTGATCTTGTTTAGGACAAAGCAGAGTAACTGAAGGATTTTAAGTATGAGAGCAACATGTCAGATTTGTGCTTGAGGCTTTGTGTGAATTAAGACACAGGAATCCCGCCAGGCACACCCACCACTTGTCAGTGGAGAGGAGAGAGGTGACCTTCACCTTCCTAGCTCTCCTCAGCCCCGCTCCCTGGTGAAGGTACTGCCTACAGGGCAGTCTGCACAGCCCTGGGGAAGAAGCTCCTGTGGGGACTTAGTTATTAAAGGTAGAGCCCAGATCCTATGTTGTTAGCCTGAGAAGCTGGGGTCAGGAGAGGCAGGATTATTCTGCACAATGACGTGAAGTGCGCTCCTTCCACGCAGCTTCCTATTGGCAGGGACAGTATTAGGTGGATGCTTCTTTCTCAGGTTATAGAACTTTCAGTTTCCCATGAGCTGTTTTGTCTCTGCAGTCACTCCCCAACCCTTAGGAAAGCTTCATTCAACACAAGAGCCTGGCTCCAGCTGTGTTTTGGGAGAACTGAGGCAGCGCTATGTCCACACTTGGGGAAAGCAGGGCAGAGAGAAGCTGGGGGCTGGAAACAGCATTTCCAAGACCTCCAAAGACGGGCAGCAGAGAAACCCAGGCGCAGCTGGAAGGAGAAAGGGTGAGCACAGTGAGACGCATGAGACACGCAGACAAGCATTGTTTAGGGGTTGGTTGAGCCAAGAGAGGACAGGAAGTCAACTTAGGGCAGCAGAAAGGGCAGAGGCTCAGATCAGACAGGATCTGAGGACCCTGGTCTTTCATCAAGGGGATGGAAATACAGTGATAAGGGAGAAAAGTGACTGAGAGTATAGCAAGGCCAGGGAAACAGTGGCTGGTGCTGCATGAAGTGGGGATTGGTGTTACCTGTGGGGATGCTGCACTCACCTGGCTTTGTTAGGAGCACCTGGCCTGTCAGACGAGGAGCAAGTAGAGGGGACTGGATGAGGAGGCTGAACTCAGCTCCTCTCCCTGGGGCTCCTGACGAGGGTGAGGGTGGGACACGAGACTGCAGGGGCAGCCCCTGACTCCCTAGGACTCTGCATCCCACCCACAGCTCTTCCCAAGTCTTTGCTCTGCTGTCCACTTCTCATTCTGGGTCTCTGTCCAGTGTCATCTCCCCACCTCGCCACATAAAGCCGGCTCCCACCCGCTCCTATCACGTTTGTTGTGTTTCCATCCTCCATCTCATCGAGACTCATTTTCTGTTTATTTTTACGGAATATCTGTCTCCTTCGCCAGAACGAAAGCTCCATGGTGCCAGGCATTTTGCCTGTTGCTTGAACACTGGTTCCCCGAGAGTGGAAGAGCAGGCAGCAGGTGCTCAGTGAACACGGACTGAATAAATGCTGAGAGCAGACATCATCAGCACAGCTGAAGACTACGGTGGGGACTGACGTACACCAAAGGCCAGCCCCCGGCAGTTAGAGGAACATAGCCTGGAGTGTGTTCCCAGCTCACCCGGCCACCACCCCCTCCATCACCTCTCCACCACAGCGCTGAGATGCTGAAAGTAAGACAGCTCTCTCTTCATCCCCTTCCACCCAACCCCACTGTCAGCTATCTGGACCAAGACTGGGCACCCAAGTCAAGATGGGCAATGAGAGAGCCTTCAACGGGAAAATGTAAAAGAGTACGGAAGAGAAAAGACAGAGGGATGTGAATGTGTGGGGCGGGGGTGGGGAGAGACGAATGTAGTAGATGATGAAAGGAGAGAGCGGAGTCAAAGCAAAAAATAAACAAACATCTGGTTTTCCTAAAGTTTCCAGTTTCGGCCCCAGTCCTTCCTGGAACATAGATACCTCCCCACCCTCGAATTCCAAGAAACTTCCCTCAACTCTTACAAAAAGTCCCAAGCTAGTTCCATTTGTTTTCTATTATCTAAACAGAACTTCAACTAGAGGAGGAGGTTCTAGGTATGCATGTCCTGCCATATCCCAACCTGCCCGAAGCCCACGAGGCTCTCCACAGCCTGAGCCAGAAGCTGCCGTGTCAGGGGGTGAAGCCATGCCCTGCACGAGGTGGGGCTGAGAGTTACTCCTGCAGTCTGCAGCTGGGCAGTGCTCGTCACCTGCAGGTCCCAGTGCCCCCTGTCCTAACTGTTCTCACTTCACGGTTCCAGTCCTGTGCTAGGACTTCCGTGTGCCTGACTCTGGAGGTCCCACCACCCTGCCTGCCCCTGCCAGCCTGGCAACCTGTCCCTGGCACAAGTCCCGCACCAGCATCCCGTCAGCTACCCATCGTGCACCGCTCTCTGAGCCTTTCTTCCCTGTTCCCACTCTCACTTCTCTCCTCCCCTCCTCGTGTGGCTTCGGTCCCCTCGACCCCCAACTCCCAAGCTGGGGCGTGCTGGGTGAGGAGATGCGAGGTGACGTGAGCAGTGCCGCTTCCCTGTCCCTCAGTCTGTCTCCCAGCCTCCTCAGGACTCACGAGCACTTTCCCCACCACTCAACTCTGCTTTCCTTTGATTGGTTCCACTCTGGGCTAGGTTCAGCTACTGTGATGGCAAGACTGCCGCCTACTGCTCCACACTGGCAACCTCACAGCTGGGTCCAGTGGAAAGACGTGACTCCTCCTGACAGCTCCAGCCAAACTCCCGGCCCTTAACTGGGTCACGGGGCTGCCCTGAACCAGCTCCTGATTTGTTGGGTGGACACAGACCAGGCACACATGGAGCATGGAGCGGAGGGTGAGGCCAGGTCTACCCAAACCACAAGGACAGAGGGAAGTGGGTAGGTCCTCAAGAAAAACGGGGTTCTGCCAGAAGAGAGAAGAAACACTGTAAGAAAGACCCTAAGTTTTCACTTCAGAGCTCTTCCTACTAACATAAATAGGGAACATCATGTTCCAATCTGAAGGAATCGAATCTTTGTAGCTACAAAGTTTAGCCTTATTAGAATATAACACTGAAAAACACATTTGTGGGAAAACCCCACAGAATATAACATGACTTCTAAAATGAAAAAGAGTATTCTATTAGCTTTTGGGTTTCTTTTAAAGGGGGCTTTCAGTTAATCGGTTTTACTACATACTGTTCACTGCACATGAGACCGGTTTTGAAAATTATGGTAACACTGAAGCAGATGATTTAGGCAGGGGACAGGGGTGTGGATCGGAAGAACCCCTGGAGGAGGACATGGCGACCCACTCCAGTATTTTTATCTGGAGAATCCCATGCACAGAGGAGCCTGGTGGGCTACAGTCCATGGGGTCACAAAGAGTCGGACACGACTGAGTGACTAAGCACAGCACAGCACAGGGGTGGAGACAAACAGCAGAAGCAAAACAACTGAAAGTAAATTAGCAAAGAACCTACATGATAAATCATCTGGGAATGTGAGGTTAAGGAACAGTGAATCAGTGCCAGTGGGATGAAAACAAAAGAAATTTCTGGAGAGTTTTTAGGCGTTGTTTTGTTTTTACCATCTTCATTGAGCTGAATAACAACTGCACAGAAGGGAAAAAATCTTTTAGAACCAGCAGAGCTGACCAAGCATGTGAGAACTTGGCTGTACTGGACTGGTAGAGCTGTATCTTCTTCCAAGCTACAGATCTGCTGGGATATGAAGGTTTGTGCAAAAAAAAGTTTTTATAGGAAGAAGGCAGGAGAATGAAAAGAAGAGAGCAAGTGAAATGGATATAGGTTACCCACTTCAACTTGATGCGAAGCGGTGAAGAGACAGCCTTCCCTAAGGTGTGCAGAGAGGTCCCCCCTCTGGATCCAGTCCAAATTGCCTTGGTTTCTATGCCCAAGAAGCAGTGACATGGATAAATACTCTGGTTTTAAAAGCTCTGTATGGAATCAGAAAGATCTATTTAAATCTGTATGCGTCAAGTTTTGCTGCAATAACAAGCAACCCCCAAATCTTAGCTGCTTTCAACAGTAAGTCTGTGGGTTGGCTACAGCTCTGCTGGGCTCAGCTGGACCTGGCTCCACACAGTTAGAGGTCTGTTTCTGGGTCTTATTGTTCTAGGACCCAGGGAATTCCCATGGCGCAGGCCAAAAGCTCAAGGAGTCAAACACAAATATGTGATACTTCTTAAAGCCCTCACCTGGAACTGTCACCCTGCCCATAGTCTACTGGACAATGAAGTCCCATGGCCAAGTCCAAGGCATTGGATATAAGGCCCTCGGGGAATGTGGAGATGGTGCATTGCCGGGAGCCGGCATATTGCATATTGAGTGCATATTGCATATTGAGTGCAGCACTTTTCAGGATCTGGAATAGCTCAACTGGAATTCTATCACTGCCGGTAGCCAGCGTGAGGAACTCCGCCCATGACAAAGGTCATGAGGAAGGAGGCTCGGCATACGCAAAGGCGGGATCGAGCTTCAGGAGTCCCCCTGGAAATTCTCGAGCATATACCCCCAAAACCAGAGTCTGCCTACTTTCTGCTTTGTGCTTTCACCTACACCTCTGACTTTACGGGGGGCTGTCCCCCACTACCTCTCTGAAAAAAGTTAGCTTACAGCTCCAGTTAATAATTCCTGGGTGTGACAGTGTTTAACTTACAAACTCCTTTGGAAATCCTCTAGCCTGCCTGAATAGGTTTTTCCGGCCTCATGTGATTGTTCAGAGCCTCCCAACTGTGAGAGGCAGGAGATGTTCTAAACTGTCTAAACACAGATTCTTTTGAGTAGTTAAAAGATTGATTAGAAATTGTATTGGTGAAGGGATTTTCACTTGTTGGGCCAATGTTTGCTGCTAAGTCTCCATATCCCTTACCTGCTGTGTCCCTGGCAGTGTATTGATTAATATAATTGGTGTAAGTAGTAGCTTTAATGTTTGTAACCTGGGACCCTTGAGTTAATTCTTTTTCTTGTTGTAGCCCACCACACCTTTGCTCTGTAGGAATGCAACTTTATCTAATGCTTTTGGAGGGTGGCTCCTGACCAATCACCTTTAGAGAAAAATAAGTTTTCTGAAGAAAAGGTCTAAAAATGTTAACAGGCCTCCGGGCCAGAAGATGATGCAAATCACCTAAGCTTTTGCATATGATAAGTTTGCAGGAAGAAAGCCTGGTTTGCTGCAAGACTCTACCCCTTCCCCCATTATCCTCTGTGCATAACTTAAGGTATAAAAACTACTTTGAAAAAGTAAAGTGCGGGCTTTGTTCACCGAAACTTGGTCTCACCATGTCGTTCTTTCTCTTACCTTCTGGCTGAATTATTCAGCCTCTTTTCTCCACTGAATTTCCTCACTGAGCTATCCTTATTTCAGCCTCTTTTCTCCACTAAATTTCCTCACTGAGCTATCCTCATTCTATTACTCTTTATATCCTTAATTAACGTTTAATTAAGCAGTTGTTTCCTGATCTTCGCCTACGCCGTCTCTCCTTCGAATACCCTGGATCAGCTGGGGCTGGTCCCCGGCAGTGCATGGCAACGGATGGATACGCCATCTGTTCCGGTAGGTCTGCTCTACCACTTACTTGCTTCTTGATGCTTGACAAGCTAGTTTGGTCTCAACTTTTTTCATCTGGGGAGACAATACCGTTTGCCTCACAGGGCATGGGTTAAATTAGATGACTTAAGTACAGCACTTAACACAGAGCCCTGATGGAGCAGATGTTCCATGTGGGACAGCTAACGTCATCTTATTATTATTACTTTTTATATTTATTTATTTATTTGACTGCACCAGGTCTTAGTTGTGGCATGTGGGATCTAGTTCCCCGACCAGGGATCAAATCTGGGCCCCCTGCATTAGGAGCACAGAGTCTTAGCCACCGGACCCCCAGGGAAGTCCCTCGTCTTATTATTAATCCACGGTATCGGATTATAAGCAAGGCATGCCCGCTTGTCAGGAGCCCAGTGATCAGCACTGGAGAGAAGGTAGGACACAGGACTGGCAGGTTACGTGGGCACAGACCAGGGCAGCAGAAGAGGAGGTGGTGGGCAGGCAGGTGCCTAAGAGTTGAAGGTGGTGGTGGGGAGGCCAAGGGCACAGGAGACCAAAGCGTGTGAACACAGGGTGATGAACACATGGACGTGCGCGTGAGAGGTGGCTCAGACAGCCTCGCAACAACTCTGGGAGAGCAGCTGGGCTGAGGGAGCTTGTGGTTTTATCTTCCCACCCCCAAGGCAGCCTGGTCACCCTAGAGAAGGCAGACTCTGCCCCTCAGAC
The DNA here is from genome assembly GCF_029378745.1 of Bos indicus. Classification (NCBI taxonomy): domain Eukaryota; kingdom Metazoa; phylum Chordata; class Mammalia; order Artiodactyla; family Bovidae; genus Bos; species Bos indicus. The sequence continues at coordinate 45,614,437 of NC_091774.1, forward strand.
CAAGCCTGCCCGGCCTCACGGCCCCGCCCTCCACCCTCACTACCAGGCCCCGCCCTCCACCCTCACTGTGCAGCAGCCTCTCCTCTCTCTGCTGCCTGCACAGCCTGCCCCAGATGAACCCTACTCCCTTTGAACCATCTCTAACCCTCCTCTGGGGCTCCTAGCTGCTGTCCTTTCCATCCTTGATCTTTATCAAAGCTTCCATCCCGCTCTTCCCCCTAAGTCAGTCCTTGTTTCTCCCGAAGTCTGTGCCCTCTGTTTTGACCCCTCAAACTCCCCTTCATCTCCTTTGCTCCTAACACCTTCTTGTAATACCGCTCATCTACCAGGGGCCTCTTGTGCTCTCACAGGGAACACCCCTAGCCGCCCCCTGCATCTGCTCTGCTCTGGTTTTCCCTTCCACCCCTGTCCCACACTAGGAACCAGGCCAGGGAGCTGTCCCACCTGGGTGCCAACTCGTCCCACTGCGACAACAGAGCCGGGCATATGGCAGCAGTGGGGGTGAGGAGAGTGACTCAGATCTCTGGAAAAGCTGTGGAGATGCAGCCTCTGACTCAGTATGCCCACTGCAGAACTATCTAGGAGGTGAGCTATTTATATGAAAGGTGAGCTATTTGGAGACAGTTCTTTGTGCTCTGCAGCAGAGAGGATTGTGCAACTTTATCAAATGATTTTAGTGAAGTCCAGAAAACAAAATCCATGTGCTGCACATGGTTGGAGACAGTGGGTACAGTTGGTATTTTCAGCATAGATTGAAGTGGGATAATCGCAGCATGAAACTGCAATAAATAAAGCACAGCAGTCTCGAGGGAGCTGGCACAAGCACATGAAGGGGATGTTTTCTCCTATGGAACAGGAAGTGTGTGCTGCTACCCTGGTCTCTGCCATGTGGCCAGTGTGGCCGGGACTAGAGCTCTGAGTGGAGACGATAAGACCCCCCCGGGGCACGCAGTGGTGCACACACCGCTTCTTTCACAAGAAACTTCAAAGGCAGTAATGCTTCCTGCAAGCCTCGGGCTAGGTCCCCGCACCTGAGCACAGCTTCCTTGCATGGCAAAGGCTGTTTGCAGAAGAGGTTTGAGACAGAAGCTGGTGGTTCTGAAGCCCTTCCAGAGGCCACAGCCTCCTCTCCCTCCCATCCTCCCTCCCTGCTGACTCTCCTTCTCGCACTTCCTCAGGTTGACAAGCAAAGTTACAAAATCATCTTGAAATGTGGAATCTCCCAAAATTTACGGGACCCTGAAAACCCAGCTGTTTTTCCTTTTCTGAACTGCCGAGACTTTTCCTAGAAGCCTTTCCAGAGCCGGAGATCCCATGCTGTTGGTCAAAGCATTAGATGTTGTCAGTGCGGTTTTCCATCTACCTTTTCATCCAGTAGAAGTTAAAACATGAAAACTTCCAGAAGCACGCAATGAGTGTCAGTGAAGGACCCCCCACCTGGGAGTCAGGAAAGGGGCACCTGAGGCTGAGCATGTGGGAACCTGGGCCCCATTTCCCTGCCTCCTGTATTCCCTCCATCTCTCTTTCTCTCCTTCAGCCAATACTGAGCACCTCCTCAAGAGCTGGGGATCTACACAAGGCTTGAGGGATTCAGAGACACAGGAGATTCCATCTCTGCTCCCAGGGAACTCAACGTCTAATCAGGGAACTCGCGTCTAATCAGGAAAACAAACACAAAGACAGTGTAGCCTTCGGGAGCGATCATGTGGGTATTCACACAGAGAAGAGGGTGAGGACAATAACACCGCGGTGGTGAGTCACCAAGTCGTGTCTGACTCTTACAAGCCCATGGACTGCAGCCTGCCAGGCTCCTCTGTCTGTGAGATTTCTCAGGCATGAATACTGGAGTGGGTAGCCATTTCCTCCTCCAGGGGATCTTCCTGACCCAGGGATCGAATCCGAGTCTCCTGCATTGCAGGCAGATACTCTGCTGCTGAGCCAACCAGGGAAGCCTGCAATAACCACAGCTATTAGGTTGGTGCAAAAGTAATTTCTGTTTTGCATTGTTGACTTTACTATTTGATACTGAAATACATTTGTAAATAAAATTGGTTATATTATACATCATTTTAATGTCATTTCTTGCTTGTTTGCTAATGAATTATTACTTGCTGTTTATATGTATTTTAGACTATGGAAATGATGTTAGACTGAAAGCAAATTTGAGTGATTTTCTTATTCGAGTTCAAATGGGTCATAACGCAGCACAAACAGCCTGCAACATCAACACGGCATTTGGCCCAGGAACTGCTAGCAGGACATACAGTGCAGCGGTGGTTCAAGAAGTTTCGCAAAGGAGACTAGAGCCTTAATGATGAGGAGTGCAGTGGCTGGTCATCCAAAGCTGACAACCTACTGAGAGGATCATCAAAGCTGATCATCTTACAACTACACAAGAAGTTGCCCAAGAACTCAACGTCCACCATTCTGTCGTTGGTTGGCATTTGACGCAAATTGGAAAGCTGAAAAAGTTCAGCTAAGTGGGTGCCTCGAGACCTGACCAAAAACAAACAGAACCATTGTTCTGAAGTGTCATCCTATCTTATTCTATGCAACAACAACAAAACATTTCTTGATTGGATTGTGATATGCAATGAAAAGTGGATTTTATAAGACAACTGGTGATAACCAGCTCACTGGCTGGACCAAGAAGCAGCTCCAAAGCACTTGCCCAAACCAAACTTGCACCAGAAGAAGGGTCACAGTCACTGTTTGTTGGTCTGCTTCTGCTCTGAAATCCACTAGTTTTCTGAATTCTGGTGAAACCATCACATCTGAGAAGTGTGCTCGGCAAATCGATGAGATGTATGGAGAACTGCAACGCCTGCAGCCAGTGTTGGTCAACAGAAGGGCCCAATTCCTCTCCACGACAACACCCGGCCACATGTCACACAACCAACACTTGAAAAGCTGAACAACCGAGGAACAAAGTTTTGCCTCATCTGCCATGTTCACCTGACCTCTCACCTACTACCACTTCTTCAAGCATCATGACAACTTTCTGTAGGAAAAAATGCTTCCACAACCAGCAGGACACAGAAAATGCTTTCCAAGAATTCATCAAATCCTGAAGCATGGATGCTACAGGAATAAATAAGCATTTCTCATTGGCAAAATGTGTTGATTGTAATGGTTCCTATTTTGGTTAATAAAGACGTGTTTGAGTCTAGCTGTAATAATTTAAAATTCAGGATCTGAAACCATAGTTATTTTTGCACCAATCTAATGATATCTTTTAAGTTTACACTAGTACTACGCTCTCTTGTAAATGCTTTATATTTACTAACTTAATTCTTACAACTTTAGAAAGTAGTTGAAGATAAGCTCTTTACAATTTTTCCAACAATAACAATGAATCTGAAGATGGGATATCTGGCTTTGTCACAGCACTGTTGGGAGCCTTTCATTTCCTCTGCAGCCCTGGCTCGGGGCTGGGCATGGCTGTAAGATGAGATGGATGCCCTCCAGGTCAGTCTGGCACCTGGATGATGCTGTGCTGGGAGCTGGTTCCCAGCTTGGGGCTGCCATACAGTTACTGCTCTTGCTGGGGCAAAAGCCAGCCCTGAGGCCAATTTCATACCAGCCAGAGTGGGGCTTTTTTTAGCACCCTCAGGGGAAAGAGCCCACGGTAGGAGCAGGAGGGCAGGATGGGCGGAGTCTGACACTGGCCAGGGGGCTGCTGCAGCAGTCTGGAAGAGTCGGCACCCAAAGAGGGGACCTGCCCAGTGCCCTAGAGTATAGCCAGTGTCTCTGGGATCCCAGCTTTAGGCACAGGTGTGAAGAGCTGGTATGGCCCAAGAGAAGCTGTCTTTCAGGCATCAAGAGGCAGGGAAGCAATTTCAATCCTGTGGATCTTAGCCCTGCAAAGCTGCTCTGCATGTCAATGAAGAACAGAAAGTAGCTTAAGACAGAAACTTGAGGCATAATTGTGTGCAACTGTGAGCCCACAAAAACATCCGAGAGTGACAGAAAAGGCCGTCAGAGGTTTGGGAGGGATGCAGGCTTGTTCAGGGAATCAGCAGGGCAGTGAGGTCAGATTTCTGGAGAAGCACAGGGGCAGCAGCTGAGGGAGGGCAGGATCAGAAAGGACGGGTTCTGAGAGCAAGGGACTCCGGGGTGGGTCACCATGGAGGTCAGGGTTGGAGAAGCAGCAGCTGTGAAGTCCAAAGCTGGAGCCACACGCTCTCAGAGGCCACTGGACCCCGCGGCAGCACATTTTTGGACATTCTGGTTCTCCCTCTGCTTTTCTCCTTCCCCAGTACCCACTGTATGCTACGGAGCCTAATGATTCCAATTTCCCTAGCACCCATTAAATGTCAGACAATGTGTGTTGAACATGTTACATTATTTTCTCATGCTTAAGTCTCTCAACAGCTCCACTAGGCAGGGCCCATTATTGTATCATCAAAAAGCTGACTACTCTGAGGCATGGAGAGGTTCAAAGACTGGCTTAAAGACACACAGCTGGAAAGTGGGAGAACAGAAACGTGAGCCCAGGGGTCTGACTCCAGAGCCCCCGCTTCTAAATATCACAAGCTTCTGGTTCCCACAGTGAAAAGCCCTCATCCCTGCCACTGAGCTAGGGGGTGGTGGCCCAGGATCCTTGCAAAATCCCAGCAGGGGATGCTCCTGGAAGCCTCTTGGCAAACAAAACACCGAGCCTTCTGCCCCCAGGTTCCTCGAGGTCCCAGTGAAATCCTGCTCTGCACAATCACAGGGAGATGAAAGGCATGGCCCACAGCGCCTCCTGCCCTCCTGCGGCAGGACCGGGGGAGACAGGACAGCCGACATGGAACTTCCCTGGGTTCTGCCTCCATGGGAAAGCACACACGTGGACCTCTGCTGGCTCTGGAAATGGGGCAATTTTTCACTTAAAACCATCTGCAAACAAACTTCAGAGCCTTCAAAATTATACATTCACAGATCATTTCTAGACTCTGGAATAGGATTAGATGGTAATGATTTAATTGATGGTTAAGCGTGTAGATAAAATGAATGTGCTGAATCCTTTCTGTAATTATCTCTCCAAGGAGCCCCAGCAGCTATAATTACTGTCTGAGGCCAAAATTACAAACCAGCTGTTGTTTTAAGCAAAATGTGCTGCAGTCCCTGCTGGATCTTTGAGTAAAAGTTGGTCACTCCCAGCCCAGGGCCCACTAGGCCCACTCACTGAAGTCCAGCCCTGGCAGAGGCTCCTCTTCCAAACCTCAGGAGCATGTCCTCCCGGTGGTTGCTCTGCATCCCGGGCCTCACTGCACGCTGCTCTCTCTTCTTTGCTGCTGGTGATTCTTCCTCCTGCCCCTTCTTTATCAGGAAGATTCCTCAGATCAGCCAGCTCACACTGATGTACTCCTGAAAGCAGGCTGAACAATGGGGAGCCCTTAAATCTCAGCTCAGGGAGGATGGCGGAGCTCTCCTTGTGCTGGAGGTTAACCCATGGGGTCACTACAACTCAGGTCTACACCATGTTGGTGGCCATACACCAACTTAAGTTATAAATCCACTTCTGGCTACAGAGAACCAGGACAGCTGTCTCTATTGATAAAATGAGCCCAATCACGATTAAACTCCTTGCAGAAATTTAAGCTCTTGATGCAGAATTCATGTATTAATTCAACAACCACCACAGAATTACTGAGTACATCCTGTATATGCTAGGTGCTGTGTGGAAGATTGGGATATCCTGGTGAACAGAGCAGACGTAGCCCCCGCAATACTGGACTGTGGCTCTTGAACTGTTCTCGACTCGACGAGGAATCTGGTGAAGGTCCCGGTCTGCAGTTTCATACATGTGGATCTGTATCTGGACAGGAAGTAGGTAGGCAGAAGAGGCTGCGGTGGGTGTGCTGCAGGTGAGGGGTGAACACTGGAGCTGCTGATTTCAGCAGAGATCATGGGAAACAGGGAGAAGGAAATGGCAACCCACTCCAGTATTCTTGCCTGGAGAATCCCAGGGACAGGGGAGCCTGATGGGCTGCCGTCTATGGGGGTCACACAGAGTTGGACACGACTGAAGCGACTTAGCAGCAACAGCAGCATGGGAAACAATGGGCTTGGGTCTCTGCAGCCACTTTCATCATTCAGCACTTCCTGAGATGCCTACTGTGTGCACGGGCAGTGCGCCTCTGCGGTTCATCTCTTCTACTCTATGGACTCCATGCCCTGTTCTTGTAGGGCTCTTATTAGGTGTGAACAAGACAGAATATGGCACCAGGGAACACTGATCCAAAGCTTCTATCAATCTAATGATCTACCTATGTAGACATCCTGAGCTGGACTGCAAATTCCATGGGGGATGGGATCAGCATTTTCCCACTGTATCCTCAGTGCCTGGCAGAATGTTCACCACCTGCTCAGAAATATTTGGTTTATGAATGAAAACAAACCATCAAATGCTAGGGAGAAAGAAGACGGATGTGACCAACACGTTCCACTAGTTGGGGGGATGGTCAAAGGTCCCCAATTCCACTTCAAGGGGAAGGATTTTGTCAGGTGAAAGTGCAAGGCAGAGGAGTCTGTGGAATGATAAGCAAATCCAGGCTTCACAGGGGTACTCCAGAATTCATTCACTCCACTCCCATTCATTTATATTCGTTCATTTCCCCTCTGTCTGTTCACCTTCCCTCAGTAGACCATGTGCTTACGCAAGGCAAGCTTCACCTACTTGTATCACCGAATCCTTTGTCCACACATCACATCTATAGAGGGGCCCTACATAAGTGTTTGTTACTGTTGTTCAGTCACTAAGTTGTGTCTGACTCTTGTGCAACCTCATGGACTACAGCCTGCCAGGCTTCTCTGTCCATGGGATTTCTCAGGCAAGAATACTAGAGTGTATTGCCATTTCCTTCTCCAGGGGACTGTCCTGACCCAGGGATCAAACCCTGTCTCTTGCATTGGCAGGCAGATTCGTTACCACCAAGCCACCTGGGAAGACCAAGTGTTTCAGTTCAGTTCAGTCGCTCAGTTGTGTCCGACTCTTCGCAACCCCATGGACCACAGCACACCAGGCCTCCCTGTCCATCACCAACTCCCAGAGTTTACTCAAACTCATCTCCATTGAGTCGGTGATGCCATCTAACCATCTTATCCTCTGTCGTCTCCTTCTCCTCCTGCCTTCAATCTTTCCCAGTGTCAGGGTCTTTTCAAATGAGTCAGCTCTTCACATCAGGTGGCCAAAGTATTGGAGTTTCAGCTTCAATATTAGTCCTTCCAATGAACTCAGGACTGATCTCCTTTAGGATGGACTGGCTGGATCTCTTTGCAGTCCAAGGGACTCTCAAGAGTCTTCTCCAACACTACAGTTCAAAAGCATCAATTCTTTGGCGCTCAGTAAGTGTTTAAAAATCAGCCTATCAATGAAGCTATCAGAGTACTGAAGTCACCTGCAGTGACATTAATGGCCAGGGGAGGGCAGCAGAGGGTAGCAGAGCTGATGGCAGAGGCCCAAGGAAAGGGCTATCTTCTCTTAAATCACTAAGATCCTATTGAGTTCAGTTCAGTTGCTCAGTCGTGTCCAGCTCTTTGCGACCCCATGGTCTGCTGCACACCAGGCTTCCCTGTCCATCACCAACTCCCAGAGTTTGCTCAAACTAATGTCCATCAAGTCAGTAATGCCATCCAACCATCTCATCCTCTGTCGTCCCCTTCTTCTGCCTTCAATCTTTCCCAGCATCAGGGTCTTTTCAAATCAGGTGGCCAAAGTATTGAAGTTTCAGCTTCAGCATCAGTCCTTCCAATGAATATTCAGGACTGATTTCCTTTAGGATTGACTGGTTTGACCTACTTGTAGTCCAAGGAACTCTCAAGAGTCGTCTCTAACACCACAGTTCAAAAGCATCAATTCTTTGGTGCTCAGAGTTCCAACTCTCACATCCATGGGGACTTCCCTGGTGGCTCAGACGGTAAAGCATCTGCCTACAATGCAGGAGACCCAGGTTCGATCCCTGGGTCAGGAAGATGCTCTGGAGAAGGAAATGGCAACCCACTCCAGTACTCTCGCCTAGAAAATTCCATGGACGGAGAAGCCTGGTAGGTTACAGTCCATGGGGTTGTAAAGAGTCACACATGACTGAGCAACTTAACTTCACTCACATTCAAACATGACTACTGGAAAAACCAGAGCTTTGACTAGATAGACCTTTGTCAGCAAAATAATGTCTCTGCTGTTTAATATGCTGTCTAGGTTTGCCATAGCTTTTCTTCCAAGGAGCAAGTGCCTTTTAATTTCATGGCTGTAGTCACCATCTGCAGTGATTTTGGAGCCCAAGAAAATTAAGTCTGTCACTGTTTACATCGTTTCCCCTATTACCCATAAGTCCTATTACTTTATTATTACCCATAGGTTCTATTGCCCATGTGAATATCAGGGGAGAGCATAACGACTGGAGAAAACTTCTGACAGAAGTCCAGTGAATCCCAGGATAGTAAAGAGATGGGTCAGTTTGAGCAGGGAGCTACAGAGGCTGGTGGCCAGTGCTGGGGTTTGTGTGGAGATGTGCTGAGGCCAGCATCACAGGTGAAGTATGTGGTCTAGAGCCGCAGTGCTGGCAGCACAAGCCCTGTGCTGAGCGTCCCTGGGAGCCTCAAACCTACCCCCAGTCTCGTCCTTAAGGTGACAAATGTCCTGAAAGTTGGGTCTGATACCATCTTCTACTCTAGTTTGGGCTCAAGAACAGTGGGAAGGAGGGCTAAGACCAGACCCAGCTCGTTTTGTCAAGGATGCTCTCAAGGCTCATCCCACCCCCAGGTGTGGGCCTTAGAAGACCTGGGGCCTTGGAAGAAGGGCCCTCTCAGTGGATTTCCCCTGGAACACAGATTGCCAGGTCTGCTGGTCTTAGACCAGCAGGTGAGCTTTGGTCCAAACTTGATCTTCTGTCCTGGCTATGTTGGCTTGAGCCTTCTGGAACTGGCTAGAAAATCAGGAGGGCAGATGACAGAGCCCAGATTTGCAGACATGGGGGGAATGGTGGGGGTCACAGCTAGAAGGCTAGATGGACATCGCTGAGGGACAAGAGGACGGTGTTTTTGTCTGTCTGACGACTAGATTCTGACCCGGGTGGAAAACAATGTTCTCGAAACCAGGCGAAGGTCTTTGGGGCTTGGTGGATGTGATGTGGTCAGCTAACCCAGACGGTAGGGCATATGTCCCTGTGGGGTGCTCTGAGTATCAGTGGTCTTGGGAGTCCTTAGCCCAGGAGAATATGAGAAGACACATCCTGTTTGGTATTTAAACCAAAGAAATCTGCTGCATGAAGCTCACAGTGTCCCAGCAATGAAAAACCTGTGGCCTTGTATCAAGTACCTGGTTCTTTGAAGACGCTCAGCTTCCCAGAAGACAGACGAACAGATTTCTAGGTTCAGTGCGTCGCTTAGGGAAGTGGATAAATAGGCAAACTTCATAATTCTAGACAGCAGAAGTGCTGCAGAGAGGCAGAAGCGGTGCTGAGAGGGACCCGGCAGAAAGAAAAAGACAAGAGTGCGTTTTCCTCCCTGTCTCTTTTCATCTTTTGTACATGTCCATGTAAAGTATCAGTAATTGAGTGTTTCTGTGAGTACCTCCCTTACTGGCATTTCTGATTGCACAGTCAGAATAGCATTCTGAAGAGCTTTTCAAATATTTCAAGTCTCTCCATCTAGGTTCCCAACAACAGAAGCCTTTATTTTTTCTTCTGAAGTTTTGAAAATCTTTATTCTAAAGCTGATGGGAGACTCTGACCATATCCAAACACCCCTTCACTGCCTTGGTCTCGTCTCTCTGATGACAGAGCAATTCTCCTAAGGTCTCATTACTTCTACTTTGCCAAACAGTTCTTGTTTTTCTACATATTTTCTTTTTCCTCCTTCATATTTTAATATGTACTTTTTCTTACTGTCTACATTTATCAGAAGATGCCTGGTGAAGTCACTGTTAATGACCCATCCAGCACCCATCCCCCCTATTTCCTTCTTCCTAAGTGAACCCTGAATTTTTCAAGGTTGCTACCTCTCCCCACGAACCAAGGCATATCATGGAAAAGGTATACACTCCAGGGCTGGGCATGCTTTGCCCATGTATTCCCATTCCTTCGGCCAGTGACTGATTCAAAACTTGGCATACTTTTGACCATGACATACAAAAGGAAAGTCTGTTGGGGACTTGAGAATTTATTCCTTGCTCCTTAGTTTCAGAAAGTGCATTTTCACCTGGTTGTTTTCACACCTGGACACAATGCCTGGAAGTGCATCCACCTTTCTGCTAACCTGAAGACAGCAGCCTGGAAAGATCCCATGTTCCTGCCCCATCATTAGCTCCTGAATCTTCCAACCCTGATCCCTACCCACCTCTAACTCCTTAGCCAGGTGATACATTTTCTCATGGTTTAGTCCAGTTTGTGTCAGGATTTCTTTTTTTTTTTTTTAATTGAAGTATAGCTGATTTACAATATGAGTTTCAGGTATACAGCAAATGATTCAGCATTTTTACAGATTATATTCCATTAAAGCTTATTATAAGACAATGGCTCTAATTCCCTGTGCTATACAATATATCCTTGTTGCTTATCTATTTTATACACAGCAGTTCGTATCTCTGAATCCCATATCCTTAATTTGCCCCCACTTTCCTCTGTTTGTTACATCAAAGGTATTCTGATTTATCCTGCCAGAAAAGCAACTCAAGAATGTGTCAGATCTTCCGTTTTCAACCAGTGAAGACTTCCAGGAAGACCTCCTCAGTGGGCTGCTCCTCACAGTAAGATTTTATCTTTGCGCTCATGCTTGGATTTGTTTCAGGAGAGCATCGCCTCCCTCTGTGATACTTCCATAGCGCGGCCATTTCTGCTAAGCCTCACACACTTGCTTTTCAATGAGTCTTCAGCCTTCCATGCACAGCTTTCCAGACAGGCACAGCACATTAGTCTGCCTGTTTCTAAGCGGTCTGTTGACCTCCTCGGGTGTCTGCAGACAATGCTCTGGGTTAGTGTCTGTTTGCTGTGAGCGGTACACTGGGATACCTAAGGCCACTTACAGCTGGGCTTCTGGCCCTCCCTCCGGGGCACTGCCTGTCCTGAAACTCTTTTTTCTACCTTCCACTTATTATCAGTTGTAGCAATTGGTTTCATGGGTTATCTGTTTTGTTCTTTACCTTCTAGTGAAGTGAAGTGAAGTGAAGTCGCTCAGTCATGTCTGACTCTTTGCGACTCCATGGACTGTAGCCTACCAGGCTCCTCTGTCCATTGGATTTTCCAGGCAATAGTAACGGAGTGGATTGCCATTTCCTTCTCCATTCTCCAACCTTCTGATATTCACTGTTAAATTGTCTTGATAAGAATAACTCATGAATCACCAGTCCTCCATGTCTTCGTAAGATTTGCACTCTTGGCTAAGAATGATTTATTCTGGTACATTAAGCCAGGATTCTGAGCCTCAGCTAAACATCACCCTGATCTTTTTGGCAACTGTTGATGACCTTTGAGTTGTTCCTCAGTCTTCCAGAGTTCCTAAGGGCAGGGAGAGAAGTGATGGAGTGCCTGTGCTCTCAAGTCCTTCATCTTCCACCTCGAAATCACTGTGTCTGAAGACACATCTGTGTTTGCTCCTAGTGGGTTGTCTCTAACCAAGAGAAGCAATGAATTTGCCCAGTTTCAGCTGACTCTCTGTTATACCTTAGTTGCATCAGGAAGGCATCTTGCTCTCAGAACTTTGGGTCCCATGCACAGTGACTCTCAATAGAGAGTCACCAACCAGGGTCTTTTTAAGCTTCCCTCTAAGCAGCCTTCTTCACTCCCACGTTCTTAGGGCTTCTTCTTCATCTATGTTTGTCTTCCAGAGATTCTGGACTCCTCTCAATGGGGTAGAACTCATTTCTACTTGTGTTGTTAGGCTCATTCTTTTTTTTTTATTCAGAGACATTCTCACCATTTTAAGGTTTCATCTTAAGCTAAACTGCAGCAAACGTTGTGAAAACAAACAGAGCAGCCCAAACCCACCATCCGTCAAATGCGCTCCTGGGCAGTCCATATGTGTCCTGCTCAGGCTGTGGGCTGCAAGGCAGAGACTCACTCAAGACAGCTCGATAAAAGGTTAGCTGGGTGGTGGTGGTGACTTATTGTAAAAGCACTCACGGGCAACAATGGAAATGGGTTCTCAGAGGTTCCCGAGCAGGAACCATGGTCAGAGGGCCCTGAGAAGAACCAGGCGTGAGGTTTGTTCTGGGCCCAAGGCAACCCCTGGAACATCAGCACCAGGCTTCTGGATCTTGTCTCTGGCCTGCTATTTTTTAAAATTTTATATTGGAGTATAGTTGATTTACAATGTTGCCTTAGTTTCTGCTGTACAGCAAAGTCAATCAGTTATACATACACATGTATACACTCTTTTTGGTTCTTTTAGCACATAGGTTATTACAGAGGATTGACAAGAGTTCTCTGTTTTATACAGTAGGTCCTTTCTGGTCTGCAGTTAATGAGACTTCTCTGTTCTCTCTTCACCACTGGCTTCTTAATCCTCTACTGAGCAAGTATTTCCACTCACTACACTTTCAGTGTACTTATAATGTGATTTTTTTTCATATCCTGTCAAGACCTCTAAAGCCTCCCTTTATTTCATGGTTCTGCTGATGCCTCATTTTCTTGATATCTACCAGGTTCAGAAGTAGTATTTAACTGACTCAGCCAATCTTTGGGGTCTCAGACTGTGTCATTTGTCACTGGGCAGCCCATAGACTGACTGCTGAGAGCATACGCCCCCAGGGATCCCATCACCTGGGGCCAGAGTTACCCTGTACAAACCCCAGTGGTCGGGACCATCTCTTCGACACATTAAGGGAGTGGAGCTGCGTGTGCATGTGAGGGGGCTGAGATGGGGCAGTGCTGTGAGTGGGGTCTAACACGTCCACAGCAGCCTTGGCAGGTAGAACCCAGCACTCCCGAGGCTCTCTTTCTATTAGCCCTCGGCTCCAATACAGACTCCCCTCACTTCCCTTTTCCTAGAACAGAGAGACCTTCTCACGTGGTTTAGATTCAGGTTACAGGTGAAGGTCTCCAGTGCTCATGAAACCACAATCACAGCGTGCCTTCTTCTGTATTGTGTGCATGTGCGGTTTTCCAATGGTCTGTATAATTTCTTCCATTCTCCCCCAGACCTTTGTCCTTTCTATTAAACTGTTTTTCAGCAGCTTCATCCTTCTGAACGTCTTGGGGTTTGTTTGATGGAAGCCACAAGGGCATAGCGAGTGTTTGCATTCTGAGTGGTGAGGGCTTGCCTTTCACATCAATGCTGGACCCTTTAGGATTTTAGGATAAATGCTCAAAGACTGCCCACAGCTGGACTGGCTGGAGGTGAATGGAGGTGGGGACTGTGAATTAGAGAGGGGAGGAGAGCACTTAACAGGAAGAAGCCATCACATCAAGAGCTGACGCTGAAATCAGCGGTGAGGTGGAAGCAGAGGTGTGGCACGCCCATTCAGGTGTCAGAGCTGAGATAAGGGAGGCGTGCCAGATGACAGGGAGTGGGTCTCTGATCTGAGGGGTGTGCTGGCAAACTGCAGAGCAGTGGGAAGAGGTGGGCTTGTTCCAGACAACCTGATCAAAGTTGGTAACAGAATAAGAGCAGCCTCTGCATGCTGCCAAAAGCCCAGCAGGATCCGGGTGGAGAGAGAGGCCCTTTCAAGGTTGAGCTGGGTTGGAAAAGTGCTGAGCTGCTTCCAGGACACCAGAGTGTGTGGTCAGTACATGGAGGAAACCTGGGGACCTGGACACGCAGGAAGAGGAGGCAGGAGGTCATCTGGGCCTCCATCTGGCGGCGGTGGGAAGGAGCACAGCATAGATGCTGGGTCCACACCTCCTATCCAGAGCAGCCCCAGGCTACTCCTAACCCTACCTGCGGAGTCAATCTGCTTCCCTAGACCACAGAGGTGAGACAGAGCCATATTGCGCCCAACACAGGGAAGGAACACCCTGGTGCTCAGTGAGAGGAGCTGGGCAGAGACCAGGGCCACGTGTTCCCCAGGTAAAGCCCACATGTTGGTCATGCCCTCTTTCCTGTCTCTTCCATTTTTCCTTCCCTATTGGCCTCTACCTCAGCTTATAAAAATGCTCACATTTCTTGCTTCTGAGAAACAAAATCCTGCCCTCAAAATTCTTCACCCTTTTCTAGCGACTGGCCTGACTTGCCTTCCCCTTTCAGCCAAGAGCTGTCCGCATTCATTAATTCCTCAGGCTGTGTCTGTCTTCTGCCTGGACGCCCCCAGACACCATGGCTCTGCTGATGCTGCCCTGCTCTGGGGATGGGAGACTGCGGACACATACCCTTGGGGGAGCCTGCCCAGCCCTCCTGGGCACAGTGGACCACCGGAATGTGCTCTCTTCCTCTAAACAATTAAGGAATCTGAAGGGGAACAGAGGAATGGGGCACAGTGTTGAGGAATGGTTTCAAAGTATCGCAGAATTTAATCTGTAGTTGGTATGAACAGATTTTGTCCTGGCCGCCTTGTGACCTCTCTTAGTGGGACCCTGTCTCCTGTGCCTCTCTTCAGTCCTTGCTCCCCGACTCCTCATTCATAGGACATCCATCTGTGTGAGTGCCCTTCATGACTGCTGTTCCAGAATTTTCTTTTTTCAATTCTCACTCTTGGCCTCAGCAGGGAGAGGGCTGTTAATAGGAAGTGCCTGCTTGTCAGAATCCGGGTCCCCTCTCCTCACAGTGGGGTCACAGCAGAGTCAGAGACAAGAGCCACGTGACAAAATCTGCACCCTCCCTTAATTGAGGGAAAGCTTTGTTCTGAAAGCTCGGTGCTTTCTGACATGCTCTTCCCTGAGGGATGTGGGGCTTAAAATTCAGGCTAATTAACCTTTTGTCAGCGGATTATAGGCACTGGTGTTTTCATTTAAAGACTAGGTGAACCAATCTGCCTACTTTGTGTAGCTGTGGCCCAGAACAGAATTGGACTGGCTGTCTGTCAGCTCAGAGAAGGGTAGGAGGCAGGTGCACACACACACGTGTGTATGCGTGTATGCACGGACGTGTGAGAGAGGTGGGTGGTTAGAATTGCAATATATCTTTCGGAAGAACATCTTGGGAGGTAATAATTTGTCAAATTCTATTGCTCTTAACACATACTGAACCTCTTTAATCTCCCCTCTTTCCTGTCAGCTCCCGCTTCCCTGACCCTTGCCCCAAACTTACCCTGTCCTTTCTCTGCAGTTCTGCAGATCAGTGGATGCTAGGACCATCCATCTGGCCAACTGAGAGGTCTGGTCATTGTCCTGAGCTCCTGCCTCTCCTGACCTCTCATAACCCTTTGCAAAGGCTTCCATTCCCACCCATCCCCTCTGGTTGTGCCCTCTCCAGGCCCGACACAACTCTTCTTAACCATTCCTGATCGTGCTTTTCCAGATAGGCGGTGTGATCCTTTTAAAACACACATTTGAGCATGCTCAGCTCTTCTTAAAATCACCCCAAAGCTCCTTTACTGCCTCAGTAGAAAGTTCAAATTCCTTATCACATCCTTCCCTTTCTGGCCTCATTTCTGTTCCCTGGGTGTCAGTCATCCTGAACTCCGTGGTGTCCCAGGCACCAGCCCTTCTCTTTCATATCTTCAGGCCTTTGAATGTGCCTCCTACCTTCCTCCTTGAGATTCCTTTTCTTTTCCTCTTTGCTCAAAGGGAAGATTCCTATATATCTTCTAGACCCTGCCCTAGTGGGTCACCATGTCTCTCTGGTCATGACCCTTCTCCAACAGGTGGCTGGGAACTCTCTTATCTGTGCTCCCATAAAAATTTGAGAACACTGATTACACAACTTGCTGTCAGACTCCATCAACTCCATGGAGGTGGGCCCTGCATTCTCAGACTTCTGACAGCAGCTGGCACCCGGGAGGAGTCAGGGAGTCAACTTGGAGCTAGCTACCTCAGGGAACTCTCTCATAGCAAGGAACACACATGTCGAATAAGAGTCGCCATTCCTTCCTTCTGTGGCTTTACTCAACCTTCTTCTTCAATTATAAACACACAGTTGGATGTCTCTGTGCTGTTTAATCATTGTAGGGGAAGCACAGCTCCAAACCAGAAGGTTATATTTGTGATAAAAATAATCTATTTGTGCACTTATGCAACTGTGGCAACACAAACTCAGGCATGCAGCAACTGATACAGAAAAGCTCAAACCAAGGGACAGTGTTGTTTCCTGACAAACAGATGTGATGAAAAGTCTACAATTCCAGTTGTTTGGAGAAAATGCATTCTGGATGGCCCTAAACATGCATGCAGCTGGGGTTATGATTCCACACTTCCCTCTTAATACTCCCACACGGCATCAAAGTTCCACTGGCCTCTCTAAAAGTATATATCCTTTATTTCAGTTTTCCAGAGTGTAGATCATGACCCATCATTGGGTTTGTGAAATCAATTTAATGGTTGTGACCAGTATTCTTTTATCTTAATGGAATAATTTTTTCCCTAAATGCATCACATGCATATATACTATTTCACGAAACTTTTTTTTTTTTAATCTGTGTGTTGTGATGCAAAATTTCCTTCTTACTGTAAATCATATCCAAAAGCACTAGGGGGCACACCGCTCTATTCCAAGGGAATCCTGGAGAATCAAGGAAGGAGATCAAACCAGTCAATCCTGAAGGAAATCAACCCTGAAAATTCATTGGAAGGACTAATGCTGAAGCTGAAGCTCCAAAATCTTGGCCACCTGATGCAAAGAGCCAACTCACTGGAAAAGACCCTGATGCTGGGAAGGATTGAAGGCAGGAGGAGAAGGGGATGACAGAGGATGAGATGGTTGGATGGCATCACTGACTCCATGGACATGAGTTTGAGCAAGCTCTGGGAGACGGTGAAGGACAGGGAAGTCTGGCATGCTTGCCGTTCATGGGGTCTCAGACTCAGACACAACTAAGGCACTGACCACCACCACCAACAGCAGCTCTAAGAGTCAGCTGTTGGCCCAGGGTCAGCTGTCAGCCCCCTCCCTTTAGACACTAATGCAGCCAACTGGACTGGTCCGCTAGGCCATTTAACTGGGTCACACCTCCCTCTTTGATTAAATGAATTTGTGCTCCTCAATTTCTGTCTGCTTTGAACATAGTAGCTCTTGCATTTATCTGTTTTATATATTCAATTTCCAAATTAGATTTGACTTCAGCAAAGAATTCAGGGGAAAAAGTGCCAAACTCCCAAAACTGCACAGCACTGTGGCGAGCTAGTAATTGAAACCTTTAGGCATATGCTTCAATTTGCTAAGAACTACCTTAAATTTATGTATCTATAGATGCATGTGAACAGCAGATTACAAATAATCTTGAACCCTCCTATGGACCCTCCAGTCTTAGAGTCAGATTCAGCAAGTTCTCGTATTACAATCCAAATGCAAATCCATGTCAATCCTACTGAAGATTCCCTGGAGCTGTGAAGGTGAACTTGTTTCCTGCCAGCAAAGCAGTCTAAATCTTATTTAAATGTCTTCTGTTTCCCTGCTGCCCTCCCTCCTCTTCTCCCCCAACATCCAACTCCTTCCCCTGTGCTTGGCTGCCCTCCACTACCTCTCCTCGCCCCAAACCTACTTTTCTCCAGCTTCTCCAACCACACGGAGGACCCCTTATAAAACCTCCCAACTCCACCCCACTCAGCAAGCACATCTCATTCAGCAAAACAGCCTTTCAGAAACACAGGCCACCTGATGGTCTCTGAACACGGAGGAGTGGTGATGGTGGGAGGGCCCATGCTTAAATTTAAAGCTCTTCTCTGGATGTGAATGGGCGAAGCTCTGAGTCTGGTCCAGATCTGTTTTCCTTCTCTTATAGCCCTGGTTCCCCATCATTTCCTGACTCATGGAGTCCCCTTCTAGACTCAACATCTGATCCACTAATCAAAGAGCTGCAGGTGTCCCTGTGTGCAATTGCTCAAGGACCCTCCTAAAGTTCAGAGCCACCCACCTCAATGACAATGCAGAGTTCAGTGACACTGCTATTATTAATTCTGTCCCTAGTTCCTGCTAAGGAGGAAGTCTAAACCCAGCAGAGGGGTCCTCTGGGCTCCAATGAACTCAAACACAACCTATAAAGACAGTGAAGGAAGCTACATCAGGGCTGGGGGGCTTCAGAAAATTTTTGTCTTGAAATGATAAGAGATACATCTTCTGGGCTGAGTAGTCCTTGAGGACTCCCATGTGATTCAAAAGTCTTTTTCTTTCCTATTATTCCCTTTCTTGCTTTCAAGCATCTCCTCTGGCAGCGGCAGCAGCTGGAGCTAAGAGCTATTCCTTCTAACAAAGTGCAGATTTCTCAAGGCCTCTCTGTTATTAACTCTTTGGTGCCTGCTGATGTGCGAGAGAAGCAGGACAAGAGGTAGAGAGGACGGGTGCGTGGTATGAGGACCAGACACATCAGTGTGGCTGAGGTGGTATCCCTGACTTCCTCTTACTATCCTGAGAGTGTAGAGTTCCCCTCTGAGTTACTAGTCCTTTTTCATCAAGGACCGCTGCATCCTCACTTCTGATATAGGACTTAATTCTAGGTGAGCCCACGCTTACTTGGTACTCTGGTTCCATATTTGAAGAGCAATGGAAGGGTCAGATTATTTTTAAGCAGTAGGATAAAAGCCATTAGTGCTCATAGTGAGAATGGACATTTCGCATCTTTAAGGAACATACACTTTTTAATGCAAGTGAGAGATCAGACTGTTTCACCCCAGCTACTCATCTATGAAGACAATGTTGACTTGACCCTGCAGGCTAGAGAGGCAGAACTGTTGCTCCCCTGCCAGGCTTCAGGTCCTGTGATTATAATCTTCTCCTGCCAAGGGACCTGGGTTGTCAACTCATTCCTGGACTTTCTGTGCTGAATTGAGGGCAACTCCCACACCCTCACTTTTACCACTAGACTGAACTCCTGTTTAGATCTTACCCCAGTCCTGAAAGCTTGCCAGGAAGAGCCCTGCCATCATGCTCTATAACTCAGAAGCCCACTCTGATCTCTGCTTGGCTCTTGGTTTTTTAGTTAGAGGCTGGATCTATGGCCATAGTCATTGCCACTGGGGGGGCCTCATTCATTATCCTTGGATGGAAGCTTCCAGAAATAGGATGGGCGCACCAGACGCTCAGCCTCATATCTTGATGATGAACGCTGTAGACCCCTCTGCAGTCAGGCCAACCCCTCCCTGCCCATGCCCCTTGCACGAGGAGGTGCCGCCTGTTCCAGTTCAGTGCTGCTCCCCAGACGCCCGACTCAGTCAGCAAGGAGGGAGACGCAGAGGAGCCCAGCAAAGAGCATTCTGTTTAGATCCGCACCTCCCGTCCCCTTCGAGACTTCATTAAGCACTCTGCACAGGAAGGAAGACCTGGGATGTTTACATTGTTTAATTTTCATCAATCTTAATCCCTTCGGATGGCATTTGCTGTCTTGATTGATTTTATGACCTTTCTCTAGGAAACTTTTTCAACCTGGACACTTACTGTCAGTATGCACACTATTTAAGTAGCTCCACTCAGATCCTCAGCTACAGAGGGGGAAAAAACACACCTATGTTTTCCTGCTCCTCATTCACGACTGCTTCTCTTTTTGACAATATGAGCACAACTCATGACAGTCAGTGGATTGTTCAATGATTTGCAAAGTTCCCTTGCTTTTTAAAAGAAAATCCCCTTCCCTTATTTTTCAGCATTTCAATGATCAATGGCATCACATTTCATTCTGATCTTTATTTAAAATGGGCGTAGGGGAAGATGTGAAGGAAATGGCAACCCACTCCAGTAATCTTGCCTGGGAAATCCCATGGACAGAGGAGCCTAGTGGGCTACAGTCAATAGGGCTGCAAAGGGCTGGACAGGATTCAGTGACAAAACTACCATGGATTACGAACTTTTATGCTTTAACTTGTAAATAAAAATAAAATAAATAGGCATAGAATTAAAGATAATGATAGAGCTGCTAGAATATTATCATTAAAAGACTATAGATTTTCATTTTCATTCTAAACAAATGAACTGCAGTACATGGTAGTGAGGCAGGAGATCTATGGGTCCCAGGTTGAGCGCCTGGAGATATTCCAAGATAAAGAGGAGGAGGAGCTGAGCCCTGCCTAGATAAGAGATCACATATTTCTCACTCTTGAGGTCAAGGAGATCTTGCCGACTATACTTGAGCAGAAAGGCTCTTTGCAGGCAAAAAAGGGAGTGATGTCAGCCTACCCACAGGCCTCTTCACTAGATTCCATCTTGGCTAAGAAATGTACACGCACACTTGGGAGGACCCTGTGACAAACCAAACACAGACTCAGAACCAGGCAAAGCAAAATGATTGGCCGAAGGAAACCCAGAAAAAAATGCCCCATATTAGTCATCTGAACCTCCATGAGGGCACGACTCCCTCTCTGAGCCTGCCTTTATGTCTATCCATACGTACTCTTTTTCCTCCTAAGAAAGACTTTACTTGTTCCACTACTTTCAGTTTCTTTGTGGAAGTTAATTTTCTGCAAAGTTGTGTGGGCCAGGGCCTTGTTGCCGACCACTGGTGAAGTGGCTAGGATTAGGTACTCTCACTGACATGGCCTAACTTCAACCTCTGACCAAGTAACCAAAATCCTGCTTCAAGTCACTGCAGGTCGAGGCCACCTGAAATCAGTAGGAGACAGTCGTGTGACTGATCTTCAGTCCTGAGGAACTGGGCCTTCTTCAACCCAAGGGAGACATCATGAGACAGAGAGCTGCCCACAGGTACTTCAAATCCACCCACGATTTGATTTTCCCTTTGGAAAAATAAGACCTAAGTACAACAGGAAAGCAGCTTTCCCCCTCACCTCATACAGCATTTGTATGTCACTAAGAGCAGAGAGTCTTTCTTTTGGCCACAACTGTTCCAACACACAACATCAATCAAACACTGACAATCTGTTTCATTAGGAAAACTCTGTTGAATGAGTCATCACGTGCCACTTATTCTGGTAGGCACTGGACATTTCACAGTGAGCAAGACGGATGAGCTGATACCATGACAGCTTTGGGAATAGTGCTCTTCACTGCAAGGGAACACCAGCCGGGTGGGTGTTCACTTGTATCTCAGATATTTTCCATCTCAAGTAACAGAAATCCTATCTTGCAGTGCTTACAAAACAAAGGAAACTTACATGCTTATATATTCAGAAAGGCCAGAGGTAGCATCATGTTCAGAGGAAACTTGATTCAGCAACTCAACCATATGGGGTCTGGGTTTTTTTCTCTCTCTAGTCTGCCACACATGGGCTGGCCTCACTCGAACCCTGGCTCCTCCAAAGGTCCAAAAGGGCTACAGCTGCTCCTAAGTTTGCCTAGGAATTTTGCTCCAAAGTTTGCTTCTTTGTGTACATCCAACAAGAAAGACAGCGTATCTTTGTTCAAGCGTTCACAACAAATGCTGTGTAATACTCACTGACTGAATAAGCTTCAGTTCAGTTGCTCAGTCGTGTCCAACTCTTTGCGACCCCATGAATCGCAGCACGCCAGGCCTCCCTGTCCATCACTAACTCCCGGAGTTCACCCAGACTCACATCCATCGAGTCAGTGATGCCATCCAGCCATCTCATCCTCTGTCGTCCCCTTCTCCTCCTGCCCTCAATCCCTCCCAGCATCAGAGTCTTTTCCAATTAGTCAACTCTTTGCATGAAGTGGCCAAAGTACTGGACTGTCAACTTTAGCATCATTCCTTCCAAAGAAATCCTAGGGCTGATCTCCTTCAGAAAGGACTGGTTGCATCTCCTTGCAGTCCAAGGGACCCTCAAGAGTCTTCTCCAACACCACAGTTCAAAAGCATCAATTCTTTGGTGCTCAGCTTTCTTCACAGTCCAACTCTCACATCCATACATGACCACAGGAAAAACCATAGCCTTGACTAGACGGACCTTTGTTGGCAAAGTAATGTCTCTGCTTTTGAATATGCTGTCTAGGTTGGTCATAACTTTCCTTCACAGGAGTAAGCGTCTTTTAATTTCATGGCTGCAGTCACCATCTGCAGTGATTTTGGAGCCCAGAAAAGTAAAGTCTGACACTGTTTCCACTATTTCCCCATCTATTTCCCATGAAGTGGTGGGACCGGATGCCATGATCTTCATTTTCTGAATGTTGAGCTTTAAGCCAACTTTTTCACTCTCCTCTTTCACTTTCATCAAGAGGCTTTTTAGTTCCTCTTCACTTTCTGCCATAAGGGTGGTGTCATCTGCATATCTGAGGTTACTGATATTTCTCCTGGCAATCTTAATTCCAGCTTGTGCTTCTTCCAGTCTAGCGTTTCTCATGATGTACTCTGCATATAAGTTAAGCCTATACCCATGGTTGGTTTGGCTGGTTTAGCCTGGGACTAGGTCTTAGTTCCATTAATGGAGCCAAGGATGGAGTCAGGCTCCCTAGAATCCCCAAGCAGAAATCAAGGCCATCAGAAAGACATCCTGCTGTCTATGTGGGTACCTGCAGAACTAGGGAGGCCCCTCGTCATCTCTTCTTCAGCTTTTTGTTCTTGGGATATGAGAACTAAAGCCATCTAGCCAACATAGCTAGCTGTCTATAGAATGCACTCCACATTAGCTTGACTTTACTCTTTTACTGGCTTCATTAACACAATTTTACTATTCCAAGAGACTCTGGCCCAGAGAGATGAAAGTTGCACATAACATCATTGCTCATCAAAGGGACTTTACCCCCAAACCATCAACTCTTCCTTAGAAAGCATCAACAGACAGTTTATATCCCCAAGCTCTTTGAATCCTGGCCTCAAAATCTTCACCTTGCTGTATTCACT
Organism: Bos indicus; assembly: GCF_029378745.1. Taxonomy (NCBI): domain Eukaryota; kingdom Metazoa; phylum Chordata; class Mammalia; order Artiodactyla; family Bovidae; genus Bos; species Bos indicus. The sequence goes on from NC_091774.1 coordinate 45,637,193, forward strand.
ATTATATCACAATCTTGACCCAACTCTAACCAACCTTCTTCATCCCTTCAATTCCCTCCCCACTTGCCGCACTGAAAGACCCACCTTAAACTAAACTTCAAAATATCAATCAACTGGTCCCTGCCCTTCCCCTTCCATTACCAGGTAAGCTATAAACTCAGCTCTGCCTTTCAAAAGTTTGTTCTGCTGATATTTGGAACACAGCATTCAATTGGCGCATCTCCTGAAAGGCTCATTTCCAGGAGCACTGGAATTCCAGATATTCTGGCCTTTGCAGTTATCAATGAAAAAAATGTTGTCTGCCTTAAAAATAAACAAATAATGTTGTAGCCATCAAGCCATCATAGGACTTCGAATCACAAGCCATCATAGCCTCCCAAATAGAGGATGTCCACCATCAAATGATCAGACACTGCAGCCACCCCAACGATGCACCCAGAGGAGACTCAGGATGAGAAAGCAGAGGACACTGGCCCTAGATAGCTGAGGTACATACCAAAGGAATGATTTCAGTGAGCTCAGATGCTTGAACCTTCCAATATACAGAAAAGAGCTAAATTCCTTAACTTGAAATGTCTGGTTTTCTTTGATTCATAGTAATCTTTTGATGTTCTGACTTTGCTTATCCTTGTATATCTTGGATCCTCCCTTGACTCTTTAGAGCTGTTCCTTACAGCTATCAGAGAGGCTACATCCTGGGCTTAAGTCCTCAGTTTTGTCTGCGGGGTAAAACATAACTCTCAACTTTTAAGTTGTGTTTTTGTTTTTTTTTTTTCACTCAACACAGGATGCCCCACCTTTGCCTTGGACCCAACCGAGGAAGTACTCTTCTCTCCACAGATAATCAATCATGAGGGAGTGTGGTTCTTTCAGAGGCTGGCATAAATCATGCTAGTTCATTTCAACTGTGGGGGAAGAACTGGCTATCAGCCCACAGTATTAGCAGTCACCTCTAACGTCATTCCTGGAGCTGAGACTGCTGCAGGCCCAACCCCATTGTTAACCACTCACTTATTTAATTACTATTCACGTGTGCTTCAGGAACACTCCAGGGCAGTGACTGCTGAGGCAAGGTCATTTCTAAGAGAGCAGAGTCAAGATGCAGTTGACTGTCTACTTGGGCAGCAGTGGTATTTTCCAATGCAGTGTTAATATCTTTCATACCTCTGTTGCTGTTCAGTCACTCAGTCATGTCCAACTCTCTGCAACCCCATGGACTGCAGCATGCCAGGCATCCCTGTCCTTCACCATCTCCTGGAGCTTACTCAAACTCATGTCCATCAAGTTGGTGATGTGATCCAACCATCTCATCATCTTCTCCTCCTGCCTTCAATCTTTCCCAGCATCAGGGTCTTTTCTAATGAGTTGGCTCTTTGTGTCAGGTGGCCAAAGTACTGAAGCTTCAGATTCAGCATCAGTCCTTCCAATGAATATTCAGGGTTGATTTCCTTTAGGATTGACTGGTTTGATCTCCTTGCAGTCCAAGGGACTCTCAAGACTCTTCTCCAGCACCACAATTCAAAAGCATCAGTTGTTCACCACTCAATCTTCCTTATGGTTCAACTCTCACATCCACACATGACTACTGGAAAAACCATAGCTTTGACTAGACGGACCCTTCATTATGTCTCATTCATTCATTTTTTCATTCATTCCTCAGATACTAATTCAATGCCTATATAACAGGGGCAGTATTTCCACCTGGTGATGTCCATGTGTAGTTGTCTCTTATGTTGTTAGAAGAGGGTGTTTGCTATGACCGTGCGTTCTCATGGCAAAACTCTGTTAGCCTTTGCCCTGCTTCATTTTGTACTCCAAGGCCAAACTTGCCTGTTACTCTAGGTATCTCCTGACTTCTACTTTTGCATTTGGTATTTCCCAAGGTATTCATACCTCTAGTTCTTACCTTAATGCTTCCATGGTTTATATGATTCCTATCTCTACAGACCACTGGAAGAGTCATAGATTTTGTATACTAGTTAAAGATGAGAAAATGCTTAGCATCCATTTCCCCCCCCCTAAATCAGATAATTCTACATAGGAAAGAGGACTTGCTTGGAAACACTGAATGCTCTTTGCTTTGTTTGTTGACCATTCCCTCCACAGCTGGAAACACAAGGCCCCATTAACACTAACCATGCCTCCTGGTCCAAACTGCATTCTGGCCACTTACATCAACTGGCACAGATTCTAACAAGTTTGTTACATGTTTTTCAGATCCCAATATGAAGTACATTTCTATGTTCTTTGCAATCAGTGTTGCTTCAGGGGCTTTGCAGGTGTTTATGGATATTGGCATATTAAATCCCCCAATAAAAAATTTAGTTTTTGAAAAAAAAAAAAAAATCTCAATCATAAGGCCTTTATTTTGTCCAAAAAGTACCTTCCCACTACTTTCCTCTTTTTTTAAAATTTTCACAGGTAGGCCGAGCTAATCATTGCCTGATGTAAAATTGCTGCTAAAATGGTTCCCTGGTGAGAAAAGTCAACTTGCAGACTGATGTCCTTGTCACCCTTCCTGATCAATTCTTATGTGGGGTGCAGCACTCTGCCATTTGCCACAGGGACATCTGTGGTCTCTGCTCCTCTGTCTCTTATGAAAGAAGATACAAAGTTCTTCAGAACCTGACCACCCATATCAGCATGAGGGGGGACCTTCATAATTTACTAAGGTGCCTAAATTATTGTTATGAACATTTCCCAAGTGCACTCGAAATACAGTCACTACCATCAGAGGGCAGTTCATGGGAACCAAGTGACAGGGTTGGGGGTGCAGAAACGAGCTCTTCTCACATTCTTCTCCTAAATAAAGAAAAGGTAATCAGAGCTTGGAGCTTAATAAGGACCATCTCCATTTGAAGAGCTCACTGTAAATTCAGTCTTAATACCTTTTATATTTTACTCTGAACTGACTTCTACTTTGGACTGAGAAACTGTTGAACTTTAGAACTAAAGGAACACAACTGCTTTCATTATGTCTCATTCATTCATTCATTCCACAGATACTAATTCAATGCCTGTGTAACAGGGACAGTATTTCGGTTCTCTGTAAACTATGTTGTTACATTCAAAGGCATCAATGCTACATGTCCTGCAAACTGAGGACAAACAGCATGAGGTCAATGATCAGACAACCCCTCCAAAATGGAGTCTCTAAAGCTAGGCCTTGTCAAGAGAAAAGAGACACATTGGAATCCCAATGTTGAGAGGAAACCTTGGAGATCTGAACATGTTATAGGTTAAAGGAAACAACGCTCTGATATAAAGGAAGTTTCTACTAGTCAGAAAGAGGAAGCAGAGAGCCTTTGTTAGGAGAGATGGAGGGTACTTGATGTGAGGTACAGATTCACCCCTCAAGCTTGAAGCCTCAAGTTTCAGGTGGGTTGAGGGAGCTGAAGGCACCTATGGCCCCTGAGCCAACATGAAGCTAGAGGAAGAAGGTAGAAATGGCCACGTAACTCCTGAGTCTCCTGCAGTTCCTGCACGTCCCTGAATGCTCCCAGGATGTGAAAAGGAGATGACAAATTGGCCAACAAGATTTCTGTTGGGGGGCGGGCATCCAGCAAGTGCGGAAAGCGACCCTGTACCACCAGGGCTGCACGGAAGACCTCTTGAGCCTGGCATCAAATGAGGTGCTGACAGGCCTCAGAGACCTCAGGGCAGTCGGGAGGTGCAGTGGGGCCTCATCAGCTTTGAGGGGGTTCCATCAGCACAGGCAGTGACAACAGCATCTGCTGGCCAAAGACAAGCAGGACAACAAGCCCAGTCAGATGCAAGCACACTGCTCTCCCCCATCACCAGGGCCTTTATGCTTTCCTCACCAGGCGCCAGCTTGGGAGGAGGAAGGAGAGAGAGCGGCAACTTTCCCTGGGCCTTCCCATTCTGTGCCTAGCATTGTGGGTTTTTTTTGTTTTTTTGTTTTCCTGGTCTCTGTTTCCTTCTCTGCGGGTCTAATCCTTACCGGGACCCAAGCCCTATACACGCTCAGACTCCATGATGGAAACTTGATCTCCTGCTTGGTTTCTTCCACTCAACCCCTCCTCTTTCTGGGGAATCTCTCCTCTTTCCTAAATCTACTATGAGCAACAGCTGGCCCAGAGTGCTAAAGCCTCTGACTTCCTCACTTCAAAATCTTCTGGGAATCAGGTGAGGTCACTTGTGTCCATTTCCCTCAGAAGGGGCGGACCTTTCTCAGGAAGTCTACTTTTCAACACTCCTGCTGGAATGGGACCAGGTTGCATTTCCATGACCTTGACCTCTAGCAAAGTGGACCAAGAGCGGACACTTAATCCAGCTTGGTCAATCTTGGGAATATGTGGCCCTCGAAGACTTTGGGTAGGCCTGCTGGGCACTTTGATGGATAATATCTAGAGTTGATTTAAAGGGCCTGCAATGGTAACTCCCAGCCCAGTCTGGGTGATGACATTTGCTTTAGTCACACAGGTCGAAGTTTACACCCTTAAGGGGGCAGTGGCTGGCAGATGAGGACTCTGCTCACCCCAGGGCGTACGGTGCCACATTCACCACTTATGCTAGGAACTGCCCAACCTAGAGCTGCAGGGGCTTTCAGCTCTCTAGGTGGTCCTGCAGATAGTCAAGTCTAACCAGGTACACAGGGAACAGATTGAGCTTGGAGAGAGGAAGACTTACACTCGAGTACCCCCTGCGCAGGGCTTTGGGATTTAGAATGTTGCGTCTCTGTCAATCAGGGCGAATATTGCTGACCTTCATTGTGCATTCTGATCAGATTCTATCCCTTTGAGAAAAGTAAAAACTGCTTTAACCCAGTGGTGTCTGTGGTCTGGTCTTTCCATCAGTGAAATTCACTACTTTTTAATCCAGAGGTCAAACAACATTTCACAAGGAAGCGACGGAAACCTGGAGCTATTTCTATCACTCTCCCCGGAGCGCATGGTGGGATCAGCTCCACATGTGGGGGTGGGAAAGGTGCTCAGCACCATCTTGTCTTGGCTATACGGAGGAGGGGACTGTGGGGGGAGCCCTGAGAGCTCTGTCATCTCCTGAGGGCCTGTGGAGGGAATGCTCCTGTCCCCAGGGCCCAGGCAGCTGCTCGGAGGGAACTGACACAGCTTTCTGAGCCACTGAGATCGTGGGGAGTTAAGAGAGTGAAGCGGCACTGGCTGACCTTTGAGTGTGCAGTGAAGCCATCCAGAATTCCTGAGAGAGAAACGGATTTTTGAACTCACTGGCTTTGAAGACTCCATCTGCCACCTGCTCTGGCAAAGTCAGGGTGTGCCGGATGCAGCCCCAGGCAGGCTGCCAGATCTCTACAGGTCCCAGGGTTCAGTCCTAACCTGGCCCCTCAGCCCCCAGCAGCAAAGAGCTTCTGCCAGGCCAGCCTCCCTTCATACTAAATCCTAACTACCCTGTATCTTCTCTTTTTTCTCTCTCTTTCGTTTTTACACTTATGCTTATGTACACACACAGAGAACAGCAACTTGATTGCTATTTTTGTTTTAAAGTAGAAAATGTAACAGTTCTTAGTATAACAGTAACGTGTCTTTAAGGCCAAGGAAGAAAGGAGAGAGAACAGAACTGAAATAACCTGCACCTACATCCAGCCAAGTCACAGGCGACCCCTCCTCCAGCCTGAGGCGACCGCTCACCAGCATGTGGGGGTGGAGGAGGTCCAAGCTTTTTTCCCTCCGTGACAAACATTACGACATTTCTTTGTGCACCAGTCCCATGAGAACACACAGCAGCACAGGACCTACATACTAACGGTGGTAACTGGGAAGTTTACTGAACATGTACTGGGTGCCAGCCACGGCACTTCACATACGCTACATCATTTAATCCTCACAACCACCCTTGTGGCACAGGCACTATTACAGCCACTGGACAGAGGAGAAAATCGATTCAGAAAGGGACGGACACACGCAACCGAGTGGGAGCACAGGGATTTGAGTCTAGGTCCATCCAAGCCCAAACTGGGCACTTCCCACCACTCTGCCCATAGCCTCCTCCATCCTGACAGCTGTCAGCAAAGCGTGGTCACCCCTCTGACACTGCTTTCACCTCATCCAGTCCCTCTGCCGCACTTCTGCTCATTACACATTTGTTCTAAAAAGAGAAAATACTGCTTCCCTGCTTAGGATGGATTCAAAGTCTCGGGCATGTACTTCAAAGACACAGGAAGCAACAGGGCAGGGAAAGCCTCCCTCCATTTGCCTTTCATATAAGGGACATTTCATTTCCTTGGTTCAGCAATGGTTGAGAAAAGACCACTGTAATCACTGAAGTAGTTTTAGCTGCTGTTAACAAACAACTCCCGAGTTTCAGTGGTTTAACCTTAAAAACACTTATTTCTCATATAACTGTCAAACACAGATTTGCAATAAGCCAAGTGCTCAGGGTTTAAGGCTCGTCTCCTGAGCGGCCAGTCACACAGCACTTTCTCCTGGGCAGCAAGCAGAGCCTCCCAGGCCCGCTTTCTACATGTGCCTTCATGTAAGGTGCACACGCCATGCCTGGGGGCTCGTGTACAGCGTGCCACCCCCAGTCACTCCCTGGCAAGGCCACGGACAGGGGAGTGCTTGTGCACAGAATCAGGTTCCTGTCTCAGCTCCAGGCCACACCCTGATCCTCACTCCTTTCCCATTCCTTGTGTTCAGAAGCTCTGACATTTTTTAACGCTCCAGGTTACAAATAAGAATGAAAGTCGGCAGTGACTCTGTAAGGGTGCAAAAAGTCTATTACAAATGCTGCGCCGCTGCTAGTGACAGGCTCCGGCAACTTTATAAGCCCACAGATGGGACTCCTTTGAGAATTCCACCAGGACCTGAAGAAGTGAGGTGCGTCGTAGTCAGCACCAGTCCCCCAGCTACTTCTCAAGTGGTTCACAGTTTTGATGGTCTCCCGCAGGGATTAATTTTGAATCCAAGAAAGAGTCTTCACTTCTGTGGCCCAAGGACAGAAGTGTCCTCAGGGACCTGAAAACTAGGGGGCCCCAGGCCCTCCTGGACTATACCACCTGGAGGCCCTGAAGCTTAGAATCAGCCCTCCGACCATGTCCTGCTCTTCCCCTCTGGTACCATCTCCAACAAAGACTGTCCCTTCATCCCCTGGGGCCTTCCTGCCTCTCCCCAGCAGCCCTGCATGTTTACTGAGGCTCTCCTGACTGTCCAGGGCAGTGAAACCCACACTGAGGGAGCAAGGCTCTCATCTCGGCCTCTCAAGATGTTTTGCAGGGAACAGAGCTGCCTGCCCTGGGAGAATAAGAGGGAGTTCTCTGCCTGGAACCCACACTCCCTCATATTCTTGTTCCCAGGGGCTCAGTTCACTTCCCAAGAGCAGGAGGGACTAAGACTTCGCAGACAAGCTCACCCAAGCATGACAAACACCTCCTTCCTTTGTGCCTCTTAGTACCTGATGGGGACAATAATGTTTACAGTCGTGCACTTCAGCGGTTAGTTTACACGCCATCCTCTCTCTTAGAGTATACAAGCTCTTCGAGGAAAGGAAAGGTTTCTTACATCTATAAGGTTTCTTATATCTATATATTTTTTCTATCTAATATGGCATTTGACCCACAGAAATGTCACTCAGTGAATGCAAATTATTTCTGAGAGAACGAGTTAGTAAATAAAAAAAGAGTGTGTCACTGAGTTAAGGATGAATGGGGGAGAATGAGAAGGAAAGGACAGGGGCGTGAGTGAACGAAGGAGTGTCGGAGGCAGAACCACGGTCCACTGTCTCCAAGTACCCACTCTTCTTCTACCTTGCAACCGAATCAGAACCCTGCTTTTTCAGTTGTACACACTGCCACCAACAAAAATAATACACTTCCTACCCTCCACTGAAACCAGACATAACCTTATGACTAAGTTCTGTGACTAAATTAAATAGAAGTAGCAGTGTTGCATAAGACATCAAGGAAAATCCTTTAAAAAGGAATGTATGTGCTTTTGGCTTGTGTCTTCATCTTTCTATGACCAGAAGATATGTGATGGCTGGAGCTTAGCTGCCATGTTCAATGAGGTAACCTCAAACAAAATAAAAAATAACAACAAAAAAACCCCCAAAAAACCCCACATTGGGACCGGGAGGCAGAAAGATAGAAGTCTTGATTTCTGTTAATCACAGAGCCACTATAACAGCCTAGATAGCCTTCCTCTTAACCTTTTCTATGTCAGAGAGAAATAAATTTCCATTTCACTTGTTATTTTGGCTTTTTTTTTTCATCATATACAATTGATACTAATCCAGACTCACAGGTTTATGGTGGAGTTGGTCCTAAACCCACGCTTCATCTCTCCCAGTCTCCAGTTCTTTCTGACGCCAGCTGTAAGTCACTCTATGATGGCCTGACATGCCACACTCACCCAGATCTTGCAGATGCCCTCCAAATGTCAATCCAAAGCCATGACATAAAATAAGAGAATCTAGATCTTTTTTTGAAAGCATTCAAAGTGAAGGATGATCCCTGGTCAACGTTCAAAACCTAGCAGACTGGCAGGGAGCAGACTGAATGCAATTCCCAAGGAGCAGTCCCAGGAAGTACAACCAGGGAAACCCATCGAAGACCACAGACCTGGTACACTCACATTTCTGGTGGCTCCTGCATTTCAACTGTAAAGCATTTGTCCTTCTGCAAGGGGGTGCACATGGGAGGGGTCTTACCTCCGCCAGGGAATGCCAGTGTGCAATGGGCTTGCGTGGATATGACAACATTTCACTCCAGTGGTCTCTGCCCAGCCGCTCAGCTTCGTTGCCTACTTGACACACGCCGATGATCTCATTGTGACCTACACTGTGAAACGGTCCACAATAGTTATTTTTTCCCTAAAATTTTGGTATGTAAGAACAGCAACTACTCAATTCAACATATAGGAATTAGGAAAGGGTTGGTTTTTTCACTCTTGAATGTAAAAGCACAGGTTAACCTGAACAGCCACTACAACCTGGGGACCGATATGGCACTTGTGGGCACAGAGAGGAAGCCCAGAGTCTGGCCCTCACACACCTGGGCTGTCTTAACACTGGCAGAACTCAGCTTGTTCCCAAGAACCCTGAGTTGGAAAAACTCTGATGCAGACAAAGGATGCCACCTCTGGTTCTGGAACAAGGCTGACTTCAGGCCTTCAGATCTATGTAATGAAAATGGGGGCACTGAAAGGAGTTTCTTGCACTGATAGCTGTTTCACTTCAACAGGTGGGAATCAAGAATGGGTCATGGAAGAGCTCTGAGTCTGTCAGCTGTAGCCTTGAGCTGACAAGGGCAGAATGGAGGTGGCTCCTGCCTCTTGCAAGACCTCTCTTTAGAAAACATGTTTTCATGCTCTTCCCTCCTTCCTTCCAAGCCCAGCTTTGCTTCTCTGACCCAACTTCAGTTTCCTACTGTAGAAAAACACTGAGATCCTTTAATACCTAGCTAGTATTTCTGAAACATCCTTGGATAGGTCTCTGCCTTGGCTCTTTTTTTTTTTTTTCCTTCCTTCCAGTTTTTGATTATAAGTCCTTTGCACGCATCCAGAATTACATGGCTCATCCTTTAATTCTCTGGGATCCAAATTCACAGGCTCTTTCTTTTTCCTTCCTGCAAAGATGAGGGATTTTTCTCCTATGGACAGTGCAAGGGGGAGGCAAGGGTGGAGAAGTAGTGTGAAGGATATTGGATTCTATGCTCATTAAAATCAGTTGCATGCAGAAGCCCCATGAATTCTGCCATGGATTTTTCCAGACCAGATTCATGAGTTTATTGAGAATTAAATTGAAGCAGAGCTCACATAATCAGATTTGTCGATGTGGGAAACTTGGCAATAGCTTGAAAAATACTGGCCCAGCCTTCCACGGCTGGTGGGCCATGTTCCCTCCTGTGGCCTGACACTGTTGGTGTTGTGTGTCATCCAGAGGGACAGGATGAGGTCTACAGCCCAGCATGTGCTGTCACACCCATGTGCAGCCAAGCCAACGGACGTGCTCCCTAGGTTGCAAGACGATTATGTTTCACCCAGAAATCTGCTGGAAAGAGTGTTCAGGGCACTGAGGCTGCTGGGCTGACATTTCGGGGTCTGTGGGAAAATTTTTAGCTGCAAATGATACTGTAAGACATTAGAAGTCAGAATACTGTTTTTTTTATATAATTGTGCCCAGACCACGTGGGAGGTTTCCAATTAAAAAAAGACTTTGCATTTTTGTCTAATGACTGGTTTAACATGTATAATTCCCTGTTGGTACTTCCTTTGCATATTAAAATGACTGTTTTTCAAATCAGTCCTTTAAATACACAATTGGCTACAATGCAGGCTATAAATATCTCTTCTGTGCGGTATTAATTAGAAAGTCGAGCATCTTATACATTTTAATGTACCCCGTCATCCATACTGATTCTAGCAATTTCAAGAGAACATTTCTGTTTGCTTTCAGACTTAAGTGGATAGAAATGATCTTTATTAAACATATTGGGAGAAGAGAAAGAAAAAAAAAAAGAATGAAGCTGTGTATTTAGAAATGTTGATGGTCTGGCTCAAGTAATCATTTTGCTGTTTTGAGTGGAATTTTTCTGATAAAGGCCAGGTAGGACTGCCTGAGGGAAGATTAAGATCTGTGGGGCCCACAGTTCTCCAAGCTAAGATTCTAGGGCGTGTACAGGGATGGAGAGGGGAAGCGAGGAGCAGACAGAAGGACGGAGAAGGGGAGAGAAATGAGAAATAGGAGAGCTCAGAGGCTTGCAAAATGGTGATTCCTTGTCAATCAGCTCTCAGGGTGCTGCTTAGTGGCTGCACTGGGACAGCAGCTAAGAACCCGCGGCTGCCACCCCTTCCCCCAGACCTGGGCACAGTGGGTTTGCAGTGAGAAACAGCTCCAGGCATCTCACCGGTCGTAGTCCATGACTGCTATGGACAGGTGGATTTGGTCAATGTTCTCGGGAGGGACGTCAAAGACTATGGCTTCATTGTAAACAGGATTCAGAGTGTTCCTCTTGGTGGATGTTTTCCTCTTTTTTAGTCGTCTGCCATCACACATCAGTGAGACTTTCACGTAGGGATCTGCACAGACCATGAGAAGCAGAAGTACTGTGAGGAGACATGCAGATTTAGGCCGGCAGTTTCGTCATGGTGGGGTTTCAAGGACCACAGGGTGCAGAAGCCCTTTACCTGCCTGTGGATGGAGTCTGAAGATTTTTTTTTTTTTTTATTGAAGCAGGGAAAACCATTAGGCCATTCAGGTATAACCTAAATCAAATCACTTATGATTATACAGTGGCGGTGACAAATAGATTCAAGGGATCAGACAGGGTTCCTGAAGAAATATGAATGGAGATTTGTAACATTATACAGTGTAAAACATACCCAATATTTTTATAGATCATACCACATTTAAAGTTATTACAAAATAATAGCTATGTTTCCCAAAGTTGTGCAATATATCCTTGTAGCTTATTTTATACATAGTAATTCATACCTATTAAATCCTCTACCGCCTTGCCCCCTTCCCTCTCCCCATTGGTAACCACAGGTTTGTTCTCTGTTTTCTGTGAGTCTGTTTCTGTGCTGTTATATTCATTTGTTTGTTTTATTTTTAGATTCCACACATAAGCTATTACAGAATATTTGTCTTTCTCTCTGATTTGCTTCACTATTTATACAATGTCTGGGCAACGACTGGAGTTGGGGTAAGTAAGTCATTCATTCAGGAAAAAGCACAGGACACACTCGTCTCAAAATGTGTGGAATTTAAAAATAGTGTGAAAATATCTGCCATCAAATTAGAAATGTTCCAGCTAGGATCACAGACTTGCCAGGCTGCCACAGGAAGGGAAACGCAAGCCATTTTCAAGGCACGGGGGAAGAGGTGGCACGCTCTGACTCGGAGCCACCCCACGGAGTCTTTTCCTAAAACCCAGGCCTTTAGGAAAGGGAGAAGCTAAACACGTGGACATAGCAAGAAGCTATGTTGCGGGTGGACGTCCTTCAGTGCAGGGGCTTCAAGCTCTTGAGCTGCCTGCGGTCGAGCTGTGAAGGGGGAAGCAGTTCAGCAGGTCAGGGAGAGAAAGGACGCAGGCTTGCTTGTGGGGCCATGCTGCGACTGGGTGACAGGCGACAAGGCTGGTCTCTGCGCCTGCTGGGACATCCCTGGTTTCACCTCACTATTTTCCCGCTCAGTGGGGAGTTCTTGCTTCACCTGCATAACCATGGGTGGCCCTGACACTCATACACTGTCCAGGAGGACTTAGAGGGCCAGAAGGGGTCACATCTTTTTTTTTTTTTTTTCCGGTTGAATAAAACACTGGTATCCAGGAGGCAATATATTGCATCTTTTGATCTCAGTGACCAAAAGCCAATAGACTGGGCATTTTGTGACCACATTTTGGGAACCCCTGCGAGGTGGCTTGTGAACTTATACAAAGGAATTCCATTTCAGGATACTTTCTGTTAGGATTTCATTTTTTTTTTTTTTTTTGGCCATGCCAAGCAGTATGGGATCTTAGTTCCTCCACCAGGAATCTAACTAATGTCCCCTGCATTGGAAGTGTGGAATCTTAACCACTGGACTGCCAGGGAAGTCCCCCTGTGAGGGTTCAAAATTTAAAGGTGCATGCTTGATTCATTGGAAAAACCAAACTGCATAGTTCACTGATGGACCTTTGATAGAAGGATATAGGATATTAATTTTCTAAAAGCCTGAGGTGACAATTGCTTGTATCTGAGGAAAGACCCAATTAGATATATCAGCATGTGCAAACTGTGGGTCCAGTCCACAGTCACGTGCAGGAGAAGACCTAAGAGGGAATACTGGTAGTAATAATGAGAGCTAACACCGAGGAGCATTCAGTGTGCGCCAGGCACCATTCTTAGGCATCATAATCCTGTAACAACACAAACAGCCAGACACTACTATTATCCTCATTTTTACAGATGGGGAATCTGAAACCCAGACAGACTGACTTGCCAGAGTCACACAGCTATTAGGTCTAGGACTAGGTTTTAACCTAGGCAGTTTGGTTCCAAAGTCCATGTACCTTTATTACTCTACTGGAAGCTTCATGAGGTGCTATATAAGAACTGTAGGAGGAAATGTGAATTTGAGATAGTCCCACCTGATGCTCCTGTTATGTCCATTGCCTTTAAATTCCTTGCTTTTATAATGGTAATGGTCAGCCTGCCAGCCGTGGGAAGATAGCAGAGGGAAAACATCAGTTCTCCAAGATCCACGTTGTCCTGTTGAGAAAGCACAAACTGAAGCACTAGAAATATCTTCATTTGGCAGAAACCAACAAAATTCTGTAAAGCAATTATCCTTCAATTAAAAAACAAATCTTAAACATAAAATAATAATCATAATAAAGAAAGTGTCTTTAGCCTGGTGCACACAGAAGCAGGGGCAGGGCAGCATTGCAAGGGGCTGCACTGGTCCTTCTGCTCATCTCCCAAATCCCTCATGTCTTTTCCCTTCACATCGTCAAAGAAGAATAAATGTTCCTACCTCCGGAGCCCCCTCCCTAAGGAAACACACTCATCTTTAGATGGCAGAACTGCAGACCGTCTGGGTTCTGTCCCTTCTGTCTCATTACCTGCAGCCCTGCACAGAGAACAGAAGCCCCCACAGCCTAACTATCCCCATGGAGACCCCCATGAGATTTCACTCATATCCCCACCATAGTCCACACAGCCCCTGGGACAAAGCTACACAGAGTACCCAGCAGTGCTGTCTGCCTCACAGGCATCCCAGACATGCTCTTATATACCCTCCACAGCCTCGTGCATGCTCTCAAATGGGTCTCCATACAGCCCCTTGGAGACTCCTCATCCCTGGTTTCCTACATAGCTTTGCCCGCAGTTTTTCCCGCAAACCTCATACAGGCACACAGATAGTCACCATCCAGATGCATCCCTCCCCGACAATCCCTCACTCTTCCCTACATGGGCCCCACCAAGTTTGCTGCAATACTTCCATACGCTCCTGCTAACACTCTCCATCCCGACACGTGAGTGCATGCACACGTACATGCGAGTGCGTACACACACACACACACACACACCCCTCTACCCACCAGAACCCTGCACATAACCTGGTCACTCACAACCTGTGCAGACCCAGGATGTGACTTCACTGAGGCCTGCAAACACTAGTCCCTACAGTTCTCTAGACACGGACCCTGCAGAGCAGCAGCCCTGAGCCCACACATCCCTAGCCCTGGACACACTTGGACACCTGCCCAGCCCTATGCAATCTCCAGACAGGCAGACATAGGAGGGGATCCAGGTCCCACAGCCCCCAGTTGCTGACTGCTTGGCTCCCACTTTGCTTAAGCTTTTGCTTTCCCTTGGTGTGTCTCTAAGAAGCCCCACTTTCCTCTGCTGGGGAAAACATCTCGGGCAATGTGCAGCCAATCAAATAGGTCAGAAGACACCATTCTCTTTCTCCTTTTTAGCCCAGGGAAAATACAACCAGAAATGGGGGAAAAAAGAAAAAAGCCAGTTCGTTTCAACTTTTGCGATACCTGAGGTTATCAAGCTGGGTGTCTGGGTCTAATTAATATAGCTTCATAATGATAATGCTCTGGGGTCTCCGGTTTTTGCCCTCAACATCCATAGCCTCTCCTCCCCTCCTTGATTCTCCAAGGATGCTTCTATTTTTAGAAGCACAGATTCAGCTCTGGAAAGTCACCTCACCCAACCTCCTTCCTTGACTGCTTCTGCAGGAGGATGAGGTGAAGGGAGCCTGTCTGGTCGCTAAGGCAGATGGATTGCTCTGTATCCCTGAGCTCTGCCTGCTTTGTGTAAATAAATGACCTCCCCTCGAAAGCATGCCAGGCTCTTCTGGCTCCTAAAGCCCTGATATCAAGAGACCTAGGTAGTTGGGCCTCACCTCTGGGGTGGAGGTGAGGGAAGAGATGACAGTTCTACAGGAGTGGGGAGTCACATGGGCTGGGGCTAGACAGTTTTGTGTTGCTGGGGTTTCGACTGCAGAAGGAAGGTCTGCTGTCACTGAAGGGTTTGATCCAGTTTCTGGCTAGTAGCAGAGGAAAAAGAGGAGCAACAACTGTCCCCATAAATGACCTTTTTCTCTTTACACTCCCTGGCCTATCCCTTGCCCTTGGACCTCTTCTGTCTGCCTTAAGCAGAAAGGCCCAGACATCTGTTCTTCTCAGAGGACTCTTCTCAGAGGGCTCAAGCCCGCTCTCCTCTCATCCTGCCCTAATAATCTTGGTCTGAACAAAGTAAAACAGGAGCAACCAAAGCCACGTGTATGAAGCTCTAGCATCATTTTTTTCAGCATACGATTTCTGAGGGCCCTCACTGCACAAGCTCTGTAGGGCTGGAGATGTGACGATGTATCTACTCCAGTCCCCACCCTCAAGGCCAAGGCACACAATTGAATGTACTGTGTTGTTACTTTTGTGCTAAGTACATTTTCCTCCAACATAAACCTCTTTCATTCACAAATATTTACATTATATTGCTGTTTGCTCATGAGTTAAAAGAAAAAAAATATGCTTCAGATTTGGTTGTATATTCAGAATGTGAACCAGGGCTAAAGTCCACTTCTGTACTTAAAAGAAAAACCTAGGCAAATTAAAGATTTATTAGGGAGAAAAGGCTTGATTTGACTTCCAAGTGCTTTAAAAATAAATCATTTAAAATTATCAAAACTATGAAAGTAAGAGTGATAAAATTCAAGTACAAATGTTTTTAAGTATAATAGTAAAATATCTCCTTTTCTTACGTACATACCACCTAAGTCACTCCCTTCCCCAGAGCAACACTGAATAATCACGCACATTTTTCTTTTCATCCTTCATCCATTCATCCATCCATCTGCTTACTCTCTTAACATCTGTTGTGGTTGTTGGGCATTGCTCTCTTCCAGGTGCCGGAAGCTGTTTTTGCCATGGTGACAACAGATGTGGTCCCTTGAGAAGTGACCAGTTTGTGGGCTATGGAACCTAATGCTAACTCTGCTTTTTCCCCATCAGCCCATACTAACTTGGGGTTAAGAATCTATGGCTCCTGATGTGTATAAACATTCCCTTTAAATCAGTGGTTCTCAACCAGAAGCAATTTTGCTCCCTCTGGACACATCTGGTGTTATCTGGATAAATTTGTAACTGTTACAACTGGGGAGGCAGGCGTTACTGACATCTAGTAGGTAGAGTCCAGGGATGCTGCTAAACATCCCACAATGCACAGGGGAGCCCCTCACTACAATGAACTCTTTGGTCCAAAACGTCAGTAGTGCCAAGGTTGAGGAACACTGCCTTACACACAAGTACTTATATTGTTAGTAAAAAATTTTCCAGAATGCTGATAAAAGTCAAATACAAAAGAGTATGGAGTGTTTGGCTTCTTTTCCAGCTTGACAGAAATCAGATATGCAGAGGTGTCACTGGTGGCTAAATGCCCTGGAGGGGTACAAGGGGAAGGAAAATGTCATGCAAAGAAATGCTTCATTTGCTTCTGCTTTGTGTGGCCAAGGTCAGTGTTGTTGCAAGATGTATAGGGAACTGATAGCAAATGTGTGTGAATTCTATACCTGCAAAACCTGTAAACTCTTTCTGTGGTGTTTACCTGTAGTGGTCTGTGACAGTTCTAGTTTTTGTCTAGCTAGCGCACTTTTGTATTCCTATCCTTGGGTTCTTCTGTGAAATCCTTCCCAGTTCCATAAAGTTCTACAAGGGCTGCTGCAGGAATTCAGTCCAAAGTATTCATGCCCCTGTCTACTGTCCTCTGTTCAGGGATGAGTATGTACCCACACAGGGAGATTCAGAGTCTTCTCTGGGACTAAAAAAATTAATATTGAGAAAGAGAAATTTTAATTTTCTTGGGGTTATTCACTGGAAAGATATGAAACTAGCATTGCTGTAAGGTTCTTGTACTGAAGATAAGTAGTGTACTATCACTTTAGGTTAGGCGCTGTATATTAAAAACATATACCATAAACCCAAAAGAAATGACTAAAATCACATAATTTATTACCTATAAATTAGTTAATAAGCTGGAGAAGGCAATGGCACTCCACTCTAGTACTCTTGCCTGGAAAATCCCATGATGGAAGAGCCTGGTGGGCTGCAGTCCATGGGGTCGCTAGGAGTTGGACACGACTGAGCGACTTCACTTTCACTTCTCACTTTCATGCATTGGAGAAGGAAATGGCAACCCACTCCACTGTTCTTGCCTGGAGAATCCCAGGGACGGGGGAGCCTGGTGGGCTGCCGTCTATGGGGTCGCACAGAGTTGGACATGACTGAAGCGACTTAGCAGCAGCAGCAGCAGCAGCAGTTAATAAGCCAACAAAAGGGATAAGATACATGCTTTAAAAATATTAAGTTAATCCAAAAGACAGCAGAAAAAAAGGAAAAGGGAATAAGACTGGAAGAGATATAAATGATAGAAATGGAAAACAAATAGTAAGATGGTAAATTTAAACAAAATACTTTCAATAATCACGTAAATGTAAAAGATCTAAGCATCCAAATAAAAGGCAAAGATTATCTAATTTAGTAAACAGCAAGACCCAATATTATGCTCTCTACAAGAAATATAATTTAAATATACCGGTATATGTACATTAAAAGTAAAAGAATAAAAACAATATGCCACACTTAAACTAATAAAAAGAAATCTGGAGTGGTTAAGTTAATATCAGACAAAGTATATGTAAGAGCAATGAATATTATCAGGAAAAAGAGGGTCATTTCATTATCTGAAGCAAAAACTTGTAGAACTGGGAGGATAAACAAATTACAGTCAGAGATTTGAATGCCTGAACAGCACTATCAACCCACTTGGCCTAATGAGTGGCATTAAAGAAACACCAAACAGCAACAGAATACACATCTTTTCAGGTGAACCCAGAACACTGAACAAGAAAGATCATATTATAGCCCATAAAACAAGTCTCAACTAAACTTGAGAAGATTCAAAGTATATTCTCCGGCTGCAATGGAAATGAATTAGAAATCAGTAACAAAAAGATACCTGGGAAATCTCTAAATATTTGGAAACTAAATAACACACTTCTAAATGCTCAATTCAAAAAAAGGCACAGAAAAAAGGAATGAAAGTACAGGTGGAACAAACAGAAAAGACAGACTTAAACACTACCATATTGATAATTACATTAAATGTATATACCTGATAACTTCAATTAAAAAGATATAAATTTTCTGATAGGACAGTAAAGCAAGACCCAGCTATATACACTACACTAAGACCCAACTATATACCCACTAAGTGGGTCTACAGGAAACCCACTTAAAATATCAAGACAAAGACAGGTTTAAAGGATGAAAAAAATTAGGCCATGTAAACAATAATCTAAAGAAAGCTGCTGCTGCTGCTAAGTCGCTTCAGTCGTGTCCGACTCTGTGCGACCCCAGAGACGGCAGCCTGCCAGGCTCCGCCGTCCCTGGGATTCTCCAGGCAAGAACACTGGAGTGGGTTGCCATTTCCTTCTCCAATGCATGAAAGTGAAAGGTGAAAGTGAAGTTGCTCAGTCGTGTCCGACTCTTAGCGACCCCATGGACTGCAGCCTACCAGGCTCCTCCATCCATGGGATTTTCCAAGCAAGAGTACTGGAGTGGGGTGCCATCGCCTTCTCCGAAAGAAAGCTAGAGTGGTTATATTAATATCAAGATTCCAGACCAAGGAATATTACCAGGGAGGAAGGTGATATTTCATTGACAAAGGCTAAAATCATCAAGAAGACGTAATCTTAAAAACATATGCTTCTAATAACAGAACTTCAAAATATATTAAACAAATGAGATAGAATTAAGAGGAGACATAGGCAAACACACAAGTAGAATTAGAGAGTCCAAGACTATTCTATCAGTAATTCATTGAACAAGCAAGCAAAAAAGAAGTTAAGGATATAAAAGACTTGAACAATATTATTGACTAACCTGACGTAATTGATACTTACTTTACCTATTAATACTCCATCAAATGATCAAAATGCCCATTCTTTTCAAATATAAACATTCAGCAAGATGAATCAGATTCTGGGTCATTAAAAAATTCTCATTAAATTCAAAATGAATGAAATCACACAAAGTATGTTCTTTAACAATAATAAAATTAAAGTAGAATTCAACCATAGATATCTAGAAAATCTCTAAATTTTTGAAAATTAAACAATACTTTTCTAAATTATCTACAGGTCAAATAAAAAAGTCATAAGAGATATTAAAAATTATTTTGAACGAATGGTAGTGGTTATGTGACTATATATATGTGACAAACTTGCACACTTTTTAAAAATTGATTAATTTTGCTGTACATAAATTAATGGAAATTTTAAAATTCTGAAAAGACAGATTTTACAGAGGACTATATTTTTGTCTTCTAGTTTTATTGTCTTGAGTTCAGAGAATGCCTTGATGGTTTCAACCACTTAAAAATTATCCTATCCTATCCCATGCATTTGTGCTCAAATGTATCTAGAAATAATGCCTATCCTCTATTCACAAGGGACTTATTTCTATATTTTTATTAAGTCAAGCTTGTTAATTTTGTATCCAAATCTTCTTCCCCTTGGAATTTATTATGACATTGTCTTTCAAAATATGGTTTATTCCCATTCCATTGTTTCACAGTCAGAGTATTAGCAAACATTTAAACTATGGTCAACATATTTCTTTCAATGCTCACTGCAGTTTCATAAAACCCATTATCATCTCCCATTTTAAGGTACATTTTGCTTGTGTGAGTCCTTGAGTACTTTTTTTCCAGTGAGGGTTCACAGGTAGTTAGAGTAATCTTTACTGTGCTCTAATTCTTAAAAGAAAGTTAGTTGGGCACAGAATTTAGGTTAAAATTATTTTATCTTAGAATCTTCCACTTTGTCACAATACCTTCTAGTACTTCATGTTCTAGCTAGGGTGTTTGATGCGATTCTTTTGTAGATTCCCCTGCCCTTCCCCAAGGAGGTTTTAAGATTGTTTCTTTGTACTTTTACTTTGTACTTGTATCTTCTGTAATTTCCCCAAAAGGTATTGAGATATCTTGTTTTCACTGATTTTGCCTGGTCCTCAGTGATTGATGTTAATTGGATTTTTTTTCTCTTGCTTTAATCTCTTTTTCTCCAGTGACCAGTTGATCTGTTTGTTTACCTTGGACCTTCTCTTTCATGATGTTGGTTTTCCTCAGATTCTAGGACATCCTTAATTGTCTGTATTTATAACTGAAGGGTCAAAGCAAAACTCTTTTACTGCTTGTCATTTTGTGAAGATCCTCATGAAGAAGTGGGGGCAACCTCATATTTTCATCTGATATATATATAACTGGATATTTTGAATAATTATTCTTTAATACTACTTGTATGATATTAACATTGCCAAAATTAATGAACTTTGGTTGTATAGTAGGTTATAAAGTTAGGCATGGAATCATTATCAACAGAGTTTTGATATCCCAGTCTCAATCATTTTTAAGCACCACTGTACTGGGTTTCCCAGGTGGCGCCAGTGGTGAAGAACCCACCTCATTCTTGCCTGGAGAACCCCTTGAACAGAGGAGACTGCCAGGCTACAGCTCAAGGGGTCACAAAGAGTCGGACATGACTGGAGTGATTTAGCAAGCAAGCCAGTGCAGAAGACAGTAAAGACACAGGTTTGATCCCTGGGTCAGGAAGTTCCTCTCCGGAGGAGGGCATGGCAACCCATTCCAGTATTCCTGACTGGAGAATCCCACGGACAGAAGACCCTGGTGGGCTACAGTCCATAGGGTCACAAAGAGCTGGACACCATTGTAGTGACTCTGCACACACACACACGTATAGGGGGTCCAAAAGACCACCCTCATGTCTGATGATTCATTAGAAAGACCCAGAAAGGCTATTATACTCATAGTGGTGGTAGTAGTTTAGTTGCTAAGTCATGTTCATATGGTTTCTTACAATAAAAGGACACAGATTTAAATCAGCAAAGAAAAAAAAATATTACATGGGGTGGAGTCCGAGAGAAATCAGGCATTAGTTTCCAGTTGCGCTTTTCCAATGGAGTCACACATACAGCACTTGGTACTCCCCACAGTGATGTGTGACAAAACATACTAAGTATCACCAATGAGGAAAGCTCGCCTAAACCATGATGCCCAATGTTCTTACTGCGGGAGGTAAGCAGTACCCACATGACTAATCTTAGCTGCTCAGTCTTTACTCCCTTCATCAGAGGGGGATCAGTGTAGCCTAGAGCCCTTAAAGGAACAAAAACAAATAACCATCATAAATTATGGGCTTCCCTGGTGGCTCGGATGGTTAAAAAATCTGTCTGCAATGTAGGAGACCTGGGTTCAATCCCTGGGGTGGGAATCCCTGGAAGAGGGCATGACAACCCACTCTTTCAGTCAAGGTCTAGTCCCTTCTGTAGAATGTGCAGGGTTTAGGTACCCCAAGCTTGTTGAGCCAGTCCTTTACTATACATACACAGTACCCTCCTTTCAGCTTGCCTTTTCACACATATCTTTCTGTACTGATAAGGAGAGAAGTGGTTGTGGTCCATCGCTTATGTACCTAACCATTACACATTCTCATCCAGAGATCAACAGTTGATGACACAGAAGACATTCTGGAAGGAAGTTAGGTTAACAGCAGGGACTGGCAGAGATATTAGATAGGATAAGGGCTGATCATAATGGAATTCGGTCCTCATCCCTGCTCGTGACACAGGCTTCCTAAAACCCTTGTAAATCCCCAAGTGATAAGAGCACTAAGAACACTAGGGGCATCTTCTGTTTGAGTGAGGCAACTGTGGGTAGGTTCCCTGATGGCTTCTGGATGGGAACTGGTCACCAAAAAGACTAAGCCATGATTAGAAACTCAAAATTTTCAGTACCACTCCCCACCCATTCTCCAGATACGGGAGAGGGCTGGAAATGAAGCTGATAATTGACCATGCCTACATTAGAAAGCCCCCCATAAATTATTTAAAGTATTGGTTTCAAAGATCTTCCAGGTTGGTGAAGACATCCATATATCAGGAAGGTGACACATCCCCCAGATCCATGCAGTCAGAAGCTGCTGTGCTCAGGACCTTCCCAGACCTCACCCAATGTATCTCTCTTCAACTGTATTCTTTATCACATCTTTTAATAGACTAGTAAAGCAAGTAAATGTTTCCCTGAGTTCTGTGAGCTGTTCTAGCAAATAATGGAATCCAAGGAGGAGGTCATGGGACCGTCTGACTGTAGCCAAGTGGGACAGAAGTTGTGGATATTCTGGGCACTTGCTACTTGTGACTGGCATTTGAAGCCAGGTAAGTCTCATGGGACTGAGTCCTTAATCAGGTAGACAGTGTCAAATTGAGTTAGATTGTAAGACACCCAGCTGGTCTCAGAATTGCCTGTGAAATATATAAGAAAAACCCCAACATGTTTGGTGTCAGAGGTGTGAGTGTGGTAGTCGTATGAGAGTAAAAGAAACACACAGGAAGAGAACTGGAGGATTTTCCCCACACAAATGTTTAAGAATCAAATTAATGGAAAATTTTTAGATTTAAAAACTGTAGTATGGAACAAAATAATCAAAGTATCTATATAAAGAACTTGGAAAAAGAACAACAAATTAAACCCAAACTAAGTAGAAGAAAGGAAATAATAAATTTAAAAGCAGAAATTAATGACATAAAAACAGTATATTTAAAGAAAATCAACGAAGCCAAAAGTTAGCTTTGAAAAGGCTAAATAAAAACTGTTAACCTTTGTTAAAATAGGTAAAAAAGGGGGTAGGGGAGAAAGGCAAAAATAATCATGTCATGGCTGAAATGCAACACCACTATGGATCTTTACTAAACACACTAAACAGATAATAAAATTATTTTGTAAACGCCTTTACATCCACCTTTACACTTTTATAAATGATAAAAATTAGACACAATGTACAAATTTTTTGAAGTGAGATTTTTAAAAAATTAAACAAAATACGAGAAAACTGAATGAAGAAAACCATGAAAATGACAGCACTTCACTTCCTTGTGTTTTACCTCGTTTATAAGGTTAATTTACACACGGCGTTTTAAAAATACGATTGTTCATAGTAAAGTAATAAAGAGGAAAATCACATAATTATCTAAGTGAATGTAGAAAAATATGATAAAAGTCAAGCATCTATTATGGTAAAAGTTTTTAACAAACCAGATATAGAAGACGAATGTGTTTGTCTGATGGTGGGCCTCTAAAAGCAAGGCTACAGCACTGATGTACTTACTGGTGAAATGTGAAAGGCTACCCAATTAACATAAGAAATAAGACACTTTACTGCTTATATTCTATACTGTACTTCAGGCCTTAGCTAGGGAAATAAGGTATGGAAAAGAAATAAATGGTATAAAGTTTTGACACGAAGAATTCATTCTGTCATTTATTTCTCCTGTATAAAGAAATAAATCCTGGGGAAATGCCCTGGCGGTCCAGTGTGCTTTTGCTGCCAAGGGCCTGGATTTGATCCCTAGCCAAGGAACTGAGATCCCACAAGCCATGTGGCATGGCAAAAAAAAAAAAAAAAAAAATTTAAAGCTATACATAGATTATTACAATTAATAAGCATGCTTATTGATGACTGGTGGATTGATGGCTATAAGTAAATAAAAATGGATTTAATTTTTATGTACCTGAAAAAAAGGTTAAAAAATAGAAGAAAAAAAAAAAACACCTTTACTTAAAACAGCATCAGAAAAATCAAAACCCTGAAATAAATTTACCTAAAACTGTATACTATTTCTTTATAGAAAAAAGGTAAAGCATGATTGAGTAAAGTTAAGGACGGTTTAAATAAATGAAGAGATATACTATGTCCAGAGATTGGAAGAACTCAATATTACATAGATATTCTCCAAACTGATCTACAGGCTAAATGTAATTCCAATCAAATTACAATTTGACAGACTGATTCTAAATTTAACCTGGACAAGCAAAGTGCTAAGCAGTCAAGATTCTCTTGAAGAAGAACAAATTGGGAGATCCTAGTCTACCTGATCGGAGAAGGCAATGGCAACCCACTCCAGTACTCTTGCTTGGAAAATCCCATGGACAGAGGAGCCTGTTAGGCTGCAATCCATGGGGTTGCTAAGAGTTGGACACGACTGAGCGACTTCACTTTCACTTTTCACTTTCACGTATTGGAGAAGGAAATGGCAACCCACTCCAGAGTTCTTGCCTGGAGAATCCCAGGGACGGGGGAGCCTGGTGGGCTGCCGTCTATGGGGTCGCACAGAGTCGGACATGACTGAAGAGACTTAGCAGCAGCAGCAGCAGCAGTCTACCTGATAGGAAAACTTACCTAGAATGCTATTGGGCTAGTGGAGCATTTGTGCGGGGCAAATAAACCCATGGAGCTGTATAGAGAGCTCAGAAACTGACTCATGCCTGTATGGACGTTTGTCTTATGTGCCAGTTCTCTTCATTTGCCTCTCCACTTACTCCTTGCTCTTTGCCCTCAAACGCTGTCCTCCTCAGAAAGAAATAAAACTTAATGTACTTATTAAGAAACTTAAACATCTGACAGAGTTTGGAACGAGTTAGTGACAGGCATGTGAACACACACAACCCACACAGCAAATAAAATCAAGATAATTCATTTGCTTGTTCTTCACTCAAAAAACATTTATGGGATACAATTATTTGTCAGGTACTCTTCAGGGTGGGCTTCTCTGATGGTTCAGGACTTCCCTGGTGGCTCAGGTGGTAAAGTGTCTGTCTACAATGTGGGAGACCCGCATTCGATCCCTGGTTTGGGAAGATCCCCTGGAGAAGGAAATGGCAATCCCAGTACTATTGCCTGGAAAATCCCATGGACAGAAGAGCCTGGTAGGATACAGTCCATGTGGTCGCAAAGAGTCGGACACGACTGAGCAACTTCACTTCTCTGATGGCTCAGTGGTAAAGAATTCACCTGCAATCCAGGAGATGCGGATTCAATTCCTGGGTTGGGAAGATCCCCCGGAGAAGGAAATAGCAACCCATTATAGTATTCTTGCCTGCGAAATCCCATAGACAGAGAAGCCTGGCAGGGCTACAGAGAGTCAGACACGACTTAGTGCCTAAACCACCACCACCACCACCACTCTTCAGGCTACTACGAACCCATCAGGGAACCAAATAGGCAAAAGCCATTTGCCATCATGAGTCTTTATTTCTTATGTGTAAAGCTTGACAATGAGCAAAACCAACTATATACAGACATACATATACATGTATATATACACACACACATATAAATATACATATAATACACACACGTGTAATACAATGCAGAGAAGAAAAAAGTCCAGAAGAGGGATTAAATAGTATTGAAGAGAGTTAAATAAAATGTTAAGTAGGGAAGGCTTCATAATAGAGTTCCTTTTTGAGTGAAAACCTTTAGAAATGAGGTTGGAAAGCTGTCATGCAGCTAACTGGGGGGAACCGCACACGGATCAAGGAGCAAGTACAGATGCTATGAGGTGGGAGTGTACCTGCTGTGTGTGCAGAAGAGAAAGGAGATAGTAAGAAGAGAAGGGAGGAAAAAATGGTGCGGTCACAGAGGTCGTGAGGGACTGAATCATGCAGCTTGTCATAAGAACTTTCCTCCAAGTGGGAATGGAAGTCATTAAGAGATTAAAGCCGAGGAACAGCATAATGTGATTTTATTTTAATGTGATCACTCAGGCTTCCGTGTTGAGATGAGTCTGAGGGGACAAGGGCAGCAGCAGGGCCAGGAGTTAGGAGATGACTGTAACAAACCTGGTGAGAGGTGATGTGCATTGGTCTACAGAAAACAGTGGAGAGAGATCATCAAATTTTGAAGATGAAACAACAGAGTTTTCTAATAGAATAAATGATAGAAAGAGAGTAGTCAAGGATGATTCCAGTACTTTTGATCTGAGTTAATGAGAAGGTGGAATTGATATAACTTGCATTTCTAAATGGAGAGGGAGAAGGCACTGGGCTATGGGAAAGTGAAAGTGTTAGTCACTTAGTTGTGCCTGACTCTTCGTGACCCCATTGATTGTATCCCACCAGGCTCCTCTGTCCATGGAATTCTCCAGGCACGAATACTGGAATGGATGTTCATTCCCTTCTCCAGGGGAACTTCTAAACTCAGGGATGGAACCCGGGTCTCCTGCATTGCAGGAAGATTCTTGACCCTCTGAACCACCAGGGAAGGCTATGGTAAAGACCAAGAACTCAGTT
Source organism: Bos indicus (assembly GCF_029378745.1). NCBI lineage: Eukaryota > Metazoa > Chordata > Mammalia > Artiodactyla > Bovidae > Bos > Bos indicus. Next base: position 45,663,328 of record NC_091774.1, read on the forward strand.
CTGTATACATTAAATGTGCGATCCAAATGGGAAGGTCAGGGAGCCAATTAAATACGAGTATGGAGATCAGGGGTAAGAGCCAGTCTAGAAATACAAATGACCAACTCCTGGGTGGAACAAAGAACATAATCACAGTATATGGTTCAGCTATAAATTAAGTTTACATGATAATGATACAGATAGCAATAACTATCTCAACAAATTTGTAATATTACTATTTTGAGAAGTTGGAGGAGCTGTGTTTGTGTAGTGAACTTATGAGCTAAATCTTCAACTTTCATAACAAAATTTGATAGAAATCTAAAACTAAAAAATAAAATAGAGCATTAAAAAATATGGAGGCATACTTTGAAACAAAACAGTTGAAAGTGTTTGGTTTGAAGACAGAATTGAAACTAGGGGTATAAACATATAGAGGATTTCTTATTTAGAAGTCCTGAAGTCTGGACGTGTGGAACAGCAGGGTGAAGTCTTAGTGATTCTTTATTATGCAACCTTAGATAAACTACATAATTTCTCAGTTTATCAGTTCTCTGCTCTTAGTTTCTTCATTTGGAAACTAGTGCTGTGCTGTGCTTAGTTGCTCAGTCATGTCTGACTTTGTGAGTCCATGGACTGTAGCCGGCCAGGCTTCTCTGTCCATGGGATTCTCCAGGCAAGAATACTGGAGTGGGTTGCCACACCCTTCTCCAGGCAATCTTCCCAACCCAGGGATGGAACCCAGGTCTCCCGCATTGCAGGAAGATTCTTTACCATCTAAGCCCTGTGTATGTGCTTTACCATCTAAGCCCTGTGTATGTGCTACTGACCCAGTAGACTGTAACCTGCCAGGCTCCTCTGTCTAGGGGATTGTCCAGGCAAGAATACTGGAGTTGGTTGCCATTTCCTTCTCCAATCTGAGGTCTAGTGTTTTTTTTTTTTTTTTAGTTTTTTTTTACTTTACAATATTGTATTGGTTCTGCCACACATCAACATGAATCCACCACGGGTGTACACGTGTTCCCCATCCTGAACCCCCGTCCCACCTCCCTCCCCATACCATCCCTCCGAGTCATCCCAGTGCACCAGCCCCAGCATCCTGTATTGAACCTGGACTGGCGATTTGTTACCTATATGATATTATACATGTTTCAGTGCCATTCCCCCAAATTGTCCCACCCTATCCCTCTCCCACAGAGTCCAAAAGACTCTTCTATACATGTGTGTCTCTTTTGCTGTCTCGCATACAGGGTTATGGTTACCATCTTTCTAAATTCCATATATATGCGTTAGTATACTGTATTGGTGTTTTTCTTTCTGGCTTACTTCACTCGGTATAATAGGCTCCAGTTTCATCCACCTCATTAGAACTGATTCAAATGTATTCTTTTTAATGGCTGAGTAATACTCCATTGTGTATATGTACCACAGCTTTCTTATCCATTCATCTGTGATGGACATCTAGGTTGCTTCCATGTCCTGGCTATTATAAACAGTGCTGCGATGAACACTGGGGTACACGTGTCTCTTTCCCTTCTGGTTTCCTCAGTGTGTATGCCCAGCAGTGGGATTGCTGGGTCATAAGGCAGTTCTATTTTCAGTTTTTTAAGGAATCTTCACACTGTTCTCCATAGTGGCTGTACTAGTTTGCATTCCCACCAACAGTGTAAGAGTGTTCCCTTTTCTCCACACCCTCTCCAGCATTTACAGTCTGCATCTGCAGTAAATAAGAGATGACTAATATTACTACATTTGATGTATGCTTTTTATTCTCACTGGTCTCTGCACTCTTCTAGAGGGAGTCTGACTTCTCCATCTTTCCTAGTGGCAGACACTTATGAGTAGCTTAGTATTTCTTGAATCAATGCACACATGAAGAGGTGCAAGAGTTCTTGGATATCTGCTGCAGCCCCCGTAGCCTAGCTTCCTCAAGACCTTGGGTCAAATTTCCAGGAAGCCACTAAGCTATGGGACATCTGGTTACCACCCACCCTGTATCCCCCAGCACTACTGACTCACTGAGAAATCCTGTTCTTACAGAGTCTCTCACAAAAACAAAAACCACTTGTGAGATAAAGCAGGGTGAAATAATTATTTATCAGGTAGAGAGGAAATTCCAGTTGCAACATTTCTCTCAAGGGTCGTTAATTTTCACTGTAACAATCACACTGATGGCCCAAACCTGGCCCACCTGTAAATGAAAGCTTGCAATGATTTGGTCATTCAGTTTTCTCAGAAACTCCCTCCGTATTCCTGATACTTGACCCAGACGTGACAAAATTGGCAAAAACATCCTTTTTCAGTGACAGATCCTACCAATAATTAGCATGCACTGTTAAAGTAACTGTTGATTGCACTTTATTTATAGATATTAACATGATTAATTGCACTGGAAGTGTTCCTGGAGGATGACGCTCTCTGAGCTGGTGCTGGGGGACGAGAGAAGCCAGCAGCCCTCACAGGGCCCTGGGAGAGGACTGCCATCAGCCCACTCCTTTTCCTTTGTTGAATCATTCCCTCAAACGATTCTAGATCTAATTCCACAGGATTGGCCCTACATTAAAAAGTATTACTCTGACTAATGATATGCTCAGTTAGGAATACATAGGATAATAACATCACATATACATTAGATCACTTTACAGCTGATCAAAAACATTGAAAGCACTATCTTTTCTGATTTTGTCGGCTTCCCTGGTTTAAAATGCCACATGTGTACATGGATGACTCCAACATTTATGTCTCCATCCCCACCTCTTCCTGCATTATAAATTCATACATCCAAGTGCCTTCTTTAGATGTCTAGTTAATCATCTAATAGGCATCTCAATCTTGATATTTCAAAACTGGAACTGATCTCCCTCTCCTGCTCCCAGCCATCCCACCCATCTTTTCCATTTCAGTTTGGTAAACACATCCTCCAAGCAGCTCACCAAATCTGGTAGTCATTAGATTTTGTATTCCTCCTCTCCTCTCACCCTCCCACATCTGCAAGTCATGTTATTTCTCCCTCCAAAAATATCTAGTCTGTCCAATTTTATCCTTCTCTATGTTGCTATCCTATACCAAAATACCATCACCTTCTCATGTAACTCCCTTTGAATCATGAAGGCAAAAGAAGTTAGTCCTTGAGTCAGGATGGCTGCTATGATATGTTCATATCACATGATGCTATATGGCTCACAGTTGCTCAAGCTGGAAGGAAGCCTCCGTTGCTTGCTTACATATCCTCATGCTTACCCTGCAATGTGACTGAGTCTGGGATTCCCGTCTGGACTGGTGCACTGGTGAGGACTCAGAGGATTGGTTCCACTGGCGAAGGGATGGTGTGGTTCCTGACCACCCCACATGACTGGGGTTTCCCCTTAGAGGCTTCTAAGAGTATAATCTAGGGGCTGGCTGACAAGTTTGCATGTGTACATTCGTGCTGAGTTGCTTCGGTCGTGTCTGACTCTTTATGACCCTCTGGACTGTAACTTGCCAGGCTTTTCTTCCATGGGATTCTCCAGGCAAGAATACTGGAGTGATTGCCATGCCCTCCTCCAGAGGATTTTCCCACCCAGGGATCAAACCCACGTCTGCTGTGTCTCCTGCATTGCCAGTGGATTCTTTACTGCTGAGTCACTAGGGAAGTCCAGCAAATTCCCATCAAGGAGATTTAGTCACTAAGTCACGTCCAACTCTTGCAACCCCAAGGACTGTAGCCTGCCAAGCTTCTCTGTCCATGGGATTTTCCAGAATACTGGAGTGGATTGCCCTACCCTCTTCCAGAGGATCTTCCCAACCCTGGGACTGAACCCACGTCTCTTTAGTCTCCTGCATTGGCAGGTGGGTTCTTTACCACTACCACCACCTGGGAAGCCCAATTTTGCTTTAGGCTACTTCAGTAGAGGTACAGTCTAGGGAGGGAGGTTATACATCAGCCACAACACACCTGAAACCTGAATTCTGTTCTGGACACCTGCAGTTTAGAGATGTATGATCACCTGAAAGATGGTGAGAAGAGCAACTACCATGAGACGGACGGGATCAGTATTACATGAAGAACAATGAGGAGGTATTAAATTTTCAGGAAAAGGGTTGAGAAAGACAAGACTCTTGTCAGCACAGATTTGAAGTGGAGTCATACAAAAGAGCACCCCACTCCAGTACTCTTGCCTGGAAAATCCATTGGATGGAGGAGCCTGGTAGGCTGCAGTCCAATGGGGTCGCGAAGAGTCAGACACGACTGAGAGACTTCACTTTCATTTTTCACTTTCATGCATTGGAGAATGAAATGGCAACCCACTCCAGTGTTCTTGCCTGGAGAATCCCAGAGACGGGGGAGCCTGTTGGGCTGCCGTCTATGGGGTCGAACAGAGTCGGACACGACTGAAGCGACTTAGCAGCAGCAGCAGCAGCATACAAAAGAGGGACTAAACTCACTCTTAACGGTTCCAAGGTTTAGAACCAGAGCCAACAAGGGGAAGACATAGGAAGATTTAGAATATTCTCCTCTATCACAATCCAAAATCATGGTCTGTTTGTCTCTGAAGGGGGATAATTTACTATCTGTTTGGCAGATTTCTCTGCTTTAGAGAGGAATGGAGCGGTTAACAACGTAGTCTTTCCTAGCCCTGATGTCCTGTACCTCCCTGATTTCAGACATCAACTGGTAGGCAAGAGGAGATAATCAAGTTTTGGAGCAAGGCAACCATGTTATCAACATTGTGATTAAGGAGATAGGACTTGGTGGAGTGTGCAACTATCTCTGAGGGGAAGATCTAGAGGGACCTCATGCAAAGAGTTGATTCATTGGAAAAGACTCTGATGCTGGGAGGGATCGGGGGCAGGAGGAGAAGGGGACGACAGAGGATAAGATGGCTGGATGGCATCACTGACTCCATGGACATGAGTTTGAGTGAACTCCGGGAGTTGGTGATGGACAGGGAGGCCTGGCGTGCTGTGATTCACGGGGTTGCAAAGAGTCATATATGACTGAGCTACTGAACTGAACTGAACTGAGGAGGTCAGAAACGGTGAGGGCTCCTGACTAAAGCTGCCTAATTCAGCATCTTAGGAACACGAGAACTTTAAAAGGAGACACAGAAAAGAGGAGGTGAATTCCAGCCTTGGTGCACCAAGCACAAGACTTTCGGGTACTGAAGTCTTGATGAGATTTCTTATTCTTTCTCAGCTTGCTGCCCTAATAAATTCTTTAAGACTTACACATGAGTTTTTTTTAATAAGTCCTATTTTCCCAGGGAGCATGTCTAGTCAAGGACTGTCCTTGGTGAACACAAGGAGAATTTCAAAAGTTAAAGGGCTACAGAAAAGACTTTTGTATTTAAGTTGAAGGTAAAACAATCTATTCTTCTAAGACATTTTAGAGATCCATCAATTCTTAATAGAAAAAAAGGAACAAGATGAAAATTTGTTCTTCTTTAAAGAAAAAGTCTCACTCAGAGTGTCTTTAGAAGCTTGGGCATTGTGTGATGACTCTGACTGTTACAAGGCGTTTCGCTGGCTTTTGAAGGAAAAAAAAAAAACCAAAAAACATTAAGATGCATTGGAAATAATTAAGAATTCACCCAGCATTGTAAGCATCTTTGTCATCCCAAACATTCCATCAAAACTAAGAATTCACACAGTTTAGGGGAGATGGGAGGATGAGATTCTCTAGTAAAGATGCCCTCTAAAGGGAAACATGACCCTTAGTGAATTAAACCAACATGCTCAGTGGAATGAACAATCATAAAGAAAAAAAAACATTATTTTTACTCTACTCTGGATGGAGATCTGCTCCACAGATAATCCCGGGACACTGGGTGCTTTTAACCTTATTTGGAGATAAGCACTACGATCCTCATCTGGCCCCATGAACTTTTGCTCCATCCTTACTGCCACTCTTAGGGCTTAGTACATGGGTCACTAAGCCATTTCATTTGTTCTCCAAAATGTGTCTTGATTACAACTCTTCCTATCTATTCCCTCTGCCTCAGTCTCTGCAAGATTACTTGGGGATAATTCTACCTTTTCCAATCCGTCCTTCACATAAACAGACTTGACCATTTCGCTTGCTTGCTTAAATCCTTTGACAGATCCCAGATGCTCTTAGGTTCAAATGTGAACCTCTTAGCATATCCTTCGAGATGACTCCGAGGATAACTCCTATTATTTCTCCTGCCTAACACGTCCAGTCCTTCAGTCAGTCTGAACTATTCTTATTCCCTACACAAACCTTACCCTTTCATTTCTGAACAACTCTACTCATTTCTCTGCTGGTAAAAAATTTTTTTTTTTTTTTTTTTTGCGTTGAAGACGTGGCTTACAAGTTTCCCCTTCTGTGCAGGCATCCTGTCTCTCCAACCCTGTGCTCTCTGCTCTGGCAGCCCTCTGTCCACGTTTCTATTACCATGTGCAATTAGAGATACTTGTTTTAGGCTGTGAAAAGCTGAAGGCTGGAGCTATATTTTCTTTGTTTTGGTACTTTTATCTGGGGCTCTGGTTATTTTACGGGAGAGAACCTTGGGTCGGAGAAGTTAAGCAATCTTCCCTAGGTCACACAGCTGGTTAGTGCTAGAGCCACACCCCAAGCAAGCAGCTTGACTGCAGAGCCTATGGCGCTCCTAAGTGGGGGGTTCTTGCAGAGTACAAGAGAACTGGGGACTGGGGGACTGGGGAAGGGGAAGGTGGCTAAATTCTCCTGGAGACTTGAGAAGCTTGGAGGTGCTACAAGCCTCCAGATCCTTCTCTTACCACAGGTTTCCAGCCTCGGGGCTGACCTTCTCATACCTTTCATCAGCAGGAACTTGCTTTTGCCTTTGCAGCTAGAGAAGAAAAAAGAAAAAAAGAGAGAGAAGAAAGCTACCTTGACTGAATTCTATTTAAGAACTAGGGCAAATGGGGCTTTAGCAAAAGAGGATCTGCCTTTCTTTCACACACAAGCATTAGACAGTTTCCCTCCATTTCCACTAACATTTTCTAATACTCCTTAGGGAAATAAGAGATCCTGTTACAATAAAGGGTACTGTAGGTGTAATTAGGGGGCATCTCAGATGTACTTCCAATAAAAACACCAGTAATAGTCTCCTTCTCTAAAAAATAACAAACTAAAAATACATGTAAAGATAAAGAACAAACTTGTGGTTGCCAAGGGGTGGGGAGGGAGAGGGATGAACTAGGAGTCTGGGGTTGGTAGACGCAAACTGTCGCATTCAGAGTGGATCAACAACAAGGTCTTGCTGTACAGCACAGAAAATATATCCCATCTCCTGGTATAAACCATAACGTAAGAGGGTATGAAAAAGAATGTATATGTGTGTATAACTAAGTCACCTTGCTGTACAGCAGAAATTAGTACAACACTATAAATCAACTATTTGATGTTTAGTCGCTAATTCATGTCTGACTCTTTTGTGACCCCATGGACTGTAGCTCTCCAGGCTCCTCTGTCCATGAGATTTCCCAAACAAGAATACTGGAATGTGTTGCCATTTCCATCTCCAAGGAATGTTGGAAAGGAATCTTTCCAACTCAGGGAATGAATCTGCATCTCCTGCATTGGTAGACAGAGTCTTCACCACTGGGCATCCAGGGAAGCCCCAAATCAACTATACTTCAAAGAGCAAAGATAAATAAAATACATGGAAAGCATTTAGCACAGTATCTGAAATACATGTGTGAATTCATTATCTGTGTTGCTCCCATACTTCTTAGAGCAGTGCTTGGTACAGGGTAGGTCCATAAATATTAAATGCAATGCATCAATGAATGAATAAGCAGTAGTCTCTACAGGAAAGGAGAGAGAGACTCATCAGGGAGAACATAGAGCAAAGACTCCTCTCTATCAGGGTGACCTACATTTGAAGACACTCTTACATCCTGATGTACAAACTACATGAATACAGGAGACACATAGATGCTACAAGAATTTCCTACATATATACAATGGAATATTACTCAGCCATAAAAAGAAAGAAATAATGCCATTTGCAGCAACATGGATGGACCTAGAGAGATTATCACACTAAGTGAAGTAAGTCAGAGAGAAAGACAAATATCATACGATATCACTTATATGTGGAATCTAAAATATGAACACAAATTAATATATATACGAAACAGAAATAGACTCACAGACATAGAGAACAGACTTATGGTTTCCAAGGGGGAAGGGGAGTGAGGGAGGGATTAATTAGGAGTTGGGGATTAACAGATACATATTACTATATATAAAATAGATAAACAGCAAGGACCTACTGTACAGCACAGGAAGCTCTACTCAATACACTGTAAGAACCCATATGGGAAAAGAATCTGAAAAAGAATGGATATATGTATAACTGAATCACTTTGCTGTACACCTGAAACTAATACAATATTGTAAATCAACTATGGTCCAAGGTACAAAATTAAATTCAATAAAAAGAATGTCCTAGGCTATGGAAAGAATTACACAGGAAATAAGGCAATAAGATATTCTTTTGAAATGGTATGGCCCTCCTTGCTACAGGAGGTGCTCAGACACCAGCAGAGAGGTTAAACACCTTGTCTGCAGTCACGAAGTTCACCAGTGTCAAGAATGCGTCTTCCCCCTCTGTGCTTTCTCCGGCCCTAAGTCTTCATTCAAAGGTGGTGCATTTTAGAATGTATCAGGAACTCTCTCTTCTCTCAGAAGGCACAGTTCTCACCCACCTAAGATGAGAACAAAGGCAGCTATGTGGGAGGCAGGGGAGAACCTGGGCATGTTTTTAAAAAGTCTCTTTAAATATATTTATTAATCTATTCAATAAGTATCTGTTGAACACATGCCATGTAACAGGCACTATACTAGGTGCTGGGAATATAAAGGAGGAAAAAAGGATATGAATCCTTGCTGTAATGGAGTTGCCATTGTAGGTAACATTCTAGAACTTAGACAATAAACAAATTAAACAAATAAATGATATTGGATATTAAATGGAAAAAAAAAGCTGTCAAAAATTATAGGGAGATAGGAGACTGTGAAAAGAAGTGCATTTTTAAATAGGATGGTCAGGGAAGATCTCAGAGATGAGGAGGGTTAAAAAAAGATCTAAGGGAGACTTCCCCAGGGGTCTGATGGTTAAGTCTCTGCACTTCCACTGCTTGGGGAATGGATTTGATCCCTGGTTGGGGAACTAAGATCTCACATGCTGCATGGTGCAGCCCCCCCATCCCCCCAAAAAGAAGAAGACCTAAAGGAAGTGAGGAAGCAAGGCATACAGACAGCTAGGGGAAGTGATTCCAGCAGAGAAAACGGTGCTGAGGTGGAAATGTGGGTCTGAACATCAGAAAGGAGGCTCCAGTGCAGGTGAGCAGGGAAAATGCTTGCTACAGTAGTGGGAGAGGAGGTCGGAGATAATGGGGGAAGGGGCCCAAATCCTGGAGGACCTTGGCTTCTATTGTGATGAAATGGGGAGTTACTAGAGGACTAGGGGCAAGAATAGTAAGAATCAGTCTAGAAGTCAAAGAGATTAGCCTAGTTTTTGTGTAGAGAACTTAACTGAGGCGGTAGGCAAAGTAGGATCAGGATAACGAAGAAGGAAGCCATTGCAAAAACTTGCAACCTATGCTGTTCAAGGTTCCGTTGTTTTTAGTTAATTTCTTAAGACTGTCTTAGATTTTATAAGGTCTCCTTACTCATTAAGAAGAATTTCAATTGCTTATTGCATTAGCCATTGCTTCTAGTCAGATCCTGTAATGTGGGCGGGATGTTCCTTCTGTTTAGGAAGATTCATGACAGGGGCCTTACTGAATATTCTCCTGAGGAGTTCAGGGGAATCAAACCAAAAGGCTCTAAGACAATCTAGAAAAATCTAAATACAACGTTAAAAATGTTCCTTAGGTAGTTGTTCCCTAAGGCCAAGGGCCCCCATCACAACTGATGTAAGTATCTCCCTCCAGGGACTCCAAAAGACAAAAAGTGAAGGCTTCCCTAGCCTCCAGTTGCTTCCAGACATCTGGGAGAGAGTCCAGGTATATGCTGAACTATGTGAAACTGCCCCGCCTTGGTTAGTCAAAAGAGGACTCCCAGTGATTTCACATACTTCAGTCTATTTTAAGGCCCAGCACGTGGGCCGGGATTGCTGCTTCCCTAGGTGCTATCATTAAATGCCCTCCAATTTAGTACATGAGAACTCATTCCAAAAGAAAATGCAAATCTCAAAACTCAAGGGAGCCAAAGATGCCTTCACCTGCAGCAGTGAGACTGAGTGCAGTTAAGCAGAGGGCTTAGGGTTCTCTGGGGCTCAGCGCTGGCCAGAAACAAGGGGAAGGGAGGAGTGAGATGAAGGAAGTCACTCGAGGATAAAGTGGATAGGTGGATGGGAATGGAAAGGTGTCAAACACAATCGATTTATTTAAAAATATGTTCCAAATATTTAGTTTAGTATAACCCTAAAAACAGTATCTGGCAAAGATGCACAGAAGTAAACACCTCCACCAAAACAACAACAAACAAGCAAAATTACAGGCCAGTTCCTACAAGAGTACAGTTGGAAAATTCCTGTGTATCAACAAATAAAATCTATCAGCATTAATAATACACTTTGGACCAAGATGGGTTTATTCTAAGATGCATGGATGTTTCAAAAGTAATAAATCACATCAGTGGATTAAAGAAGAAAAATCACACCAACATCTCAACAGAAAAGATATTAGATAAAATTAAACATCCATTCCCAATAATAGAATAATATAACACTTTAAACGTTATCATTAAATTCAAGACCAGGACAAAAACTCCTGCTATCATTCCTATTATTCAACAGCTTAGGAAGTTCTAGCCAATGCTATAAAATAAAGAAATATATAAAGGTAAAGTTATTACAAAAAGGGCAAAAATATGATTCTTCACAGAACATATAACTGCTTAATTGGAAATCTAAGATAACCAAGTGAGTAACTATTAAAACTAATGAAACAGGTATCTAATGAGAATTTACAAATAAACTCTTACAAATCACAAAGCAGGAGATAACCCAATAAAAAATGAGCAAAAGGCTAAAACATAAATTTTATAGAAGAAGATAGATGAAAAGCAAGAAAAGGCCCTTGGCATCATGAGTCAAAAAAGGAAAACTATAGTGAAATCCCATCCCTAGAATAGCTAAAATTAAAAGATTACAAGACTAAACACTGGCAGGGATATGAAGCAACTGGAACTCGGAAGTGCTAGTGAGAACGTAAAATAATACAACTGATTTGAAAAATAATTTGCATTTCTCATAAACATATTCCTACCCTATGACCAAGGAATTTTACTCCTAGATATTTACCCAAGAGAAATAAAATCATATATCCACACATAGACTTGAAAAAGAAGGTTCGTCACAGCTGTGTTCATATTTGCCAAAAACCAAAAGCAAACGCAGGACCTCATGCCAAAAAGTATTAGAAACAACCCAAAAGTCCAAAAGCAGAAAAATAAAATCTAGTATACTCATACAGTTTAATAATACTCAGTAAAAAAAAAAAAAAAAAAAAAGAACTACTGATACACTCTACAGCATCGTTAAATATTAAAAACATTATGCTGAGCAAAAGAATCTCCCCTCCTCCCAACCCATCACACACAAAAGTATGAAGTAGCCAGCAGGAAACCATGGTGACAGAAGTCAGCAACTGGCTACTGCTAGGAGAGTGGAGGGATTGACTGGAATAGGGCATGAGGAACCTTTCTGGAGTGGTGGAAATGTTCTATACCTTGTTTTGGGTGGTGATTACATGAGTGAACACAAACGTCAAAACTCATCAAAATGGAACACTTAAGATAGATGCTTTTTATCCAATGTAAATTATATCTCAATTTTAAAAGTCTTTTCTATATATACCAGTGAACAAAACAGATTTTAAAAATAAAGTCCCATTCTCAATGGCAGCCAAAATACAAAGCACGGAGGAAAAAAAATCTTAAAAAGAAATACAGTGAATACAGATAAATTTTATAAAATTTTATTAAATCACTCTTTAAAAAAAAACTGGAATAAATGGAGATATTCTGTGTTTCCAGATGGGAATATTTAATATCATAAAGGTGTTCATTCATACCAAAGTTGTATATAAATACGAGTAAATCCTAGACCAATATCACAATTCTTTTTTAAATATTATTCCTAAACGATATTAAGATTTGCTTGCAAGAGTAAATGGATGGGGAACTTCCTTGGTGGTCCAGTGGCAGAGAATTCGCTCCAATACAGAGGATGCAGTCTGACCCCTGGTCTTACCCAGGGCAATTAAGGCCCCAAGCTGCAACTGCTGAGCCCTCACGCCACAACAAAGACCCAGCACAGCCCACGTCCCCCAAAAAACTTTAAAGAAAAGATTAAATGGACAAACCACAAATTTTTTATCACTTGTAAGAATGAGATGGGAGATTTACCTTACTAGGTAGCAAAAACGTATTATTAAGAGGCTGTAATTATAATATCAGAATATTGCTACTAGAAAAGTGAAGAAGATAAATGAATTAAAAAAAGCATAAAAATACACAGCTCCCAACTTTGGTACATAATTATCTCACAGAAATAAATAGAATACAAATGCACAAAACTGAAAAACATACTTAGATATTATACAGGGTTTCTAATTTCAAAGAACTAAAAATTCTATTAAAACTCTAATCACACATTACTTTAGTAGCACAATTTTAAACAATATGTTCCCAACATTTTCTTTCATTCATGGTAGATCCAGTATCAACAGGCTAAGTTTAAGGGAGCATCTGTTTGAGAAAAACAGTTAACTGCTTTCAAGTTCTAATTATTTCCATGTTTATCTCAACTTTATTATATTTTTGAGGTTTATACTTTGATTAATATAAGAACTTTTGGATTTCCCATCATGTGTGTGTATGTGTGTGTGAGAGAGAGAGTGCAGGGTATAGGTTTTTGCTTTTTTAAAAAATTGTTTAATTGAGATATAATTCACATCCCATAAAATTCACCTATTATAAGTGTAAAATTCAATGGATTTTAATACATTTGTAGGATTTTACAGGAGTCCCTGGTGGTGCTAGTGGTAAAGATCCTGCCTGCCAATGCAGGATACACTAAGAGACACTCCATCCCTGGATTCGGAAAATACCCTGGAGGAAGGAATGGCAACCCACTCCAATATTCCTGCCTGGAGAATCCCACGGACAGAGGAGCCTGACAGGCTACGGTCCATAGGGTTGCAGAGTCAGACACAACAGAAGGGACTTAGCATGCACACAGGATTTTACCACCTTCGGCCACAATTTAATTTAGCACTGCTATCACCCTAAAGAGATACCTCAAGCCTTTTTACAATCACTGGCCACTAACACCTCCAGTCTTAAAGAAGCACTCATCTGCTTTACCTTTTCTGGACATTCTGCATTTATGAAATCATACAATATGTGCTTTATTGTGTCTGGCTTCAAAATAAGGGTGAGATGAAATATGATTTTTGGATTTCCCTGGTGGCTCAGACGGTAAAGCGTCTGCCTATAATGCAGGAGACCCAGGTTCAATCCTTAGGTCAGGAAGATCTCCTGGAGAAGGAAATGGCAACCCACTCCAGTATTCTTTCTTGGAAAATCCCACGGACGGAGGAGCCTGGTAGGTCCATGAGGTCACAAACAGTCAGACATGACTGTGCGACTTCAGGAAAATACTGCTGAAACTGAGTTGTTTCAGCAATGACCATAAAATAGTTTCCAAGGGCTTTATCAACTAATGCATCAATATCAGACTTGGGTTGTAAAAGCTGGTTTAACGATGTCAGTGTATAAGGTTCAAATGTGCAGACTGCACAAAAGTTAAAAATATGAGTATTTATTATATGATAATATTGGTAATTTAGGAAGTACTGGTTTATTCAGATGGGGTTGAGGTAAGTGAGTATTTGGGAAAAATGAGTCAAGATCACTGTCATACATATACATACCAATTCATTCCAAATGGATTCAAGTTTTAAAGTAGAGATTACAGTTTAGACTGTGGCCTCTAGGGTTAGATTATCTAGGTTGGATTCCAGTCTCTGCTACTCACCACGTGACTTTGAGCAAGTCACTTCATTTACTTGAGTCTTAGATTCTTCACTTGTAAATGAATTATAAGATCAAGTGCCTCACAGGGTTTTTGTGATGAATGAAGCCAGAGCATACAAAGTTCTTGGAACAGGGTCTGGCAAATGGTTAAGTACCAGTAAATGTTAGTCCTTGAAGTTGCTATTGTTAATATAGGTGATTTTTGTAATCTCAGGAATGAGGGCAGAGGTGGGAGGGACTTTTCAAGCTAACTCCAAAGGCAGAACTTCTGATGGAAGAATGTTACATATGTGAAGACACAGACATTTAATGAGTCAAAAAGCAAACAAAGGCTGATCTATTTAATCTCAAAGAGATATTAAATATTACTAAGAAAAAACAAAAGTAAACTCCAATATAAAACTCAGTAAAAGAAAGAAACAGACAAATCACAAAAGAAGCAAAACAAATGGTCAATACATGTGCAAAAAGATGTTTATCTTCACTAGTATCATAAGTCCAATCATGCCATACATTGCCTATTAGAGAATGATAAAATCAAAATAACAGAAAACTGTGATATCTACACTTACTAAAACAGTAACTATAATAACTAGAAAAAGCAAAAATTAAAACAGGTAAGAGGTTCCCTGACAATGTCAGTAAAGAGAAAGCAATGAGAATCAGAAGGCAATGAATACTGGTGAGAATATTCTGCAAGGAAAGTTTAATGAGCTCATTCATTCCTTTTTTTAAAAAAGTTGTTACCCACAAGACCGCAGGCATGGCACAACGTGCTAGAATCTGGGGATAAGCAGAGGTGAGTGAGAGCCCCTGACTGTGGAGTTCCAGGCCACAGAAGTGCAAATAAAATACAACCTACAGTTAAACATCATGCAAACATTACCAGAACACAGCATACTAGAAAGTCTTAAACATATTTTTAGGCTTGCAAAGATAGAAAAAGAAATGTAAAAAAAATTTTTTTTCATTCTTGGCTGAGAAAAACATATGAAACGTGATTTTCTGAATAAATTGGGAGGAGAATGAAAGAGGTACTTTTCAGGCTGGAGTGCCTATTTTCCTGATGAGTCGTCTGTTCTCATTCTCCCATCTCATCTTGAGGGTTTCTAATTTCTTTAGGTTTTTTTCCTCTTCACAATTATGAAGACAAAAACACACACCATTTTCACAGCTTTCCATTTCCTTAGAAACTGGCTATTGGAGATAAGGGTGCAAGAGTGCTGGGAGAAGGAACCCTGGAAACCTGAAAAGCATCACTCAGATACCTCAGGACACAAAACAAGAGACCCCAGCAATCTGGAAAACCTGCTCTGGGAGGGAAGTCTTCTCTGCACAGAAGGTTCAGTTTAGGACAGATTCTTTTTTCTTTCCTTTCCCCCTCTAGCACTTGCTCCCTCATCCATCTGTCACAGCGGCAGAGTTCCCCAGCCATGAAGGAATCTGACCCCAAATTCTATTTTCGTCTTACTGATGCCTTATATTTAACATAAATAAATGTAAGCACTGAAGACGACTTACTGCTCGCGCAGGTTAGACTTTTCAAACTGGGTCACAAAGGATCTTAACTATCTGATGAGCTGTAGGCAAGCCAGTGAAAAGTGGGAGGAGATAATTTTTGTCTGTGCCAGACTCGTCTACTGTTTCAAATTAAAGTGTCAGTTTAAACCCAAACACATCTGTTTGGGTTTCGACCTCATTCAATCCCAACTTGGCCATCCATTAGTTGGATAAGTCTGGATAAAATTCTTTAACAGTTGTTTCTACTCTGTAGACTGAGGACAACAGGATTTACTAGGTTTTTGTGATTATTAGAAATAATATATGTCCCTGACACTAGAAAGTCAACAAAACGTAGCTATTATACACCAACCACTCAGGCTTTCTAGGCTTTCCTCAAACCTCTGACCTTCATCTTCATCTTATTGAATATCAGTAAATAACTTTGCTTCATGGAGAAGATAAGAACTCCCACAATGACAGGCTGGTCATCCTTACAAAGACGCCTGTATATCCGTCCTCCTCCCTGCACTGAAAGATGTGCTCCTCATCAGCAAGTGGCATGGATACCCCACCCCGTTAGGGCCTCTCAGAAACTCAGGTTATCCTCTCCAATGGGTCCCACTTATCACTGTTTAAATATTTTCTATTGATTTTTAAATAAATCTCTCTCTTGTAAACATGATCTTCTCCCAGCGATACTTTCTTGTCTGGCCAAACTTCCCTGAAGGGTTGTTTAGGCAACATGGCTCCAATTCCTTATCTCCCACTAACTCTTCAAGCTGCTTCTACCTGGCTTATGCACCAGAGCTCCACCCAAACTGCTCTCAGGAGGTACCCTCCACATAACTGAAGACAGTGGACATTTCTCCATCTTGACCTCTCAGAGGTGTTTGTCATAAACGACCACTCCCTCCCTGTGAAATCACTCACTTCCCCTGGATTCCACAACGTTAGATTCTCTTGCTTTTCTTTTTGATTCAACCTTTTCAGTCTCCTTTCAGCTTCTAGTCCACCGGATCTTTACTAGGCATTGCTTCCTTTTCACTCTAGGTCATCTAAGGTGATCCTTTCCCATGCCTTCAACATGCTCAGGCTAGCCCCGCTGTTAAGTGGTGGTGTTTTTTTTTTAATCTCTAGAATTTCTTTTGGTTCTTTCTTAGGATTTCCATGTTTCTGCTTACACTGCCCATCTGTTGTTGCATACTATTTTATCCATTAGAGGCTTTAGCATATTAATCACAGTTGTTTTAAATTTCTAATCTGATAATTCCAATATCCCTGTCATATCTGGGTCTGATGCTTGCTGTGTCTCCTCAAATTGTGCTTTTTTGCTTTTTGGTGTGCCATTTTTCTTGATAGCTGGACATGAAAGTGAAAGTGTTAGTCGCTCAGTCATGTCTGACTCTTTGTGACGCCATGCTCCTCTGTCCATGGGATTTTCCAGGCAAGGATATGGGAGTAGGTTGCCATTTCCTCCTCCAGGGGATTCTTCAGACCCAAGCATCAAACCCGGGTCTCCCACATTGCGGACAGATTCTTTACTGTCTGAGCCGCCAGAGAAGCTGGACATGATGTACTGGGTAAAAAGAACTGCTGTGAACAGAATCTTTGATAATGTGGTGCTGAGTTGTGGGGGAAGCAGAAGTGTACTAGAGTCCTGTGATTAGGTCTCATAGACTTTTAGGGAGCCTGTGCCTCTGGACTGTGAACTTCACAAGTGTTTAAAGTTTTTTTCCTCCCCTCTTTAGGTGGCAGAAGACAGCTAAAGCTAACTGAAGTTGCTTCAGTTAGGCTCTGATACTGCTCCAGCAGGTTACGCTTTGGTTAAACAGCGAGCAAAGAAGAACTAAAGAGCCTCTTGATGAAAGTGAAAGAGGAGAGTGAAAAAGTTGGCTTAAAACTCAACATTCAGAAAACTAAGATCATGGCATCTGGTCCTATCACTTCATGGCAAATAAATGGGGAAACAATGAACAGTGAGAGACTTTATTTTTTGGGGCTCCAAAATCACTGCAGATGGTGACTGCAGTCATAAAAGACCCTTGCTCCTCAGAAGAAAAGCTATGAGTAACCTAGACAGCATATTAAAAAGCAGAGATGTTACTTTGCCAACAAAGGTCCATCTAGTCAAAGCTATGGCTTTTCTAGGAGTCATGTATGGATGTGAGAGTTGGACCATAAAGAAAGCTGAGAGCCGAAGAACTGATGGTTTTGAACTGTGGTGTTGGAGAAGACTCTTGAGAGTCCCTTGGACTGTAAGGAGATCCAACCAATCCATCCAAAAGGAAATCAATCCTGAATAATCATTGGAACGACTGATGCTGAAGCTGAAACTCCAATACTTTGGCCACCTGCTATCAAGAACTGACTATTGGAAAAGACCCTGACGCTGGGAAAGATCAAAGGTGGGAGAAGGGAATGACAGAGAATGAGATGGTTGGATGGCATCACCAACACAATGGACATGAGTTTGAGCAGGCTCAGGGAGTTGGTGATGGACAGGGAAGCCTGGCATGCTGCAGTCCATGGGGTTGCAAAGAGTCAGACACAACTGAGAGACTGAACTGAACTGAAACAGCTCCTTCCATCGGCAGTCCTTGTTAAGAAGAACAAAGTACTCTGGTGCATTTCAAAATGGATCTTTTTCTTCTCTGCCTGCCAAAAGGAGGAAAGGATTTCTCTCTGACAGCTACTGTGGAAATCTGACTGAGCTCCTGAGGTAAACCTCATAAAATTTTGCGGCTCCACTATGATTGGGTTTCTCTGGAGCTTTTAATTCTCAGAGTTGTCCACACTGAGCCTCCAGCAATTCATCAGGTTTTCCTATCTTGACACTGGTTTTAGGGATGGTTTCAACTTAGAGTCTCTACTCCAGGGAACAGTTACTCTCTGTATTCACCTGTAGGTCTCTCCACTCTTGATGCCCTGTGTCTTTCAGGCTGTCCTCACATGTCTTTCAGATTCTAAAACAATCACTGATTTTTCAGTCTGCTCAGCTTTTTACTTGTTGTTAGGATGGAGTGGCAGGCTCCAAGCTCCTCACATGAAGAACCAGAAACCAGAAGTCGAAAACATATTCTTATTAAAGAACCATGGGGCAGTTATAAAATCTGGTCACATTTAAAGCTGCAAAGGAAGTCTCAGTAAATCCAAAACAATGATATTCTTCAAATCATGTTCTCTGAGCAAAATGCAATAAGATTATAAATCAATGATAAAAAGCCAAACAAGCTCATAAATTTGGAAATTAAAAAGCATACTTCTAAATAATTCACCAGCCAAAACAGGGATTATAATGGGGACTAGAAGCTACTTACAGTTGAATGACTCACAGGATGCAACAAAAAACATCAGAAAGTTAGAAAAAGCATAACAGGCTAATCACACCAAAAACGAACGCAAAACAAAACACAAAAAGAAGAAAATGGAAAGTATCAGCAATAAAGACAAAAGGATTAACAATACAAAAACTGAGTCTTTGACTGATTCTGACAAATTAATTCTTGACAAAGTTGATCAAGAAAAAGGAGGTAAAGAACAATGTCATCAATGACAAAGAAGCCATATAACCACACCTATGTTTAAAACTTTTAGAAATGTTAGAGAATACCAGTTACCAATACCAAGAAATTTAAAAACTTAGTAAAACAGAAAATTATCTAGGATAATAAAATTAAGAATGTTCACATCAAGAATAGATAACCATTAGGTCAATTAAATCAATTACTTAAAATCCACCTTAAAAAGCCCCCTAAAACAGATAATCTGTTGGGTAAATTCTAGCAAATCTTCAAGGAACTAATATTTTCTATTTTATACAAATTTTTTTAGAGAGTAGGTTGGTTTTTAAAAGCAACTTTCTCCAATTTGCTTTATGAAGCTAGTATAACCTTGATATGATAACTAGACATGGAGAGTACAAGTCAGGAAAATTATAAGCCAACTGCTTTAGGAACACAGTTGCAAAAATGCTAAAGAAATTATAAGAAAGCAAAATAAAGCAACATACCATAAAAAATACACTGTAACAAAGTAGGGATGATTATCATCAGCATTTAAGGATAACTTAATTTTCAGTTCAGTTCAGTTGCTCAGTCATGTCCGACTCTTTGTGACCCCAAGAACTGCAGCACGCCAGGCCTCCCTGTTGATCACCAACTCCCGGAGTTCACTCAAACTCATGTCCATTGCGTCAGTGATGCCATCCACCCATCTCATCCTCTGTCATCCCCTTCTCTTCCTGCCCTCAATCCCACCCAGCATCAGGGTCTTTTCCAATGAGTCAATTCTTCTCATGAGGTGGCCAAAGTATTGGAGTTTCAGCTTCAGCATCAGTCCTTCCAATGAACACCCAGGACTGATCTCCTTTAGGATGGACTGGTTGGATCTCCTTGCAGTCCAAGGGACTCTCAAGAGTCTTCTCCAACACCGCAATTCAAAAGCATCAATCTTTGGCGCCCAGCTGTCTTCACAGTCCAACTCTCACATCCATACATGACCACTGGAAAAACCATAGCCCTGACAAGACAGATCTTTGTTGGCAAAGTAATATCTCGGCTTTTCAATATGCTATCTAGGTTGGTCATAACTTTCCTTCCAAGGAGTAAGTGTCTTTTAATTTCATGGCTGCAATCACCATCTGCAGTGATTTTGGAGCCCAAAAAAATAAAGTCTGACACTGTTTCCCCATCTACTTCCCATGAAGTGATGGGACCAGATGCTATGATCTTAGTTTTCTGAATGTTGAGCTTTAAGCCAACTTTTTCACTCTCCTCTTTCACCTTCATCAAGAGGCTTTTTAGTTCCTCTTCACTTTCTGCCATAAGGGTGGTGTCATCTGCATATCTGAGGTTATTGAGATTTCTCCCAGCAATCTTGATTCCAGCTTGTGCTTCTTCCAGCCCAGCATTTCTCATGATGTACTCTGCATATAAGTTAAATAAGCAGGGTGACAATATACAGCCTTGACGTACTCCTTTTCCTATTTGGAACCAGTCTGTTGTTCCATGTCCAGTTCTAACTATTGCCTCCTGACCTGCATATAGGTTTCTCAAGAGGCAGGTCAGGTGGTCTGGTATTCCCATCTCTTTCAGAATTTTCCACAGTTTATTGTGATCCACACAGTCAAAGGCTTTGGCATAGTCAATAAAGCAGAAATAGATGTTTTTCTGGAACTCTCTTGCTTTTTTGATGATCCAGCAGATGTTGGCAATTGGATCTCTGGTTCCTCTGCCTTTTCTAAAACCAGCTTGAACATCTGGAAGTTCATGGTTCACGTATTGCTAAAGCCTGGCTTGGAGAATTTTGAGCATTACTTTACTAGTGTGTGAGATGAGTGCAATTGTGCGGTAGTTTGAGCATTCTTTGGTATTGCCTTTCTTTGGGATTGGAATGAAAACTGACCTTTTCCTGTCTAGACAATATAAACTGTAATCCACCACAAAGCATGGTGGAAGACTCAGAAAAAAAAAGTTACTAAAATTTAACACTCATTCACGAAAATTCATCTTGCTTAGCAAACTATGAACGTTTAATCTGATAAAAAGGTGTCTCCACTCACTCACTGAGAATGTCACGCTTAATGGTAATATGTTAGAAACCTTCCCTTTAAGAAGACAACCTCTCTGCTCTCATTGTTTCTATACAGTGTTGTACTGGAATGGCCTGACATTGTTCTCATTAAGAAAAACAGCAACAGGTAGGAGAAATAAAGAGAATCGAAATTGTATACTGTTAAAAACAATTATAGAGAGATTTTGCAAACCATTTTAACAATAAGCAAATATAAGTTTGCTGGGTATAAGATCACTATTTAAAAATCAACAGCATTTTTATTCACCAGCCAAAAAGTCTGTAATTTTAAAAGATGGCAACTTTTCAGAATGGCCTCAAAAACTATATTGCATTAACATAAATGTAAAAACATTATAAAAATTTTTAAGGAGAATATTATTATTGAATGACAGAAAACAGAGCATCATTTATAAAACTTTAATGCTAACCTAAT
Organism: Bos indicus; assembly: GCF_029378745.1. NCBI lineage: Eukaryota > Metazoa > Chordata > Mammalia > Artiodactyla > Bovidae > Bos > Bos indicus. The sequence goes on from NC_091774.1 coordinate 45,684,834, forward strand.
TATCATTTTTTAACTCTTTGCACATCATCTTCTTTTACATAGTACTTGATTGATTGATTGCCTTTGCTTAGTCGTCTGACTCTTTGCGACCCCATGGACTGTAGCCTACCAGGCTCCTGTGTCCATGGGATTTTCCAGGCAATAGTACTGGAGTGGATTGCCATTTCCTTCTTCAGTACTTAGCACCTCCTAGTATTTGCATTTTTAGCCCTCAAAGCTGTCACTTTTTCTACTTTTATTCTCTGCTGTATAACAGCTTCTAGAACAGTGCTTAGCACAGAGTATGGCTCAACAAATACTTTTTCAATGAATTAATAAACATCTAAATCAAGAAAGCTGAGCGCCGAAGAATTGATGCTTTTAAAGTGTGGTGTTGGAGAAGACTCTTGAGAGTCCCTTGGACTGCAAGGAGATCCAACCAGTCCATCCTAAAGGAGATCAGTCCTGAATATTCATTGGAAGGAGTGATGTTGAAGCTGAAACTCCAATACTCTGGCCACCTGATGCGAAGAGCTGACTCATTGTAAAAGACCCTGATGCTGGGAAAGATTGAAGGCAGAAGGACAAGGGGATGACAGAGGATGAGATGGTTAGATGGCATCACTGACCAATGGACATGGGTTTGGGTTGACTCTGAGAGTTGGTGATGGACAGGGAGGCCTGGCGTGCTGTGGTTCATGGGGTCACAAAGAGTCGGACACGACTGAACGACTGAACTGCACTGAAAATCAATGGAGAAATAAATGGTCTATAGTTAAAAAGGGATCAATATTATAAGTATGTTAATTTTAGTCAAATTGATATACAAAATCAAGGCAATTTAAATAAAAATGTCTACATTGTTTTTCATGAAACTGGGTAAACTGGCCCTTAAATTCTTAGGGAATAATGAAGGCCTAAAAGTAGCCAATTCATGTAAGAAAGAGGACAGTTGAGAACAGAGTTGAGTGGGAGGAGACTTACACTGCTGGATTCAATAATTACTGAAATAACATAGAAAATAACAAAATATAAATGATGGAACATAAAAGAGTATCAAGAGAAAAATCAAAGTACATATGAGAATTTGTCATGTCAAAGAAAGAACTGATTATTCATAAATGGTGCTGGGACAATTCTGGTAAATTGATTTCAAAAAACAGCTCCAATTCCCTACCCTTCTTCATATATGCCTCGGGCTCCCAGGTGGCTCAGTGGGTAAAGAATCCACCTGCAGTTCAGGAGACTCAGGAGATGCAGGTTCTACCCCTGGGTCAGGAAGATCCCCTAGAGGATGAAATGGCAACCTACTCCAGTATTCTTGCCTGGAGAATCCCAGGGAGAGAGGAGCCTGATGGGCTACAGTCCATAGGGTCGCAGAGTTTGGACACGACTGAATCCACTGAGCACACACGTGAGGTTGTAACACCTCCCATAAAAAAGTGATTTCTTTCCCCATACCTTAAATCTGGGCACCTAGCAAACTGATTTGGCCAACAAAATGATGCCGGAGTGACTGTGTGTCAGTTCCAAATCCAGGCTTCAAAATGTCCCAGGTTTCTGTTTTCTTTCCTACTCCTGAGCCTCTGCCACAAAAACAAGTCTGGAGAAGTGTGTGGAGTATACCTAAGTACAGCTGTCTCAACAGAAGTCTGCTTTTATTCTCCACTATATGTGAAGTGCATAGCCAAGGTCAGCAGACAAGAGACCCATGAGCGAGGCCCATTAAGCCCAACTCAGATCAGCAGAACAGCTAAGCTTGTGTGCAAAATAAATATGACACTGAGGTTTTGTGGTTATGCAACATTACTGTGGCAATAGATAATGGGTATAGACATCCCTATGGAAAAAGGCAGACTTAGGTCTCTAACTCACACACTGCACACATAAAAACAAAATTTAGATAGAACAATTAATTGTAAAATGCAAGAAGTTTTAGAAGATAATTTAGGACGCTCTTTTTACGATGATGGGGTAAGAAAAGACTTCTTAAAGCAGAGCCTAAAACTGCAGACCATAAGGAATGATGAGAAAAATCTGAATGTATTAAAATTAAAAGCTTCTGAATGACAAAAAATATAAGAAAGTTAAAAGTTAAGCTTTGACAGAAGTAACCTGTATAATTGAAAAATGACATAATCAGAAAGTAAAAACATATCAACAATTAATGAAAAAAAAGTTACCCCAAGAGAAAAATGACCAAAGTATATGATCAGGAAAACCATAAGAAGTCCTAATAGTATATATATAAATTAATAAGATACAATTTAGTACCAGTCAGATTGTCAAAATTAACCAATTAAGTTTAGGGAAACAGGTACAGACACTTAGGCCCATATATTTCTGGTGGGAGTATAAACTGGCATAAATATTTGCAATTTAAAAACACCTAATAAAATTGAATTATGTGTATACTCTAAGTCTGGGCAATTTTATTCCCACTAATGCCCTAAAGGGACATGCATATAAGATGCTCATCTCAGATTTTTTTTTGTATTTTTTAGCATAAAGTACAAAACTATACATCAGTCATAAGGAATGGTTAAGCAAGCTAATTTTTTCACAGAATGGAATCTAACTAACAAATAAAGTAAACGATCTATATGTACAAGTATCAGTGTGGATAAACCTTGAGAAAATAATATTAAAAGAAAAAAAAGCAAGTTACAAAAGGACATTAAATTGTGATGCTACTTGTCAAAAATTCCAATACACACCAGAAGCAATATTACATTTTGTTTATGGATACAATCACATGTATGAAAATAAAAATTTTTGTGGAAAGGAGACCAACTTCAGTGGTTATCTCAGGGGACTGGGAGGACTTTGTCTGTACTATTTTATATCTATAAAAACATTTAGTATGAAATACGACAAAATGTTATATGAGCATCTGTTACATTTTCTGCATTTTTCTGTATGTTAAAATGTTGAGAATAAAAGATGGATAAAAAAGAAAGTGGAAGGAATTAATGGTCCTGGTCAACTATCTCTCCTTCCTCTTCTCAATATCCACTTCCAGGGCAGGATAGCTTTAATAAAATTATGCATTTTTTTCTTAGATGGATATGGCTGGTGAGAGATTAAACCATGGCTCCTCCTGGATTATGCCCAACTGGGTGAGGTTCCTACCAAAGTGACTATTAGGAAAAGTAAGAGGAGTAGGTTTGGGGTCTCTGGTTATCCACTTATTTCAAAATTATTATATCAAGGGTTTACTTCTCATTTGCCTTGCTATCTCCAGGAGCCTCTCAGAGAAGCTGGGGTCTAATTATGACTGCTTCACATGCATTACCTTGTTTAGGGAGACAAAGTTTAGTAATGCCAATAATTTTAAACTTTTTAAAAATGTACAGCATTTTTATTATCAAGTCTTGAAGACCAGTGTACACTTAGTGTTATTTTTGTCATATGTTGTATTTGTATCCTGTATTCTGTATTGTATCCTGTGTGCTGTATTTGTCTTCAGTTCAGTTCAGTCGCTCAGTCGTGTCCAACTCTTTGCGACCCTATGAATCGCAGCACACCAGGCCTCCCTGTCCATAACCAACTCCCGGAGTTTACCCAGACTCACGTCCATCCAGTCAGTGATGCCATCCAGCCATCTCATCCTCTGTCGTCCCCTTCTCCTCCTGCCCCCAATTCCTTCCAGCATCAGAGTCTTTTCCAATGAGTCAACTCTTCGCATGAGGTGGCCAAAGTACTGGAGTTTCAGCTTTAGCATCATTCCTTCCAAAGAATTCCCAGGGCTAATCTCCTTCAGAATGGACTGGTTGGATCTCGTTGCAGTTCAAGGGACTCTCAAGAGTCTTCTCCAACACCACAATTCAAAAGCATCAATTCTTCGGCGCTCAGCTGTCTTCACAGTCCAACTCTCACATCCATACATGACCACTGGAAAAACCATAACCCTGACAAGACGGACCTTTGTTGGCAAAGTAATATCTCGGCTTTTCAATATGCTATCTAGGTTGGTCATAACTTTCCTTCCAAGGAGTAAGCATCTTTTAATTTCATGGCTGCAGTCACCATCTGCAGTGATTCTGGAGCCCCCCAAAAATAAAATCTGACACTGTTTCCCTATCTATTGTCTTATGTATGCTGTATTTCCAAACAACCAGATACTGGCTCCCTTTTCCTAATCTCCAAATCTAAGACAATATCAATATAGTCCTTGACAATTTCCCCTAGACACCATACAATCTCCTCCACATAATAGCCTGAGGATTACTTTTAAAAGAAGATAGATTCAAGTCACTCTCTTCCTAAGATTCCTTCAGTAGGTTGCCACTGTTGTTCAGGGAAGAAAATCCCAAATGCTTCACATGGCTTGTTTTCCCATAGTGAAGTGCTCTTCCAGAACTTCTATGACCTTTTTGCCACATTTCAGCTTCAGCATAAACACTGCTTCTTTGGGGAAACTTTCCCTGACCCCTCAGACCAAGTTCTGCTCCATTGTTACAGGTTATTGGGGTACCTCGTATTTTTTCCTGTGCCAATTCTCACAGTTTTAATTAAATAGTAATTGGTGTAATTATTTGTTGAATATGCACCTCCTCGCCTAGTTGAAACACCACGAAGGCAGAAACCCTAGGACATAGCAGCACAGGACCTGCATGTAGTAATTACTCAACATGGACCAGTAGAACGCACAAATGCGCATGTTTTTAACATTAAAACTAGAGAAAAAGTGAAGTAAAAATAACTGTTCTCAAAGTAACAGAATCTGCATGTGGACCGTCAATTATTAGTGATCACAATTACTGTTTAATTGGATCTGCCGTTAAAGAGGTGACAATTGTCTGTAAAGGACTCATATGATAAGGTTCCATAAGTGGTTTTTCTTGTTATCTCAAAAGCTCTCAAGACAGAGGTTTAAGTGATTGAATCACAGGGGGAAAGGATCATTAGTGGAGTACAGAGGGATAAAGGGCAGCCTCTGCTACTTCTGCCCTCCCTGGGGGCTGCATTACACAGAGTCAAGTCAGGCTGGGACTGAGAGGAAAGAGCAGAGAGGCAAAGCCCCCACACCAGGCTCAGGTGTCCTAGGCACAGCCTGGATGCTAACTGCTCAGATTTACAACACTGAAATACAAAAGGAGCCATTTCTTGCAAGGGAAGATCTGGATACTGAGTGTCAGAATTTCAAAGAAAGCATTAAGATTAAATTTCAAGAACTGGAGAGACGACTCAAGTTTGAAGATGCAGATGGTAGACACATTAAACACTCAGTTTTTCTCTCTGTGCTAAAATTGCAAGTAGCTCCCAGACAATTAGCCTCAGAATTGCTTCTTCCATCCATTGACGGGCTCATTACCATTTGTTGACTTGAAACTCAGTGACAAATCTCAGTTCCTAGACAGGCTCAAGCACATCATCAGTTATCTCAGCCTAGACCTTAGACAGTTAATGAGCTTAAGAGAAACTATCAGCCATTGGAATCATTGAGGTTTGATCCCCAAATGAAATCCAAGGAAGAGGCTTGCTTGTGAGCAAATAAATTCAAATAAGGACTGATTCATGGGCTCCTAATTGTACAGGGCCCTGGGCCAAGCTCACCACGGCAAATACAAGTCAATAAGGAAAGCAATGGCTTCCCAAGGAATCCTGAAATAACTGGTGAGAGAAAACACAGTATGAGAAACACAGCTGTGGACTAGTTATGAGAATCTGGAACTCCAATTCAAGCTCCAAGTGATACTGGAGAAGTTCCACTTAAGCTTGATAGGGCCCCTCTCCTCTATGTATCATTTGACCTAATGATCTCTAAGGTCAATCCCACCAACTGGTTTCTTCCTGTTCTTTAACTCATTAACACCAATATAAGAGGTATCCCAAGCAGTGGCTAAATATCTGGTCAATTGTCTAATAGATGGATCAGAAAAATCTGCACAAGTCTGTGGAAGAAACTGGGGTAATCTTTGTTGACTGGATGTTTCTATTCCTCTGGCTAACGGAAGGCAGGGGAAAATTTCAGGGAAAGGTGGGATCTGAGTTGAGGCCAGAAAGACTGACAGAAGGGATAGGAGAGGAAGCGTAAAAGGCAATGCTAACATAGCGCTTCCCCAACATTTTATATCGTGGCAAATGTACAAAGTCCTATCTGCAGTGCACACTGGGGTGAACCAGTTAGGTGAGGAGGTAAGACTGGAGGCCCTTGAAAGGGGCCCACCTGGCATCCCAGAAAGCTGAGGGAAAAATCAGCACCCCTTAGATCAAGAGTACCTAAAGAGAGCTCCTGTATCCCAGAGATGTGCAATATGGTACCCTATCTTCAAGTAGGGTAAGGAAATAAAACAGCTTCTCTTCATTCATTATTTTAAAAATAAAATCTGTTCATTCTTAATATAAAGATGGACACAGGCCACCTCACTCAGTCTTGATCAAAAACGTATGAAATTTAGATATTTACTATTATTAGTGATTAACCATACTTAGTCAAATATTGTTATTTGAAATATTTGCTAATGCAGTATAATGTCATTATAACAAGACAGTTAAAATATTTCAGGGACTTTCCTAGCAGTCTGTTGGTTAAGACTTCGCCTCCCAATGCAGGGGGTGTGTGGGTTCGATCTCTCATCAGGGAGCTAAGATCCTACACGCCTCATGGTCAAAAGACCAAAACAAAACAGAAGCAATATTGTAAAAAATTCAATAAAGACTTAAAAAATGGTCCACATCATCAAATATATATAATGTTTCATCTTTGTCTAATTAAATTTTTCATGTATGCTTCAATATATTAAAATTAATAAAACAGTACAGAAATATACTTGCAAAATAATAAAATGTAAATATGCTGGAAATGCATACACAATTTTTTTCTTTTTACTAACAGAAGTACATTGTATCTATTTAGGTCCAAACAAAAAATAGAAACCAGTAATTGAGAGTTTAATATGAAGAATCACTAACTGTAACAGAGGCTTGAGTAATGAGGTACTGGCTAGCAAGAAATGACCAGATATCTAAGGAATGGAGGAATAGCAGATACAAAGAGCAACCATTTCCCCTTGGGCTGAGATAGAGCACCCAAGGACAGGATCCTCCCTGCTTCTGAGGCTAGGTCCCAGACCCTGTTGGAGAGGACACAGCTGTCACTCACTGAATGAGAGAAGTCGTCATGGTACTGCACTAGCAGAACTTACTGGAAATCCACCCTCTGGAGCTTGCCAGAAATCTGCCATCTAGATGCCAGAAAGAGCTCTTCAGGGGAACATGTCTCAGCAGAGGCACTCTGCTACGAAACCACCTGAGGGAAGCCGCTAGTGAGGGCTGCAGATTGCTGTGCGCTGCAGAGGCCAGGTCCTGAAGAGGCCACCTGTGGTGTGGAGCAGCTGCCCCCACTGCAAGGGCAGGGCTCGAGGTAAGCTGCAGGTGTTGCAGGAACTGGGTGCTGGAGAAGCTGGTTCTCTGTAGGAGCCTGAGGACAGGATTCCAGATCAAAGAAGAAAAGGCCCTTCTTCCCGCGTTGTCCCTCTAGCGCCCTCTACTGACATCTTAACATGGTGCCGCATGGAAAGGAAACCTGTTTAAGAGGTCCCAATGCTTATTTTCCGAGAAGGCAATGGCAATCCACTCCGGTACTCTTGCCTGGAAAATCCCATGGATGGAGGAGCCTGGTAAGCTGCAGTCTATGGGGTCACAAAGAGTCGGACACGACTGAGCGACTTCACTTTTACTTTTCACTTTCATGCACTGGAGAAGAAAAGGGCAACCCACTCCAGTGTTCTTGCCTGGAAAATCCCAGGGACGGGGGAGCCTGGTGGGCTACCGTCTATGGGGTCGCATAGACGACCCCATAGAGTCGGACATGACTGAAGCGACTTAGCAGCAGCAATGCTTATTTTTCCAGAGCAGGTAATGAATATGACATTTGGACCTCAGATGAAATATAATTGGCACATTTGGTATAAAACAGATTGGGGCATACAGCCCCAACATATATATATTTACTCACTTAAAACTTACATACAACTAGAATATTCTAATTATATACAATAAACATAGGTCAAAGAGAATGACAGAGATGAGATAATATTATCAGAAGTTCTAATGTTTTATTCTTACACCTCAAGGTTTATTTCCTGGACAACACATTCACAAGCGAATCACCACCTGCTCACCCATCAGCAGGCTCTGACATAGAGTGGTTGGTCATTCTTTATTTTTTCATTCTTTTCTCCTCACTCTCAGGCCTGACACTTACATTCTTGGTGATGTCTGTTTCACAGGCAGAATCTTCCCAGCCCCGAGTATTCAAATACCAGCATAGCTTTCAAGTAAGCCCGCTGTTTGTCTGAGGATACTTTGCTTAATAGAGCGGCCAAATGTTGACAAAACATAGCTTAGCCTCATCTCAAGTTTCTACTTCCATCTTTAGAATCGATGAGGATTCTGGAAAGTGCATCATTAATCCCATTACATCATCTTATTGAAGGCACTGGTGTGGTGTTTACAAAAGGAAATGCTTTCTTTCCCCATAAAATCAATGATGACAGGCTAAGACTCCAGGCAGGGAACAAGCAGTCTGGAACTCCAGTCCACACGCAGCTCCCACACGGGGGGCTGATACCGCAGGAGCTGCTCCCAAAACTAGGCCAGCATCACTGCATCGTGCATCTGGGGACTGCCATCACCCAGCCTGCCCAAAGCCTCAGGGCCCTCTTGCAATGACTGCGGGATCTTGACCCGGGCTAGCCACATTGCTGGCCAATTAGCACAGATGGCAGACTTTAGAAAATGTAACCAGTGCCCCAGATGACACATGGTTAACACTTATTGGTACTGAAGATCTTAGGAACTACTGAGCTATTAGTTCCTTTCCCCACCAAAGCTCACCAGCGTCAACTGATAAGAAACAGGCAATATATACCATGGTGTTGCAAGGTGCAAAAAACATAATTCAAAATCATTTTTTAAATTGTAGCTCTATGGAAACAGAACTTCTTTAAGGTGGCCCCTTTGATCTGGGTGTAAGACAGGAGCATATAGCATCATACACATTACTGCTTTCATTACCAAGTTGATGCTTACCCCATCCCTCTGACCCTAACTCGATAGTGACTGCCACTCACAAAGAGGATGAAGGTTAGCAATGGGGTCAGAGTCAGGAATCTGCTAAAACAATGATTTTATACATTGTTTTAAAAAGTCTATTAAAGCTGGAGTTTGTCTGTTTTTGGGTTAGTGTCAAAATGCATGTAGCACTGCTTTTCTCCCTCTTGCCCCACCCTCTTATTTTCTGGAAAAATCATGCTCTTAGGTTGAAAGCTGGTAATGGCAGCAACAGCAGAGCCAGTCATGAAAGGAGTGTTTGGGGAGTGGCCTTGAGAATAAGGAAGATGAAGGGGAGTCAGTTGGACAAGCCATGGAACTGCATCTGGGGGGGTGTGTCTATGAGGGAGACGAGGCCTGCAGGCCAGACCAACGTATGTGGGCAGCTTAGGCAGGAGTCAACGCTGGCTGTCCTTCCAACTGGTATTGCTTAAATACCTGCTCAGTGTTAACTGGAAGAGACACTGACTGTTCTGATGGGGAGAGAAAGAAGGTTGTTGGAGGTAGTGCGGGTCTTCCTCTATCATCTGAACAGTCAAGTCTGAAGTCTGCAGGTAACAGGACCGACATCTTCAGGAGACAGCTTAGGGAGCGTTCCCTGCAACCTGGGTTATTTGGGAATGTCACTGCTCTCCCTCAGAGACTTATTAAAGTATTATTTCCAACTATATGCAATATTCTCTTGGAGAGAAATACTGATTAACAGTTTTCTCCCACCTCAGTGCTTTGGCATCGTTTATTGATTAGTTCTCTGGACAACTGTCTGGCCAGCCTGTCCCTTATGCAGGCTGTGATGTATCAGCTAGTCATTAAAAATTACACTGGAGGGACAGAGCATGGTGGCTGGGTTCCAGAGGCATGAGACTCACGCGGGGGAGGGAGCCTAAGATGAAAACACCAAAAACACTAGCGGCTCTCATTAAGTGTGCTGGACACATATTATGATACAAACAAATTTTTACTCTGGAGTTGATGAAGGCATTGTTCAAAGCATATTTTTATACTAGGACAGATATTCTGAAGTGTGGTAAAATGAAATAATCGTAAGTTTCACAATGCGGGCTCTAAATAGGCTTACATATAAACCTTGTTCCACCTTGTATTACTTGTGTGACCTTAGGCAATTAATGAACCCCTCTATACTTCAGTTTCCTCTTCTGTAAATGAACCCCTCTATACTTCAGTTTCCTCTTCTGTAAAATGGGCATAATACCTACACCACTTTTGCAAAAATTAATTGGGAAACATGTAAAAGCACCGAACCCAGGGTCTGACATCTAGGAGATGTGCATTACTCTTGAGTCCCTTCTTCCTCCTGCGGAAACTTGCTAGGACGCCAGTCCCACGTGGGCACCCAGAGTCTAAAGGGTTCAACCACCTTGCAGCTGTTCCTTGACTTCACTGAGGATTTGCAAAAAGGAAAATTCTTTTTAAATTAAGATTCTTGTCTGGTTTTGCATTTCCAGTGGATGTACTCAGTGTCCAGGAGAGAACCTTGCATAGAGATAGTGACAGAAGTGAGAAATAGGGGAAGAGAGTGAAATAAAAGGGGTGAATTATGTTAGTACAGGTGTTGGTGGGGTCTCCAGACCTCACTGCCTGGGCCTCCTCTGAAACAAAGAGGAGCCATCCTTTGAGATGCTGTTCCTGTGCACAGCAGGAGACAGCTCTCGGTGCTCAGGTCTGGGCTCTCCTCTGCTGCCTCTAAGTCTTTTACATATCCCAGCAGAGAGTTTATTTTTCTGAATATTTTTCAAGCTGTGGTAAAATATGTTACATAAAACTTGCTACTTTACCTATCTGAGTGTACAATTCAGTAGCACTAAGTACATTCATAGTGATGTGTGGCCGTCACCACTATGCATTCCCAGAACTTCTGCATTATCCTAGCCACTATTCATTTACCAATGATCCCCCGTGTCCCCCTTTCCCAGCCCCTAGCAACCCTGAGAAGTTTTTAACCCCATTGTGAAGAGAGTAACGGGTGGTAACAGCAGGCAGGGACCCACTTGAAATATCCTATTCCAAATTCACTTCTGAATTTTGTGACTTGACACTTCAAAGATGTGGGGAGCTCAGACCACGCCAGAGTGTGGTCCCTTTGCCTGGCCATGGCCATGTCGTCATCTCAGCTGGTGGAGTTCCGCTTCTATCTTTTCCTCCAGGACCAGCCGAACTGACCTCTGCTACTTTTCTGTAACTGCTGCCATTGAGAAAAACACAGACTAGGGCCAGGACCAGACCTGGTGCCCACACCTGGGTGTGGAATCTAAGAGACAGCAAGAGAAAAGGCCATTGTTCAAAAAGACCAGCTCAATTCCTAAAAACCACCCATCCACAATCTGAAAATATAGAAGGATACTCTTCTTCACAAAAAAGGGGGAAAAAAAGAAGAGCAGGTTTGATGGTTCTTCTATCTGGAAAGGATTAAATGCTAAAAATAGCTCAAGGTATTGAGGATGCTGAGGGAGTGTGCAGCTCATGAAGCAGAGGGCAGTAAAATCTGGTATTACATGCTAACAAGAGAGGAGTTCTTACAAGAGACTTGGATCTGTGAGTCACTGGACCCTCCCCCACTAAATGTAAAAGCAAGATTCTTTAATAACAGTTGGATTATGGACCTTACTGTCCAGCCCAGTGTGTTAAGAAAGTAATAAATGCCCATAAAGGGTCCAAAACTGACTTGAAATGGAAGAAATGAAGTATGGATTAAATTCTCTAAAGCCTCCCTATTTTGGGTGAAGCCATGCTGACGGCCAGGTAACATTTGCAGGGCCATCTGGTGACATTTCTTTTTGGGAACAGATTAATAGGGACTGGGGAGGGTGATGAGGTTGATGAAGAGGCCAACACAAGACTCTCAGGTGGACTCCTGGAGCCCGTGCCTATCTCTGAAGGGAAAATCGCCTATTTTTTCTGTAAGAGTGTGTTCAAACTATAGTTCTTATGCAGTGCATGACCTGACTGGGGGACTCCTTCTATGCTGAAAGTGTGCCGTTTCATTCTGAAAGAATCTAGAATACGAAACCCAGGTATTAAGGAAAGTCCCTTATCAGTGAATTTTCTCTCTTTCCTCGCACCTCACTCTTCTAGCGTGAGAAGGGAATAAACAGGGCTAGAGATGAGTTGCTTCTTCTTAGAACTGGCTGCCTACTCTGATGCCACAGACACAAGCCTCTGCCAGGGTGTGGTTTCTTCCTTCCATTGCTATGAGCATCCCAGTGCCTAGCATTGAGCCTGACCTGCAATGTCTGCTGAAAGATCAGTGCTCCACTGGGACTTGACCATCCCTGCATGCCCTCTTTCACTGAGCTGCTGATCTCTGTCTCAATATGGCAAAACTCCAACATTTCTTCTGTTCAGCTTCCCATCCCTTCAACAAGCTGCTGTCCATATCCTGTTGTGAATAACTAGTGAGACACTTCCCTCCAGGCTTAAGTGGAAGCATCGCATATCTGCAAATGTCCTTATTCCCCAGGGCAGCAGCAACCTTTGCTGAAGAGACACTGGCCCTAAGATCCCCAAAGCTGCATATGAGACTTGCCCCAGCACTGGTCCTCCAAGTGTTACCCTGCTTTGAGCTGAATGTTTTCATAAGACTATCTGAAAATAGGATTGGCTAACTGATCAGTGCCAGCTTCTCCTTCGGATGCAATGACTGGGACCTCTCGGCTTCCAAAACAGAAGCAGCCAGACAAGCTTCCTCTGGAGGTTGCACGTGGAATGAGTGTTTGCCCAGGGCTGCCTGGCTGCCAGAGAAACCCTGACCAGCTATCGAGGGGCAGGGGCCCCACCACCCGCAGGGAGGGTCCTCTGAGAGACACAGCTGTACATTCTGCTTCTTCTCTTACACAATGAAAAGCAAAGAAGTGGGCCAAATCATGTCAGAAACATATAAAAGTTGCACTGAAGAGCCATGGACCGAGGCAATAACAGAAGAGCCATGTCCAAACATTTACAGTGCCTGTCTATGGGCAGAGGAATCACAAGTGACTTTGTACTCAGGATTATCCAACCTTCTGTTTTTACTCAAGTTTTCTTTATGATAAAGGAAACAGTCAACAAATGATTTCTGAAAAGTAAAATACTTTTTTAAAAAAATATTTTTTATTGATAAAATTATCAATAACCTCAGATATGCAGATGGCACCACCCTTATGGCAGAAAGTGAAGAGGAACTAAAGAGCCTCTTGATGAAAGTGAAAGAGGAGAGTGAAAAAGTTGGCTTAAAACTCAACATTCAGAAAACTAAGATCATGGCATCTGGTCCCATCACTTCATGGCAAATAGACGGGGAAACAATGGAAACAGTGACTGACTATTTTCTTGGGCTCCAAAATCACTGCAGATGGTGACTGCAGCCATGAAATTAAAAGATACTTGCTCCTTGGAAGAAAAGCTATGACCAACTTAGACAGCATATTAAAAAGCAGACATTACTTTACCAACAAAGGTCTGTCTAGTCAAAGCTATAGCTTTTCCAGTAGTCATGTATGGATGTGAGAGTTGTACTATAAACAAAGCTGAGCACTGAAGCATTGATGCTTTTGAACTGTGGTGCTGGAGAAGGCTCTTGAGAGTCCCTTGGACTGCAAGGAGATCCAACCAGTCCATCCTAAAGGAGATCAGTCCTGGATGTTCATTGGAAGGACTGATCCTGAAGCTGAAACTCCAATACTTTGGCCACCTGATGAGAAGAACTGATTCATTTGAAAAGACCCTGACTCTGGGAAAGACTGAAGGCAGGAGAAGGGGATGACAGAGGATGAGATGGTTGGATGGCATCACCAACTCGATGGACATGAGTTTGAGCAAGCTCTGGGAGTTAGTGATAGACAGGGAAGCCTGGTGTGCTGCAGTCCATGGGGTCATAAAGAGTTGAACACAACTGAGCGACTGAACTGAACTAAGGCTGAGTCAACAAGTTTATATTCTGTAGTTGCTGTAAAAGCAATCAGACCAGTACATCCCAAAGGATCACCAGCTTCCTAGAGGAAGGGGCCCTTTCATACTCACAAGATGTGTCAGCAGATGGGGTTACATGACGCTTCCTGCTTGTGTGGGGCCTCTCCTTCCCACTTGTGACGGGGGAGGAAGTGTCCTATTGGAAGCTGACCCACCAATTCTGTTCTGGATCGCTTTCATTCTTACCTTCCCACGGGCTCCTGGGCACAGGGTGCCCTCTACTGCTCATGAGCTTTCTCCTGCATCTTTAAGTTCCCCTACTTGACTAGCTATTCAGTCTACTCCACTCTGGCTTCTGTCCTTGCTGCTGGTTCCAGTAAGTAGAGTCACCAAAGACTTTCATGTTGCACAATCCAATGGATTTGTTCAGGCCTTTGTTAATTGGCATCAGTGCAGCTGCTGACCCACCTGACCACTCACAGCTCCTTGAAACATGCTTCCAGGGGCTCCCACAATACAGTATCAGTTTTCCTTTTACCTCTTTGGCTGTCCCACTTCAAGTTACTTTAAGGTCTCAGGAAATTGTCCCACGTTCTTTGCATTCTTCACTATAGATTCTCTATTAAGTAACTTCATCAACCTCTATGATTCAAATACCATTAACAATATATGTAGACAATTTATAAATTCGTATTTCCAACTCGTCCTCCACTTCTGAGCTCCAGCCTTGTATATCTGTATATACAACTGCTTTTTAAATCTTTTTTCTTGAATATTTCACCAGAAGTGCAAACTCAGTATGTTAAAAATGGTCTTATCAACATAAAAAAAAAAATACCCAATCTATTCTCCATCTATTGCTTCCTATTTCAGTAAATACCTTCCTTGAGGCTGCTCATGCTGGGAACCAAAAAATCATTTTGACTATTTCCATTTTTTAAGTCTATGACAAATTTAGATAGTATGTTAAAAAGCAAAGACATCACTTTGCTGAGAAAGGTCCTTATAGTCAAAGCTATGGTCTTTCCAGCTGTCATGTATGGATGTGAGAGCTAAACAGTAAAAAAAGGCAGAGTGCCAAAGAATTGATGCTTTCAAACTGTGGTGTTGGAGAAGACTCTTGAGGGTCCCTTGGACAGCAAGGAAATCAAATCAGTCAATCCTAAAGGAAATCAACCCTGAATATTCTTTGGAAGGAATGATGCTGAAGCTGAAGCTCCAATACTTTGGCCACCTGATTCGAACAGCTGACTCACTGGAAAAGACCCTCGTGCTGGGAAAGACTGAAGTCAGAAGGAGAAGAGGGCAACAAAGAATGAGATGGTTGGATGGCATCACCGATTCAATCGACACGAACTTGGGCAAACTCCGGGAGATGGTGAGGGACAGGGAAGTCTGGTGTGCTGCAGCCTTCGGGGTCGTGAAGGGTGAGACATGACTTGGTGACTGGACAACAACATAATTTCTTTAAATCTCACAGACAATTAATCGCTTCTGACAATGATGAGAAAACAGTAAATGAATTTACCCTCACATTTTAAACAAGCAAAAATCTGGACAGAGTACATGAAACAATGGGTTAGAAGACACTGGACACCAGACAATGAAGGTAAGTGATACTTAAAAAACAAGAAACAAACAAGGGGTCTTTGATTGCCCCAGCTCACCCCCTGGAAAGATATAACACAGAGGTGGAGACCCAGGAAGAGCCCAGTGGTAGCCTTAGTTGAGAAAATGGACTTGGGGGTCTGGAAAGTCCACTGCAGCTACAGTTTATAGGGCACAGTACCAGGAAGGAGAAAGAGGAACACTGAGAGAGCTGCAGATATCTGTACTACACAGTGTTGCCGAAATAAATTTAAGCAGACATATTAAATGGAGAGATGTATACCGTGACTGGGAAGACTCAAAATATATTTTTAAGATGTGTATTCTTTCCAAATCAATCTTGTGCAACCCTAATCAAGCTTCCAACTGTGTGTTGTGCCTATGTGTGCAAACAGATAAGCTGATCATAAATTCATATGGAAATGTGAAGGACCTAGAAAAACCAAAATTACTTTGAAAAAAGTAGGACAAAGTTGGAACACCCACGTTACCTGATTTTAGGACTTAAAATAAATCTACAATAATCAAGACACTGTGGTATGGGAGTAAAGATAGACAAATAGAGCACTGGAAAAGAAGAGAGTCGAGAAATAGACCTGTATATATGATCAATCGATTTTCTTCAAAAATGCAAAAGACAGTTACACAGAAAAAGTATAATTTTTACAACAGTGGTGCTGGAATAATTGGATATTGTATGCAAAAAAACTAACCCTCCAATCCATATCTCACACTACATATTAAAATAAATAAAAATGGCTCATAGTCTATAAGAGTTAAAAGTATAAAACTTCTAAAAGAAAACCATATAAATCATACAGTATGAATTTGAATGAGATAAAGATTTCTTCGATATGTCACTAAAGGCACACTCTGTAAAAGGTTAAACTGACAAAATGGACTTGAGCAAAATTAAGAAATTCTTCCTTTCAAGAGACAATGTTAAGAGAACAGAAATACAAATCACAGTTTGGGAGAAAATATTTACACATCATGTATTAGGATAAGTAATTGGCATCTGAAATATAGAAAGAACACTTACAACTCAATAAAAAGAAAGCAAACAACCAAGTTTAAAATTTGACAAAAGATCTGAATAGACACTTCAACAAAGAACATAAACAGATGGTAGATAAGCACATGAAAAGATGCTCAGCATCATAAGTCATCAGGGAAATGCAAATTAAACCACAATGAGATTCCATTTTATACTCCTTAGAATGTCTAAAGTTAAAGACTGACCTTGCCAAGTGTTGGTGAGAATGTAGGGCAACAAGAACTTTGATCATCATTGGTGTGGGTGTAAAATGGTACAACCAATTTGGTAAAATAAACAGTTTGGCAGTTTCTTTAAAAGGTAAAGATACACCTACCACAGGGCCTAGCCATTCTACTCCTAGAAAATAATGCAGGAAAAATGAAAGTATATGCCCATACAAAGCGCATAAATGCTGATAGGAGTTTTACCTGTAATAGTCCCAAACTGAAAATAATCCAAATACTTCAATAATAAGAATCCAAATGAGCAATGGATAAACAAGTAGTGGTGTGTGTTATTACACACACACATGCACTGAAGTAGTAATTTGCAACAAAGGACTGAACTATTAATACAACAACATGGATGAATCTCAAAGTAATTATTCTGATTGGAAAAAAAAATCTAAACAAAACAAAGAACACACTGTATGGTTCTTATGTATACAAAATTCTAGAAAAATCCCAACTAATCTATACTGACAGACTCCAGATCAATAGTTCCCTGGAGACTGGAGAATGGCTGGTGGGGAGGGGAGGTAAGGAGGAGACACAAAACGGCCTAAGATGAGTTTTAGGGGTGATAAAAATATTCAATATTTTGATTATGATGATGTTTTCATAAATGTATATGTATGTCAATACATATGTCAAACTGTACAAACTGTGTACCCTAAACATAAAATTTATTGTCTACCAATTATTCAATAAAAAAAAATTTGTAATTTGCTACTTTTCTCCTATTACCACCATCCTGGTGAGAAAAATCCTCTGGCTTTCTACAATAGCCTGACCCTTTCCTCACTGTTCCTTCTTGTCCATTCTCTGCACTGCAGCCTGAGTGATCTTTTAAGATCATAAATCTATATGTCTCACTGCTCAAAATCCTTCAAAAATTACTCAGAAAATCAGGACCCAAAGATTTATTTTGCCATAAGACTCTATTTAATCTTGCTCTTTTCTGAGTTCTGGTCCATTTTCCATCTTGTTTCCTCCTTTTAACCAGTCTGTGCTTTGTGCTCCTGGAACTTCCCAAAACTGTTTCTGTCTCAGGACCTCTACACATGCCAATTCCTTTTTTCTGGAACTCTGCCCTCCTCCCAGGGATGGGGGAGCCTGGTGGACTGCCGTCTATGGGGTCGCACAGAGTCGGACATGACTGAAGTGACTCAGCAGCAGCAGCCCTCCTCCAGGTCAACACCTAACTTTCCTTTGGCCTCAGCTTCAATATTGTCTCCTCCAAGCATCCTTCTTTGATGCACCAGGCTAGGTCAGGTCTTGAAAGTAATACTCACCTATGTCTTCTTCATAGTACCAATCACATATGTAAATAATTATCTGTGAAAATTTTTGTTTCCTATCTGAACCCTATCTCTCAGGACTTTAAGCTCTAAGAGAGCAGGGACCACATGCACTCAATGCCTAGCATGTAACCTGGCACACAATAGGTATCCAAAAACACTTGTTGAATAAATGATAGAGACAGAACTGGAACTCTTCTTAACTGAACCCACTCCATAACTTCCAGATTAGATTTTCCCAAACTCACTCATGCAATATTCATCCTTTTTTATCTGACAGTCAAGTAGCCTTTTCCTACAGCTACTTCAGTATTGAATTGGTAAGGATTAAGAAAGGAAACAGAAAAAAAAGGACAAGAGAAAAAGGACAAGAGAAAAAGAAAGAGAAAGGTAACAGAGTGGAACCTTAAAATCAAAGTATTAGACTTATAAAAGAATGGTTAGCAATGTTTAAGACAACTGACCTGATAGATCAATTGGGGTTTTAAAAAGTCAGTCCTGATCATGTTGATGAAACAATTATCCTGGAAATTACACCTCAAGATAGTTAACATGACTGTTAAAAGCCAAAACCAGATGGAGATGAGGCTAGAGGGGCAGGACCTTGAAGGAAGTGAAGTCAGGGCTCCTTGGTGAAAGCTGACCATTGATCCAGTGCTACCATGCTTTTAGCAGAGCAGTGGCCTAGATTCTCAGTGTAGATGTGCGTGTGGGGCTGGGAGGATAAAGATTGCAAACATGGCCATTTTCCAAAACAGCTTCCTAAGAAACAGCCTACCTTACCCTCTCTTCCCCTCCCCACTATGTTTATAGACTCCCCTTAATTACAGCATTTCAGCATGGAAGCATAATCCAATCTGAAAGAAAATTTCCCTTGAGAGCCATCTGTCAGAATTAGACTACACTTAGCTGCTGGACAGTAAGGCTGTATTGTAAATACCACAGATGACTTCGATTCTCCAAAGGCTCAAAACTCATTTTCCAAGCAAGCAAATGCCAATCCATGGGACAAAGCTTTCTGTCAGGGAACTGGCTTGCTATTTTGGACAATAATGCTTCCATAGGTAGAGTAACAGTGGTCCAGGGACATTCTACCTGACTGGTCTCACCTTTTTTCGAAAATGAAATTGCTGTCCTTGACAACTCTATTAAGTTCTCCTTCAGGTGTGCAGATCTTTTTCATTGAACTGTGTTGTCCTCATGTATTCAGTCAGGGAGATATCTGACTGTGTAAGGGGACCAAGTAGAGCACACTCCAGCTCCCCGCAAAGCCAGCCTCCCTCTCAGGAGCATCCAGTCGGCTACACAGACACCTGCCTTTGGTACCCACACCAAGGCAGCAAGCAGAATCTTGTCTGGGAAAGGAGTACAGAAGGTAGGGGTAGTGAGGGAGGGAGAGCGTCCTTTCTCTCTGTCATCATTTCCCTCCACCTCAGAGGTCACATGAGTCAATGTTTCTCCTGTGTCTCTGTAACCCCTTTTCCTGTTATTCTATCACACTGCAGTAGATGCCACTGAATCTTGCCTAGACCCCCATTACCAGGCCGGTGCACCCAATCCTTAGCTACTGGGAGTATCTGCTGTCCACAGCTCACTGCTGCATCTTTCTTAAAGGAATCCTCCTCAGCTGATGGGAGCCACCTTACAAATGACTGGCAAGTTACTCCCTTGCCCTGCAGCCAATGACAAAGGAGTATAGGGTTAAAACGCAGCTCCCTTGTCTCAGGGTGGGATACCTCTGTGGTGGTGCCTTTCATATTCCATAGCTCCCTGTGGGATCAGGCTCGGGACAGGCTTTAGTGGAACCCCTCTCTTTTCCTATTCTGTTCCCCTTACCTCCTTACAGAATAGCAGTCCCTCAATAAATCACTGAACAAGAATCCTCTCAGCCTCTGTTTCTAGAGAATCACACTAAAGACACACATACTATATTGGATCTATCTTCATTCATTCCCTCAAAATGCATTTAACATCCAACTCTTAGGTTAAGTACTGAGGGTACAGTCACAGCCTGGCCTGAGGAGTATCTTGTTTAGCGGAATGGCCAAGGATAAACAGACACTCAATCAAATGTGATAACTGCTGTGAATAGGAACAAAAAGGAAACTTTAAAAGCACATGAAGGATACCTAATCTGCTCTGGGTAGACCTAAGGAGGGATTTTTTAGTGAGGTGAGTAACTGTAGGAGAACTTCTCAAATGAATAACACCTAGTTGGAAAGGGACACAAGGATTTTTCAATATCCATAAATCAAGCAGTGGTATACACCACACTAACAAACTGAAGGATAAAAACTCTATGACCCATCTCAATAGATGCAGAAAAGCCTTTTGACAAAGTTTCAGTTCAGTTCAGTTGCTCAGTCGTGTCCGACTCCTTGTGACCCCATTTGCAAGGGAGCACACCTTGCAATCGCAGCACGCCAGGCCTCCCTGTCCATCACCAACTCCCGGAGTTCACTCAGACTCACGTCCATCCAGTCAGTGATGCCATCCAACCATCTCATCCTCTGTCGTCCCCTTCTCCTCCTGCCCCCAATCCCTCCCAGCGTCAGAGTCTTTTCCAATGAGTCAACTCCTTGCATGAGGTGGCCAAAGTACTGGAGTT
Organism: Bos indicus; assembly: GCF_029378745.1. Classification (NCBI taxonomy): domain Eukaryota; kingdom Metazoa; phylum Chordata; class Mammalia; order Artiodactyla; family Bovidae; genus Bos; species Bos indicus. Next base: position 45,705,552 of record NC_091774.1, read on the forward strand.
TCAGCATTAGCATCATTCCTTCCAAAGAAAACCCAGGGCTGATCACCTTTAGAATGGACTGGTTGGATCTCCTCGCAGTCCAAGGGACTCTCAAGAATCTTCTCCAACACCACAGTTCAAAAGCATCAGTTCTTTGGTGCTCACCTTTCTTTACGGTCCAACTCTCACACCCATACATGGCTACTGGAAAAACCATAGCCTTGACTAGATGGACCTTTGTTGGCAAAGTAATGTCTCTGCTTATCAATATGCTATCTAGGTTGGTCATAATTTTCCTTCCAAGGAGTAAGTGTCTTTTAATTTCATGGCTGCAGTCAAACTTTAACACCTGCTTATTTAACTTCTATGCAGAGTACATCATGAGAAACGCTTGGCTAGAAGCAGCACAAGCTGGAATCAAGATTTCTGGGAGAAATATCAATAATCTCAGATATGCAGATGACACCACTCTTACGGCAGAAAGCAAAGAAGAACTAAAGAGCCTCTTGATGAAAGTGAAAGAGGACAGTGAAAAAGTTGGCTTAAAGCTCAACATTCATAAAACTAAGATCATGGCATCCAGTCCCATCACTTCATGGCAAATAGATGGGGAAACAGTGGAAACAGTGGCTGACTTTATTTTTCTGGGCTCCAAATTCACTGCATATGGTGACTGCAGCCATGAAATTAAAAGATGCTTACTCCTTAGAAGGAAAGTTATGACCAAACTAGACAGCATGTTAAAAACCAGAGACATTACTTTGCCAACAAAGATCCGTCTAGTCAAGGCTATGGTTTTTCCAGTGGTCATGTATGGACATGAGAGTTGGACTATAAAGAAAGCTGAGTGCTGAAGAATTGATGCTTTTGAACCGTGGTGTTGGAGAAGATTCTTGAGAGTCCCTTGGATTGCAAGGAGATCCAACCAGTCCATCCCAAAGGAGATCAGTTCTGGGCGTTCATTGGAAGGACTTATGTTGAAGCTGAAACTCCAACACTTTGGCCACCTGATGCGAAGAGCTGACTCATTGGAAAAGACCCTGATGTTGGGAAAGATTGAGGGCAGGAGGAGAAGGGGACAACAGAGGATGAGATGGTTGGATGGCATCACTGACTCAATGGACATGAGTTTGGGTGGACTCCAAACTCATGGACAGGGAAGCCTGGTGTGCTGCAGTTCATAGGGTCTCAAAGAGTCAAACACGACTGAGCAACTGAACTTAACACCCATTTATGATAAAAACTCTCCAGAAAGTGGGCACAGAGGGAACATACCTCAACATAATAAGGGCCATATATGACAAACTCTCAGCAAACATCATTCTCAACAGTGAAAAACTAAAAGCATTTCCTCTACAATCAGGAACAAGACAAGGATGTCACCTCTCACCACTTTTATTCAACATGATTTTGAATGTCCTAGCCATAGCAATCAAAGAAAAAGAAATGAAAAGACTCCAAATTAGAAAAAAAGAAGTTAAAATGTCAGTTTTTTGAAGAGGACATGATACTATAGACAGAAATCCTAAAGATGCTACCAGAAGACTACTAGAGTTCATTAATGAACTTGGTAAAGTTTCAGGGTATGAAATGAACACACTGAAATTTCTTGCATTCCTATACACTAACAATGAAAGATCAGAAAGAGAAATGGAGAAAACAATCCCATTTACCATCACATCAGAAATAATAAAATACCTAGGTATAACTTTACCTATGGAGGCAAAAGACCTGTTCTCAGAAAACCATAAGATACTGATGAAAGTACTCAAGGATGATATAAACAGCTAGAGAGATATACTATGTCCTTGGATTGGAAGAATCAATATTATACAAATGACTATACTAGCCAAAGCAATCTACAGATACAATGCAATCCCTATCAAATTATCAATGGCATTTTTCACAGAATGAGACCCCAAAATTTTCAGTTTGTATGGAAACACAAAGACCCCTGAGTAGCCAAAGCAATCTTCAGAAAGAAAAATGGAGCTAGAAAAAACAGGCTCCCTGACTTCATACTATACTATTAAGCCAGAGTAATCAAAACAGTATGGCATCAGCACAAAAATAGAAATATAGATCAATGCAACAAGATAGAAAGTCCAGAGAAAAACCCACACACCTGTGGTCAACTAATCTATGACAAAGGAGGCGAGAACATACAATGGAGAAAAAAGCCTCTTCATTAAGTGGTGCTGGGAAAATGGGACAGCTGTGTGTAAAAGAATGAAATCAGAACACTTCCTAAAACTATTCACAAAAATAAACTCAAATTGCATTAAAGACTTAAATGTAAGGCTGGAAACCTAAAGCTGTTAAGAGTAAAACATAGGCAATACACTCTTTGACATAAATTTCAGCAAGATTCTCTCTGACTCACCTCTAAAAGGAAATAAAAACAAAAATAAACAAATGGGACCTAATAAAACTTTAAAGCTTTTGCACAGCAAAGGAAACTGTAAACAAGATGAAAAGACAACCCTCAGGATGGGAGAAAATAATTGCAAATGAAATAACTTACAAAGGGTTAATCTCTAAAACACACAAGCAGCTCATACAGCTCAATATCAGAAAAACAAACAACCCAATTAAAAAATGGGCAGAATACCTAAACAGACATTTCCCCAAAGAAGGCATACAGGTGGTCTAGTGGTTTTCCCTACTTTGTTTTATTTAAGTCTGAATTTGGCAATAAGGAGTTCATGATCTGAGCCACAGTCAGCTCCCAGTTTTGCTTTTGCTGACTGGATAGAGTTTCTCCATCTTTGGCTGCAAAGAATATAATCAATCTGATTTTGGTATTGACCATCTGGTGATGTCCATGTGTAGAGTCGTCTCTTATGTTGTTCGAAGAAGGTGTTTGCTATGACCAGTGCATTCTCTTTGCAAAATTTTTAACTTTTGCCCTGCTTCATTTTGTACTCCAAGGCCAAATTTGCCTGTTACTCAAGGTGTCTCTTGACTTCCTACTTTTGCATCCCAGTCCCCTATGATTAAAAGGACATCTTTTTTGACTGTTAGTTCAACTGCACAATTGCACTCATCTCACAGACTAGCAAAGTAATGCTCAAAATTCTCCAAGCCAGGCTTCAACAGTATGTGAACTGTGAACTTCCAGATGTTCAAGCTGGATTTAGAAAAGGCAGAGGAACCAGAAATCAAATTGCCAACATCCACTGGATCATTGAGAAAGCAAGAAAATTCCAGGAAAACATCTACTTCTGCTTTATTGACTACGCCAAAGCCTTTGACTGTGTGGATCACAACAAACTGTGGGAAATTGTTTGAGACAGGAATACCAGACCACCTGACCTGCCTCCTGAGAAATCTGTATGCAGGTCAAGAAGCCACAGATAGAACTGGACATGGAACAACAGACTGGCTCCAAATTGGGAATGGAGTACGTCAAGGCTGTATATTGTCACCTTGCTTATTTAACTTATATGCAGAGTACATCATGAGAAATGCCAGGCTGGATGAAGCATAAGCTGGAATCAAGATTGATGGGAGAAATATCAATAACTTCAGATAGGCAGATGACACCACCCTTATGGCAGAAAGAGAAGACAAATCAAAGAGCCTCTTGATGAAAGTGAAAGAGGACAGTGAAAAAGTTGGTTTAAAACTCAACATTCAGAAAACTAAGATCATGGCGTCTGGTCCCACCACTACATGGCAAAGAGATGGGGATACAATGGAAACAGTGACAGACTTTATTTTTTTGGGCTCCAAAGTCACTGCAGATGGTGACTGCAGCCATGAAATTAAAAGATGTTTGTCCCTTGGAAGAAAAGTCATCACCAACCTAGACAGCATATTAAAAAGCAGACATTACTTTGCCAACAAAGGTCCATCTAGCCAAGGCTATGATTTTTCCAGTAGCCATGTATAGGTGTGAGAGTTGGACTATAAAGAAAACTGAGTGCTGAAGAATTGATGCTTTTGAACTGTGGTATTGGAGAAGACTCTTGAGAGTCCCCTGGACTGCAAGGAGAGCTAACCAGTCTATCATAAAGGAAATCAGTTCTGAATATTCATTGGAAGGACTGATGCTGAAGCTGAAACTCCAATCCTTTGGCCACCTGAAGCAAAAAACTGACTAATTTGAAAAGACCCTGATGCTGGGCAAAACTGAAGGCAGGAGGAGAAGGGGACAACAGAGGATGAGACGGGTGGATGGCACTGTCGACTCATTGGACATGAGTTTGAACAGGTTCCGGGAGCTGCTGATAGACAGGGAAGCCTGCTGCTGTCCATAGGGTCACAAAGAGTCAGACACAACTGAGCGACTGAACTGAACTGAACAGATGAGGCAGAAAGTAAAATGATAAGATTATGAAGAATTTCAAGTCAATATATTTAAACCATAAATGAAACAAGCAATCTTCTAAAAATATCTATATCAGCAAAATCATTTCATAAAGAAATAGAAAACTTGTACAGTATACTGCTATATCCAAAGGAATGGAATCATTATACCCCAAAGTAAACACCTGACCCAGAACGTTGTGTGGGTCAGTTCTACTAAACACTGAAGCAAGAGATTATTTCAATTGTACACAAGATCTTTGAAAAACCAAAAAGAGAGAGAATGCTCCATCATTTATTGTGATGATGAAACCAAATAGAGAACAATAAAACAAAATCAGAGGGCTGTCTTACTCATTAATTTAGTTGCAAAAATCTTTAACAAAATATTAATAAACTAAGCAGGTGAACATACACATTCACATATATCCATGTAGATGAAAAAAATACATCATGTACAAGCCCGATTTATCCCAGGAATACAAGTTCTCACCAAAATCAGAAAATAAAGCAATGTAATTCATCACATTAAAAGATAAGAGAAGCAAAACATATGATTACCTCCACAAACTCAGAAAAATCATCTGATAAAATTCAGTATCCATTCAGGTGTTCAAAGTCTATAGCTAATGTCCTACTTAGTGGTGGAAATTCAGAGCATTCCTTTTGAGATTAGGAGCAAGCCAAGGATTATTAGACTGGTCTTTGTATTGGCAGTCCAGATAAATGTAATAAAACAAGTAAAGGGGGAGCTGTAGAGAAAAGTCAAAAGAACCAAAAAGGAAAGTAGCAAAAAGCACCTATTTATTGATGCACGGTATAACTGTCAATGTACAAAACTCAAAAAACTCTGTGGTCACAGTCTTAAAGTGAAAGTCAGTCGGTCATGTCTGACTCTTTGTGACTCCATGGTCTACAGGATCCATGGAATTCTCCAGGCCAGAATACTGGAGTGGGTAGCTGTTCCCTTCTCTAGGGGATCTTCCCAACCCAGGGACTGAACCCAGGTCTGCCACATTGCAGGCAGATTCTTTAAGCCCAGACTTAAAGTATGCAGCAATACCAAGGGGTGGAGAGAACACAGACTAAGATGGGCTTAGGCACTGCTGCTGGGACACACTGCGCAACATGGGGACACGGCCAATGTTTCACAATAACTGTAAATGGAGTGTAATCTTTAAAAATTATATTAACGAAAGAGGTAGTGTTTTAATTTAGCGACACTATTCCTAGGTATACATCTTAGAGAAATTCTTGCATATATTCACCAGGAGACATCTATAAAACATTACACATATAGCAGCATTTTCTAAAACAGAAAAAAAAAAATTAATTCAGATAGCCATTGACTAGAGAACAGATAAGTAAAATATGGTACATCACACAATGAAATGCTAAAACACCCTTCGGGGGGCGGGCGGAGGGGAAAGAACTGGCAGTCTGGCAGTGCGCAGGTGAATGTAAGAGACTCAATACACATAATGCTGAATGTAACAGTTTGCAGAATAAATAAAATATGATTTTTTCACATAAATTTCAAAAATAGGCAAAACAGAACAACCTATTCTTATGTGGTAAAATGATTTAAAAACAAGGGAATTACAGATAAGAAGTTCAATATGCTGATTACCCGGGAGGCAAAGCTTGGGGACAGAGGAGGAACATATAGGGAGCTTCAGAGAGACTGATAATGTTCTCTTTTGTCAGCTAAACTCTAGACTGACAGATATACATTTTAAAAATTATTTTTAAATCATACATATGAAACCAAGCAGGACCCTGTGGGGTCTCCCCAGGGACAGATCCCTCCCTCTCCCCAATGTCCTCCATTTCTTGTCTGTAGAAAAGCTTAGGCCTCCTGGCCTTTTCCCTGAGTTCCAAAGAGCAAATTTAATCAGAGAAGTGAAAAAGATGCAGGAACAAAGGAAAACAGTCAAGTAAGTGAAAACAGTACTAGTTAAGCCATAAAACAAAGTCAAGGACTTTTTATTTCTTCTTTAAAGGTTTTAATAATATTTTGAGCCATATCCTTGAGTTGTTTTGCAGACACTAAGACCCTCACCAGGAATAAGTTATCTGCATGATGACCACAAGCTCAATGACTCCAGACAGTTTGGAACCAGAAGATTGATGATGCTAACTTTCGAAATACCACCCTGTTACCCCACCACCAAGTGATCAGAAAGATGTCCATGAGCTGATGAGGAGCTCTGCAGGCCCCACCCCAATGTTTCTTTTAAATGCACTTCCCTAAAACCCACTGGGGAGTTCTGGCCTTTTGAGCATGAGCTGCCAGTTATTCTTGCTTGACCTTACACTGGGTGCCTTGTAATAAACGCTGTATTTTCCCTCACCACAAACTGGTGTCAGCAGACTGGCTTTACTGCACACAGGGCAACTGGACCCAATTGGTTCAGTAACACATATACATTATACATACTATTGTATATGTAACGTATTTCATTTAAAAAAGCAAATGCATTGTCCTGGCACTTAAACTATGATAAAAGCTATCAAAGTCAATTTGTCAGAGACCTATAGTTTTATTGATCCCTTCCTTCAGATGTTCTTTTCTGCAGTTCTGCCCCTTTTCACTGTCTCTTAATAATCTAAATATCCAGGGGATAGTATGTGTGAAGGATTATGAATGGGAAAAACGGTAGGGTGGACTTCAGTGGGCTCTTAAGAAGATACAGCTCATTAGACCCTAGTGATGGTTGAAATCCACCCATATTCACATTATAGAAGGAATCTGGCTTCTCTGTTGCCAGCTGGAAACCAGGGTTTTCTGTGGAGCTTTTCACACAGTTGGTTTCTTAGAATCAGTTAGCCTTAGTGTTTTCAGCACTACATGCCATGGTACTGAGCAGGCTTCTATCAGCTGGCACCAGCTTGCCAGAACCAATACGAACATCTTTTGCCAACTCCACCTTCAGTGATGTCACACTGGTAGCTTGAAATCAGCCCTTCTGGGAGAATTTACACCACGGAAATGAGCAAATGCTGCACATCAGGTCCCCTTCTAATTGCCCAACTCCAGCCAGTTGTTAATACATCTACAACACCACTGAATGTGACAAAGTTGTAGAATCATATGATAACAACTTAGGACTCACAGTATAATGGAATGCAACAGAATTAAATTAACAAACTTCTTCAGTCAGGAGATTGCCTGCCCCATATGCATTCAACTGTGAGAAGCAAGCATCCTGGGCTTCCCTGTTTACTTTCATCTTCCCTGAGTGTTTCCAAGTATCCACATTTATCAGGTATAGAAATGGCCCCAGGGCCTTGGCAGATGGAACAGGGAGACTCCTAAATCAACTACTGTAAATATTATACTTTGCAACCACTCACAAAGTCCAATTTTTGTGGAAATGCAAGGTTTTAAAATTTATAACATTAAAAAAGAAGGTCTGTATGCTCAGTCACTCAGTCGTGTCCAACTCTTTGAAACCCCATGGTTTCGAAGCCTGCTTCCTACCAGGCTTCTCTGTCAATGGGACTTTCCAGGCAAGAATACTGGAATGGGTTGCCATTTCCTCCTCCAGGGGATCTTCCTGATCCAGGGGTCAAATCCACTTCTTCTGTGTCACCTGCATTGCAGGCAGATTCTTTACCACTGAGCCACCAGGGGAGCCACCAAAAGAAGGTCTATGCTGCTGTAAAGTGCACCCTATCCTCTTATGAACTGGGATCGATACTGGCAAAGAGGGAATCTTGTGACTTCTACTGGTGCCATGTGAGAGCTCTAGCACCTCCTCCAAATTACAGTCTAGCTGAGATAACCGTAGGTCCTAGAGAAAGTCTCTCAACCAGTTTCTATGTGAGTCACGGAGAGAAGTTCCTAAAGTGCTCACTGCCTATTTCCCAGGGAGCCAGAGATGAGTGGGGTGTACTAAAACTGCAAAGAGCATACAGACACAGCAGTCAACACTCACCAGACCACTGAACTCATGCCCTCATAACTTTGGCTTCCCCAGATACCATATCCTCTCGCTGACTGATACACATGCTACAAAACTGCATTATATACTATTATTGATTGATCTGGTTTCAGCAGTTGAGAGTTTAATTAAACTACCATTTTTACACTAAATAATTGCCTTTTGTTCCTTCACAGGAAGGTGTGAGGATTAATTTTTGACTGCTACCATTTATAAAACTCATAATCTCCTTAGAGAAATAAAGAAAAAAATTTAAAAATTAGTTAATAGATTCAGCTTTGCATAACATTCCCCCAAACTAGTCCCTAGAGCCTCACCAGATTAGCCCCTCATGAGAAACTTCATTTTAGTCAGTTAGTGCTTATTAATTATTATCATTTCCAGATATAATTCCAGAGGCTAAGTACAGAGTAGTGAACAAGTTGGTAAGGTCTTTGCACTTACAGGTGTAACAGGGAAGAAAGAAAATTGAACAAATACATAAAGTATAATGACATAAGAACAAAATCTGTAACTATGTATGGTGACATGTTAACTAGACTTACTATGCTTATCATTTTGCAATATATACGAACACACATGATTATGTTGTACACCTGAAACTAATGTTATTTGTCATTTACACAATTAAATCTTTTAAAAAAACACATACATTACTCATATAACAATAATAATACGAGTAAATAAACATGCATTTTAAAGTCTTTATATATGGACAAAAAAGACATGATGATGTAATAATAAAAATATAGAATATCATGGGGGCATTCACCAAAAAAACCTATCCCAGTCCAGGGCTCATATAAGAGTTGTTCAAGGAAGTGGCATTTAAGTTGGAATCTAAAAGCTTAGTATGAAATTAACCAGGAAAAGAGGGGAAAGAAAAGTAAAACAGCATACATGGCAATTTTGAGACACCTTTTCTTGAACAGACTAAAATGGCTATTGAAAAACAATCTGAAGCCCTATTTGGTCATGACTGAGCTACATGACCCTGGCTGACTCAATGGCCTTCCACTTCAGTTTAATGTGCTAAATGAAGATTTTGGATTATAGGATCTCTTAAGGATCTTTCTGTATTGGACTGTGAGGCACTTAACTGTGAGGCAGTTATGTTAATAAATAATAGATACACATATACACAGATTATTATTTAGTTAGTACAAGTAAAAACTGCTCTTTTGAAGAGGCCTTGAACAACCAATATCAGATTGATTATATTCTTTGCAGCCAAAGATGGAGAAGCTCTATACAGTCAGCAAAAACAAGACCGGGAGCTGACTGTGGCTCAGATCATGAATTTCTTACTGCTAAATTCAGACTTAAATTGAAGAAAGTAGGGTAAACCACTTGACCATTCAGGTATGACTTAAATCAAATTCCTTATGATTACACAGTGGAAGTGAGAAATAGATTTAAGGGACTAGATCTGACAGAGTGCTTGATGAACTATGGACGGAGGTTCATGACACTGTACAGGAGACAGGCATCAAGACCATCCCCATGGAACAGAAATGCAAACAAGCAAAATGGCTGTCTGGGGAGCCCTTACAAATAGCTGTGAAAAGAAGAGAAGTGAAAAGCAAAGAAGAAAAGGAAAGATATAAGCACCTGAATGCAGAGTTCCAAAGAATAGCAAGAAGAGATAAGAAAGCCTTCCTCAGCGATCAATGCAAAGAAACAGAGGAAAACAACAGAATGGGGAAGACTAGAGATCTCTTCAAGAAACTCAGAGATACCAAGGGAACATTTCATGCAAAGATGGGCTCAATAAAGAACAGAATGGTATGGACCTAACAGAAGCAGAAGATATTAAGAAGAGGTGGCAAAGAATACATGGAAGAACTGTACAAAAAAAATCTTCACAACCCAGATAATCACGATGGTGCAATCACTCACCTAGACCCAGACATCCTGGAATGTGAAGTCAAGTGGGCCTTAGAAAACATTACTACGAACAAAGCTAGTGGAGGTGATGGAATTCCAGTTGAGCTATTTCAAACCCTGAAAGATGATGCTGCGAATGTGCTGCAGTCAATATGCCAGCAAAACTGGAAAACTCAGCAGTGGCCACAGGACTGGAAAAGGTCAGTTTTCATTCCAATCTCAAAGAAAGGCAATGGCAAAGAATGCTCAAACTACCGCATGATTGCACTTATCTCACACACTGCTGCTGCTACTGCTAAGTCGCTTCAGTCGTGTCCGACTCTGTGCGACCCCATAGACGGCAGCCCACCAGGCTCCCCTGTCCCTGGGATTCTCCAGGCAAGAACACTGGAGTGGGTTTCCATTTCCTTCTCCAATGCATGAAAGTGAAAAGTTAAAGTGAAGTTGCTCAGTCGTGTCCGACTCTTAGTGACCCCACAGACTGCAGCCTACTAGGGTCCTCTATCCATGGGATTTTCCAGGCAAGAGTACTGGAGTGGGGTACCATTGATCTCACATGCTAGTAATGCTCAAAATTTTCCAAGCCAGGCTTCAACAGTATGTGAACCGTGAACTTACAGATGTTCAAGCTGGTTTTAGAAAAGGCAGAGGAACCAGAGATCAAATTGCCAACATCTGCTGGATCATCGAAAAAGCAAGAGAGTTCCAGAAAAACATCTAATTCTGCTTTATTGACTACGCCAAAGCCTTTGACTGTGTGGATCACAAAAAGCTGTGGAAAATTCTGAAAGAGATGGGAATACCAGACCACCTGACCTGCCTCTTGAGAAACCTATATGCAGGTCAGGAAGGAACAGTTAGAACTAGACGTGGAAAAACAGACTGGTTCCAAATAGGAAAAGGAGTACGTCAAGGCTGTATATTGTCATCCTGCTTATTTAACCTATATGCGGATAAGTTCTCTTATATCATGAATAATGCTGGGCCAGATGAAGCACAGCAGGAATCAAGATTGCCGGGAGAAATATCAATAACCTCAGATATGTACATGACACCACCCTCATGGTAGAAAGCAAAAAACTAAAGAGCCTCTTGATGAAAGTGAAATGAGAGTGAAAACGTTGGCCTAAAGCTCAACATTAAGAAAACTAAGATCATGACATCCGGTCCCATCATTTCATGGCAATAGATGGGGAAACAATGGAAACAGTGACAGACTTTATTTTGGGGGGCTCCAAAATCACTGCTGATAGTGACTGCAGCCATGAAATTAAAAGATGCTTGCTCCTTGGGAGAAAAGTTATGACCAACCTGCTGCTAAGTCGCTTCACTCGTGTCCGACTCTGTGCGACCCCAGAGATGGCAGCCTACCAGGCTCCCCTGTCCCTGGGATTCTCCAGGCAAGAACACTGGAGTGGGTTGCCATTTCCTTCTCCAATGCATGAAAGTGAAAAGTGAAAGTGAAGTTGCTCAGTCGTGTCTGACTCTTAGCGACTCCATGGACTGCAGCCCACTAGGCTCCTCCATCCATGGGATTTTCCAGGGAAGAGTACTGGAGTGGGGTGCCATTTCCTTCTCCAATATGACCAACCTAGGCAGCATATTAAAAAGCAGAGACATTATTTTCCCAACAAAGGTCTGTCTAGTCAAAGCTATGGTTTTTCCAGTAGCCATGTATGGGTGTGAGAGTTGGACCATAAAGAAAGCTGAGCGCCAAAGAATTGATGCTTTTGAACTGTGGTGCTGGAGAAGACTCTTGAAAGTCCCTTGAACTGCAGGGAGATCCAACCAGTCCATCCTAAAGGAAATCAGTCCTGAATACTTACTGGAAGGACTGATGCTGAAGCTGAAAGTCCAATACTTTGGCCACCTGATGAGAAGAAGTGACTCATTTGAAAAGACCTTGATGTTGGGCAAGATTGAAGGCAGGAGGAGAAGGGGACGACAGAGGATGAGATGGTTGGATGGCATCACTGACTCGATGGACATGAGTTTGAGTGAGCTCTGGGAGTGGTAATGGACAGGGAAGCCTGGCATGCTGTAGCCCATGGGGTTGCAAAGAGTCGGACACGACTGAGCGACTGAACTGAACTGAAGCAAAAAAACACACAAAACTTTCAGTTTCTAACTATTAATGCAACCCTGCACTTACACTGTTGGAGTCTATATCCAGCCTACCTTGTTGTAAAAAAAAAAAAAAAAAAAAAAAAAAGGACCCAAGCTCAATAATTTAAAATTATTCCATGTTGGTAGTTCTCCTAGGCACTTGGTAGAAACAATCACAAATAATATCTTAAGGAATGAACTTTATATTAAAAGCTTGCAAGTGTCTACTGATAAAGTTCTAAGCTAGATGAGCTCACAATCACAAATAACTAAATCCAAGAGTCAACAAGGCACGATGGTAAGAGCTGATGGAAATGCCAAACAAAAGCAGAGCTGCAAAGATTACAGCTACTGGAATTATGAGCAGCAGAGTATAAGATACTTATATATCAAATTATAAAAAAAAATTGAAAGCATGGTAAAAAAGAGAGAGGCTCTCAAATGTGTATTAGGCAAATGTGAAAATGCAGCAAATAATACTTCTACAAATGGAAAAAAGTAAATGGCCAAGACTTTTCCAGAACTGGTAATAGGAAACAATCTCAGATTCAGGAAACCCAGCAAATCCCAATCAGGATAAAGAAAATAAAGGTTCACTTAGCAGTGTTACAGTTAAACTACAGAACACTAAACAAGAAAGCAAGATCTTGAAACCAGTAAGAAAGAAAAGAAAAATTACATACGAAGGAATAAATCTTAGACTAAATGTTGACTTCTGAAGGAACTGATGCTTGGAAAACTACGGAATGATAGCTATACAATGCCAAAATCAGAGTAAATTGAGACTTTTATTCCCCAACCCCCAATTTTTACATCCAGAGAAATGATCTAAGAATGACAGCAAAATAAAGATATATTCAGGATATTCGGAATTATGGCTTTCAGTTTAAGGTTACTGCCAGCCTATGGATACTCCAAGGAAGGCATCCAGGGGAGTAAATATCCTGAACTCACTCTCCTCTCTTCCTTATTTTCTGAACTTAATGGGGTCACAAAGAGTTGGACATGACTTAGCGACTGAACAATAACAACAAATCAGAAGCCAGAGACTAAGGCAGCCTTTTCAGTTTGAAGAAAAATAAACAAAAATCCCAAAGTGTCTAGGGGCACTGAATAGGAACAAATGGGAGCATTCAATATCATTCTCTCAAATAGATTAGTTTTTTTTTTTTTTTGGCCAAGCTGCACAGCATGTAGGATCTTAGTTCCCCCCACTAAACCCTCGCCCCCTACAGTGAAAGTGCAGAGTAATAATCACTGGACAGCCAGAGAAGTCCCCCAGATAGTTTTATAAATCAAGAATTACTTTGATTTCAGGCTATTCAAGAAAGTAAATTACACATATTGCTCATGAGCACAGATGCAAAAAATGCTAAACAAAATAGCAAACTGAACTCAGCAATGTGTAAAATGCAATATATCAAGGCAAGTCTGGATCATATTAAGAATACAAGATTGACTTAAAATTAGAAACTGATCAATATAACTGACCAAAATAGTAGATCAGAATGAAAAAAAAAAAGAAACCCATAAGATCACAGCATTTGATAAAATGAATGTTTGTGATAAAAAGGCTTGGGCAAAGGGAGGCCTTGCACACTACTGGTGGGAATGTAAACTGGTGCTGCCACCACCGAAAACAGTAGAAGTTTCCTTAAAAACTAAAAATAGAGCTGCTATATGACCCAGCAATGCCACTCCTGGACATACATCCAGAAAAGATGAAAACCTTCAGTAGAAAAGACACGTGTACCATGAGGATTACCGCAGCACTATTTACAACACCCAGGAGACGGAAACAACACAAGCGCTCATCAACAAACAACTGGATGCAGCTGTGGTATATATCCAATGGAACATTACTCAGCCATAAAAATAACAAGATACTGCCATTTGAAGTAACATAGATGAACCTAGGAAAATTATACGTAGTGAAGTCATACAGAGAAAGACAAATAGGATAATGGTATCATTTACATATGGAATCTAAAAAATAATACAGATGAATCTATATACAAAATAGAAACAGACTCACAGGCAAGAGAAAACAAACTTATGGTTACCAAAGGAGGGAGGGAAAATTAGGAATATGGAGCTAACGAACACAAATACTATACATAAAAAAGTAACAAGGATTTACTGAATAAAATAGTATCTTATAATAACCTATAATGGAATATAATCACAAGAATAACTGAATCATTATGCTGTAAACCTGAAACTAACACAATATAATCAACTATACTTCAGTTTAATTAGAGGTTCCGTCAACTAGGAAGAGACGTGTACATTTTTAAAAAACATTTATTTAGCCGTGCCACGTCTTAACTGTGGTACCTGGGATCTTTGACCTTCATTGTGGAACGTGGGTCTTTAGTTGTGGCATGGAAACTCTTAGTTGCAGCACGTGGGTTCTTGTTTGCTGACTAGTGATTGAAACCTGGTCCCCTGCATTGGGAGACCACAGTCTTAGCCACTGGACCACCAGGGAAGTGCTTGAGGAATACATTCTTAACATGACAGACATCCGTGATGTAGATGATACAGATATGATACATCTGTATCAAAACCATACTCAATGGGAATGTTAAAGACATTCCATTTAAAAGAAGGAACAAGTCAAGAATGACTAGTACCACAATTATTATTTAGCATTGTATGGGAAATTCCAGCCTGTGCACTACATTAAAAATAAGTACACAGATTGGAAAAAAAAACTATCATAATCCACATGACTGATTATCTACAAAGAAAATTCAGAAGAGTCTATAAATTATAAGAGTAAGAAGAGCTTTACAAAATGGCTAAATAGAAGATAAACATACAAAATTTAAACTGCATTACTATACAGCAACAAGAGTTAGAAAATGCAATTTTAGAAAAGATACTACTTAAAATAACAAAAGGTAAGATACCTGGTAATCAAACTAACAAAATATTCAATATATGAAAGACATCATCATGTAGAAAAGTATAAGCTTTGAATGAAAGACTTTAAAGGAGAACTAAATAAATGGAGCGGAGAAGGCAATGGCATCCTACTCCAGTACTCTTGCCTGGAAAATCCCATGGACGGAGGAGCCTGACAGGCTGAAGTTCATGGGGTCGCTAAGAGTCAGACACGACTGAACAACTTCACTTTCACTTTTCACTTTCATGTATTGGAGAAGGAAATGGCAATCCACTCCGGCGTTCTTGCCTGGAGAATCCCAGGGACGGGGGAGCCTGGTGGGCTGCCATCTCTGGGGTCGCACAGAGTCGGACACGACTGAAGCGACTTAGCAGCAGCAGCAAATAAATGGAGAGATGTACCATGATCATGAATAGGAAGACTCAGTATCACAAAAGATGTAAATATTCCATGAATTTACCTATAGACGTCGTAAAAAGTTCAAACAAACACCAGAAAGAAATTTTAATTTGACAATATGATTCTAACATTTATGAGAAAAGCCAAGTGTCAGCCAAGATTGAACTGAAGAAAAAGTAGGCTGGATGATTTTCTCTTCTAGACATTAAAGCTTATCATAGAATGGTAGTAATTTACAAACAGCGCTATTGGGAGAGACACTCAAACAGAAATACGGATAAAAGACAGAATTCTGAAACAGACTCTTCATATATAGAGACATAGTGAGGATAGAGCTTATACAGCAGATTATTGGCATATATCGGGAAAATATGCCAGAAAATTGCTTATTCATATAGAAAAAGAAGTATGGATGTCTTATGGACTGAATGTTTGTGTCCCCCAAATTCATATACTGAAGTCCTAACCCCCAGTGACTGCAGCCATGAAATTAAAAGACACTTGCTCCTTGGAAGAAAAGCTATGACCAACCTAGACAGCATATTAAAAAGCAGACATTACTTTGCCAACAAAGGTCAGTCTAGTCAAAGCTATGGCTTTTCCAGTAGTCATGTATGGATGTGAAAGCTGGACCACAAAGAAAGCTGAGTGCCGAAGAATCGATGCTTTTGAACTGTGGTGTTGGAGAAGACTCTTGAGAGTCCCTTGGACTGCAAGGAGATCCAACAAGTCCACCCAAAAGGAAATCAGTATTGAATACTCATTGAAAGGACAGATGCTGAAGCTGAAACTCCAATACTTTGGCCACCTGATGCAAAGAACTGACACATTGGAAAAGACCCTGATGCTGGGCAAGATTGAAGGCAGAAGGGGACGACAGAGGATGAGATGATTGGATGGCATCACTGACTCAATGGAAATGAGATTGAGCAAGCTCTGGGAGTTGGTGATGGATAGGGAAGCCTGGCGTGCTGCAATTCATGGGGTCACAGAGTCAGACACAACTGAGAGACTGAACTGAACTGACTGAACCCCCAATATGGTGGTATTTGGGTTCTCTGGGAGGTTATTATGCTTAAATGACATCAGGAAGGTGAAGCCCTCATGGTGAGATTATTGTCCTTCTAAGAAGAGGCAAGGTGGACTAAAATCATAATTAAGAAAAGTGAAACATTACAATTTCTAATAAAAACATTGGAAAAATATGAATAGGGTAAGAAAGGATTTCTTTAAATAAGACAGAAAAGTGCTAACTTACAATGGAGAATATTGATATATTTTACGGCATTAAATTTAAGAACCTCTATTGATCAAAATACACCATCGAGTGAGTATAAAGGCAGCCATAAATGGAGAGATGATGTTTGTAATACATACAACCAACAAAGGATTACATCTCTCTCTCTATATATATATTAAAAATAAACAATAAAAAGTACTGAACAAACATTTAGCAAGGAAGGAAATGTGAATGACCAATGAACTTATCAAAGGACCATTAACCTTAGCAACCAAGAATATACAAATCATATTTACATGCATGTACACACAAATCATATTTACATGCATGTTTGCATATTAAACAGTGTGACAATTCCAAGAGTCAGTGAGAATGTGGACCATTAGGAACTGTCATACCTCAGAAAATTTAGACCCATGTGTACATTTCCTCTATCAGGGCTACTTCCTAGAGAAATTAATGCATGTGTGAACCAGGAGACGTGCACAAAACATGTTCTCTGTAGGATTATTCAGAATCATAAAAAATCGAATCACAACCTAAATATCATCAATACAAGAGAGCTAATTAATGTATATACCACATTGAAAATTTACACAGTAATGAAAATAAATGAACCACGGCTCCATTCATCTCTGTTGCTAAATGTCACGATCAATGTGGACTGAAGAAAAAGGGCAAAGAAGAGCTATGCAAAGCAGAAACAGACAAAACTGAAGAATATATTATCTTACAAATAAAATTCAGGATAGTGGTTTCCTCTTGGCAGGAATGGGCTAAAAGAATGTGATGGGGGAGCACAGCCCAGGGGTCATCATCAGTACTTGGTGGTGATCAAGTACTACATCCTCAGTACTTCAGCTGAGGGCTGGGTCGTGCCTGTTCTTCTTGTTGTTCCCTCATTACTCTGTACATGTACAGTGTGTGCACTGTGTGGCATACATGTGTATTATAAAAACGAAACCTTGGTAAATCTCAGACTTTCCTCCTCAGTCTTTGTACAAAGTCACATTTAAAACAAGCACAGTTAAAACAGCCCCAAATTGTAATGTTTCAAACAAAAATTTTTTAAATGGTAGATTATGAAGCAACCCGTAATTCCTTTCTTAAGACATCTTCTCTCCTGCTGGCCATCCAAACGCCATCAACGCTCAGAATATTTATTGTTGGCTGAGGAAACAACTCAGAGTTTCAAGGCCTTTAGCCTTAATGGTTTGCCTCCTTGATAAATAATTTCACATTCTCCTCAACTCTGTGGAAGCCCAGGATTCTCCATCAGTGGAGTCTCCCACCACAGTCATGGCAAAGTGTGACAATGGCAGTGATCTCAGGGCCCAAAGGCCTCTGCAGGCCTCCTTCTATATTTTCACCCCATGGGAGACTGCTTGAGGAGTCCTGTCCACCAGGGATCAGTCTATGCAGATTTTCATCAGCCACTGTGCACTCAGTGTTACGCTCCCCACAAAATCTCTAGAAGGCAACTCACAGCAAGACCCCTGATGGGATTTCTAATAACCATTCCAGTTATTTTACGGAATCCTAGAATCCATTAGTCAAAAAATAAAAAAAAGATGTCACACTAGATGACGTGACCGATGTCTCTGTACCAAGGCTCATCATTTTTGGCCAGAAGTCTCTTAGCTTACACACAGATGATTTGATAAGAACTCCAGTGAGACGGTTCATTCTTGAGCCATTCGTTGCTTAATATCAGCAGCCTGCCCCCACTGCCTTCTTTTTTTTTTTTTTTTTAAGTTTCTAGCACTGCCTTCTGATTTTGCCAATTGGGATTTAGGATACAACCCTTGCCACTGACAGCAACCATTTTTGGGTTTACAAATATCACAACCTTTCAAGTTTTAAGAGGTGTGTTCCTTCCCCAATCTCCCTAGTCACCTTAATTTCATCATCTGATGTTCTCTGCTTCTTCTCCAGTTTCTTCTTTTCTTTCCTCATCATTACAATAAGGGCCAGTAAAACTCCATGCTTCACTTTGCTTATCTGAGTAGCAGGACAAAGTTGGCCTGCTATCACACAGCACGTGAAGCGAAGGTGTCCCTTGGAACATGAGTCCCCAGTTGACAACAGTGGCTGAGATAACAGAGTATCAGAGTGGGTATTGGGTCACTAGGCAGAGATTTTGTGTGTTCTCTTCTTGAGTGGAGTGAGAGTTTTTCACTAAATGGGCTCCAAACTCTAGCTAGATCCTTATCCAACAGCATAAGGGCTATGGTGCTTGGTGTCTTGGATGCCAAGGCAGAGAAAGAGAATGATCTTCCCTTCAGAAGATGAGCTAACAAAGTTACCTGAGCGAATATGCATAGGGAAAAGACATGAGTGGTCTTAAAATATCAGAGTCCCCTAAGAAGGCACAATTTTCCTTTCTATTTCAGGAGTGTCAGTCCCCCTCTGCAGGACAGTGAAACAGATACAAACGGAGTGAAAATGCCACCATTGCGATCTCATGTCTAGATGTAAACATGGATATAAGGCAACAATACACAGTACTTCTGCCCTCTCTCCTGGGCTCTAAAAAGGATTTGACCTTGTATAGATTAGTTTTGCCAATATCTGTAGATCTTTTCAGACAGACCTCCTTGCAACTTTGATTTTGTATTTAAAAATGTGGTGCCAACTCTTCTCCATCATTCTCACTTCTGGGATTAAAGCTGAAGATGTGATGATCATGAGAAATGCTCTTGAGCCGACCTGAGACCATGGCAAGGGCTTAATGCTCTCAGAGAGTCAGGCAACGTGCCCTCAACTACAGATAGCAGCTAATAGGATGCCAAGATCCATTTAACACAAACAAACCGAAGAAAGTTCTAAAGAAAATGAGGTAAGGAGGGCAGATACTATCTAATGTCTATTAGGGAATTGCTTAGAACTAGGAAGTAGAAAAGAGAGAATGTTACTTTTCAATATTGCTTTCATGGGTAATTCTTAGAAACCACAAAATGAGTATTGTGAAAGGCTTGTTTCTGGAAAGGTACAAAGAGGTTTCCATAAAAACATCTCCTTCTGCTTCATTGACTAGGCTAAAACCTTGTGTGTGTAGATCACAACAAACTGTGGAAAATTCTTAAAGAGATGGGAATACCACACCACCTTACCTGTCTCCTGAGAAACCTGCATGCAGGTCAGGAAGCAGCAGTTAGAACTGGACATGAACAACAGACTGGTTCAAAATTGGAAAAGGAGTATGTCAAGGCTGTGTATTGTCACCCTGCTTATTTAACTTATATGCAGAGGACATCATGAGAAACGCAGGGCTGGATAAAGCACAAGCTGGAATCAAGATTGCTGGGAGAAATATCAATAACCTCAGATATGCAAATGACACCACCCTTATGGCAGAAAGCAAAGAAGAACTAAAGAGCCTCTTGATGAAAGTGAAAGAGGAGAGTGAAAAAGTTGGCTTAAAGCTCAATATTCAAAAAACTAAGATCATGGCATCTGGTCCCATCCCTTCATGGCAAATAGATGGGGAAACAATGGAAAGAGTGACAGACTTTATTTTCTTGGGCTCCAAAATCACTGCAGATGGTGACTGCAGGTGTGAAATTAAAAGACACTCCTTGGAAGAAAAGTTATGACCAACCTAGACAGCGTATTTATAAAGCAGAGACATTACTTCGTCAACAAAGGTCCATCTAGTCAAAGCTATGGTGTTTCCAGTAGTTGTGTATGGATGTGAGAGTTGGATCATAAAGAAAGCTGAGCACAAAAGAATTGATGCTTTTGAACTGTGGTGTTGGAGAAGACTCCTAAGAGTCCCTTGGACTGCAAGGAGATCAATCCAGTCAATCATAAAGGAAATCAGTCCTGAATACTCATCGGAAGGACTGATGCTGAAGCTGAAACTCCAATACTTTGGCCACCTGATGAGAACTGACTCATTAGAAAAGGCTCTGATGCTGGGAAAGATTGAAGGCAGGAGGAAGAAGGGGACAACAGAGGATGGGATGGTTAGATGGCATCACCGACTCAATGGACATGATTTTGAGCTCCAGGAGCTGGTGAAGGACAGGGAAGTCTGGCACGCTGCAGTCAACGGGGTCGCAAAGAACTGGACACGACTGAGTGACTAAACTTAACTGAAGGAGATTTGAAGCAATAGCTTTAAGTACAGTGAGATAAATTTTGTACTCTACCCTTCAAATAAAATAAGGTATAAGTAATCTGTTTGCATGCTGACCAAGAAGCTCCCCCCTCCCCACCCTCATCCCAAATGAAGAAATGTTAGACTCACGTTGGTGACATATTCGATATCCTTCCACAGGATGCACTCCCTGGGAAAATCAGCCAAGTCTAAGAAGTGATCCACCACCACTTGGCCAATTAAGTCATGGCGAGAGAACCTGTCAAAGTCATAGACAGAGAAGTGAAGCTTCCTGGCTGCAAGGTCATTGTAGGGAACTGGAAATAAAAACACCTCATCAAACACCGGGTTCAGGGTCTTTCTGTGAACTTTAGTCTGGTGTTTTGTCTTCCGATCAGGAAGCAAATAGATCTTGACGTAAGGATCTGAAGTCCCAGAAAAGTCCTTGGCGGGCAAGTTGACAGCTTTGTGGATCTTCACTATGAGCTGCTCTAAGTCACAGTCATATTTTAAAATGAAGTTCAGTTTCCCACAGGATTTACTGTTACTCCTTCTCCCGTCATCGTTATCCAATGACCTCTGCTTATATAACTCTGGTTTAATTCGACCAATGCCAGTCAACTGTTCCTGTTTTTGAAGTTGTTGGATATTGAAGTCTGGGTTTGACAGGTTGAGTTGTCTTCGGATTGAATTGTGCCTTGAATGAAGAGCAAGAGAGAACAAAGTTAAAACCTCATTAGTTCTGGGTCTTTCACAAACCTGTGCCTGGGATGTGGGTAGACTGCTGCTAAGTCACTTCAGTCGTCTCTGACTCTGTGCAACCCCATAGACGGCAGCTGAACAGGTTCCCCCTCCCTGGGATTCTCCAGGCGGGAATATTGGACTGGGTTGCCGTTTCCTTCTCCAATGCATCAAAGTGAAAAGTGAAAGTGAAGTTGCTCAGTCGTGCCCGACTCTTAGCGACCCCATGGACTGCAGCCTACCAGGCTCCTCCATCCATGGGATTTTCCAGGCAAGAGTACTGGAGTGGGGTGCCATTGTAGACTGCTACATACTATTAAAAGTCTAGACTTGTAGGCATTTTTTTAATCTAAATTCAAAATGCCTATCAATGTGAGTTAAGCTGTTCCCCAAGGCTTGAAGCTCAAAACTGAGGCTTGGGCATCTGGAAGTGCTCTTACTAACATGTGACCTTGGAGCTTGGAGGGTTTAATGCACTTTCTAAACTGTCTAATATGACATTAGAGAAGCTTATTCAGCTGGTGGGAGGTAAAGATTTATACAAACTGGTTTAGAAAATAAAATTATTCTCCTTAATATATAGTATGGTCTTGAAACTGAAATAGTTAGCTATGTGGTATCTTAAAAAGAATGGATATTTTTCTAAATTATATAGAATTTCCTGGCACTGGTTTTTAGCCTACTAAGGATTCACATTCTCATGGGATAAATCAGATCATTTCATCACAAGAATATAGTCTTTGCTCTTCTGGAAATGTATGTGACAGGATGCATCTGTTTGTAGGGGATTCTGTTGACTCTGAAAGATACAAGTGCCAGCTCCGTGACTGTGCTTCCACTGTACCACGTGGGCGACAAGGGATAAGGAGGGAGGGTTTTATTTCTATAATAAACACTGAGACATAAAAATTAAAGGTAAGCTATTATAAATCTATATATGGATTCAGTTAGAGAAGGTTGGACACTGGTATTACAAATTAAATATTTGCTATCAGAATCGATATTTCACCCTATAAGCTTGCAGGTTTGGGTTAAACGTTTTCCTGAAAATCTCTGCCATATGTATGGGTCCTCACAAACTGAGAGAAGTAGTCATTACACAGAAAGTTGTCTTTAAGATTATTTTGTTCGTTTTAGTTCATAGCTATTATATTGTATTTTGTCTCTCCATCACCTTAATTAAAATAGCTCCTCTCCACCAGAAGGTAAAAGGGAACAGTCAAACTGTCTCTGAGGCGTTAGTAAATAGTTGAAGAGACACAGTAAACATTGGAGTTTGCCTTCTTTTCCTTTCTTAAGACTACTTTATGAAATGAAGGTGCAAATACGGGATTAATATGCCCTGAAACATATTTGAAATTATTCTCCCTTGTCATACAGATGCTATGATGCTAAACATTTCTCTTCATCCTAAAATACCCTCCTGATTACTAATCACTCACACGGTACAAAAGCACAATCACAGAGCCGTCACTTGCACCTGTCACAGCCAACACATCTACACTAAGCCACACACATCCCCACATGTGCAAAAACTGTGTGGCCTGAACACTTCTCTTGTGGAACTTTAATTTCTTACAAAGAAATCCACTCACCATCTTAAGTTTTCTCTATCTTTTGATTTTTCCAGGAAGGAAGGGAAGAGTCGGGGGGACAATGATAAAGCTCTCTGTGCTAGCACCCAGGTCAGTCCCTGTCTAGATGCTGAACCTTTGCAGTGCTAGACTACAGAGTTTTAATCCTCCTCTACTGGGATTTCTGGGCAGAAAGGCCCCCAGGGGGCAGCAAGCCTCAATCTCCATGCAGGGGTCATAAGTGGCTGGAATCAGCTTTGGTTTCCTCTGCTGGTGATTTCTCTCTCCAAGCTGGGTTCAAACAAGGGCCCTGCTTGAGTCTGGAGTCAGTTCCCACCTATGATGGGCGATTCTGGGCGCCATCCAGTTAGTCAGGGGTGCAGTTTAAACACTAAAAGTGCATCTTCAAGACCTACTAGATGTGCCATCTTGGCACCAACGCCATGATGGACACGGGTCCTGCGTCTCCTCCGGCGCAGCTCCTGCCACTCTGCCGCCACTTTTCTCCTGAGGTGGTTGCCTGAGCAGACTCTCTGTGCCTAACGGCTTAACTGCGAGGTTTTTGAGTCAGGGCTTTGGACTCCTCACAGCAGCATTTTGTCTTATCTCTCATCTGCAAGACTAAATCTGCCATGTACATTTTAATTTAAAATATATGAACTTGGCTGCTTGGCAATGGAACATATTCTGTTTTACTCTCACATTTTCTTAGACATGAAATCTGGAGAGAAATAAATCCTACGTGTTCTGCTCTTCTCACCAGAATGGATTGCCAGGGGGTGGAGGGGATGGGCTAGGGAGGGCATTATGCAGACATTTGTACTTCAAAGACCACAGTAAGAGCCCATTACCTCAGAATCCAACTGCACAGGAGGACTCCATTCCAAATTCCAAGAGAGCTGAAGATTCTTTTTAAAAATCAAGCACAGGTACGAATACTACTGTCTACCCAAATGTTTTACGCAACTAGTTTCAGTTCTCAACCTTTTTCCTCCTATTCAAGATCACACATATTATTGGGAAACCAGTTGAATTCAACTGTAAGGAAGTGGCTTAAAGCAGATGGCAAAGACTGTAACAGGCCATGACAGTGCTCACTCCCTGGGGCTTTCTTTTGGTCGCTTCCAATTTCCCTCAGGAAAGAGTGAGTGGTGACTGGAGTTGGGGGCATGGACCAGCAAAGCTCAGAGCAGCAGAGAACCAGGGTAACCCATCATCCTGCTGCCTAAAGTCAGCCGCTAGAAAGGAGAGCAGGGAGGCTTCCCCCAGGGACACAAAGGAGAAGATGAGGCGGAGGAACTGGAAAATCAATATTCCACAGTTTCCATGAGCTACTTAAAAGGAGGCAGGAGGAAAAAGCAAATCAAAAGCAGAAAAGAGGAAAGATAAAGAGCAGAATGTCATTACCTGAGCTCCCCTCAAGATGAAGGGTCCGAAACAGTCAGTGGAGGTGGGCCTGCAGTGTAAAGTAGAGCCCCCTCCCCAGGGTAAGGATCTGGAATTCCGCCTACGGATGCAGAATGAGTGTAGCAAGGAGGGATGTGTGTCTGAAGCAGACAGTCCTCTAAGTAGGTCTGGGGAGTCCTGTATTTTGATGTTTTCAGCACTTAATATGCACAATGAATGGAAGGAATGATGGGCCCCAATGAAGGTGGCCAAGAAGGAAAGCTGAGAAATGGTGTTCTCAGTAAGGAAGTCACCCTAGTGCTGACTGAGAGGAGCTGGCCCCAGGGCTGGAGCTCTCAGCTTCCTCCACCTCTTGCCCCACTCAGGGTGGGCAGAAGCTATTTTCCTGTTGTGAAACAGGCAAGGTAGAGGACGTCACCATTGGACTTGGCTGTCCCAGACCTGAGCCGGAGGACTCGTGTCTGACCCTGGAGAATGCCCAGTTTCCAAGATGATCAACCAAATCTGCAAAGCTGATTTCCCACAACAAGTTCAAAAACACACTTTCAGGCCTGAAGGAATGTGAGCCCGTGCTGAGTTGAGCCAAGGGTAAGGAGAGGTAGGTAGATGCCTACACACAAAAGGATTCCCCCTCTCCTTCCATCAAATTTGAATTAACCAGTTCCAGCATCCCACTCTGAGTCTCCAGATAAAGTCTCAGTCACCCAAAAAACCAGCCACCTCCACTGGATCTTAAGAAAGAGGACATTACTACAATTCAACAAATTTGAATGTGCGAAGTAAGAGGTCAGGTAGGGAGGAAGGGAGAGAGAGGCAAAGCCTTGTTACTGCCTTTCAGGAAATGCCTGGCCAGGGGCTGGAGAGAGAGTTGTACACTAACATAACAGGGCAGAGGGGATAAGAACTGACTGGATGTTAGGGAGAGGGATAAAGAAAGGCCTCTGACTTGGGAAGCTGTCACGGTACTTGGAGACTGTACTTGAGCTGAGCCTGCCTACTTGACCTGGCCTCCCACTTCTCAGCCTCCCAGCTGATGCTCTAGACCTCAATGGGGAAATTAAGTTTTCCTCTTGGGGCCCAGCTCTTCAGCATGATGGGACCTTCAGCTCTTCTGCCCCAGCAGCTTTCCCCTCACACATGCCCACATCTTCCATTCCAGGTTCTGTGTTAAGAACCAGAGTTCAGAATTTCCCTTCCATCGCTGGGTTTCCCATGCAACCACAGACAAGAGTATACTCTCTCACCCTCCCTTATCTCAGGGACCACATCTCAGAGAGGAAACTTGGCTTATCCCTTCCCTGGTTTGGGACACTAGTGTTTTAAGGCTTTGGGGTCCAAAGACAGGAAAGAAAGAAGCAAATAGTGACTTCAGAACCATCATGGGTTTCTTTACAAAGTTCAAATCAAGATACTTTGGAAACAGGAAACTGGCCTTCCTGGAATCTTCCCTTGTGAAGGCGAGGGCAGGGTTGGGTTGTTCTGAATCACAAATGGACACAGAAGAAGGGGGAGTAGTAGACAGACAGACACAGTTAACTGACTACAAAGGCAGGAGCAAACGGGATTCAGAGGCTTATCGAGTGAGCGCGATGATGGAGATGCAGGTATCGGGCCTCGGTGGCTGGAGGAGTGGGCTCAAATGCTGCTGCAGACATGAAGCCTGTCTTGCTCCCCCCACCCTCAGCCAAGATAAAAAGGCACGAAACCTTGGTGTCACCTTCAAATATTTTATTCTGTTTCTAAAATGAGCCTATGTCCACCAACAGATTCTCTGAAGTGTTCACGTGTCTAAATATATAAATGCCATGGACATAACAGTTCCTGATAATTATTCCAGTAGAGAAAACACACATTTATATCTCGTTTCAGGGTCTCATGGAAGTTGAGAGAGGTCTATGCAACTTTTATTTTTGAAGATGGCAGTTTATTAAAATCTGAAGACATAACTAAAAGACTAATTCAAAACATTACGTTTGAAATGTTTACATCTAATCAATGTTCTCAACATATAAAAAAAAAATATATAGCTTAATAAACCTGTGCTGCTCCTGGAGTAATTAGAACATTTAATCCTAATGTACCGCTTACTGGAGTTGTGGCCAGTAATGACATTTAGAGGACTCAAATTGTCGCCTTCTTTCAATTCTGCCAGAGTATTTCTGTGACTCTACAGATTACTTAGATCAGAGAGGCAAGTTCAAAAGTCTCTGAACTTACTTTTTGAATTTACTTAATTCGAAAGTAAGGCTCTGAATGAACGTGAGACCTGGGACAAGTCACCTTCCATTGGTTTCGTATCATTACAGGCTCCACTCAGTTTATACTTTCAGTGCTTTGTCACTTTTGTCATCAGAACACAAGAAAAATGGCCTGATATTGATGAATGCATTTTGTCAGTCATTCATGAAAAATTCCACTATGTGTGAGAGGCTGCACTAGGTGTTAGATACATCACTTAAGTCGCTCAGTTGTGTCCAACTCTTTGTGACATGGACTGCAGCACGCCAGGCCTCCCTGTCCATCACCAACTCCCCGAGTTTACTCAAACTCATGTCCATTGAGTCGGTGATGCCATCCTACCAACGATCTCATCCTCTGTCATCCCCTTCTCCTCCCGACTTCAGTATTTCCCAGCATCAGGGTCTCTTCAAATGAGTCAGTTCTTCGCATCAGGTGGCCAAAGTATTGGAGTTTCAGCTTCAACATCAGTCCTTCCAATGAACACCCAGGACTGATCTCCTTGAGGATGGACTGGTTGGATCTCCCTGCTGTCCAAGGGACTAAGAGTCTTCTCCAACACCACAGTTCAAAAGCATGATTTCTTCAGCGCTCAGCCTTCTTTATAGTCCAACTCACATCCATACGTGACTACTAGAAAAACCACAGCTTTGACTAGACAGACTTTAGTTGATGAAGTAATGTCTGCTTTTTAATATGCTATCTAGGTTGGTCATAACTTTCCTTCCAAGGAGCAAACATCTTTTAATTTCATGGCTGCAATCACCATATGCAGTGATTTTGGAGCCCAGAAAAAAAAAGTCTGTCATTGTTTCCATTGTTTCCCATCTATTTGCCATGAAGTGATGGGACCAGATGCCATGATCTTAGTTTTCTGAATGTTGAGTTTTAAACCAACTTTTTCACTCTCCTCTTTCATCAAGAGGCTCTTTAGTTCTTCTTCATTTTCTGCCATAAGGGTGGTGTCATCTGCATATCCAAGGTTATTGATATTTCTCCTGGCAATCTTGATTCCAGCTTGTGCTTCATCCAGCCCAGCGTTACTCATGATGTACTCTGAATATAAGTTAAATAAGCAGGGTGACAATGTACAGCCTTGATGTACTTCTTTCCTGATTTGGAACCAGTCTGTTGTTCCATGTCCAGTTCTAATTGTTGCTTCCTGACCTACATAAGGAGATGCAAAGCAGATCTGGTCTTTGAACGCACAGAATTCATAGTCTAGAGTGGGATATAGATAATAAACAAACAATTGTATAGTTAGAAATAGATTTTAATCCTGTGAGGAAGTGAAAGTAAGGCAACTTGTAGAAGAATAAAGAGTGGGAAGGAGTGGAGGAAAGACTACATACTTCAGACAGGTGGTCAGGGAACTCCCTGTAGCTCAGATGGTAAAGAATCTGCCTGCAATGCAGATGACTTGGGTTTGATCTCTGGGTCAGGAAGATCCCCTGGAGAAGGGAATGACAACCCACTCCAGTATTCTTGCCTGGCGAATTTCATGGACGGACCATGGAGTTGTAAAGAGTTGGACATAACTGAGCAACTTTCATTCATTCAAGTAAACTTTTCTGAGGAGATGACATCTAAGATGGAACATTAAGGCTGCAAAGGAGCATGACATGGAGAGAAGCACTCCAGGCTGATGGAATAGCATTTATGAAGGTCCCAGGGCAGGAAATGGCAGGTATACTGAAGAAAGCAAGAGCGAAGCTGGTGTAGATGGAGATGGAATGTGATGAGCTTTTTCGGGTAGGGTCTCTGAGTCCAGGCTAGTGGCCTCCTCTGGAGTTGTGCCACATGGTGGCCCTGGCTGGAGGTGAGGCCTATAGCTGGTAGCAAGAGACTATGACAGTATGACACAGGGCCTTAACAGACCTGATAAGAAGTTTGTGGTGTGGAAATTGAAATTTTTATAAAACCAAGTGTTATAAAATAAATTTGAGAAGACTTAAAACAGATTGGCCTTTCATGTTGGGTCATGAATCAGGAAATGGGTTAGATGGTTTTTCAAGGATCCTTCTATTTTGAGGACTCAGGGACTTTCATATATTTGGAGTAGAGATCTTTAAAATGTTCTGGTACTGAAAAGTTCTAAAAAAAAAAAAAAAAATCCACATTCCCAGGATATTAGGTCATTATACAAAAGGGATTTCATCTAAATTGAAAGGAATTAGCAGGAGTTTTGGAGGGTCTAACAGTAACTGAGCTAATCAGAAACAGAAGGCAAACATGCCTGATCTTGGAAGAACAAAAGAAAGTCATCCTTACCAGAAATATTCTTAGAAGATGCAGCAAAACTCATTGTTAGGACGTTCCCAAAGGCAGTGGTGGGAGCCATACATATCTAAGCTGAAGGGGCCAGGTGACAGCAGGATTTCCAAAGCAAATGCCATGGCAGAAGCTGTGCCAGTCTCTGTGACAAGTGGGGAGGCCTTAACTGGGAGTCCAGGCTGAGTGTGTGCCCAGGGAACGTTGGGAAAACGGTAACAGCAGCAGGAGGGAAGCAGTAAGAAAGAGACAGCAGTGAGAAAGTAAAGATCATAATGAGAAAGAAGGGAGTAGAAATAATAACTAGCAACGTAGATTGTTTAGAGCCATCTCAGCAATAGTAACTTTCCCACCTGCCGCAAATATGGTATGAAAAATGCTACTTAAAAAAGGATGTTAAAAATGTTCTGGAGTATCAAGGAAATTTCATTCATTTCCCCCACTTTGTCAGTAAAAAGGCTTTGTGTGTGTGTGTGTTTATAGCACAACTCTGAAGAATTATAAGACCATATCCTTCTCATTATGGTAAGACCATGAGTCAAAGATACGTATTTCCAGACATAACCCACAGAATCAGGTCAGCAGTAATTTAGGTAAGAATGTCTGAAATGCGAAATGATGCAAATTATCAGTATTAGGTCAAATACAGCTGGAAAGAGTTTAGTTGTCATATGGGACTCAAATGTTACTAAACAACTTTAGACATCAGAAGACAGAATTAATTGCATGACTTCAAAACTAAAATACATCAAAAGGTAAATGCACGGATAATTCTTTCCCTTTCTCTTTATTTTTGTTTTCCTTCTACCCAGTTTCTATAGGTCAGTGGTAAAGATATCTACAGTTTTTAGTTTTAAATAAAATCTATTTTTTGAGATGCAGGTTACATACATATTTTCTAGAATAAACACTAACAATTATAGTGATATGATTGCTATCAATTCTCTAGAATTATGGCAGAGTCCTTGGACCTTTCATCTAATATAAACACAGTACTGTTACACCATATTGATGGAACCCAGATCAGAAAAATTAACATGCAGAGTAAAACCAAACAGGAGACAATTTCAGTGGAGACTCCATCTGAAGGGCCTACTTACTGAAGCACTGAGAGGATTTTATTATGACTCTGCACCAATGCACAAACTCCACAGCAGCATCAGACAGAGCTCTAGTTATGTTTAAGTCTTAAATCTGAAGAGAAGCCCTAATGATAAAATCTGAAGATTTCTTCTAAACCAAATGGCAAACAACCATCCATTTCCTCACAGAGGAATATTTTAGATAAAGTTCTTTGATTCAGAATTGGAAATGATGCTAAAATAGGTTTTGGAAAAAATTAAATTACAGACTGTCATATTCCATCCCACTTAATGTGAATGAGCAGAGCCTCTAGGATAAACTTGATTAACATAAAAAGGGTAAAATCTTATTTCTGCTTCTAGAGGACAAATAAAAAAGATTAAAAAAAAAATAACTGCAAACTGGGCTTGTACTTTTCAAATAACAGCACATACTATTCCTCCAGCTATCACTCAAGCAAATATTTTCATTTTAAAGAAAGTTGCTTTCTTAGTCTCTTTTCCTGAAGCCTTATTGAGAGTGAATTTTTATATACAGTGATTCAGAATTGGCTGCTTAGCCTCAAAGCTACCTTTATGCATCAGAGTCCTGGTAGAGGCAGGTCTCGGTGATGATGATGATAATGACAGCATCACCAAAAACAAAACCGCAGCTCACGGTGTGGAGCAGCCACTAGGTGCAGGCCTGTGATGCGCACGTCATCGTCTCATTCTCAAAACCACCTATCACCGTTCCTCTCACACAAGAGGAAACAGAAACAGATGAAGGTTAATCTGTCCAATAGCACACGTGCAGGTAAAGCTGGTTCACTGGACCGAAGAGCCCTTGCTTTTTGTCACTGCACTGTATTACTTCTCTACAGTGCAAAAGCACAAAGATTTGGCCCATGGAAAGACAGTGACACTAGGCCTAGGCACTCTGTAGTCCTTGAAAAACCTGGAGATGGGCAAAGATCTCCAGCCACCATGTAGGACTCTATGGAGACCCTATGTGTGACAGCTGGGCTAGGCTAGAGGCACAGGGAATCAATTTCATAGCACCACAAGAGTAGCATGGAAGAGAGGGTAAAAACTTGGGCTCTGGTGGTGTTTGAACAAGGGTTCAAACCCTGACCTGGGTGCTTACCAATTTATGACTTTGTTTCTTAATTTCCTTAAGTTTCTTCTTCTGTGAGATGAAAATGATAATAGGATCTGTTTCACACAAAGTTGTGAGCAATGATAAAATAATACACATAAAGTTCTTGGACAGTCTTTGATATGGAAAGTCTTAGCAATGTTAAATACTGTTATTATGAACTAAGGAGAGATTAAGCAGTGCTCAGGAACCTGACTGGAGTATACGAAGCAACAAGTTTTTCCACATTCGTGTCTCTGATACCAAAGGGACATGTGAAAGGTTACAGGCTCCTTGGCTAAATCAATGCCATTGCTGCCATGAGAAGGAAGCAGGACAGTGCTTGCCTTGCATCCAGAAAGGAAGGGGGCAGTACTGACCGAGCTGATGAGGTTGGCTCTGTGACTTGGCGTTGCACGCGGATGCCATGGGCACAGTTGTCTTGGTCCCCCGTCTGGGTTGAGAGGGGAATGTCTGGGGAGGTGTGACTGATCTTCATGGAGGAGTCTGGACAAGGGGTGGGAGGGTCTAGGAAGCCCTCACTGTTCTCCTGCTCGTTGGTCTCTGTGTCCGTGTAGTTAAGAGGCTCCTGGTTGTTGTCTTTGCTACTAGAGAACAGGCCTCGTTCTCGCCATGGAACCCAGCAGAGTTTCCAAGACACGAAGAGAGACACACCAAAGAGAGCGAGGCCACAGGCAGTGACTACAAGGGTCAGCAGGCTCACTGAGATATCTGCAAAGAAGCAAAGATCAAAGGTCAGTGGGATTGCTCCTCCCGTGCCCACCTACTGCATGGTGTGGGCAGAATGACCCTCTCATTCACGCACCCCTCAGGAGTGACGGCGGAAGGCCAGGCCTGGGATGCTGCTGAATCACCTGGGATGCACGCTGAACGTCCCTGCTGATTCGGAGGCAGGGACAACGAGGACTCAGACACAAGCACAGAGGGTGTAACATGCAGGCATGTTTAGAAACAACAGCCTGAGATAGCAAGAGGCAGGGTGTATTCAGGGGACCAGGAATGCCCCAAGGCAACTGAGACCCTGTCCCCTCAGCAATAAAAATCACTGATATTCTGGGAATAGAGTGGTTTCAACTATCATTAAAAATTCCTCTGTCATCTCAGAGAGCAGTGTAATTTGGGAGTCGTTTAAGTAACATCTTTTTTAAAACAAGAGAAAATTAGAGTGGTTTTCCCTCTTTTTGATATGAGCTTTTAAGGGTCTAAGCATTTTGCAGCTCAAGGCCTCTCGAGCCTCAAGAATACCCACCACCTGGTGGTCAGGTGCCCAGGACCAGTGGGCAACAGTCACAGTTTGGGTTTCCCCAGCAGCAGAGCTGAGACAAGTGGTCAAGGGCAAGAGGTTTATTTAGAAGGTGAAGAAAACATAGGTAGGGGAACAGGGAAGTGACCCAGTTAGAAGAGGGAAGTAATTCAGGGGGGTAAGAAAGCAGCCAGTAGGGGGAGGGGACTTTGTCAAGCCAGCTACCACAGTGGAGGAACAGAGATTAAACTGCTGCAAAGGGTCCACACCCCAGGGCCTGGGTTGCTTATAGCATCAATCCCCTTCAGTAATTGATTTGAGGGCAGCTCTCAAGGGGCATCTGCTATGTGGGTAGGAAAGTAAGTTTCTGTGGCCAGAAAATTTCCACATTTCAAATAATGCAGGGCTGGCCTAGGAGGTCAGTAGGCAGATGCTCAAGTGCCAAGGGAGAGAGGTTGTGTGGGGCAACAACAACATCTGCTGCACGGAGCATGGCCCCACGGCCTCAGCCAGGGTCCGTGGCAGTGCATGTCTAGCGTGTGTGCACCCAACTCTCGGAACAAAGCCCATCCAGGCGTCCACCCCACCCTACAGTGGAGCCAGGGAGAGGCTGAGGCATCAGCCTGAACTCATTCCTGGCACCGTGGTACTATAAACTCCTTCCTTAAAGGACACCCCTACGTGCCCTTACTGGGCTCCATTACAGTCTGAGGCCCCAAGGATTCGTCCCAGGTTCTGCCTTTACTGTCCATCATTAATATTTGCATTGCTTCAGCCAAAGCTTTCTGGATGTCCATTGCATGCCAGGGATTGTGGCAGGCTTTGGAGACACAATGGAGAACATGCCAGACACACTCCAACCTTCACAGACTCCTATTCTAGTGAAGGGGAAAATTGAGAATCAGTTACCTAACAGTCACAATGTCAACGATCCACAGCACGCCAACAATCCATGACATGAGACAGCTGAGGCATGCATGTGAACCCATCCTGCAAGTCACTTCCCTAAGGAATCACGCTGACCACCTGCTGTCTGTGCGCTTTTCAACATGATTCTTAAGGTACTCGATCATTCTTATGAAACGATAAGACAATTTCTTCATGAAAAATTGCCCTTGACAGAAAGCCAGCTGCCAGGGCTAGTGATGGATCTGATGTATCTCCTTTATGCCTCCCAATCAATCTTTGCCCTTGTGGCGAAACAACATCATATCTCTGTTTGGAAACACAGGGGCTCCAGTTTCAACATTGGTAATTGAGCTCAAAATCTTTGCTTATCCCATTTCTCTTCAAATATCACTGAAACAGGATAAGCAAACTATATAACTATGGAAAACAAGGACAGTCTAACACTGAGGCATTTCTGGGGTTGTTTTAAATGAAAAACCAATCAGGGCTGAACATTTAACACAAGCCAGTGAAGGACAGGGAAGCTTGGCATGCTGAAGTCACAGGGTTGCAAAGAGTCAGATACAACTGAGCGACTGAACAACAAAAAAAACAATGAAGAAATGCTGAGGGAAAAATAGAAATTAAAAATCTCAGGTGCAGAGCAAAAAAGGCAGGGATGGGGGACAGGGAAGAGAGTCGAGGGGGGCAAAGTAAAGGGCACTAGAAATCACAAATCATGGCGCCCCGACATGAGGAGGGAGAGAACGTGGTTTGGCTATAAGGTCTACTTGGTTCTAACAGCTCACACAGCAGGATGGAAAATTTGGTGGTGAAAACTTCTATGATAGGTGGTAGTGCTGGGAGTGCCGGGAAGGAGGAAACCCTTCCCAGTGAATCAGGCTGCCACAGCAAAGATCAACCTCTACCCCCTCCAATGAAATTTAAAAATAAAACAATCTGTACAACACAGTGAAACCCCTTAATACATTCTGTAATCCAAACAGAGGCAAAACCCCTTCTCTGCATCATGTTAATCAATTCAGCACCAGCCTGACACATACACCACTAGGAGGACGGCAGAGGCTGGATACACTGGAAGGCAGAAAGGTTACAAGTGTGATATGATGATTATATATTATCATTTACCAAATATCCACCTTTCCACACCACAGTGCCCCCTCCAACGATGGATCATAAATCTCAAACCCTTGACGTTGGTCTTGACCACATGCCTTACTCTGGTCAATAAAGTATGTGTAGATATGGCCCACGCCACCTTGGAGCAGAGGACTATTGGGCTCCCATCTTCTGCCATGAGAAGGCGGCTGCTATTTCAGCCTAGGTGCCACAATGGAAGACTTGTGGTGCAGGCCCAGCGTCCAGAATGAAGAGCAAATTTAAACCTGATGCACAGACTGGGCAGGACAGCAAAACGATCCATAGATCCATGAGCAAAACTTAAACAGTTCATGTTTTATTTAAGTCACCAAGATTTTCAATGTGTCTGTCCCTACAGCAAAAAGTTGACTAATAAATGTGATCATATACTGTCCAAAACTAAGATATTTTTAAGAGGGAAAAGAGGTGAAATCAATAATCACATTGATAAGACACTTTACCCAGGATTGTCTAGGCCTATGGTCACCCTCCACTCAGAATCCTACTTGAGCTCTGAACTCATCCGCTTGGTACAATATGGCCTCTCAGGGTTTACTTGGCATTGACAACATGCTAAATAGAGTAAATCCTAGATCTATTTCTGCTAGTCACCATAGGGCCTGACCCAGCTCAAGAACTGTTTCAACTTGTTAGCTGACTCTCAGCTCATGTACCCCCAAACCACCTTTCTCCCAAGTCCAGTAATGGGAGATCCATGAAAGCAGGGGTTTTGTCTGTCCCTCTTAGGACTGAATCCCAGGCATTTAAAGGGCACACATTCACTGTACATTTGAGGCAGCCCACCAGAGAGCCCTGTGGTCACCTCCAGGTCTCCTGTGAGTTAAGGCTGTGTGGCCCATAAGCTCCAGGAGCCACTAGTCACATTCACAGTTGTTGACAGACGTCTGTGCATCCCAGGTACTACAGAAAATAACTGGCAAACAGCAAGAGGGGCTTTTCCTCACTTGCACAAAGGTGCCCTATAGGTGAGCAAGGGGTCAGAGAGCACCAGGAGAAACCAACAGTGACTTACACAGCCACACCAACCACTAAGTGCAGTCATCAGGACTTCTTGATAGCAAACAGCTCAGGGTACTCTTTACACACTCTACTTGTACTTTTCTCTCTTTTTTCAGAAAGAAGTACTAGAAAGCTGCTTCAGCCTCACTAAGGCCACACATACCATCCACCTCTGAGCCCCAGCCTGAGGAAAGAAAGAGGGAGAATTCATTTAGAACCACAAAATAGCTTTTTCAAAGGAGTTATTGGTTAAGTAAGGTGGTAGGTACATGGCCATTTGTTTTATTATTGATTTTTAAACTACATGTATTATACACACATACACACACACATATATATTCTTTGGCACTGACGTATATTCTATAATAAAAATTGAAAAAAGTAAATAGTACCATCAAAAAGTTATTAAAGATAATTTTTCTGAAAAATAGAAAAGTGTAATTGGCCCTTCTGTCCAAGAGTCAAGAGAATAACCAGCTGGTGATCCAGGATGAAATGAGGCACATGGCAGGTAACGCAGCTGGGATCCAGATCCTCAGAGGTGCTGCTGGCTGGGGTGACTGTGCATCAGTCTGTACCCAGAGCTGCTGAAAAACACCCCTTCAGGGAAGAGGCAGAGCGGGTGTCCTGCCATCAGGCCTGACCATCAGAACCCTCTTCTGCAGGCCACTAGCCCTCGCTATAGGACACAAAGTACTGCAGCAACATCCCTGGACCCTGGACACAAGGAACCAGGACACCCCTAGACCCAGCAGACATCCCAGCTGGACACCTATGATTCAAAGGGATCCCTGCTAGCCTGAAGACTTGTTCTAGAATGACAAATATTATTGCCCAAAGAACACATGGCTTGAGCACCTACACATCATGTGGAAAGGAACAGTAGTTGCCCTGCTGAACTGTGAAAGGATGGGAAGAACATGTAAACTGATGACAGCAACAGAGTCATAGGACAAAATCAGCAACTTGAAAGAGGCTAACCCAGCTGAGCCATCAGAATAAATGACACCTGACATAAAAGAAATCAATGTGAGAGACAAATGAACTCGTATATTCAGTGAGATGTTTAAAACTATGGCCAAGAGAGAGAAGTATGGCTGCAGCAGTAACCAGAATCAGACTCCCCTAAGATCTCACCTGGTCTAACTATGAGATTGTAGCCCTAGAACTCCATAGCCAGCCACATTATCACAAGAGGAAAGGCATTTTCAGCCATGAGTGACTCAGAAAATATGTGATTCATGCATCCCTTCCTGCATAAAATCTATGGAATTCTCCAAACAAACAAAATTTTACGTTAGAATAGATAACCCAAGAAGAGAAGAGCTTTCTAGATAAGACATATACTTAGATACTAGATATCACAAGAATTAGTGATAATCAAAGAAAACAGTAAAAAGTGTATTAAAACTAATTGCTGGTTTTGAGGCAAAAAAAGTTTAACAGAACTGTAAAGGAAAAAAATCCACTTAAAAGAGCAAAGGAATGGTAACTACATTCACTTAAAATTCCGTGACGTATTTCCTCTATAAAGCAAGGGCAGACTACTAAAATGAAATGGAGAAGAAAATAAGACAATCTTCTTAGAAAAAAATAACACCATTGCCAAAACAAATAAATTCAAAAGAGGGTAACCAAAGGTTCATAAAACTTAGGCAAAATTATGCTAAAATTATTTCTACATTAAAAACCACATGGAGATAGAGCAAACCATTTCTGTTGGGATGAAATTAGAGGAGACTTTCACTCCCATGTTAACTTTTTATAAAGAGTAAATATTACTGAGAAAAAAGTGAAAAACATTTTTTAAGCTGTTGTAGTACATGAAGTACATGTGGCAGCACATTCAGGTGAACTTGGGTTTGTAATCTCCAAACATTTCTGAAAGACAGTCTTTATGTAACCCTGCTCCTTAGTTTATGAAGAACAAAGCAGTGAATATCATGGAAATCATTACAAAAATGATCATCTCAGCTCCCCAGCACATTTTCCCCTCCAAGTCAAACCCGTAAAAGCCATTTTTACCCTTGTCTGCTCATCTTTGTTCAGGCTTTTAGATTCATGAACGAAATATCAGAAGACTGACACAGGCTATCAACTTTTCACCTTGCTAACACCTATTTTAAACTTACAACTCTTTACTCTCATGCTCATTTCATACAAGAAGGGATGTTTTAACCCCAGAAACAAATGACATTCCCTTAAAATACTATATTGAGCTTTATGAATAAAGTTATCACACTGTCCTTATTTTGTTAATTGCTTCAGAGTTGTGAGAGCTTTGAACTTTGTATTTTGTATTGGGGTATAGCTGATGAACAATGTTGTAAGTTTCAGGTCAACAGCACAGGGACTCAGCCACAGGTGTACATGCATCCATTCTGCTTCAAACTCCCCTCCCACCCAGGCTGTTACATAACACTGAGCAGAGTTCTATGCGCTACACAGGAGGTCCTTGCTGGTTTCCATTTTAAACAAAGCAGTGTGTACAAGTCCACATCAAACTCTCTAACTATCCCTTCCCCTCATCCGTCCCTCTGGTAACCAAAAGTTCGTTCTCTAAGTTGGAGAGTCTCTGTTCGTTTTGTAAGTACATTCATTTATATAATTTTAGGTCACACATACAAGGGATGTCATACAATATTTCTCCTTCTCTGATGTACTTTACTCAGTATGATAATCTCTATGTCCACCCATGTTGCTGCAAATGGCATTATTTCATTCTTTTTAATGACTGAGTAGTATTCCATTGTATATATGTCCTCAATCTTCTTTATCCACTCCTCTGTCAATGGACATTTAGGGTGCTTCCATGTCTTGGCTATTGTAAACAGGGCTGCAATGAGCACTGGGGTGCATGTATTCTTTCGGATCATGTTTTTCTCTGGATATATGCCCAGGAGTGGGGTTGCAGGGTCATATGGTAGCTCTATTTTCAGTCCTTTAAGGAACCTTGGTACTGTTCTCCACAGCAGTGGTACCAATTTACATTCCCACAAACAGTGTAGGGGCAGGGTTCCCTTCTCTCCATACCGTCTCCAGCATTTGTTGTTTGTGGATTTTTTGATGATAGCCATCTGGCTGATGTGAGGTGATACCTCACTGTAGTTTTATTTGCAAACACCTTCTCATCTGTCTCTTGGCCATCTATGTCTTCTTTGGAAAAAATGTCTGTTTAGGTCTTCTGCCTATTTGTTGATTGGGTTGTTTTGATGTTTGCATCATGAGCTGTTTGTAAATTCTCGAGACTAATCCCTTGTTGGTCACATTATTTGCAAATATTTTCTCCCAATCTGTGTGTTGTCTTTACGTTTTTATTATTTCCTTTGCTGTGCTAAAGAATTTGAGTTTAGGTAGGTCCAATTTGTTTACTTTTGTTTTTATTTCCATTATTATGGAAGACAGATCAAAAAAGATATTACTGTCATTTATGTCAGAGGGTGTTCTGTTTTTCTCTGAGTTTTATAGTGACTGGTCCCACATTTAGATCTTTAATCCTTTTTGAGCTTATTTTTGTGTATGATGCTAAAGAATGATCTAGTTTCATTTTTTTATATGTAGCCGTTCAACTGTCCCAGCATCATTTGTTGAAGAGACTGTCTTTCCAACACTGTGTAGTTTTGCCTCCTTAATCATAGATTAATTGACCATAAGTGCATGAGCTTATTTCTGGGCTTTCTATCCTATTCCATTGATCTATATTTCTATTTTTGTACCAGTATCATACTGTTTTGATGTCTGTAGCTTTGTAGTATGGAGAAGGCAATGGCACCCCACTCCAGTACTCTTGCCTGGAAAATCCCACGGACAGAGGTGCCTGGTAGGCTGCAGTCCATGGGGTCTCTAGGAGTCGGCAGCTTCACTTTCACTTTTCACTTTCATGCATTGGAGAAGGAAATGGCAACCCACTCCAGTATTCTTGCCTGGAGAATCCCAGGGACAGAGGAGCCTAGTGGGCTGCCGTCTGTGGGGTCGCACAGAGTCGGACACAACTGAAGCCACTTAGCAGTAGCAGTAGCAGCAGCAGCAGCTTTGTACAATAATTCAAAGTCAGGGAGCCTGATTCCTCAAGCTCCCTTTTTATATCTCAGGATTGCTTTGGCTATTCAGAGTCTTTTGTGTCTCCATACAAATTCTAAGATCTTTTTGTTCTAATTCTGTGAAAAATGCCATTGGTAACTTGATAAGGATTGCAATGAATCTGTAGATTGCCTTGGGTAGTATAGTTATTTTGACAATACTGATTCTTCCAATCCACGAACATGGTATATTGTTCCATCTGTTTGTGTCTTCTCAGAGCTTTGAGAACTCTGTCCTGCATAAATAAGGCACTGGAGATTATGGGAACTACTGCCCTAGTCCCTTGAATGTCAGTCCGGCTCCGTATCTACTTCTTACGACAACAGTGTAGCTCAGGGCAAAACAGGAAAATAGATGACATTTTTGATATCCACCCAGTCTTCTTGTCCTGAGCTCCCAACTTTAACTGCTCTCTCAACCTTGTGTTGTCCCAGAAGACTGGAATTTTCAAAGGGATTATATTGGAAACTGAAGACTTGATGTCTGTGTCTAGTCACTTAGGGTGACAGCACAGAAGAGCCAGTGAAGATGCTCCGAGTGAGTCAAGGTGTTTCCAGGGCAGGCAGAGGAAACCTCGAGCCACAATTGAGGAGGGAAATAAAAAAGATCAGAGCTGGAAAAAAAGGTGCTGAGCATGGAGACTGAGGTGGATGGGACATAAAAAGGGAGAGGAAACTCATGGTCAGAACCTGGGATGACAGGAACTGGTTTAAAAGAATAGTGCAAAATGAAGTAAAGCAGGTAGCTCAAGATCACTGATACAGTCACTAACATATGATTTACCTTTCTGCAAAAGGATTTGAGACAGCTTAAAAAATATAATGCAGCATGGTAGGAGAAACTTTCCAAGGAAATCAGGGCCAAAGAAAAATAAAAGTAAAATGAAGATGAAGTCAGGGGGAAGTAAATAGCCAGAATGCATACATGAGGTTTTGTAAAGTTGCCAGAGGTGGCTACAGAATTGGCTCCCAACATCCCATGTATCACAGAAAAGAAGAAATATAACCAATGATATGATTCAGCATCTAGAAAACTATACAATTAAGAAATACTTGAGACAATGAAATCTGCACTAGAAATGTAATGACATTAGAGGTTATTATTAATTACTTTTAGATATGATAATTGTATTGTGGTTATGTTGTATAGACAGATATGTAAACATTCAAATGATATCATGTCTGGAATTTACTTCAAATTACAGATAAATCAAGATTGGCCACACGTTAATAATTCTTGAAACTAAGTAATGAGTACATGTGGCTTATTATATTATTCTCTCTACTTTTGAATATGTTTGACAAACTCCTGCTGCTAAGTCGCTTCAGTCATGTCCAACTCTGTGCAACCCCAGAGACAGCAGCCCACCAGGCTCCCCTGTTCCTGGGATTCTCCAGGCAAGAACACTGGAGTGGGTTGCCATTTCCTTCTCCAATGCATGAAAGTGAAAAGTGAAAGTGAAGTCACTCAGTCGTGTCCAACTCTTCGTGACCCCACGGACTGCAGCCTAGCAGGCTCCTCCGTCCATGGGATTTTCCAGGCAAGAGTACTGGAGTGGGGTGCCATTGCCTTCTCCATTGACAAATTCCTAACACAAAACAAAAAACAAAACACCTTTTGGTTGGAGAAAATGTTGATTTCTGACTTCAGTCTTAGACATTCTTATTTAGCAGGTCTTGGGTGAGATTCCTTTAATCTCCATTTTTAACAAGCATCTCAAATCTCAGATTAACCTGATGCCAACGGTCTCGAGATAACACTGAGTAAACAAGACCAAGTAAACCCTGTATATATGGTTCAGAACACAAGACGCTTGCCTAAAACAGCTGTGTCTTGGGGGCCTAATAAAGACAAAACTGGGAAATTCAGTTAGACAATTGGGCCATGGAGAACTTGAAGCTATCACATGGTAGCTTGTAGGGAAAGTGATAATGTAATCAGATGGAGGAAACAGCCAAGACCAGACAGCTCTGATGATGAGATGTTAGGTGTTTCAGGAAACCAAATCAATGTGGAAACACTGTACTAGAATAAACCTTAGAAGTCATCCAGAACAGTATCAGAATTCCCTCATCAACAATCCCTTCCATGTGACCATAAGGACTTTATTTGAATACATTATTTTCTGTATTTTTTTAAACTTAATGCAATGAACATGTATTACTGTGCAATTTTAAAGGTAATAATAATAATAATAAAAATAAAATTATTACATTCAAAAATCACAGAAGTCTGATGTTACTCAGTGAAGGGGAACTTAGTCCCCCCAATACGTCAACAGCCCAGAGGATTCTGAGTGGTGATCTTTATCTTGGATAAAAAGTACATAATAGATGTTAAGCTACAATTAAATGCTTTAGTGTTTAAATACTTGAACCTAAGTTGTCTTGGAAATATATAATCTCGCAGAACCTTGCTCTTTAATACACTATAGGGCACCAAAGCACACTAGTAGAAACACAAGTTCTAGAAACACACAGCCAAGGTCTGCAGCCCAACATCAGTTGTGCAACATAAATCTCTTGGTATTCTGTTTTCTCACAGCAGCGTTAGGACAATAATACTATTTATCCCTTAGAGTTGTTTAGAAAGGTACTGGCAGTCAATAAATGTAAGTTACTGTTTTTTTCATGAGGCGTTTCAGGATTCACCCACTCCACATCTAGACTTATTCTTACTGCCAAGAAGTGGTCACCATGGTTAATGAATAGCAAGGCTTCCCACAGCTTTATGAAATGGGCCAGCAATAAGCAAATATTAAGCCCCAGATGGTGCTTACTGAGCTGAATTATGGAGAACAAGAGAAAGAGCTTCTATTGAGCACCTGATATTTGCTAAGGACCATACCATGGACACAAAGTAAATAAGACTAGACCTTGCCCTCAAGGAATCACTAGTCCTTGCAGTAATGCTGTTTACAACTCAGAGTGCTACTGAAAACCAGAAGTGAGGGATATATAACCCAATCTAGAGTTCAGAGAAGGCTTTCCATAAAACGGGAGTGAGCCAAGTCCTACTTATAACCTCTTCTCTTACACAAAGGCAGAACCCAGGTCACTTGGCATGTGGTCAAGACTTCACCAGGAGGAAGGGAAAGCCAGGGCTTCTGCATATGGCCTCCAAGCTGCATAGGGCATAACTTGCCCAATTGTACATGGAGGCCCTGGGAAAGACTGGCATGTTCCAAGGCCTCTCAGGCCAGCTTTGCCACCATTTATATTTTGTGACCCTAGGTAAGTCATTGCTCCTGTATGGTCTTCCTCATCTGTCATAAAGGGTCTGCTGGGCAAAGTCCTTATATCCTGTGGTTCTTGTGGACTTGCCAAATGACCTTGAGCTCACAGCAATGTTTCTCTAGAGCTAAAGCCATTGTAATAATTCCTATTAGTGACCAGAAGTCAATTGTTGCTCTCTACCTGGAAGCTATGTTTTAGGGCCATTCCTGGTTTTCATTCTTGGAGCTGACATGAGGTTGTCTTAGCTCATGGAAAAACATTGCCTCCTAATGCAAACTGCCCTGGGTCGGGAATATCCCCAGGAGTAGGGCATGGCAACTCACTCTAATACTCTTGCCAGGAGAATCCCACGGACAGAGGAGCCTGGAGGGCTACAGTCCATAGGGTCATAAAAAGTCAGACACAACTGAAGTGACTTATCATGTATTCAGTGCAAACTGCAAGGATTATTAAGGGGTATTAACTTGGGTCTGCAGGGACCATACCATTATTAAGGTACTGAGCCAGGTAAACAGATCACTCCAAGGCCTTAACTCTAAGAAGTCCATCGAATTAGGGCATGGTAACTGCCAAGTGGCATAACTGGATTCTACTGTAACTGACATAAAGAGAGGAGCATATTTAAAAGGACTGGGTCTCTGGCCCTGTTGAGCTGCACCCCACAGGCCTACAAGGCCTTCACCCTGCAGGCCTAAAAGGCCTCTCTACCCAATAGGCCTACAAGACCATTACTTGCCCAGCTTTAGGACCGAAGGGAAAATCTAGAGTCAGCAACAGAAACATTGATGGTTTAACAGGTAGGGAGAGCTTACATGTCTGAAGCAAGATCCTGGAGCAATTCATTACCATGTGCAGCAGACATAGCAGGACGGTGGCAGACTTTGCTCTGGGGACTAGGTTACCAGTTACAGGAGGAAATTACATCAGGTCAGCTTATCAGTTACCGGGGAAACCAGCTGAGGGGCATGCCCCTTCACGCCCCTTTGATTAGCTATTGGAACAATCATCAGCTGGGACTGCGGCAAGTATGTAGGAAGGTCAGTTCTGTGACTAGGGTGCAGATGAAGCCGGCACTGGTCCAG
Source organism: Bos indicus (assembly GCF_029378745.1). Taxonomy (NCBI): domain Eukaryota; kingdom Metazoa; phylum Chordata; class Mammalia; order Artiodactyla; family Bovidae; genus Bos; species Bos indicus. Next base: position 45,749,595 of record NC_091774.1, read on the forward strand.
CAGGTAATATATGAGAGGACTACCACCTAGAGTGGTCTGAATATACAAACCCTCCACCCTTTCCTCAGAAGGCTGTCCAGGTGATTCTGCCAGTGTTAAGGAAGCAGTCAGCCTAAAATTAGCATTGAGAGAACACGTTCTGTTGCACCTTCTATTTACAAAGTGCAGCCTCATCAGTGTGACCGGCACCTCCTCACACTGCCATCACCCCTCTGCCTTGGCCAGATGGGGCAGAGGCTGCTCAGGCTACATGGTGATTGGAGCTGCAAACACTAAGAGCTGCGTTTTGGCTCTTGCGTCCAAAATCCCTGAGCTCCCACCCCTGTTGAGCCTGGGCCTCTGTTGTCTGTGTAACAGGAAGGCTTGGGAACTATCCTCAGGTTTGCTGCTGGGTTTCCATTCTCTCTTCATTTTCTATAGGTATTATTTAATTGAAAAAAAAAGTCCATGTAAGAAAATATTTTACCACCCACTGTAGCTTCAATTGAAGTGCTTCCAAAATCTACAGTTTTCTGTATCATGGGATTCTGGTCTGTGCAGAGTAAATAAAACATTCAGATGTGCTAAGATTCTTAAGAAATAACAAAAAATCTGATGTGTAGGGTTTTATATAATGGGGACTTTTTGCCTGAAAAGAACATCACGAAACAAATCTTAAGAACATGTGGCGATCAAGTAGAGGCCCAAGAGGTTAGTAACCTTCCCCGGTGTGCCTGCGGGAAACTGGAGTCTAGGTCCAGTTAGCACTGGATAGGATGAGAGTGGGCACCTCGGAGGTCTGGTGTCTAGCTCTATAACTTTCTATGAGACTCTGGGCTGCCTGCAACTTCTCTTTAGAAGCCATTTCTCACTTCTAAAATGGGGGTGGGGGGTGGGGGGAAGCTGGGGTGGAAATTCCTCCCTGCCTGGCTCTTTTGAAAATTAGGTACATACACTTCTATATGTATTAAGAGCTTGTCACAGTGCTTTCAAGTAGTGTTACTTAAAATTCTTTTCTAGCCTAGCACTGCTGCACTGGCCTAAGAATTACACCCCCCACAGGACCTCTTTCCAAACTCTGTTATTCAGAGTCATTTCCCAAGCTAGATCTGGTCTTGCTTTGATCCAATTAGTTTTTAAATCTATTGTCTACCCTATGGAACAAGATCAAAAGGTTGCTGACAACCACCTTTGTGAACCAGCATTTTTAGAAAAAAATCTCATAAAGCAGTATGTGGTATAAATGCTTCTTCCCTTTCCTGGCTCCCCTGAGGAGTGACTTTTCCCCAAATGCTCCTGGTCACTTCTCCTGCCTCTTCCTGCTCCACTCAGAGGGGAAGTGGGTTACTTAACTAGCGTGAGGCAGCCCTACGTCTCTCTTCTATGTGGTACCTGTCTGCCTGCATGGGGCATGGTGCATTTACAGTACCTTTACTGGGAAGTCTGTTACTGCGGCTGGACCCCAGAATAAGACAGACTCTCTCTCCTGGTTCTTCCTCAGGCACAGCTAGACACCTGTAGGACAGGGCCTTGATCTTTACACATATGTCCTGGCTGATAGCAGCCCTGGGCGCATGCTATGTCTATACAGGTAAGGAAACAGAACTGCCAGGCTTCCATTAGCATGAAGGGAGTTACATGGGTGTTATTCTTTTTATAGCACAATAGTTCAGCAAGAGACAGGATATATGAGGAAATCACCTGGAGTCTGGGTGTAGACTTGTTTTTAAACACATGTGAGACATTCCCCAAGAGTCTCCCAGTAATCCCTAGAAGAAGGACAAGAGGTCCCAGTGAGTCCTGGTGAACTGTTAGAGGAAACGGGTCAATGCATTTTCTGTATCTTTAGGCAGTTGAGTTCTAGGCATTTCTGTTATTAGAATTCTATGACTCTAAAACAATCTTTTCCCTTTCAAATAAAAAAGTTTAAAAATCCTGTACTCAAATAATGTAGTGCTTATATGTGATGCCCTTTAAAAGAGAGTCAAAGACTTTTTTCCAACGTCTGGTTAACTTATGTCCTAACATGTGGACACCTGACACATACTATCTTCTAACAGGAACTCTGTGTCGTGCACCTTCCATTCACCACTCCAAACCCACTCTCCTTCCCTTTCCACCCTGCTCTGGGCCATGGAGGCTGACCTAGAGGGAGTTCGTCAAGGGGGGGCTGCTGAATTCAGCCAATAGGAGGCCCTCGTGGGAAATTAGAGAGTGGAGGGAGAGTAGTCACAGTATTTCCCTCCCCAGCTTTCTTCCTGCTGGGTTACCATGTTGACGTGTCCCTCTACTGAAATCCACAGCTCCTTTTCTGGGTTCTCTGAGGCCTATGGGTAGCAATGGCTCCCTACTATTATTAGCCTGAAGTAATGTACTATCCCTCACTGTTTCCCTGAATCCTGACTACACCTCTGGAAAAAGTCTCTGTATTAAGCTTTTCTCAAATTTCTTAACTTGACCATGCTGCATGTTTCCACTGGGACTCAGACTGATTCTCTGTATTAATGACTTGTTTTCTGTTCCAAGTGCTACCTCTTGTCTTAACCTGTGTAACCTTCCTGCATAATCTCTGGGAACCTGACCTTGTATCTGGGCCTAAGTTTCCTAATACATAAAATGAGAGGTGATGAAATGTAAAAACTCTTCCAGATCTCATATTCTTGAAGTTATTAGAGAGCTTTTATATCCAAAGTATCTTCTACAACCTAGCATGATATCTAACATACAGAAGGCATTCAGTGTTTGATAAAATTCTAAGCTATGTATCACTTCCCTTTTTATATCCACTAAAAATGTACTTCAGGAAAAGAAAATGCCAAATAAACCATGTGTTTAAGTATACAGAATGAGCATTAAGATTACCTTTTCATCATGACTGATAATAATATATTTTATGCTTCTCTGAACATTGAAGACTCCACAGAGGTAGTGCTGTGTACTTGGAAGAGCATGGGCTCTGGAGACAGCCATCATTTATTAAGTTAACTTTACAACACATAATACTGAGCTGCCTTTATGAAGATTTTATGTAATTGGGAGTAGAGTGATCTATTCAGAGTGTGCCAAAGAAACTAAATTTTCAGGAGACTCTTTCAGCCAGATGATGTCTCCATATAGTCTTGCTTTTCTATGGCCAACATTAACCCTAGAAATATCTCTCCTAAGAAACAGTTCCAAGTCACATGGCTACTTGAAGTCAGAGCAGAAAGTGGATTCTTGAAGCATACTGTTCCCTATTTTTATTTCTTTCTCTTCTGTCTGGCTTAAACCTTAGCCCATGGTTAAAGACACACTCTTTTCCAACATATAACCTCTTACTAGCTTGGACTTTTATACTCAAAATCCTAATGTACCCCCATGGTCATTGATCTGCCTGTGCTAAAACCATGATCAAGCTTAGACTATTGACAATTGATAAAAAGCCTGGGCTCTCGTGTCTCTGCATTTAACTGTCAATTTTCTAAAAATTATTTTTTTAAGTCAATTTCCTTTTAGTGAATATTTCATGCGGCTGAAATGAAGATGGTTTCTTTTAAATCACTGATTTTCATCAGTAGTCATGCATAGAAACTGCCATTTATTCATCATCAGAATGATGAATAATACTGGCATATGACCAAGAAATGTAGTAATTGTTCTAAACAGTATTGACAAATAAAGAAAGAACCCTTAGACTTCAATACAAATTATTCTTAACTCTAACAGGAAGATACAAGGAATACCAATTCTTCTCAGAAGCATTCTCTTTATGACAGCCCTCTCTATGACTCACAGAAATTCTGCCTAGTGGCCATGGACAGAGACACAGCTATAAGCAGACACTGATGGTTTTTCCCATTTCTGCAATCCTCACTTCTCTAGAAGCCAGGTAGGCTTATTTTTTTCACTTTTTTTTTACTGTGGTAAAATCTACATAATATTGATCATTGCCACCATTTTTTTCAAATGTATATACCCTCTATTTACTTTTTTTAATTTATTTGTTATGAAGGATAATTGCTTTACAGAATTTTGCTGTTTTCTGTCAAACCTCAACATGAATCAGCCATAGGATTACATATATCCCCTCCCCTTTGAACCTCCCTCCCTTCTCCCTCCCCATCCCACCCCTCTAGGTTGATACCGAGCCCCTGTTTGAGTTTCCTGAGCCATACAGGAAAGTCCCGTTGGCTATCTATTTTACATATGGTAATGTGAGTTTCCATGTTACTCTTTCCATACATCTCACCCTCTCCTCCCCTCTCCCCATGTCCATAAGTCTATTCTCTATGTCTGTTTCTCCACTGTTGCCCTGTAAATAAATTCTTCAGTACCATTTCTTCTAGATTCTGTATACATTTTCACCATTTTTAAGTGTACAGTTCAATGCCAAAAGTACAATCACATTGTTATGCAGTCACTATTACTACCCATCTATAGAACTCTGTCATCATCCCATACTGAAGTTCTCCACCTATTAAACCAAAACCTACCATTCCTTTCTTTCCCCACCCCCAGCTCCTGGTATCCAGTCATCTGCTTTCTCTCTCCATAACAGACTGAGTAGTTTGCCTCATCTTAATGAAAGTTGGGTCACAAGACAGACCCTTCACCTCCCAAAAGTACACAGAGAAGAACAGGAGATGATGACAACCAGAGAGCACAGGCAGGCTCCTCCATGAACACAGAGGAGAGGAGAGTCTGGGACACATCCCACATGATGCTTTGGAGACTGAAGCAGGGAAAGGGGCTACAAACAGATGTTCCACTAACAATCCGTCAGTCCTCTGATCTTGGACGAAAATGCACTCTTCTGAGGATGCATGGAACTAGTCCCACTTTTTTATAAATTCATCAGCATAGTTTTATCACCAAGGGCCCAAGCAACACTGCCATGAGACATACTCTACACAAGCAGGGCTGGAGAGAGGAAAAGTGTTTCCCTGAAGACCAAAAATGTGAGCACTGGATTCAGGAGTAAAGAAGACTCCAAACAGCAGAAGTCGAGAGGGCAAGGTACTCACACTTAAAGGGGTGGAATAAATTGAGGGTGAATCACTACTGGTAGATCAGACAGGAGCCTACAGAGATTAGGCTCTACAGAGCATAGATTAGCAGGAAGCCAAGGCAAGGGTAACAGGGACTGTGATGGAGGAGAGAAATGGCAAGAACAGCAAGTATGGCTGAGAAGGATGACAAAAGCAGGAGGCACGGCCGAAAGACAGCAAAGCCAAAGGAAGAGCCTCATTTTATGTGGGATAGTACTCTCCTCCACATCCTCCATGGGAGACCCACAGGGAAACACAAGAAGTAAACTGACAGGGACCCTCCCTACTGCTTGACAGTTAAAGGCTGCTGATACAGCAAGCCTACATTTAAAAATGCTAAAGTTGATGCAGGAGTTGGTGATATTCAGGGAGATATTTGGGTTAATAATAAACGAAATAGAAATAAGTTCTGAAAATATTAGAGAGGATGAGACATCATCATCATAAAAAATACAAGAGAATTACTAAGCCAGGATAAGACTGACAAAGAGTTAGGTTTTTAACAAATGCATATAACTCTGTAAGCTTCACTAAACATCAAAACTAGGCAGGGTGCATGGTCCCTTTCAATCCAAGTACTTCTGCCAAGTACTTCAAATGGAGTACCACCCCCACAGGGCCTGGGGCTCCTTCCAGGGTTTCTCAAGGCCCTAAGAGTCACATCCTGATTCCCTCGGCTGTGACTCTGGGAGTCTGTGTCAAAAGATGCTTGGCCAACCCTGCGGAATTAAGTCTAGTCACGCTATCTATTATGATGCTTCCTTCTACTGTAAACATAGGGACTGCTATATGTCACCTGGAAGGCATGGTACATCAGAGCTTAAACAACTTGACTTCCAAAAACAACTTATAAAAACTGTGCAAGGAAATGGGGTGAAGGCGTAAGGTGTCTGTTTGTCTTTATAACTTGCATACCACCTTAGGAATTTCTCATAATTTGTTAGAAACTAGAAGAGAGCCCCTTTCTCACTGCCCCAAAATGAGAAAGAAAAAGTTACAACTAGGTGTCATCAACTATTAATCAAGTTAGTTATAAAATCAGGGTATAAGATTACCTCAAGGTGAAAAAAGTTATGAGTGAGGAGTCTGACACTATTCTAAAACAGGGAGTCACTCAATTTTTTCTCAGATCTTTGAACAATTAAGGACTGAGACCACAACTTCAGTGAACTGAGAAGTTGATGTGGATAATTACATCCAAGTATTACTTGGTGTTATCTTGAGGACTAAGTGGACTCTGCTGAAACCTCTTCTGAGCAGTGTTGGTCACAGAGTTCTGAAGCTTCCACTTATGAATTTATAAAAAGAAACATTAAATTAATATGGGCATTGAAAGAGAAACCCACCTGGTCTTTTACCTCAAAATTCCCCTCAAATAGGGTCTAAGGATAGCTGGTGCTATAGACTGACTGTGTCCCCACCAAAATTCATAGGTTAAATCCAAAGACCACCCAATGTGATAGTATTAGGAGGTGAAGCCCTAATGAAAGGGACTAGTTTCCTTATTAGAGACCGAGGAGTGTTCCCTCCTCCCTTCACTCACATGAGAACACAGTGAGAAGACACCTTCTATGAGGAAGTGGGCCATCCCTACACACTGAATCTGCCTGCTCCTGGATCTTGAACTCCAAGTCTCCAGAACCATGAGAAATAAATTTCTGTTGTTTGCAAGCTACCTGGTCTATGATAAGTGGTTTATAGCAGCCCAGTTGGACTAACACGACTAGGTCCCTTGAGGAAGAGTAACAAAATGGTCTGAGAGGGTGGCCTGGGCAGAACCATACTGTGTTGTCTTCTTGTTGCTTGAGGTTCAAACGCCACGGTGACATGAGGGGGAGGGTGTGGAAAATGCTGGTAAAGAGGAAAAAGCATGAGAAATGGGAAGAGGGAACAAAAGATTCATCCATACTACAATATTCCGTGGTAAACATCTCTCTTCTAAGACAAAACTGGATGCAGAGGAGAGACAAAAAGCAGTAGAGAAGTTAGGAAAAACGGAGGATTAATCTAGAAGGTTCCCCCAAAATATAAAATGGAGGAAACAGAGGGGAGGAAATCCTCATAAAGATAAAATAACATTTCCCAGAGTAAAACGACATAAGGTTTTTGATTAAATATCTCAGGAAATGCTGGGCATGATGAATGAAAAAGGGCATATACCCAGGCACACTGCTGTGAAATTTCAAAATCTGAAGGCTAGAGAGACACCATATAGAGACCTAGATGCAGGCTGCCTTCGGACTCCTTTTAAGCAATTCTATGATGCAAAACCATGAAACAGTATCTTTAAAATTCCAACAGAAAATGATTTTCATTACAGAATGTATGCTCAGCCAAATCATCCATAAAAATGAGGGCAAAATAAAAGCACTTTTAGCAATGCAAGGACTGGTTATTTACATCCTATGTCCATCTTCTGAAAAGTTTACTTGACTATGTACTACTCTGGCTAAATGGGAAAAAAAAAAAAAAAAGGGAATCAAAGAAAGAGAAAGTAAGGAAAGGAATAAAAGTGTACCCATACTTTCAGTGCCAGTAATATGGGGTCCCAGGACATCAGCTCTGTGTAGCTTAGAGAATATTTCTAGATGGAAGCAGAATTCCTAGGAAGAATACCAACAAGAAGAAAGTAGGTTCCCAATATCAAATGTATGATTGAGAGACTGGGTATATTCAATAATATAGAAACATATATCCTTGCCTGGGAAACCCCATGGACAGAGGAGCCTGGTGGGCTCCAGTCCACGAGGTCACAAAAAGTCAGACACGACTTAGTGACCAAACAACAACAACAAAAAATGCTGTTCTTTGTTTACAAAATATCCCAAGTAATTTTATGATAGAAAATATTAGAGTCTAAGAAAAACAAAATGCCATTAAAGAGAGTAACAGTCAAATATCAAACCTATTAAAATGTGATCAGATTTTGAATAACTGAGAGCATACAACTGAAGACTCTGGATATAGGAACTGAATACTTCAAGTGGCAAAATATTAACAATATAAAACTATGCTTCCTTTCCCGAGGGTCCAATCACACTTCATGGCTCAGCTGTTACTAATTTTAACAAAATCACAATATTGTGATAGCAATAACAATAGCTTCACCTTTGAGTGTCTAGCACGTGCAAATGCTGTGATAAGCATGACTTATGTGCTAATTCGTAAAACCCTATGATTATCACAATTAAACAGATGAGGAAATCTACGTACAGAAAGGTAAAGCAAGTTGTTGAAGGTTACTTTTAATCACCATACTCTTAACAGTAGAAGCTAATAACACTCTTAGCTAATGTGGTTGGCACCAGTTAATTGAAAGTCACTGAAAAGTGAAAACTCACCCCCTTATACCTTAAATATCTTAACATAAAAATTTTATCTTAACCTAAAATATTAACTTACCAATCCTTTGGTACAGGGCAAAATTATTTTCTCTGAATGAGTCCTTTGATTATAGTTTTGTGTTTTCTTTTTTACGTTGAAAACACTCATAATGCAGTTTGCCTTCAACTCGAGTCTGTTTAAAGTAGAATAAAAAGTTAAAGATATTTGGAAAGCAATCTGAGAGGAGAATCCTTTTAGATTTTTATCAGTTTTTAATCTTCCACAAATGCTCCTCTACTCCTAACTCAGCACCATTAACAAAAATAAGTTGCCTTTACTGAGTCTTTGAAGCATTCAATTTCGTTTTCAAAGAAACAAGTTTCTCTTAGTATTCATACTTCATCAGCACGCTTCTGTTGTTTAGTCACTAAGTTGTGTCTGGCTCTTTGGAGACTCCCACCAGTCTCCTCTGACCATGGGATTTCCCAGGAAAGAATACTGGAGCGGGTTGCCATTTTCTTCTCCAGGGGATCTTCCCGACCCAGGGATTGAATCTGTGTCTCCTGCACTGGCAAGCAGATTCTTTACCATTGAGCACCAGGAAAGCCCATAATATTTAATTAAATTATATAATCTCAATAGTAAGTACAATCAGAATAAACAAGTTTGGGGACAAAAATAACTACTTCTTAGTCAATACTCAGCTTAATTTATGGGAGCAGGAATAAACAGGAATAGAAGTGAATAGCCTACTATCCATTAGCATTCAGCATTTATTGATGTTTTCTAGAAGAAATTTTAAGTTCTGATAATAACGGCCAGTTAGGTAACTGGAAATTGGCTAAGAAAGCTTCAACTGTACCATAAAACATAGTTTGTTGATATGTATTGTTCAAAATTAACATATAGGCAAAACAAGAATGATTTATAATGTAGTATGTAAAAATTTTAGTATCAGTATAATAAAAGCTTAAGAGGTAACCAATATCCTTATTTTATAAAGTAGAAGATCCAGAGATAATGTCTAATGTTGATACAATAGGAAATGGATATTTAAAAAATATTTTTAGAGTATAAAATGTAACCAATAGAAGAACTCAAAATAACATAATGCACAGACTGGAGATAGGAAAACTCATTTACAAATATTCTGAAGTTGGCAAATAAAAAAACCCCTAAAGTACAAGTGTATTAGAGTATGAAGGTAATTATCTACCTTCAGAAACCTAAAACTAAAAAAGACTGAATATAAATGGTTGCCTCTGAGAGTAGATCCACAAGTAAGCAAACTTTTCTTTCTCTTTTCAACACTCACTTTTTTAAACACTGTGTGTGTGTGTGTGTATTACTTGGACAATTATAATTATAAATAAAATGTGGATGAATGAAATATAAAGAAAATATACTTTAAATTAGTAAGCTGAAACATCCCCAACTCTGACTAAAAAGTTAAGGGCCGAAGGGGCTCTATATCAACTGAAACAGACGCCAAAAAACACCAAAAGCACTGGGAGGGTTTCTGTTTCCCACAGTGTTGCCTAGGAGCTACCCCGGGGTGGAGGACCCAGATGGCAGCACGGAGTGCCTGAGTCTGCGCCTGCGCAGAGTACCCTGGGAGGCGCGCCCTGGAGCAAGTGTAATTAGGCACTGCTTGCCATCGGCACGTGAAGCCCAGGGTGCCTAGCTGCCATCTGCCTATCTGCTTCCCTCTGTGAACTCACTCTAATACCTACCTGGCCAAAGGGTATTTTATAGAAGAACCTCCATCATGGTTTTTCCATTCTTTGTCCTTAACCTGAACTACGGAATCAGCTGCACATACACTAAGAGAGCTTCCATACACATAGACTTGTCTTGAAAGAAAAATAGAGAGATGGCATCAGTACTGTGAAATGGGTATAGGTTCTGCCTGCAAGCCAAGAGATTGGTTTCACTTTACTCTTTTTATATTATGCAAAAAGTTGCTTTTTCATTTTATAAATGTATAGGTTTATTACAGTACTAGGAAGGAAGCTTTCTTATTCCAACTAAGAGTCAATGGGCACCATAAAATTTTTAACTTGAAATATTTGAGAGCCTGTAGACGATCTCTGATGGCTGAAATAACAATTGAGTTGTGAGATTACATAACCAATATCCACAGCAGGAAAGAACAATCAGCAACTTGAAGTAATCTTGCTTTTATATTCGTTAGGTAAGCAAACTTCTGTTTAAGTAGGTCCCTGTGCCATAATTACAAGGGTCAGTACAGAAAATATTGATAGAGCCCAGGTCCCTACAGTGGGAAATCCAAATACACCTCAGGAAATGCTCTTGGAGCACAGAATGAAATGCACAATTTGCTTGTAAGCATAACAGCAAGAAAATAGGAAGAAAGAATATGATTGTGCATTAAAGGCATATTATTTACAGCCTGAAAATCCAAAAATTTTGTCAAAAATACAACGCTCCACAGCATGGTTGGCTTTAACAAGAATTTACGGAAAAGTGTGACTCAAATCCTAGTATAGTCAAACGTGGCAGATAGTCTCAAACTTCCAGCTCCAAGAACTTACAAACTGCAAATAAATTCTGTACCTGGCTTTGAGCAAATGAATAAAAAAAAAAAAACTATTCTAGCGGCCACAGCCAGCCTGCTATCCAATTTTAATTACAAGCTGATGTAGACAAAAAGGAGAAAGTAAGAAATAATAGCATAATTGTATTTGAAAGGGCTTCTTGAATGGAGAGTGTCAAAGTAACAAAAAACAGTTTTGCTGAAATCAGCAGGATGCAACACAAGAGAGGTACCTTTACATGTACCTTTACATGTACTGATGCAAATCACGGAGTTGGCAAGAACATGAGTCATAAATAGTTTCCCAGACATGCCAGGGGAAACCTCTTCTATTGGATCTCAGCGCATCTGTTAAGGAAATGCTCTTCACTATTATGCCCAGGAGTGTGACACGTTTGTCAAGCATGTTTCTGCTATGCTCTAATTTAGAAGAGCTGCATTTTATGCAAATATGAAAATGTGTCTGAATATTCTATCTGTGCTCCCATGTAAAAGCAGGGATGCATCCAATCACATCTGCTGGCTCAGAAAACCTGGCCCCATTCAGTAGAGGGCAAGAGCCAGCTAATAGCAGCTTGAAAGAGCCAACTGTTAAATAGTCAGAAATTTTTAATCTTGGTATTATGAGACCTAGGTATTAAACAGCCATTACTTAAAAACTAAATTATATACATTTATAATTTATAAATTATATTGGAAACAAAGGTAAGAAACACTCAAAAGCCACCATTTCCTACTCATTTGACTACACTTTACAATTATCTGTGCTCTCAATGTGAATGTATCTCACATCTGTATTGGTGAAATAACTAATATTTCCAGATGTGGTTCTGCATGTCTCTTCCCAACTCTGCATTCAGTGATGCCATCTTGCTAGACTGAAAAGGGCTATGGTGGGAGCATTTACATCACAGATATTTCAAATACCACAAATCAGGGCTTGATTATTATTTTGTTGAATTCATTTTAAGAAAGTGATGGAGACATTGTCAATAACAGATTAAAAGTGTGTCATGTCTGTAGCCATTATATCGTGAATAGCACAAAAGACTGAAGATAAATCCTACTATTCTAAAAGCTATTATCTAACTCAACAAGGAAGCTGCTCACATTACTGACGAATGGGTAAAGTTATGACATGTGCCACTGTTGCTTCACTTTTGCCTTACTTGCTCACACAAATGAAACTATCAACCACCATGCATGTTGTACCTATGCTCATTTGTCAATTGCAACCAAAGTTTGATAGATACAGAAATTTGACAAAGATCAAGACAAACACTTTATAAGAATCAATTGTAATATTAATATAATCACTAAGCTGTAGTATATACTTTGTTATGAATTATATAATACACATCCTTTGTAACAGTAAAATTTATAATAAGCTCGTGCATTTATATTTATTCACACATTTTTAACTCTGGAGAACTGTTATCACACAGGTAGCAGTAAGCTGCTGTCCTCAATCCAGGCACCATGGAGACTAACTTTCTTAAGAAACTGTACAGAATTAAGCTTCTTGCAATATGCCTCACTGTTCTTTACATAAGGTATTGACCTGATGCAAAATTATCATTTTAAGCTCAAAAGATCTGCCTTTTAAGTTCCGCTTTTACAGCATAAGTGGCTGTCAGCAGATGGCAACAGAGTTGGGCTTGACCCTGGGCAGATACAGGAAGATCAGAAATTTCTGGGCCACAATCATATAAAAAACATTGAACTGTTTATAAAACTAGAGAACTTCTATACTTCTCTAACTAGGTAACACTCTTTACAGCAGATAATCTTATCTTTAAAGCAACAGTTCTGAAATATACATGTGCTGATAATTGTTAGGGAAGCTTGTTAAAGGTATAGATTTCTAGGGTGCCTCCCGAGATACTGATTCTGGGTGGGGCTCAGGTATCTACATTCTAAACAAACACTCACAAATGAATGAAAGTTGCTCAGTCATGTCCATCTCTTTGGGACCCCATGGACTAAACAGTCTATGGAATTCTCCAGGCCAAAATACTCAAGTGGGTAGTATTACTTTCCCTTCTCCAGGGGATCTTCCCAACCCAGGGATCAAATCCAGGTCTCCTGCATTGCAGGCGGATTCTTTACCAGCTGAGCCACAAGGGACGCCCAAGAATATTGGAGTTGATACCTACCCTTGTCCAGTGGATCTTCCCAACCCAGGAATCCAACCTCGGTCTCCTGTATTGCAGGTGGATTCTTTACCAACTGAGCTATCAGGGAAGCCCTGAGAGTTAGCCCTGATAGATAGGAACACCCACAAGTTAGCAACTAAATAACACCACCACCACCAACAAACAACCACCTACCTCTAAAGGCAGATTGATCACGGTTTAGTTTGAAAAATGCAGTATTACCAGATGCTTCAAAAGTGAACATCTAAGCTCCCCACTCCTTTCTTTTAAGCTGACTCTAACCTACTCCATCAAGCTTGGAGGTATCTTCCTGCCTCCTTGACTTCTCTCTTCAGTTGACATGAACCTCACCCCCACTGACCCTTTCACCAACTAGATTTCTTTGTTTCCAGTGGGAAAAAAAGGACTTTGCTGGTTATCATAAGCAATCTCATGAAAAGTCTTGCTAAATCAAGAGTGATCCTACCAATAATAGAAGCACAGGAAGTTTCCCATGACTTGGTTTTAATAAGCCAATTATGGGGCACCTTTTCTAGCTGCTCACCAACCATCTGCTAAATTAGCTTAGGACTTCATCAGGAATGAACACCAAGATCAAAAGCCTTGAATTTCTAGATTCCACTTATCCTCCACTGTGAGGACTGGGCTACCTGCCCAACTCTATCTTCTGGCATAGCTCCTGCCTCTACTGGATGTCTCCTGGCATCTGTTATCACTCCCTCTCCCCAGGCAGGGAGATGTTTTCCTTCTTGGTTTGAACATAAATTGAAGTAATACATTTCTATTGATCATTCTTTAGATGTTTCCAAAGAACTAATTTTTGCCATCAGCATTCCTGAAAATATTTTCATTGCATATGCCCCACGGAAGTTCCCAGATGTGTATCTGCCTGGTCCACTCACGTGTGTGCCCATAACCCTTTAAATTTGTGCTCATTAGCACTAGTTTCTAAGCTGATGCGGGGGGGGGGGGGGGGGCAGTGTGGTCTTCCTTCTCTTTTCCACTTTTAAGAGTTTGAATGTGAGAATCTAAAAGATTCTTTATGTTTTTTCATTCCTCTTGAACTATCTGGAATTTGACTGCATGAATTATATTTAAAATTCTCCCTGCATTATAGGATACAAGTCCAGCCACATTCAGCCAATTCAAGTCAAATACAATCTTATGGTAAAGAACCACCCTCTATAAACCAGATACCAGTGTTGTTGCTCCGGTTCCACTGGGGGAGTAAGGTGCAGCTTCAGTTTCAGGCCCGTGGGTAGCCAGGAGGATGCAGAGTCTCAGAACTAAGCAAAATAGGGTTAAACCATTGTGCAGATACAAAAACTTACTTCCGTTTGGGACTGGCTTTTCTCTGCCATTTAATTAATGTGCAGCATTCCCAGCTTTTAACAAGTTTACAGCATCACTGGCACAGTGTCTGTCCTAGAGAATATTTATATGTTACTGAGTCAGAACTGTTCAACTCAAAATATTCTGGGCGTGAATTCCAACAAGTTGATAATAATGTTCTACGACAGAAATATTTGTTTTCACATTGAAAACCCAAATCTAGCATGTATTGAGGGAAGGAGTAATAACTTTCAACTAAGCATACTCTAAATCCTTCAGAAATCACCTGCTAAACCATACTGTCCATGTGACTGACAAAACACATATTATAATAACTATACAATTACTTTACTATTGCAAAAAAATGTCCCTCCATTCTTCAAGAAAACCTTTCAGATTCTTAAGACCCAGAAACAAATGGATGTACCTCTTCCAATGGTCATTTTTTATTTTCTTCTCTCTTTTCCGTTGTTATTAAGTTGATTTTTGGTTTTAAAAGGACAAGAGAGGAGACTAGATAGGGCCACTTTCTGACAAATGTAAGAAGGATGTTCTGTAGCACAGAGAACACAAGGAACTCCCATCTTGCAGATTACACTAATATCTCTAGGTTTTGGAAATGCAATTCTGTGCTGTAACTTGATGACAATGACCAGAAATCAGCCAGAAACATCCATCTAGACAGTTATTCAATCATTCTTCCCTCTACTCAAACATTTATCAAGTGCTTTTTATGCTTCAATCACTGGTTAGAAGAGGGAAATAGAAGGGTGGATAAAACACAGCCCTTCCTGCAGAGCATTCACCACCAAATGAAGAAGGCAGAGGCAAGGACAGGTAACATTTTAGTTACAGGGACAGTGATAGAAGAGTACAGAGAATCCAGGTGAAAGAGACCCCCAAGGCAAGTGTTATAAGAATGATGAGCTAAATCCACTGGAAGAGAGGGATCAGGAGAAGAGCCATGCTAGGCTGGAGGACAGTTTAAGCTGGAGGCAAGCAACTGTACGGCACACCAACTGTTGAGTGTAAAGCAAGGGATGGCACACCGTGTGACGCATTCATCTCTCGTAGGTCACTAAGGAGCTTGGATAGGACCCTTTGGCTGCTTGGGATGCTAAGAGTTTCACAAAGGAAAGCAGCAGGATCAAATGTGCTTTCTAGATTTGAAAGACCTCTAGAAAGACCATTTTGGCTTCTGTGGAGACTCAGTTTGGGTGGTTAACAACAAAGGCAGGAAGCACATTAGAAGCTCTAGTAACACTAGAAAGAGGGTTTTTTAAATTCAAATATAGTTAATATACAATATTATATTAGTTTCAGGTAAACAATATAATTATTCTACATTTTTATAGATTATATGCCATTTAAAGTTATTGCAAAATATAATATTTTGTAAATGTATTTGGTATGTTACAAAATATGGCTATAATTTCTGGTGCTATGCTTTGTACCTTTGTTGCTTCTCTATTTTATACATAGTAGTTTGAACCTCTCAATCACCTACCTCTGTTTTCCCTCTCCCCCTCCATTGATAACCACTAACTAGTTTTCTGTATCTGTGAGTCTACTTCTGTTTTGCTACATATATTCACTTGTTTGGGGTTTGTTTTAGTATATGTGCTGCCAAAGTGAGCACATTTGTTTGCTCTTTAGATTTCACACATAAGTGACAGCACAGAGCATTTGTCTGTATCTGACTAATTTCACTAAGCATAAAAACCTCCAGGTCCATCCATGTTGTTGCAAATGGCAAAATTTCATTCTTTTATATGGCTGAGTAGTATTCCATTATACACTCTATCTTCTTTATCCATTCATCTGTTAAGAGTTGGGTTGCTTCCATATCTTGGCTTTTGTAAATAATGCTTCTATGAATATAGGGGCGCATGTCTCTTTTCGAATTAGTGTTTTTCTTTTCTTCAGATATATGCCCAGTAGTGGAATAGCTGAATCATATGGTAATTCTATTTTTAGTTTTTTGAGGAACCTCCGTTCTGTTCTCCATGATGGCTGTACTACTTTACATTCCCATCAACAAAGTACAATGAATTCTTTTTCCCAGAGACAGGTTTGAGGGCCTGAAACAAGGTGGTAATCACAGATATGGAGTTGGGAGGCAGATACGAGAAACAGTTATGAGAAAAAACTGGCTGGAATTGGTGGCTGTTGGACAAAGGGAGGCAGAGATGTGATGATAGTGACAGATGTTTCTGGAATTACACACAAGTTTCTGAGGTAAGGGACTGAGGATAGGGGTGGTGGCACTCATCAAGATAAAAGGTATAGAAATCAGTCTGGGGTTGAAGGAAGATTTATTCATTCACTCAATATTTGGGCACCTACCATGTTCCAGAAGTGGTCCAGGTACTATAAACATAATAGGGAACTAGACAGATAAATAGAGCTTACATTCTAATGGAGGAAAGTGAACACTAATCTATCATGTAAATTCAGATATATGTCCTTCAAAGAAAAATAAAAGTCAAAGTGTTAGTTGCTCAGTCATGTCTGACTCTTTGCAAACCTATGAACTGTAGCCCACTAGGCTCCTCTGTCCATGGAATTCTCCAGGCAAGATATTGGAGTAGCTTGCCATTTCCTTCTCCAAGGAATCATCCCAACCCAGGGATCGAACCCATGTCTCTTATGTCTCCTGCATTGATAGGAAGATTCTTTACCACTAGCAGCACCTGGGAAGCCCCCAAAGAAAAATAAAGCCAGGGAAAACTGGTACATATGGGGACTTCCTGAGAAAATGCTGATTGAGCAGAGAAACTCATTGCTGAAGAGATAGTGAGCCTTCTGAGACACTGTATAGAATATTTCAGGCAAATGAACATCAAGAGAAAAGGCCAGAGGAATGATTCCAGTTTTAGACATGTTGAATGTGAAGTGACTTTTGTCTATTCAGATGGAGATATTCAGGAGGCAGTTACATATGCAGATCTGAAGCTCAGCAGAATCTGGGCTGGAATATAGGTCTGGAACCATCAGCATACTGGAGGCTGGCAAATCTTGAGAGTAGAGAGAGTAACTGGGGAGAAGGGCAAAAAGTAAGAAAAACAGCAGTCAAGCGAGTTAAGGTACATCAACATTTAAGGGGCAAGTAGAAAAGAGTCAACTCACTGGAAAAGACACTGATGCTGGAAAAGATTGAACCCAGGAGCAGAAGGGGGCGACAGAGGATGAGATGGTTGGATGGCATCACCGACTTAATGGACATGAGTTTGAGCACTCCAGGAGACACTGAAGGACAGGGAGGTCTGGGGTGCTGCAGCCCATGGGGTCACAAAGAGTTGGACCTGACTTAGTAACTGAACAAGAAGAATAGAAACCTATGAAGAAGAAAAAGAACAATGAGATTCAATGTTGCAAAACTCAAGAGAGGAGAAAGCAATGATCACCATTTCAAAAGCAGCAGCATTCCAGTAGCTGAAATGTGGCCCTCTGGGATGTACAATTAGCAGGTCATTGATGACTGCAGTTAAAGCAACCTCAGAGGAGTGGCAGATATGGGAATTAGATAACAGTGGTTTGAAGATGGGGGGGAAACCCAGCAAGGATAAGACTTCCTATGAGAAGTGTGGCTGTGAAGACAGATTGTGATGGGTAGCAGAGAGAATATCTACACCAGAAAAGTCCAGAACCCAGCAAGTCAGAAGAAGTCAGCAGGAGCAGAGCTGGCCAGGCAAGGGACGCACCCTGAACTGGAGCATAGGCCTAGCACCTCTGCCAGCTGGCTTTGTGAGGCCTTGCCTGGAACTAATTCCAGCCTGTGACCTGGACTTCCCAGGGCCAAGATGGAGCTATTAGATCACCCAGCATTCCTCACTCCAATGGACTGCAAGAACCTACAGAAGTTCTCTCAGATCTTTATGAAGGACCAGGTGTAACAGGAGACAAGTGATAAGCAAACAAATGATGTCTGTCAGTTGAGGGGGCTGGCCATGAAGAAGGGGTCAGGAAGCTTCTGCTAGGCTTCCTGAGAAGGTGGCCTTATGTGTGACTACTTATGTGGCCTGACGTGTGGCTGCTGCACCATCTAAGGGAAAACTCCCCATTCTCCTATTTGCATCATAGAACGTCAGTCAGAAATTCAAAGTCAGGTCCAGTTCTGTGTATCAGGGGAGATGTGAGAGGTAAAGAAAGTGAAAATCGAGGAGAGGAGCCAAGATGGCGGAGGAGTAGGACGGGGAGAACACTTTCTCCCCCACAAATTCATCAAAAGAGCATTTAAACGTCGAGTAAATTCCACAAAACAACTTCTGAATGCCGGCAGAGGACATCAGGCACCCAGAAAAGCAACCCAACTCTTCGAAAGGAGGTAGGAAAAAATATTAAAAACAAAAAAAAAAGAGACAAAAGAGGGAGGGACGGAGTTCCGTCCCGGGAAGGGAATCTTAAAAAGAGAGAAGTTTCCAAACATCAGGAAACCTTCTCACTGCCGAATCTGCGCCGAGCTTTGGAAGCACAGAGGGCAATATAACAGGGAGAAAAAATAAATAAACAATTTAAAACTCGCAGATTGCGAGCCCTACGGTAACTCCCCCAGCAGAGAAGCAGCGCAGATGCCTGCATCCGCCATTAGCAAGCCGGGGCTGGGCAGGGAGGCGCGGCGCGGGCTGCATCGCTGAGAGTAAGAATCTGGCCTGAATACCCTGAGCGCTATCTGAGCGAAATAATTTGGGCTAGCAAACCAGACTGTGGGATACCTACCACGCGAAAAGCCAGCCCTAACCTAAGACCGCCAGGCCCAGGCACGGAACAAAGGACTGAACAGAGATAGCCGGCTGCAGACCTTGCCCCTCCGGTGACAGGCAGCCAGAGCCGGAAGGGGGCAATCGCAGCCCCAGAGAGACATTATCTATAAAACTGTAAGCAGGCTTCTTTGCTAACTAAAACTTCTTGGGGGTCTGGACGGTCAACATCTGCCTGAGAAGGTGCGCCGGTTTTACATCCAGATACCCGAGTGGCGGGGAGGCGATAAGTCGCAGCATTGGCGCTCGCCTGGGAAGAGCAAATTGGCGCTCGGACCTGGGAAGAGCACAAAACGCAGGCCCAACTGAGTCTGCGCCTCTGGGGACTACCCGAGTGCCTGAACCTGAGCGGCTTGGACCTGGGAGGTGCATGCAGCCCAGGGCCAGCCTCGGATTGTTCCCGGCGGAACAACCTAGAGTCCGAGCAGTGTGGACAGGGAGGCTACACGCGCCGTGAGCGGGGGCAGACCCAGGGTGGCTGAGGCACTGCGAGCCCACGCCAGTGTTATTTGTTTGCAGCATCCCTCCCTCCCTCCCCACAGCGCGACTGAACAAGTAAGCCTAAAAAAAAAAAAAAAAAGTGTCCTCCACCGTGCCCTTTGAGTCAGGGCGGAAACCAGATACTGAAGAGACTAGCAAACAGAAGAAGATATAACAGAGGGAAACGCCTTGGAAGCTACAGGCAATAGATCAAAACCCTGTGGTTACTACGGACTACATAGGAAGGGGCCTATAGATCTTGAGAAATATAAATCTGACCAAGGAACTAGCCAAAAATGAACTGAACCCACAACACCCACAAAAAAAAAAACCCAAAAAAGCCCTAGATATATTTTTTATTATTTTTACGATCATTCTTTCTTTTTTTTTTTTAATAAAAAAAAAAAAAATTTTAAGTCCTCTATTGTTCCTTTAATTTTCACTTTTATAACCTATTACTTTGCAAAAAAAAAAAAAAAAAGACCCTATTTTTTTTCTTCTTCAGCAAACTTCATATATATATATTTTATAATTTTTTGACCTTGTTTTTTTGTTTGTTTGTTTGTTTTTTTTCTTCTTTTCTTTAACACTGTATTTTTGAAATTCCAAACTCTACTCTAGATTTTTAATTTTCGCTTTTTGGTATATGTTATCAATTTTGTACCTATAGTTTTTTTTTATATAATTTCTGTGACTTTTTTTTTTTCTTCTTCTCTGTTTCTTTCTCTTCTTCTTTTATATAACATTGTATATCTGAAATTCCAAACTTTACTCTAGATTTTTAATTTATGCTTTTTGGTATTTGATATCAATTTTGTACCTGTATTTTCTTTATAATTTTTGTGACATTGTTTGTATTTGTTTGTTTGTTTTCTCTCTTTATTTTTCTTCTTCTTCTTTTTTTTTTTTTTTAACATTGTATTTTTGACATTCCAAACTCTACTCTAGATTTTTAATTTTTGCTTTCTGGTATTAGTTATCAATTTTGTACCTGTACTTTCTTTATAATTTTTGCGACCTTGTTTGTTTTTGTTTGTTCGTTTTTTCTTTCTTTTCCTTCTTCTTTTCTTTAACATCGTATTTTTGAAATTCCAAACTCTACTCTAGATTTTTAATTTTCGCTTTCTGGTATTAGTTATCAATTTTGTACCTGTACTTTCTTTATAATTTTCACGACCTTGTTTGTTTTTGTTTGTTCGTTCTTTCTCTCTTTCTTTTCCTCCTTCTTTTCTTTAACATCGTATTTTTGAAATTCCAAACTCTACTCTAGATTTTTAATTTTTGCTTTTATGTATTTGTTACCAATTTTGTACCTTTAAGGACCCAATCTTCAGGACCCATTTTTCACTAGGGAGTGAGATTACTGGCTTGACTGCTCTCTCTCCCTTTGGACCCTCCTTTTTCTCCACCAGGTTGCCTGTGTCTCCTCCCTAACCCCTCTCTACTCTACCCAACTCTGTGAATTTCTGTGTGTTCCAGACGGTGGAGAACACTTAGGGAACTGATTACTGGCTGGATCTGTCTCCCTCCTTTTCATTCCCCCCTTTTATCCTTCTGGCCACCTCTGTTACCTTCCTCCTTCTTCTCTTCTCTGTATAACCCCGTGAACATCTCTGAGTGGTCCAGTTGTGGAGTGCACATAAGGAAGTGACTACTGGCTAGCCCACTCTCTCCACTATTGATTCACCTCATCTCATTTGGGTCACCTCTAACTCCCTCCTCCCTCTTCTCTTCTCCATGTAACCCTGTGAACCTCTCTGAGTGACCCTCACTGTAGAGAAACTTATCATCTTTAATGTAGATGTTTTATCAGTGGTGCTGTATAGAAGGAGAAGTTTTGAAACTACTGTAAAAATAAGACCGATAATCGGAAGCAGGAGACTTAAGTCCAAACCCTGACTCCAGGGAACTCCTGACTCCAAGGAACATTCATTGACAGGAGCTCATCAATTGCCTCCATACCGACACTGAAACCAAGCACCACACAAGGGCCAATAAGTTCCAGGGCAAGACATACCAAGCAAATTCTCCAGCAACAAAGGAACACAGCCCTGAGCTTCAAGATACAGGCTGCCCAAAGTCACCCCAAAACTATAGACATCTCATAACTCATTACTGGACATTTCATTGCACTCCAGAGAGAAGAAATACAGCTCCACCCACCAGAACACCGACACAAGCTTCCTAACCAGGAAACCTTGACAAGCCACCTGTACAAACCCACACACAGTGAGGAAACGCCATAATAAAGAGAACTCCACAAACTGCCAGAATACAGAAAGGACACCCCAAACTCAGCAATTTAAACAAGATGAAGAGACAGAGGAATACTCAGCAGATAAAGGAACAGGATAAATGCCCACCAAACCAAACAAAAGAGGAAGAAATAGGGAATCTACCTGATAAAGAATTCCGAATAATGATAGTGAAATTGATCCAAAATCTTGAAACTAAAATGGAATCACAGATAAATAGCCTGGAGACAAGGCTTGAGAAGATGCAAGAAAGGTTTAACAAGGACCTAGAAGAAATAAAAAAGAGTCAATATATAATGAATAATGCAATAAGTGAAATTAAAAACACTCTGGAGGCAACAAATAGTAGAATAACAGAGGCAGAAGACAGGATTAGTGAATTAGAAGATAGAATGGTAGAAATAAATGAATCAGAGAGGATAAAAGAAAAACGAATTAAAAGAAATGAGGACAATCTCAGAGACCTCCAGGACAATATTAAACGCTACAACATTCGAATCATAGGGGTTCCAGAAGAAGAAGACAAAAAGAAAGACCATGAGAAAATACTTGAGGAGATAATAGTGGAAAACTTCCCTAAAATGGGGAAGGAAATAATCACCCAAGTCCAAGAAACCCAGAGAATACCAAACAGGATAAACCCAAGGAGAAACACCCCAAGACACATATTAATCAAATTAACAAAGATCAAACACAAAGAACAAATATTAAAAGCAGCAAGGGAAAAACAACAAATAACACACAAGGGAATTCCCATAAGGATAACAGCTGATCTTTCAATAGAAACTCTTCAAGCCAGGAGGGAATGGCAAGACATACTTAAAATGATGAAAGAAAATAACCTACAGCCCAGATTATTGTACCCAGCAAGGATCTCATTCAAGTATGAAGGAGAAATCAAAAGCTTTTCAGACAAGCAAAGGCTGAGAGAATTCTGCACCACCAAACCAGCTCTCCAACAAATACTAAAGGACATTCTCTAGACAGGAAACACAAAAACGGTGTATAAACTCGAACCCAAAACAATAAAGTAAATGGCAACGGGAACATACTTATCAGTAATTACCTTAAATGTAAATGGGTTGAATGCCCCAACCAAAAGACAAAGACTGGCTGAATGGATACAAAAACAAGACCCCTACATATGTTGTCTACAAGAGACCCACCTCAAAACAGGGGACACATACAGACTAAAAGTGAAGGGCTGGAAAAAGATTTTCCATGCAAATAGGGACCAAAAGAAAGCAGGAGTAGCAATACTCATATCAGATAAAATAGACTTTAAAACAAAGGCTGTGAAAAGAGACAAAGAAGGTCACTACATAATGATCAAAGGATCAATCCAAGAAGAAGATATAACAATTATAAATATATATGCACCCAACACGGGAGCACCACAGTATGTAAGACAAATGCTAACAAGTATGAAAGGAGAAATTAACAATAACACAATAATAGTGGGAGACTTTAATACCCCACTTACACCTATGGATAGATCAACTAAACAGAAAATTAACAAGGAAACACAAACTTTAAACGATACAATAGACCAGTTAGACCTAATTGATATCTATAGGTCATTTCATCCCAAAACAATGAATTTCACCTTTTTCTCAAGCGCACATGGAACCTTCTCCAGGATAGATCGCATCCTGGGCCATAAAGCTAGCCTTGGTAAATTCAAAAAAATAGAAATCATTCCAAGCATTTTTTCTGACCACAATGCAGTAAGATTAGATCTCAATTACAGGAGAAAAACTATTAAAAATGCCAACATATGGAGGCTGAACAACACGCTGCTGAATAACCAACAAATCACAGAAGAAATCAAAAAAGAAATCAAAATTTGCATAGAAACGAATGAAAATGAAAACACAACAACCCAAAACCTGTGGGACACGGTAAAAGCAGTCCTAAGGGGAAAGTTCATAGCAATACAGGCACACCTCAAGAAACAAGAAAAAAGTCAAATAAATAACCTAACTCTACACCTAAAGCAACTAGAAAAGGAAGAAATGAAGAACCCCAGGGTTAGTAGAAGGAAAGAAATCTTAAAAATTAGAGCAGAAATAAATGCAAAAGAAACAAAAGAGACCATAGCAAAAATCAACAAAACCAAAAGCTGGTTCTTTGAAAAGATAAATAAAATTGACAAACCATTAGTCAGACTCATCAAGAAACAAAGGGAGAAAAATCAAATCAACAAAATTAGAAACGAAAATGGAGAGATCACAACAGACAACACAGAAATACAAAGGATCATAAAAGACTACTATCAACAATTATATGCCAATAAAATGGACAACGTGGAAGAAATGGACAAATTCTTAGAAAAGTACAACTTTCCAAAACTGGACCAGGAAGAAATAGAAAATCTTAACAGACCCATCACAAGCATGGAAATTGAAACTGTAATCAAAAATCTTCCAGCAAACAAAAGCCTAGGTCCAGACGGCTTCACAGCTGAATTCTACCAAAAATTTAGAGAAGAGCTAACACCTATCCTGCTCAAACTCTTCCAGAAAATTGCAGAGGAAGGTAAACTTCCAAACTCATTCTATGAGGCCACCATCACCCTAATACCAAAACCTGACAAAGATCCCACAAAAAAAGAAAACTACAGGCCAATATCACTGATGAACATAGATGCAAAAATCCTTAACAAAATTCTAGCAATCAGAATCCAACAACACATTAAAAAGATCATACACCATGATCAAGTGGGCTTTATCCCAGGGATGCAAGGATTCTTCAATATCCGCAAATCAATCAATGTAATACACCACATTAACAAATTGAAAAATAAAAACCATATGATTATCTCAATAGATGCAGAGAAAGCCTTTGACAAAATTCAACATCCATTTATGATAAAAACTCTCCAGAAAGCAGGAATAGAAGGAACATACCTCAACATAATCAAAGCTATATATGACAAACCCACAGCAAACATTATCCTCAATGGTGAAAAGTTGAAAGCATTTCCTCTAAAGTCAGGAACAAGACAAGGGTGCCCACTTTCACCATTACTATTCAACATAGTTTTGGAAGTTTTGGCCACAGCAATCAGAGCAGAAAAAGAAATAAAAGGAATCCAAATTGGAAAAGAAGAAGTAAAACTCTCACTATTTGCAGATAACATGATCCTCTACATAGAAAACCCTAAAGAGTCCACCAGAAAATTACTAGAAATAATCAATGACTACAGTAAAGTTGCAGGATATAAAATCAACACACAGAAATCCCTTGCATTCCTATACACTAATAATGAGAAAACAGAAAGAGAAATTAAGGAAACAATTCCATTCACCATTGCAACGGAAAGAATAAAATACTTAGGAATATATCTACCTAAAGAAACTAAAGACCTATATATAGAAAACTATAAAACACTGGTGAAAGAAATCAAAGAGGACACTAATAGGTGGAGAAATATACCATGTTCATGGATTGGAAGAATCAATATAGTGAAAATGAGTATACTACCCAAAGCAATTTATAGATTCAACGCAATCCCTATCAAGCTACCAACAGTATTCTTCACAGAGCTAGAACAAATAATTTCACAATTTGTATGGAAATACAAAAAACCTCGAATAGCCAAAGCGATCTTGAGAAAGAAGAATGGAACTGGAGGAATCAACCTACCTGACTTCAGGCTCTACTACAAAGCCACAGTTATCAAGACAGTATGGTACTGGCACAAAGACAGAAATATTGATCAATGGAATAAAATAGAAAGCCCAGAGATAAATCCACGCACATATGGACACCTTATCTTCGACAAAGGAGGCAAGAATATACAATGGATTAAAGACAACCTCTTTAACAAATGGTGCTGGGAAATCTGGTCAACCACTTGTAAAAGAATGAAACTGGACCACTTTCTAACACCATACACAAAAATAAACTCAAAATGGATTAAAGATCTAAACGTAAGACCAGAAACTATAAAACTCCTAGAGGAGAACATAGGCAAAACACTCTCCGACATACATCACAGCAGGATCCTCTATGACCCACCTCCCAGAATATTGGAAATAAAAGCAAAAATAAACAAATGGGACCTAATTAACCTTAAAAGCTTCTGCACATCAAAGGAAACTATTAGCAAGGTGAAAAGACAGCCTTCAGAATGGGAGAAAATAATAGCAAATGAAGCAACCGACAAACAACTAATCTCAAAAATATACAAGCAACTCCTACAGCTCAACTCCAGAAAAATAAACGACCCAATCAAAAAATGGGCCAAAGAACTAAATAGACATTTCTCCAAAAAAGACATACAGATGGGTAACAAACACATGAAAAGATGCTCAACATCACTCATTATCAGAGAAATGCAAATCAAAACCACTATGAGGTACCATTTCACACCAGTCAGAATGGCTGCGATCCAAAAGTCTACAAATAATAAATGCTGGAGAGGGTGTGGAGAAAAGGGAACCCTCTTACACTGTTGGTGGGAATGCAAACTAGTACAGCCACTATGGAGAACAGTGTGGAGATTCCTTAAAAAACTGGAAATAGAACTGCCTTATGATCCAGCAATCCCACTGCTGGGCATACACACTGAGGAAACCAGAAGGGAAAGAGACACGTGTACCCCAATGTTCATCGCAGCACTGTTTATAATAGCCAAGACATGGAAGCAACCTAGATGTCCATCAGCGGATGAATGGATAGGAAAGCTGTGGTACATATACACAATGGAGTATTACTCAGCCATTAAAAAGAATACATTTGAATCAGTTCTAATGAGGTGGATGAAACTGGAGCCTATTGTACAGAGTGAAGTAAGCCAGAAGGAAAAACATAAATACAGTATACTAACACATATATATGGAATTTAGAAAGATGGTAACAATAACCTGGTGTACGAGACAGCTAAAGAGACACTGATGTATAGAACAGTCTTATGGACTCTGTGGGAGAGGGAGAGGGTGGGAAGATTTGGGAGAATGGCAATGAAATATATAAAATATCATGTAGGAAACGAGTTGCCAGTCCAGGTTCGATGCATGATGCTGGATGCTTGGGGCTGGTGCACTGGGACGGCCCAGAGGGATGGTATGGGGAGGGAGGAGGGAGGAAGGTTCGGGATGGGGAAAGAAAAAAAAGAAAAAAAAAAAAAAGAAAGTGAAAATCAAAGTAAGTGATGAAGACAAGAGCCCAGCTCTGTGGGGAGAAACCAACCAACCAAACAAAATCATGAAAATATGAAGTTAAGAGAGATATGATAAAAGATTATACAATCATGACAGGTGTAAACTACAGAAACATAGACTTGGTCAACAAATCCTGCAATATCAGAATGAGACAGTGCTGCTGGAAACGAGAGAAGTCAGGCTTTGCTAATCAAATGCAGCTCTACATAGCCCAGCAGGTAGTAAACTTCTCATAGAACTTTATTTCAGAGGACATACAAGTCAGAAATAAAAACAGACTCCAAACATTTTTGATAAATTTGGAAATAACAAACCCACAACTGTCTCTTAAATGAAAATAGCTGATTTAGAGACATCTCTCATCTTGGAGACTGAGTTTAGGCAGGATAAGATTTTATTTATCATTCACCCCCAAGCCCTCCTTCATACACTTCTCTTGGGACCACCATCAATCAGCACAGGTTTCTAGCCATGGAACTCTCTCAGAATGGCACTTCTGCTTCTTGGAAATCAGCCAACCTCCAAGTTCCTGTAAACAATTTCTATGATACTAGAGACTGAACACTCTCTGTTTTATTCTAATTGCCTTCACAGGAAATGCATACTGGGTTCTCTCATCTACCTCAACTATGTTCTTCTTACACTTTGATCCTTCTTGCTGCTGCTGCTAAGTCGCTTCAGTCGTGTCCGACTCTGTGTGACCCCATAGACGGCAGTCCACCAGGCTCCCCCGTCCCTGGGATTCTCCAGGCAAGAATACTGGAGTGGGTTGCCATTTCCTTCTCCAATGCATGAAAGTGAAAAGTGAACGTGAAGTCGCTCAGTCGTGTCCGACTCCTAGCGACCCCACGGACTGCAGCCTACCAGGCTCCTCCGTCCATGGGATTTTCCAGGCAAGAGTATTGGAGTGGGGTGCCATTGCCAATTGAGTCATAATTACCCAACAATATGCACCAAAATGTAAGGACAGGCAGAAGGACAAGAATCATGTAAAAAAACACAAGAAAACAGTTGGGAGTAACAAAGGCAATCCATTACAATTTCAAAATAAGATCTGAAATTGCTTTTTCATTTCAGACCCATATTTACAACTACAACATATCACAGACCTGCATCTCTAAAACCCAACTCAGTCCCATTCCTTCAACCTGCTCCTTCTGCATTCTGTATGACCAAGCTGCCTAAATCAGAAGCCTCAGACTTCCTTTATACCTCTCTCCTATTGTAATCCACATCCTATGGATTCTATCATAAAATAGATGACTATTACCAGTAGAATAAAA
This sequence comes from Bos indicus, assembly GCF_029378745.1. Lineage (NCBI taxonomy): Eukaryota > Metazoa > Chordata > Mammalia > Artiodactyla > Bovidae > Bos > Bos indicus. The sequence continues at coordinate 45,777,916 of NC_091774.1, forward strand.
TTCAAATTCATAATAAGACCCCTATTTACCTTTCTGATTTTATCTCTCATCATATAAACATCCCCCAATCTAATTCCCAAATTCAACTCCACCAACCCTGAACTCATTTAGGCTCCCTAAGGTCACATACCACTTCAAGTATTTGAGCCTTTGCATATGCTTCCTCTATTAAAAACTCTTCCTTTGAATGTTTTGCTTAAACTCTCACTTCCATCACGTGTCAGAGCTTGTTTTTCTCCAGGGAAGCTGTTTTTGACACCACTCCTACCAAGTTTGAGTTAGGTGTCCCTCCTATGTGCTTCCATAATCCACCACGATTTCCCTGAACTGTAATTCCCTGTTTACAGTAGTCCCTGGGTATCCATAAGGGATTGGCTCTCTAGGACCATCTATGAATATCAAAATCCATGGATGCCCAAGTCCCTTATATAAAATAATGCAGTATTTGCATTTAACCTCTGCACATTCTCCCATATACTTTAAATCACCTCTAGTTTATTTGTAATTAATAATACAATGTAAATGCTATGTAAATAGTTACTGGCACATAACAAATTCAAGCTTTGCTTTTTGGAAAGTTCTGGAATTTTTTAAAAAACATTTTCAATCCTCAGTTGGTTGAATATGCAGATGCAGAACCCAAAGATACCAAGGGCCCACTGGACTTGTCTACATCTTCCACTAGAAGGTAATCTCCTTGGTTACAAGGACCATATATACTCCTTCAGTATAACTTCAGCACCAAACATAGCATTTGGTACATTACTGTTTCACAACGTAACAGCTAGATTACATTACATTCTCACTATAAGCAGCAGCAGCAGCAAACAGCCAATAACAAGTTTGGAGGATAAAATGAATCAAAAGGATGAAGAAAGAGGACAGAAAATAATAATGAAGTAGGGTGCCAGAAGATGGGTGGAATACAAGAAGAGAGATTAGTGGAAGAAGTAAAAGTAAGCAAAAATAAAGGATGAGCAGGTTTTTTGTGAAACTCAGTAAAGTCTCTTCTGAGAGGAATAATAAGGGAACCAGCACTGACTGAGCTCCAAGTGCCAGGCCCTATCCCAAATCCATGATCTCATATATACCATAAAGTTTCCCTATAAACATCATTACCTCATTTTGCAAATAAGAAAACTGAGACACCAAGAAGTCATATGTCTATCCCTACACGATACAGCTAGTAGGTGGTGAAGCAGTCTTTGAACTCAGCTTACATGGACTGCCCAGAGTCCATGTTTTTTCCTGGAAACATTCATTCAGGAGCCACTTAACTGTAGAACAGGTAGATCTGATTATTTCTAAAAGGCTCTAAGCACCTAATCATATAAAGGAAGCTGTGATTTACCTTGTTATAGCTCAACTTCTGCTTTTTTTCCTTTAAATTTCTATCCTTAGCTCCTCTGAGAGCAAACAGAATACATGAAGTCAGTAGCAGACAAAATCCTATGTGGAACTGAAATCAGGACTCTCCAGTACCCTGGGCAAAAGCACAGCCTGCAGGGAGTCAGGATATATTCTGCACAATGGTCTGGCCCACCCTTTAATACAGGCTACAAATGGGGGGATGGAAATGCTATTATTCCACCAAGCAGCAGTCCCGGCCCATGTTACACAGTTCAGCACTGGCTTTTCCACCTTCTTGTAACACCCCTAAAATGTTAACGTCCGGCAACGAGAGGTTTGTAGCAGTTACAAGCGTCAGTTGAAGATACCTATCATGACCAAAGGGAGATGTTTCCTAAACTGACACTAAAAATAGGCTTGGAGCTAAAATATGTATTGTTATTTTATATTAGGAAAAAAAGTGTTTCCTACCTTTTCCCAAACTTCTATAACAATAAAATAGCATTGTCATGACAGCATTCCCAAATGGAAGGGAAAGAAGGCTATTAATAATAGCTCTACTGAACAAAAGCTCACACAATGGCTATTTTGCCTCAGGTTCCTTCATTTATGGAAGTACTCCCTCTCCAGGTAGTCCTTAAGGGCAGAGTCCTGGCAGCCTTCCTTATCTTCTCCACCTTTTGACTTTACTAGGCTTTGTAGATTTTTATCTACAAAAATTCTCCATATTTGATGACCCTAATATAAATATATTTCTTGTGCATCTAAATATCAAAGTCAATACTTTCTCATGGAAGCAGATTTTTACAAGAAATTAATTTTAACTGATTCAAGTTATCATCTAATGGTAGTTACCAAGGATACCAAACAGCCAAATCACTTGGCTCCAACTTGCTTGTTAATCAAGAGATATTAACAGAAAGCTGTGAAGAATTATGGTTGTCTAAGTAATCTGGCCAGAAACAACGTCCCCTCCCAATGTTTCCAAGTCCTGAACTCAGTTAAAAACATTCCAGTCTATAATAACCACTAAAAACATACAAAGTTTTCCCCAGAATTTGAAATTCTGTGATTAGTATTTTAAAAAATGACCGCTAATGATTTCACTTTAATTCATTTCCTGATGAAGCACTGAACTGAGAATGGCCACTGATTTTATCTTCTTATCAATCTGAAAGCAGATGATTTTCACCAAGGCCGATAACTGAGCATTCAGGTAATCTAGCTGAATCTGTCCTAAATCAAGTATCTCATCACTGTACATGTATTAATGCAGGGCAGCATCTAACAAATGAGCCTAGAATGTGCCTTTAAGGAGCAAAGAATTAAAATGAAGACACACAAAACAGAAAATGCTCCCTCTTGCTAAAAGGTCAATGTGGATTTTTCAATTTTTAAATATACATAAGATGAAACATAGGGCTTCCCGGGTGTCTCACCAGTTAAGAATCTGCCTGCCAGTGCAGGAGACACAGGAGACTTGGGTTCAAGAATCTCCTGGAGTAGGAACTGGCAACCCTCTCCACTATTCTTGCCTGAAAAATCCCATGGCCAGAGAAGCCTGGTGGGCTACAGTCTGTGAAGTTGCAAAGAGTCGGACACAACTTAGAGACTGAGCACGCATGTAAGATTAAACACTATCTATAACGGATATGAGTTTGAGCAAGCTCTGGGAGATGGGGAAGGACAGGGAAGCCTGGCATGATGCAGTCCATGGGGCCACAAAGAATTGAACACGACTGAGTGACTGAACAACAACATAATGCATTACTGTACATTTAAGAAAGAATCACAGAACTGATTATTTTCTCTCCAAAAGGCACAGGCAATCAAGTTTCTTACCAATAGTGTATTTGTTTACACATTAAGAATATGAATTATATGTCATTTATTGCAATTATTTTTCCTACTTTGTAGTTTGTTTTCATTTTGTTAATAACACCTTTTGCACAAGGGGAAAAAACAACAGCTGCTGTTGTGTTTGTCAAAATCCATCGACCTTGTCCTTTTGCAGTTGTTGACCTTGGGGTCATGCTAAGGAAGGCTTAGTCTACCTAAAATATGACAGAAACTGGTAGCTGCCATCCAATATCTATTTTTTTCCTTCTTCTAAAAAAAAAAAACAAACAACTTCAATTGTATTGATATTATGATATATCAAGTCAAAGACTACATTTCTCAACGTTCCTTGTATCTTGGTCATATTGACTAAATTCTGATCAATGAGAGCACAAGTGCTGAGTGGCGTTTCCAAAAAGATCGCAGACTCAGGTGGGAGGTAAGGTCTTTTGTCATTTCCAAGAACTCAAATGTGAGTGCTTGAATTTCAGTAGCCATCTGAGACTATGAAGTGACTTTTGAGTTAGAAGGTACACTAAAGGAGGTAAAACAGAAAGATGGAAAGAACCTTACGACTACGTGGAGCCGCCCAGACCTGTGTGGCCTGTCTACAGATCTCCTCCCAAGAAAGATGGAAAGAACCTTACGACTACGTGGAACCGCCCAGACCTGTGTGGCCTGTCTACAGATCTCCTCCCCAAAGAGAATTTACCATCCATGTTTAATTAAGCCACTGTTACTGCTTTTCTGTCCTACATAGAATATCCTGATTTTAAAGCTTATTGCAAAATTTCCTCTAGAATTTTAATGGTTTTATTTTTTGTAAAAATTAAACCACAGGAAAATGTCTGGAAATGGAATAAGAATATAGTGTTTTTCCCTAAGAAGTAACCAATTATTCCAACACCATTTACTGAATAATCCGTTTTCTCCTCTACTGATGTGAAATGCCACCTAGATATTATGGGCCTCCCTAGTGGCATCTGGTCCCATCACTTCATGGCAAATAGATGGGGAAACAATGGAAAGAGTGACAGACTTTATTTTGGGGGGCTCCAAAATCACTGCAGATGGTGACTGCAGCCATGAAGTTAAAAGATACCTGCTCCTTGGAAGATAAGGAACATATTAAAAACTCAGCATATTAAAAAGCAGAGACATTAATTTGTCAACAAAGGTCCGTCTAGTCAAAGTTTTGGTTTTTCCAGTAGTCATGTATGGATGTGAAAGTTGGACTATAAAGAAAGCTGAATGCTGAAGAATTGATGCTTTTGAACTGTGGTGCTGGAAAAGACTCTTGACAGTCTCTTGGACAGCAAGGAGATCCAACCAGTCCATCCTAGAGGAAATCAGTCCGAATATGCATTGGAAGGACTGATGCTGAAGCTGAAACTCCAGTACTTTGGCCACCTGATGCGAAGAACTGACTCATTTCTTGAAGACCCTAATGCTGAGAACGACTGAAGGCTGGAGGAGAAGGCGACGACAGAGGATGAGCTGGTTGGATGGCATCATTGACTCAATGCACATGAGCTTGAGTAAGCTCCAGGAGATGATGATGGAAAGGGAAGCCTGGCATGCTGCAGTCCATGGGGTCACAAAGAGTCAGATACAATTGAGTGACTGAACTGAACTGAGTGGCTCAGACAGTAAAGAATCTGCCTGCAATGCAGGTGACCTGGGTTCCATTCCTGGGTAGGGAAGATCTCCTGAAGAAGGGAATGGCAACCCACTCCAGTATTCTTGCTTGGAAAATTCCATGGACAGAGGAACATAAGGGATTACAGTCCACGGGATCACAAAGAGCCAGACACGACTGAGAAAATAACATACACTAGATACTATGCAGTTTCTGTTTAATTTTTTTTTTTTTTTGGTATAGTCTTTATTTCCTCTGAGAAGTGAGAAGGACAGTTTTCTGTAGAAAACTGGGAGTAGAAATAGAGCTTTAGATGAATGGGAGAAGGACAAGGAAGAGGTCAAATGCCAGGGAAAAACCATCAAGCAGCAATGAGGGCCCAGCTGATAAAACTCTCCAGATGATAGCATAAGGATTAACAGTGTGGACTCTGAAATCAGAACGCCTGATTCAAATTCCAGCACCTTGACATATTAGATGTGTGGAGTCATTCAGTCACTTCATATGTCTGCTTTGGATTCCTCCTTTGTAAAATGGAGATAATATTAGAACCTACCTTAAGGGTGCTGTGTTAAAGTGAGTTATTGAGTTATAAAATGATTAGAACAGCATCTCACATTAAGTTCTATTATGTTTTATCATTATTATTTATTAATAATACTAGCTGTAATGTAATTTTCTATCATTATAATCATCATATGATCATATCATCATTCCTTAACATATGAAGATAGTGGCTTTTTTGGTTTTCTAAGGTATTATCAAGAATCAGATGCTTTTTTGGCATTACTTGAGATGACTGTTTCTCCAAAACATATTGTGAATGAGACACAATTTCACAGGAGAAGGCAATGGCACCCCACTCCAGTACTCTTGCTTGGAAAATCCCATGGACGGAAGAGCCTGGTAGGCTGCAGTCCATGGGGTCGCTAAGAGTCGGACACGACTGAGCGACTTCACTTTCACTTTTCACTTTCATGCATTTGAGGAGGAAATGGCAACCTATTCCAGTGTTCTTGCCTGGAGAATCCCAGGGACAGAGGAGCCTAGTGGGCTGCTGTCTATGGGGTCGCACAGAGTCGGACACGACTGAAACGACAGCAGCTGCAGAAAGACTGTAATAAAAAGGACAGATAATGACAAATGTTGGTGAGCGCATAGGGAATCTTCATACACTACTGGTGGGAATGTAAAATAGTACAACCATGTTGGAAAACAGTTTGGCAGTTTCTCAAAATGTTCAACATAGAGTTACCATCAGTTCAGTTCAGTCACTCAGTCATGTCTGACTCTTTGCGACCCCATGAATTGCAGCACGCCAGGCCTCCCTGTCCATCACCAACTCCTGGAGTTCACTCAGACTCATGTCCATCGAGTCAGTGATGCCATCCAGCCATCTCATCCTCTGTCGTCCCCTTCTCCTCCTGCCCCCAATCCCTCCCAGCATCAGAGTCTTTTCCAATGAGTCAACTCTTCACATGAGGTGGCCAAAGTACTGGAGTTTCAGCTTGAGCATCATTCCTTCCAAAGAAATCCCAGGGCTGATCTCCTTCAGAATGGACTGGTTGGATCTCCTTGCAGTCCAAGGGACTCTCAAGAGTCTTCTCCAACACCACAGTTCAAAAGCATCAATTCTTCGGCGCTCAGCCTTCTTCACAGTCCAACTCTCACATCCATACATGACCACTGGAAAAACCACAGCCTTGACTAGACGGACCTTTGTTGGCAAAGTAATGTCTCTGTTTTTCAATGTGCTGTCTAGGTTGGTCATAACTTTCCATCCAAGGAGTAAGCGTCTTTTAACTTCATGGCTGCAGTCACCATCTACGGCCCAGTAATTCCACTTGTAGGTATAAAGTGAAAGTGAAAGTCGCTTTGTAGTGTCCAACTCTTTGCAAACCCATGGACTATATAGTCCATGGAATTCTGCAGGCCAGAATACTGGAATAGGTAGCCTTTCCCTTCTCCAGGGGATCTTCTCAACCCAGGGATGGAACCCTTGTCTCCCGCATTGCAGGCAGATTCTTTATCAGCTGAGACACCAGAGAAGCCCAAGAATACTGGAGTGGGTAGCCTATCCCTTCTCCAGCAGATCTTTCTGACCCAGGAATTGAACCTGGGTCTCCTGCATTACAGGAGGAATCTTTACCAACTGAGCCATCAGGGTAGGTATAAAGAGAAATAAAAACATGTATTATGCAAAAACTTGCACCCAAATGTTCTTAAAAACATTATTCATAATAACCCCAAATTTAAAACAATTTGGCTGGACTGCAAAAACAGTATGCTAATTGAAAGGATCCAGTTACAAAGGAGATTGCATATTATATGATTCCATTTATATGAAATGTCCAGGAAAGGCAAATCTATAGAGACAGAAAGTAGATTAGTGGCCTCTTGGAACTGGGGTTAACAGTGAATGGACATGAGGGATCTCACTGGGGTGATGGGATTGCTCTTAAACTGATTTATAGTGATGCTTACATAGTTTCAAAGATTTACTAAATAATAACCACTTAAAGTGGGTGAATTATAGGGTATTTAAAATATACCTCAATAATTTTTTTAAATGAGAGAATTATTGGAGACAAATTGAAAAGTTATGAAGCTTATGTTACTTATTTTGTGTAAACATGGTCAAAAACTTTAAAAAAATTATAAAAAACAAAGAAAAAACAAATCTCCTAGTGCAATAATAGTTTTACTATTTAACATATAATTTGTGCATTTATGTGCTTAAATGAGACTGGTATGAAAAGTTTTTTCCTGTTGTCTTTGCCAGATTTTATAACAGTATGATACTAACTTCACAAAGTGAACTGGAATGCTTTCTGTATTCTTCTCTGGTACAGAATAGTTTTGTAAGTATATGAACTGTTAAAACCTCTCCAGAGGACAATTTGATGATTTTGTTGGAAAATATTTAATGTGCCAAGGCTGAATCAAGCAATTCTACTTCTAGTTAAAAAAGAAAATAGTAACAATGATTATTTCCAGGTAGCATATGTATTGGTGACCTTTACTGAATTCTTGTGCTCATTAAAAAAAAAAAATTTACAATGAGAATTTGACACAAATTTGCAATGAATATTACAGTTCCAACAAATGAGATGATGATGCATTATTAGATATTTTGATAGACCTAACGCATAAGGCAGCAGCAGCAACGCATACAAATAGCTGGGCCTAAAACGTTTTGTGCGGAATAGTTCTTGGATTACCTTTCAGTTTCTTCTATATATTTTTATACCTGCTCTGAGATGTTTATACCTTCCACTCAATTTGTATTTCCACATCATCAGCATAAGAAAAACACATTTTCTTATGTTTTTTAATCCCTTCTATATCTCTTATTAAACCCCCTACTCATTCCTCTTGCTTTATAGTCACATTTTCTCATAATTTTCTCCTGATCAAAAGAGCAAAGTATTTACTTATTTATAATTCAAAGAAACTTATCTTCATTTTATTTACTAACACCATTTTCTCTGTTTTTTAAATTGAAGTGTAATTGTGATACAAAATTAGACAAGCTGGTTTTGTTTTTTTTCCACTTTCTAAGCACTAATTTTTTTCTTTTGATTTTACTAATGCTTTGCTCCTACATTTTTTGGTATACTTCATTTTCCAACTTCTAGGTTCTTAAATATAATCCTAGTTTATTTTATATCACTCTATATACTATAACAAGTTAAAGTTATGAATTTTCATCCATGTACAGCTTTGGCTGGACTTTGCAGGTTTTTTTTTTTCTTTTTTAGACTCTACAGTTCTTATATACATGCTTTCATTTCCATTGTCTCCTTGTGCCTATAATTTCAGTTTCCATTTCTGACTTGTTTTTATTCAAGAGACTTCTGAAAGAGTTCAGTTTTCAGGTATTTGAGGTTTTGGAGTAATTGTTGCTACCTGTTACTCATTCCTTGATGGTTTTATTGCATTATGGTCAGTAAATATAGCCCATAATATTCTGATCTTTAGGAATTAATGCTCCTTTTGTACAGTCTGATCATATATTGAGCACTTTTTTGAAATGGTCCATGAACGTTATTTTTCTCTTGGTGAGTAGAAAATTCCATAAGTATTTCATATAAATCGAACCTTTAACTACATTACTTCTATCCTCTATTTTTTGTCTATTTGATGTGTCGTATTATTAGTGAAGTATGATGGTCTCCCACTATAATTCTGATTTTTCTAACCTCTGAAGTTTTAACAAACTTGTTTCTATATATTTAAATCCTTCTTCATTTATTAAAAGTAAAAGTTTATGCCTACTAAGCCATCATTGTTTATTGTACTATTTATTAGCCTAAAATAAGTCACATTTAATGACTTCTACATCATTTCCAGTATATTTACTGTAGGAATGCTAGTTTAATTAGCTTAAGGCCTTGGAAAAAGAGGCGACAAAGACAATATAAAACCCACAGATACTTTGCACTTGTTATTTTAATATGTTAAATGAAAAAATTTCTCAAACATTTAATAATGAAGCTAAAACACTCCCTCACACCATACACAAAAGTAAACTCAAAATGACTTAAAGACTTACAAGGCATGATACCATAAAATTCCTAGACGAGAACATAAGAAAAACATTCTCTGACATTAATTGTAGCAATGTTTTCTTAGGTGAGTCTCCCAAGACAACAGAAATAAAAAGCAAAAATAAACAAATAGGATCTAATCAAATTTACAAGTTTTCACACAGCAAAGGAAACCATCAACAAAACAAGGACAATGTATTAACTGGGAGAAAATATTTGTAAATGATGTAATCAACAAGGACTTAATTCCCCAAATATACTAAGAGTTCATACAACTCAATATCAAAAACTCAAAGAACATAAATCAAAAAACATACAGAAAACCTAAACAGACATTTTTCCAAAGAAGACAGGTAGATCACCAACAGGCACTTGAAAACATGCTCAAAATCGCTGTTAGAGAAATGCAAATCAGAACTATGATGAGAAACTACCTTACATTGGTCAGAACGATTATCATTAAACAGTTTACAAATAATAAATACTGGAGAGGGTGTGGAGAAAAGAGAACCCTCCCACACTGTTGGTGAGAATGTAAGTTAGTAGTCACTTTGGAAAACAGTATGGAGGTTCCTCAAAAAACTAAAAATAGAGTTAACCACATGATCCAGCAATCCCATTCCTGGGCATATATCCAGAGAAAACTAATTCAAAAAGATACATGCACCCCAATGTTCATAGCAGCACTATTTACAATAGTCAAGACGTGGAAGCAGCCTAAATGCCTGTCAACAGATGAATGGATAAAGAAGATGTGTTACATTTACAATGGAATACTAGGGACTCAGCCATAGAAGAAGAAAGAATATCATTTGCAGCAACACAGACGGACCTAGAAATTAGCACACTAAGTAAGTCAAAGTGAAAGTCGCTCAGTTGTATCCAGCTCTTTTCGACCCCATGGACAAGCCAGAATACTGGAGTGAGTAGCCGTTCCCTTCTCCAGGGGATCTTCCATCCCCAGGATGGAACCCAGGTCTCCAGCATTGCAGGCAGATTCTTTACCAGCTGAGTCAGCAGGGAAGCCCAAGAATACTGAAAGGGGTAGCCTATTTCTTCTCCAGTGGATCTTACCAACCCAAGAATCGAACCAGGGTCTCCTGCATTACAGGTGGATTCTTTACCAGCTAGCTACCAGGGTCTCCCAAGTTAGAAAGACAAATATCATATGATGCAACTTACATGTGGAATCTAAAATATGATACAAATGAACTTATTTACAAAACAGAAACAGACTCACAGACATGAAAAGCAAAGAAAAGGGGGATGAATTGGGATTAGCAGATACAAACTGCTACAGCTGAACCCTGAAGTTGCAAACTCTCAAAGATGGGAACATGCATTTGGCGTCAGCAAGGAACCAGAACCTGTGCCGTCACCCTCAGGTGTGAGTGAAACTGCGGCTTGCTCTCCACCTCCTATTGCTGATGATCCTTCAGCTCTACCAGCTCTCACATCCTCTCCTTCCTCCAGTCTACAGTTCTTCCTGCTTGTCCACTCTATGCCAGCCCCTGTATAGCCAGCACTGTACTGTACCACTATACTTTTCAAGGCACTATAACATTAAAAATATTTTTGTGTTTTTTAATGTATTATTTGTGTGAAAAGTATTATAAACCTGTTACAGTACAGTACTATCTCTGATCGTGTTAGTTGGATACCTAGGCTAACTTTGTTGGACTTACTGGCTAACAATTTGTTGGAACAAATTGGACTTATGAATGCTCTTGGAACAGAACTCATATGTATGTAGGGGACTTACTGTGTATATAAAATAAACAAACAAGTTCCTACAGTATAGCACAGGGAACTATATTCAATATCCTGTAATAAATCTTAATAGAAAAGAATATGAAAAAGGATATGTGTATATATGCATGCATGCTCAGTTGCTTCAGTTCTGTCAGACTCTTTGCAACCCCATGGACTGCAGCTGGCCAGACTCCTCTGTCCGTGGCATTCTCCAGGCAAGAGGGGATCTTCCTCACCCAGGGATTAAACCGGGGTCTCCTGTGTCTCCTGCATCACAGGTGGATTCTTTACCACTGAGCCACCAGGGAAGCCCATGTGGGTGTGTATATATACGTGTACATACATACACATACACACACATATATAACTGAATCACTTTGCTGCACACCAGAAACTAAGACAATATTGTTAATCAACTATACATCAATAATTTTTTTAAATTTTCTTTAAAAGAATCAAACAGTATAACAGCCAATTCTGACCCTTCTCTGACATTCCACTGTGCTCTAAGTCGCATTATTATAAGGGCACTATTTAATACCTACTCCTCTCCATGTGCTTCCCTGGATTAAATCTGATGACTGCCCATACCTTAAAACATCACCTTTTACTGTACTAGCATATGCTATAAAACCTTTGTTTTGTGAATCTGTCCAATTTAACTTCCCAGTTCCCACATACTGAGACACTGGGAAAGACAGCTGTGATTGAGCCACTGAAGTGTAAAATAATACAAAAATTAAAAGATCAAAAAACCAATGTAATGGAAAAGAGCTGCAATTTTAATCTTTATCAGCTGCAGAGTGGATCCTCTCAAACCGAACCTATGGGGATTAGATTCCTCCCAGAGAAGCCTCCAGTAATCCACACACAAATGGCCTCTAAAGCAGCAGCATGGAGTTAGGATCAATGGATGCTTCTACCAATGGCATTTGGAAGTAAAAAAGAAACGCTTGGGGGATTTTCTAGTTCTCTTTGTAGACTCTCTCTGAAATAGGTTCCATAACATGATGAATTTTAGCTGCATCAAAATTAAAGTAATCCACACAAAGCATTTCCAAAGCCCCAGAAGAAGGATGACCTATAAATTCAGGATATTATGGTGACATTAAATCTAAGTATCAGTCACAATGGAACAGATTAGAGAAGAACAAACAAGAGTTTTCTCACTCCCTATGAAATAATCTGGGAAGTCCTTAGAGCTAGCTCAGCTATGCCATCAACTGACATCCATACTATTCGAAAACATCAGAACTGAAAATATGCTTAACTTGAGACTTTCTGAGTAAAGTGTCACAAGTGGTTCTAATGTATACTGTCATTCATGCCTATTTCTTTGTTACCCAGGTTTTTCTGATGGGAAGTAAACATACCGGAAAGAAGGACTGATAGCCTATAGGAATCAAGCAAACACATTCTCTAAGCTCAGAGCCTCATTAGAATTTTTACAGACCTTATTTACAGTATGCTGCTGCTGCTGCTGCTGCTAAGTCGCTTCAGTCGTGTCCGACTCTGTGCGACCCCAGAGATGGCAGCCCACCAGGCTCCCCCATCCCTGGGATTCTCCAGGCAAGAACACTGGAGTGGGTTGCCATTTCCTCCTCCAATGCATGAAAGTGAAGAGTTAAAGTGAAGTCACTTAGTTGTGTCCGACTCTTAGCGACCCCGTGGACTGCAGCCTAGCAGGCTTCTCCATCCATGGGATTTTCCAGGCAAGAGTACTGGAGTGGGGTGCCATTGCCTTCTCCGTATTTGCAGTATACTTATCCTAAATTAAAAATAAGTGATAATCATATTACATGCCTAGCAATAAAGACGGAGAAGGCAATGAGTACTGGAGTGGGGTGCCATTGCCTTCTCCGTATTTACAGTATACTTATCCTAAATTAAAAATAAGTGATAATCATATTACATGCCTAGCAATAAAGACGGAGAAGGCAATGAGTACTGGAGTGGGGTGCCATTGCCTTCTCCATATTTACAGTATACTTATCCTAAATTAAAAATAAGTGATAATCATATTACATGCCTAGCAATAAAGACAGAGAAGGCAATGGCACCCCACTCCAGTACTCTTGCCTGGAAAATCCCATGGATGGAGGAGTCTGGTAGGCTGCAGTCCATGGGGCTGCTAAGTTGGACACGACTGAGTGACTTCACTTTCGCTTTTCACTTTCATGCACTGGAGAAGGAAATGGCAATCCGCTCCAGTGTTCTTGCCTGGAGAATCCCAGGGACGGGGCAGCCTGGTGGGCTGCCGTCTATGGAGTCACAGAGAGTAGGACACGACTGAGGTGACTTAGCAGTAGCAGCAGCAATAAAGAAGAGCATGATTTTAGTTAGCACCAGAATGCTACAGCCACATCCTACAACTAAATTTTCTATAGAATTTATTATCAGTTGCATCAACAGCAGCTGTACTTACTAATAATTGGGAGATAACTTATTGTGGTAAGGGGAAAAAAGATAAATGATATTAGTAAAGGCATTTCATGCTTAGATTTCCTTCCCTAACATTTTATAATGGTTTTATACAGATGGTTGGAGCAATTATTTTGACAATGGGGCTGTAAAAAGTAATCTCAATCCATAAAAGCTATAAATGCATGTCATTTGCAACCCTGGCTGCACACCAGACTCACATGTAGAGATACTTTAGGTGTTACTACAGAAGATTCTGGTTTAGTCAGTTTGGGGACTGGGCAGTTGTGTTTTCAAAAGTTTCCCAATTGATTCTGATGCACAGCTGGGATTAAGAATCACTTTCCAAAACTCTTAAATAAGTTTCTAGTGGGCCTTAGCATTCAACCTTTCCTCACCTTCTTTGATTTCCACTAACTTTTTCCCAATGACCTACCAGTTGACTGGTAGATCTGCCTGGACATCTGCATCAGATCTCAATACATTCTTATACTTCAAGGATTTAAAAATAATTGTATTATTTCCCACAAAAATTGCTGGACCTCCAACAGTAAACCTAATAAATCACATGACCATCTTCCAGGTACTTATGCCAGAAATTTGGAAATTAGGATTCCTCTAATTCTTATCAGTGTACCAACCATTTTACCTCTTAATATTTGTAATATAAATGTTATAATAGCAGCCTGGATTGGAGGGGAGTTTAGGGGAGACATGGGTACATACATATGTATGGCTGAGTCCCTTCGCTGTTCACCTAAAACTATCACAACACTGTTAATTGGCCACATTTCAATACAAAATAAAGTTTAATAAAGCAAATATTTTTTGGACTTTCTTGGTGGTACAGTGGATAGGAATCTGCCTGCCAATGCAGGGGACACGGGTTTAATTGCTGGTCTGAGAAGATTTCACATGCCTCAGGCAACTAAACCCCGTGGGTCACGACTCCCGAGACCCTGTGTGGTAAATTCTGAAGGCCACACACCCTAGAGCCTGTAGGCTGCAGCTACTGAAGCCTGCAGAGTCTATGCCCCACTATAAGAGAAGCCACCACACGAGAAGCCTATGAACCACAACGAAGAGTAGCTCCCACTCACCGTAACTGGAGAAAGCCGGCACAAAGCAGCAAAGACCTAATACAGTTAAAAATGAACTTAAAAAAACCAATTAAAAACATTTTTACATCTATCATCAGTTTTCCAACTCCACTGTCTTAAAATATCCCTTCAACACTTCTGCCTGGATAAATACTAAGAGTCTACTATTTCTGGTGTTTTCCTTAAAATCCCCCAGCTTTGATTCTGCAGGTACCCAACTGCACCACTGTATCATCCTACACATCCTCATCGCAGACATTCCTCGTGCAGGTTACTTCCTGGCCTGTCACTCTCTCCAACACTACTTCTGTCTTAATTTTTGGTTAGTTCAATACTTCCCAAACTCTGGTTCTTTCCCTTCCTCCAATCGCTTGTCCCCCACCCTGCCTTACAGCCTCATTCCCATGATCACACCCTAGACCCAGTCATCGAGCAGCTGTAACCTTCTATAATCTCTGTCTGGCTCCATCCTCACTGCATTCCCAGTAATCACCTCCCCCAGAGCACCTGCAGTCCACTAACCCTACCACCTCTTCACTATTCCCAACTCACCATGTGTCCACTGTACTTTCCTTACTTAGATGAAACCTCAAATTCAATCATTCTAACGACTCCACTTTATATACCCTCAAGTCTTTTCGTGTTTTTTAAATATAGTTAGTGTACAACATTATAAAAATGGTTGTTCAGTCTCTCAGTCGTGTCTGACTCTTTGAGACCCCAAGGACCACAGCACGCCAGGCTTCCCTGTCCTTCACCATCTCCGGGAGTCTGCTCAAACTCATGTCCATTGAGTCAGTGATGCCATCCAACTATCTCATCCCCTGTCACCCCCTTCTCTTCCTGCCCTCAATCTTTTTCAATGAGTCAGCTCTTCCCATCAGATGGCCAAAGTATTGGAGCTTCAGCTTCAGCCATCAGTCTTTCCAATGAATATTCAGGGTTGATTTCCTTTAGGATTGACTGGTTTGATTTCCCTGCTGTCCAAGGGACTCTCAAGGGTATTCTCCAGTACCACAGTTCGAAAGCATCAGTTTTTTGGCACTTAGCCTTCTTTGTGGCCCAACTCTCACATCCCTACATGACTACTGGAAAAACCATAGCTTTGACTATATGGACCTTTGTATAGTCTCTGCTTTTTAATATGCTGTTTAGGTTGGTCATAGCTTTTCTTCCAAGGAGCAAGTGTCTTTTAATTTCATGCTGCAGTCACAATCCACAGTGACTTTGGAGCCCAAGAAAATAAAATCTGTCTCTGTTTCCATCCCCCCCCGCCCCCCCCGCCCCCGTCTATTTGCCATGAAGTGATGGGACCAGATGCCATAATCTTTATTTTTTTGAAGTTGAGTTTTAAGCCAGCTTTTTAACTCTCCTCTTTCAACTTTAGCAAGAGGCTCTTTAGCTCTTCTTTGCTTTCTGCCATTAGCGTGGTATCATCTTGTGATTCCAGCTTGTACTTCATCTA
Organism: Bos indicus; assembly: GCF_029378745.1. NCBI lineage: Eukaryota > Metazoa > Chordata > Mammalia > Artiodactyla > Bovidae > Bos > Bos indicus. Next base: position 45,794,032 of record NC_091774.1, read on the forward strand.
GCCCGGCATTTCACATGATGTACTCTGCACATAAGCTAAATAAACAGGGTGACAATACATACCCTTGATGTACTCTTTTCCCAATTTTGAACCAGTTCATTGCTCCATGTTCAGTTCTAACTGATGCTTCTTGACTTGCACACAGGCTTCTCAGGAGGCAGGTACGGTGGTCTGGTATTCCCATCTCTTTAAGAATTTCCCACAGTCTGTTGTGATCCACACAAAGGCTTTAGCATTGTCAATGAAGCAAAAGTAAATATTTTTTGGAATTCCCTTGCTTTTTCTATGATCCAGTGGATGCTGGCAATATGATCTCTGGTTCCTCTGCCTTTTCTAAATCCACCTTGCACACCTGGACATTAAATAAATTACAGGTATACAATATAGTAATTCACAGTTCTTAAAGACTATACTCCATTTATAGCCTTATAAAATATTGACTTTGTCCCCTGTATTGTACAATATATCCCGTGGCTTGGTTTGTAACTAATAGTTTGTATCTCTAAATCCCCTACCACTATATTGCCCTTCTCTCCTACCCTCTCCCCACTGGTAACTACTAGTTTGTTCTCTATATCTATGCATCTGTTTCTTTTTTGTTATATTTATTAGTTTGCTGTATTTTTTAGATACTACACATAAGTGATAACTTAAAGAGTATTCGTCTTTATCTGATTAACTAATTTCACTGAGCATAACACCCTCTAGGTCCATCCATGTTGTAGCAAATGGTAACATTTCATTCCTTTTTATGACTGAGTAGTATTCCTGTGTATATATATGCACATTCTTTATTCATGTGTCTGCTGATGGACACTTAGGTTGCTTCCATACCTGAAAGAAGCTACTGTAAATAATGCTGGTATAAACACAGGGGTACAGCAATCTTTTCCCACTAGTGTTTTCTTTTCTGGATATATACCCAAAAGTGGAACTGTTGAGTCATATGGTAGTTCTTCTATTTAGCTTTTTGAGAAACCTCCATTCTGTTTTCCACAGTGGCTGCACCACTGTACATTCCCACCAACACCAACAGTTTGTGAGGGTTTCCTTTTTCCCACATCCTCATCAACATTTGTCATGTATGCCCATTTTGATGCTATCCATTCTGACAGGCATGAGGTGATGCCTCACTGTGGTTCTGATATGCACTTCTCTGATGACTAGTGATGTTGAGCACCTTTTCATGTGCCTGGTGGCCCTGTGCATGCATGTTCTCTTTGCAAAAATGTCTGAGGTCTTCTGTCCATTTTTTAATCAGGTTTTTTTGACGTTGAGTTATATAAGCTGTTTATATATTGAGCTGGCTTAAAAAGTTCATTTGGGGTTTTCTGTTACATCTTCTGGAAGAACCCAAATGAACTTTTTGGCCAATCCAATATATTGGCTATTAACCCCTTATTGGTCATATCATTTGCAAATATCTTTTCCCACTCAGTAGGTTATCTATATACTGTCAATTCTTTTGCCACACTTTCATTGTCATACATAAGCACAAGGCTGCTCCCGTCACCTCATGCCTGTACAGACACAGCTGCACGCGGTGAGAGAAAACCTTATATCCATGCTGATGGATATCATTTTAAATTCACAAGCACCACCTTCAAGTGGGTCCTTAATGTTGTCTGGCAGGCACCCTCTACTTCCCTAATCCATTCAATCTCCTACCTCCTGGACTATTATTTCTACCTTTCACTCTTTTCAAACTTTCAGCATCTTCTACCCCATTCTCACTCTCAGATGGTAACCCTGAAGCCTCTTTCTTCACTGATAACAGAAGAGCAAACAGAAGACAATTCTATAAGATTCCATACCAACCTACTCACCTGGGACCACATACTCTGCCCTGTTTCCTTGACAACAAATGAACTGGTTGAAAAACACACCAACTCAAACACATCACTCAGGCAGTTCAACCCTCTGCATCATTTTTAACATCTCTCCAGCATACCAACAATTATTTTCTTCTTTCTTTACAAACCATCTTTTGAATCATTTTCTCCTCCCTTTTCCTTCACAGTGAAACAAAAAAGCAGGGTATGTTCTCTTTCTTCAACTTCTCTCCTCTCATAATCTCTTAAAGAGACTATAATCAGACTTTCACCCACTCTATTCACCTATCCCCACTTCAAAACCACTCAGTTCAAGGTCACCAGTGAACTACCACATTGCTAAATGCAATGAGCAGTCCTTGGTCTTCAACATACCTGACCCACCAGCTGCATTTCACATAAGGTCTCATGCCATCCTCCTAGGAATACTTTCTGCACTTCTAGGCCACCACACTCCTGATTTTCCTCCCACCCTACTTGCTATTCAATCTCGTTTGTTGGTTCCTTCTCCCTCCCTTACCTCTAACTAGTTGTTTGACTTCTTTTATCTTCAGTTACTCCTTGGTAGACTCATCTAATCTCTCAGCTTTAACTGTCATCTTTATGCTGATAGTGTGTGTGTGTCTAGACTTGCTCCTTGACCTCCAGGAGCATATCCCAATGCCCACTCAAGGATATCCCTCCAGTATGTCTCCCCTCATTATCCTATACCATGAATTTTTGTTCTCTACCAGATCATTCCCTTCACCTAAGTGCTGTTATCTCTTTTAACTTTAAATAAAAACAAAAGCCCTTTGGCTATCTATTTTACATATGGTACGAGGATTTGCTATATGACTCAGGGAACCCAAACAGGGCCTCTATGACAGGCTGAAGCATAGGAGGGGGAGAGAGATGGCAGGGAGGTTACATGGGTGTAGCTATGGCCGATTCTTGTTGATGTATGACAGAAAACCACAAAATTCTGTAAAGCAACTACCCTTCAATTAAAAAATTAAAAAGAAAAAACAAACAAACAAAAAAAACCCTTAATCTCACTTTCCTCACCAGTGATTACAAACTCATTTCTTTCTACTCTTGTCTACAGAAACACTTTAAAGAGTAGTTTGTTTTGTTTTTATTGCCCCCAATTCCTCTCCCATCAATTCCTCTTAAGGCCACTCCAGTCTGGCTTGTTCTCACCTCTCAATGATAATGGCTAATCAACTTCATGACCAATGACTCCTACGTCACTTAACTGCTGTGGTAGTGATCAGCGCTCATTCTACTTGACCTAATGGTAGCATATGACACAGATGTTTACTTTTTCCTCTTTCACACAATTTCTTCTTCATCTTGGCTTTCAGGTCAATATTCTTGCTTGGATCTTCTGGTCTCTTAGACTTCTTTTGCTGGTTCCTCATTTTCTCTCCATCCTTTTAATATTGGAGAGTTCCAGAACTCAGTCCTCTTCTCACCTCTAGGCACCACCACCTTCCCAGATGATTCCTTTTAAATATCACCGCCAAATCTACAACTCTCACATCTGTGTCTCCAGGACAGTCATCTTTCTCACACACTTTTAAGTCTGGCTTCCTAGTCTGTTCCCTACTTGACACTCTAATAAGCATTTCCAACCTAACATATCCAAAACTGAGCTCCCAATTTTCCCTTCAAACTTATTTCTCTACCTTCCAGCTACCTCGAATCTGGCCACTTCTTACCATCTCAAATGCTAACACTCTGATCTAAGCTATCATCATCTCTCACACCATCCACATCACTGCTCTCCCTGATTCCACCCTTCTAACAGCCTATTTTCTATATGCTGATCAGAGTGATCCTTTCCATTCCTAACTCAGTTATTATTACTCCTCTGCTTCAAACTTTCTGATGGCTTCCCATCTTTCTCTGAGTAAAAATGGCAGTAGCTTCTAGGGCCTCAATCAGCATGACATCACTTCTCTGATCTCAACTACTATTAGGCTGATGCAAAAGTAATTGAAGTTTTTGTACTGTTGAAATGTGCCATTTGATATTGGAATACATTCTTAAATAAATGTGGTTATATTACACATTTTTAAATGTGCATTTCTCACTTTACTTTTTTTTTTTACTAATAATTTATTACTTTCTGTGTATTTTATGTTTATTTTAGACTAGGGAAATGATGGGAGACAAGAACCAAATCTGCACAATTTTCTTATTTGAGTTCAAAATGGATCGTAAAGCAGCAGAAATAACTTGAAACATCAACAACAAATTTGGCCTAGGAACTGCTAATGAACATATAATGCAGTGGTGGTTCAAGAAGTTTTGCAAAGGAGGTGAGACCCTTGAAGATGAGGAACACTGGCTGGCCATCAGAAGTTGACAATGACCAACTGAGAGGTCCATCAAAGTTGATTCTCTTACAACTACATGAGAAGTTGCTCAAGAACTCAACGTCAACCACTGTAAAATTCATTCAGCATTTGAAGCAAATTGGAAAGGTGAAAAAGTTTGATAAGTGGATGCCTCATGAGCTGTACAAAGATAAAAAAAACCCATCCGTTTTGAGTATCGTCTTCTCTTATTCTACACAACAACAACAAACCATTTCTCAATCAAATTGTGACGTGCAATGAAAAGTGGATTTTATATGACAACCAGCACTGACCAGCTCAGTGGCTGGACTGAGAAGATGCTCCAAGGCACTTTCCAAAGCCAAGCTTGCACCAAAAAAAGTTCATGGTCACTGTTTGGTGGCCTGTTGCCCATCTGGTCCACTTTTTTTGCTTTCTGAATCAAAGCAAAATCATTACATCTGAGATGTATGCTCAGCAAATCAATGAGATGCACCTACAATGCCTGAAGCCAGCACTGGTCAACAGGAAGGGCCCAATTCTTCTCCATGACAACGCCCAACTGCATGTCACACAACCAATGCTTCAGGGGTTGAATGAATTAGTCTACTAAGTTTTGCCTCATCCGCTATGTTCACCTGACCCCTTGCCAACTGACTACCACTTCTTTAAGCAACTCAACAACTTTTTGCAGGAAAACACTCCTACAACCAGCAGGAAGCAGAAAATGCTTTCCAAGAGTTTGTTGAATCTCAAAGCATGGATTTTTACTCTACAGGAATGGTCAAACTTACATATTATTGGCAAAAATATGCTGATTGTAATGGTTCCTACTTTGATTAGTAAAGATGTGTTTGAGCCTAGGTAAAATGATTTAAAATTCATGGTCCAAAACTGCAATTACATTTGCACATAATATTTTCCTAACCTAAAACTTTCCTCTTCCTTGCCAACTCTACCACAGTCCCACTGCCCCCAGCTAATACCTAAACATACCAAGCATGCACCTGCCTCAGGACCTTTCCACCTGCTATTCTGCTGCCTGGAATGCTCTTCCTCCTGATATGTGCACATCTTGCTCCCACATCTCTGGATTTTACTCATACATCAGTTTCTCAGTGATGCTATTTTAGTTCCCACACCTATGCTCTTTCCATGCTTTATTTTTCTCCTTAGCACTATCAGTAGCTAACATACTCTGTAATTAGCTTATTTACATAGTATTTTCCTCTAGTCAACCTGTAAATTTCATAAGCCAAGCTTTTTATATTCTGTTTGATTCCCTAGTGTATGTACAATACTGTATCAAGGTACCTAGGTGTGTACAATACCTCAAATAGAGCTTTGTACTTGGGAGAGGTTTAATAAACGTTTGATGAGTAAATGAATGGCATTTCTAATCATAATCTCTGCAATCAACCTTCATCCTGCCTCCAGAGTCATCTCATCAGGGGACAAATCTGCTCACCTCAGTTTTCAGCTTAAAACTCTTCAGTTGGTGTGCAGTGCTGCAGCTAATGCAAACTCAATTTGTGTGTGTGGCACAGGGGAGGTGGGGCGATACGAAAAGTGGAAAAGTGTAGGACCTGCCTAAGGGCATTCATTTCATTTAAAGAACTGTACTGGCCTCTTGGCAGCCCCTGTGTATAGAATAAACCACCATCTCCATAGCATGGCTTGGTAGGCACTAGGCTTGCCATGCTTGTTCCCTTCACGGCCCTATAACATCAGAGAAAACAGACTGTGCATATCCTCAAACTGAATGACTGCAATGCAACTGAACACACTGCTTTTTCATTATTAAATAAACAGGCAAGGAAGCAAGATGTTACTGTTGGCACAGTCTGAAATTTTATCTGAAATCCAGATGTTTGAACCAGATGACTACACTTGCTAAAGGCAGTTTTTACAACTAGATGAGGTAATTACACTTGAGTTTCAGGGTGACACATTTGGGGATCTGAATAGGTAATCATCCATGCAGTGATTCTAATCTGTTAGGACCCTAACTCAGTAAGGAGGAACATCACCACCAGCTTTTTTCCCATGAGAACTAGGAAGACTTGAGATGTGCACCCACAGAACTTGCCCCATCCTCAAATCTCCAAACTACTTTGCTGAGAAGGGATCCTTTGGGCTCATCACTCTAAACTGTACTTCCTTCAAGATACCTGCAGCAGAGTACTCCAGCCCAAGTCCTCTGTGGGACTTTGACAATGGCAAACAAGGACTTCCATGATCTGACAACTAGTGTTTACTAGAGCAGGCTCAACTCTCAACATTCCCAACACACGCTTCACTTACTATTTCCAAAGACCCATTCTCTCTCATCCTATAATGTTCGTAAATTTCTAAAATGTCTTTCTCCCCTACACATTCCAAGCAAAGTGCTCCACCCAAGAATCAACTTCTCCAGGAGTTCTCTATAGATCCACTGAATAATTACTTCTCTCTTTTCCCACACTGTATCCAGTACATGTCTCCCTTGTGATCTTTATCAATTGTAATTATTGCTTTCTCAGTTCCATGCTGCTAAGTCACTTCAGTCCTGTCTGACTCTGTGCAACCCCACAGACGGCAGCCCGCCAGGCTCCCCTGTCCCTGGGATTCTCCAGGCAAGAGTACTGGAGTGGGTTGCCATTGCCTTCTCAGTTCCATCAGATCAGATCAGATCAGTTGCTCAGTCGTGTCCAACTCTTTGCGACCCCATGAATCACAGCACGCCAGGCCTCCCTGTCCATCACCAACTCCCGGAGTCCACCCAGACTCATGTCCATCGAGTCAGTGATGCCATCCAGCCATCTCATCCTCTGTTGTCCCCTTCTCCTCTCGCCCCCAATCCCTCAATCCCTCCCAGCATCAGAGTCTTTTCCAATGAGTCAACTCTTCGCATGAGGTGGCCAAAGTACTGGAGTTTCAGCTTCAACATCAGTCCTTCCAATGATCGCCCAGGACTGATCTCCTTTGGGATGGACTGGTTGGATCTCTTCGTAGTCCAAGGGACTCTCAAGAGTCTTCTCCAACACCACAGTTCAAAAGCATCAATTTTTATGCACTTAGCTTTCTTTATAGTCCAACTCTCACATCCATACATGACCACTGGAAAAACCATAGCCTTGACTAGACGAACCTTTGTTGGCAAAGTAATGTCTCTGCTTTTGAATATGCTATCTAGGTTGGTCATAACTTTCCTTCCAATGAGTAAGCGTCTTTTAATTTCATGGTTGCAGTCACCATCTGTAGTGATTTTGGAGCCCAGAAAAATAAAGTCTGACACTGTTTCCACTGTTTCCCCATCTATTTCCCATGAAGTGGTGGGACCGGATGCCATGATCTTCGTTTTCTGAATGTTGAGCTTTAAGCCAACTATTTCACTCTCCTCTTTCACTTTCATCAAGAGGCTTTTCAGTTCCTCTTCACTTTCAGGGGCAGTAATTATGTCTAATGTATTTTCGAACCAGTGACACCCAACCTAGTACCTGGCACTTCGTGTTAGTTGCTCAGTCATGTCCAACACTTTGCAACCCTATGGACTACAGCCCCGTCAGGCTCCTCTGTCCATGGGATTCTCCAGGCAAGAATACTGGAAGGAGTTGCCATTTCTTTCTCCAGGGGATCTACCAGACCTAGGGACAGAACCCAGCTCTTCTGCATTGCAGGAAGACTCCTTGCCATCTGAGCCACCAGGAAAGTCCACCTGGCACTTAAGAGGCACTCAATGGATGTTTTTTTTTTTAATTTAACTTAATTAGAACAATGATCAGATCATGTGGCTACAGTCCTGGGGGAGATTGAACAGGGGGAAGGAAAAAGAGATTCAAGTTACATAACAATTTTTTTCATACCTCACATAAATAAAGGCACTTTGCATGGGAAGAATGTTACAAAGAATTTCCATTTCTTGATGGACTTATAACATTTTAAAAGGCAGTCTAGTGGAATGGATTGAGTATAGACAGACAACCTGAGTACACTGACTATACACTGCTTCTATAAGCTAATTTGACAGAATATTTATCATCCAACTAATGCAAATTGGTAAGAAATACATTAGGAGTCTCAAAACATATATTTATACATGGTAGAGAATAAGCACACAAAATCCACATAACAGAAAACATAAACTGGTTTAAAAAGACATTCACTACCAACAAAAAAAATTCAAGTTGAAACAACAACCAGGTAGGCACTCAAAACGTGTTGAATTAGCCACCTTTTGTTGCATTGTACCTCCCAATGGTAGTATACTGACTGTTGACAGGTAGCAGTGCTAACTGGCCTAGATATGCTGGAAAGCAATTGGAATCCATCGGTGATGATTAATTATTAAGAAATTTTCTTAAAAGAGAGTGGGATACTATAGATATAAAATATTATTTATAGAAAGGAAAAATCAGATGCTAGAAATAACCCCAAAGAAAGGTTAAGTAAAAAAAGACTTACCTACCTTTTGGAATATATGTATATATTCATGACAATAATTATATGATAATGATTGTTCATCACTGAAAAATGATAAAAATAGTAGTAACAATGTCTAATATTTACTGAGCACTTACTATGTGCCTGGTACTATGATAAGTATTTCACATGTGTTAAGAGATAGATACTAAGGTGGGGTTGCTATATTTAGCAAATAAAAATGTAAGATGCCCAATTTGATTTGAATCTCAGATAAACAATGGATACTTGCTATTTATATTAAATTCAAATTTGACTTTGAGTAATTTTGAACAATTTGAATACCTTGGCATCCTGTATTTTGCTTGGGTAATAGCACTCCACTTTATTCATGAGAAGACTAAGACACAGGGACTGAATAACTGTACAGGGTCATAGAGCTAATAAGTGGTGATAAAATGCTAAGTTTACAAAAAAGTAAAATAGTAAATTTTGTCTATGAATGATTACAGGCTTATCTCATTTTGTTGTGCTTCTCTTTATTGCACTTCACAGATACTGCATTTTTTAAAAAATAAATTGAAGGTTTGTGTCAACCTCACATCAAGCAAGCCTATCAGGCCATTTTTCCAACAACACTAGCTCACTTCATGTCTCTCTGTCATGTTTTGATAATTCTCCCAATATTTCATACTTTTTCATTATTATATTTGTTTTGGTGATCTTTGAGGTTACTACTGCAAAAAATATGACTCACTGGAGGCTGAGAAGATGGTTAGCATCTTTTAGCAATGAAATATTTTTAAATTATGTACTTTTTAAAGACATAGTGCTATTGTACACTGAAGAAATCACAGAATGGTGTAAACATAACTTTTATAGGTACTGAGAAACCAAAAAATTCATGTGACTCATTTTACTGTACTGATCTGGAATCAAACCCACATCATCACTCAGTTCAGTTGCTCAGTCATGTCCGACTCTTTGTGACCCCATGGACTGCAGCACACCAGGCTTCCCTGTCCATCACCAACTCCCGGAGCCTACTCAAACTCATGTCCATCGAGTCAGTGATGCCATCCAACCATCTCATTCTCTGTTGTCTCCTTTTCCTCCCGCCTTCAATCTTTCCCAGCATCAGGGTCTTTTCCAATGAGTCAGTTCTTCCCATCAGATGGCTAAAGTTTTGGAGCTTCAGCATCAGTCCTTCCAATGAATATTTAGGACTGATTTCCTTTAGGAGGGACTGGTTGGATCTCCTTGCAGTCCAAGGGACTGTCAAGAGTCTTCTCCAACACCACCGTCCAAAAGCATCAATTCTTTTGCACTCAGCTTTCTTTAGAGTCCAACTCTCACATCCATACATGACTACTGGAAAAACCATAGCTTGGACTAGAGGGACCTTTGTTGGCAAAGTAATGTCTCTGCTTTTTAATATGCTGTCTAGGTTGGTCAGAGCTTTTCTTCCAAGGAGCAAGTGTCTTTTAATTTCATGGCTGCAGTCACTATTTGCAGTGATTTTGGAACCCCAAAAAATAAAGTCTCTTCCTGTTTCCATTGTTTCCACATCTATTTGCCATGAAGGGATGGGAACAGATGCCATGATCTTTGTTTTCTGAATGTTGAGCTTTAAGCCAACTTTTTCACTATCCTCTTTCACTTTCATCAAGAGGCTCTTTAGTTCTTCTTTGCTTTCTGCCATAAGAGTGGTGTCATCTGCATATCTGAGGTTATTGATATTTCTCCCAGCAATCCTGATTCCAGCTTATGCTTCTTCCGGCCCGGCATTTCGCATGATGTACTCTGTATAGATGGTAAATAAGCAGGGTGACTATATACAGCCTTGATGTACTCCTTTCCTGATTTAGAACCAGTCTGTTGTTCCATGTCCAGTTCTAGCTGTTGCTTCTTGATTTGCATACAGGAGGCAGGTCAGGTGGTCTGGTATTCCCATCTCTTTAAGAATTTCCCACAGTTTGTTGTGATCCACACAGTCAAAGGCTTTGGCGTAGTCAATAAAGCAAAAGTAGACTTTTTCTGGAACTCTCTTGCTTTTTCGATGATCCAGCAGCTGAGGGAATCATGGACAGATGATACTACCACCACCAAATCCGTTTACTGAGCATTCACTTGAGCATTTACTCGGGGTGCTGTGCTGTAACAGCCCTCCACTCCCATTTTATACATGGATCGAATCTGGGTCTCCTGCATTGCAGGCAGATACCTTACCAACTGAACCACCAGGGAAGCCCCGAACAATGTGAAGAATTAAATATTTTGCTCAAGGTCATAAAACTAGTAAGGGCAGGACCAGATTCTGATTCCAAAGTTCTTGCTTATTCCACTTCGTCATCTTGATTTCCTGGGGGAGATTTTTTTTCTTTCGAATGCAGTTCTACCAGTGTTGGTATAAAAGTTGTTGTGTGATAAAATACATGCACGAGGAATATTTCAAGACCTGCAGAATCTAGCTGTTGGAGTTTGCCTTGGTTTAAAGCCGTACTTTGAGCCAGCCCAACGAAACACTTTAAGTGGTAAACATTTATGGCTCAAATGTGATTTCATTTAGAAAGCAGAAATACAGACTCCAGAGTTGTCTTTTGGAAAATGAGACTGCCCTCCCACTGGTGCCTCTCATTAAGCTCTTCTCTTTCCCTGGAACTTGTTAGTTTCCTCAAGTAAGTCACTTAGGAAGGGATTCTGATATATATATTTTTTTAAGCCAACCGTATGAGAAAGTCCACATACACACACTAACACGAAAGAGCCAGTATGCTTTTACAGTGAAAGCAATGCCCATATTCTATACATAACAGGGAATGTTAGGGTGATTTCCCTTAGGTGTCAGATTAACTTTTCCTTGAAAGTTTAGCCTACATAAAAAGTGTGTGCTTTTCATTGTTTACTCTGAAAGAGGTGGCTGGCCACAAAGCTGCCTATGATGCTTTTACCAGAATTTGCTTTTGTTTTTCCCTCTTGAAAATTACCTCATGACTAAAGCACTCACTGATCCATGTAGAGGAGTCCCACGGAGATGAAAACACACTTGTTTAAATAAAATATTTATGAAGAAGCCCTAAAATGTCACTGAAGTAAATGCAAATTAAATCTTCACAGATTGTGCATCCAATATGTCACTCATTCCTTATAAGACTCTCCAGTTCCTGATTGCAATTAACATTAATTTTTAAAAATTAATCCCATTGTGCATAATCACACCAATGTCTATTCATAAAAATTCAGTGTTTTAAGGCTGATTTTTCCGTTGACTTTCTTTGAAACTCTGAATTAAGGTCAATGTTTAATCTCAGTGATTATTTTGGAAATTTTTCATTATGAACTATATTTAATTATTATTTTACACGTACATCTTTTAATAAGTTACTTCACTCTAAATAAATGTAAGGTAACATTAATTAATGACAGTTCCACTTTCTGGCCTTTTAATAATTTGGACATGATTTTCTCAATTTGTTCTTTTTTTCCCCTACATTGAGTGAATATAATGGATTCTCATGATATTTTTAAAGAGTCCTCAAAATAAAAATTGGGGGTAATATTGTCAAAAGAAATTTAAGAATCAGTTAGTTGATTTGGGTGGTAACTGTACAAGGTAACAGTCAAAGTGCCTGCCTTGATACCATCTTTCCTAATTTTGCAAAAAAGAAATATGAATTGAGCTGGAATATCAATGGAAAACTAGTATCATGAATAAAAGAATTCATGACCAAGATACTGAGTGATGTCCGTCAACAGATGAAAGGATAAAGAAGATGTGGTGTGTATACACACACACACACACACACACACACACACACACACATACACACACAGAGTATGAAATACTACTCAGCCAGGAAAAAGAATGAAATAATGCCATTTGCCACAACATGGATGGACCTAGAGAATATTACACTAAGTAAAGTAAGTCAGAAAGAGAAAGACAAATATCATATGATATGATATCACATATAAGACAAATATCACTTATATGTGCAATCTTTTAGAAATTGTAAAAAGATACAAATGAACTTATTTACAAAACAGAAATTGACTCACAGACTCACACAGAAAATGAACTTATGGTAACTAAAGAGGGAGGAATAAATTAGGAGTTTGGGATTAACAGATACACACTATTATATGTAAAAATAAATAAACACAAGGACCTACTATATAGCCCAAGGAACTATAATCAATATAACAACTAAAATAGAAAAAAATTGGAAAAGAAGATATGTGTGTGTGTATAAAACTGAATCACTTTGCTACACACCTAAAACTAACTTAACATTCTAAATCAACTACATTTTAATTTTAAAAAGTAAAAGTAAAAATACTGAGGAAAATCTTTATAACTGCATAGAATTTAACCTACAATTAGAGATTAAATCCATTATAGAAAAACAGAATAGAGATAGGACATTTAAATGAAAAAAATAACCTAGGAAATTTTCATTGACAGTAACTCCTAGATACTTAGAATATGTGATGTGTTCACCTAGAAGCTACTCTGACTTAGACTTGACTCTCTTTTTCTTACAAAGAAACCCATGGCCCTGGGCTAGTTTAGCTCTCTGCACTTCAATTTATTCATATATACAATCTCTTTTAAAAATGATTCTCAAACTTTAATGTGCCTATGAATTACCTGAGGATCCTGTTGAGACACAGATTCACATCAGTAGGTCTGGAGGGGGGCCTGAAAGTCTGCATTTCTGACAAGCTCCCAGATGCTGCTGATGCTGCTGGTGCACAGCTGAACACGTTGAGCAGCAAGGTCTTAGAAGACGTTATGAGGATTAAATGAAATGACCTACATAAAGTGCTTGGCACAGATGTGGTTGGCACCCTTCAGAAGAACAGACTTACAAAGAAAATTATAAAATATAGTTAAAACCTAGAAATGAGTTGATTCAATCCTCTTTTTCTTTTCCAGATGTGGCAACAACAGGATGAGAAAAGTTACAATCACTACCCCATAACAGCCAAACGGAGAGGAGATGAATTCTTTTTTGACTGAAATAAGTATAATCAAGATCAATGAGTGGAAGTGAAACAGAGCTTTTCATTACATGCAAGAAAAGACCTTTTAGTAATAACTACTCTCCTAAAATCAACAGGCCCTCTTGAGGAGATAGAGTGTAGTCCCCAGTTACAAAGTATGAGCACTGACCAGCTGATAACATCAAAGAAGATGTTCATGCCTCAGGTCACTGTGGAACTAACTAAAAGATATTGCATATATAATAAGTACAAAAAATCTTTAGTGAACAAAAAATTTTAATAAAATAAAAACTTATTTTCCTTCCAACTCTGCTCCTCCTAAAGTCTTATAAGTAAATGGAGCTGCTTAGGTCAAAAAAGCCGTGGTGTCATCCTTAACTCCTCTTCTTTCACTTCTCACATCCATTCCATCAACAAATCTGACCACTGTATCTTCAAACTGTGCATACTATCCCCTTTGTCTGGATTACTAGAATAGCCTGCTAACAAGTTTCCCTATCTTTTTCCCTTGATCTTCAACAGTATTTTCTCAACACAGCAGTCAAAGGGTTGCCACTTCTCTGTTCAATCCCTTTTTATTCAGAGTAAAAACCAAAGCCATTATAATGGTTTAGAAGACCCTACATGATCTTCCCCCTCCATTAACCATTAATCATATTTCTTGACATTCTCTATCTTATTTGCTCTGTGCCAGCCACCCATGAACTCAACTATTCCTTGAATAACATCAAGGACACTTCTATCTCAGGACCTTTGCACTTCTTCTTCTCTCTGCTGTGAAGGCTATTTGCTGAAATTCACAAGTTAATGCCTGGCATTGCCAATATATGGAAACAACATAATGACACCTAATGGGATTCTAATTGCTCTCTATGGAAAAATGCTCACCCTCCGCTTAAAGACCCACACTTTACTTTCCATAGTTGGTACAGATGAAAGACTGGATGAGACACTCAAGTTTCAATTTATGACTTAGCCTTATTTTTTTTTTAATCACATTTTCACTAAATTCTCTCTTAATACCAAGTTAGGGAAGACTAGAGTTGTACTCCCACATCAGAGCACTGCAGTCACCTGGGCAAAGAATAACCTTTCTAATGGCCCACTGGTCTGTGACCCAGGCTTATCCCACCTCTGGAAAAATGAACAAACATACTACACGCAATGTCATTCAGCTATCCACAGGGAATTATATCTCTTTTTCCTTTCAAAGCCAAAGTTCCTCAGTTGAGCTTGAGAAAACCTAATTACCACTGGGTAGTCTGGGACAGACAATGGGCAGAAAAAACTGAAACATGGCATTCAAGTGGGCTCCTTTACAGAAAAGGAAGTCCCCCACTACAGAGATGACCTGCTCTAGGGACCCACGTACCAGCACTGCTGCTGTACGGAGTTGCTCTGGTTCCCCTACGCAGCAGCATGGGTACCATTCACAGCTTTGGGCAGTGCAGCTACTCCGACCACTCAGCGTTTAAGGCTCAGAAATGAAAGGAACTCTTGACTTGGACAACCAAACAGCTTTAAAGGGATGGAGATAAATGCATTTGATGTAAGAATTAATGTGGGTAAAGAGAGAAAGGTGGGGAGTGAAGAGAGATTCTGGCCTGAGCTGAAGGGCCCTGGAAGAGGGTGTACCTTGGATAGGGGCTTCAGTCTCAGTTCCTCTGATCTTGCACTCACAGTCCCCCTCCCCCGCCTACCTCATCAACAGGCTACTTCCTGACCATAAACCAAAGATCCAGAGGGTCACTGGGCTACCTCAAAACTGCTATACCCTAGTTTGAGATAACAGAGCAGTGCTTTCAGGAACTCAAAGAATAGTATGGCATACTCTATATCACTGGCTATTTCTCAGCCAAGGAATCAGACATGACTTTTGTAAGGGCTTCTGAGTGCAGGGGCTGAGGAAAAAACCTAAGAACATGGGATCTAGCTTGTAGATTAAAAGGAGCAGAGGCACAAAAATCAGACAAAAAGATATGGCATGTTAAACATTCAACTCAGCGAGAGGCCTCATCTGTCTTCTCTGGTGAACCCACAGAGGACTGCTTATGCGTGCTAACGATGGGGACTCCTGGCACAGGCACAGGCAAAGACGTGACACGTTTCAACACTTAACACTAGCTTTGGATGAAGCAAGCAAGATAATTTCCTTGTTTCTCCTGCTAAGGAAAGAAGTTTTCCTCCAATGAGGACATCATCCCAGGCCCCCTGTTCCTGAATCAAGTGCTGTCATTTCCTGTCTGCAGTCTGGGTAGCACATCAGTCCAGCAAGGAGCCACACAAAAGCTGGGCATTAAACCCCTGGGGAAATGATATGCAATCAACAGCATTTCTTGACTTAATTCTCCACTTTGAAGTAACACATTAGTGACCATCCCATACACTTAATTAATATAACCACAGGCAAGGGGAAACAATAATCTATTTTTTTTTTAAAGCCTTTGAGTAGAGAAAATCTGATATAAACTTTTAATAGATAACTTCTCTTCATCCCACAGACCTATCTTGGATATATTATCAAGGAAATGCTATTTAAGTCAGGCTCAGAGTAGACCTCTTTATGAAGCAAATAATTCTCTAACTTACCCTTGGGTAAATGGATTTTTATGTAATGGATTGGCTTAAAATGAGGAAAATTCATACTAGATAATTTGCACACCAATAGCTCAAGTATTTTATACACAGGAATATTAGGGGAAACACCATTTTCTTACTCCATCTTTAACAACCCAACTACATTATACTTTCTTTTTTTTTTTTTTAGTACTGAGGTCGAGAGACTATTTGAGAAAATTACTCCTCAAGGTGAGAAGAATCTCAAGTAAATATTTGTAAGGAATGTGTTTTCCAATAACCGGCAGTGGATGAGAAGATGCGAGAGACCCAGGACCGTTGCGGAAAAGCAAACGGCTCCACTAAAACTTCCTCTTCCAACCTTAATTGGTCAAAGGCCAAAATAAATGAACTTTCCAAAGTTAGGAGCTTCTAAACTTTCATTAAGAATAACTGTAGGTGCACAAGGCATGACCCGTGAGCCCCTCGACTTCCGTGTGCCCGGCAGCGGGAGCTGGGCGAGCCGGGCGCCCAGGCCCAGGCCGCCTCCACGAGGAGAGACCTGGAGGAACGGGTTCAGGCCCGGCTGCCCGGGACCTGGAACTCCCAGCCCCCGGCCCAGCGTCGGCTCCCGCCCCGCCCTTCTTACCCCAGACAGAAAAGGAAATAGACGCTCCGGGGGGAGGGTGAGAGGCGCCCGGTGGGATTCAGCCACAGCCCAGGGCCGTCCCCAACTCCCAACTTCCCAGAGTTTCCTCTGGCCTCGTCCCCCTTCCCTAGACTCGCGAGGCCGCCGCGGCCTCTCCTCGCCCGGAGCGCAGAGCCGGGGAAGTGGCGCGCAGGGTTCCGAGCTCGGGAGCCGCCCCCAGGAGCCCCGGTGACCCGAGCGCAGGTGACGGGCGTGGTCCCTCCAACCTCGCAACAACCCACCCGGACTCGGCCTCCACGCAGCAGCTTCCGCCGGGGTTCCCGCCCGGGTCCAGCATCAGGCCACGGTGCGCTGGTTCCTGGTCCCCTCCCCTAGCTGGGTGGTCACCCGCCCTCCTCCTTCCAGTCCGCCTCGCTCCCCTGCTTCAGGCCCTGGCGCGGCCCCAACTCCCAGTCCAGGGCCCTGGGGTCGCGCCGGGCAGCGGCGGCGGCACTCACCTGGGTCGCGGAGCCGGGGTCTGGTGCGGTCCCGCAGGTGGTAGATGAAATCCTGGCAGCTGTCGTGCTCCAGGGCCCCGCGGGCACAGAGCTCGGCCAGCAGCTGCAGCGCCTGGTGACAGAGCGCGTCCCTGGCCCCGGGCATCGCCCCCCCGCATCCTCGGACCGAGCAGGGCAGGCGGGCGCGGGAGACAACCCTCCGCCTGCCAGCTCAGAGCCGCCGCCTCCGGGCCGTCCGCGCTCGCCGCCAGGGATCCGCGGAGAAACCGCCCGAGCCCCAGCCCCAGTCGGCCCGGCCTCCCACCGGTTGCATGCAGCTCTCGGCCAGCCGGTCGGTCGGGCTTTCTCTCTCTCCCGCCTGGCCCCTCCGTCCCTCCCCCGGCACCGAGGAGAGGCGGCGCCGCACAGCCCAGCGCGCCTCTCTCCTAGCGCTCCGCCCGCCACTCGCGGCCGCCGGGGGGCGGGGCGGGTCAGGGGTGCGTGCCGCGGGGTAGGATCCGGGCGGCCCCGGCCTGGGCGCCTGAGAGGGGCGGGGGCGCTCGCGGGCTCCTAGAGGAGCGCGGGACTCGGTTCGGGACCTCGCGCTCAGAGCGACCGCGCCCAGGTTTGGAGCTTGTAAGCGAGTGCGCGCTCCGTCCCGAGGCAAACCCACACCTTCTCCCATCGCCCCTCGCCGCGGGAATCCAAAGCACGTTCCTGGATGCTTTGCGCGAAAAGGTGAAGTGTGAACCACACCTGCCCCATCTGGAGAATGGAGTCCCGGCTTTGAACTTGAAAAGCACCGTCTGGGCATAAACCATGGGCCTACGGATGCTAGAAGCCCAAATGCGGGGTTTGGGGCCGAGATTCACCAACAAAGGAGACATTTCTTAAGCGCAGGACCTTTTCGGACCACCTTGGTGATTCGAAAAAGGTGAAGGCTCTCAAAGCAGAAATAAGGGGAAATAAATGGCTCCTGAGAAAGACGCTGGGACTTAGCTACAGCTTCAAAGGTCCTGGTCGGTTTTCTAAGCAACTGAATTGATATCTGAGGATTGCCAATGATTCTCCAGCACCCACCGAGGAAGACTATCAGAGAATCTGGGATGTTTGGGAGGGAACACAGGGCACCTCTCATACACCAACCTCTTCAACCTTTCAGGCAATAAACCTAGAAATAACCAGGGGATACTGAGCTCTGTCTGTGTGTGTGTGTCTGTGAGATAGAGAGGTCTTTTAGCTATATAATCTAACTCCCTTGAATACTGAGCTCCTGTGTGTGTGACAAGTCTTTGGCTACATAATCTCATTTAACTCCCTTGATAGCCCAACAAAGTCTGCATAACTATTACGCTTATTTTTACCAATGACAAACCTGAGACTCAGGAAGTTAGCACCTGCCCAAGTTCATACATGGGGAGGCAGGGTAATCTTGACCTTCTTTTTCTTTGCCTTTACTTAACACTAGTGTCCTACTCTAAAGAAGAGTAGAATCTGTACAACTGATACTCTCAGCCATAAGGCTGTGCTGTTGCTAGAGTATCTCATAGCAAATCAAACTGTGCAGAAAGGTAGTTCAGGATGCCACAGTGTTCACCCAGTAGACAAGCTTTTGAATACTACTGCACATGGTGCTTGGGGCCTCAAGGACCTTACATTAGAATGAAGAAAATGCAGGGTTGTAAAGGTAAAGCTAACTTCAGAGAGTTGTGAAAAGACAAGTAGACTCTGCCTTAGGAAAATTAATAGGGAAAATAAATTCACTGAGAGAGTCAGCCCTCGGAGGAGGTAGAGCAGAAACTGGTCTTTAAAAAGAGGGAACTCCTAGAGACAGACGTAGGAGGGAGGATGTGGATGCTAAAGTTGGTGTAGTAATGGTGAGGAAGAGCATGCATTAAAACGTGGAAAAATAACACTGATGTGACTGTGTCAGAGAGGATCTGAAAGTAGTAAATTCAGTTAAGAAATTACTTTGATAAGCCATGCAAGATATCCAAGGGCCTAGATCAGGCCAAAGGCATTGGCTGATTGCCAGGCACATCCAAATTCGAAAAATATTTTAGGTATGAATCAACAAGATTGCAACCAATGGAATGAGAAAGAATGAAAGCTATAGACATTCCAAAAACTGACCTAGGTCATACACTGTGAGCACCTGGTGACATTTAGAATTATAAGCCCAGAGTTTTAGGAGAGGGAGACTTTGACCATATAAAAGGATGGCCATCAACCATAAAAAGGTAGAAACTGAGTTGCCACTTTGGATGGATTCTTCCAGGAAAGAAGAACTGAAAAATGGGAGAGAGCTTTACCATTCAAAATGTGGCTTGACAAGGATGAGATTGAAAGTAGCAATCAGAGAAGAGGAAAATCTGACAGAGGGGAGTCATGGGCCAAAACAAAGGGCACGATCAACAGCATCAACTATCAACAGAATTGGAAGCAAAAAAACTAAGATGTGTCTTTCAGATACAGCAAGCAGTAAGAGAGTCATGATTTTTTTAAATTAATTATTGCAGTATAGTTGCTTTACAATGTTGTGTTAGTTTCTGCTGTACAGCAAAGCAAATCATTTATAAGTATACATATGTTCCTTCTTTTTTGGATTTTTCTTCCCATTTTGGTCACCACAGAACACTGAGTAGGTTTCCCTGTGCTATACAGTAGGTTTTCATTAGTCATCTATTTTGTATATAGTAGTGCATATATGTTAATCCCAATCTCCCAATTCCTCTCTCCCCTCCACCGCCCTGCTCCTCCCTTGGTATCCATACATTTGTCCTTTATGTCTGTAAGACAGTCATGATTTAGAGAGACTAGTTACTGTGCAACCAACTCAACGCAAGTTACTTAACATTTTTGTACCTAGATTTTTCATCAGATGAAACTAATATGAGCATCACTGAATAAAGATTACATAAAATGCTTGGAATAGTTGCCAACACACAGTACAGACTCAATTAGTATATGATTTTGTTGTTGGAAGTGTTGTGCTAAACACACTTTCTGAATTTATTACAACACTGCTAAGTGATGGATGTTTTTATTTCCTATTTTACAGGTAAAGAAAGTAAAATCAAGTGGTTGAGTAATTTTCCCAAGGACAAGCTGGCAGACTGTTTCCAGAGGACAGCCAAGACCCTCGCTCCCATTCCATACGTCCCCTTGCAATGTGACTTTACCACTCCTTCCACCAAGAAGTGGAGACTGTTTCCCTTCCCCTTGAATCTAGGCTGACCTGTGACTTTTAATCAACAAAATGTGTGGAAGTGACATTCCAGTATCAGAACAGAGGTTGAAATGGATGTGGATAAAAAGAACCCAGGTGCCCTGTTGGTGGGAATGTAAATTGATACAGCAACTATGGATGTTCCTCAAAAAATCAGAGATAGAACTACCATGTAATCCAGCTATCTCACTTCTGGCTATTTATCTGAAGGAAATGAGATCACTATCGTGAAGGAATATCTGCATTCACATCTCCATAGCAGCATATTCACAATATCCAAGTCAAGGAAACAATCTAGATACCCATGAATGGATAGAGAAAGTGTGACACATACACACACACACATAATGTGTGTGTGTGTATATATATACACACACTGATACACAATGGAAAATTAAACTTTAGAAAGAAGAAAATCCTACTATTTGCAACAACATGGATAAACCTGGAGGACATTATACTTAATGAAATATTCAGACAGAGAAGTACAAATACTGGGTAGTGTATATGTGGTACCTCAAAAAATGATCCTCATAGAATCAGAGTACAATGATGGTGGCCAGGGGTTAGGGGAAGGTACAATGGGGAGATGTAGGTCAAAGGGTACAAATTCTCAGTTACAAAGATCCAATGTACATAGGTGACTGTAGTTAATAATACAGTATTGTATACTTGAAATTTACCAAGAGTAGCTCTTAAACATTCTCAGCACAAAAGTTTAATAAAAAGTTACAAGGTGATGGGATGTGTTAATTAACTTCATCTTGGTAATCATTTCCAGATGTATATGTATGTCAAATCGTCATGTACACTTTAAACCCACACAGCCCAGGAAGGAAAAATCAAGATAAAGCAGAACAACCTGCTTCTTGATGCAGTGATAGCAGACACATGGGCAAGGTGAAGTTACCCAACTCAAATTTAATCTTTCAAGAAAAACTTACCACAGATGGGGAAGGACCCAGCTCATAAGATATTGAAACACAGTATCTTGGGTTTCAAATATGTACTTTTTTATTTTTATTCCCCCAAAAAGCTGGAAAAAATAATTTTGAAAAGAAGTCCCATAAGATGTTCATGCTGCTCTTAGACCATATACTCACTTCTACTCCTAAGATCTAGATTTTGTACTTGGGAAGTGGTTTGGGACTCCTAATGGCAGCATTTCCTATTGATGGGCATTCTGTTTGATTCAGTTTCTTGCCTTTAGCAAAAGAAAATAATATTCAGCTGGCATGTTGTTCTTAGTGAGCCCATGTTCTCTCTCCCAGCGATTAGCACTCCCATGAAATACTCACAAACCTCCTGCTTAATTATGCCAAACAGGGATTCATCCTCACACCTGCTCTAGAGCCTGAAATATAATTCACTTGGACCAAGAAATTAGAACTGAGTTCGGATTCCATAACAACCACTCTCTCATCTTGGGTTTCAATATCTTGTGAGCTGGGTCCTTCCCCATCTGTGGTAAGTTTTTCTCAAGAGATTAAAGCAAATTTGAGTTGGGTAACTTCACCTTGTCTGTGTGTCTGCTATCACTGCATCACGAAGCAGGTTGTTCTGCTTTATCTTGATTTTTCCTTCCTGGGCTGTGTGGGTTCCTTCCCAGTTTTATGGTTGCTAATAACAAAGTTATCATTCAAATTTCTTTGACTTTAAATAAAGTAGAGCTTTATTAGCTTTACTATTTAAAAAATAGCTTCCCAGCTGACGCAGTGGTAAAAAATCTGCCTGCCAATGGAGGAGACGCAGGAGACTCAATCCCTGGGCTGGGAAGATTCCCTGGAGAAGGAAATGGCAACCCCCTCCAGTATTGATTGAAAAATCCCATGGATGAAGGAGCCTGGCAGGCTATAGTCTATGGGGTCACAAAGAGTTGGAAGTGACTGAGTAACTGAACATGCATACATGCCAATGCAGTAGACTTGGGTTCGATCCATGGGTCGGGAAGGTCCCTGGAGAAGGAAATGGCAAACTACTCCAGTACGTTTGCCTGGGAAATCGCATGGACAGACGAGCCTGGCGGGCTATAGTCCATGTGGTCGAAGAGAGTCAGACACGATTGAGCAACTGAGCACAAGAGCACATATTTAACAGATACACCATAAAAGGATATACTGAAAGGAGCAGAAGGCGATGTTCTGGGTCAGAGGACTTGGCACTCCCCCACTCTTAGATGCTCACGGTTCTCCATTTGTTCAGCTTTTCAGAATGAGGTCAGAGAGAGCAGAGGTCAGATTTGTGCTCACAGAGAGAAACTTGGACCTTAGGACCCTCCGTCACCAAATAACTTTAAAAAAAAATACATTTTGCATCCCTGGAGCTGCCTTTCAAAGTGGCTGATGTTGTTCACCCTGGACAGGTCTGGGAAACTGTTAAGAATGACTCTGGACGCAGGAAAAAGAGAAGATGATGGAGTCCAAAATCGGCTAGATTGTGTCACAGTGGTCATGGAATGTCCAGTTACCTGAAGAAGGGCCAGAAGAAAAGATTCCATATAACCCACCCCTTTCATTATCTTCCACAGTAAGCTTCCTTCCCTCCTCAGTGCCGAAAATGGGTGTAGAGTAGGCTGACCTGGACTCCGGTGCCTGCTTATTAAGGTCAGTGTGGATATTTATACCTTAATTAAGGTATTAAGCACTTAAAGAAGAATTTCAGCATCCCTTTCATGATCTTTGCTTAGCAACAAATAGTTTTGACAAAAATCTCTGAGTATACACATACATACATACATGCATGCACACGCACACACGCACACACACACACACACACACACACACAGAAGCATCCATTTTATTGCCTTTAGCCTAATTCATGTGTAGAGATTTGTACAAAATGTGGTAAGAGCATCACGGAGACCACATGTTTTTCTCAGCCCTCACTGTGTCCCAGGGGCTTCCCAGGTGCTGCAGTGGTAAAGAATCTACCTGCCAATGCAGGAGACTCAATAGACACAGGTTCGATCCTTGGGTTGGAAAGATACCCTGGAGAAGGAAATAGCAGCCTGCTCTAGTATTCTTGCCTGGAAAATTCCATGGACAGAGGAGCCTGGCAGGCCATAGTCCATGGGGTTGCAGAGTTCCACGGACAGAGGAGACTGTGGCTATGGGGTCACAGAGTCGGACATGACTGAGCACAGAACAACAACAGTTTGTCCAAAGAACCAGCTTTCAGATTATCAGCTAAAGAGATTAGTACTTAGTCACATTTAATTAACCAATCAATTAATCAAATACCTATTTTTTTCAAATGTCTATTGGGGATCACTTAATGCAAGAGTTTTTTGATAAAATTTCAGGGTTGAATATTAAATTTCCATATTAAGCTTTCTTTTTTTTTTTTAAGCTTTCTTATTCTTACATTCATTAGTCAAAACTTCATCCTTTTAGCAGTGCTTATACTTTCTTGACTTCTCTTTCCCATCTTGAATCTATCTGCTCCTAATTTTCTTCTTCTCATTTTCTTTTCATAAATCTATTCTGCAAAGCTTTTTTTCAGGCAGCAAAGTAGATTTTGTCATTCTAGGGGTCCATTTGAAAATTATTATTAACAATTATCATATTCCTATCATCTTTACTATAGATTTTTAGCTCATGCTATGTGCCAGAAACTCTAGAAATACTCTAAATGCTACGTGCTAAGCCGTTTCAGTTGTTTTTATTTGTGACTCTAAGGACCGTGGCCAGCCAGGCTCCTCTGTCCATGGGATTCTCCAGGCAAGAGTACTAGAGTGGGTTGCCATGCCCTCCTCCAGGGGAATCTTCCCAACCCAGGGATCGAACCCACATCTCTTACATCTCCTTAACTGACAAGCGGGTTCTTTTCCACTAGTGCCACCTGGAAAGCCCTTCTTTAAAGAGATTAGCTCACATGATCTGCATAACAAGCCTATAAGAAGGGCATTATTATTAACTATCTTTACTTTTCAGCTGAGGTACCATAAACACTAAAATTAAGTAGCCTTCCTGAGGTCACACAGCTGATCAGTAGTAGTGATGGGCTAATGTGACTCCTGAGCCCAGTCCTCCTCTGCAGGTGGGTACAGTGGGTTCAAGTGAGAGCACAGGATCCACGTGCTAAGGCTGAAGGGCCCAAATGGCCAAAAGAGCAGCACAGGCACTGTGCTTTCACCAGCTCTGATGGATGCAGTCAGACCTACCCCTGGATTTCGTTTCCTGCGTATGAGGATGCATAGGGTCTGATCAATCTGCATTACGTCCCATGTGGTCTTTCCAGACTGGCCATTCAACACTTATTGAGTAGTTGCTCTGCAGTACATAGTGTCTGGTATGCTTTATTGTCTAACTGAATTAACCACTTGAAATAGATACTGTTATTATCATCGTGACTTTTAGATGGGAACACAAACTCTGAGGCACAAGTCACCTGCTCAAGGTCACACAGCTAGCAAGTAATGGAATTAAGATTCAAATCTGTGCTAGGGAGATTCCAAAGACTGAAATTTGACTATCACACAGTATGCTCCCAATGAATTTCATTTCAGAGTTGCCTGGCAGGATTTTTAAATTTTATATACATTCTTATTGGCTTCCCACATGGCTCAATGGTAATGGATCCTCCGCCTGCCAATACAGAAGACACGGATTCAATCCCTGGGTCAGGAAGATCTACTGGGGAAGAAAATGGCAACCCACTCCAGTATTCTTACCTGGAGAATCCCACGGACAGAGGAGCCTAGCAGGTTACAGTCCATGGAGTCGAAAAGAGCCAGACTCGACTTAACACTACATAAAATACATTCTTAGAGCCTCTTATGATCCCTCTGGGTAACTACAGGAAAACCAAATCCACACTCTAAAATTATATAAGCTTACTAAAGAACTGATTAAAGCCCAGGTGATTACATGATAAACTACAAGCAAAACACCCTATGCTCTTATTATTCTGCTAACCCAGTCCCACCCGAGTAATAAACTAGAGCTCCCACTGTGGTCTGGATCTCTCCACTGATGTCCTGGTCTGCATTCTTTTGCTACTTCTCTTCTCCACTTTGACCTTTTGTGTAGGAATTAGAATTGCCTTCCTCCAATGCAGAGACCTCAACTCACCAGAGTTGAGATTTTGCAGAAAGTTTCCTCTAACTGGACATAAGTTTTCCTCCTCTTCAATAACTGCAAAATAATCACTGCTTTAAAGATATTGCCTCAATAAAATAGTAAGAGTTAGTCTTCATTTGTTTAAATTTTAAAATATTTGCAGGTAGTAAAAGATATATTCAATGCTTGTTTTGTGGGTTATGAGAAAAATGTTTTGAATATATTATTCAAGAAAGAAAAAGGAGACATGTTTTCCAAAGTGTTTTTTTTTCTCCTCAATTATGTTCCTATTTTCCTTCAATCTCCAGTGATTTTTTTAGGCTCAACTGGGAGTGAAACTCACTTAAATCTATTACATAAAACTTCAAATGCAGATGCACGTTAAAATGCAGAAGATGGTTGTTATCTTCAAACACAGACATCTGGGGATGGAGTAGGGTAGAAGGGAATAATCAGGACAGGAGAGGCTACAGGACAATGACTGGAACCATCCCCTGAACTCTGAGGTCTATCTCCGTTTTCTTTCCCCCAGGCTACTCAATTTTATTCTTCTCTACTGACATCTCCTCTTTTTCCTGGCCTCCAGCTGTTCTCCCTGGCCTGAGCTGGGTTCTTGGACTTCTACTGTCTTATTATACTTTTCCTCAAGGCATTTCATTTGGTGGTAGGGTTTTAAAGTTATATAGGGTTCTCTCTATATGATTCTCAAGTTCCTATCTCCATCGACGATTTCCCTTTCATCTCTAAACTCATATGTGAAACTGTCTAACTTGGAAACCATTTAAAGGTGCAACTTCATCCTTACCTGTTTCTTCCCAACCTGCCTCCTATAATTAAATTATATATTTAAATGCTCAGGTATAAAGTAATGAATGCATCATTCCCTTTATCTCTTCTCCATGTTTCTCTTCCTGATTCAACCCACCAGCAAAGTTTATTGCTTCTAAGTATGTAATATATCCCAATCTGTTTTCTTCTCTCTGTTCCCTCCTCCATTATTCTAATGTAAACCACTGCAATCTCCTGCCTGGACACTGTAATAACCTCCAATAATAGACTGTCACTTGTTTACTCAGAATCTAGAATCTCTAGGAAAGCTCTAATGTTTTTCATGTAGCCACCTTCTTTCTTCTGGCCAGGTGCTTTAAGGGAGTCTGGCTCCATCCCCAGATCCTGGAGGTAGAACCTAATTAATCCAAGGCAACAGTGGTATTCCATTCTCCTAAAGCAGTGACTGCTTAAGGATGGAGCACCTGATCACATTATGGCCAATAAGACATGAAGGAAAGTTTATGGAAGGCTCCTGAATAAGGTTCTTCACTCTTACAAAAGGGATACAGGAAAATATAGCCTCCTTCAACCTCTGGACATTGTTGTGTCTAATCTGATGACCAGAAATGCCACAGCCAAACTGTGACCAGCCAGGGAGGATGGAATGCACTTTGAGAGAAGGGCGCAGCCTCTAAAGTTCTAGATAAGTGGACCCAGAGTCTTGATGGCATACCTCTGCAGCCTTTTTGTGATAGGAGGCAATTCATTTCCACATTATCTAAGCCACTCTGAGGCAGTGTCTTCTTGATTTCAAAGACTTCTGTGTCCATCTGAGTTCCTAGTTGCCAACAACACAGCCCACTAAATAGTTTTTAAGTGTGAAAGAATGTCCTAGAGTTGGAGTGCATCAGATTTGGAATCCAAGGACACTATCCATGAGACATCAGCGGACAGCTTCAATGGACACCTTACCACTTCTGCCACCCCTGGGGCAGACAAAGCAGACCACAGAGACTAAGGCTGGGCTTGAGAGTTAGCACTAGCTCCTCTCGAAGCTGAATCTCCCTCCACCACATATCCCAGAATCAGTTCTCCTTCATGTCATCATTTCCTGAACTGGGTCAGAGGGGTTAGACTGGCAAAGTTCAGGCCACTTGCCTTCACCCCAGCTGTAAGAGAAGCAAGTAAAAAGAGTTTCTGGCTTCCACCTTGGAGTGGCAGGGCTCAGAGTGGGGATGCCTTGGTTATCTATTGCTATGTAACAAATCAGCCCAAAACGTAGCAACTTAAAACAATTGACATTTGGTATTTCATAGTTTCTGAGCTCAGGAACCTGAGGGCAACTTAGCTGAGTGGTTGTGTTTCAAGGTCTTTCATGAGGTTGCAGTCAAGCCAGGGCTATATCACCTGAAGGCTTGACTGGGGCTGCTTTCAAGAAGGTTTGCTGGTTGGCTATTGGCTGGCTGAAATCTTAGTTCCCTGCCATGTGGGCTCTCCACAGGGATACCTGGATATTCTCAAGACATGGCAGCTGGCTACCCCAGAGTGAGTGACCCAAGAGAGATAGAGGGCAAGATATAAGCCGCACTCTTTTACTACCTAATCTTAGAAGTGACTTCTGTCATGTTCTGTTACTTACAGAAACTAAACCTTGGTACGGTGTGGGAGGGGACTACACGGCAGTGTAAATACCAGGATTTGGGGATCATTGAAAGACATCTCAGAGACTGGGTGCCACAGTGAGAAATTCTCCAGACACAGAGTGTATAAAAGAAACTGCATAGACAGAAAACATGAAAAATATTCTTTAGAGCAGTACTTTCCAGTGTTGTTCACATCGTGTCACACAGAAAATGATGCTATCTATTCAGGTTAATGGATGGATCTATTTGTAGATAGACCAACCTTGTGGCTTTGGCCAGCCCTGTCCTTTCCTGGTTACACTAAGGACTGAAGGGATCAATATCTTTTATACCGATGACCTGTTTATGTGCAAAAACATTCTAACTGATGCACTTCCTAAACTGTCTTCCTTCCTCAAATCTTGCCTCTGACAGTATTTTCTCCTCAGAGTAGTTACAGCAATCTTTCAATTCATGAGTTAAATCAGATTGATTCATCGCTTAAACCTCAAATGGCTTCCAGTTGCCTTGGAAAGTAAGCCCAAACTTCTCTGTCTGATCTCCAGTGTATAACCAAGCTTCCCTCTTCCTTTTTGACACCATCGTGAATTATCTTCCCCTTACTCAGTTTGGAGGTCCAGAGTGGCTCAGATGGTAAAGAGTCTTCTTGCAATGCAGGGGACCTGGATTCGATCCCTGGGTTGGGAAGATCCCCTGGAGAAAGGAATGGCAACCCATTCCAGTATTCTTGTCTGGAGAATTCCATGGACAGAGGAGCTGGGCAGGCTACAATCCACGGTGCTGCAAAGAGTTGGACATGACTGAACAACTCACACTTTCACTTTTGCTCAGTTTACCTCTGTCAAATTGTTCTATTTCTACCCCCCACCCCCTGTTTGTTCTCAATTCAGTGATATTCTCTCAGAACTCACTTGTTCTTTCCTCTACCTTAGACATACCTTCTCCCCAGCTAGCCCCTTCCTTTTCTTCACACTTCACTTTAATCAACATATTCTTAGAGAAACTTTCTATATTGACCTTATTTAAATGTTCTATTTCACATTAAATCTATTTCCTTCATATCACTGTCACTACCAGAAACTTTCCCAGTCATTCTGTCAAACCACAAATACTCACTGAACAACAATTATGTGTCAGATACTATTTAGGGCACCCACTATCTGTTTGCTTTTGGGCTTATTTCCATCCCTTATTCCTCATGGGGGTACAGACCTTGTCTGTTATTGCCGAGAATCCAGCATTCAAGACAGTGGCTGACACTTGGAAGTGTCCAGTGAATATTTTTTGAATGAAATAAGGGCAATACTCAGGTCCAGATGGGCCAGGGTACTCATGAGAGCATAGGTCAGTAGCTTGGCAAACACATGACAACCAGTGTCATATGTAAAAGAATCATCTGATAAAGAAGCAGTGGTACATATATACATGGAATACTACTCAACCATAAAAAAGAACACATTTGAGTCAGTTCTAATGAGGTGGACGAACCTAGAGCCTACTATACAGAGTGAAGTCAGAAAGAGAAATATAAATATCATATACTGATGCATATATATGGAATCTAGAAAGATGATACTGATACTTATTTTCAGGGCAGCAATAAAGAAACAGACATAGAGAACAGACTTATGGATGGGGGCGGAGAGGAGGAGGGAGAGGGTAAGCTGTATGGAGAGCGTAACATGGAAACTTACATTACCATATGCAAAATATACAGCCAATGGATTTGCTGTATGTCTCAGGGAACTCAAACAGGGGCTCTGTGACAATCTAGAAGGGTGGGATGGGGAGGGAGATGGGAGAGAGGGGACATGGGTATACCTATGGCTTATTCTTGTTGATGTGTGACAGAAAACCACAAAAATCTGTAAAACAATATCCTTCCATTACAAATACAAATAAAGTGGCAGGAAAAAAAAAAGAATCATGTGAATCAGGAGTTCAGAATCCTAGTGAGCAGTATGGGTCTGGATACACAGGACAGAGCGTAAGACTGTGAAGAATCAGAAGTCAGACGGGAGGAACTCATTCATGGAAACAAAGGTAAGCTTCCCTCCACTGTCAGCTCATTTACTATCGGTCCACAATGCAGACTCCAGCAAGCAAAGTGCAATGACAGCTGTTGAATGGTGTCCCCCCAAGATTCATACCCACCTGGAGCCTAAAAATGTGACCTTATTTGGAAACAAGGTCTTTGCAGATGCAATTAGTTAAGATCTAGAAAGGAAGCCATCCTGGATTTAGGGTGGGCTCCTTCTAAGCAGAGGAGAGAATGCACAGACAGATACAGAAATGACAGAGGCAGAGTCTGGAGTACTGCATTGATAAGTCAAGGAATGCTAAGGAATTGTCAGGAGCTACCAGAAACTAGGAGAAGGAAGGAAGGATTCTTCCCTAGCACTTCCAGAAAGAGTGTGGCTGTGCTGACAACTTGTTTTTGGACTTCCAGCATCTATAAATGTGAAAGAATAATTTTCTATTGTTTTGAGCCACGAAGGTTGTGGCAATTTGTCACAGTAGCACAAGGAAAATAACTGTTGTTTTTTATTTTTTTCTGAGCCTAAAGTGTTCAATAATTCAGCTAAGCAAATTTCTAGCCAACTATTTGCCTAGTATTTGGCAAAGAGCAGGCTATTTTTTTAAATTCTTGTTGAAATCAATATTTGATGATTGGGTGACTTGGCATAAATTTTAAAAACCCTTAGGAGAAATATACCAAAACCTTTCAATGGTTCTGTCTTTGAATATGAAGAGTCAAACGCACTTGAGGAACCTGACCTTTTTCCTGCTGGCTGAAATGAGAATGCATTACCTTTGTCTGTAAAATTATACAAGAACTGAGGTCAAAATGGATAAGAAAACAGAAGGGCCTGGACATATACCTGTAATTTTTATGACAAGGTTGAAGCATTTTACCTTGAGTTTGTATCCAGGATTTAGTTCTTTACTGTCTGTGCTGCTTCTTTGTGTAATGAATGGAGCCCTGGGCCAAGGGCAATATCACCCAGACTATTTCAGATCACTTTAGGCTGACGAATTGCACACCTTATGGATAATGATGACTCTGTCAGTCACGGTGAGCTTTGAAAGTGTCTAAGATCAGGTTCCCATCTTGTGGCAACTCACAATCCTGGATTAGGGAAGGACAGACAGGTGGTACCTGGCTAAAACACAGGGTTATGTAAAGTTTTTTTGTAGAATTACAGAACAATGCAGAAGGATGGAGAAAGTAATTTCATCAAGAAACATTCATTTATTACCTGGTTGTATGGCCATAAGAAAGTGACCTTGTGGACATCAGCGACCCACTGCTAAAATTAATGTGTTTGATGAGATAAGGTCCTTTTGGACACTGACAGTGTAACATTGATCTTGGAGTAGTCTGCTTTCTGTGTGTTAGTCTCATCTTCCATATTACTATGACGGGTAGGAATTGTGTTTCAATCATCTTTCTCTCCTAGTGTTCAGGGTACTGCCTGGGCCACAGCAGGCATCAGTTAACTGCATGTTGACTGGCTGATGACTGAAATTCATCTTTCGCTCCTATTCTTATATCTCAGAATCAGGTAGATATTGCTTGCCTCAAATTGATAAGACTTCAAACAACTGACTTTAAAGATAAACATTAAATCCCTGCAGGGAGCTATTCCTGGCCTAGCACTGTACCTCATGAATCTTGCCAAAGGAGTTGAGAAGGACTGTGTCTCAGTTTTACTCTGATCATAATTTATTACGAAGCTTCCTTTTCTGAACTGATGTAAGCCCCTCACCCCTCCGTGATTCTGACACTAACACCTTGGACATGACCACCATGTGCATGTATGTGTGAATGTGTCTCAGAGATACATTCATAGGAGAGCAGAGTGTGTGTGCACACACAAATACACAAACTGTAAGGGAGTAACTGTGAAATGCAGAATAGTACGTGCACACAAGCATAGGCTTATGTGTGTTGATTAGTCCAGTGAGAAGGGAGTTCTTTAGAAGAAGGGAATGCTCTGCAGAATTCTCAGCCCAACCTCAAACCAGAGGTCTTCCTTCAAGTTAGCAGAGTTTATCCCAGAGAACACGCCTGAGGTGGGGCAAGGGGGCTGGGGGGGTGGGGAGTGTCTCATGCCTCTTGCTACTCAGTACTTGGGCCTCCATCCCTACTCCTGGAGGGAGGATTCCATTCACTATGAAGCTTGAGATAAGGATAATCACAAGAAAACTACCAGTCTCATGAGCTGTCTTTGGTTTGTTTTTAGAGTATTGAGAAAATAGCAAGCAAGCTTGATTTTCTCTACTGAAGAGATGATGTTTTTTTAGAAGAACTGTTGTCTGAAAAAAAACTGTTGTCCTTTTTTCCATAGACAGTTGTTTTCAGTGTAGGACCTGCTCTGCTCCCTGAGGGGCAAGAGAATAAATTATTTGTTTTCCAAAAGAAAAGACAGAACCATAAAATAAAAAACAAAGGACCAATAAGCTGACTTTTCCCCCTGCTTAAGCCATACTTGTCTGAGTGAATATGTATGAAATAAGGCCCAACAGGACTAAGGTGGAAGCAGGTCCAAGTCTGGGCCTCCAGAAACCACCTCATGAGTATTAATATTAATCTGGGATTTTCAGGGAATGTGAAACAGCTGTATGTCACACCACTAACACTGTTTCTGGGTCAGGCTGACTCCTGAGGCAAAGGAACTTCTCTGTACTGAGGAAGTTGAAGGTTTCTTTTCTTGTCCACCAACACCCCTACTCTCCCCCAGCATTTGCTGTTCTATGATGAAACTAATGGCTAACAGAGCAAACCCATTTGTGGAGATGTTGCTGTCTAAGCAATTTATAAAGAATAACTCACTGAATCCTCAGAATAATGCTCTCAGGTAAGTGCTATTATTATCTCTATCTTAAAAGTAAGGAGGCTGAAGCCTGGAGAGATTAAGTCACTTGCCCAAAGTGACACAGCCAGTAAGCAGGAGAAATGGCACTCAAACCCAGGCAGTCTAGAACCTAGAGTTTGCTTTGCAAACTGCAAAACCACATCATCTGACTGACCAGGCCCTGTTGCAGGCAGATTCTAGAAATAGACTTGTAATGTGAATATTATATAAAATCACAGATTAAAAATAGACTAGAACACTGCAATTATGTATTTGAAGACTGATTAATTTTTAGGATTATAACATGACAAATGTAAGGATGGAAAACATTGAGAGTACCTTGTAACAGCCTATGGCTATAATAAAAAAAAGTACTGATCAGAGCAAGGAGGCTTCAGTGCTTTCTGTCTCTATTCTTTTATGCTATCAACTTGATATCTCTGGATACATTGCTCCACCATCTGTCTACATATGCCATCAGCTATGTTGAATCCTGGAAACTGAATTCCCTAAAAGTATGCAGAAAGAGACTTATTAATGAGGAGACCACTGTATGGGGTTGGGAGGGGGAGGAGTGCAAGGACAGTGGCTCTTCTGCAGCTGTTGGCAGGTGAAAGCCCTGGACTGCTAGGCATTCTCATTTAAGGCCCCCTCTGTACTCTGATTAGTGGCTTTCCTTGGGATCTACTGGATTTTTGACCAATATTCCTATGTAACTTTGTGTTTTCATGGGATGTCATTGGGAGGGGAGGAAAGACAAGTCAGGGTTGTCTCACTAGGCTCCACCAAAGCCTTTGTCTCTTCTAAAACATATTTATATACATATCTTAAGAAGCCAGTGGAATCATGGAAATGGATGGTTTGTTATAATATCCCATGGCTTACTGCTCTGTATGATGATGCATCCTTGAACATATCGTTGTATTTCCTAACTCTGACTTGATTAAACATTTGATTCCATGCAGAATCCCAAATCAATCTTTGCCCAAACAATCAACTATTTGTGACACACATTTGATTATTTTTCTAACTGAATTAATTATCTGTCGTTGCATAACAAATTACCCTCCAAACTCACCAACTTACAACACACATTTAGTTTTTCACAGTCTCTATGGTTCAGGAATCCAGGTATTAGTTAGGTTCTGGCATAAGACTTCTCATGAAGTTGTAGTCAAGCCATAAATCAGGGTTACGTTCTCATCTGAAAGCTTAACGGAAGAATCTCCTTCCAAGCACACTCATGTTGCTGTTTGCACACTTCAGTTCCTTGTAAGCTGTTGAACTGAGAGCCTTAGTTTCTTGTTGACTATTGGCTGGAGACCTCCCTCAATTCCTTGCCAGGTGGGTCTCCCCACTGGGCAGTTTACAACACTGCAGCTTGCCTGCCTCAGGATGAGTAACAGAGAATGCCTAAAATGAAATCCACAGTCCTTTCATAACCTAATCTTGGATGTAACATTCCATCACCTTCTAGCTGCATTTTATTCACTAGAAGTTAATCACTAAGTTAAGCCCACAATCAAGGGGAGGGATGATACAAGGAAGTGGGGTCACCGGGGCCCTACTAGAGGCTGTTCACTATACCTATTAGGACAGATGAGAATCATTTGTAGTCAAGTACTTGTAAACTGATGCTCTCCAAACTCTCCCATCTTTTGAGACCTACACTTTTCATAATATCAAAATAAGACGGTTCGTGCAGCTATCTCAATACTGTACAAAGTATTAATTACATCTACCTCTGCCACTAGTATAATCTCTTAGATTTCCATGGAGGGCTTACGTTCAGATGAGTCCATTCATCAGTTCCTCATCATAGCCTGCCCCTGATAGCTTTTCTTCACTTTGGGGTTTGCAATGGATTCTTTTCCTCTTCTTTCATATCCTGAAGTACCAAAAACTAGGTTATTTTATTTAACAGATTTCTATTTAAATTTTAGAGCTCAGTTCAGTTCAGGTCAGTCACTCAGTTGTGTCCGATTCTTTGCGACCCCATGAATTGCAGCACGCCAGGCCTCTCTGTCTATCACCAACTCCTGGAGTCCACTCAAACTCACGTCCATTGAGTCGGTGATGCCATCCAGCCATCTCATCCTCTGCCATCCCCTTTTCCTCCTGTCCCCAATCCCTCCCAGCATCAGAGACTTTTCCAACGAGCCAATTCTTTGCATGAGGTGGCCAAAGTACTAGAGTTTCAGCTTCAGCATCATTCCTTCCCAAGAACACCCAGGACTGATCTCCTTTAGAATGGACTGGTTGGATCTCCTTGCAGTCCAAGGGACTCTCAAGAGTCTTCTCCAACACCACAGTTCAAAAGCATCAATTCTTCGGCGCTCAGCTTATTTCACAGTCCAACTCTCACATCCATACATGACTACTGGAAAAACCATAGCCTTGACTAGACAGACCTTTGTTGGCAAAGTAATGTCTCTGCTTTTGAATATGCTATCTAGGTTGGTCATAACTTTCCTTCCAAGGAGTAAGCATCTTTTAATTTCATGGCTGCGATCACCATCTCCAGTAATTTTGGAACCCAGAAAAATAGTCTGACACTGTTTCCACTGTTTCCCCATCTATTTGCCATGAGGTGATGGGACCAGATGCCATGATCTTAGTTTTCTGTATGTTGAGCTTTAAACCAACTTTTTCACTCTCCTCTTTCACTTTCATCAAGAGGCTTTTGAGTTCCTCTTCACTTTCTGCCATAAGGGTGGGGTCATCTGCATATCTGAGGTTATTGATATTTCTCCCAGCAATCTGGATTCCAGCTTGTGCTTCCTCCAGCCCAGTGTTTCTCATGATGTACTCTGCATATAAGTTAAATAAGCAGGGTGACAATATACAGCCTTGACGTACTCCTTTTCCTATTTGGAACCAGTCTGTTGTTCCATGTCCAGTTCTAACTGTTGCTTCCTGACCTGCATATAGGGTTCTCAAGAGGCAGGTCAAGTGGTCTGGTATTCCCATCTCTGGAAGAATTTTCCACAGTTTATTGTGATCTACACAGTCAAAGGCTTTGGCATAATCAATAAAGCAGAATATAGAAGGTAATTACAGTCTTATTGAAAACATGCTCAAATTTCATAGAAGGTATCATTGTTCCTAGAAATATATTGGCCATTCTCCCTCTTTAGGTGCTTATCAATGGTGGGGAACCTGTGTACTATGGTATTCTATCTTAACCTCCTGATAGATTGCTGGGGCTCTTTTCCCTCTCCAGCTTTGTCATACATATATTACTTCCTAATCTTCTGGAAACTCAAATTTTCTTCTTTGTTTATTTTGGGATCCTTGTGCTAGGTGGGACCATCTTAATCCACCTCTGAGATTTTAGTAAGGTTGATTCTTGAATGAGAAGAGGTTGAAGCTTCCATCCATTCAATTAAATGGGGCTTCATGGGCCCCACGTAAAATTTTCCACTTTCCACTCAAAGACCAGATAATGTCCACATACCTAGGGACAATGAGAAAAGGCAGTTTTGGTAAAGACACAAAAATACCTACAATGCCTTTTCCTCAGGGTGACATGTGCCTACTCCTCTAATATTTACACAATCAGGAAGGGCTTTTCAAGCAGTGAGTCAAGAAAATTCGTTTCGTTGCTAATTTCTGTGCCATCTAGATGGAGAAGAAAATGGCAGTCTCTATTCCAAAATGTTTTTGGAGTTCTCTTTCAGGCACCGGTTACAAGAGTGTAATCTCATTTCAGAAAGAAGAAAATACCTATCCATATAATATATATAAAACAAATCTAGAGGAAAAAACAACTGGTAGAGAAGCTATATCTGAGGAGTGAGGTTATTTTGAACGAGTTCTGTGCTGGGGAAATAGAAGGACTAAGTAGAGGGATTTTTACTTTATATAGTGCACATATGGCTTCCCTGGTGGCTCAGATGGTAAAAAACTGCCTGCAATGTGGGAGACCCGGGTTCAATCCCTGGGTCTGGAAGATTCGTTGGAGAAGGAAATAGCAACCCACTCTAGTATTCTTGCCTGGAAAACCCCATGGACAGAGCAGGCTGGTGGGTTACAATCCATCGGGTCGCAAAAAGTTGGACATGACTGAGCAACTAACACAGTGCCTATATATGTAGGTTTTTAAAAAACAAATGTAGTATTTTTGTCATTGTATTTAAAAGTTAGTAATAAAGCATCCTGGCTTTAAAGAAAAGAACAGGCAAATAAACAGATGTCAGCTTCACACTATTCCCCAGCAATGCTAAGTACCAGAAAATAATGGAACATATAGTATATAATTTTGATGGCAAAATTTTGCACAAACAGCTATTTTTCCATTCCTGTGGTAACAGAAGGATATCTTCTAGCATTTAAAGGCTCAACAAGTACACCATGCTCATACTCATCAGGAAGAAAATGTGTACATATGATATCTGAATTTCTATGTTTTATTTCAGTTCCTTAGGTAAAGACTCAAAATAAAGAAACAAAGAATGTATGTCAAGTATAAAATGACTGAAGAAGGTAAATATCAGTAAAACAGAGAATTCATTAATCCATTCGACAAGTATTTAATTGAATACCAATTCTGTATCAGGTATACTTCTAAGGTCTTAAATGAGTCATCAGCAAATGAAACAAAGACCTCTATTAAAAAACCCAGAATTGCCAAAGCAATCTTGAAGAAAAAGAACACAACAGGAGGCATAAACCTCCCAGACTTCAGACAATACTACAAAGCTACAGTAATCATGGGCTTTCTAGGTGGCACTACTGGTAAAGAACATGCCTGCCAATGCAGGAGAGATAAGAGATGCGGGTTCAATTCCTGGAATTAGAAGATCCCCTGAAGGAGGGCATGGCAACTCACTCTAGTATTCTTGCCTGAGGAATCCCACAGACAGAAGAGCCTGGCAGGCTACAGCCCATGGGGTCACAAAGAGTTGGACACGACTGAAGCCACTTAGCATGCATGCACATAGTGATCAAAACAACCTGGGATTGGCACAAAACAGACAGACAGATCAAGGGAACAGAATACAGCCCAGAAATAAACCCACATATCTATGGGCAATTAATCTCTGACAAAGGAGGCACGTATATACAATGGAGAAAAGACAGTCTCTTCTGCAAATGGTATTGGTAAAGTCAGGCAGCTGCATGTAAATCAATGAAATTAGAATATACCCTTACACCATACACAAAAATAAACTCAAAATGGCTTAAGGACTTCAATATAAGACATGATACCATAAAACTCTTAGAAGAGAACATAGGCAAAACATTCCCTGACATAAACAGTACCAATATTTTCTTAGGTCAGCCTCCCAAGGCAATAGAAATACAAGCAACAATAAACAAATGGAACCTAATCAAACTTATAAGCTTTTGTACAACAAAGGAAATTATAAACAAAATGAAAAGACAACCTACAGACTAGTAGAAAATATTTGCAATAAGACCAATAAGGGCTTAATTTCCAAAATATATGAACAGCACATACAACTCAGTCACATAAAACCAAATAACCCAATCAAAAAAATTGGAAGAAGACGTAAATTTCCAAAGAAGGCATACAGATTGCCAACAAGCACATGAAAAGATGCTCAACACAGCTACAATGAGGTAACACCTCACACCGGTCAAAATGGCCATTATTAAAAACTCTATAAATAACAAATGCTGAGACAGTGTGAAGCGTGGAAAGAAGGAAAGAAGGGAACTCTTCCACACTGTCAGTGGGAATGGAAATTGGTATAGCCACTGTGGAAAGCAGTATGGAGGTTCCTCAAAAAAGCTAAAAAAGGATTACCATATGATGCAGCAATCCCACTCCTGGGCATATAACTGGCAAAAGTATAATTCAAAGAGATACATGCACCCTCATGTTCATAGCAAAACCATTCACAATAGCCAAGACATGGAAACAACCTAAAAGTCCATCAATGGATGAATGGATAAAGAAGATGTGCCACATATAAGCAATGGAATACTGCTCAGCCATAAAAAAGAATGAAATAATACCATTTTCAGCAACATTGATATAAATAGAGATAACCGTATTAAGTGAAGCAAGTCAAAAAGAGAAAGGCAAATACCATATGATATCACTCCTATGTGGAATCTAAAATATGACACAAATGAACTCATCTATGAAACAGAAACAGACTCACAGACAGAAAGAACAGACTTGTGGGGGCCAAGGGGAGGTGGGTGGGAAAGGGAAGGAGTGGGAAACTGGGGTTTGCAGGTGCAAACTAGTAAATACAGAATGGATAAGCAGCAAGCTCCTACTGTATATACAGGGAACTATATTCAATATCCTGTGATAAACCATAATGAAAAAGAAAGTAAAAAAGATTACATATATATGTACAACTGAATCATTTTCCTGTACAGCAGAATTAACACAACATTGTAGATCAACTACATTTCAATTAAAATAAAACAAAACAAAAAACAAAACAAGGCTCTCTGCTCTTATAGAACTTACATCATAACATGCTAGCCAATCCCATTAAAAAAACGATTCCTGGTAAGAGGACCCTAGAATATAGGGAACGTGGGTCCCTGTCACCATTACCACAATGACACTTCAGAGATAAATGTAAAAAATCTTAAATAAACCAATGAAAACAATACACTACTTTATTAGAAACATAATATTCCCAAAATAGTATGTAGTTTTTAATCTGAGAATATAAGATTCACTTATTAATAGTAAATTTATTAATATTGTCCATTAGTAATAGGTCAGAGGAGAAAAGCAACATAATTGTTCCTGCAGATGCTATAAAATTATTCAACAAAATTTAATATCTATTCCTTAGGAAAGTCTTCTTAGAAAATAAGCAAGGGAGGAAATTTCCTTAACATTTCAATGAATAACAAAATCTAGAGGCAGCATTCTGAAATATATATTTTCAGAAATATATATATACACACATATATATGTTTATATTCAGGAACAAAATACCACCTTTAATATCTTCATTATTATTTAATTACACTTAGTAATTTTGCAAAACAATAATAAAGCTAAGGAAAATAAGCTACAGTTATTAAAGAGAAAATATTTTATAAATTATTGATTTGGCAGCCTAGAAGACTCAAGAAACTTTAACAAATATCATTCAAACTAATTAGAGAAGTTAGGAAAATGTCCAGATGCAAAGATAAACACAAAATATGAATAGCTGCTTCTTTTCACCAGCAGTAATTTAGTCAAATTACAAAGATGAAAAAATTATAATGGTGAAATTATTTTATTCTGTGTCATCAAAAGTAATTAGGCAAATTTATAAGTAACTTTAATAAGAAATCAGTGAAAAACAAATTAGAGAATTGTGTGTTATCTATATGAAGAGAATTAGAAAATATATGGAGAGATATAAAAGGAGAATATAAATAGATATACCATATTCCTGAGTGAGATGTTAAATATTATGAAGGTATTTAATTTTTTTCAAATAATTTAAAGGCTTAATGTGATTCCAATACAATTTTTCTCGAGTTCTTCTAAGTTTCACTGGACAAAGTAAAAATATAGCTCATTTTTAAAGTATATAGTCTTGAATAGTATGAAAATTCCAGAAAGATAAATAAAATGAGATGAGAAGAGTCATGAAGAGAAATTTGTCTTACAATATAATAAAGCCTACAATAAACCTTTAGTTATCAAGATGCTATGTATCTAGGGCAAGAATTGACAGTTTGATCAATGGAGTAATATAAACATTTCAGAAACCAATACTCTTATATGTAAGAATTTAATGTATAGCTAAATTTCCACCAAAAATGAGTAATGTAAAGGGAAAAGTATTCAATAAATGACTCTGGAACAATTGGTTAGGTATTTGGGGTAAAATAAAGCTAAATTGCGGAGAAGGCAATGGCACCCCACTCCAGTACTCTTGCCTGGAAAATCCCATGGACGGAGGAGCCCGCTAGGCTGCAGTCCATGGGGTCGCTAGGAGTCAGACAGGACTGAGTGACTTCACTTTCACTTTTCACTTTCATGCACTGGAGAAGAAAATGGCAATCCACTCCAGTGTTCTTGCCTGGAGAATCCCAGGGATGGCAGAGCCTGGTGGGCTGCTGTCTATGGGGTCGCACAGAGTCAGACACAACTGAAGCGACGCAGCAGCAGCAAAGCTAAATTGAAATGACTTAGTGATGTGCTTAAAATTAAGACAAAATAAAACTAAAGCAACATAAAGTAAACTAAACTAGAAAAAAACTGTAAATGAGCATTCTGTAAACCCTCAGAAGAGGAAACTTTTTCTAAGAATGAAAAACACAGAAATCACAAAGCAAAAAACAGTGGATTTAATTACTTTAAAACTTGTTTCTTGTAAATTACCAAAAAATAATATTAAAAGAAATTTGACAAACTGGGTAATTATTATTGATAGATTTAGTATTCTTGACAAATGAATGGATAAAGAAGATATGGTATAAATACACAATGACATATTCTCTGTGTGTGTGTGTTGGTCACTCGTGTATGACTCCTTGCAATCTCATGGATATACTTCGCTAGGTTCCTCTGTCCATGGAATTCTCCAGGCAAGAATACTAGAGTGGGTGGCCATTTCCTTCTCCAGGGGATCTTCCAAACCCATGGACTGAACCCGGGTCTTCTGCACTGTAGGCAGATTCTTTACCATCTGAGCCACCAGGGAAGCCCCCAATGATATATTACTCAGCCATTAAAAAGAATGAAATAATGCTATTTGCAGCATGGATAGACCCAGAGTTATCACACTAAGGGAAATAAGTCAGAAAGAGAAAGGGAAATATCATGCTTTCACCTATTTGTGGAATCCAAAATATGGTTCAGTTCAGTTCAGTCGCTCAGTCGTGTCTGACTCTTTGCGCCCCCCATGGACTGCAGCACACAAGGCCTCCCTGTCCATCAACAACTCCCGGAGTTTACTCAAACTTACGTTCATGGAGTCGGTGATGCCATCCAACCATCTCATCCTCTGTCGTTCCCTTCTACTCTCGCCTTCAATCTTTCCCAGCATCAGGGTTTATTCTAATGAGTCAGCTTTTTGCATCAGGTGGCCAATGTATTAGAGTTTCAGCTTCAACATTAGTCCTTCCAATGAACATTCAGGACTGATTTCTTTACAATGGACTGGTTGGACCTCCATGCAGTCCAAGGGACACTCAAGAGTCTTCTCCAAAACCACAACTCAAAAGCATCAATTCTTCAGCACTCAGCTTTCTTTATAGTGCAACTCTCACATCCATACATGACCACTGGAAAAACCAAAGCCTTGACTAGATGGACCTTTGTTGGCAAAGTGCTGTCTAGGTTGGCCATAACTTTTCTTCCAAGGAGTAAGCATATTTTTATTTCATGGCTGCAATCACCATCTGCAGTGGTTTTGGAGCCCAAAAAAATAAAGTCTGACACTGTTTCCACTGTTTCCCCATCTATTTCCCATGACGTGATGGGACCAAATGCCATGATCTTCGTTTTCTGAATGTTGAGCTTTAAGCCAACTTTTCCACTCTCCTCTTTCACCTTCATCAAGAGGCTTTTGAGTTCCTCTTCCCTTTCCACCATAAGGGTGGTGTCATCTGCATATCTGAGGTTATTGATATTTCTCCCAGCAATCTGGATTCCAGCTTGTGCTTCTTCCAGCCCAGCATTTCTCACCATGCCTCAGCATATAAGTTAAGTAAGCAGGGTGACAATTTGCAGCCTTGACGTACTCCTTTTCCTATTTGGAACCAGTCTGTTGTTCCATGTCCAGTTCCAACTGTTGCTTCCTGACCTGCATATAGGTTTCTCAAGAGGCAGGTCAGGTGGTCTGGTATTCCCATCTCTTTCAGAATTTTCCACAGTTTATTGTGATCCACACAGTCAAAGGCTTTGGCATATTCAATAAAGCAGAAATGCATGTTTTTCTGGAACTCTCTTGGTTTTTCGATGATTCAGCGGATGTTGGCAATTTCATCTCTGGTTCCTCTGCCTTTTAAAAAACCAGCTTGAACATCTGGGAGTTCATGGTTCACGTATTGCTGAAGCCTGGCTTAGAGAATTTTGAGCATTACTTTACTAGCGTGTGAGATGAGTGCACCACCCTTGTGGCACAAAGTGAAGAGGAACTAAAAAGCCTCTTGATGAAAGTGAAAGAAGAGAGTGAAAAAGTTGGCTTAAAGCTCAACATTTAGAAAACGAAGATCATGGTATCTGGTCCCATCACTTCATGGGAAACAGATGGGGAAACAGTGGAAACAGCAGGAATCCCTTAGAAGAAATTGAGTAGCCATCATGGTCAACAAAAGAATCCGAAATGCAGTACTTGGATGCAATCTCAAAAACGACAGAATCATCTCTGTTCATTTCCAAGGCAAACCATTCAATATCACAGTAATCCAAGCCTATGCCCCAACCAGTAATGCTGAAGTAGCTGAAGTTGAATGGTTCTATGAAGACCTACAAGACCTTTTAGAACTAACACCCAAAAAAGATGTCCTTTTCATTATAGGGGACTGGAATGCAAAATGAGGAAGTCAAGAAACACCTGGAGTAACAGGCAAATTTGGCCTTGGAATACGGAATGAAGCAGGGCAAAGACTAATAGCCTTTTGCCAAGAAAATGCACTGGTCATAGCAAACACCCTCTTCCGACAACACAAGAGAAGACTCTACACATGGACATCACCAGATGGTCAACACCGAAATCAGATTGATTATATTCTTTGCAGCCAAAGATGGAGAAGCTCTATACAGTTAGCAAAAACAAGACCGGGAGCTGACTGTGGCTCAGATCATGAACTCCTTATTGCCAAATTCAGACTTAAATTGAAGAAAGTAGGGAAAACCACTAGACCATTCAGGTATGACCTAAATCAAATTCCTTATGATTATACAGTGGAAGTCAGAAATAGATTTAAGGGCCTAGATCCGATAGATAGAGTGCCTGATGAACTATGGACGGAGGTTCGTGACATTGTACGTGAAATGGATCAAGACCATCCCCATGGAAAAGAAATGCAAAAAAAAAAAAAAAAAGGAAAGAAAAACATCTACTTCTGCTGTATTGACTATGCCAAAGCCTTTGATTGTGTGGATCACAACAAACTGTGGAAAATTCTTCAAGAGATGGGAATACCACACCACCTGACCTAAAAGGAGTACGTCAAGGCTGTATACTGTTACCCTACTTATTTAAATTCTACGCAGAGTACATCATGAGAAACGCTGGGCTGGAAGAAGCACAAGCTGGAATCAAGATTGCCCGGAGAAATATCAATAACCTCAGATAGCAGATGACACCACCATTATG
Organism: Bos indicus; assembly: GCF_029378745.1. NCBI lineage: Eukaryota > Metazoa > Chordata > Mammalia > Artiodactyla > Bovidae > Bos > Bos indicus. The sequence goes on from NC_091774.1 coordinate 45,838,106, forward strand.
GCAGAAAGCAAAGAAGAACCAAAGAGCCTCTTGATGAAAGTGAAAGAGGAGAGTGAAAAAAGTTGGCTTAAAGCTCAATATTCAGAAAACAAAGATCATGACATCCAGTCCCATCACTTCATGGCAAATAGATGGGGAAACAGTGGAAACAGTGGCTGACTTTATTTTTCTGGGCTCCAAAATCACTGCAGATGGTGATTCCAGCCATGAAATTTAAACGATGCTTATTCCTTGGAAGGAAAGTTATGACCAACAGCATATTAAAAAGCAGAGACATTACTTTGTCAACAAAGGTCCGTCTAGCCAAGACTATGGTTTTTCCAGTGGTCATGTATGAATGTGAGAGTTGGACTATAATGAAAGCTGAGTGCAGAAGAATTGATGCTTTTGAAATGTGGTGTTGGAGAAGACTCTTGAGAGTTCCCTGGACTACGAGGAGATCCAACCAGTCCATCCTAAAGATCAGTCCTGGGTGTTCATTGGAAAGACTGATGTTGAAGCTGAAACTCCAATACTTTGGCCACCTGATGCGAAGAGCTGACTCATTGGAAAAGACCCTGATGCTGGGAAAGATTGTGGGCAGGAGGAGAAGGAGACGACAGAGGATGAGATGGTTGGATGGCATCACCGACTCAATGGACATGGGTTTGGGTGGGCTCCAGGAGTTGGTGATGGACAGGGAGGCCTGGCATGCTGCAGTTCATGGGGTCAGAAAGAGTTGGATATGACTGAGTGACTAAACTGAACTGACCTACCTCCTAAGAAATCTGTATGCTGCTCAAGAAGCAACAGTTGGAACTGGATATAGAAGAACCGATTGGTCCAAAAGGTAAAGGCTTTTGTCAATGCTGTATATTGTCATCCTGCTTATTTAACTTATATGTAGAGTACATCATGAGAAATGCCAGACTGGATGAAGCACAAGCTGGAAACAAGACTGCCGGGAGAAATATCAATAACCTTGGATATGCAGATGATATCACGTTATGGCAGAAAGTGAAGAAGAACTAAAGAGCCTCTTGATGAAAGTGAAAGAGAAGAGCAAAAAAGTTGGCTTAAAACTCAACATTTAGAACACTAAGATCACGGCATCTGGTCCCATCACTTCATGGCAAATAGATGGGGAAACAATGGAAACAGAGACAGACTTTATTTGGGGGGGCTCCAAAATCACTGCAGGTGGTGACTGCAGCCATGAATTTAAAAACACTTGCTCCTTACAAGAAAAGTTATGACCGACCTAGACAGCATATTAAAAAGCAGAGACATTACTTTGCCAACAAAGGTCCATCTAGTCAAAGCTATGGTTTTTCCAGTAGTCATGTATGGATGTGATAGTTGGACTATAAAGCAAGCTGAGCGCCGAAGAATTATACTTTTGAACTGTTGTGTTGGAGAAGACTCTTCAGAGTCCCTTAGACTGCAAGGAGATCCAACCAGTCCATCCTAAAGGAAATCAGTTTGAACCATTCTCAGAGAAATTATTTTATAATATTGAAAAATATTCACAGTAGAAATAAAAATTAGAATGAAAAGTCACTTACAAAGCATAATCATAAATTTGTATGTATCTATGCACACACATATGCAAATACTAACATGTACATACATAATAATGACTATGGGAAAATATTCAAAACCTAGTTTTATCTTTATGGGTGGATTATGACTATTTATTGGGGCCTCCCTGGTGGCTCAGCTGGTAAAGAATCCACTTAGAATGCAGAAGACCTGGGTTCGATCCCTGGGTTGGGAATAACCCCTGTAGGTGGGCATGGCAACTCACTTCACTATTCTTGCCTGGAGAATCCCCGTGGATGGAGGAGCCCAGCAGGCTACAGTATATGTGGCTGCAGAGTAGGACACGACTGAGAAACTAAGCACAGCATGGCATAGCACATTACTATATTTGGGGCTTCCCTGGTGGCTCAAACAGTACAGAATCTGCCTGCAGTGCTGGAGACCCAGTTCCATCCCTGGGTCAGGAAGATCCTCTGGAGAAGAGAATGGCTACCCACTGTAGTATTCTTGCCTGGAGAATTCCATGGACAGGGGAGCCTGGCAGGCTACAGTCCATAGGGTCACAAAGAGTTAGACACAACTAAGCGACCAACACTTTCATATTACTATATTTCTCGTGTTCTCTTTTTTTGGTAATTTTGAAACTATATTTTTATGAAAATATATTTTCCTTCCATTTTATTTATATAAATAAATATCTCAATAATATCCTTTTATTGAGATATAATTGAGATACAGCACTGTATGAGTTTATTGTATACAGCATAATGATTTGACTTATGTACACCATAAAATGATTGGCTTTCCTTGTGGCTCAGCTGGTAAAGAATCCGCCTGCAATGCAGGAGACCTGGGTTTGATCCCTGGGTTGGGAAGATACCCTGGAGAAGGGAAAGGCTACCCACTCCGGTACTCTGGCCTGGAGAATTTCATGGGGTCACAAACAGTCTGACACATCTGAGCAACTTTCACTCACATCATAAAATGATTATTACAAGTTTACCTGAATAGCTATTATCTCATATAGATACAAAATAAAATGAAAACAAAATTTTTTTCTTGTTTAGAGAAATCTTAGGATTTACTCTCCTGACAACATTCATATATAGCATGTGTGCATGCACGTGTGCTAAGTTGCTTCAGTCGTCTCTCTTTGCAAATCCATGGATCGTAGGTCACCAGGCTCCTCTGTCCATGAGATTCTCCAGGCAGGAATACTGGAGTGGGCTGCCATTTCCTCCTTCAGGGGACCTTCCTGACCTAAGGATCAAACCCATGTCTCTTACACCTCCTGCATTGGCAGGTGGGTTTTTTACCGCTAGTGCCACCTGGGAAGCTCCCACATATAGCATACAGAAGTGTTAATTATATTTATTATGGTGTATTAAATACTTAACGACGCTAGTACTCCTTTATCTTAAAACTGGAAGTTTGTATTTTTTGGCTGCCTTCATCCAATACTATATTTTTATCATTTAATTTTGAGATGAAGGATAAGGGAATACTTCTAAACTCCAGGACACATCCATTCATATACTTTCTGAGCAAATATTTACCAAATGTCTACTAGTACCAGACACTGTGTCAATTCCTCAGAAAGCAAAGGCTGAACAAAGTAGGCATGCTTCCTTCCCCCAGTGACCTGCAGTCCAGGTGCCTCTCAAGATCTCTATTTCTGGTTCTCAGCTTTTCCTTTTCTAGTATTATCTCAGTCAGAATAAATAGGTAGCATTTTCTTATACTCAGAAAAAAAAAATAGCTTGCTTTCCTGCAAAGAAAACCTAGTAACCAGTTCTCTTCACTTCCTATCCTTTTGCTCTCAAAGGCAGCCCTCCCCTGGAGCTAACTTTTTTTTTTCTGAAAGATGACTGTGTCATCAGCAGCAGCCAAATTGCCAAATGACACCTTCCTTTCTCTCTGATGTGTTATCAGCCCAGGAGCTCAGTTTAGCAGAGATCTGTGCTGAGGTCCCTAAAGGAATGAATTGTTTTTTTTTTTTTAAATAAGCTCTAAGATGAGTTCTAGGAAGAGCTGCAGTAAACCATTTTCCCTCAAGATTTTGCTGTTATTTCTACAATATTGTGCATGTGTGTGTGTGTGTGTGTGTATCAACAATGCACTAGTGCATAAGTGCTCAACACATAATCTATGTGCACTATATTTCCCAAATGAAATTTTAAAATTTATGAAAATATTTTAATAAATGATTCCAAAATTAACCTTCACTAATGCTGCTGCCTTTTTAATTAGTGATTAGCTGGGAAAAATTTTAAAGCATATTTTTCCTCCAGTTGGAAACAGCTTTTGTCAGGAAATCAGTCAACATTTACTGAATCCCTTCTAAGTGGCAGAACGATCCTAGCCACTGGGGATATTGAGAGGAACGAGGCAGTCTTTACCCTTATGTCCCTACCAGGGTTGAGTGTAGAGTGTAGAGTGTAGAGAATAGAACAATGTTTTGAGCTAAGGGTTATGTTTATGGTTTGTTCAAGAAGCACTGGGAACCAAAGGAGAGATCATCTCACAAATTTTCTTAAGGTTCGTCTAGCCAAGGCTATGGTTTTTCCTGTGGTCATGTATGGATGTGAGATTTGGACTGTGAAGAAGGCTGAGTGCAGAAAAGTTGATGCTTTTGAACTGTGGTGTTGGAGAAGACTCTTGAGAGTCCCTTGGACTGCGAGGAGATCCAACCAGTCCATCCCAAAGGAGATCAGTTCTGGGCGTTCATTAGAAGGACTGATGTTGAAGCTGAAACTCCAGTACTTTGGCCACCTCATGCGAAGAGCTGATTCATCGGAAAAGACTTTGATGCTGGGCGGGATTGGGGGCAGGAGGAGAAGGGGACGAGAGAGGATGAGATGGCTGGATGGCATCACTGACTCGATGGACGTGAGTCTGGGTGGACTCCAGGAGTTGGTGATGGACAGGGAGGCCTGGCGTGCTGCGATTCATGGGGTCGCAAAGAGTCGGACATGACTGAGCGACTGAACTGAACTGATGCTAAACTTGCAAAAATGTACAGAAACTTGTTCAGTTCAGTTCAGTCGCTCAGTCATGTCCGACTCTTTGCGACCCCAAGAATCACAGCACGCCAGGCCTCCCTGTCCATCACCAACTCCTGGAGTTCACTCAGACTCACGTCCATCGAGTCCGTGATGCCATCCACCCATCTCATCCTCTGTCGTCCCCTTCTCCTCCTGCCCCCAATCCCGCCCAGCATCAAAGTCTTTTCCGATGAATCAGCTCTTCGCATGAGGTGGCCAAAGTACTGGAGTTTCAGCTTCAACATCAGTCCTTCTAATGAACGCCCAGAACTGATCTCCTTTGGGATGGACTGGTTGGATCTCCTCGCAGTCCAAGGGACTCTCAAGAGTCTTCTCCAACACCACAGTTCAAAAGCATCAACTTTTCTGCACTCAGCCTTCTTCACAGTCCAAATCTCACATCCATACATGACCACAGGAAAAACCACAGCCTTGGCTAGACGGACCTTTGTTGACGAAGTAATGTCTCTGCTTTTTAATATGCTATCTAGGTTGGGCATAACTTTCCTTCCAAGGAGTAAGCATCTTTTAATTTCATGGCTGCAATCACCATCTTCAGTGATTTTGGAGCCCAGAAAAATAAAATCAGCCACTGTGTCCACTGTTTCTCCATCTATTTCCCATGAAGTGATGGAACCGGATGCCATGATCTTTGTTTTCTGAATGTTGAGCTTTAAGCCAACTTTCTCACTCTCCTCTTTCACTTTCATCAAGAGGCTCTTTAGTTCTTCTTCACTTTTTGCCATAAGGGTGGTGTCATCTGCTATCTGAGGTTATTGATATTTCTCCTGGCAATCTTGATTCCAGCTTGTGCTTCTTCCAGCCCAGCGTTTCTCATGATGTACTCTGCATATAAGTTAAATAAGTAGGGTGACAATATACAGCCTTGGCGTACTCCTTTTCCTATTTGGAACCAGTCTGTTGTTTCATGTCCAGTTCTAACTGTTGTTCCCTGACCTGCATACAGATTTCTCAGGAGGCAGGTCAGGTGGTCTAGAAACTTGAATGGTATACAAAATAAACACAGGCGAAGAAGGGGTACCTGACAACTTAAGCAACCCAGTAAGAATGCCATAAAGTGTGCACTAGGATAATTTATTGAGCCACTAATGGTTGTCTTGTTTCCGCAGCTGTAAAAAAAAAAAAAAAAAAACTGGGAAGACTGTGAGTTCTTTGTATTTTTCTCATTGTTTCTACTCCTCCACATTCTGACAAATTATCAAGCACTATTCTAAATCCCTTTTATAGCTATTAATTCAACAAATCTTCATGATAACACCATGAATAAAAAACTATCATCATCTCTAGCTTACAGATAATAAAACTGGAGCATAGAGTAAATAAGTAATTTACTGGGTTAGTGATAAATCAGAATTCAAACAGAGGCAGATTCAGTCAAACCCTATATTCTGCAACCATCAAAGGATTCCTATGCAGAATATATAAAGAACTCCCACAAATCAAGAAGATAAACACAGAAAAATCATCACAGGTTATAACACAGAAGAAGAAATCAGAATGGGCAATGAAAAGGCAAAAAGATGTTCAGCCTCATCTGTACTCAGGAAAATGCAAAATAAAGCACAACATAATGCCATTTTCTCTTATCAAATATGCAAACACTAAAAAATTTGACAATATTAGTTTTTGCAAAAATTTGGGGACCACAGAATTCTCATACATCACTGGTAAGAATATAAACTGGCATTACAATTTGAAAAGTAACTGGTAGCAATTAGCAAAATTAAAACTACTCCCTGGTGTGGCTCTGTGGTAAAAAATCCACCTGCCAATGCAGGAGACTCAGGTTTGATCCCTGGGTCAGGAAGATCCCTTGGAGAAGGAAATGGCAACCCACCCTAGTATTCTTGCCTGGGAAATCCCACAGACAGTAGTTGCCTTGCAGTCTGCAGTCCATGGTGGTCACAAAAGAGTCAGACATGACTTGGTGACTAAACAACAGTAACAAACTTTCTGATCCAGCAGTCATATATGTAATCACAAAACATGTATGATAAAAGTGATTAGTTCATTGCTTGTGATACTATAAACCTCACAACATAAATGTCTATTATAAAGGAAACTGACAAATAAAACTTACGTTTATATTCATGCTATGAAACACTCTACAGTAAATAAAACTTTTGAACTATATAGAGATAATCTATGTCTATAGTCAATTAACCATCAATAATTCTGGGTTGTAGAGAACTGGTATTTGTCATAACTTCTTTGTGTTTTTCATATCTTTAAAATTTCTCAGAAAAAAGCATCATCTTTAAGGAAAAAGATCCTTAGGGCATATATCCCATAGATATGCATAACAATATTAAGACATATTTAATGTCATAAAGATATCTCTGGAGAAACAAAACTCTGAGAAATTCATAGGAAGGAGCCATTCCTCAAGCACTTTAACTTCTTATCACAGAGCTGACAGACAAATGATCAAAAGATACCAAAATGCTTCTGAACGCCTGAATGAGGAACAGAGGATGTCTTGAGTGGTTAGCCCACCTACTCTAAACAAGCAAGAGGACTCTGAAGGCTGTATCACTGGCACTGATACTAGCTTGCTAAGACCCCACTTTTGCCAGAAGTTTAATTTTGAACAGTCATCCCAAGTTTCCTGGATGCAGCTTTCCATCCAGCATCTACTATGGGAAAGACCACCACATATCTTTCCTCCTACTTTCTTCCCAGGGCTGCATGCTTTGGCATGATCCTGACTTCATGGCTCTCTAGTCAAATGGAAGTGTGAGTGCCCCTTTTCTCTCCCAGGGGGAAACATCTGCCCTCCCTGAGTGCGGCCATACTGTGAAAAGAGAGATTACAGAGTACTGCTTTATAGCCGCTTCTTCAGTAGCTCATCACCAGGCAAAATGTCACAGCAGCTGGTGCTCATCAATTCACCCTCTGTGATTTCAAATACCAATTAAAACTGTGAACTCCTAATTGCCTCATTTCTAGCCACATTTTAGAGTAATTAATAAGTAATTGAGTAATGGGTTAATAATAGCTTTAATCATTTTTCTAATGATCAGTTCCTACATATAGTCACCTTTATGACCCATGGGGAATGCTGCACTCAGGTCATATCTGGCTAATAGCCCCCAAGTCGATCCTGCAAGGAAATGATTTCTTACCAGGGAAATTTGCTTTCATTCCCCCAAAGCAGTTAAAAAAAAATTCAACTTTCACCTGTGAATTGTCAGACATCTTAAAAAAATTTTTTTCCTTCTCTTACATGTCCTGTCCCTTTACTCTCATTCAGTTTATTCTCCCACTGAAACTCAGAGGGAGGTGTCAACATCCAGGAGTGATTTCTAATTGCAGTGAAGCCTTATCGCATGCCCACTCCTGAACACAGGCTTCCTTCCTTGGTAAAAAACATTTACCTGGACTTCCAGTTCTGTTTCATCATAATTACAGCATAAATCAGCTGTTAGATATGAAGGGAGTTATTAACCTTTGGGTTTTGAGTCAAGGGAAAGGATTGCCACTGCAAAAGTACTCGGACCATCAGGAAAGCTGTAAACAAGAAGTACAGAGTCATAAACAGATCTCCCAAAGAGGATGAAACTGCCAGGCTCATGATGACCCCAGCAGTTAAGGACTAGGATGACCAGGTCATTTAGAAATGGGTCAGAAAAACACTGGGTAGATAAAATGGGTGAAGGGGGTCAAAACGTATGAACTTCCAGTGGTAAAATAAATAAGTCAGAAGGATGTATTTTATAGCATAATTAATAATACTGTATTGCATATTTGAAAATTGCTAAGAGAACAGATCTTAAAAGTCCTCAACATAAGAAAAAAATTTTTTAACTATGTATGGTGACAGATGTTAACTAGATATTGTGGTGATCATTTTGCAGTGTATACAAATACTGAGTAATTATGATGTGCACCTAAAACTAATATAGTGATATATGTTAGCTGTGCTTCAATTTAAAAAAGCCATAAAATATGGCAACACACGCTAAGTCACTTCAGTCGTGTCCGACTCTGTGACCCTACGGACCGTACTCCACCAGGCTCCTCTGTCCAGGGATTCTCCAGGCAAGAATACTGGAGTTTCCATGCCCTACTCCAAAGGATCTTCCCAACCCAGGAATCAAACCCGCATCTCTGCATTGGCAGATGGGTTCTTTACCACTAGTGCCACCTGGGAAGCCCGAAGTATGGCAATACTTAAGACTATTTTCTCTTTGCTATTAGAAAAAGAACAACATTGGAAGTCTCTGTCAAATACCACCAACCTCCAATCTTAGGGGGTTGGAAATGGGAACTCTAATTCTTAAGATGCAGAAAGAGAGTTCAGTGTTATGATTGTGGATATGAGACTACTGGAGAAAATTTTGTATGTCTTGGTTGGTAGAGGGTCTTTTCAGACAAAGTGGTCTTTGTATTCACAACTTCTCTCTCTCAACTGAATGGAAATAAACTAAAATACTTCCCTTAACAAAGCAAAACTGAAATAGCTCTCCTCTACCCTTCCCCTCCCCTCTAATGACAACCTTGTCTCACCAATAGGTTTTCCATCTTCAGTGACCCACCAGGAATAAGTACATCCCAGTGTGCAGACAGTTCCATAGTATCAAAACTGTGTTTCTCAAGGAGGCATTGGGTATCAGAAATCTGGAGAAGAAAGGTATCAAGGTCACAGATGGGCACAGCTATAGAGTATGGCCTCCTTATTTCTCACCTCTACTCCTAGTTGAGAACAAATGCTGTAGAATTACATTGTATTAACTTCTCATTGTTGAGTGTTTTGATCAGTCCTCTAATGATGAAATCAAAACTCTGTTCCTGCTAGTTAGATCCATATCTGGGAGACCTACAGTTGATTAAAACATATTTACTCACCCTCTTAGGTTGAGTTGTCCAGAAATAAGACTCTGCAACCAAGATTTGATGCAGGTAGGTTTATTAAAGACTGTTCTTATGAACAATACCTGTAAGCAAATAGGAAAAACTAGATTCTGCTAAGAAAAAAGTTCAAGTGGTACGTGGTTGCCCTGAGGTTCTAACCAACTTCACTGGAGCTCTGAAGTTGGGCTGGCCCTTCAGAGGTGTGCTAAATAGAGACAAGGGGCCTGGGTTCTGATATCTTTGCATCAACTGGCCACTGAATGCAGGCTGCCCCTGGGGAGGGAGCATACCCTTCAACAAGGACAATTTCTGCAGAGGGACTCAGCCATGAGCAACTAGCAGTCAACCTTCCTGGTGACTAGAATAAGTGTCTCGCTGCTGGAAGAAGGATCTAGATGATAGGTCTCAGCACCTAGTGTATCCACCTTCCTCCCTCTAAGTCCCCATACGCAAGCCTATTCAAGTCCCCCAGCCCTGCCCAGCCCTTCTGATGCTCAGGTCTGGTGGACTTCTCACAACACTGAGGCAACTTAGTTCATCTGCCTCAACCTGCTCTGTGAGGGCAGGATTTGCTTCATCCCCTCCCTCCTCTCCAGGAATTTGGCTCTCTTCACTTCCAAAAGTAAGCAATCACAACTACACATTTTCTGTTCAGAGACCTCCTTCTAATCTTAGGTACTTTCCTCCAAAACCTGTTAAAAAGGTGACTCCAGTACTCTTGCCTGGAAAATCCCATGGACGGAGGGGCCTGGTGGGCTGCAGTCCATGGGGTCGCTAGGAGTTGGACACGACTGAGCGACTTCACTTTATTTTTTCACTTTCATGCACTGGAGAAGGAAATGGCAACCCACTGCAGTATTCTTGCCTGGAGAATCCCAGGGACGGGGAAGCCTGGTGGGCTGCCGTCTATGGGGTCTCACAGAGTTGGACACGACTGAAGCGACTTAGCAGCTTAGCAGCAATCAAAGTCAAATGAAACTCTAAGGAAAGAGACTAGAATGCTTTCATACCCTGTGTCTGTCCTTCCCTTTTATTAGAAGTTAAGCAACTTCTAACTATCAAAGTCCAAGACACATTTTTGTCCACATGTTGGACATCTGTTTGTTGGACATCTCTAGCATATGCCTTTATATTACACTTCGAAATTCCCTTTTCTCCTTCCCCCACATTTTTGACCTCATATTCTCTTCATGTTCTGTTTACCTAATCTTATCTCTGAGATTCTAGATTCCTCTCTTCTGTTATCCCTAAAGCACCAGAACAGTATCTAGACTGGAGTAATAACCTCCAAATTATATTTGTCAGTATTATTCTTTCTTTACACATCCACCATATGCTGTTGATATCTGTCCATATCTTTAAATCTGGCTCATATATCCTTAGTGAGCAGTTTTGCTATGTATGTGTGATATGTGGGTGTACATGCTGGACATATTTGGACATTTGCATTCAAATATCTTAGACAAGTTACAAACACTATATCCTCCTTTTGGATAAACCCAATTCTCCTCTTATATTCCTGGCTTCAAGTATGGTATCAGGAGACAGGCCCATCACAAAGCCATTCGAGGCTCCTGCTTCTCCTCTCACTCCACATCTAATCAAACACCAAGTCTGTCTATTCTACTTGCTAAGTAGCTTTTGAAACTCTCCACTATTCTCCACATTGCTACTGGCCCTAGTAGAAGCCTCATAAATTCTCACCTAAACCTATTTAATAACTTCTTAATGGGTTTCTTCACTCCATTCTCCCCTCATCCAATTCATCCTCCACACTGCTGCCAGAGTGAGTTGCTTAAAACACACATCTAATCTTGCTGCTCCCTTCTTTAAAAGCTTTTAACTTCCAACAGCCTCTGGAAAATGGTCAGACTCTTTGTCATGACTTTTAAAAAACCTCATGATCTGGCCTTTTCCCAGCTCTCTAGCTCCATACTCCACTGTACACATCCTTGTAATTCCAGAATCTATCATGTTTCTTATCCCACCATATCCTGCTTCTACTGATGCACTTGAAACATCTTTTCTCACATATGGAGACTTTTTCAGAAGCGAGTTATATTTTCATAGCATTTCTCATCTGACCACGTTATACAAGGAAAGTAACTACAAGGGCAAGGGCCAGCTGGTAGGTTACACCTGAGCACTTTGTGGTACATATGATGGGAGGGATGAAGATGAACAGAAACTATGGTCAATTCCTGGAGATAAAGAAATATACCTCCATGGCTTCAAAATTAAAGCTAGAAAAAATAAATTTTGAAGGATATTTACAATTCTGAGAAGACAGGAATCTAAATTCAATTTGCTACCAATACAATGCAACAAATGTTAAAGGGAAAACACAGCCAAATTATTACCATTGGAAAAGAGAAAGCGATCAAACCAACATATCTGCGACTTTAGGTTCATAAAAAGATGTTCAAAGGAGGATGGATTAAAGGCAACAAAATGCTCACTGAATGCCATTAGCTCTACTATGCACATAGAAGCCAGCCAGGTGGCAGCTTTCTTGGTTTTCTCCAGCTCATGATGCCTGAGTGTAGCCACCCTGCTTTCCTGGAAATGGGCAACCTGTGAGCCAAACCCATCCATAACTGCCTGCCTAGATCAAAGGGTCCTGCTTACAAGTAAAATTTCTGGTTCCTCCCTCTTTTACAACCTTCCAAATTAAAAGATGCTTGCTCCTTGGAAGGAAAGCTATGAGAAACCTAAACGGCATATTAAAAAGTAGCAATCACTTT